>NC_138990.1:42958304-44331045 GCF_964341445.2 Mesoplodon mirus
GTTGCAGTGTGCATGCTTCTCACTGCGATGGCTTCTCTTGTTGAGGAGCACAGGCTCTAGGCGCGCAGGCTTCAGTAGTTGTGGCACGTGGGCTCAGTAGCTGTGGCTTGCAGGCTCTAGAGTGTAGGCTCCGTAGTTGTGGCACACGGGCTTAGTTGCTCCACGGCACGTGGGATCTTCCCAGACCAGAGATCGAACCTGTGTCGCCTGCATTGGCAGGCAGATTCTTAGCCACTGTGCCACCAGGGAGGTCCCTCGACTTTTTTTTTTTTTTTAGTTGAAGTACAGTTGATTTAAAATGTTGTGTTAAGAAATTCCCTGGCCGTCCAGTGGTTAGGACTCTGAGCTTTCCCTGCTGAGGACACAGGTTCAGTCCCTCGCTGGGGAGCTAAGATCCCACAAGCCACGTGGCATGGCCAAAAAAAGAAAAAAGTTGTGTTAGTTTCAGATGTACAGCAAAGTGAGTCTGTTTTTTTATATATATATAACATATATATAATATATATAATACATATAATGTATATAAAAATATATATGATATATATAATATATATAAAATATATGTGTTATATATATTTTTCAAATTCTTTTTCATTATAGGTTATTACAAGATAGTGAATATAAGTTCTGTGTGCTATGCAGGAGGCCCTTGTTGTTTATCTATTTTATATGTAGTAGTGTTTATCTGTTAATCCCAAACTCCTAATTTATCCCTCACCCCACCTTTCCCCTTCAGTAGCCATAAGTTTGTTTTCTATATCTATGAGTCTGTTTCTGTTTTGTAAATATATTCACTTGTATCATTTTTTTAGATTCTACATAAGGGTTATCATGTGATATTTTCAACTAACTTTTTTTTTTGCGGTACGCAGGCCTCTCACTGTTGTGGCCTCTCCCGTTGCGGAGCACAGGCTCCGGACGCACAGGCCCAGCAGCCATGGCTCACGGGCCTAGCCGCTCCGCGGCATGTGGGATCTTCCCAGACTGGGGCACGAACCTGTGTCCCCTGCATCAGCAGGCGGACTCTCAACCACTGCACCACCAGGGAAGCCCTCAACTAACTTTTGAGATACTACCACTTACTACATTTTGAGGTAGTATCTTGGAAAAGCTATTAAAATGCTTTTTGCAACTACATATCTGTTTGAGGCTTGATTTTTGTTTTTTTTAATGTACTTCAATCAAAATGCCATATCACAGCAGACTGAAGGCAGCAGCAATTATGAGAATCTAGCTGGCTTTTCGAAGTCAGACATGAAAGAGATCCCTTTACTCTAATTTGCCTTAAAATTTTTTTAAATATATTTTTTATTTATTTTATTTGGTTGCACTGTGTCTCAGTTGCGGCAGGCGGGCTCCTTAGCTGTGGCATGCAAACTCTTAGTTGCGACACGCATGTGAGGTCTAGTTCCCTGACCAGGGATCGAATCTGGACCCCCTGCATTGAGAGCTCGAAGAGAGTTCTTTAGTTCTTCAGACTGAAGTCTGAAGGGCTTAGGTTGAAAAATAGCAGCCCGGTTCCTCCATGGCCATGATATCTAATTCCCAGAGGTAATCACTACCCAGAGGTAGTCTTAACTATTTCTTCTTGTATAAAGACTGTATTTCTAAGAATATACTAAAAATGATAGTTCTTGATTTTTTAGGTTTTTTCAAATTATGTATTGACTTTTTTAAAATAGAAAATGAGAATTTAGCTCTTATTCTTCCTTCCCCTCATCCCCAAACCACCTCCTCTCATTTGACTAACATAATTATATCATAATTTGGGATTAAATCAATTATCATTGTTTATATCTTTATGACTTTGTAAATACTGTCCAGCATCACTGAGTCATATAGTGTGTGATGATATTTCTTTTCCTGACTGCCTTTTAAATTTTCACTAGAATTAGTAGTTTTTTCCCTTCCAGTTTGCCTTTATTTTCTTTGTGGCTGTCATTAATTTATCCCTGAACTCTGATAGAAGGCTGTATCTTTTTCCAGTATGTTTGAACATATTAGATAATTTTACCAGTTTACTTTTTTCTGAAGGACAACTGTGGTGAAGCCCTTCTTTCTCCGATGTCCTCTAGGGGAGTTACACTGCTGCTGCCCTGGAATCTATGATCCTGAGCACTTTATTTATCTCTCCTCTCACTTCTGGTGCACTGAATTCTGTGCCTCTCCCAACCCCTACCCTGTATGTTTCTAATTTTATGAAGCCAGTCTTGAGGTGTTTTATGCAGAAAGTGCGTGTAAAAAGAGTGCGTGGGAAATGGATGGCTTAAAACCTTGCGCACCTGAATTTGCCTTTATTCTGCCTTCACACATGATTGATAGATTGCTGTTTTGGCATCTGAGCCTGTGTGTGTGGCATGTTTTTGCTCCCCGCAACCTATTAGAATCTTTTCTTTAATCTCCTCATGTTCTGATGGGCCTTGGTATAGATTCTTTTTCATTCATTCAATACAGAAACTTGTATTTTACTCTTCTAGGACATTTTCTCATGTTGCTTCTCGATATTTTGCTCCCCTCTGTTTCCTGTCTCTCTAGAGTATTTTTACTTAGATAATGGATCTCTGGGACTGAGTCTCTTATTATTTCTCCTGTTTTCCACCTCTTTGTTGTTTTGTTCTATTTTAATTGTAATATTTCTTCAACCTTATATTCAATCCTTTTGTTTAATTTCCATTTTAAGTTTCTAAGAGCTCTTTTGCTCCCTGAATATTCCCTCCTACTCCCTCTCAAACATCCTCTCTTATATAAGTGTATTAATTATCGTTTTTGCGTTTTTGTTTTTAAGTTTCTTCTGTTTTCCTCAGTGTCTTTTTTTTTTTTGGCCCATGCAGCTTGTGGGATAGTTCCTTGACCAGGGATTGAACCCCGGGCCCTCAGCAGTGAAAGTACCGGTCCTAACCACTGGACTGCTAGGGAATTCCCCTCCTCAGTATCTTTATGTACTCTTTTCCTATTTGTTTTGTTCTCATTCTTTTCTTTTTTTTTAATTAATTTTTATTGGAGTATAGTTGATTTACAATGTTGTATTAGTTTCTGCTGTACAGCGAAGTGAGTCAGTTACACATATACATATATCCACTCTTTTTTAGATTCTTTTCCTGTATAGGTTATTACAGAGTATTGAGTAGAATTCCCTGTGCTATACTGCAGGTCCTTATTAGTTGTCTGTTTTATATATGTGTTAATTCCAATCTCCCAATTTATCCCTCCCTGCCACTTTCCCCCTTGGTAACCATAAGTTTGTTTCCTACATCTGTGACTCTATTTCTTTTGTGTGAGTAAGTTCATTTGTACAATTTTTTTAGTTCTCTTTCTTTTCTGTGAGTACCATGAGAGCAGAGTCTTGGCAGTTTGGTTATAGGTAAAAAAAAAAAGAGGTAATATAATATAGTGGTTAAGAGTATGGATTCCAACCCCAGCTCCACCCTTACTGACCATGTGATATTGGGCAATTTAATTAATCTTTTGTGTTTCTAATTTCCCATCTATAAAAAGGATAATAATACCCACCTTGTGTGGATTTTAGGAGGATTAAATAAATACATGTAGGGAAAGTACTTTAAACAGTGTTTGGTACATGTAAGTGTACACACAAGTGCTCTCCCAGATAAGTACATAGACAGACAGACAGATAGATAGGCAGGCAGGCTAATAATATATGCTATCATTATTGTGATTGTTTTCCCTAACATCTTAGTGGAGTGCCTGTTACATATTAGGCACTCAATAAACATATGCTGAATGAATAAATGCTAGAGACAAGGGAAGGCCTCTAATAGTCTATTTTCTTAAATGGTTTTTTATAAGTCCTTCTGTGTTCAGCCTGAAGCATCCCTGCATCCTACTGTATTTCTGAACCTTTCTGTATTTCTACAGTGACTTCTTTGATTCAATGAGTGAATAAATAATGTTCTTAGGAGATGATCAACAAGATGTTGAGAGATGAAATATTGATAACAGTAACACTGATAGTTTATATTTGAAGGAATAGCCATTAATTACTCATAGTTTCTTTTCCCCCTTTATTCTTCTTAATATTCAAGTCATTTCAGAGTCATTCTCTAAACTGTTGAGAAGTCTGTTCTGGCCAGAAAGCTTTAGTGTCCTCTTAGACAGGGCACAGAATATTTTTGCAAATGACCTCTCTTAAAGAAGCTTATTAATGAATTATTTGAAAATATTATTCATTATGAACCATATTTTTTTTTTTTTTTCTTTTTGCGGTATGCGGGCCTCTCACTGTTGTGGCCTCTCCCGTTGCGGAGCACAGGCTCCGGACGCGCAGGCCCAGCGGCCATGGCTCACGGGCCCATCCGCTCCGCGGCACATGGGATCCTCCCAGACCGGGGCACGAACCCGTATCCCCTGCATCGGCAGGCGGACTCTCAACCACTGCGCCACCAGGGAGGCCCAATGAACCATATTTTATGTATACATTATAATTTTTGATATTTTACATTTGAAGCTTGCTGTTAAGAATGGTATATTTAAAAAATTTGTAGCTGTGTGCGGTGGTGGATGTTAAGTACACTTATTCTGTAATCATCTTGCAATAGATATATATATCAAACCATTATGTTGTATACCTAAGACTAATACAAGGTTATATGTCAGTTATATCTCTATTTTAAAGAAAAGATTGATACAGAAAATATACACTGATAGAAGAAAGTTTCAAGGGGCTTTTAGTTTATTAGTACACTTCATTTATTAACATGATGCATCTTGTTTCTTACTGCTTTGCAGGCAGATGTAAGTATAAAATTATGGAAAAATGGATTCACAGTCAATGATGATTTCAGAAGTTATTCTGATGGTGCAAGTCAGCAGTTTCTGAACTCCATCAAAAAAGGGTAAGCAGTCTTTGTAAATAGAGGGATATTTATTTATTTATTTATTTATTTAAAATTAATTAATTTATTTTTGGCTGTGTTGGGTCATCATTGCTGCCCGCGGGCTTTCTCTAGTTGAGGAGAGTGGGGGCTACTCTTTGTTGCGGTGCGTGGGCTTCTCACTGCGGTAGCTTCTCTTGTTGCGGAGCACGGGCTCTAGGTGCGTGGCCTTCAGTAGTTGTGGCACACGGGCTCGGTAGTTGTGGCTCGAGGCCTCTAGAGCGCAGGCTGAGTAGTCGTGGCGCAAGGGCTTAGTTGCTCCACGGCATGTGGGATCTTCCCAGACCAGGGCTCGAACCCGTGTCCCCTGCATTGGCAGGCGGATTCTTAACCACTGCACCACCAGGGAAGTCCAAGAAGAATATTTTAGATATATTTCATTTAGAAGATTCCTTTTAATGTTGTTCACATGTTCCTGTGCATTCAAAGACACTTTTTCTTTTATAAATTCAGATTTTTTCATAAGATGAGTTTTCTTAAAAGAACCACAGCTGTAATTTTGAAGGGTCAGGAATTTGAATTCTGACCAACCAAAAGCTGACTTAAATTAATTCACTTTTTTGTTTGTTTGTTTGTTTTTGTGGTACGCGGGCCTCTCACTGTGGTGGCCTCTCCCGTTGCGGAGCACAGGCTCTGGACACACAGGCTCAGTGGCCATGGCTCACGGGCCTATCCGCTCCGCAGCATGTGGGATCTTCCCAGACTGGGGCACGAGCCCGTGTCCCCTGCATCAGCAGGCGGACTCTCAACCACTGCGCCACCAGGGAAGCCCTACGTGTCTTTTTTTTTTTTTTTTTTTTTTTTTTTTTAGCTGCATTGGGTCTTCCTTCCTGTGCTCAGCTTTCTCTAGTTGCGGTGACTGGGAGCTACTCTTCATTGCAGTGCGTGGGCTTCTCATTGTGGTGGCTTCTCTTGTTGCGGAGCACAAGCTCTAGGCACGTGGGCTTCAGTAGTTATGGCACGCGGGCTCAGTAGTTGTGGCTCACGGGTTCTAGAGCTCAGGCTCAGTAGTTGTGGCATGTGGGCTCAGTAGTTGTGGCACACAGGCCACAGGGCCTTGAAGATATTGCTCCTATGTTTTCCTTTTCTTTTCTTTGTTTTTTAAATATTTATTTATTTTATTTATTTGGCTGCGCCAGGTCTTAGTTGCAGCATGTGGGATCTTTAGTGGCAGCACGTGCAATCTTTAGTTGATACATGCTGGATCTTTAGTTGCAGCATGTGGGATCTTTTAGTTTTGGCATGTGGGATCTAATTCCCTGACCAGGGATGGAACCTGGGCCCCCTGCATTGGGAGCGTAGAGTCTTAACCGCTGGACCACCAGGGAAGTCCCTTACTCCTATGTTTTCTTATAATTAAAGTTCTAACAGAACCTCCGATTACTCTTTCATGTTAGATTGATAGAAAGAAAATTAATGAATAAAAAGCATGAACATTCTTTCTGCAATTGATGCTCATATTCATGCTCTTGCTTTCCTAAAAAGATACACAAAATTAAATATCTGTCCTATGGCACTGTCCTTAGCACATGATTTTATGTGTAACATCAATTTAATGGTGTAATGTACTTATTTTGGTCAGTTTTTATTTCAGAAGGGTTGATAGTATTCTACATCTAACCAATTTTCAATATATACATACACATATAGGTCTGTATGTATGTATATGTACAACGTATATACAGATTTTAAATGGCTCTATATTATATAATATAATTAATTTGGAATCTTTTTCAAACTAATACAAAAGTTGCAAGTGTGGTACAAAGAACTTCTGTAAAAGCATTTGAGAGTAAGTTGCTAAAGTGATGCCCCATCATCCTGAATACTTTAGTTTGTATTTTTATTAAAAAGGAAATATATTTTCCTATGTAACCACAATACAACCATCTATTGATGTATAATATTATTACCAATTATTCCTCAGAATGTATTCAAGTTTCACTTTTTATCTTAATATTATCCTTTATAGCAAAAGCATCCAATTCAGAATTACACATTGCTTGTAAATGTCATGTCTCTTTAGTCTCCTTCAGGAGGGAACAGTTTCTCAGTTTTTGTTTTTGTCTGTTTTTAATGACCTTGACACTTGAAGATTATGGGCCCAAATTATATAGAATGTCTCTCAATTCAGATTTATCTGATTTCGTCCTCATGATAAGATTAAATTACACATTATTTGTAGTAATATCACAGAAGTAACGCTATCCTAACTTCAGTAGTAAGTTGGTCTTTGCTTTTCTTTATGGTTTTTTGCTTTTCTTTATAATTTTTTCATTTTATCTGTTTTTTTGAACTATGTAAATGCAATGTGTTTATTTTTTGTGTCTACTCAACTTATTTCTCTGGGATATTCATCCATGTTGTTGCATATAGCTATAGTTGGCATGAATCCCAGAAGCAATATAAGAAAGATAAATTTGATTATGTAAAATGCCAAACTGGGAATACTTGTTTCATATATATCCTGTAAATGGAATATATACATATTTCTTACAAATCAGTAAGAAAAAGATGAAAAGAGTATTTTATATGTTTGTACCATTTGATCTACTTTATAACAGAATAACAATGTGCATGTGGTAAAAATGAATGACATATATCCATATACTAACATGAGAAGATTTCTGTGGTATATTGCTTTTTTTTTTTTTAAAGCAGTTTGCAAAATACAGAATAGTGTGCATAGAATGATACCATCTTTGGAAAAAATATAATTATTATGTGGAATTTTACTATATAGAGAGAGAAAATTTAGGAGATACACCGCAAAGTTTTTTATTAGAGTGAGAGTGGAATTATAAGGACTGTCACTTTGGGGGTAGGGGGCTGTCATTTTCTTTCTTAAGTCTACATGTGTTTACATTTTTTTATGTCTTGTTTTTCTAGAACCAGCCTGTAGCTATATTTTCATTTTAAAGAATGAAATAAGAGCTTGATTTTTCTCTAACTGTATTATTTTAAATACATTTAGTTTTTATTGTATAGAATATATATGCCTCTTATTTCTGTATATTTTTCTATTCTTTTTACATGCACAGTATGTTTTTCA
This sequence comes from Mesoplodon mirus, assembly GCF_964341445.2. Classification (NCBI taxonomy): domain Eukaryota; kingdom Metazoa; phylum Chordata; class Mammalia; order Artiodactyla; family Ziphiidae; genus Mesoplodon; species Mesoplodon mirus. Next base: position 42,966,249 of record NC_138990.1, read on the forward strand.
GAGAAAGAAAAAACATATTAGGGGCTTTATCACTTTCTTTCTTTACTTTCCAAGGGAATTACCTTTAGAATTACAGGGAGTTTTTGATAAAGAGGAGGTCGATGTTAAAGTTGAAGATAAGAAAAATGAAGTATGTATGTCAACGAAGCCTGTGTTCCAGCCCTTCTCAGGACAGGGTCACAGACTGGGAAGGTGAGTAGGCTCATGATCTGTAATTTCCATAAGCAGAGGTTTGACTAATATTCAGCTTGTCATTATTTTACTATGTAGACCACACATATAGAGTTATCATTTCTCCCATTGGAAATGAGATTTTTCATGTTAACTTTTATGAGAACTTCTAAGTCATATTCACCTTAGTGTAAATTAACATATGCTGGCACTATACTAAAAAGTCATGGTGGCTTTTTTGGTTTTGTCCGATCAAAAGTGCCTGGCTTAGTGAGGACGTTGGGCAAAATTGGGTGGATAAATCATTTTTTCTCCCTTGCACCCACCACTTGAGCTTTGCCATTAATGTCACAGAGTACATAGGCTAGCTTTTGGATATAAGGTTCTGTATTATAGTTACCAATGCCTTCAGCATTGTGTCCTCTGATCAGCATCTGAATTTTGAGGTAATAAAAGTGAAATAATGCCTGATAAAGTTAGTATCAGTATCAGAGCCTTTAATTATTGGGTTGGCCAAGAAGTTCGTTCGGGTTTTTCATACGCTCTTCCAAAAAACCCGAACGAACTTTTTGACCAGCCCAATATTTTCAAACTTTGCAGTATTCATCTTATCTAATTATGCCTATGGAAGAATATGCAAAGAGGTTAAATATAGGATTGCTTTCATTTTTATGAATTCTCATATATTAATTATGAAGATTGGTAAGGTATATAAATGCATATTCATCCACACATGGAAAAATATCCCAATGTGACTTTCAGAGTGATGAGGGAATACTTTGTTTCCTTTCATTTCCTTTATAACCCAAGGACTGTTCTCTACAGAGAACTTACAATTTCTTTTAGAAATTTTAACCTGGGGAGTAGGTAAAGGTAAAGTCCACGGATCTGTCAGCACTATAAAATTGTTCTGTAAGGCACGATTCAAATACATAAGTACACTCTTCAGGTATACTTACATAACAGTCCACAAGCTTACAAATTACTTAGATGTGCATAATTTTATTAGATTCCTATGATCATCATGTATGATGGATATAACTGATACTAATATCTTTTTCTGTTAGGGAACAGCTGTGACTAGCCAAAATCTTCCGAAAAGCTATACTCACTGTAAAGTTTTTATAGTAATTGTTTAATGATAAAGTTCTGCTTAATGAAAAACATGCATCTGACTTGTTGTCTGGATTTTCTTAGTGCTACACCAAAAATTGTTTCTAAAGCGAGGACTATTGAAGTTGAGAATAAAAATAAGTTGTCTACTGTCCCACTAAACAGTCTGGAACCCATCACTAATATACAGATCTGGTTAGCCAATGGGAAAAGGATTGTCCAGAAATTTAACATTTCTCATAGGTGAGTCTTCCATTTCATTATTTGTCTGATTTGTTCCCTAAGTTTTAATTGTATTTCTTCTTTTCGGGTCAGTCAACAGCTATTTTTAAGAACTAAGGATCTTAATAAATAGTTCTCTAAGCATAATGTTTCATGACAATGGAAATTCTTGGACATTAATGAAGTATTTTCAGTCTGTTTTATGGATTATCATTTCATTAGTTTTCCTGTTTACCTAGATACATAATTTTGAAAGAATTATTTTTAGTATGTTTTTAAGTTGATCATTAGCATTATGTGTGTATTTTTCTGTTAATTGTAGAAAAGGAATGATAATACAGGAAAGTACTGAAAGAAATTGAAATCAAGTTAAATTCCGTCACCCAGAGATAATCACTACTACTAGTTTGATGGATTTTTCCAGTCTTTTATCTCGTCTTAAAATGTTTTTTCATTTTAATTAAAGTAGGAACATATTGTATATAGGTTTCCAAGTCCCTGGGACCTCCTTTAAACTTTTTACATCTTCCCATCATTCTCTGAGCATTTTCTTGTTTATTGGCACAAAATATTTTTTCAGGTTCATTCTGTACGTTTTCTAAGAAGCCCTGGTTCTTTTTAGTGGCCAAGGGTATTGAGGATCTGGTTACTAGGTATACTTATTGCCACCATTCCAGGCCCTCTGCGTGGAAAGAGCTACAGGTGTCTCTACATACATACACATATGCATATATATACACAAACTAACACACATTGACAAATGTATTTCTATATCTTTGCGTAGCGAAAACCATGAGTTCACATAGATAGCTCTAATTTCAATCCACCACCACAGGGTTTATTCTAGTTTTCCCCTTTCCATATTTGTAATTAACTTCTTCACTTTCTTCAGTTTAACTTCCTTCAGTGAGAAACCTGGCTCCAGTTATTCTCAATATATTTATTATTATTTTTTAAAATGTTTATTTATTTATTGGTTGCGCTGGATCTTAGTTGCAGCAGGTGGGCTCCTTAGTTGCGGCTTGAGGGCTCCTTAGTTGTGGCATGTGAACTCTTAGTTGTGGTATGCATGTGTGACCTAGTTCCCTGACCAGGAATTGAACCTGGGCCCCCTTCGTTGGGAGCACAGAGTCTTAACCTCTGCGCCACCAGGAAAGCCCCCAATATATTTATTTATTGATCAGTTCTCCTACATGTAACCAGTCTCCTTCTTCTACTGCTGCCTCCTCCCCAGCCTGGAAGCCTCCCTCTTCCTGCTGGGTCTCTTGACACATCACATCATGCCAATGCCCTGTTTGCCTTCCTGGGCTCTGGCAGTCAGTGCTGCCTATCTTCCCCCATGAGTGGTCACTTTCCACCTCTTTCTGGTTCTGACACACTGCAGTTGGCCCCTCCTCTGTATGAATGCTCTTTTTATTCTGCTTGAGACAGCCTGCTGTGTACCACCTCTCCTATATTCCTAACCCATCTTGGCTTCTGACACTCTGCACTGAACACCTCTTCTGTGTGGACACACTCCTAACCCTGCTCATACTGCAACCGTCCCCACCTGCCTTCCTCTACATGGGCGCCCTCCTCCTGCTGGTCAGACTCTGTCTGACACCAGGAAGATGGGCCGCTTTCCTGTACAGATGTCCTCTTCACCCAACCTGGACTCGGATTCCCTGATCTGGGCCACCACAACTCCCTCTCATATCTGGCCTGTATGCCAGTAGGTTCTCATTATTATCTATTTTATACATAGTAGTGTATATATGTCAATCCCACTCTCCCAGTTCGTCTCACCCTACCCTTCCCCCATTGGTAACCACAAGTTTGTTCTCTACAACTCAGGTTTGTTTCTTTTTAGGGAAATAAAATATTTTAATCCCAACTTCTTTGTCTAGAAAAATACTTCTGGCATTTTCAATAACAATTAGTTACCTACCATTTTTTTTCCCTGAATGACTTGAAGCATTTAAAAACCTTTGACTGGCCAACGGTATTTATTAAGTGATAATTAAGCAAGCTTTGTATTTTAATTGGACTGTTTAGTCCAGTTTTTGTAATGTTGTATAATATCCTGAACTAGTTAGGTTTAAGGCTACCATCTTGCTTTTTGTTTTCTCTTTACCCCATGTCTTTTTATTCTTCACTCCTCCTTTCTTGCCTCTTTTTGAGCTTAATGAGTATTATTTTTTATCCTCTCATAGCTTTTTAGATTGGCATTTCTTTATTCTTGTAGTAGTATTGTAGAGATCACAGTACACATTTTTAATTTTTACTGCACAGTTCCTTTAATCTTTATTGGGTTTTTTAAATTTATATTCTTTGCCATAAGCTTCAGCCTTTCGTTATCCAATTGTTGGTACCCCAATAAATACAAGTGACCATTTTCTTGATTTTTTTGGTAACCTGCACAGATTAACAGGGTGGCAACTGGTGAATTTGATTGAATGGGAAAATTCTGTCTTTGATGATGTCATATTTCATTAATTCTTGTTTGCACATTTTTTCACATTTTAGCATCTCTGAAATGGGGATGCATCCTTATAATTTCTTGTTGGCCATATGGCAGTCATGACACAATTGACTTTGCCTTGGCATCTGCCTCAAAGCATGCAGAACAAGCGTCAGCTCGATGAAAGATCATCCCAGAGACAGTAGTGGAGAACTTTTCAAAGTACTGCTGTATCATCAACACACCCGATGATACAGAAAGGAGTATTATATGGAAAAACATGTACATCAATGACTGAATCAGAAGTGATTTGAAGGATCTGAGTCTGAATAACGTTCAACTGTTAGGAATGACTTCACCATTTTATTCTAATCTTATTACGGAGGAAAGTGATTTGATGAATGTTTGTGTGAAAATTAGTTAAAAGTGCTCTTTCAATAAATATAAAAATTCTTAGTGTTTAAGAAACTATTTTGTCATAATCTGGATTTTTTACAATTTTAGTAGTATATAAAATGACAAGTCTTAGAATCAGTGGCATCTCAGGGGGGTTTTTTTGGCCGTGCCGCCTGGCTTGCAGGATCGCAGCTCCCCGACCAGGGATTGAACCCAGGCCATGGCAGTGAAAGCCCGGAATCCTAACCACTAGGCCACCAGGGAACTCCCAGTGGCCTCTTAATTTCGATGAACTGTATACGTACTTTCCCTTTCTAAATACACACGCATATACTTACATGAACATAACTTTGAGCTACCTTCAAGATTGCAGTGATTGGGAGGACTTCCCTGGTGGCGCCGTGGTTAAGAATCCGCCTGCCAATGCAGGGGACACGGGTTCGAGACCTGGTCTGGGAAGATCCCACATGCCGCAGAGCAACGAAGCCCGTGCACCACAACTACTGAGCCTGCACTCTAGAGCCTGCGAGCCACAACTACTGAGCCCATGTGCCACAACTACTGAAGCCCACACACCTAGAGCCCATGCTCTGTAACAAAGACAAGCCACCGCAATGAGAAGCACGTGCAATGCAACGAAGAGTAGCCCCCGCTTGCCGCAGCTAAAGAAAGCCCGCGTGCAGCGACGAAGATCAAATGCAGCCAAAAATAAATAAATAAATATTTTAAAATCACTGTTATTAAAAAAAAAAAGACTGCAGTGATTATATTACACTATAGTGTTCATTATACTAACTGAAAGTCTACGGGCACTGGGTTAAGAATTTTCTTAACTAGATTTGAAGCACAGCCTGACGTGTTATTGAAGAGATACAGCCTGTGTCTGTGTAGGATTACTGGTTGGACCATTTCTGATCCATTCAGAGCAAGATATATAGATTTTTCTGTTATAGAAACTTGCAGGCATATGCAAAAGCAAAGAGAGGATATAATGATCCATCATCACTCAGTTCCCACTGAACTATGTTAAGCAAATCCCAGACTTCATATAGTTTCATAGGTAGATATTTCAGAGTGTGTTTCTAAAAAATAGAGACTCAAAATGTAACTATAATACCCTTGTCACATCTAAGATAAGGAATAGTAATTCCTGACTATTATCAGGGGTGAACCTTTAAAAGGTAGCCCAAGTGAGTACTTACATCATCATAATTTGATTATTCTGTATTAACATAGCCAGGTATCATCACAAGTTATTACCTTAAATTAACTAATTCGGGTCTTCATAAAATTATATTAATAGTTTGTGCTATTTTGCAGGGTAAGCCACATCAAAGACTTCATCGAAAAATACCAAGGATCTCAAAGAAGTCCTCCCTTTTCCCTGGCAACAGCTCTTCCTTTCCTCAAATTACTAGATGAAACACTCACACTGGAAGAAGCCAATTTACAGAATGCTGTAATCATTCAAAGACTCAAAAAAACCGCTGAACCTTTTAAAGAACTTTCATAACATTGATTTTTGATACACTGAGTGGAAAGTTTCCAGAAAAATGATGGTCATAAGTGGACATGCACACCAAAATGAGGGGGAAGTCAGATTTGCTGGGCTTTGCACTATTTAACTCCCTCCTGATGAGAAGATTTTAAAATAAGTACAAGTTAGGAAAATAAACTATGACTGGAAACTATATTCAGTGAACTTTTCCCAGAAGGCTACTCAGAAAGAAAAATAGACTTATTTTCAAATACCAGTTATTTAACGTAAGATATATTAAATAACTATATCATTTAAAATCTTAATACGGCATAAATTAGCAAATACGTTCATAGCATCTTTCATTCAAACATCATTCCCAAACAGCAGTGATTTGTTTAAATGTTAGCTGTCTCAGACTTTTTTAAATAGCAATACATTAAAAAATTATACATGGCAGGTTAAAAACATCAATGCAATTTTTTTATATCTGAGATACAATCAAAAGGCTGGAAGGAACTGCTTTCACCACAGCTATGCCTCAACCTCAGAAGTGTTCCCAATTAGCATTATCTCATGGTAAGATACACTCAAATATTAACTTGGCAACAGTATCTGGGATGTATTTTCATTTAAGAATAAAACTGTGTAGCTTAGTATAAGCCAGTATCAATCTGCTGACATACATTTCAACATTTTCGAGACGTATAAATTTAAAAGAATTCTTTTTTCTCTAGGAACCGCAGTTTATCCCCTACTTTATTTTCTTTCAAAAATTAGGGATTTGGGGGCTTCCGTGGTGGCGCAGTGGTTGAGAGTCCGCCTGCCAATGCAGGGGACACGGGTTCGTGCCCCGGTCCGGGAAGATCCCACATGCCGCGGAGCGGCTGGGCCCGTGAGCCATGGCCGCTGAGTCTGCGCATCCGGAGCCTGTGCTCCGCAACGGGAGAGGCCACAACAGTGAGAGGCCCGCGTACCGCAAAAAAAAAAAAAAAAAAAAAATGAGGGGTTTGTTCTTCGTTAACGTGCGGAGTGGACCGTTTGTTTGCCTCACGTAGAACCTAATGCTAGTGTTGTCATGTTACTAATTAACATTTTTAAATGCGCCGTGTAAAGTATGGTTTTCTACTTCATACACCACACAGCTCATTTATATATTACAGGAGTAGTTATTACATTCTGATGTCACTAAGGAAAACATGCTAGTTTTTTTTTTTTTTTTGCGGTACGCGGGCCTCTCACTGCTGTGCCCTCTCCCTCCGCGGAGCACAGGCTCCGGACGTGCTGGCTCAGCGGCCATGGCTCACGGGCCCAGCCGCTCTGCGGCATGTGGGATCTTCCCGGACCGGGGCACGAACCTGTGTCCCCTGCATCGGCAGGCGGACTCTCAACCACTGCGCCACCAGGGAAGCCCAAACATGCTAGATTTTTAACTAAAACTGGCTACACTCAGTATTTCCCTGTCAGATTAAATCCCCTTGCCTGACAATAAGTTTAAGAAGCTTTTTGCAGACGATCTATTGAATCATATTTAAAGTGAAATATACATTGAATGTGCCAAGGCACTAAGTGGCCATGCCTAACAGCAGTAATGTTCATAGGGTGCTGGATGTCTGCTGGAAAGAGCAGTTCTCAAACTTTTTGGTCTCAAGACCTGTTGCTTATGTGGGTTATAAATACTAATATTATATTTAAAATAAAAACTTATAAAATATTCATTAAAAATAACATGTTACTATAAAGAACATTTTTATGAACAGTGTCTCTTTTCCAAAATTTAAAAAGATTTAGTGAGAAACGTGGCATTGTATTTCATTTTTTGGAAATATCTTTACTGTCTGATTTAAAGAAGACAGATGGAATCTCATCTGCTTCTGTATGTCTGTTGCAGTATCACACATCATGTAGCCTATAGTAAATGCTACTGTACATTCATGAGAAAGTGAAAAAAAGCAAATAACATCTTAGTATAATTATGAAAATAGTTTTGACCTTGCAGGACCCTTGCAAGAGCTAATCTTATAAAAGCAGTGATTTGCAGTGATTCTCAGGCCTTAATGTGTAAGAATCACTTGGGAAGCTTTTCAGAATGTCTATTACCTGCCACCTACCACACACATTTTAACGGTTCATTGTATTTGGGATGGGTTCCAGATGTCTACATTTTTAATCCCAAGTAATTCTTAGGTATGTAGTAGGAGAACCAGTCTTCAGGAAATCCTGCACTAAGCTTCCACCCTAATAAAATAAAACCTGTGTGCTGCATCATGGACAGTGCAAGACTCAACTGAAATCGGACTGTTAGACCTTTAAATTTTATTGTAATCCACCAGTTTGTTCTTAGACTGTCCTCCCACCCTTTAATTCTGAACTAATCATGAGATAAACCTGTGCTTTATCTTCTGTAAGCACAGCTGAGACAAGGCTGCAACATTTTTTTTTTTTTTTTGGCGGTCTGCGGGCCTCTCACTGTTGTGGCCTCTCCCGTTGCGGAGCACAGGCTCCGGATGCGCAGGCTCAGCGGCCATGGCTTACGGGCCCAGCCGCTCCGCGGCATATGGGATCCTCCCGGACCGGGGCACGAACCCGTATCCCCTGCATTGGCAGGCGGACTCTCAACCACTGCGCCACCAGGGAGGCCCAAGGCTGCAACATTTAAATGAGTTTTTTATTAAAGGCTCAGGGACAACAAAAGGGAAATAAACACATAACTAGATGACCTGATTTATAAGGTATACCTTATGTTTGAAGTTCATTTTAAGAATGCTTCCTTTTCTAGCTCGCAGCCTTCTAGGTGGTAGAGGTCTTTTTATCAAGAAGAGAGGGAGAACAAAGGAGAGCCTTTTCCTTTTGTCATATACCCTCAGAAATGAACAGATATATAATAGAAAATATTTATTGTCTGTAACGTTTACGGCTGTGGTAGAGTCGTCTCTTTAGTAAAACAAAAATAATGGCATTCTTAAAAAAATGAGAGGATGGTAAAATCAGATATAACGTAAGTCATTGTTAATATATTTTCAAGAATCTAAGAAAATGTTTCATATAGGCCTATCATGAAGCATTTTATAATTTTCATTTGCATAAATATAAGTCAATTTTTGATTCTCCATATATTTCTATAAAGGGGCTTCTTGTTGGAAATATTTTTCTTGTACATATAAAAAGACCTCCTTTGTGGATTTTCCAGTTTATAGTAATAACCAAAAGACACATTAGAGATTTTCTTGTGTGTACATGCAGAATACACCCCAGTGAGAAGTTCTGTAGAGAAAGACCTGCCATCAGCAAGAACCCTCATTTTTGTAACTGTGAAAACTCTGATTAATGTGGATGATATACTTAAAGGTTTTCTAAAGTGAGAACCATCTGATAAAGCTTTTTACATTAAAGTTTAAAATTCTAAAGTTGTTAGTTAAATATGTAGAATACCCAAAACATGTTGACTTTAGAAAACAAACCGAATTTAGCAAGGGAAGGCAAACTTGAAAATAAAGCCAGCATCTTAGATGTGGAATACAGTTTGACCTAAGTAGTTTCAAAAGTGGCATCAATCAGTGTAAAACCATTGTTGGGGGTGATATGCAGAAGTACATATCTAATTTTACAGATTCTAATTTATTGGTTAAATTACTATGCATTATCCAGGTTATAAAGATGATCTTATTTATTTTATATACTTCTGTCATTCAGAATACTTTTCATTATACTTAATTGTGTTGAAATTATGTATGCATCTATTTCAGTGCCTTGAAGTATTTTGAAAGCAATCTTGCTAATGGTTAAAGAACTGTTGTCTTAAAGATGAAATACTTACTGTTCATTAAAAGGATCAGTGAGACAATTTACATTTGTTTGTTATGAAATAGTTACATAGGGATGCATTTGTCATTTTTATTTGGCAAAGTCATTCAGTTTGAGAATCAACAAACATTTATTAGGTGCTTTCTGTTTGCCAGGTACTTTAACCAATGTTACTTTCATTTAGTACTCAGAAGTGTTAAAATGTGATATTTTTAATACTAACTCAATGGTTGTGTTTACTTCTTACACCATCCTTTGTGTCCTTAGTTGAACTAGCATGAAGACTCCTTAGTAAGATTTACCCCTTTGCTCTTAGTACAAACCATTTAATTTAAACATTGCTCATCACACTGAATCTTCAAATAGAAGTGGCTTATTCAGTAGACTAATATTTGGCTCTTTGTCACTTGATTTAAATGTATGTTTTTTGCACAGATAATTCATATTCATTGGAGAAAATTATACAGTTATGCTAAAATGATCTTTAGCTCACCTGTTATTCCACCCTTCAGAGATAACCACTAATAACGTATTGGTGTGCATCCTTTCAGATGTTTTTAAGTGTATCAGTCTTTAGTTTTGTTTCCAAAGGCAGGCTTCTTGATTATTGTCGGCCTGTTTTATTTATTGAAGTCTATTTGTCTTTAAAAATTGCATTAGGAATATACTATCACTTTAAGCAGAACAGTAACTGTTAGGGGAAAAACTGCCTTTTAGTTACATTTCTGTGCAAAAAAGAGAGGGAGGTGTTTTTTGTTTTTTTTCTGTTGCCCACTTCCCTTCAAAAGTAAAATTGTGGTAGTACATGCAACACAGTATAAGTATTGTAAGTGAAGTGTTTCCAAACCTGCAGAAATTGCATATAAAGTGTTGTGCTCAAACATAAATTATCCAAAGAAACTCACCTTGAGTTTGTTTAGTTTCCAAGAAATTAAATATTTAACACATGCATTACCTAGTTATCTTTGCACTGTTTGCTAGGGCTGCAATCAAGGAAACTGAAGGTACCCGTTTTCTAGATTAAGGAATTGAGGCATAGAAAATGGGATGACTTGCTTTATACCGGGTAGTGTATACTTTCGGGTTAGATTTAGCTGTAATAGGAAATCCAAAATAATGGCTTACAGAATACATTTTATTTTATTTCCCATGCAGAAGTCCGGAGGGAAGCAGTTCAGAGCTGCTAGATCAAAAGTCATGACTCCAGTATTGTTAATCTGCGGATCTCAGCACCAGTTAACTTAAGGTCTTCAGATAGCCTGTTGGCACCAGCCATCACATTTGCATTTCATCATTTCATCCAGTAGAAGCATATCCATTCCCTTTTTTAAAAAAGCTATTGAGATGTAATTCACATACCTTACAATTCACCCATTTAAAGTGTACAACTCAGTGTTTTTTTAGTATATTCACAGGATTGTGCAGCCATCACAATCTGATTTTAGAACATTTTTATCTCTAAAAGAAACCCCATTAATAGTCTTTCTCCACCCTCAGTTCTAGACAGCCACAAGTCTACATTCTTCCTATAGGTTTATTTATTTGGACATTTTCATGTAAATGGAATCAACAATATGTGGTCTTTTGTGACTGGCTTTTTTCACAACATAATGTTTTTAAGGTTCATCCATGTCGTTTTTATTGCTGAATAATAGTCCATTGTATGAATATTCCTAACCTAAATAGCCATTAGCTGATGGACATTTGGGTTGTTTCCACTTTTTAGCTATTAAAAATAGTGCTGCTATGAACATTTGTGTTCAGGTTGTTGCGTGATCATGTTTTCATCTCTGTTGCCTCCTCAGGAGTGGAATAAATGCTGGGTCGTATAATTTCATACTTAACTTTTGAAGAACTGCCAAACTTCTCCAAAGCACCGGCACAGTTTACATGCCCACTAGCAATGTATGATTTTCCACATTCTCCCCAGCGCTTGTTACTGTCTTTTTATATAATTATAGCCCTCCTAGTGGAGTGGTATCTTGTAGTTTTGCATTTCCCTAATGACATGAGTATCTTTTCCTGTGCTTATTGCCCATTTGTCTATCTTGGAGAAATATCTATTCGGATCCTTCACCGAATTTTTAATTGGGCTATCTTCTTACTGTTTAGTTTTGAGTTCTTTATATATTCCGGAACAAATCCTTACGATTTGCAAACATTCCTCGCATTCTGTGGGTTGTCTTTTCACTGGTTGCATAGGTTACAACACAAAGGTTTTCATTTAGATGTAGTCCAACTTATGCTTGTGGCGTCCTGTCTAAGAAACATTTGTCTAACCCAAGATTATGAAGATATGCTCCTGCTTTCTGCTAAGAGTTCTATAGTCTTAGCCTTTACACGTAGGTCTGTGATGGGTTTTCAGTTAATTTTGTATGTGATGTGACCCCTTCCCTTTCTTTTAAGGACCTTTCTGGGAAATTGCCTACACCACTCAGCTTTTATTCACTGGCCGGGACTTAGTTACATGGCCATACCCATTGTCTGTATGAGGTTGGAGAATGTGTATTTCGGGCATCCTGTATCAATTTTTTAAAGAGTGTTGTAAGCCTCCTCAGCCACAATCTTAGTCTGAGCAGGTCAATTCTATTGCTTCGTTTTTCTAATGAATTTGTTTGTCGGCTTTCACGAGGATTTAGCAGGCGAGTTTAGCGCGAACGGCCGCTGGCTCTCACTCCCTCCCTCGGAGACCTACCCCAAGGAAAACGGTCCCGAGTGACTTGGCCAGCCTTTCCCCCGGCAAATGTGGGCTCTGGCGTTTTTCACTTTGGGAAACCGAACCCGCGCACTTCGCGGCTTCCCCGTTTTCCCGCGCGTTGCCCCCGGCCCGGGGCGCGCCCGCCGCCCCGCCCCTCTTCGCGCCGCGCCCTCTCGGCCCGGGAGCCGCCCTCCCCGCGGGGGCGGCCGGCCGGGCGATAACACCGAGAGCGTGCAGCCGTGCGCCATGGCAGTGTCCCCCGAAGGGATCCCGGCCCCGCCAGTCGACACGCCGCCACCCCCGCCGGAAGCGCACACCTTGGAGCCCGGTTCGGTGAGCGCAAAGCGAGGGGCGCGAGGGGCTTGGAGGCTGAGCCGGGCGCAGAGCGGGCGCTGGGCCGGACGGGCCCCGGGACCTTCCGGGCGTCTGGGCGTAGGCCTTCAGCCAGCCCCGGCAAGCCTCCAGGTTGTTGAACTGCCCCTGGTAGGGTTTGACAGTTGAGAGCCGAGAGGCTTGAGGGTGTTCGGGAGCCCCAAAGGGAACAGGATGGGAAACCGAGTCCTAGGCAAGCGAAGTAAGCTGCTGATTCCTCCACCTAGTGAGGCCAGGGCCAGTCTAGGGCTCTTGTCCACCGCACTCCAGGTCTTCCCCAGGCCCCCTGCACCCTGGGCAGGCAGGACGCTGAGTGGTGCGTGAGGAGGCTGCCTCCCTTCCCCAGTCTCCGGGCAGGTGCTGCGGGCAGCCACAGCGACCCTCTCAAACCCGGCTTCCTCCAGGCGCCGGGCTCTCCTTGAGGAGACTGCCTCTAGAGATGTCCTTCCTGGCAACCGGGCTCCCAAGTGAGGGTGGCGGGCAGGCGGGAACCTAGGGGCGCCCTCAGCCCCTCGCATCCCCCCTCCCCCCATCCCCTGGATGGGGCTGGGGTGCATGTCATTCAGGGTGGCTGTGTTGGAGAGGAGTTAGGACGTCTCAACTTTCCCGCCGAGTGCAAAAATCCACTGCCCGCCCTGTGCTCAACGCGTTCATTCTGTCTGTGGCTTCAATTCCCTATGCTGACTCAGTGCTTCCTCTCCCGGCACCTCGGAGCAAAAGATTGTGGCCTCCAAGAAAGCAAGCAAGATTAAGAGGCCCTCTGGGGACTCTCACTTCCCAGGGAAATTTAGAAATTCAGGGTGAGATGAATGGCTAGAGGGGAAACATGGTCCATGAAATGCTAGCATTTCATTCTCATACCAACTCTATGAGGTGTATTATCCCCATTTCAAATGTGAGGAAATGAAGCTCGGCACACTGAGTACCTTGTCCTGGTCACACAGCTAGAAATGGCAGACAGAGTTTGCATTCAAATGTGTCGAATTTGTCTAAATCTCAAACTTGATCTCAGTTGACTGTGAAGGGCTTATGATTTAAGTAGGTAAAACTGTCTTCCTCAAGATTCCAAGATTGTATCATATACCTAGTTTCAGCTGGAATGTCTGTTTCAAGTGCCTTCTATGTATCAGAAACTTGATAGGTATGTTTAGTGGGAAACCAGGGTCCCATTATGGAGGGGGCAGGGTGGGGGGAGAGTTATCATGTTGGATTCTGCCTGTTGTTAAGCTTTCTGGAAGTTGAAATAGTGTTCACAAAAATATCAGAAAAGAAGCCCACATCCTGCCTCATGTGTGGGTAGGCAGAGTGCAGAGGACTGGATAAACCCTTATCTGGGAAGACCTTCCTTTCCTTTGGGGTGTCTGGCAAGATACAAAAATGGGTGAAACCACGGGCCTCGCCACTTCCCCTCCCATCCCCGGGCAAAAGATGAAAGAGAAGGATTCCCAGCGTCTTTGGAAGAAATAGCACTTGCCACAGTGTCTTCATGGCATTTATTCTTTTAACAAATATATATATTGTCTATATGCCCAGCATTGTTCTAGGTACTGGGGACATGGTGGTGAATCAAAGTTATATAGCTCATGCTCTCAGAGAGTGTATATGCTGGTGGGGAGAGGCAGAAAATGAATAAGAATATATCCTGTAGTTAGTACAACTGAGAGAGAGATTTGGGTGGTCAGGGAAGGCCTCTCTAAAGAGACGACATTTAGGCTTCAGCCTGAATGGCAAGGAGTCAGCTCTTGCAAAGACCTGGAGGAAGAGCCTTCCAGACAGAAGGGACAGGAAGTGCAAAGGCCCTGAGGCAGCAACAGAAAAGGTCATTTTGAGTAACAAGAAGGAGGAGGCTACCATGGTAGAGGAGAGCTATCTGAAGTGAGGTGGGAAAGGGAGTGGGGGCTGATTGGGTGGCCTCCTGTAGGCAATATGGGAAGGACTTGGAGTTTTATTCAGACTGTAATGGCAAGCTGTTAGAGGGTTTTAAGCAGAGATGAGACACAATCTGATTTATGTTATGAAAAGATCAGTTGGGCTGCTGGATGGAGAGTGGATAGTAGGGAACGAGAGTAGAAGCAGAGAAGCCACTTAGGAGGCTGTCACTGATAGATTAGGGGAATTGGGAAAGAGGAATCAGGGATGACTCCTAGGTTTGTGGTCTGAGCTGCTGAGTGGACACTGGGGCTATTTAATGCCATGGGGACGGGACGACAGGGTTAAGAGGTTAAGACAATGGGATGGAAATCAGGAGCTGTGGTTTTTTTTTTTTTTTTTTTTTGGCGGTACGCGGGCCTCTCACTGCTGTGGCCTCTCCCGTTGCAGAGCACAGGCTCCGGACGCGCAGGCTCAGCGGCCACGGCTCACGGGCCCAGCCGCTCCGCGGCATATGGGATCCTCCTGGACCGGGGCACGAACCCGTATCCCCTGCATCGGCAGGCGGACTCTCAACCACTGCACCACCAGGGAGGCCCAGGAGCTGTGTTTTGACCATGCTAAGCTGAAATGCCTGTTTGGCAACCATGTGGGGCTGTGAGTAGACAGTTTAGTTTGAGTCTGGAGTTCACTGGGTAGCTTAGGGATATATATATAGGGATACACACACATATTATTTGGGGTCATAAGCGTTACTTCATTTTAGTGGTGGGTTGGTAAACAGTCTCTCCAGAAAAGAAACTCTGATTTTTGCTGTTTACTGATTTCTGTGGTGTAAATACTCTCACCATGGCCAATTTCAGGCTGCCAGTAATCACTGGCTTGCAAAAGTCCCGAATATTTAACAATCAGCTCCCGGAGCCATTGCCTCATTTGCTCATCAAAACATCCGGCACATATATACAATGGAATATTACTCAGCCATAAAAAGAAACGAAATTGAGTTACTTGTAGTGAGGTGGATGGACCTAGAGTCTGTCATACAGAGTGAAGTAAGTCAGAAAGAGAAAGACAAATACCATATGCTAACACATATATATGGAATCTAAGGGGAAAAAATGTCATGAAGGGCTTCCCTGGTGGCGCAGTGGTTGAGAGTCCGCCTGCCGATGCAGGGGACACAGGTTCGTGCCCCGGTCTGGGAAGATCCCACATGCCGTGGAGCGGCTGGGCCCGTGAGCCATGGCCGCTGAGCCTGCGCGTCCGGAGCCTGTGCTCCGCAACGGGAGAGGCCACAGCAGTGAGAGGCCCGCGTAACGCAAAAAAAAAAAAATGTCATGAAGAACCTAGGGGTAAGAAAGGAATAAAGACGCAGACCTACTAGAGAATGGACTTGAGGATATGGGGGGGGGGCGGGAAGGGTAAGCTGTGACAAAGTGAGAGAGTGGCATGGATATATACACTACCAAACGTAAAGTAGATAGCTAGTGGGAAGCAGCCACATAGCACAGGGAGATCAGCTAGGTGCTTTGTGACCACCTAGAGGGGTGGGATAGGGAGGGTGGGAGGGAGGGAGACGCAAGAGGGAAGAGATATGGGGATATATGTATATGTATAGCTGATTCACTTTGTTATAAAGCAGAAACTAACACACCATTGTAAAGCAATTATACTCCAATAAAGATGTAAAAAAAAAATCCCTTGAAGTTGGCAGGAATATCCATTTGACAGATGAGGCTTAGAGAGATAAAGTGATTTATTCAAAGTCCACACAGGAAGCTGGTGGCAAAGTTAGGGGCCTCCCGACCCCCAGTTCACTCTGGCTTGCTGACTTGGAGAATAAAACAGACTGCAGCAGGAAGCACTGTGGGGAAATATAAGGAAGAACTTCCCCCTGGAAATGCTTAGAGGTCATGGTTTAGGATTTTTTTTTTTTTTCCTTTTTCTGTCTCACTTCCTTTTAAGATGATTTGGGACAAATTAGGACTGAGAGGTTGCTGGAAAAGCCTTCAAGACATAGGGACCTCAGGATGCTTTTGGAAGTCAGGGGGCTGGAGGGAGCTGTTGGGTGTCTGTGGGGGCTTAGCTCCTGTGTCTCCCCCAGGACAGCGGAGCTGGTCGCCTCTCATTCTGTACGAAGGTGTGCTACGGCATTGGAGGGGTCCCCAACCAGGTGGCCTCCAGCGCCATAGCCTTTTACCTGCAACTTTTCCTGCTCGATGTGGCACAGGTGAGTGTGGGCAGCAGCCTCGGGGCCCCCTGCTTCCGTCTGCCTTGGTGTCTGGTCCTTTCACCCCACCTTTACTTCCACCCCCATCATGCTTGGTAGATGGTACTTCTGACCCGAGCCTGAGAAAAAAACAAATGCTATTGAGGGCAACCTCCTCAAGGATGTTTACTGCAGGCTGTTTGTAGTGGAAAAGTGGGAAGCAACATGAATGCCCCAAAATATAGAAGTAGTTGGAAAATAAGTTGGGCTTTATCCACATAATGGGCTACTGTGTAGTCACTCAAAAGAATGAGTTAGATCTATACCAGTTGACTCAGAAGGATTTCCATGATGCACTGTCAAGTGAGAAAAGTTAGTTTTAGAGAAGGGTATATAAAATGATCCTATTTTAGCAAAACAAAAACATGCCCCATATATGTGGGTGCATGGGTATATGGATGTATATATGTCTGTACATGATTAAAGGATGAGCATGGGGAAAGTAAATTCCGGAAGGATATCCGCCAGAGTGTTAATGTTGGCTATAGGAGGGAATGGTGGAGGATAGAGGGTAAACAAAAAAGGACTTATTAATAAGGTATCCATGATTTATTTATCTTTCTGTGATTTTTTAAAATGACGCTGATACGATCCCATTTGTGTAAAATTATAAATTGCAGATGCACATAAGGAAACGCAGGACAGGATGGTCAAAACACTCCTGGCAGTTGTCTCAGCATGGTGGGATTTCAGATGAGCTTTGCTCAATATTTTTCTGTACTGTTTGAATGTGTTTATAATTAGAGTGTATCCTTTATGTAATCAGAAAAATCAATAAATCGTTTTCACTGTGAAATACAAGGTCTGCCTTTGACTGTCAGCTTCAGTGCACGCTTCTTGCACTGAGCCCTTCAGGGGAGGATCTCTCAAGTCTTCTCCGAAAGTGACCGGGCATAAGTATAACAGGAATGTGCTAGGGAACAGCTATCACTCCCTCCCCCTTCTCTACTGGTGCACATATGCCCTCGGAGCTCTCTGGATTCCTGTCTTGGGGAAGAGACCAAAAAACCTTTGCACTGTGGCTCTGGCCCCTGTCAGTTTCCCAGATCTTCCTCCTGATGGGCGGGCAGGCCTAGACACCCTCTCTGACTCTGCCGGGCCTTGGCTATCCCCTCCCTTGTCCCTTTCAGATCCCTGCTGCCCAGGTGTCACTTGTCCTGTTTGGAGGCAAGGTGTCTGGGGCAGCTGCCGACCCTTTGGCTGGGTTCTTCATCAACAGAAGCAGGAGGACAGGGTCTGGACGACTCATGCCCTGGTGAGCAGCCCCATGGTCCTCAGGATCCTGGCACCCACCCCTGGCTTGAGGTCACTGTGTTTGTCACATCTGCTGCTTAGTGGATGGTTAGAGGACAAGTCTGAACAGTAGGTGACAGGAGTGGATTGGGTCTGACTGAGTCATGCAGGTGTCCATAGACCTCTCCCTCACCTGGTGGCACGGAGCTGGACAAACCCTCCAAGAGTCGCAGGCCTGGCCCTGGGGGTCTAGGAGTGCAGCCAGGCTGAGCTGGGTGTCTTGGAAGGTCTCACAGAGAAGATGTGACTTGCCTGTGGCCCCGGGAACAGGGAATGGCGCCACCCAGCCACTAAGTGCCCCAGCCCCTACTCCTGGCTACCTCCTCACCCTGGGCCACCTCGCACCCTCCATGGCTCCCACCTACCCTGAGAGCCCCAGCCCAGGGCTTCTCCAGGGGCCGAGAGCTTGAACCCAGAGGGGTGAGGTTGCTCCAGGCCCACCCTTTGCATCCTCTGTCCTGATGCCGCGGGGCGCTCCACCTGGGCTGTGCTTCAACAGGGTGCTGGGCTGCACGCCGTTCATTGCCTTGGCCTCCTTCTTCCTGTGGTTCCTGCCCCCCTTCACCAGCCTGCGCGGCCTCTGGTACACAACCCTCTACTGCCTGTTCCAGGCCCTGGCCACGGTAAGCAGGTGGCCCCCTTCCTCGGCCTGGACTCCTGGAACCCCAGTGCTGGCTGGAGGCCCCTCTGAAGTGTGTGTGTGCTTGGGATAGGGGTCCAGGTCCCCGCTGCCCACCCGCTTACCAGTTGGCCAAAGACCATTAGTTTTTCTCGTGGGCTCCAGGCTGGGTGCCCCTCCTGTCCCTCAGCCCCTAACTCCTGGTTGAGGGGATCAGTAGGGACGTGCCAGCCTGGCGCAGGCCTGGCCTCAGGAAGCTGCTGGCCTGGGTTGGCAGTCTGGTGGCAGGCGCCATCCTAAACTCTGCCCGGTGCCTCAGTTCTTCCAGGTGCCCTACACGGCACTGACCATGCTCTTGACCCCCAGCCCCAGGGAGCGGGACTCGGCCACCGTGTACCGTGAGTGCAGGCAGGCGTGGGGTGCGTGGGGTGGGATGGCTCTGCCCCTGGCCCCACGAGCTGTCACCTTGCTCCACGCTGTGTCCCAGGGATGACCTTGGAGATGGCAGGGACGCTGATGGGAGCCACTGTCCATGGACTCATCGTGTCTGGTGCCCACGGGTCCCACAGGTGCAAGGAGACTGCGCTCCCAGGACAAGTGTCCATCTCCTCCAACGCGGTGAGTGCCCAGGCTACCCAGACCCACTGGGATCCCTGTTTCGCGTCACTTGTTTCTTCCAGGGCCGTTTCTCCCCCAGGTCTCTTCATGGTGGTTTGGGGGCTCAGCTCTGCACACTATGCCCTCTCGTTCCTTCCCTGCTCCTGTAGCTGAGCCCAGGCCCTCCGTCCTCCCTGCTAACTCTGCTTCTGCTGGGTGCCTTCTAAACATGGAGTCAGACAACAGATCAGCAGGCCATCTGGAGGGGAGGAGGCGGACCCCAGAGAAGGGATGCGGTGGGGAAGGGCCACAGGCAGGGACAGGGGAGAGAGACAGCAGAACGGTTTGGTGTCCTGGCAGAGCCCTGGGCAAAACCTGACCTATGACCAGTCCTACCCATCCCTGAACGGGTGACTGCCAACGCCAACCCCACCCCCGGTGTGAAAGGGCTAGTACCCCTTCGTGTCTCCTCAAAGCAGGTCCCTTTTCAGCAGTTAGGGGACGTGCCTCTATTTATCCATCAAGTTCATCTTCTATCCACCCCCCAGCCCTTTCTCCTTAAGCAAATGACATCACTCACCTCCACCGACATTTGGGAATTAATGGTATGAGAATAATACCACCAACACCCATGGTTCACCACCCGTAAGAAAACATTACAATGAAGTCCTTGTGTACCCCCCATCCCCAGACCCACCTGTAGCCCAGCTACAGAATGTGCCTGAGCACAGTGCAAAGTGGAGCTGTAGAGCCCCAGAGAGAGCGGGGAAGTCAGTCTCCCCTTCCCGTGGCCCACGGCCCCAGTCTAGGGATTGCCTGAGTCAGGGTCGGGGAGAGACTCTGCCCAGCTGCCCTCAAACCCCATCATGGTGCTATGAGCCTGGGATCAGAGGGATTGCGACCTGCAGATTCACCCTCCCCTCTTCCATGCCTAGGCCCCACTGAGGCCTCTACAAGTGCCCTCCCCAAAGCTACTGGGTCACTGTCTGGGTGAGGGTGGAACAGAGGGTGGCAGTGGCCTTGGGTTGGAGAGCAGGAGCTGGGCAGGGCCTGGGATGCCAAGAAGTAGGGAGCAGGAGGCTGAGAACCCCTCCCGGGAGGCGGAGCCTCGTGTGAGCCAAGGCGAGAAGCATTCAGGTGCCTCTTGGTAGTTCCAGCTCTGTTGTTCCATCGACTTCACTTACGAAACACAAATTCATAGATAAAATCATCACGAATTTCAAGACAGCAGAGCATTAACTCCCAAGTGCAGTGCCTTCTGAATGTGGGACCCTGTGCAACTGTGCTGGTTCCACACTGGTGAAGCCCTGCCCCTCTCCCTCTTTCTTTCCCCACCAAAGGCAACCCCTGTGCTGAATTGGGTGGCTGTTACTCCCATGCATGCCTTGAATGTATTTTATTACATATGTGTCTTCCTCTGCATGCTAGGTAGCACCGTTCTGGTTTTGACATTTATCTGCGTCATCATGCATCACACTGTCTGCTCCTGGATCTGTCTCCCCACCCACTCCAAGCCCCTTATTGTGGATGCACAGGATCACTTATTCATCACTGTAACCACAGGGTCTAGCACGCAGAAATCAGCCCCAATGAACGTTTGCTTAAAAAAAAGAGAGAGAGTGGCAAACGGGGCTTAGACCCACGGTGGCATGGATGCCCACGGGAGGCAGAGGGTCAGCAGAAGGACCACTCTGGGCCCTTAGATCTCCCTCTCCTGCTGGGCTGGTTGGGAGGAGGGGCACCCCGCATCCTTGGGCTTGGGCTGAGGGTCCCTCTGCTCCCACTGGGAGGTACTCCTGCCCGGCCCCTGGGTATCCCCACCTCCGTGGGTTGGAGACATCACCCGCACTGAGGTCCTGTCCTGTCCCACAGACTCGTCTCTACTCCATTGCAGCCACTGTGGTTGCTGTGACGTACCCCGTGTGCAGTAGTTTGCTCTGCCTGGGGGTGAAGGAGCGACCGGGTAGGTGCGGGGTGCAGGCAGGGTGTGGGAAGAGGAAGCTGCGGCCGGGCTCCTCTTGGGTGTGGGTTTGGGTTTTGAACTCCACCAAGCCAAGATGTCCCCTTCCTGTGTTGCAGATGCCTCTGCCCGAGCCTCCGGCCAGGGCCTGAGCTTCCTGGCTGGGCTGCGGCTCACAGTCCGGCACCCGCCCTACCTGAAGCTGGTCATCTCCTTCCTGTTCATCTCGTCAGCCGTTCAGGTACCTCTGGCCAGGCTGATCCCCACTGGCTTGGCTCTGGCCATACTGGCCCTGCGTAGGTTCAGGTGTCTCTCGTCCCCACGGCACCAGAGAGAAACCAGTGGCTGGCAAGCGCCTGGCGAGGCTGGTGCTGGGAGGAGAGAAACCTGCCTAGAGCTTGTGGGGCTGGGGAGGGTCAAGGCCCAGACACCAGGAAGCTGACGCTGTCTCGGGTGGTTCTCAGCTGTGCCGGGGAGGGGGACTAGGAATGGCATTTATACCTGTGTCAGGGATAAGCGTCCTTCGTTGGGGAGGGGACTGCGTGATGGCGGTAGGAACCGGACGCTTGAGGTCCCAAAGGGGAGGCCAGACTTGAGACCCTAGCCTTGCCCTTGACTTCCACGTTTCTGCCATTTCCCATACACGCCCACTTCCTGGCGACTTCCTCAGGTGGAGCAGTGCTACCTGGTCCTGTTCTGTGCACACGCCTCCCGGCTACATGACCATGTGCAGAGCCTGGTGATAACCATCCTGGTGAGGGGACCTGGGGCGGTAGAGGCAAGGGCGCTCGGGGGCCTGAATTGGGGATGTGTGACCCTTGCCATGACACACGTGGCCGGACTTCCGGTGGTCAGTGTTCTGGACTCTGCTGTGGTCTTCGTCACCTGCATTTCAGCCGAGGGTGGAATTGGGGCCAGGGTCATAAAGTTCACAGCCACTGTTTCCAGCCAGGGGGCAAGGTCAACGTCGAGCGTCCCTCCTAAATGTCAGGGCTTTGAGGGCCTGGCACAGGCATAGGCGCAGGTGGCATGTCCTGGGCTGTGATGATTCTGTCCGCTCACAGGTCTCGGCAGTGCTGAGCACCCCGATGTGGGAGTGGGTTCTGCAGCGATTTGGGAAGAGGATGTCGGCTTTCGGGATCTTTGTGAGTGAGGCAGGAAGCAAGGCCTGGAGGGATATGGGGGGGGGCAGTGACCTGGGAGCCTGAGCCTCCTGGGGACCGGCAGTGCTCAGTGCCTAGCAGGGGACCAGGCGCAGGGGGTCATCAGTAGAGCGGTGAGTGGGTGCATCAAAGAGCCGTTGAGGGGGGGTGATGCAGGTGGAGGGAGCAGCTAGTGTGTCTGTCTCCCTAGGGGATGGTGCCATTTGCAATCCTGCTGGCTGCTGTGCCCACAGCACCCGTGGCATACGTCGTGACCTTTGTATCTGGCGTGAGCATTGCCGTGTCCTTGCTGCTACCCTGGTAGGCTGGGTGAAGGGAAATGGGAGTGGGAGCCTCACGTCCTTCCTACTGGGTATCCCTCCTCCTTCACATCAACCTGCTGTCCCAGGCCTTGTGCACAGGCTGCGCTGGGGAGGGGCCCTCCCCGCCTTGCGGGAGATGGAGGCTGCCAGCGCCATCTGTGGAGCCCTCCCGAAAGAGCGCCAGGCGGCAGGAATGGTGGACAGCTGTGTGTTGGGGAAATATTGCCTGACTCTGTGGGCCGGTCCTGGGCAGCGGGGACCCAGGGGTGAATCTGACTCACTCTCTGTCCCCAGAGAGCTCCTGGGCTGGTGGCTGTGGGGAGGATAAAAGGGATAATTCTGCAGCCCCCTCCCCCAGGTCCATGCTTCCAGATGTGGTGGATGAATTCCAGCTGCAGCACCAGCACGGCCCAGGGCTGGAGACCATCTTCTATTCATCCTATGTCTTCTTCACCAAGCTTTCAGGTGCAGGCGCCCTGGGCCTCTCCACTCTCAGCCTGGAGTGAGTCACAGAGCTGGGCTGTACCAGAGGCACAAAAGACTAGCGGCATGGGAAGCAGAGGGCAGAGTCCCCCACCTTAGCCAGCCAGGGGTCACCCGTGGGTCCGGAGGGTGTGTGGGAACCTCCACCCTAGCTTTCTCTGTGCACATGACTGGGAGGGGCCCTTCTTGGTGGCTGTACCCCTTCTGAAGCCTCTGCTTCCCACATTCTCAGCTTTCTCTGAACTCCTCCCTGGTGTCTTCGTTCCCTCACACTCCATCCACCATAGTTAGGCTGATGTGGCCAGGAAACTATCCAAGTTTCAGGATAGCATGGGATTGGGCATTTGGGACCCCTCCGTCAGGAAGCCAGGCTCTGAGCTGGATGCATGGGATGGTGTTTCCCCAGCTTTGCGGGGTATGAGCCAGGAGCCTGCAAGCAGGCGGAACAGGTAGTGGTGACCCTCAAAGTCCTCATCGGTGCCATACCCACCTGCATGATCCTCATCGGTCTGTGCATCCTCCTGGTCGGCCCCACTCCAAAGGTGCCACGTCGGAACAGCTCCCGCTCCCTTGGGAGGTAGGCACCTCTCGCACACGAGTATACACAGGAGGGCTGCCAACGCCTGGGAGGCATGCAGATGTGCACGGCTCTCATTTGGTCACCTCCACCTGATGTCCCACAAGCATGGCAGTCAGTCTAAATGGGCCCCAAACCGAATTTATCTTCTTCCCCAATCGCTGCTCCTGCTGTGCCCCGGTCCCGGTGGATGGCACCACCCTCCAGCCTGAGAGCCATCTCCGCTCTCCCCGCCGCAGGCTGCACCGAGCAGCTCTCTCTGACCTTGTTCTTCCCCCTGCGAACCACCCCCCCCATCCCACTGCCCGAGGGTGATCTGCTCACTGTCTGGCTTTCGCAGTGGACTGGGGGGACCTTGAAAGCTGGGTCTGTTTTCTTCATGTTTGCGTCCCAAGAGCTCAGCCCAGAGCCTGAGGCCAAGCAGGCGCTGCAGTATCAACACGTCTGGTCCAGCAGACGTTCACGAGCCTTGTCCACGTTTTTGCCGACGCTCATGCGTTTACAAACACGAGTCCATGTAGATACAGAGGACCACGCACGATAGGCAGAAAGTGGCTTTGTCATGGGTCCCTCACTGCTTGCTGTGGACGGCCTGGGACTCCAGCCCGTCTTACTGTGCTCATGCGCTACACTCGGGGAATAACAGGTGGATGGGGAACTGCTTGGTGGGACTCGGGAGAACAGGGTTTTAGCTTCATTCACGGGGTTGAGAAGGGGAGGAGCTGCTAGAGAGACAAGGAGCAGCCACTGACACTTCCACGGGGCCCCACCCACGTCCTCCTTCCCTTTGGTTTCTTCCCTTTCCGACAGGAGGACCAGCTACAGCCTCGCTTGAACTTGCGACTCGTGTGAGCTGGAGCGGCAGGAGCAGCGTCTTCTGGACTCCAAGTCCCCCTTTCTTCTCAGCCCTTCGGCACCCCTGCTTCCCAGTTTACACACGACCTGTCTTTTCCCCTGGGATATGGCGTCTTCGGTGACTCTCCTGAAGGGAGTGGCCTGGGCTCCAGGACCCCCACCTGTCATGTCTTGCCTGTTGACTGCAGGACATCTCAGATAGGCCTGTGCCCCTGACTACCCAGCTCCAGGCAACCTGTGACCTGGAAAGCATACCAGTAGCAACTATTCCTGGAAAAAGGAAGCCCCTACCAGCCTGGTCTGCAGACTTCCTGTGGGAGCACCAGGCCCACCAACCTGCTTGGATGGCAAAGCTACCTGACAGGACAGACACACAGAACTCGTTTCCCCTGATGTTCCACTGGATGTCTGAGAGAGGCTGACAGCACGTGAGTGGGCAGAGTGGGGACAGACGGACATGCTGGGCTGTCCAATTAGGAGAGAGACAGATGCAGCGAGGCCAGAAGACCCCAGAGGGAGCGAATGGGGCCAGTGGTGGGGATACACTGAGCAGGGCATGAGGTGTTTCTTTCCCTTTGTACAGCTAAGTGGATGACACTGTTTCTAGAAGTGGACACTGACTGATACTGAGCCAACGAAGATCCATCATTTTTATGAACAGAAGTTACTTTTGTGGAAATATTTTTCTGAAAGTTTATCTTTTTGTTTTTCTGGCTGTGCCTCACCACATGCGGGATCTTAGTTCCCCGACCGGGGATGGAACCCGTGCCCCCTGCAGTGAAAGTGCGGAGTCTTAACCACTGGGCGGCCAGGGAAGTCCCCTGAAAGTTTATCTTATAAAAGCACAGGAACCACCGTTTTCTAGAGGTCATGTCTTTGGGGAAGAAAGATCCACTGAGATTTATTTTTTCAGAAACAAATTAAAGGGTTTATCTTCTATTGAGTCTGTAAAATTTGCCTGTGGCCAGCCTTCTCATCCCACCTCCTGGGAAAGCCCTGTCCCGAGGAGGGAAGGGGAGGGTGCCTGATGTCACTGAAACTGGCTGTGGCCCATCAGCCACATGTCCCAGAGTCTGCATTTCCTCACACCAGAGATGCCATGTGGGAGGTGGGTTCCTTCCTTCCTTTGGAAGAGAAAAAAAGTTGAGACTCGATAGTGGCCAGGTGGCTCATGTGGGTTTGGGGCCTGGGGAAGAGTTGAGCAACGTGTGGGGACCCTGATGCCCCAGCAACTCCTAGAGAAGCCCAGATACCTCAAGGGAGACCAGGAGGTATAGACCTGCCCCCAACATTTCTCCCAGGCCACAGCTCAGTCCCCTCCTGAGCCCACTGCCCAGGGCTAGGCCCCCTTCCTCTTTAGACCTCTGGCTGCCTCTTAGGTGTGAGATTAGGTGCGAGGTCTAAGACGGCCAGAGCTCAGACACACTCAGGCAGGATGTGCCCCTCAGAGCTTAAAGTGTTCAGCTTCCTGTACAAATGCTATAGCACAAGAAGGAAGCTGACCTCAGAGAGAGAGTGCAGAGTGTGACCCAGTCTGTCTGATACCTGAAATTTCTGGCCCCGTGACACTGACATGGGCATCTGATCCTTGAGGTCACAGGGCCCCAGAGAAAGAGCTGGGCTTGGACTCTCTTCCTTGTCCACCTGACCGGTTCAGGAAGGGGCTGACAGGAAGCTCTGCTCACTGCCCCCCCCCCCCGTGAACAGGCGCACACACCACACACATACCTCACACACTGCACACTCACATGCACACATACAAAACAGTTTCTTAACACTGGAAAATCACTGGCCCTGTGGAGACAGTACCTGGTACGACCGAAGACCAGGTAGTTTCTACCATGTTATGTTATGCTGTGTGCTCTGGAAACCTGGGCAACGCAGGTGGGATCAGAAGCTTGTGCCACATTTTATGTTACCTATTCTATTTCCCGGGAATGCAGTCTCAAGGATCAGAGCTTCACTGTACAAAGACAGCTGCAGGGGGCCACCTCTGGGGGTTGGGGGTTAGGGGTTAGATCTCAGAGACAGGAGGTAATCATGGGCTGTCCAAAAGGTATTACTGCATTTCTTTTTCATAGCAGCCGTATGAAACAGGTACTAAGATTCTCATTTTCAGATGAGGAAACAGGCTTAGAGAGATTCAGCAACTTGCCTAAGATCAGTTGGTGGTAGAAACGGTCTTGTACCCAAGTTGGCCTGATTCCAAAGCTTGTGGAGCTAGCCAGGGCTTAAAATAGTTTTTGGAGGTATGGCTGACCCAGGACTTCGGTATCACAGGACCACTCCTCCTCTGAAACCAAACGCCAGCATCCCTGCCTCTGACGCTATGCTTCGATTCCACTGTAATTCCATTATTCCTACTCTTCGACCTTCGGCTCACATTTGCCCGCTGAGCTCCCCCCATATCCATGTCCCTCTCCTGACACCCACCCTCCTCAGAGCCCGTCCTCCTGCTTCAGAGGAAGAAGATCTCTCCTTACCACCACGGCCAGCCCAGGGCCTATCGCCAGCAAAGGCAGACATCTCCCCTTGCCCCTTCCCTCTCCACGACCTTTTCCATCCCCACTTAAATCCAGGAGAGCATGCCATCCACTTGCTCAAGGCCCTCTCAGCCCCACCCCTGCATCCCATCAACAGTCTCCCTCAAGGTCTCACAAGATCAGGTCTCTCCTGAAGTATCACTTCCTCAGGGAGGCCTTTCCTGCTTCCCCACAATCGCCTGCTCCACCCCCAGCTCTCTACGCTCCACCCACTTTGCTTGTGCTCAGTAGAACCCACCTCCACATACAACTATATAGTTATCAACGGCTTTCTTGTTTACTGCTTGACACGCCTGTTAAAACAGAAATGTCACGAGGGCTACATCCTCAGTGCCCAGAGGTGAACGTTCAACATGGATAAATGTCTGCTAACTGAACAAGTGAATGTCCATGGTGCCCTCGTCCTCGAACAAACAAAAAGAGCCTTTCCTGTTCCCTTCACTCTCTCCTCCGCCACCCCGCTCCACAACGTTGTCTCCTGTCTCCTGACCCTCACCTGCCATTCCCTCCTTTTTTTGAGTGTGATTTGTTTTGGCTGTGTTGGGTCTTCATTGCTGTGAAGCTTTCTCTGGTTGCCGTGCGCGGGCTTCTCATTGCAGTGGCTTCTCTTGTTGCGGAGCACGGGCTGTAGGTGTGCGGGCTCAGTAGTTGTGGCTCACGGGCTTAGTTGCTCCGCGGCATGTGGGATCTTCCCGGACCAGGGCTTGAACCTGTGTCCCCTGCAATGGCAGGCGGGTTCTTAACCACTGCGCCACCAGGGAAGCCCCTACCATTCCCTCCTTAACCCACTGAACTTGGCCTCTGCCTGCCCACTGAGGAGACAGTGCAGCCTGGCAGGCGCACTCCAGCATCAGAGAAAAGGAGAAGGGAGTTTGTATGTTGCTTTCCTCTCTTAGTGGTTTTAGTCAACTTTTTAAAACAAATCTGAGCCTCCATTTTTAAAAAAATATTTATTTGGCTGCGCCAGGTCTTAGTTGCAGCAGGTGGGATCTTTATTTTTTTATTTATTTATTTTTTGCGGTACGTGGGCCTCTCACTGTTGTAGCCTCTCCCGTTGCGGAGCACAGGCTCCGGACGCGCAGGCTCAGCGGCCATGGCTCACGGGCGTCATGTGGGATCTTTAGTTGAGGCATGTGAACTCTTAGTTGTAGCATGAGGGATCTAGTTCCCTGACCAGGGATCGAACCCGGGCCCCCTGCGTTGGGAGCACGGAGTCTTAACCGCTGGACCACCAGGGAAGTCCCTCCATTTATTTCTTGAAAGAAATGTGTTCACTGTTACCTACGTGTTGGGACATGTCTAATGATTAGGTGGGGTAACACTGACCAAGGAAACCTCAATCACAGGTAGCCATAATGCTGACCATGCTTCTTCAAAAACCTGTCCTCCTTGGCTCCCTTACCTCCCTCCCGGTTCTCCTCCACCATCTCTGACCATACATTTTCTGACTTTTCCGTTGCTTCATCTTCCTTTGATGCTCTGTGGTCATCTTGGGCTTCCCAGGGCCATGTGATTTCATTCACTACCACCACCTCTACCCCACTCTATTTATGTGGGATTTTAGTTCCCTGACCAGAGATCGAACCTGCTCCCCCTGCATTGGAAGCGTGGAGTCATAACCACTGGACTGCCAGCGAAGTCCAAAATTGTTTTTCTTTAGTTTTAAATCTGGAGAGTAGACTCTGGGACCTTGATTATCATAAACAGTCTATCGTGACCTAATAGTAACATTCTCTTAACTGTTTGTTTTAAGCACATGTAAAAAGTAATTGTAATCTTGTTTGGGGGACTTTTAATTAAAAGTCTGGTTACAAATTATAACTATGTAGGTTTACTAAAGCATTGTACTTTTCTCTCCATCATCAGTTTGGTTGTGTTTTCCTTTAATAATCAGGCATTCCAGGTTCCATAGAACAGATCTGATTTTTCCTACCTTGAATGTTGACAAGTGATAACTTTAATTGTGCAATAGGCAGTTTATAACTATTGTCTGTGTTTGACTTCACACTGCACATCCGTGTGCTGCTAAAATTTCTCTCTGTGCCCACATTGCCTTTAAGCCGTGAGTCAACCAAATGTCTTATGAAGCTCTTTGGTTGTCTTTTTTTTTTTTCCTTTGGTTGTCTTAAAACAGATGTATCTTTATCCTAAACATGATCAATCTATTTCTCATGTTCAGCACTTTACATATGAGTTCATAGTACTTTTCCCCACTTCACATTTCTAATTTGGGGAGTAAGATTCACATACATTATTTCTCACTGAGGATGCAGATCTTTGGAACTACTGCCATTCTTGGATTATTGAGTAACTTACTGATAGAGCAAAAGTACTGCCTTTTAAGAAGCTAATGAAACGACATTGTACAACTCTACATGTATATATTTTTAAGATAGTTCTTTTATCCCAATTTTTATTATGAAAATTTCAAACATATATAAAAAGGTGGAGAATAGTAAACTCCCATGTATACTCATTACCCAGCTTCACTAATTATCAAGTCATAGCCATTTTGGTTTCAATTATACTCCCTCCACTCCTCACCCCACTTGATTATTTGGCAGCAAATTCTCGTAATTGGATTTCATCTAGATATTTCAGTATGTAGCTAAAACAAATACTTTATTTATTTTTGACCTCACCACACGGCATTCAGGATCTTAGTTCCCTGACCAGGGATTGAACCCATGCCTCCTGCAGTGGAAGCACAGAGTCTTAACCACTTGAACGCCAGGGAAGTCCCTAAAACAAGTACTTGAAAAAGCTACAGGGGGGCTTCCCTGGTGGCGCAGTGGTTCAGAGTCTGCCTGCCAATGCAGGGGACACGGGTTCAAGCCCTGGTCTGGGAGGACCCCACATGCCGCGGAGCGGCTGAGCCCGTGCGCCACAACTACTGAGCCTGCGCTCTAGAGCCCGCGAACCACAACTACTGAAGCCTGTGCACCTAGAACCTATAGTCCACAACAAGAGAAGCCACCGCAATGAGAAGCCCATGCACCACAATGAAGAGTAGCCTCCACTAGCCGCAACCAGAGAAAAGCCTGTGCGCAGCAACGAAGACCCAATGCAGCCAGAAACAATAAATAAATTAAATTAAATAATAAATAAATTTTTTAAAAAAAGAAAAAAGCTACAGGGGACTTGCCTGGTGGCTCAGTGGTTAAGAATTCACCTGCCAATGCAGGGAACATGGGTTCAAGCCCTGGTCCAGGAAGAACCCACATGTCGCGGAGCAACTAAGCCCGTGTGCCACAACCACTGAGCCTGTGCTCTAGAGCCTGCGAGCCACAACTACTGAGCCCACGTACCACAACTACTGAAGCCCGCGTGTGCCTAGAGCTCGTGCTCCACAACAAGAGAAGCCACCGCAATGAGAAGCCCGCACACCGCAACGAAGAGGAGCCCCTGCTCACCGCAACCAGAGAAAGCTCGTACGCAGCAACAAAGACCCAACGCAGGCAAAAATAAAAATATAAATAAATAAATAAATTTATTAAAAAGCTACAATCCCATTGTCACACCTTTAAAATTAACAGTTACTCCACATATCATCAAATATCCATCCAGTGTTCAAATGTTCCTGATTCATAGCTTTTTTCCATTTAGTTTCTTTAAATAATAACATAAATATGGTCCATATGTTGTAATTAATTGATATATCTCTTAAATATTTAAAAAGATTATTTCTACTTCTTTTTTCTCCCTGGTAATATATATATTGAAGAAAATGGATCATTTCTCCTGAAGAATTTCCCGAGTTCTGGATTTTGTTGATTGCGCCCCTGTGATGTCATCTGATCATGTTCCTCTGTGCCCTATATTTCCTGTAATCTGATGTTTAGACCTAGAGGCTTGAATGGATTCAGTTTCATTTTTAGAAAGAAGGCTTCACACGTGGTGGTTTGAGCTTTCACACTGAGGCATATATTTATGTCTGTTTCCTTTGTGTGATGTTAGCAGCCATTGATATCATTGCCTAGGTCTGTTTGCATTAGGGGTTGCAAATTGGAGATACTCTAACTCTATAAACCTTCATTTAGCTGAATTCATTTATAAAGGAAACTTCTTTTATTAACTCTTCGATTACTCTGAGTTAGCTCATACAGGAAAGGCAGGATGAATACTTGATTCTTTCCCTTACTTGCCAGTTTTCAAAATAAATTGGTACCCTACTGTTCTGGAAATGAGTTTCTGTGTTTCTGTGAATGAGTTTCTGTGTTTTAATGAGTATCAGTATGAACTTGTATTTGATGTGTTTCAATTCATGTAGCTGTTTTTCAGTCCCATCTTTCACCAATGGTAGCCTTTTCAAACTGACTTCTGAATCCTTTTTTTCGTTTTGTTTTGTTTTATTTTTGGCTGTGCCTCATGGCCTAGGGGATCCTAGTTCCCTGGCCAGGGATCGAACCCAGGCCCCCGCAGTGAAAGCATCGAGTCCTAACCTCTGGACCGCCAGGGAATTCCCAACTTCTGATTCCTTTTGACATTAATCCAAGGTGTCAATACAAGGCATAAAGTGCATATTTCTTGCCCCAGACCTGGAGACAGCCATTTCTCTAAGAAACTGATTCCTTTTGGTGGGAAATAGTATTTGGAGACCACAAACCTGGGCGGTAGGTGTGCTGTGCTCATTGTTGTCTGATTGCTTATTGCTTTTTGGCCTTTTCAGTGGACAGAGCCACTATGTATTTTCTTAAGAGAAATGATGTTCATAATGATGTTTCCGATTTGAAATATAGGATGACAGGACTTTTGCTTGGCTTCTTTGATTTTTATATTTCTATCTCTGTACTCTTACTCTGAAAAAAAATCTTGGTTTTAAGGGACAGATCATAATTACTTCTTTGCTTTATCTCCGGGTCTCTCAACTTCAACACTATTAACATTTTGGGCAATACTTTCTTGTGGGGGCTGCCTTGTGCATTGTAGGATTTTCAGCAGCATCCCTAACCTCATCTACTAGATACCAGTAGCACCCTCCACCCCAGTTGTTGTGACAGCCCAAAAATGCCTCCGGCCATTGCCACATATCTTCTTAGGGGCACTATTGCCTCCTGGTTGAGACCCACTGCTGTATCTTTATACCATACTTTTCATATAAACAATACTAATATATTATTGCTAATAATATGACTACTAGAAACTTCATTTCTCCTCTTTGGGTTCATCCCACTAGGATATATGGTAAAATTACCACGTTTTAAATTTACTTGAAATAATTCCTCTCTGTCAGTTCAGTTAATTCGTTTCAGTTTTACTTTCAGTTTTTAGGGATTGCTTTTTTAAAATTTACCTTTGTTTTATATGTGCATAAAATATTTACATGGGTCCAAAGTTGATCTAAAAATCAAGATACATTCAGAGAAATCCAGCTTCTGCCCTTACTCCCTTCACCCAGTGCACTCTCTCCCACTTTATAAGTAACCTTATTATTTATTTTTTGGTTTACTTTTTCATTTTTCCCTAATGTAAACAAATATACGTATATTCATGTTCACCTCTTTCTTAGATAAACAGTACCATATCATACATATTTTTCTCCATTTTGCTTTTTTCACTTAACAGTACATCCCACTGTGTGGATTTACCATAGTTTATTCAAGAAGTCCCTATTAATGGACAAGTTGAGGTTTTTTACAGGCTTTGCTGTTACAATCAATGCTGTAAATAATACTACAGCGAATAGTCTAGTGTATTCACCTTTTTATATTTTTGGTAAAGTATCACTGGGATGGATTTTTAGATAATGGGATTTCTAGATATACGTGTCAAAGAAAAAACAGAGCTGGACAGTAGTCAAAGCAGAAACTATTGTGATAGGGGAAAAGAGACCTCAGTGTGGACTGGACTCGATTCTGAATATAACATGGACAGGGGCTTCCCTGGTGGTGCAGTGGTTAAGAATCCGCCTGTCAGTGCAGAGGACACGGGTTCGAGCCCGGGTCCGGGAAGATCCCACATACCACGGAGCAGCTAAGCCCGTGCGCCACAACTACTGAGCCTGCGTTCTAGAGCCTGCTATCCACAACTACTGAAGCCCACGTGCCACAACTACTGAAGCCTGTGCGCCTAGAGCCTGTGCTCCACAAGAAGAGAAACCACCACAATGAGAAGCCCGCGCACCGCAACGAAGAGTAGCCCCCGCTCGCCGCAACTAGAGAAAGCCCACGCACAGCAATGAAGACCCAATGCAGCCAAAAAATAAATAAATAAATAAAATAATTTTTTTAAAAGATGGACAACTGGGGATTTATAGTCAAAGAGCAAGGTATGGGTCAGTGGATGGAAAATTACTGAGAGATACCTCAAAGGTAAGGTGGGATTCTTGCTAAACTGAACTACAAGATTCTTGCTGAAGGCAGGCCAGGGTGATCAGTATCGTGGCGGGGTTGTGGGGGGAGTGCAGAGTGAGGAATTTGATCAGGTATCAAGGGTGGAGGGATTCTGGGTAAAGCTGCTTAACAGGATTCTTGCTAAAATTGGGCTCTACAGGAACAGAAATGGAAGCCCAAGGTCATGCCTCCTTGAGAAGGTGCCTCAGAGGAGCCTAACTACAGTTTGATCAAGGAGAGATTCTTTGTCATATGCATAGGTGACTAGGTAATGCCACATCCCCTTACCCGGATATGTGCCATTTTGCATTCCCACCAAAAATGGTTGAGGCTGTTTCCCCACACTCTCAGCAACAAAATGTGTTGCAAGACTTGTAAGTTTTTGCCAGTCTGATCGGTGAGAAATGGTATCATGATATAGTTTCAATTGCATTTATTTCATTATAAGTGAGACTGACATCTTTTCACATATTTTAGGGCCATTTGCTTCTCTCTTTCTGAGACGCCTCTGTTCATGTTTGTTGCCTTTTGATTGTTGGCCTTTTTCTTCTCTGTATCAGTTCTTTATATATTAACCTTTTAGTTGTAATGCCAGTTCCCTTTGTTTATTTGTTTGTTTTTGTTTGTCATCTGTGTTTTTACTTTGTAGAAATTTAAAAAAATTTTTTTTATTCTTACATAGTTAAATGTATCAGTCTTTTCCCTTATTGCTTCTGGATTTGAGTTATAGGAAAGTTGTCTTCTCTTCCAGGTTATAAGGGAACTTTACCATGTTTTCTTTAATAATTAAAACGTTTGCCTTTTTTAAGGTTTTTTTTATTGTGGTAAAATACCTACATATATAACATAAAATTTGCCATCTTAACCAATTTTAAGTGTACAATTCAGCAGCATTAATAATATTCACAGTGGTGTGTAACCATTACCACTGTCCATTTCCAAGACTTCTTCATGGTCCCTAACAGAAACTCTGTGCCCGTTATGCAGTAATTCTGCATTCCTCTCTTCTCCCAGTCCCTTAATGTATCAAAACTTCATTCCTTTCTTTTCTTTTTTTTTTTTTTTTTTGTGGTACGCGGGCCTCTCACTGTTGTGGCTTCTCCCGGACCGGGGCACGACCCCGTGTCCCCTGCATTGGCAGGCGGACTCTCAACCACTGTGCCACCAGGGAAGCCCTCATTCCTTTTTACGGCTAATTAATATTCCGTTGTACGTATATACCACATTTTGTTCAGACATTCATCTGTTGATGGACATCTGGATTATTTCCACCTCTTGGCTATTGTGAGTAATGCCTCAACCACCAAATCCTTTTCTACAGCAGCTGTACTGTTTTACATTTCCACCAGCAATATTCTGGTGTTCTAATTTCTCCACATCCCTGTCAACACTTATTATCTTTGTTTTTTTAAATAATAGGTATTCTGATGTGTATAAAGTGGTATCTCATTGGGACTAGTGATGTTGAGCATCTTTTTCATGTGCTTATTGTCTACTCATATTTCTTCTTTGGAGAAATGTCTGTTCACATCCTTTGCCCAGTTTTGAATTGGTTTGTTTTCCCTGCTGTTTTTGAGTTGTATTTTTCTTGATTCATCATTTGCTTGATAGCTGTAAACCTTTGACTACTTTCCAGAGTTCTAACTTGGTTCTAATGGTTTCTGCTTCTTCTTCAATGTTTCTGTGGGGACAGGAGCTTGGAGCTGCCTATTCTTTCATTTTGCTGACATCACCCTCAGGTTCAATTTTTAAATTTTAGATCTTGGATATATCTGGAATTTATCTTGGTAATGGTGATTCCATATGACTGTTGAATTTATTTAAAAGTCCATCTTTTCCTGATTTTTTAAGATCTAATAGTATGGACTCCTCATGGGTTTTTGTTGTATTCAATGAGCTATAATCCATTAGTATCATTATTTACTTTGATGTTCCATTTCCCAGACTTGTCCAGTGGGAACCCCTTCAGGTGGCTTCAGTGTCCTTTTGATATGTCTTCATCATTCACTGAACACCATCTTACTTTCTGGTGCAAGATATTTCGGGCTCATTTGTTCTTTCTCTGTCCAACCCTGGAATCAGTCTTTTCTCTAAGGAGCCATAATTCCTTTTCTTGGAAAATTTTAGTTAGAAGCCAAGATGTAGGCTTTTGGTATGCTTATTGCTTCTAGTCTGTCATTGCTTCCAGGACCTCTCAAAGGGCAGATGGGGGCTTCCCTGGTGGCGCAGTGGTTGAGAGTCCACGTGCCGATGCAGGGGACACGGGTTCACACCCAGGTCCGGGAAGATCCCACATGCCGTGGAGCGGCTGGGCCCATGAGCCATGGCCGCTGAGCCTGCGCGTCCGGAGCCTGTGCTCCGCAACGGAAGAGGCCACAACAGTGAGAGGCCCATGTACCCCAAAAAAAAAAAAAAAAAGGGCAGATGGCTTGGGCTCTTTTAAACATCGATTTGTTTCCTTATTTCTTATATTATTTTTGTTGTAAGGGCAAAAGAGTATTGCAGAAAGTTTGGGAAAGAGAGAAAATAATCCACAATTTTTTATCCCCCCCCCCGAACAATAACTATTTTCACTCTGGCTTCTCTCCATTTTTTAAAAAATTGATTAATTAATTTATTTTTGGCTGCGTTGGGTCTTTGTTGCTGTGCGTGGGCTTTTTCTAGTTGCAGCGAGTGAGGACTACTCTTAGTTGTGGTGCGTGGGCTTCTCATTGAGGTGGCTCCTCTTGTTTTTTTTAAATACTTCTCTTTCCACTGTTTCTTATTAATGTACAAAATATACAAAACCAAAAGAAAAAAGAAAATACTCATCCTCAAATCCATTGTGGCTCTAACCCAAGACCCTGCACAAAACCCAACCAATCCACTGTTTTCATAGAAAACAACCGATGCTGAGACAGGTGAAGGAGAGGGCTGGGAGAGCGCAGGTCATCTTATCGAATCCACCCAGGAAGGCACCTGGTGGGGATTCAGAGGTGGCTGACAGGTCAAGGGAGCTGGAGGCCTCACACCCACAAGGTTCCAGATGGGGGCCAGGAGCGCGCTAACTCCCAGAGGCAGTGCATGTAGTGTGACTGGCATGCCCAGCACACCGGGCTTCAGTTGAAAAGCTGGTCTCACTGAAGTGTTTTAATTTCCAGAATGAGCTGCAGGCAAGGGTGGACCACCACCAGTGGCCTCACCTATGCCAGCTAAAACTTTTCACCGGATGCCGATGTGAATTTGCCATCATTGAACCTAGCATACCCATGATGCAAACCTGGGTGTTCACGGAAGATTGCAACGTCTTACTTGAGAAAGGACTCAATGTAAAGCCTGTGTCAGGGGAGGAGTGGGGATGATGTATTCCAGAACTCAAATCCAGCCTGATTGAGTCCTGTCAGTGCAGTGGGATACACAATACCCCTTTTACCATCTCCCCACCCCATGAGGAAGCATGAATTTGGCGGGGATGATTTCATAAGTGCAGCTGATCCCGTGTCAGAGTTCTGTGTGCATGTGGAGGACCCACAAGAGGAGAGTAGAGGTGTTCTCCAGGATAACCAGCTTCATTTAGGTTCTCAGGCATAAAGGGTAATACCGGAGAGGCGCTTGGCATAAAGGGCAAATCTCCTCAAAAAGTGAAGCCAACCGGGTCTCCTCTTCAGCAGTCCAGGGTACAGAATGTGTCCAGTCTCTCTCCTCCCCATACTGGAGGAAAATATGTACATCAATGCACACCAGTGATCAGAAAACCTCCAGGAACCCAGGCAGGTGGGCACTGAGGGGGCCGGCTCCTCATCAGCTGGGGAAAGGGGAAAATGGGCCTCACAGAAGCCATAAAAGGGTGGAAGGAGCAAGGCTGCAGTTCACAGGAGTGTGGGCAGGGCGGGCAGGTGGTCCCTAGGGCAGGGGGGGCCCATGGACACCCGGGTGGTAGAAGGCACAGTTGTTCTCATAGCGGCAGTTACCCTCTTCATGAAATGTCGACAAACAGGGCGATTTGACATGTCTCCTCCATGGCTGTGGCCTCCATCATGCCCTCGGTGGCCCCCTCCGCCATGCCCAGCGCCATCATGGCCACGGTGCTCATGAGGGGGTGGCCCTCGGTGGTCGTGGCCTCGGTGACCAGGGCCATCATGAGGCCAGTGGCCATGGGGCCCCCCATGTCCAGGGCCTTCATGGGGCCAATGTCCACCACCAGCACCCATTCCTCCACCAGGGCCTTCATGAGGACGATGGCCACTGCCACCACCCATGCCACCGCCACCAGGGCCTTCGTGGGGGCGATGCCCACCGCCCATGCCACTGCCAGGGCCTTCATGGGGACGATGTCCGCTGCCACTGCTCATGCCGCCACCAGGGCCTTCATGGGGACGATGCCCGCCACCTCCGACCATGCCCCCACCAGGGCCCCCTCGTCCATTTGGAGGTCCTCCTCCAGAGCGACCTCCTCTGGCCCCTCGGAATGGAGGAGGAGGTGGTCCACTCCCGCCTCGGCCACCACGGCCTCTATGGTATGGCACCGGACCTCGTCCCCCACGCATTGGGCCACCCCACATGGGGTCACCTGGGCCATCCCAGAAGGGATCACCCCCCCAGGGAGGGGGTGGGGGACCCAGGAGATGTGGACCCACTGGCCCACCAGGACCCCCAGGGCCCCCATGGGGACCTGGCATAGGTCCGCCAGGCCCAGGGGGGAAGTGCTGCATGCCCTTGGGGCCCCCAGGGCCTCCCGGTGGGAAACCATTGGCTATGGGACCAGGGCCTAAGAGTCCATGAGGCACCGGCATCTCCTTGATCTTGTCTGAATAGTCTGGTTGCTTCAGCAGTTCCTCTGAGGGATGACTGTTAGGGCTACCCATGATGAAGGTGAGGATCTCCTGCACATTGATGCCTCCTCCTCCAGGACCCTGGGGGCTCTTCCCGGCACCCATGCTTCTCATAAGATTGGCCAGAACAGGAGGCAACTTGGAACCGCCCGCCCCATCGGGTGAGCCGCCGGTTCCCCCAGGCTCCAGGGTCTCAACATATGGGGTCTCATCCATGGAACATTCCTCATCTAGGGGGATGAGTTTGGGGAGGATAGGCTCATAGGGCTCAGGATCAGGCTCGTGAGGACTTTCCTTGCTCAGGAAGAGCTCCTGAAGGATCCCCTTCTCCCGCTCAGCCTGGATGTACCGCTCCTGGCTGTTGCTTCCAGGGGTGACAAGAGGCGAGGGCAGCACCAGGGGCCGGGGGCACACCCAGGGCACCTTCTCCTCCATGTTGTCGTGGCTCAGACGCCGGGCCGTCTCAAACTCGCGTCGGTCTGACAGTATCTCTCGCTTAGCTGCCTCGCCAAAGTCCTTGATCTTATTCACATTCACTCGTTCAGTTGCATCCAGTTCAAAATAGAAATGCTCGCCCAGTTTGCCCTCCTCAGGCCAGGTCACAGCTTTCCTCTTCCTGCCTTTCCGGGTCAGCTGGCTAGGATATCCGGGACTCTCCACTGGCTTTGCATCCAGAGCTCCTGGCTCCAAAGAGGCAGTATCCATGAGCTCTGGGACTTCAACAGGGGGAACTGGGGTCCCTGGACGTTCTGTGTCCATAGCCTCAGAAGGAGGTGCTGGCTCTGGGGAAGAAGGTTTGGCTGTGCTCGGTTCTGTGCTCGTTTTCCCTTCAAATGGGCTTGGCTTGGCAGCTGTGGCTGACAGCACCTCCTTCTTCTTCTTAATTTTGATGCCTGGAACAGGGGCTGAATTGAGCGCATACAGAAAGCCCAGGCCCTCCACAGGCTGTGGCGGGATGATCTTCACTTTGATCTCTTTGGTGGCATTGGGTGTTGTGTTGAGTGGCTTGTATTTCTTCTCTGCACGGGGCACAGCAACTCCTGCGGCAGCTGTGGAACTCTGACGCTTGAGGGGGATGGGTTTAAGGTTGTACTTGTCAGAAACCACCACTGCACTGGCATTCTTCTTCACAGGCCCCAAAGACGGGGTCTCCAGCTCTAGTCCGGTAGAGCGGAACTTGGCGTGACTGGGCGCCGTGGTTCGGAGGGACTTGGGCTTCTCCCTCTTCTTCTCCGGGGCCTCCTCGGCCCGAGTCTCAGCCTTCACCTCAGTCAACGGTCGCTCACGAGGGGTGGTTCGACTCTTTCCCTCTTCTTTCCGTTTCTTCTTAGCTTTCTCAGCAGGCCGGGTACTGCTCTGGGAGCGGATCACTGCCATCCAGTCGCTGACAAGGACTGAGGCCAGTTTCCGGAGCTCTTCATTCTCACTTGACTTGCTCAGCTGCTTCACCAGTTTGGCTGTGTTGTTCTGCTTGAGATGGTCAACAGTGAGTGGTAGGTGCTGCAGGGTCAGGAGAATTTGCTGCAGGAGGGGAATGTTGTTGGTTGTCTTTGAATATGTCAGCCAATTGTTAAGAAGCTTGTAACCACCACCATCAATAAACTTGACCAATATTTCTGGTGAACGGGTCTGCAGGAGAATGTTCAAGTAAGTGCATCGGCTCACCATCTTTCGTGCTGCCTTCATCAGACTGAAGATCTTCGAAATCCCATCCACACTCTTGACTTCCCCATCTCGGTTAAGGAAGCTATCCAGGCCCTTGAGAAGCTCTTTGGGGTCTATGGGACCCGAACCCATGATCGAGGTTTTTACCCACCTCGGGCTCACGGGGAGAGGGGGTTAAAATTTTGGAGAAAAAAAATAAAACAACCAACGAGGACCCAAAACTCAATTATTTGGGGGGCCTCATTGGATCAAAAAGTCTCCTTAAAAAAAATAAAGGCCAACTCAGTATTCATTCCCCCCCCCACCCAACTCCATGTAGGGAGGGGGGGGGTCTTAGAAAAAAAGTTCTGAGTGGATTAAAAAAAGGAAACGCTGGATGAGTGAATTTGGGTGGGTTTGGGAAGGGAGGGTGGTTGATTATTCTTGAAGTTATGTGGTGACGGTCCTTCGGCCACAGATTTCAAGTCCCAGGCAGCGTGGGCTGGTGGGGGTGGGCAAGAGAGGTGGGAAGGGCCGGAAGACACAAGTGGTTGCGCTGGTGGCTGCTGTTTTCCCTTCCCCCCTCTCTCGGGATGCTTTCAAGGGCTTAGATGTTGCTGCGGCTTGTTTCTTTTCTCCTCGTGGCCGGCCCGTCTTTCTCCGAGAAAATTCAAACCCTTCGCTCAGCCTCTTCCCCCGGGCACCCTCTTCCGCCTCCTTCCTGGCCTCCGAACGCGTGCGCTTGACCTAGCGGCCTAGCACCTCCCTTTCCTCTGCTTCCACCACTTCCGCCGTCGAGATCATTTCTCACCAACGGTTGGTAGAATCGGACCGGTGCCTGCGCAGTGAGAGAGGATCGCGGTCAAACTCGACTTCAAAACTGCTTCAAGTACAAACTGTAAGAGTGGGATCTAAGAGTCGTAGTGGCTGGTTCAGCAAACACGCAATTGTGTGGCCGAATTCGATTGTGACGGAGTTGAAACTGGCCCCTCCCTACGGCTCCCCTTTCAGGCTTCCGTCCTGACGCAGATGCGCTGCCGCCTTGTGCACTGCGGGGTCGTCCTTGGCCGAGGTGGCTCCTCTTGTTGTGAAGGAGCTCTATTTTATTCCCGTCTTGCCCCTAGGT
The DNA here is from genome assembly GCF_964341445.2 of Mesoplodon mirus. Taxonomy (NCBI): domain Eukaryota; kingdom Metazoa; phylum Chordata; class Mammalia; order Artiodactyla; family Ziphiidae; genus Mesoplodon; species Mesoplodon mirus. Next base: position 43,007,385 of record NC_138990.1, read on the forward strand.
TCTTCTGACCATTTTTTGGTCTTTTTTTCTTTCTGTTTTATTTTTAGATTCCATATATGTGTGTTAGCATACGGTATTTGTATTTCTCTTTCTGACTGACTTCACTCTGCAGACCTACTAGAGAATGGACTTGAGGATATGGGGAGGGGGAAGGGTAAGCTGGGACAAAGTGAGAGAGTGGCATGGACATATATACACTACCAAATGTAAAATAGATAGCTAGTGGGAAGCAGCCGCATAGCAGAGGGAGATCAGCTCTGTGCTTTGTGACCACCTAGAGAGGTGGGGTAGGGAGGGTGGGAGGGAGGGAGATGCAAGAGGGAAGAGATATGGGGACATATGTATATGTGTAACTGATTCACTTTGTTATAAAGCAGAAACTAACACACCATTGTAAAGCAATTATACTCTAATAAAGATGTTTAAAAAAAGAATATTGACAATAAAAATCATCTACATTGGAAAAAAAGGAATGAGTTTATATTGATTTGATATTTTGTTACTATTGGAGATTGAGTGAAATGTTTACATTCACTTTTGTTTGTTATTAGACCAAAGCATACATTATTTTTCATCATAAATTTTTTTTTTTTTTTTTTTTTTTTGGCCGCGAGCACTTGCAGGATCTTCGTTTCCCAACCAGTGGTTGAACGTGGGCCCTTGGTAGTAAAAGCACAGAGTCCTAACCACTAGACCGCCAGGGAATTCCCCTCATCATGACTTTTATGAAATCTTTCTTTTGTCAGATTATCCAAATCCAAAATTTACTTTTTATTGCTTTACTTTAAGTGAAAGTGACAGCTTTGAGTTAGGTCAATTGTTCTTGAGACCCCTTTAGTGCTACTTTAGGAGTACATAATAACTTAATGGTAAAGAATCTTAATGCATATGTTGGAATGAATTTATTTAAAATACTGTATTAAGAACTTTACCTTATTTTTCTTTTTACTTTTACAGTAAGGCAAAAGAGAATGAAAGAAGTAGATAATCTTGAAAGTATAAAGGAAGAATGGTGAGTTAATTTATGCATTTTCTTTGTTATTAATGCCTTTGTTACTGTCTTTCTCTCTTTTTACGTTTCACTGACTTAGTTAAGTTTTCATGATGATTATCTGTTAAATACCAAATAGTAATGTACTTTAAAGTTTTTTTTTCCATAGCTGCATTCAATGGATTTTAGTCAAGTTTTAAATCTTTTTGTGATTAATTTTTTTAAGTGTTAAATTTCTCTCTGCCCACATATTATTTCTGTTATTTAAGAGGGAAGTTAAAGTAACTATTTATTACTTCATTAGCCTCTTGTGTTATACCATCTTGAAGTCATAGTGGAAATATAATGGCTTTGGAATCAGGTAAACCTAGGTTTGAATCCCATCTCTGTCTTAACACTACTGCTCTGGCATTTGAGCAACTTAGGTAGATTCTTTGAGCTTCAATATCTCATCTAAAAAGGAGGAGGTGTACATAGTTACCTGAAAGGTTTTTGTAAGAATTAGATAACCAATTTAAAGCACCGAGCATCGTATTAGCATATAGCAGGCACCCAATAAATGGTAGATGCAAAGTCTGTCGTTCTTATTAATACAAAATTCTTTATTCTCACTTCTCTGAAGTGGAATATTTATTTTTGTATTATGTTCTGTGTTTTAAATACTTGAAAAGGTAAATATCTTTCATTCATAGTCCATTTAAGGAGACAGGTGTTTACAAGTACTTTGTGAACACTTTCTATACCGAACAAATACTATTTATTATTTTTTCACTAGAGTACTTACTGTTTTATATAAATATCTGATACTAAGTATATAATTGTGAGGTTATGTCAGGAGCCCCTAAGACTGCCTCCAGATGTGATGATTTGCTTAGAGGATTCACAGGATTCAGCCTATAGTCATACTAATGACTAAGCTTTATTGCAATGAAAAGATACTTTGCAAGGGGGTGAAGTCCAGGGGAAACCAGGCATAAGCTTCTAAGAGTCCTTGCCCAGTGCAGCCACCAGGACACACACTTAATTCCTCCAGTAGTAAGTTATATAGCACGTGTGAGATGTTGTCTACCAGGGAAGTTCATTGGAAATGAGCCTAGGGTTTATACTGGGGACTAGGCACATTTTAAAATTCCATACTCATGAGAAAAGTAAAAAGGATAGCAACAGTTAGGCCTGCTACGTTAACTCTTTTCTACACAGAAATAAGTTGAATGGCTTGCTTATTTATTTATTTATTTATTTACTTACTTACTTACTTGCTTGCTTATTTATTTTTGCCACACCTTGTGGCTTGCAGAACTTCCCCAACCAGGGATCCAACCCGTGCCCCCTGCAGTGGAAGCACGGAGTCTTAACCACTGGACCACCACAGAAGCCCCAGTTGAATGACTAATTTGTTTTTTTAATTTTCATTTATTAATTTTTGGCTGTGTTGCGTCTTCATTGCTGCGCGTGGGCTTTCTCTAGTTGCGGTGAGCAGGGGCTACTCATTGTGTGTGCGGTGCGCAGGCTTCTCATTGTGGTGGCTTCTCTTGTTGCGGAGCACGGGCTCTACATGTGTGGGCTTCAGTAGTTGTGGCTCACAGGCTCTAGAGTGCAGGCTCAGTAGTTGTGGCGCCCGGGCTTAGTTGCTCCACAGCATATGGGGTCTTCGCAGACCAGGGCTCGAACCCGTGTCTTCTGCATTGGCAGGCAGATTCTTAACCACTGCTCCACCAGGGAAGCCCTGAATGACTGAGTTTAAAGAGTAAAATTAACTTAGGACTTCTAACAGTTTTGTGGAGACGTAATTCGCATACCATATAACTCATCCATTTAACTATGATTATGACTGTTCCTCACACCTTACCACCTTTAGTTTCAAGAGTGCTTTGTGTTACCAAAAAGTACATAGTAACCCCCTTTAAAGCCATTTTGAGAGCTTTACAAAGAACACGGTTTTTTACTCTGGACCAGTGGTTTTCACCCTGGTGCAGTTTTGCCCATCCCACCCCCAGAGGCCATCTGGCATTGTCTAAAGATGTGTTTTATTATTATAACACTGGGGGGTTGGGGGTTGTCCATGCTACTGGCGTCTAGTGGTTAACGGCCACAGATGCTGCTAAACTTCCCACAGTGTACAGGACAGCCTGCCCAACAAAGAATTAACCTTCCCCAAATATCAATGGACTGAAGTTGAGAAAACCCTGCTCTGGACCACAAGTGTTAACGACTTCCCGAGGCCACATATCTCCTGTGTTAATTCAGAAGAGAGTCTCAACTGCAGGCGTGGAGGTAGCATGTCAGTTCTAGATCCTTTAACGAAAACAATTTGTGTAAATTTTTAAGAGAATTAATGGTTAATAGTGCTTATTTTTCTTTTTTGTGTGTGTGTATAGGGTTCGTGAAACAGGATCTGACCACCAACCTCTTAGTGATAATCAACAAACAAATAGTGAATATTTTGTTGACAGCCTTTTTGAGGAAGCTCAGAAGGTTGGTGCCAAATGTTTGTCTCCCACTGAACAAAAGAAACAGGTAAGTGTCCATAAATTTTTTCTTTCCCAGTGCTTCTCAACATATGGCCCTTTAGAGGTCAAAACTGTTTTCATAATAATAGTAAGATACTATTTACTGTTTTCACTGTGTTGAGTTTGCACCGATACTGCAAAAGCAGTGGTCGGCAAAACTGGCACCTTAGGAGGAATTGAGGTAGTGACACTACTCTGTACCAGTAACTACTGTATTCTTTCCTTGAACTTGCAGGGGGAAAAACACTCGTTTCAATTAAAAATTTCCTTGATGAAGCAGTAAAATTGACACATTTCATTAATTCCCAGCTCTTTAATACACATCTTACAATATTCTATGTGATAAAATATGAAGTGTATGTAAAACATTTCTAGAATATACAGAAGTATCTTAAGGAAAAGTACCATTGCTTGAGATACAAGCTGAACACTCTGCTTTTTCATGGTGTACTGTTTTTACATGAAAGTGATTTACAGACAACTAGTTATTCAGTCTTGGATATTCTGCAGACATTTTCTCAAAATGTATGAAGTAAATCTGACACTTCAAGGGAAACAACTTACAGTATTTATTGCAAATGATAAGATACGATTTTATCAACTTTTTTAAGTGAAAGTAAGAATTTTGATAACCTGCCATCATGCACTTGACAGCTTCCCAAAACTTAAAAGATATTTCTGATAGGATTATTGTCATATTAATAAATATACCTTTAAGTTTAAGATTCCATGTTCAGATTCTCAACTAACTATTTTTTTAATAAATTTATTTTTTATTTATTTATTTTTGGCTGCGTTGGGTCTTCATTTTTGCACGTGAGCTTTCTCTAGTTGCGGCGAGCGGGGGCTTCTCTTCGTTGCAGTGTGCATGCTTCTCACTGCGATGGCTTCTCTTGTTGAGGAGCACAGGCTCTAGGCGCGCAGGCTTCAGTAGTTGTGGCACGTGGGCTCAGTAGCTGTGGCTTGCAGGCTCTAGAGCGTAGGCTCCGTAGTTGTGGCACACGGGCTTAGTTGCTCCACGGCATGTGGGATCTTCCCAGAGCAGGGGTTGAACCTGTGTCGCCTACATTGGCAGGCGGATTCTTAGCCACTGTGCCACCAGGGAGGTCCCTCGACTTTTTTTTTTTTTTTTTTAATTGAAGTACAGTTGATTTAAAATGTTGTGTTAAGAAATTCCCTGGCCGTCCAGTGGTTAGGACTCTGAGCTTTCCCTGCTGAGGGCACAGGTTCAGTCCCTCGCTGGGGAGCTAAGATTCCACAAGCCACGCGGCATGGCCAAAAGAAGAAAAAAGTTGTGTTAGTTTCAGATGTACAGCAAAGTGATTCAGTTTTTTTATATATATATAATATATATAATATATATAATGTATATAAAAATATATGATATATATAATATACATAAAATATATGTGTTATATATATTTTTCAAATTCTTTTTCATTATAGGTTATTACAAGATAGTGAATATAGGTTCCCCGTGCTATGCAGGAGTCCCTTGTTGTTTATCTATTTTATATGTAGTAGTGTTTATCTGTTAATCCCAAACTCCTAATTTATCCCTCACCCCACCTTTCCCCTTCAGTAGCCATAAGTTTGTTTTCTATATCTATGAGTCTGTTTCTGTTTTGTAAATATATTCACTTGTATCATTTTTTTAGATTCTACTTAAGGGTTATCATGTGATATTTTCAACTAACTTTTTTTTTTGCGGTACGCAGGCCTCTCACTGTTGTGGCCTCTCCCGTTGCGGAGCACAGGCTCTGGACGCACAGGCCCAGCAGCCATGGCTCACGGGCCTAGCCGCTCCGCGGCATGTGGGATCTTCCCAGACTGGGGCACGAACCTGTGTCCCCTGCATCAGCAGGCGGACTCTCAACCACTGCACCACCAGGGAAGCCCTCAACTAACTTTTGAGATACTACCACTTACTACATTTTGAGGTAGTATCTTGGAAAAGCTATTAAAATGCTTTTTGCAACTACATATCTGTTTGAGGCTTGATTTTTGTTTTTTTTAATGTACTTCAATCAAAATGCCATATCACAGCAGACTGAAGGCAGCAGCAATTATGAGAATCTCGCTGGCTTTTCGAAGTCAGACATGAAAGAGATCCCTTTACTCTAATTTGCCTTAAAATTTTTTCTAAATATATTTTTTATTTATTTTATTTGGTTGCACTGTGTCTTAGTTGCGGCAGGCGGGCTCCTTAGCTGTGGCATGCAAACTCTTAGTTGCGACACGCATGTGAGGTCTAGTTCCCTGACCAGGGATCGAATCTGGACCCCCTGCATTGAGAGCTCGAAGAGAGTTCTTTAGTTCTTCAGACTGAAGTCTGAAGGGCTTAGGTTGAAAAATAGCAGCCCAGTTCCTCCATGGCCATGATATCTAATTCCCAGAGGTAATCACTACCCAGAGGTAGTCTTAACTATTTCTTCTTGTATAAAGACTGTATTTCTAAGAATATACTAAAAATGATAGTTCTTGATTTTTTAGTTTTTTCAAATTATGTATTGACTTTTTTAAAATAGAAAATGAGAATTTAGCTCTTATTCTTCCTTCCCCTCATCCCCAAACCACCTCCTCTCATTTGACTAACATAATTATATCATAATTTGGGATTAAATCAATTATCATTGTTTATATCTTTATGACTTTGTAAATACTGTCCAGCATCACTGAGTCATGTAGTGTGTGATGACATTTCTTCTCCTGACTGCCTTTAAAATTTTCACTAGAATTAGTAGTTTTTTCCCTTCCAGTTTGCCTTTATTTTCTTTGTGGCTGTCATTAATTTATCCCTGAACTCTGATAGAAGGCCGTATCTATACCTTGGTATAGATTCTTTTTCATTCATTCAATACAGAAACTTGTATTTTACTCTTCTAGGACATTTTCTCATGTTGCTTCTCGATATTTTGCTCCCCTCTGTTTCCTGTCTCTCTAGAATATTTTTACTTAGATAACGGATCTCTGGGACTGAGTCTCATTATTTCTCCTGTTTTCCACCTCTTTGTTGTTTTGTTCTATTTTAATTGTAATATTTCTTCAACCTTATATTCAATCCTTTTGTTTAATTTCCATTTTAAGTTTCTAAGAGCTCTTTTGCTCCCTGAATATTCCCTCCTACTCCCTTTCAAACATCCTCTCTTATATAAGTGTATTAATTATCGTTTTTGCGTTTTTGTTTTTAAGTTTCTTCTGTTTTCCTCAGTGTCTTTTTTTTTTTTGGCCCATGCAGCTTGTGGGATAGTTCCTTGACCAGGGATTGAACCCCGGGCCCTCAGCAGTGAAAGTACCGGTCCTAACCACTGGACTGCTAGGGAATTCCCCTCCTCAGTATCTTTATGTACTCTTTTCCTATTTGTTTTGTTCTCATTCTTTTCTTTTTTTTTAATTAATTTTTATTGGAGTATAGTTGATTTACAATGTTGTATTAGTTTCTGCTGTACAGCGAAGTGAGTCAGTTACACATATACATATATCCACTCTTTTTTAGATTCTTTTCCTGTATAGGTTATTACAGAGTATTGAGTAGAATTCCCTGTGCTATACTGCAGGTCCTTATTAGTTGTCTGTTTTATATATGTGTTAATTCCAATCTCCCAATTTATCCCTCCCTGCCACTTTCCCCCTTGGTAACCATAAGTTTGTTTCCTACATCTGTGACTCTATTTCTTTTGTGTAAGTAAGTTCATTTGTACAATTTTTTTAGTTCTCTTTCTTTTCTGTGAGTACCATGAGAGCAGAGTCTTGGCAGTTTGGTTATAGGTAAAAAAAAAAAGAGGTAATATAATATAGTGGTTAAGAGTATGGATTCCAACCCCAGCTCCACCCTTACTGACCATGTGATATTGGGCAATTTAATTAATCTTTTGTGTTTCTAATTTCCCATCTATAAAAAGGATAATAATACCCACCTTGTGTGGATTTTAGGAGGATTAAATAAATACATGTAGGGAAAGTACTTTAAACAGTGTTTGGTACATGTAAGTGTACACACAAGTGCTCTCCCAGATAAGTACATAGACAGACAGACAGATAGATAGGCAGGCAGGCTAATAATATATGCTATCATTATTGTGATTGTTTTCCCTAACATCTTAGTGGAGTGTCTGTTACATATTAGGCACTCAATAAACATATGCTGAATGAATAAATGCTAGAGACAAGGGAAGGCCTCTAATAGTCTATTTTCTTAAATGGTTTTTTATAAGTCCTTCTGTGTTCAGCCTGAAGCATCCCTGCATCCTACTGTATTTCTGAACCTTTCTGTATTTCTACAGTGACTTCTTTGATTCAATGAGTGAATAAATAATGTTCTTAGGAGATGATCAACAAGATGTTGAGAGATGAAATATTGATAACAGTAACACTGATAGTTTATATTTGAAGGAATAGCCATTAATTACTCATAGTTTTTTTTCCCCCTTTATTCTTCTTAATATTCAAGTCATTTCAGAGTCATTCTCTAAACTGTTGAGAAGTCTGTTCTGGCCAGAAAGCTTTAGTGTCCTCTTAGACAGGGCACAGAATATTTTTGCAAATGACCTCTCTTAAAGAAGCTTATTAATGAATTATTTGAAAATATTATTCATTATGAACCATATTTTATGTATACATTATAATTTTTGATATTTTACATTTGAAGCTTGCTGTTAAGAATGGTATATTTAAAAAATTTGTAGCTGTGTGCGGTGGTGGATGTTAAGTACACTTCTGTAATCATCTTGCAATAGATATATATATCAAACGATTATGTTGTATACCTAAGACTAATACAAGGTTATATGTCAGTTATATCTCTATTTTAAAGAAAAGATTGATACAGAAAATATACACTGATAGAAGAAAGTTTCAAGGGGCTTTTAGTTTATTAGTACACTTCATTTATTAACATGATGCATCTTGTTTCTTACTGCTTTGCAGGCAGATGTAAGTATAAAATTATGGAAAAATGGATTCACAGTCAATGATGATTTCAGAGGTTATTCTGATGGTGCAAGTCAGCAGTTTCTGAACTCCGTCAAAAAAGGGTAAGCAGTCTTTGTAAATAGAGGGATATTTATTTATTTATTTTAAATTAATTTATTTTTGGCTGTGTTGGGTCATCATTGCTGCCCGCGGGCTTTCTCTAGTTGAGGAGAGTGGGGGCTACTCGTTGTTGCGGTGCGTGGGCTTCTCACTGCGGTAGCTTCTCTTGTTGCGGAGCATGGGCTCAAGGCGCGTGGCCTTCAGTAGTTGTGGCACGCGGGCTCAGTAGTTGTGGCTCGAGGCCTCCAGAGCGCAGGCTGAGTAGTCGTGGCGCAAGGGCTTAGTTGCTCCACGGCATGTGGGATCTTCCCGGACCAGGGCTCGAACCCGTGTCCCCTGCATTGGCAGGCGGATTCTTAACCGCCTTAACTGTGGCTGATGGGCCACAGCCAGTTTCAGTGACATCAGGCACCCTCCCCTTCCCTCCTCGGGACAGGGCTTTCCCAGGAGGTGGGATGAGAAGGCTGGCCACAGGCAAATTTTACAGACTCAATAGAAGATAAACCCTTTAATTTGTTTCTGAAAAAATAAATCTCAGTGGATCTTTCTTCCCCAAAGACATGGCCTCTAGAAAACGGTGGTTCCTGTGCTTTTATAAGATAAACTTTCAGGGGACTTCCCTGGCCGCCCAGTGGTTAAGACTCCGCACTTCCACTGCAGGGGGCACGGGTTCCATCCCCGGTCGGGGAACTAAGATCCCGCATGTGGTGAGGCACAGCCAGAAAAACAAAAAGATAAACTTTCAGAAAAATATTTCCACAAAAGTAACTTTTGTTCATAAAAATGCTGGATCTTCGGTGGCTCAATATCAGTCAGTGTCCGCTTCTAGAAACAGTGTCATCCACTTAGCTGTACAAAGGGAAAGAAACACCTCATGCCCTGCTCAGTGTATCCCCACCACTGGCCCCATTCGCTCCCTCTGGGGTCTTCTGGCCTCGCTGCATCTGTCTCTCTCCTAATTGGACAGCCCAGCATGTCCGTCTGTCCCCACTCTGCCCACTCACGTGCTGTCAGCCTCTCTCAGACATCCAGTGGAACATCAGGGGAAACGAGTTCTGTGTGTCTGTCCTGTCAGGTAGCTTTGCCATCCAAGCAGGTTGGTGGGCCTGGTGCTCCCACAGGAAGTCTGCAGACCAGGCTGGTAGGGGCTTCCTTTTTCCAGGAATAGTTGCTACTGGTATGCTTTCCAGGTCACAGGTTGCCTGGAGCTGGGTAGTCAGGGGCACAGGCCTATCTGAGATGTCCTGCAGTCAACAGGCAAGACATGACAGGTGGGGGTCCTGGAGCCCAGGCCACTCCCTTCAGGAGAGTCACCGAAGACGCCATATCCCAGGGGAAAAGACAGGTCGTGTGTAAACTGGGAAGCAGGGGTGCCGAAGGGCTGAGAAGAAAGGGGGACTTGGAGTCCAGAAGACGCTGCTCCTGCCGCTCCAGCTCACACGAGTCTCAAGTTCAAGCGAGGCTGTAGCTGGTCCTCCTGTCGGAAAGGGAAGAAGCCAAAGGGAAGGAGGACGTGGGTGGGGCCCCGTGGAAGTGTCAGTGGCTGCTCCTTGTCTCTCTAGCAGCTCCTCCCCTTCTCAACCCCGTGAATGAAGCTAAAACCCTGTTCTCCCGAGTCCCACCAAGCAGTTCCCCATCCACCTGTTATTCCCCGAGTGTAGCGCATGAGCTCAGTAAGATGGGCTGGAGTCCCAGGCCGTCCACAGCAAGCAGTGAGGGACCCATGACAAAGCCACTTCCTGCCTATCGTGCGTGGTCCTCTGTATCTACATGGACTCGTGTTTGTAAACGCATGAGCGTCGGCAAAAACGTGGACAAGGCTCGTGAACGTCTGCTGGACCAGACGTGTTGATACTGCAGCGCCTGCTTGGCCTCAGGCTCTGGGCTGAGCTCTTGGGACGCAAACATGAAGAAAACAGACCCAGCTTTCAAGGTCCCCCCAGTCCACTGCGAAAGCCAGACAGTGAGCAGATCACCCTCGGGCAGTGGGATGGGGGGGGGGGGTGGTTCGCAGGGGGAAGAACAAGGTCAGAGAGAGCTGCTCGGTGCAGCCTGCGGCGGGGAGAGCGGGAGACGGCTCCCAGGCTGGAGGGTGGTGCCATCCACCGGGCCCGAGGCACAGCAGGAGCAGCGATTGGGGAAGAAGATAAATTCGGTTTGGGGCCCATTTAGACTGACTGCCATGCTTGTGGGACATCAGGTGGAGGTGACCAAATGAGAGCCGTGCACATCTGCATGCCTCCCGGGCGTTGGCAGCCCTCCTGTGTATACCCGTGTGCGAGAGGTGCCTACCTCCCAAGGGAGCGGGAGCTGTTCCGACGTGGCACCTTTGGAGTGGGGCCGACCAGGAAGATGCACAGACCGATGAGGATCATGCAGGTGGGCATGGCACCGATGAGGACTTCGAGGGTCACCACTACCTGTTCCGCCTGCTTGCAGGCTCCTGGCTCATACCCCGCAAAGCTGGGGAAACACCACCCCATGCATCCAGCTCAGAGCCTGGCTTCCTGACGGAGGGGTCCCAAATGCCCAACCACCACGCTATCCTGAAACTTGGATAGTTTCCTGGCCACATCAGCCCAACTATGGGGGACGGAGTGTGAGGGAACAAACAGACCAGGGAGGAGTTCAGAGAAAGCTGAGAATGTGGGAAGCAGAGGCTTCAGAGGGGGTACAGCCACCAAGAAGGGCCCCTCCCAGTCATGTGCACAGAGAAAGCTAGGGTGGAGGTTCCCACACACCCTCCGGACCCACGGGTGACCCCTGGCTGGCTAAGGTGGGGGACTCTGCCCTCTGCTTCCCACGCCGCTAGTCTTTTGCGCCTCTGGTACAGCCCAGCTCTGTGACTCACTCCAGGCTGAGAGTGGAGATGCCCAGGGCGCCTGCACCTGAAAGCTTGGTGAAGAAGACATAGGATGAATAGAAGATGGTCTCCAGCCCTGGGCCGTGCTGGTGCTGCAGCTGGAATTCATCCACCACATCTGGAAGCATGGACCTGGGGGAGGGGGCTGCAGAATTATCCCTTTTATCCTCCCCACAGCCACCAGCCCAGGAGCTCTCTGGGGACAGAGAGTGAGTCAGATTCACCCCTGGGTCCCCGCTGCCCAGGACCGGCCCACAGAGTCAGGCAATATTTCCCCAACACACAGCTGTCCACCATTCCTGCCGCCTGGCGCTCTTTCGGGAGGGCTCCACAGATGGCGCTGGCAGCCTCCATCTCCCGCAAGGCGGGGAGGGCCCCTCCCCAGCGCAGCCTGTGCACAAGGCCTGGGACAGCAGGTTGATGTGAAGGAGGAGGGATACCCAGTAGGAAGGACGTGAGGCTCCCACTCCCATTTCCCTTCACCCAGCCTACCAGGGTAGCAGCAAGGACACGGCAATGCTCACGCCAGATACAAAGGTCACGACGTATGCCACGGGTGCTGTGGGCACAGCAGCCAGCAGGATTGCAAATGGCACCATCCCCTAGGGAGACAGACACACTAGCTGCTCCCTCCACCTGCATCACCCCCCCTCAACGGCTCTTTGATGCACCCACTCACCGCTCTACTGATGACCCCCTGCGCCTGGTCCCCTGCTAGGCACTGAGCACTGCCGGTCCCCAGGAGGCTCAGGCTCCCAGGTCACTGCCCCCCCCCCATATCCCTCCAGGCCTTGCTTCCTGCCTCACTCACAAAGATCCCGAAGGCCGACATCCTCTTCCCAAATCGCTGCAGAACCCACTCCCACATCGGGGTGCTCAGCACTGCCGAGACCTGTGAGCGGACAGAATCATCACAGCCCAGGACACGCCCCCTGCGCCTGTGCCTGTGCCAGGCCCTCAAAGCCCTGACATTTAGGAGGGACGCTCGACGTTGACCTTGCACCCTGGCTGGAAACAGTGGCTGTGAACTTTATGACCCTGGCCCCAATTCCACCCTCGGCTGAAATGCAGGTGACCAAGACCACAGCAGAGTCCAGAACACTGACCACCGGAAGTCCGGCCACGTGTGTCACGGCAAGGGTCACACATCCCCAACTCAGGCCCCCGAGCGCCCTTGCCTCTACCGCCCCAGGTCCCCTCACCAGGATGGTTATCACCAGGCTCTGCACATGGTCATGTAGCCGGGAGGCGTGTGCACAGAACAGGACCAGGTAGCCCTGCTCCACCTGAGGAGGTCGCCAGGAAGTGGGCGTGTATGGGAAATGGCAGAAACGTGGAAGTCAAGGGCAAGGCTAGGGTCTCAAGTCTGGCCTCCCCTTTGGGACCTCAAGCGTCCGGTTCCTACCACCATCACGCAGTCCCCTCCCCAACGAAGGACGCTTATCCCTGACACAGGTATAAATGCCATTCCTAGTCCCCCTCCCCGGCACAGCTGAGAACCACCCGAGACAGCGTCAGCTTCCTGGTGTCTGGGCCCTGACCCTCCCCAGCCCCACAAGCTCTAGGCAGGTTTCTCTCCTCCCAGCACCAGCCTCGCCAGGCGCTTGCCAGCCACTGGTTTCTCTCTGGTGCCGTGGGGACGAGAGACACCTGAACCTACGCAGGGCCAGTATGGCCAGAGCCAAGCCAGTGGGGATCAGCCTGGCCAGAGGTACCTGAACGGCTGCCGAGATGAACAGGAAGGAGATGACCAGCTTCAGGTAGGGCGGGTGCCGGACTGTGAGCCGCAGCCCAGCCAGGAAGCTCAGGCCCTGGCCGGAGGCTCGGGCAGAGGCATCTGCAACACAGGAAGGGGACATCTTGGCTTGGTGGAGTTCAAAACCCAAACCCACGGGCTTCCCTGGTGGCGCAGTGGTTGAGAGTCCGCCTGCCGATGCAGGGGACACGGGTTCGTGCCCCGATCCGGGAGGATCCCACATGCCGCGGAGCGGCTGGGCCCGTGAGCCATGGCCGCTGAGCCTGCGCGTCCGGAGCCTGTGCTCCGCAACGGGAGAGGCCACAGCAGTGAGAGGCCCGCGTACCGGAAAAAAAAAAAAAACAAAAAAACAAAAAACCCAAACCCACGCCCAAGAGGAGCCCGGCCGCAGCTTCCTCTTCCCACACCCTGCCTGCACCCCGCACCTACCCGGTCGCTCCTTCACCCCCAGGCAGAGCAAACTACTGCACACGGGGTACGTCACAGCAACCACAGTGGCTGCAATGGAGTAGAGACGAGTCTGTGGGACAGGACAGGACCTCAGTGGGGGTGATGTCTCCAACCCACGGAGGTGGGGATACCCAGGGGCCGGGCAGGAGTACCTCCCAGTGGGAGCAGAGGGACCCTCAGCCCAAGCCCAAGGATGCGGGGTGCCCCTCCTCCCAACCAGCCCAGCAGGAGAGGGAGATCTAAGGGCCCAGAGTGGTCCTTCTGCTGACCCTCTGCCTCCTGCAGGCATCCATGCCACTGTGGGTCTAAGCCCCCTTCGCCTCTCTCTCTCTCTTTTTTTAAGCAAACGTTCATTGGGGCTGACTTCTGCGTGCTAGACCCTGTGGTTACGGTGATGAATAAGTGATCCTGTGCATCCACAACAAGGGGCTTGGAGTGGGTGGGGAGACAGATCCAGGAGCAGACAGTGTGATGCATGATGACGCAGATAAATGTCAAAACCAGAACGGTGCTACCTAGCATGCAGAGGAAGACACATATGTAATAAAATACATTCAAGGCATGCATGGGAGTAACAGCCACCCAATTCAGGACAGGGGTTGCCTTTGGTGGGTGAGGAAAGAGGGAGATGGGCAGGGCTTCACCAGTGTGGAACCAGCACAGTTGCACAGGGTCCCACATTCAGAAGGCACTGCACTTGGGAGTTAATGCTCTGCTGTCTTGAAATTCGTGATGATTTTATCTATGAATTTGTGTTTCGTAAGTGAAGTCGATGGAACAACAGAGCTGGAACTACCAAGAGGCACCTGAATGCTTCTCGCCTTGGCTCACACGAGGCTCCGCCTCCCGGGAGGGGTTCTCAGCCTCCTGCTCCCTACTTCTTGGCATCCCAGGCCCTGCCCAGCTCCTGCTCTCCAACCCAAGGCCACTGCCACCCTCTGTTCCACCCTCACCCAGACAGTGACCCAGTAGCTTTGGGGAGGGCACTTGTAGAGGCCTCAGTGGGGCCTAGGCATGGAAGAGGGGAGGGTGAATCTGCAGGTCGCAATCCCTCTGATCCCAGGCTCATAGCACCATGATGGGGTTTGAGGGCAGCTGGGCAGAGTCTCTCCCCGACCCTGACTCAGGCAATCCCTAGACTGGGGCCGTGGGCCACGGGAAGGGGAGACTGACTTCCCCGCTCTCTCTGGGGCTCTACAGCTCCACTTTGCACTGTGCTCAGGCACATTCTGTAGCTGGGCTACAGGTGGGTCTGGGGATGGGGGGTACACAAGGACTTCATTGTAATGTTTTCTTACGGGTGGTGAACCATGGGTGTTGGTGGTATTATTCTCATACCATTAATTCCCAAATGTCGGTGGAGGTGAGTGATGTCATTTGCTTAAGGAGAAAGGGCTGGGGGGTGGATAGAAGATGAACTTGATGGATAAATAGAGGCACGTCCCCTAACTGCTGAAAAGGGACCTGCTTTGAGGAGACACGAAGGGGTACTAGCCCTTTCACACCGGGGGTGGGGTTGGCGTTGGCAGTCACCCGTTCAGGGATGGGTAGGACTGGTCATAGGTCAGGTTTTGCCCAGGGCTCTGCCAGGACACCAAACCGTTCTGCTGTCTCTCTCCCCTGTCCCTGCCTGTGGCCCTTCCCCACCGCATCCCTTCTCTGGGGTCCGCCTCCTCCCCTCCAGATGGCCTGCTGATCTGTTGTCTGACTCCATGTTTAGAAGGCACCCAGCAGAAGCAGAGTTAGCAGGGAGGACGGAGGGCCTGGGCTCAGCTACAGGAGCAGGGAAGGAACGAGAGGGCATAGTGTGCAGAGCTGAGCCCCCAAACCACCATGAAGAGACCTGGGGGAGAAACGGCCCTGGAAGAAACAAGTGACCCCGAAGCGGGGGTCCCAGTGGGTCTGGGTAGCCTGGGCACTCACCGCGTTGGGGGAGATGGACACTTGTCCTGGGAGCGCAGTCTGCTTGCACCTGTGGGACCCGTGGGCACCAGACACGATGAGTCCATGGACAGTGGCTCCCATCAGCGTCCCTGCCATCTCCAAGGTCATCCCTGGGACACAGCGTGGAGCAAGGTGACAGCTCGTGGGGCCAGGGGCAGAGCCATCCCACCCCACGCACCCCACGCCTGCCTGCACTCACGGTACACGGTGGCCGAGTCCCGCTCCCTGGGGCTGGGGGTCAAGAGCATGGTCAGTGCCGTGTAGGGCACCTGGAAGAACTGAGGCACCGGGCAGAGCTTAGGATGGCGCCTGCCACCAGACTGCCAACCCAGGCCAGCAGCTTATTGCTTATTGCTTATTGCTTTTTGGCCTTTTCAGTGGACAGAGCCACTATGTATTTTCTTAAGAGAAATGATAACGTTCGTAATGATGTTTCCGATTTAAAATATAGGATGACAGGATTTTTGCTTGGCTTCTTTGATTTTTATATTTCTATCTCTGTACTCTTACTCTGAAAAAAAATCTTGGTTTTCAGGGACAGATCATAATTACTTCTTTGCTTTATCTCCGGGTCTCTCAACTTCAACACTATTAACATTTTGGGCAATACTTTCTTGTGGGGGCTGCCTTGTGCATTGTAGGATTTTCAGCAGCATCCCTAACCTCATCTACTAGATACCAGTAGCACCCTCCACCCCCGTTGTTGTGACAGCCCAAAAATGCCTCCGGCCATTGCCACATATCTTCTTAGGGGCACTGTTGCCTCCTGGTTGAGACCCACTGCTTTATCTTTATACCATACTTTTCATATAAACAATACTAATATATTATTGCTAATAATATGACTACTAGAAACTTCATTTCTCCTCTTTGGGTTCATCCCACTAGGATATATGGTAAAATTACCATGTTTTAAATTTACTTGAAATAATTCCTCTCTGTCAGTTCAGTTAATTCGTTTCAGTTTTACTTTCAGTTTTTAGGGACTGCTTTTTTAAAATTTACCTTTGTTTTATATGTGCATAAAATATTTACATGGGTCCAAAGTTGATCTAAAAATCAAGATACATTCAGAGAAATCCAGCTTCTGCCCTTACTCCCTTCACCCAGTGCACTCTCTCCCACTTTATAAGTAACCTTATTATTTATTTTTTGGTTTACTTTTTCATTTTTCCCTAATGTAAACAAATATACGTATATTCATGTTCACCTCTTTCTTAGATAAACAGTACCATATCATACATATTTTTCTCCATTTTGCTTTTTTCACTTAACAGTACATCCCACTGTGTGGATTTACCATAGTTTATTCAAGAAGTCCCTATTAATGGACAAGTTGAGGTTTTTTACAGGCTTTGCTGTTACAATCAATGCTGTAAATAATACTACAGCGAATAGTCTAGTGTATTCACCTTTTTATATTTTTGGTAAAGTATCACTGGGATGGATTTTTAGATAATGGGATTTCTAGATATACGTGTCAAAGAAAAAACAGAGCTGGACAGTAGTCAAAGCAGAAACTATTGTGATAGGGGAAAAGAGACCTCAGTGTGGAACTGGACTCGATTCTGAATATAACACGGACAGGGGCTTCCCTGGTGGTGCAGTGGTTAAGAATCCGCCTGTCAGTGCAGAGGACACGGGTTCGAGCCCGGGTCCGGGAAGATCCCACATGCCACGGAGCAGCTAAGCCCGTGCGCCACAACTACTGAGCCTGCGTTCTAGAGCCTGCAATCCACAACTACTGAAGCCCACGTGCCACAACTACTGAAGCCTGTGCGCCTAGAGCCTGTGCTCCACAAGAAGAGAAACCACCACAATGAGAAGCCCGCGCACCGCAACGAAGAGTAGCCCCCGCTCGCCGCAACTAGAGAAAGCCCACGCACAGCAATGAAGACCCAATGCAGCCAAAAAATAAATAAATAAATAAAATAATTTTTTTAAAAGATGGACAACTGGGGATTTATAGTCAAAGAGCAAGGTATGGGTCAGTGGATGGAAAATTACTGAGAGATACCTCAAAGGTAAGGTGGGATTCTTGCTAAACTGAACTACAAGATTCTTGCTGAAGGCAGGCCAGGGTGATCAGTATCGTGGCGGGGTTGTGGGGGGAGTGCAGAGTGAGGAATTTGATCAGGTATCAAGGGTGGAGGGATTCTGGGTAAAGCTGCTTAACAGGATTCTTGCTAAAATTGGGCTCTACAGGAACAGAAATGGAAGCCCAAGGTCATGCCTCCTTGAGAAGGTGCCTCAGAGGAGCCTAACTACAGTTTGGTCAAGGAGAGATTCTTTGTCATATGCATAGGTGACTAGATAATGCCACATCCCCTTACCCGGATATGTGCCATTTTGCATTCCCACCAAAAATGGTTGAGGCTGTTTCCCCACACTCTCAGCAACAAAATGTGTTGCAAGACTTGTAAGTTTTTGCCAGTCTGATCGGTGAGAAATGGTATCATGATATAGTTTCAATTGCATTTATTTCATTATAAGTGAGACTGACATCTTTTCACATATTTTAGGGCCATTTGCTTCTCTCTTTCTGAGACGCCTCTGTTCATGTTTGTTGCCTTTTGATTGTTGGCCTTTTTCTTCTCTGTATCAGTTCTTTATATATTAACCTTTTAGTTGTAATGCCAGTTCCCTTTGTTTATTTGTTTGTTTTTGTTTGTCATCTGTGTTTTTACTTTGTAGAAATTAAAAAAAAATTTTTTTATTCTTACATAGTTAAATGTATCAGTCTTTTCCCTTATTGCTTCTGGATTTGAGTTATAGGAAAGTTGTCTTCTCTTCCAGGTTATAAGGGAACTTTACCATGTTCTCTTTAATAATTAAAACGTTTGCCTTTTTTAAGGTTTTTTTTATTGTGGTAAAATACCTACATATATAACATAAAATTTGCCATCTTAACCAATTTTAAGTGTACAATTCAGCAGCATTAATAATATTCACAGTGGTGTGTAACCATTAACCACTGTCCATTTCCAAGACTTCTTCATGGTCCCTAACAGAAACTCTGTGCCCGTTATGCAGTAATTCTACATTCCTCTCTTCTCCCAGTCCCTTAATGTATCAAAACTTCATTCCTTTCTTTCTTTTTTTTTTTTTTTTGTGGTACGCGGGCCTCTCACTGTTGTGGCTTCTCCCGGACCGGGGCACGACCCCGTGTCCCCTGCATTGGCAGGCGGACTCTCAACCACTGTGCCACCAGGGAAGCCCTCATTCCTTTTTACGGCTAATTAATATTCCGTTGTACGTATATACCACATTTTGTTCAGACATTCATCTGTTGATGGACATCTGGATTATTTCCACCTCTTGGCTATTGTGAGTAATGCCTCAACCACCAAATCCTTTTCTACAGCAGCTGTACTGTTTTACATTTCCACCAGCAATATTCTGGTGTTCTAATTTCTCCACATCCCTGTCAACACTTATTATTTTTGTTTTTTTTAAATAATAGCTATTCTGATGTGTATAAAGTGGTATCTCATTGGGACTAGTGATGTTGAGCATCTTTTTCATGTGCTTATTGTCTACTCATATTTCTTCTTTGGAGAAATGTCTGTTCACATCCTTTGCCCAGTTTTGAATTGGTTTGTTTTCCCTGCTGTTTTTGAGTTGTATTTTTCTTGATTCATCATTTGCTTGATAGTTGTAAACCTTTGACTACTTTCCAGAGTTCTAACTTGGTTCTAATAGTTTCTGCTTGTTTTTCAATGTTTCTGTGGGGACAGGAGCTTGGAGCTGCCTATTCTTTCATTTTGCTGACATCACCCTCAGGTTCAATTTTTAAATTTTAGATCTTGGATATATCTGGAATTTATCTTGGTAGTGGTGATTCCATATGACTGTTGAATTTATTTAAAAGTCCATCTTTTCCTGATTTTTTAAGATCTAATAGTATGGACTCCTCATGGGTTTTTGTTGTATTCAATGAGCTATAATCCATTAGTATCATTATTTACTTTGATGTTCCATTTCCCAGACTTGTCCAGTGGGAACCCCTTCAGGTGGCTTCAGTGTCCTTTTGATATGTCTTCATCATTCACTGAACACCATCTTACCTTCTGGTGCAAGATATTTCGGGCTCATTTGTTCTTTCTCTGTCCAACCCTGGAATCAGTCTTTTCTCTAAGGAGCCATGATTCCTTTTCTTGGAAAATTTTAGTTAGAAGCCAAGATGTAGGCTTTTGGTATGCTTATTGCTTCTAGTCTGTCATTGCTTCCAGGACCTCTCAAAGGGCAGATGGGGGCTTCCCTGGTGGCGCAGTGGTTGAGAGTCCACGTGCCGATGCAGGGGACACGGGTTCGCGCCCAGGTCCGGGAAGATCCCACATGCCGTGGAGCGGCTGGGCCCATGAGCCATGGCCGCTGAGCCTGCGCGTCCGGAGCCTGTGCTCCGTAACGGGAGAGGCCACAACAGTGAGAGGCCCACGTACCGCAAAAAAAAAAAAAAAAAAAAGGGCAGATGGCTTGGGCTCTTTTAAACATCGATTTGTTTCCTTATTTCTTGTATTATTTTTGTTGTAAGGGCAAAAGAGTATTGCAGAAAGTTTGGGAAAGAGAGAAAATAATCCACAATTTTTTATCCCCCCCCCCGAACAATAACTATGTTCACTCTTGCTTCTCTCCATTTTTTAAAAAACTGATTAATTTATTTTTGGCTGCGTTGGGTCTTTGTTGCTGTGCGTGGGCTTTTTCTAGTTGCAGCGAGTGAGGACTACTGTTAGTTGTGGTACGTGGGCTTCTCATTGAGGTGGCTCCTCTTGTTTTTTTTAAATACTTCTCTTTCCACTGTTTCTTATTAATGTACAAAATATACAAAACCAAAAGAAAAAAGAAAATACTCATCCTCAAATCCATTGTGGCTCTAACCCAAGACCCTGCACAAAACCCAACCAATCCACTGTTTTCATAGAAAACAACCGATGCTGAGACAGGTGAAGGAGAGGGCTGGGAGAGCGCAGGTCATCTTATCGAATCCACCCAGGAAGGCACCTGGTGGGGATTCAGAGGTGGCTGACAGGTCAAGGGAGCTGGAGGCCTCACACCCACAAGGTTCCAGATGGGGGCCAGGAGCGCGCTAACTCCCAGAGGCAGTGCATGTAGTGTGACTGGCATGCCCAGCACACCGGGCTTCAGTTGAAAAGCTGGTCTCACTGAAGTGTTTTAATTTCCAGAATGAGCTGCAGGCAAGGGTGGACCACCACCAGTGGCCTCACCTATGCCAGCTAAAACTTTTCACCGGATGCCGATGTGAATTTGCCATCATTGAACCTAGCATACCCATGATGCAAACCTGGGTGTTCACGGAAGATTGCAACGTCTTACTTGAGAAAGGACTCAATGTAAAGCCTGTGTCAGGGGAGGAGTGGGGATGATGTATTCCAGAACTCAAATCCAGCCTGATTGAGTCCTGTCAGTGCAGTGGGATACACAATACCCCTTTTACCATCTCCCCACCCCATGAGGAAGCAAGAATTTGGCGGGGATGATTTCATAAGTGCAGCTGATCCCGTGTCAGAGTTCTGTGTGCATGTGGAGGACCCACAAGAGGAGAGTAGAGGTGTTCTCCAGGATAACCAGCTTCATTTAGGTTCTCAGGCATAAAGGGTAATACCGGAGAGGCGCTTGGCATAAAGGGCAAATCTCCTCAAAAAGTGAAGCCAACCGGGTCTCCTCTTCAGCAGTCCAGGGTACAGAATGTGTCCAGTCTCTCTCCTCCCCATACTGGAGGAAAATATGTACATCAATGCACACCAGTGATCAGAAAACCTCCAGGAACCCAGGCAGGTGGGCACTGAGGGGGCCGGCTCCTCATCAGCTGGGGAAAGGGGAAAATGGGCCTCACAGAAGCCATAAAAGGGTGGAAGGAGCAAGGCTGCAGTTCACAGGAGTGTGGGCAGGGCGGGCAGGTGGTCCCTAGGGCAGGGGGGGCCCATGGACACCCGGGTGGTAGAAGGCACAGTTGTTCTCATAGCGGCAGTTACCCTCTTCATGAAATGTCGACAAACAGGGCGATTTGACATGTCTCCTCCATGGCTGTGGCCTCCATCATGCCCTCGGTGGCCCCCTCCGCCATGCCCAGCGCCATCATGGCCACGGTGCTCATGAGGGGGTGGCCCTCGGTGGTCGTGGCCTCGGTGACCAGGGCCATCATGAGGCCAGTGGCCATGGGGCCCCCCATGTCCAGGGCCTTCATGGGGCCAATGTCCACCACCAGCACCCATTCCTCCACCAGGGCCTTCATGAGGACGATGGCCACTGCCACCACCCATGCCACCGCCACCAGGGCCTTCGTGGGGGCGATGCCCACCGCCCATGCCACTGCCAGGGCCTTCATGGGGACGATGTCTGCTGCCACTGCTCATGCCGCCACCAGGGCCTTCATGGGGACGATGCCCGCCACCTCCGACCATGCCCCCACCAGGGCCCCCTCGTCCATTTGGAGGTCCTCCTCCAGAGCGACCTCCTCTGGCCCCTCGGAATGGAGGAGGAGGTGGTCCACTCCCGCCTCGGCCACCACGGCCTCTATGGTATGGCACCGGACCTCGTCCCCCACGCATTGGGCCACCCCACATGGGGTCACCTGGGCCATCCCAGAAGGGATCACCCCCCCAGGGAGGGGGTGGGGGACCCAGGAGATGTGGACCCACTGGCCCACCAGGACCCCCAGGGCCCCCATGGGGACCTGGCATAGGTCCGCCAGGCCCAGGGGGGAAGTGCTGCATGCCCTTGGGGCCCCCAGGGCCTCCCGGTGGGAAACCATTGGCTATGGGACCAGGGCCTAAGAGTCCATGAGGCACCGGCATCTCCTTGATCTTGTCTGAATAGTCTGGTTGCTTCAGCAGTTCCTCTGAGGGATGACTGTTAGGGCTACCCATGATGAAGGTGAGGATCTCCTGCACATTGATGCCTCCTCCTCCAGGACCCTGGGGGCTCTTCCCGGCACCCATGCTTCTCATAAGATTGGCCAGAACAGGAGGCAACTTGGGACCGCCCGCCCCATCGGGTGAGCCGCCGGTTCCCCCAGGCTCCAGGGTCTCAACATATGGGGTCTCATCCATGGAACATTCCTCATCTAGGGGGATGAGTTTGGGGGGCATAGGCTCATAGGGCTCAGGATCAGGCTCGTGAGGACTTTCCTTGCTCAGGAAGAGCTCCTGAAGGATCCCCTTCTCCCGCTCAGCCTGGATGTACCGCTCCTGGCTGTTGCTTCCAGGGGTGACAAGAGGCGAGGGCAGCACCAGGGGCCGGGGGCACACCCAGGGCACCTTCTCCTCCATGTTGTCGTGGCTCAGACGCCGGGCCGTCTCAAACTCGCGTCGGTCTGACAGTATCTCTCGCTTAGCTGCCTCGCCAAAGTCCTTGATCTTATTCACATTCACTCGTTCAGTTGCATCCAGTTCAAAATAGAAATGCTCGCCCAGTTTGCCCTCCTCAGGCCAGGTCACAGCTTTCCTCTTCCTGCCTTTCCGGGTCAGCTGGCTAGGATATCCGGGACTCTCCACTGGCTTTGCATCCAGAGCTCCTGGCTCCAAAGAGGCAGTATCCATGAGCTCTGGGACTTCAACAGGGGGAACTGGGGTCCCTGGACGTTCTGTGTCCATAGCCTCAGAAGGAGGTGCTGGCTCTGGGGAAGAAGGTTTGGCTGTGCTCGGTTCTGTGCTCGTTTTCCCTTCAAATGGGCTTGGCTTGGCAGCTGAGGCTGACAGCACCTCCTTCTTCTTCTTAATTTTGATGCCTGGAACAGGGGCTGAACTGAGCGCATACAGAAAGCCCAGGCCCTCCACAGGCTGTGGCGGGATGATCTTCACTTTGATCTCTTTGGTGGCATTGGGTGTTGTGTTGAGTGGCTTGTATTTCTTCTCTGCACGGGGCACAGCAACTCCTGCAGCAGCTGTGGAACTCTGACGCTTGAGGGGGATGGGTTTAAGGTTGTACTTGTCAGAAACCACCACTGCACTGGCATTCTTCTTCACAGGCCCCAAAGACGGGGTCTCCAGCTCTAGTCCGGTAGAGCGGAACTTGGCGTGACTGGGCGCCGTGGTTCGGAGGGACTTGGGCTTCTCCCTCTTCTTCTCCGGGGCCTCCTCGGCCCGAGTCTCAGCCTTCACCTCAGTCAACGGTCGCTCACGAGGGGTGGTTCGACTCTTTCCCTCTTCTTTCCGTTTCTTCTTAGCTTTCTCAGCAGGCCGGGTACTGCTCTGGGAGCGGATCACTGCCATCCAGTCGCTGACAAGGACTGAGGCCAGTTTCCGGAGCTCTTCATTCTCACTTGACTTGCTCAGCTGCTTCACCAGTTTGGCTGTGTTGTTCTGCTTGAGATGGTCAACAGTGAGTGGTAGGTGCTGCAGGGTCAGGAGAATTTGCTGCAGGAGGGGAATGTTGTTGGTTGTCTTTGAATATGTCAGCCAATTGTTAAGAAGCTTGTAACCACCACCATCAATAAACTTGACCAATATTTCTGGTGAACGGGTCTGCAGGAGAATGTTCAAGTAAGTGCATCGGCTCACCATCTTTCGTGCTGCCTTCATCAGACTGAAGATCTTCGAAATCCCATCCACACTCTTGACTTCCCCATCTCGGTTAAGGAAGCTATCCAGGCCCTTGAGAAGCTCTTTGGGGTCTATGGGACCCGAACCCATGATCGAGGTTTTTACCCACCTCGGGCTCACGGGGAGAGGGGGTTAAAATTTTGGAGAAAAAAAATAAAACAACCAACGAGGACCCAAAACTCAATTATTTGGGGGGCCTCATTGGATCAAAAAGTCTCCTTAAAAAAAATAAAGGCCAACTCAGTATTCATTCCCCCCCCCACCCAACTCCATGTAGGGAGGGGGGGGGTCTTAGAAAAAAAGTTCTGAGTGGATTAAAAAAAGGAAACGCTGGATGAGTGAATTTGGGTGGGTTTGGGAAGGGAGGGTGGTTGATTATTCTTGAAGTTATGTGGTGACGGTCCTTCGGCCACAGATTTCAAGTCCCAGGCAGCGTGGGCTGGTGGGGGTGGGCAAGAGAGGTGGGAAGGGCCGGAAGACACAAGTGGTTGCGCTGGTGGCTGCTGTTTTCCCTTCCCCCCTCTCTCGGGATGCTTTCAAGGGCTTAGATGTTGCTGCGGCTTGTTTCTTTTCTCCTCGTGGCCGGCCCGTCTTTCTCCGAGAAAATTCAAACCCTTCGCTCAGCCTCTTCCCCCGGGCACCCTCTTCCGCCTCCTTCCTGGCCTCCGAACGCGTGCGCTTGACCTAGCGGCCTAGCACCTCCCTTTCCTCTGCTTCCACCACTTCCGCCGTCGAGATCATTTCTCACCAACGGTTGGTAGAATCGGACCGGTGCCTGCGCAGTGAGAGAGGATCGC
The DNA here is from genome assembly GCF_964341445.2 of Mesoplodon mirus. Classification (NCBI taxonomy): domain Eukaryota; kingdom Metazoa; phylum Chordata; class Mammalia; order Artiodactyla; family Ziphiidae; genus Mesoplodon; species Mesoplodon mirus. The sequence continues at coordinate 43,032,288 of NC_138990.1, forward strand.
GGTCAAACTCGACTTCAAAACTGCTTCAAGTACAAACTGTAAGAGTGGGATCTAAGAGTCGTAGTGGCTGGTTCAGCAAACACGCAATTGTGTGGCCGAATTCGATTGTGACGGAGTTGAAACTGGCCCCTCCCTACGGCTCCCCTTTCAGGCTTCCGTCCTGACGCAGATGCGCTGCCGCCTTGTGCACTGCGGGGTCGTCCTTGGCCGAGGTGGCTCCTCTTGTTGTGAAGGAGCTCTATTTTATTCCCGTCTTGCCCCTAGGTTCTTCTGACCATTTTTTGGTCTTTTTTTCTTTCTGTTTTATTTTTAGATTCCATATATGTGTGTTAGCATACGGTATTTGTATTTCTCTTTCTGACTGACTTCACTCTGCAGACCTACTAGAGAATGGACTTGAGGATATGGGGAGGGGAAAGGGTAAGCTGGGACAAAGTGAGAGAGTGGCATGGACATATATACACTACCAAATGTAAAATAGATAGCTAGTGGGAAGCAGCCGCATAGCAGAGGGAGATCAGCTCTGTGCTTTGTGACCACCTAGAGAGGTGGGGTAGGGAGGGTGGGAGGGAGGGAGATGCAAGAGGGAAGAGATATGGGGACATATGTATATGTGTAACTGATTCACTTTGTTATAAAGCAGAAACTAACACACCATTGTAAAGCAATTATACTCTAATAAAGATGTTTAAAAAAAGAATATTGACAATAAAAATCATCTACATTGGAAAAAAAAGAATGAGTTTATATTGATTTGATATTTTGTTACTATTGGAGATTGAGTGAAATGTTTACATTCACTTTTGTTTGTTATTAGACCAAAGCATACATTATTTTTCATCATAAATTTTTTTTTTTTTTTTTTTTTTTTGGCCGCGAGCACTTGCAGGATCTTCGTTTCCCAACCAGTGGTTGAACGTGGGCCCTTGGTAGTAAAAGCACAGAGTCCTAACCACTAGACCGCCAGGGAATTCCCCTCATCATGACTTTTATGAAATCTTTCTTTTGTCAGATTATCCAAATCCAAAATTTACTTTTTATTGCTTTACTTTAAGTGAAAGTGACAGCTTTGAGTTAGGTCAATTGTTCTTGAGACCCCTTTAGTGCTACTTTAGGAGTACATAATAACTTAATGGTAAAGAATCTTAATGCATATGTTGGAATGAATTTATTTAAAATACTGTATTAAGAACTTTACCTTATTTTTCTTTTTACTTTTACAGTAAGGCAAAAGAGAATGAAAGAAGTAGATAATCTTGAAAGTATAAAGGAAGAATGGTGAGTTAATTTATGCATTTTCTTTGTTATTAATGCCTTTGTTACTGTCTTTCTCTCTTTTTACGTTTCACTGACTTAGTTAAGTTTTCATGATGATTATCTGTTAAATACCAAATAGTAATGTACTTTAAAGTTTTTTTTTCCATAGCTGCATTCAATGGATTTTAGTCAAGTTTTAAATCTTTTTGTGATTAATTTTTTTAAGTGTTAAATTTCTCTCTGCCCACATATTATTTCTGTTATTTAAGAGGGAAGTTAAAGTAACTATTTATTACTTCATTAGCCTCTTGTGTTATACCATCTTGAAGTCATAGTGGAAATATAATGGCTTTGGAATCAGGTAAACCTAGGTTTGAATCCCATCTCTGTCTTAACACTACTGCTCTGGCATTTGAGCAACTTAGGTAGATTCTTTGAGCTTCAATATCTCATCTAAAAAGGAGGAGGTGTACATAGTTACCTGAAAGGTTTTTGTAAGAATTAGATAACCAATTTAAAGCACCGAGCATCGTATTAGCATATAGCAGGCACCCAATAAATGGTAGATGCAAAGTCTGTCGTTCTTATTAATACAAAATTCTTTATTCTCACTTCTCTGAAGTGGAATATTTATTTTTGTATTATGTTCTGTGTTTTAAATACTTGAAAAGGTAAATATCTTTCATTCATAGTCCATTTAAGGAGACAGGTGTTTACAAGTACTTTGTGAACACTTTCTATACCGAACAAATACTATTTATTATTTTTTCACTAGAGTACTTACTGTTTTATATAAATATCTGATACTAAGTATATAATTGTGAGGTTATGTCAGGAGCCCCTAAGACTGCCTCCAGATGTGATGATTTGCTTAGAGGATTCACAGGATTCAGCCTATAGTCATACTAATGACTAAGCTTTATTGCAATGAAAAGATACTTTGCAAGGGGGTGAAGTCCAGGGGAAACCAGGCATAAGCTTCTAAGAGTCCTTGCCCAGTGCAGCCACCAGGACACACACTTAATTCCTCCAGTAGTAAGTTATATAGCACGTGTGAGATGTTGTCTACCAGGGAAGTTCATTGGAAATGAGCCTAGGGTTTATACTGGGGACTAGGCACATTTTAAAATTCCATACTCATGAGAAAAGTAAAAAGGATAGCAACAGTTAGGCCTGCTACGTTAACTCTTTTCTACACAGAAATAAGTTGAATGGCTTGCTTATTTATTTATTTACTTACTTACTTACTTACTTACTTGCTTGCTTATTTATTTTTGCCACACCTTGTGGCTTGCAGAACTTCCCCAACCAGGGATCCAACCCGTGCCCCCTGCAGTGGAAGCACGGAGTCTTAACCACTGGACCACCACAGAAGCCCCAGTTGAATGACTAATTTGTTTTTTTAATTTTCATTTATTAATTTTTGGCTGTGTTGCGTCTTCATTGCTGCGCGTGGGCTTTCTCTAGTTGCGGTGAGCAGGGGCTACTCATTGTGTGTGCGGTGCGCAGGCTTCTCATTGTGGTGGCTTCTCTTGTTGCGGAGCACGGGCTCTACATGTGTGGGCTTCAGTAGTTGTGGCTCACAGGCTCTAGAGTGCAGGCTCAGTAGTTGTGGCGCCCGGGCTTAGTTGCTCCACAGCATATGGGGTCTTCGCAGACCAGGGCTCGAACCCGTGTCTTCTGCATTGGCAGGCAGATTCTTAACCACTGCGCCACCAGGGAAGCCCTGAATGACTGAGTTTAAAGAGTAAAATTAACTTAGGACTTCTAACAGTTTTGTGGAGACGTAATTCGCATACCATATAACTCATCCATTTAACTATGATTATGACTGTTCCTCACACCTTACCACCTTTAGTTTCAAGAGTGCTTTGTGTTACCAAAAAGTACATAGTAACCCCCTTTAAAGCCATTTTGAGAGCTTTACAAAGAACACGGTTTTTTACTCTGGACCAGTGGTTTTCACCCTGGTGCAGTTTTGCCCATCCCACCCCCAGAGGCCATCTGGCATTGTCTAAAGATGTGTTTTATTATTATAACACTGGGGGGTTGGGGGTTGTCCATGCTACTGGCGTCTAGTGGTTAACGGCCACAGATGCTGCTAAACTTCCCACAGTGTACAGGACAGCCTGCCCAACAAAGAATTAACCTTCCCCAAATATCAATGGACTGAAGTTGAGAAAACCCTGCTCTGGACCACAAGTGTTAACGACTTCCCGAGGCCACATATCTCCTGTGTTAATTCAGAAGAGAGTCTCAACTGCAGGCGTGGAGGTAGCATGTCAGTTCTAGATCCTTTAACGAAAACAATTTGTGTAAATTTTTAAGAGAATTAATGGTTAATAGTGCTTATTTTTCTTTTTTGTGTGTGTGTATAGGGTTTGTGAAACAGGATCTGACCACCAACCTCTTAGTGATAATCAACAAACAAATAGTGAATATTTTGTTGACAGCCTTTTTGAGGAAGCTCAGAAGGTTGGTGCCAAATGTTTGTCTCCCACTGAACAAAAGAAACAGGTAAGTGTCCATAAATTTTTTCTTTCCCAGTGCTTCTCAACATATGGCCCTTTAGAGGTCAAAACTGTTTTCATAATAATAGTAAGATACTATTTACTGTTTTCACTGTGTTGAGTTTGCACCGATACTGCAAAAGCAGTGGTCGGCAAAACTGGCACCTTAGGAGGAATTGAGGTAGTGACACTACTCTGTACCAGTAACTACTGTATTCTTTCCTTGAACTTGCAGGGGGGAAAAACACTCGTTTCAATTAAAAATTTCCTTGATGAAGCAGTAAAATTGACACATTTCATTAATTCCCAGCTCTTTAATACACATCTTACAATATTCTATGTGATAAAATATGAAGTGTATGTAAAACATTTCTAGAATATACAGAAGTATCTTAAGGAAAAGTACCATTGCTTGAGATACAAGCTGAACACTCTGCTTTTTCATGGTGTACTGTTTTTACATGAAAGTGATTTACAGACAACTAGTTATTCAGTCTTGGATATTCTGCAGACATTTTCTCAAAATGTATGAAGTAAATCTGACACTTCAAGGGAAACAACTTACAGTATTTATTGCAAATGATAAGATACGATTTTATCAACTTTTTTAAGTGAAAGTAAGAATTTTGATAACCTGCCATCATGCACTTGACAGCTTCCCAAAACTTAAAAGATATTTCTGATAGGATTATTGTCATATTAATAAATATACCTTTAAGTTTAAGATTCCATGTTCAGATTCTCAACTAACTATTTTTTTAATAAATTTATTTTTTATTTATTTATTTTTGGCTGCGTTGGGTCTTCATTTTTGCACGTGAGCTTTCTCTAGTTGCGGCGAGCGGGGGCTTCTCTTCGTTGCAGTGTGCATGCTTCTCACTGCGATGGCTTCTCTTGTTGAGGAGCACAGGCTCTAGGCGCGCAGGCTTCAGTAGTTGTGGCACGTGGGCTCAGTAGCTGTGGCTTGCAGGCTCTAGAGCGTAGGCTCCGTAGTTGTGGCACACGGGCTTAGTTGCTCCACGGCATGTGGGATCTTCCCAGAGCAGGGATTGAACCTGTGTCGCCTACATTGGCAGGCGGATTCTTAGCCACTGTGCCACCAGGGAGGTCCCTCGACTTTTTTTTTTTTTTTTTAATTGAAGTACAGTTGATTTAAAATGTTGTGTTAAGAAATTCCCTGGCCGTCCAGTGGTTAGGACTCTGAGCTTTCCCTGCTGAGGGCACAGGTTCAGTCCCTCGCTGGGGAGCTAAGATTCCACAAGCCACGCGGCATGGCCAAAAGAAGAAAAAAGTTGTGTTAGTTTCAGATGTACAGCAAAGTGATTCAGTTTTTTTATATATATATAATATATATAATATATATAATGTATATAAAAATATATGATATATATAATATACATAAAATATATGTGTTATATATATTTTTCAAATTCTTTTTCATTATAGGTTATTACAAGATAGTGAATATAGGTTCCCCGTGCTATGCAGGAGTCCCTTGTTGTTTATCTATTTTATATGTAGTAGTGTTTATCTGTTAATCCCAAACTCCTAATTTATCCCTCACCCCACCTTTCCCCTTCAGTAGCCATAAGTTTGTTTTCTATATCTATGAGTCTGTTTCTGTTTTGTAAATATATTCACTTGTATCATTTTTTTAGATTCTACTTAAGGGTTATCATGTGATATTTTCAACTAACTTTTTTTTTTGCGGTACGCAGGCCTCTCACTGCTGTGGCCTCTCCCGTTGCGGAGCACAGGCTCTGGACGCACAGGCCCAGCAGCCATGGCTCACGGGCCTAGCCGCTCCGCGGCATGTGGGATCTTCCCAGACTGGGGCACGAACCTGTGTCCCCTGCATCAGCAGGCGGACTCTCAACCACTGCACCACCAGGGAAGCCCTCAACTAACTTTTGAGATACTACCACTTACTACATTTTGAGGTAGTATCTTGGAAAAGCTATTAAAATGCTTTTTGCAACTACATATCTGTTTGAGGCTTGATTTTTGTTTTTTTTAATGTACTTCAATCAAAATGCCATATCACAGCAGACTGAAGGCAGCAGCAATTATGAGAATCTCGCTGGCTTTTCGAAGTCAGACATGAAAGAGATCCCTTTACTCTAATTTGCCTTAAAATTTTTTCTAAATATATTTTTTATTTATTTTATTTGGTTGCACTGTGTCTTAGTTGCGGCAGGCGGGCTCCTTAGCTGTGGCATGCAAACTCTTAGTTGCGACACGCATGTGAGGTCTAGTTCCCTGACCAGGGATCGAATCTGGACCCCCTGCATTGAGAGCTCGAAGAGAGTTCTTTAGTTCTTCAGACTGAAGTCTGAAGGGCTTAGGTTGAAAAATAGCAGCCCAGTTCCTCCATGGCCATGATATCTAATTCCCAGAGGTAATCACTACCCAGAGGTAGTCTTAACTATTTCTTCTTGTATAAAGACTGTATTTCTAAGAATATACTAAAAATGATAGTTCTTGATTTTTTAGTTTTTTCAAATTATGTATTGACTTTTTTAAAATAGAAAATGAGAATTTAGCTCTTATTCTTCCTTCCCCTCATCCCCAAACCACCTCCTCTCATTTGACTAACATAATTATATCATAATTTGGGATTAAATCAATTATCATTGTTTATATCTTTATGACTTTGTAAATACTGTCCAGCATCACTGAGTCATGTAGTGTGTGATGACATTTCTTTTCCTGACTGCCTTTAAAATTTTCACTAGAATTAGTAGTTTTTTCCCTTCCAGTTTGCCTTTATTTTCTTTGTGGCTGTCATTAATTTATCCCTGAACTCTGATAGAAGGCCGTATCTATACCTTGGTATAGATTCTTTTTCATTCATTCAATACAGAAACTTGTATTTTACTCTTCTAGGACATTTTCTCATGTTGCTTCTCGATATTTTGCTCCCCTCTGTTTCCTGTCTCTCTAGAATATTTTTACTTAGATAATGGATCTCTGGGACTGAGTCTCATTATTTCTCCTGTTTTCCACCTCTTTGTTGTTTTGTTCTATTTTAATTGTAATATTTCTTCAACCTTATATTCAATCCTTTTGTTTAATTTCCATTTTAAGTTTCTAAGAGCTCTTTTGCTCCCTGAATATTCCCTCCTACTCCCTTTCAAACATCCTCTCTTATATAAGTGTATTAATTATCATTTTTGCGTTTTTGTTTTTAAGTTTCTTCTGTTTTCCTCAGTGTCTTTTTTTTTTTTGGCCCATGCAGCTTGTGGGATAGTTCCTTGACCAGGGATTGAACCCCGGGCCCTCAGCAGTGAAAGTACCGGTCCTAACCACTGGACTGCTAGGGAATTCCCCTCCTCAGTATCTTTATGTACTCTTTTCCTATTTGTTTTGTTCTCATTCTTTTCTTTTTTTTTAATTAATTTTTATTGGAGTATAGTTGATTTACAATGTTGTATTAGTTTCTGCTGTACAGCGAAGTGAGTCAGTTACACATATACATATATCCACTCTTTTTTAGATTCTTTTCCTGTATAGGTTATTACAGAGTATTGAGTAGAATTCCCTGTGCTATACTGCAGGTCCTTATTAGTTGTCTGTTTTATATATGTGTTAATTCCAATCTCCCAATTTATCCCTCCCTGCCACTTTCCCCCTTGGTAACCATAAGTTTGTTTCCTACATCTGTGACTCTATTTCTTTTGTGTAAGTAAGTTCATTTGTACAATTTTTTTAGTTCTCTTTCTTTTCTGTGAGTACCATGAGAGCAGAGTCTTGGCAGTTTGGTTATAGGTAAAAAAAAAAAGAGGTAATATAATATAGTGGTTAAGAGTATGGATTCCAACCCCAGCTCCACCCTTACTGACCATGTGATATTGGGCAATTTAATTAATCTTTTGTGTTTCTAATTTCCCATCTATAAAAAGGATAATAATACCCACCTTGTGTGGATTTTAGGAGGATTAAATAAATACATGTAGGGAAAGTACTTTAAACAGTGTTTGGTACATGTAAGTGTACACACAAGTGCTCTCCCAGATAAGTACATAGACAGACAGACAGATAGATAGGCAGGCAGGCTAATAATATATGCTATCATTATTGTGATTGTTTTCCCTAACATCTTAGTGGAGTGTCTGTTACATATTAGGCACTCAATAAACATATGCTGAATGAATAAATGCTAGAGACAAGGGAAGGCCTCTAATAGTCTATTTTCTTAAATGGTTTTTTATAAGTCCTTCTGTGTTCAGCCTGAAGCATCCCTGCATCCTACTGTATTTCTGAACCTTTCTGTATTTCTACAGTGACTTCTTTGATTCAATGAGTGAATAAATAATGTTCTTAGGAGATGATCAACAAGATGTTGAGAGATGAAATATTGATAACAGTAACACTGATAGTTTATATTTGAAGGAATAGCCATTAATTACTCATAGTTTTTTTTCCCCCTTTATTCTTCTTAATATTCAAGTCATTTCAGAGTCATTCTCTAAACTGTTGAGAAGTCTGTTCTGGCCAGAAAGCTTTAGTGTCCTCTTAGACAGGGCACAGAATATTTTTGCAAATGACCTCTCTTAAAGAAGCTTATTAATGAATTATTTTAAAATATTATTCATTATGAACCATATTTTATGTATACATTATAATTTTTGATATTTTACATTTGAAGCTTGCTGTTAAGAATGGTATATTTAAAAAATTTGTAGCTGTGTGCGGTGGTGGATGTTAAGTACACTTCTGTAATCATCTTGCAATAGATATATATATCAAACGATTATGTTGTATACCTAAGACTAATACAAGGTTATATGTCAGTTATATCTCTATTTTAAAGAAAAGATTGATACAGAAAATATACACTGATAGAAGAAAGTTTCAAGGGGCTTTTAGTTTATTAGTACACTTCATTTATTAACATGATGCATCTTGTTTCTTACTGCTTTGCAGGCAGATGTAAGTATAAAATTATGGAAAAATGGATTCACAGTCAATGATGATTTCAGAGGTTATTCTGATGGTGCAAGTCAGCAGTTTCTGAACTCCGTCAAAAAAGGGTAAGCAGTCTTTGTAAATAGAGGGATATTTATTTATTTATTTTAAATTAATTTATTTTTGGCTGTGTTGGGTCATCATTGCTGCCCGCGGGCTTTCTCTAGTTGAGGAGAGTGGGGGCTACTCGTTGTTGCGGTGCGTGGGCTTCTCACTGCGGTAGCTTCTCTTGTTGCGGAGCATGGGCTCAAGGCGCGTGGCCTTCAGTAGTTGTGGCACGCGGGCTCAGTAGTTGTGGCTCGAGGCCTCCAGAGCGCAGGCTGAGTAGTCGTGGCGCAAGGGCTTAGTTGCTCCACGGCATGTGGGATCTTCCCGGACCAGGGCTCGAACCCGTGTCCCCTGCATTGGCAGGCGGATTCTTAACCGCCTTAACTGTGGCTGATGGGCCACAGCCAGTTTCAGTGACATCAGGCACCCTCCCCTTCCCTCCTCGGGACAGGGCTTTCCCAGGAGGTGGGATGAGAAGGCTGGCCACAGGCAAATTTTACAGACTCAATAGAAGATAAACCCTTTAATTTGTTTCTGAAAAAATAAATCTCAGTGGATCTTTCTTCCCCAAAGACATGGCCTCTAGAAAACGGTGGTTCCTGTGCTTTTATAAGATAAACTTTCAGGGGACTTCCCTGGCCGCCCAGTGGTTAAGACTCCGCACTTCCACTGCAGGGGGCACGGGTTCCATCCCCGGTCGGGGAACTAAGATCCCGCATGTGGTGAGGCACAGCCAGAAAAACAAAAAGATAAACTTTCAGAAAAATATTTCCACAAAAGTAACTTTTGTTCATAAAAATGCTGGATCTTCGGTGGCTCAATATCAGTCAGTGTCCGCTTCTAGAAACAGTGTCATCCACTTAGCTGTACAAAGGGAAAGAAACACCTCATGCCCTGCTCAGTGTATCCCCACCACTGGCCCCATTCGCTCCCTCTGGGGTCTTCTGGCCTCGCTGCATCTGTCTCTCTCCTAATTGGACAGCCCAGCATGTCCGTCTGTCCCCACTCTGCCCACTCACGTGCTGTCAGCCTCTCTCAGACATCCAGTGGAACATCAGGGGAAACGAGTTCTGTGTGTCTGTCCTGTCAGGTAGCTTTGCCATCCAAGCAGGTTGGTGGGCCTGGTGCTCCCACAGGAAGTCTGCAGACCAGGCTGGTAGGGGCTTCCTTTTTCCAGGAATAGTTGCTACTGGTATGCTTTCCAGGTCACAGGTTGCCTGGAGCTGGGTAGTCAGGGGCACAGGCCTATCTGAGATGTCCTGCAGTCAACAGGCAAGACATGACAGGTGGGGGTCCTGGAGCCCAGGCCACTCCCTTCAGGAGAGTCACCGAAGACGCCATATCCCAGGGGAAAAGACAGGTCGTGTGTAAACTGGGAAGCAGGGGTGCCGAAGGGCTGAGAAGAAAGGGGGACTTGGAGTCCAGAAGACGCTGCTCCTGCCGCTCCAGCTCACACGAGTCTCAAGTTCAAGCGAGGCTGTAGCTGGTCCTCCTGTCGGAAAGGGAAGAAGCCAAAGGGAAGGAGGACGTGGGTGGGGCCCCGTGGAAGTGTCAGTGGCTGCTCCTTGTCTCTCTAGCAGCTCCTCCCCTTCTCAACCCCGTGAATGAAGCTAAAACCCTGTTCTCCCGAGTCCCACCAAGCAGTTCCCCATCCACCTGTTATTCCCCGAGTGTAGCGCATGAGCTCAGTAAGATGGGCTGGAGTCCCAGGCCGTCCACAGCAAGCAGTGAGGGACCCATGACAAAGCCACTTCCTGCCTATCGTGCGTGGTCCTCTGTATCTACATGGACTCGTGTTTGTAAACGCATGAGCGTCGGCAAAAACGTGGACAAGGCTCGTGAACGTCTGCTGGACCAGACGTGTTGATACTGCAGCGCCTGCTTGGCCTCAGGCTCTGGGCTGAGCTCTTGGGACGCAAACATGAAGAAAACAGACCCAGCTTTCAAGGTCCCCCCAGTCCACTGCGAAAGCCAGACAGTGAGCAGATCACCCTCGGGCAGTGGGATGGGGGGTGGTGGTTCGCAGGGGGAAGAACAAGGTCAGAGAGAGCTGCTCGGTGCAGCCTGCGGCGGGGAGAGCGGGAGACGGCTCCCAGGCTGGAGGGTGGTGCCATCCACCGGGCCCGAGGCACAGCAGGAGCAGCGATTGGGGAAGAAGATAAATTCGGTTTGGGGCCCATTTAGACTGACTGCCATGCTTGTGGGACATCAGGTGGAGGTGACCAAATGAGAGCCGTGCACATCTGCATGCCTCCCGGGCGTTGGCAGCCCTCCTGTGTATACCCGTGTGCGAGAGGTGCCTACCTCCCAAGGGAGCGGGAGCTGTTCCGACGTGGCACCTTTGGAGTGGGGCCGACCAGGAAGATGCACAGACCGATGAGGATCATGCAGGTGGGCATGGCACCGATGAGGACTTCGAGGGTCACCACTACCTGTTCCGCCTGCTTGCAGGCTCCTGGCTCATACCCCGCAAAGCTGGGGAAACACCATCCCATGCATCCAGCTCAGAGCCTGGCTTCCTGACGGAGGGGTCCCAAATGCCCAACCACCACGCTATCCTGAAACTTGGATAGTTTCCTGGCCACATCAGCCCAACTATGGGGGACGGAGTGTGAGGGAACAAACAGACCAGGGAGGAGTTCAGAGAAAGCTGAGAATGTGGGAAGCAGAGGCTTCAGAGGGGGTACAGCCACCAAGAAGGGCCCCTCCCAGTCATGTGCACAGAGAAAGCTAGGGTGGAGGTTCCCACACACCCTCCGGACCCACGGGTGACCCCTGGCTGGCTAAGGTGGGGGACTCTGCCCTCTGCTTCCCACGCCGCTAGTCTTTTGTGCCTCTGGTACAGCCCAGCTCTGTGACTCACTCCAGGCTGAGAGTGGAGATGCCCAGGGCGCCTGCACCTGAAAGCTTGGTGAAGAAGACATAGGATGAATAGAAGATGGTCTCCAGCCCTGGGCCGTGCTGGTGCTGCAGCTGGAATTCATCCACCACATCTGGAAGCATGGACCTGGGGGAGGGGGCTGCAGAATTATCCCTTTTATCCTCCCCACAGCCACCAGCCCAGGAGCTCTCTGGGGACAGAGAGTGAGTCAGATTCACCCCTGGGTCCCCGCTGCCCAGGACCGGCCCACAGAGTCAGGCAATATTTCCCCAACACACAGCTGTCCACCATTCCTGCCGCCTGGCGCTCTTTCGGGAGGGCTCCACAGATGGCGCTGGCAGCCTCCATCTCCCGCAAGGCGGGGAGGGCCCCTCCCCAGCGCAGCCTGTGCACAAGGCCTGGGACAGCAGGTTGATGTGAAGGAGGAGGGATACCCAGTAGGAAGGACGTGAGGCTCCCACTCCCATTTCCCTTCACCCAGCCTACCAGGGTAGCAGCAAGGACACGGCAATGCTCACGCCAGATACAAAGGTCACGACGTATGCCACGGGTGCTGTGGGCACAGCAGCCAGCAGGATTGCAAATGGCACCATCCCCTAGGGAGACAGACACACTAGCTGCTCCCTCCACCTGCATCACCCCCCCTCAACGGCTCTTTGATGCACCCACTCACCGCTCTACTGATGACCCCCTGCGCCTGGTCCCCTGCTAGGCACTGAGCACTGCCGGTCCCCAGGAGGCTCAGGCTCCCAGGTCACTGCCCCCCCCCCATATCCCTCCAGGCCTTGCTTCCTGCCTCACTCACAAAGATCCCGAAGGCCGACATCCTCTTCCCAAATCGCTGCAGAACCCACTCCCACATCGGGGTGCTCAGCACTGCCGAGACCTGTGAGCGGACAGAATCATCACAGCCCAGGACACGCCCCCTGCGCCTGTGCCTGTGCCAGGCCCTCAAAGCCCTGACATTTAGGAGGGACGCTCGACGTTGACCTTGCACCCTGGCTGGAAACAGTGGCTGTGAACTTTATGACCCTGGCCCCAATTCCACCCTCGGCTGAAATGCAGGTGACCAAGACCACAGCAGAGTCCAGAACACTGACCACCGGAAGTCCGGCCACGTGTGTCACGGCAAGGGTCACACATCCCCAACTCAGGCCCCCGAGCGCCCTTGCCTCTACCGCCCCAGGTCCCCTCACCAGGATGGTTATCACCAGGCTCTGCACATGGTCATGTAGCCGGGAGGCGTGTGCACAGAACAGGACCAGGTAGCCCTGCTCCACCTGAGGAGGTCGCCAGGAAGTGGGCGTGTATGGGAAATGGCAGAAACGTGGAAGTCAAGGGCAAGGCTAGGGTCTCAAGTCTGGCCTCCCCTTTGGGACCTCAAGCGTCCGGTTCCTACCGCCATCACGCAGTCCCCTCCCCAACGAAGGACGCTTATCCCTGACACAGGTATAAATGCCATTCCTAGTCCCCCTCCCCGGCACAGCTGAGAACCACCCGAGACAGCGTCAGCTTCCTGGTGTCTGGGCCCTGACCCTCCCCAGCCCCACAAGCTCTAGGCAGGTTTCTCTTCTCCCAGCACCAGCCTCGCCAGGCGCTTGCCAGCCACTGGTTTCTCTCTGGTGCCGTGGGGACGAGAGACACCTGAACCTACGCAGGGCCAGTATGGCCAGAGCCAAGCCAGTGGGGATCAGCCTGGCCAGAGGTACCTGAACGGCTGCCGAGATGAACAGGAAGGAGATGACCAGCTTCAGGTAGGGCGGGTGCCGGACTGTGAGCCGCAGCCCAGCCAGGAAGCTCAGGCCCTGGCCGGAGGCTCGGGCAGAGGCATCTGCAACACAGGAAGGGGACATCTTGGCTTGGTGGAGTTCAAAACCCAAACCCACGGGCTTCCCTGGTGGCGCAGTGGTTGAGAGTCCGCCTGCCGATGCAGGGGACACGGGTTCGTGCCCCGATCCGGGAGGATCCCACATGCCGCGGAGCGGCTGGGCCCGTGAGCCATGGCCGCTGAGCCTGCGCGTCCGGAGCCTGTGCTCCGCAACGGGAGAGGCCACAGCAGTGAGAGGCCCGCGTACCGGAAAAAAAAAAAAAACAAAAAAACAAAAAACCCAAACCCACGCCCAAGAGGAGCCCGGCCGCAGCTTCCTCTTCCCACACCCTGCCTGCACCCCGCACCTACCCGGTCGCTCCTTCACCCCCAGGCAGAGCAAACTACTGCACACGGGGTACGTCACAGCAACCACAGTGGCTGCAATGGAGTAGAGACGAGTCTGTGGGACAGGACAGGACCTCAGTGGGGGTGATGTCTCCAACCCACGGAGGTGGGGATACCCAGGGGCCGGGCAGGAGTACCTCCCAGTGGGAGCAGAGGGACCCTCAGCCCAAGCCCAAGGATGCGGGGTGCCCCTCCTCCCAACCAGCCCAGCAGGAGAGGGAGATCTAAGGGCCCAGAGTGGTCCTTCTGCTGACCCTCTGCCTCCTGCAGGCATCCATGCCACTGTGGGTCTAAGCCCCCTTCGCCTCTCTCTCTCTCTTTTTTTAAGCAAACGTTCATTGGGGCTGACTTCTGCGTGCTAGACCCTGTGGTTACGGTGATGAATAAGTGATCCTGTGCATCCACAATAAGGGGCTTGGAGTGGGTGGGGAGACAGATCCAGGAGCAGACAGTGTGATGCATGATGACGCAGATAAATGTCAAAACCAGAACGGTGCTACCTAGCATGCAGAGGAAGACACATATGTAATAAAATACATTCAAGGCATGCATGGGAGTAACAGCCACCCAATTCAGGACAGGGGTTGCCTTTGGTGGGTGAGGAAAGAGGGAGATGGGCAGGGCTTCACCAGTGTGGAACCAGCACAGTTGCACAGGGTCCCACATTCAGAAGGCACTGCACTTGGGAGTTAATGCTCTGCTGTCTTGAAATTCGTGATGATTTTATCTATGAATTTGTGTTTCGTAAGTGAAGTCGATGGAACAACAGAGCTGGAACTACCAAGAGGCACCTGAATGCTTCTCGCCTTGGCTCACACGAGGCTCCGCCTCCCGGGAGGGGTTCTCAGCCTCCTGCTCCCTACTTCTTGGCATCCCAGGCCCTGCCCAGCTCCTGCTCTCCAACCCAAGGCCACTGCCACCCTCTGTTCCACCCTCACCCAGACAGTGACCCAGTAGCTTTGGGGAGGGCACTTGTAGAGGCCTCAGTGGGGCCTAGGCATGGAAGAGGGGAGGGTGAATCTGCAGGTCGCAATCCCTCTGATCCCAGGCTCATAGCACCATGATGGGGTTTGAGGGCAGCTGGGCAGAGTCTCTCCCCGACCCTGACTCAGGCAATCCCTAGACTGGGGCCGTGGGCCACGGGAAGGGGAGACTGACTTCCCCGCTCTCTCTGGGGCTCTACAGCTCCACTTTGCACTGTGCTCAGGCACATTCTGTAGCTGGGCTACAGGTGGGTCTGGGGATGGGGGGTACACAAGGACTTCATTGTAATGTTTTCTTACGGGTGGTGAACCATGGGTGTTGGTGGTATTATTCTCATACCATTAATTCCCAAATGTCGGTGGAGGTGAGTGATGTCATTTGCTTAAGGAGAAAGGGCTGGGGGGTGGATAGAAGATGAACTTGATGGATAAATAGAGGCACGTCCCCTAACTGCTGAAAAGGGACCTGCTTTGAGGAGACACGAAGGGGTACTAGCCCTTTCACACCGGGGGTGGGGTTGGCGTTGGCAGTCACCCGTTCAGGGATGGGTAGGACTGGTCATAGGTCAGGTTTTGCCCAGGGCTCTGCCAGGACACCAAACCGTTCTGCTGTCTCTCTCCCCTGTCCCTGCCTGTGGCCCTTCCCCACCGCATCCCTTCTCTGGGGTCCGCCTCCTCCCCTCCAGATGGCCTGCTGATCTGTTGTCTGACTCCATGTTTAGAAGGCACCCAGCAGAAGCAGAGTTAGCAGGGAGGACGGAGGGCCTGGGCTCAGCTACAGGAGCAGGGAAGGAACGAGAGGGCATAGTGTGCAGAGCTGAGCCCCCAAACCACCATGAAGAGACCTGGGGGAGAAACGGCCCTGGAAGAAACAAGTGACCCCGAAGCGGGGGTCCCAGTGGGTCTGGGTAGCCTGGGCACTCACCGCGTTGGGGGAGATGGACACTTGTCCTGGGAGCGCAGTCTGCTTGCACCTGTGGGACCCGTGGGCACCAGACACGATGAGTCCATGGACAGTGGCTCCCATCAGCGTCCCTGCCATCTCCAAGGTCATCCCTGGGACACAGCGTGGAGCAAGGTGACAGCTCGTGGGGCCAGGGGCAGAGCCATCCCACCCCACGCACCCCACGCCTGCCTGCACTCACGGTACACGGTGGCCGAGTCCCGCTCCCTGGGGCTGGGGGTCAAGAGCATGGTCAGTGCCGTGTAGGGCACCTGGAAGAACTGAGGCACCGGGCAGAGCTTAGGATGGCGCCTGCCACCAGACTGCCAACCCAGGCCAGCAGCTTATTGCTTATTGCTTATTGCTTTTTGGCCTTTTCAGTGGACAGAGCCACTATGTATTTTCTTAAGAGAAACGATAACGTTCGTAATGATGTTTCCGATTTAAAATATAGGATGACAGGATTTTTGCTTGGCTTCTTTGATTTTTATATTTCTATCTCTGTACTCTTACTCTGAAAAAAAATCTTGGTTTTCAGGGACAGATCATAATTACTTCTTTGCTTTATCTCCGGGTCTCTCAACTTCAACACTATTAACATTTTGGGCAATACTTTCTTGTGGGGGCTGCCTTGTGCATTGTAGGATTTTCAGCAGCATCCCTAACCTCATCTACTAGATACCAGTAGCACCCTCCACCCCCGTTGTTGTGACAGCCCAAAAATGCCTCCGGCCATTGCCACATATCTTCTTAGGGGCACTGTTGCCTCCTGGTTGAGACCCACTGCTTTATCTTTATACCATACTTTTCATATAAACAATACTAATATATTATTGCTAATAATATGACTACTAGAAACTTCATTTCTCCTCTTTGGGTTCATCCCACTAGGATATATGGTAAAATTACCATGTTTTAAATTTACTTGAAATAATTCCTCTCTGTCAGTTCAGTTAATTCGTTTCAGTTTTACTTTCAGTTTTTAGGGACTGCTTTTTTAAAATTTACCTTTGTTTTATATGTGCATAAAATATTTACATGGGTCCAAAGTTGATCTAAAAATCAAGATACATTCAGAGAAATCCAGCTTCTGCCCTTACTCCCTTCACCCAGTGCACTCTCTCCCACTTTATAAGTAACCTTATTATTTATTTTTTGGTTTACTTTTTCATTTTTCCCTAATGTAAACAAATATACGTATATTCATGTTCACCTCTTTCTTAGATAAACAGTACCATATCATACATATTTTTCTCCATTTTGCTTTTTTCACTTAACAGTACATCCCACTGTGTGGATTTACCATAGTTTATTCAAGAAGTCCCTATTAATGGACAAGTTGAGGTTTTTTACAGGCTTTGCTGTTACAATCAATGCTGTAAATAATACTACAGCGAATAGTCTAGTGTATTCACCTTTTTATATTTTTGGTAAAGTATCACTGGGATGGATTTTTAGATAATGGGATTTCTAGATATACGTGTCAAAGAAAAAACAGAGCTGGACAGTAGTCAAAGCAGAAACTATTGTGATAGGGGAAAAGAGACCTCAGTGTGGAACTGGACTCGATTCTGAATATAACACGGACAGGGGCTTCCCTGGTGGTGCAGTGGTTAAGAATCCGCCTGTCAGTGCAGAGGACACGGGTTCGAGCCCGGGTCCGGGAAGATCCCACATGCCACGGAGCAGCTAAGCCCGTGCGCCACAACTACTGAGCCTGCGTTCTAGAGCCTGCAATCCACAACTACTGAAGCCCACGTGCCACAACTACTGAAGCCTGTGCGCCTAGAGCCTGTGCTCCACAAGAAGAGAAACCACCACAATGAGAAGCCCGCGCACCGCAACGAAGAGTAGCCCCCGCTCGCCGCAACTAGAGAAAGCCCACGCACAGCAATGAAGACCCAATGCAGCCAAAAAATAAATAAATAAATAAAATAATTTTTTTAAAAGATGGACAACTGGGGATTTATAGTCAAAGAGCAAGGTATGGGTCAGTGGATGGAAAATTACTGAGAGATACCTCAAAGGTAAGGTGGGATTCTTGCTAAACTGAACTACAAGATTCTTGCTGAAGGCAGGCCAGGGTGATCAGTATCGTGGCGGGGTTGTGGGGGGAGTGCAGAGTGAGGAATTTGATCAGGTATCAAGGGTGGAGGGATTCTGGGTAAAGCTGCTTAACAGGATTCTTGCTAAAATTGGGCTCTACAGGAACAGAAATGGAAGCCCAAGGTCATGCCTCCTTGAGAAGGTGCCTCAGAGGAGCCTAACTACAGTTTGGTCAAGGAGAGATTCTTTGTCATATGCATAGGTGACTAGATAATGCCACATCCCCTTACCCGGATATGTGCCATTTTGCATTCCCACCAAAAATGGTTGAGGCTGTTTCCCCACACTCTCAGCAACAAAATGTGTTGCAAGACTTGTAAGTTTTTGCCAGTCTGATCGGTGAGAAATGGTATCATGATATAGTTTCAATTGCATTTATTTCATTATAAGTGAGACTGACATCTTTTCACATATTTTAGGGCCATTTGCTTCTCTCTTTCTGAGACGCCTCTGTTCATGTTTGTTGCCTTTTGATTGTTGGCCTTTTTCTTCTCTGTATCAGTTCTTTATATATTAACCTTTTAGTTGTAATGCCAGTTCCCTTTGTTTATTTGTTTGTTTTTGTTTGTCATCTGTGTTTTTACTTTGTAGAAATTAAAAAAAAATTTTTTTATTCTTACATAGTTAAATGTATCAGTCTTTTCCCTTATTGCTTCTGGATTTGAGTTATAGGAAAGTTGTCTTCTCTTCCAGGTTATAAGGGAACTTTACCATGTTCTCTTTAATAATTAAAACGTTTGCCTTTTTTAAGGTTTTTTTTATTGTGGTAAAATACCTACATATATAACATAAAATTTTCCATCTTAACCAATTTTAAGTGTACAATTCAGCAGCATTAATAATATTCACAGTGGTGTGTAACCATTAACCACTGTCCATTTCCAAGACTTCTTCATGGTCCCTAACAGAAACTCTGTGCCCGTTATGCAGTAATTCTACATTCCTCTCTTCTCCCAGTCCCTTAATGTATCAAAACTTCATTCCTTTCTTTCTTTTTTTTTTTTTTTTTGTGGTACGCGGGCCTCTCACTGTTGTGGCTTCTCCCGGACCGGGGCACGACCCCGTGTCCCCTGCATTGGCAGGCGGACTCTCAACCACTGTGCCACCAGGGAAGCCCTCATTCCTTTTTACGGCTAATTAATATTCCGTTGTACGTATATACCACATTTTGTTCAGACATTCATCTGTTGATGGACATCTGGATTATTTCCACCTCTTGGCTATTGTGAGTAATGCCTCAACCACCAAATCCTTTTCTACAGCAGCTGTACTGTTTTACATTTCCACCAGCAATATTCTGGTGTTCTAATTTCTCCACATCCCTGTCAACACTTATTATTTTTGTTTTTTTTTAAATAATAGCTATTCTGATGTGTATAAAGTGGTATCTCATTGGGACTAGTGATGTTGAGCATCTTTTTCATGTGCTTATTGTCTACTCATATTTCTTCTTTGGAGAAATGTCTGTTCACATCCTTTGCCCAGTTTTGAATTGGTTTGTTTTCCCTGCTGTTTTTGAGTTGTATTTTTCTTGATTCATCATTTGCTTGATAGTTGTAAACCTTTGACTACTTTCCAGAGTTCTAACTTGGTTCTAATAGTTTCTGCTTGTTTTTCAATGTTTCTGTGGGGACAGGAGCTTGGAGCTGCCTATTCTTTCATTTTGCTGACATCACCCTCAGGTTCAATTTTTAAATTTTAGATCTTGGATATATCTGGAATTTATCTTGGTAGTGGTGATTCCATATGACTGTTGAATTTATTTAAAAGTCCATCTTTTCCTGATTTTTTAAGATCTAATAGTATGGACTCCTCATGGGTTTTTGTTGTATTCAATGAGCTATAATCCATTAGTATCATTATTTACTTTGATGTTCCATTTCCCAGACTTGTCCAGTGGGAACCCCTTCAGGTGGCTTCAGTGTCCTTTTGATATGTCTTCATCATTCACTGAACACCATCTTACCTTCTGGTGCAAGATATTTCGGGCTCATTTGTTCTTTCTCTGTCCAACCCTGGAATCAGTCTTTTCTCTAAGGAGCCATGATTCCTTTTCTTGGAAAATTTTAGTTAGAAGCCAAGATGTAGGCTTTTGGTATGCTTATTGCTTCTAGTCTGTCATTGCTTCCAGGACCTCTCAAAGGGCAGATGGGGGCTTCCCTGGTGGCGCAGTGGTTGAGAGTCCACGTGCCGATGCAGGGGACACGGGTTCGCGCCCAGGTCCGGGAAGATCCCACATGCCGTGGAGCGGCTGGGCCCATGAGCCATGGCCGCTGAGCCTGCGCGTCCGGAGCCTGTGCTCCGTAACGGGAGAGGCCACAACAGTGAGAGGCCCACGTACCGCAAAAAAAAAAAAAAAAAAAAGGGCAGATGGCTTGGGCTCTTTTAAACATCGATTTGTTTCCTTATTTCTTGTATTATTTTTGTTGTAAGGGCAAAAGAGTATTGCAGAAAGTTTGGGAAAGAGAGAAAATAATCCACAATTTTTTATCCCCCCCCCCCGAACAATAACTATTTTCACTCTGGCTTCTCTCCATTTTTTAAAAAACTGATTAATTTATTTTTGGCTGCGTTGGGTCTTTGTTGCTGTGCGTGGGCTTTTTCTAGTTGCAGCGAGTGAGGACTACTGTTAGTTGTGGTACGTGGGCTTCTCATTGAGGTGGCTCCTCTTGTTTTTTTTAAATACTTCTCTTTCCACTGTTTCTTATTAATGTACAAAATATACAAAACCAAAAGAAAAAAGAAAATACTCATCCTCAAATCCATTGTGGCTCTAACCCAAGACCCTGCACAAAACCCAACCAATCCACTGTTTTCATAGAAAACAACCGATGCTGAGACAGGTGAAGGAGAGGGCTGGGAGAGCGCAGGTCATCTTATCGAATCCACCCAGGAAGGCACCTGGTGGGGATTCAGAGGTGGCTGACAGGTCAAGGGAGCTGGAGGCCTCACACCCACAAGGTTCCAGATGGGGGCCAGGAGCGCGCTAACTCCCAGAGGCAGTGCATGTAGTGTGACTGGCATGCCCAGCACACCGGGCTTCAGTTGAAAAGCTGGTCTCACTGAAGTGTTTTAATTTCCAGAATGAGCTGCAGGCAAGGGTGGACCACCACCAGTGGCCTCACCTATGCCAGCTAAAACTTTTCACCGGATGCCGATGTGAATTTGCCATCATTGAACCTAGCATACCCATGATGCAAACCTGGGTGTTCACGGAAGATTGCAACGTCTTACTTGAGAAAGGACTCAATGTAAAGCCTGTGTCAGGGGAGGAGTGGGGATGATGTATTCCAGAACTCAAATCCAGCCTGATTGAGTCCTGTCAGTGCAGTGGGATACACAATACCCCTTTTACCATCTCCCCACCCCATGAGGAAGCATGAATTTGGCGGGGATGATTTCATAAGTGCAGCTGATCCCGTGTCAGAGTTCTGTGTGCATGTGGAGGACCCACAAGAGGAGAGTAGAGGTGTTCTCCAGGATAACCAGCTTCATTTAGGTTCTCAGGCATAAAGGGTAATACCGGAGAGGCGCTTGGCATAAAGGGCAAATCTCCTCAAAAAGTGAAGCCAACCGGGTCTCCTCTTCAGCAGTCCAGGGTACAGAATGTGTCCAGTCTCTCTCCTCCCCATACTGGAGGAAAATATGTACATCAATGCACACCAGTGATCAGAAAACCTCCAGGAACCCAGGCAGGTGGGCACTGAGGGGGCCGGCTCCTCATCAGCTGGGGAAAGGGGAAAATGGGCCTCACAGAAGCCATAAAAGGGTGGAAGGAGCAAGGCTGCAGTTCACAGGAGTGTGGGCAGGGCGGGCAGGTGGTCCCTAGGGCAGGGGGGGCCCATGGACACCCGGGTGGTAGAAGGCACAGTTGTTCTCATAGCGGCAGTTACCCTCTTCATGAAATGTCGACAAACAGGGCGATTTGACATGTCTCCTCCATGGCTGTGGCCTCCATCATGCCCTCGGTGGCCCCCTCCGCCATGCCCAGCGCCATCATGGCCACGGTGCTCATGAGGGGGTGGCCCTCGGTGGTCGTGGCCTCGGTGACCAGGGCCATCATGAGGCCAGTGGCCATGGGGCCCCCCATGTCCAGGGCCTTCATGGGGCCAATGTCCACCACCAGCACCCATTCCTCCACCAGGGCCTTCATGAGGACGATGGCCACTGCCACCACCCATGCCACCGCCACCAGGGCCTTCGTGGGGGCGATGCCCACCGCCCATGCCACTGCCAGGGCCTTCATGGGGACGATGTCCGCTGCCGCTGCTCATGCCGCCACCAGGGCCTTCATGGGGACGATGCCCGCCACCTCCGACCATGCCCCCACCAGGGCCCCCTCGTCCATTTGGAGGTCCTCCTCCAGAGCGACCTCCTCTGGCCCCTCGGAATGGAGGAGGAGGTGGTCCACTCCCGCCTCGGCCACCACGGCCTCTATGGTATGGCACCGGACCTCGTCCCCCACGCATTGGGCCACCCCACATGGGGTCACCTGGGCCATCCCAGAAGGGATCACCCCCCCAGGGAGGGGGTGGGGGACCCAGGAGATGTGGACCCACTGGCCCACCAGGACCCCCAGGGCCCCCATGGGGACCTGGCATAGGTCCGCCAGGCCCAGGGGGGAAGTGCTGCATGCCCTTGGGGCCCCCAGGGCCTCCCGGTGGGAAACCATTGGCTATGGGACCAGGGCCTAAGAGTCCATGAGGCACCGGCATCTCCTTGATCTTGTCTGAATAGTCTGGTTGCTTCAGCAGTTCCTCTGAGGGATGACTGTTAGGGCTACCCATGATGAAGGTGAGGATCTCCTGCACATTGATGCCTCCTCCTCCAGGACCCTGGGGGCTCTTCCCGGCACCCATGCTTCTCATAAGATTGGCCAGAACAGGAGGCAACTTGGGACCGCCCGCCCCATCGGGTGAGCCGCCGGTTCCCCCAGGCTCCAGGGTCTCAACATATGGGGTCTCATCCATGGAACATTCCTCATCTAGGGGGATGAGTTTGGGGGGCATAGGCTCATAGGGCTCAGGATCAGGCTCGTGAGGACTTTCCTTGCTCAGGAAGAGCTCCTGAAGGATCCCCTTCTCCCGCTCAGCCTGGATGTACCGCTCCTGGCTGTTGCTTCCAGGGGTGACAAGAGGCGAGGGCAGCACCAGGGGCCGGGGGCACACCCAGGGCACCTTCTCCTCCATGTTGTCGTGGCTCAGACGCCGGGCCGTCTCAAACTCGCGTCGGTCTGACAGTATCTCTCGCTTAGCTGCCTCGCCAAAGTCCTTGATCTTATTCACATTCACTCGTTCAGTTGCATCCAGTTCAAAATAGAAATGCTCGCCCAGTTTGCCCTCCTCAGGCCAGGTCACAGCTTTCCTCTTCCTGCCTTTCCGGGTCAGCTGGCTAGGATATCCGGGACTCTCCACTGGCTTTGCATCCAGAGCTCCTGGCTCCAAAGAGGCAGTATCCATGAGCTCTGGGACTTCAACAGGGGGAACTGGGGTCCCTGGACGTTCTGTGTCCATAGCCTCAGAAGGAGGTGCTGGCTCTGGGGAAGAAGGTTTGGCTGTGCTCGGTTCTGTGCTCGTTTTCCCTTCAAATGGGCTTGGCTTGGCAGCTGTGGCTGACAGCACCTCCTTCTTCTTCTTAATTTTGATGCCTGGAACAGGGGCTGAATTGAGCGCATACAGAAAGCCCAGGCCCTCCACAGGCTGTGGCGGGATGATCTTCACTTTGATCTCTTTGGTGGCATTGGGTGTTGTGTTGAGTGGCTTGTATTTCTTCTCTGCACGGGGCACAGCAACTCCTGCGGCAGCTGTGGAACTCTGACGCTTGAGGGGGATGGGTTTAAGGTTGTACTTGTCAGAAACCACCACTGCACTGGCATTCTTCTTCACAGGCCCCAAAGACGGGGTCTCCAGCTCTAGTCCGGTAGAGCGGAACTTGGCGTGACTGGGCGCCGTGGTTCGGAGGGACTTGGGCTTCTCCCTCTTCTTCTCCGGGGCCTCCTCGGCCCGAGTCTCAGCCTTCACCTCAGTCAACGGTCGCTCACGAGGGGTGGTTCGACTCTTTCCCTCTTCTTTCCGTTTCTTCTTAGCTTTCTCAGCAGGCCGGGTACTGCTCTGGGAGCGGATCACTGCCATCCAGTCGCTGACAAGGACTGAGGCCAGTTTCCGGAGCTCTTCATTCTCACTTGACTTGCTCAGCTGCTTCACCAGTTTGGCTGTGTTGTTCTGCTTGAGATGGTCAACAGTGAGTGGTAGGTGCTGCAGGGTCAGGAGAATTTGCTGCAGGAGGGGAATGTTGTTGGTTGTCTTTGAATATGTCAGCCAATTGTTAAGAAGCTTGTAACCACCACCATCAATAAACTTGACCAATATTTCTGGTGAACGGGTCTGCAGGAGAATGTTCAAGTAAGTGCATCGGCTCACCATCTTTCGTGCTGCCTTCATCAGACTGAAGATCTTCGAAATCCCATCCACACTCTTGACTTCCCCATCTCGGTTAAGGAAGCTATCCAGGCCCTTGAGAAGCTCTTTGGGGTCTATGGGACCCGAACCCATGATCGAGGTTTTTATCCACCTCGGGCTCACGGGGAGAGGGGGTTAAAATTTTGGAGAAAAAAAATAAAACAACCAACGAGGACCCAAAACTCAATTATTTGGGGGGCCTCATTGGATCAAAAATTCTCCTTAAAAAAAATAAAGGCCAACTCAGTATTCATTTCCCCCCCCCCACCCAACTCCATGTAGGGGGTGGGGGTCTTAGAAAAAAAGTTCTGAGTGGATTAAAAAAAGGAAACGCTGGATGAGTGAATTTGGGTGGGTTTGGGAAGGGAGGGTGGTTGATTATTCTTAAAGTTATGTGGTGACGGTCCTTCGGCCACAGATTTCAAGTCCCAGGCAGCGTGGGCTGGTGGGGGTGGGCAAGAGAGGTGGGAAGGGCCGGAAGACACAAGTGGTTGCGCTGGTGGCTGCTGTTTTCCCTTCCCCCCTCTCTCGGGATGCTTTCAAGGGCTTAGATGTTGCTGCGGCTTGTTTCTTTTCTCCTCGTGGCCGGCCCGTCTTTCTCCGAGAAAATTCAAACCCTTCGCTCAGCCTCTTCCCCCGGGCACCCTCTTCCGCCTCCTTCCTGGCCTCCGAACGCGTGCGCTTGACCTAGCGGCCTAGCACCTCCCTTTCCTCTGCTTCCACCACTTCCGCCGTCGAGATCATTTCTCACCAACGGTTGGTAGAATCGGACCGGTGCCTGCGCAGTGAGAGAGGATCGCGGTCAAACTCGACTTCAAAACTGCTTCAAGTACAAACTGTAAGAGTGGGATCTAAGAGTCGTAGTGGCTGGTTCAGCAAACACGCAATTGTGTGGCCGAATTCGATTGTGACGGAGTTGAAACTGGCCCCTCCCTACGGCTCCCCTTTCAGGCTTCCGTCCTGACGCAGATGCGCTGCCGCCTTGTGCACTGCGGGGTCGTCCTTGGCCGAGGTGGCTCCTCTTGTTGTGAAGGAGCTCTATTTTATTCCCGTCTTGCCCCTAGGTTCTTCTGACCATTTTTTGGTCTTTTTTTCTTTCTGTTTTATTTTTAGATTCCATATATGTGTGTTAGCATACGGTATTTGTATTTCTCTTTCTGACTGACTTCACTCTGCAGACCTACTAGAGAATGGACTTGAGGATATGGGGAGGGGGAAGGGTAAGCTGGGACAAAGTGAGAGAGTGGCATGGACATATATACACTACCAGATGTAAAATAGATAGCTAGTGGGAAGCAGCCGCATAGCAGAGGGAGATCAGCTCTGTGCTTTGTGACCACCTAGAGAGGTGGGGTAGGGAGGGTGGGAGGGAGGGAGATGCAAGAGGGAAGAGATATGGGGACATATGTATATGTGTAACTGATTCACTTTGTTATAAAGCAGAAACTAACACACCATTGTAAAGCAATTATACTCTAATAAAGATGTTTAAAAAAAGAATATTGACAATAAAAATCATCTACATTGGAAAAAAAAGAATGAGTTTATATTGATTTGATATTTTGTTACTATTGGAGATTGAGTGAAATGTTTACATTCACTTTTGTTTGTTATTAGACCAAAGCATACATTATTTTTCATCATAAATTTTTTTTTTTTTTTTTTTTTTTTGGCCGTGAGCACTTGCAGGATCTTCGTTTCCCAACCAGTGGTTGAACGTGGGCCCTTGGTAGTAAAAGCACAGAGTCCTAACCACTAGACCGCCAGGGAATTCCCCTCATCATAACTTTTATGAAATCTTTCTTTTGTCAGATTATCCAAATCCAAAATTTACTTTTTATTGCTTTACTTTAAGTGAAAGTGACAGCTTTGAGTTAGGTCAATTGTTCTTGAGACCCCTTTAGTGCTACTTTAGGAGTACATAATAACTTAATGGTAAAGAATCTTAATGCATATGTTGGAATGAATTTATTTAAAATACTGTATTAAGAACTTTACCTTATTTTTCTTTTTACTTTTACAGTAAGGCAAAAGAGAATGAAAGAAGTAGATAATCTTGAAAGTATAAAGGAAGAATGGTGAGTTAATTTATGCATTTTCTTTGTTATTAATGCCTTTGTTACTGTCTTTCTCTCTTTTTACGTTTCACTGACTTAGTTAAGTTTTCATGATGATTATCTGTTAAATACCAAATAGTAATGTACTTTAAAGTTTTTTTTTTCATAGCTGCATTCAATGGATTTTAGTCAAGTTTTAAATCTTTTTGTGATTAATTTTTTAAGTGTTAAATTTCTCTCTGCCCACATATTATTTCTGTTATTTAAGAGGGAAGTTAAAGTAACTATTTATTACTTCATTAGCCTCTTGTGTTATACCATCTTGAAGTCATAGTGGAAATATAATGGCTTTGGAATCAGATAAACCTAGGTTTGAATCCCATCTCTGTCTCAACACTTCTTCTCTGGCATTTGAGCAACTTAGGTAGATTCTTTGAGCTTCAATATCTCATCTAAAAAGGAGGAGGTGTACATAGTTACCTGAAAGGTTTTTGTAAGAATTAGATAACCAATTTAAAACACCGAGCATCGTATTAGCATATAGCAGGCACCCAATAAATGGTAGATGCAAAGTCTGTCGTTCTTATTAATACAAAATTCTTTATTCTCACTTCTCTGAAGTGGAATATTTATTTTTGTATTATGTTCTGTGTTTTAAATACTTGAAAAGGTAAATATCTTTCATTCATAGTCCATTTAAGGAGACAGGTGTTTACAAGTACTTTGTGAACACTTTCTATACCGAACAAATACTATTTATTATTTTTTCACTAGAGTACTTACTGTTTTATATAAATATCTGATACTAAGTATATAACTGTGAGGTTATGTCAGGAGCCCCTAAGACTGCCTCCAGATGTGATGATTTGCTTAGAGGATTCACAGGATTCAGCCTATAGTCATACTAATGACTAAGCTTTATTGCAATGAAAAGATACTTTGCAAGGGGGTGAAGTCCAGGGGAAACCAGGCATAAGCTTCTAAGAGTCCTTGCCCAGTGCAGCCACCAGGACACACACTTAATTCCTCCAGTAATAAGTTATATAGCACGTGTGAGATGTTGTCTACCAGGGAAGTTCATTGGAAATGAGCCTAGGGTTTATACTGGGGACTAGGCACATTTTAAAATTCCATACTCATGAGAAAAGTAAAAAGGATAGCAACAGTTAGGCCTGCTACGTTAACTCTTTTCTACACAGAAATAAGTTGAATGGCTTGCTTATTTATTTATTTATTTACTTACTTACTTACTTACTTGCTTGCTTATTTATTTTTTCCACACCTTGTGGCTTGCAGAACTTCCCCAACCAGGGATCCAACCCGTGCCCCCTGCAGTGGAAGCACGGAGTCTTAACCACTGGACCACCACAGAAGCCCCAGTTGAATGACTAATTTGTTTTTTTAATTTTCATTTATTAATTTTTGGCTGTGTTGCGTCTTCATTGCTGCGCGTGGGCTTTCTCTAGTTGCGGTGAGCAGGGGCTACTCATTGTGTGTGCGGTGCGCAGGCTTCTCATTGTGGTGGCTTCTCTTGTTGCGGAGCACGGGCTCTACATGTGTGGGCTTCAGTAGTTGTGGCTCACAGGCTCTAGAGTACAGGCTCAGTAGTTGTGGCGCCCGGGCTTAGTTGCTCCAGCATATGGGATCTTCCCAGACCAGGGCTCGAACCCGTGTCTTCTGCATTGGCAGGCAGATTCTTAACCACTGCGCCACCAGGGAAGCCCTGAATGACTGAGTTTAAAGAGTAAAATTAACTTAGGACTTCTAACAGTTTTGTGGAGACGTAATTCGCATACCATATAACTCATCCATTTAACTATGATTATGACTGTTCCTCACACCTTACCACCTTTAGTTTCAAGAGTGCTTTGTGTTACCAAAAAGTACATAGTAACCCCCTTTAAAGCCATTTTGAGAGCTTTACAAAGAACACGGTTTTTTACTCTGGACCAGTGGTTTTCACCCTGGTGCAGTTTTGCCCATCCCACCCCCAGAGGCCATCTGGCATTGTCTAAAGATGTGTTTTATTATTATAACACTGGGGGGTTGGGGGTTGTCCATGCTACTGGCGTCTAGTGGTTAACGGCCACAGATGCTGCTAAACTTCCCACAGTGTACAGGACAGCCTGCCCAACAAAGAATTAACCTTCCCCAAATATCAATGGACTGAAGTTGAGAAAACCCTGCTCTGGACCACAAGTGTTAACGACTTCCCGAGGCCACATATCTCCTGTGTTAATTCAGAAGAGAGTCTCAACTGCAGGCGTGGAGGTAGCATGTCAGTTCTAGATCCTTTAACGAAAACAATTTGTGTAAATTTTTAAGAGAATTAATGGTTAATAGTGCTTATTTTTCTTTTTTGTGTGTGTGTATAGGGTTCGTGAAACAGGATCTGACCACCAACCTCTTAGTGATAATCAACAAACAAATAGTGAATATTTTGTTGACAGCCTTTTTGAGGAAGCTCAGAAGGTTGGTGCCAAATGTTTGTCTCCCACTGAACAAAAGAAACAGGTAAGTGTCCATAAATTTTTTCTTTCCCAGTGCTTCTCAACATATGGCCCTTTAGAGGTCAAAACTGTTTTCATAATAATAGTAAGATACTATTTACTGTTTTCACTGTGTTGAGTTTGCACCGATACTGCAAAAGCAGTGGTCGGCAAAACTGGCACCTTAGGAGGAATTGAGGTAGTGACACTACTCTGTACCAGTAACTACTGTATTCTTTCCTTGAACTTGCAGGGGGAAAAACACTCGTTTCAATTAAAAATTTCCTTGATGAAGCAGTAAAATTGACACATTTCATTAATCCCCAGCTCTTTAATACACATCTTACAATATTCTATGTGATAAAATATGAAGTGTATGTAAAACATTTCTAGAATATACAGAAGTATCTTAAGGAAAAGTACCATTGCTTGAGATACAAGCTGAACACTCTGCTTTTTCATGGTGTACTGTTTTTACATGAAAGTGATTTACAGACAACTAGTTATTCAGTCTTGGATATTCTGCAGACATTTTCTCAAAATGTATGAAGTAAATCTGACACTTCAAGGGAAACAACTTACAGTATTTATTGCAAATGATAAGATACGATTTTATCAACTTTTTTAAGTGAAAGTAAGAATTTTGATAACCTGCCATCATGCACTTGACAGCTTCCCAAAACTTAAAAGATATTTCTGATAGGATTATTGTCATATTAATAAATATACCTTTAAGTTTAAGATTCCATGTTCAGATTCTCAACTAACTATTTTTTTAATAAATTTATTTTTTATTTATTTATTTTTGGCTGCGTTGGGTCTTCATTTTTGCACGTGGGCTTTCTCTAGTTGCGGCGAGCGGGGGCTTCTCTTCGTTGCAGTGTGCATGCTTCTCACTGCGATGGCTTCTCTTGTTGAGGAGCACAGGCTCTAGGCGCGCAGGCTTCAGTAGTTGTGGCACGTGGGCTCAGTAGCTGTGGCTTGCAGGCTCTAGAGTGTAGGCTCCGTAGTTGTGGCACACGGGCTTAGTTGCTCCACGGCACGTGGGATCTTCCCAGACCAGAGATCGAACCTGTGTCGCCTGCATTGGCAGGCAGATTCTTAGCCACTGTGCCACCAGGGAGGTCCCTCGACTTTTTTTTTTTTTTTAGTTGAAGTACAGTTGATTTAAAATGTTGTGTTAAGAAATTCCCTGGCCGTCCAGTGGTTAGGACTCTGAGCTTTCCCTGCTGAGGACACAGGTTCAGTCCCTCGCTGGGGAGCTAAGATCCCACAAGCCACGTGGCATGGCCAAAAAAAGAAAAAAGTTGTGTTAGTTTCAGATGTACAGCAAAGTGATTCTGTTTTTTTATATATATATAACATATATATAATATATATAATGTATATAAAAATATATATGATATATATAATATATATAAAATATATGTGTTATATATATTTTTCAAATTCTTTTTCATTATAGGTTATTACAAGATAGTGAATATAAGTTCTGTGTGCTATGCAGGAGGCCCTTGTTGTTTATCTATTTTATATGTAGTAGTGTTTATCTGTTAATCCCAAACTCCTAATTTATCCCTCACCCCACCTTTCCCCTTCAGTAGCCATAAGTTTGTTTTCTATATCTATGAGTCTGTTTCTGTTTTGTAAATATATTCACTTGTATCATTTTTTTAGATTCTACATAAGGGTTATCATGTGATATTTTCAACTAACTTTTTTTTTTGCGGTACGCAGGCCTCTCACTGTTGTGGCCTCTCCCGTTGCGGAGCACAGGCTCCGGACGCACAGGCCCAGCAGCCATGGCTCACGGGCCTAGCCGCTCCGCGGCATGTGGGATCTTCCCAGACTGGGGCACGAACCTGTGTCCCCTGCATCAGCAGGCGGACTCTCAACCACTGCACCACCAGGGAAGCCCTCAACTAACTTTTGAGATACTACCACTTACTACATTTTGAGGTAGTATCTTGGAAAAGCTATTAAAATGCTTTTTGCAACTACATATCTGTTTGAGGCTTGATTTTTGTTTTTTTTAATGTACTTCAATCAAAATGCCATATCACAGCAGACTGAAGGCAGCAGCAATTATGAGAATCTAGCTGGCTTTTCGAAGTCAGACATGAAAGAGATCCCTTTACTCTAATTTGCCTTAAAATTTTTTTAAATATATTTTTTATTTATTTTATTTGGTTGCACTGTGTCTCAGTTGCGGCAGGCAGGCTCCTTAGCTGTGGCATGCAAACTCTTAGTTGCGACACGCATGTGAGGTCTAGTTCCCTGACCAGGGATCGAATCTGGACCCCCTGCATTGAGAGCTCGAAGAGAGTTCTTTAGTTCTTCAGACTGAAGTCTGAAGGGCTTAGGTTGAAAAATAGCAGCCCGGTTCCTCCATGGCCATGATATCTAATTCCCAGAGGTAATCACTACCCAGAGGTAGTCTTAACTATTTCTTCTTGTATAAAGACTGTATTTCTAAGAATATACTAAAAATGATAGTTCTTGATTTTTTAGGTTTTTTCAAATTATGTATTGACATTTTTAAAATAGAAAATGAGAATTTAGCTCTTATTCTTCCTTCCCCTCATCCCCAAACCACCTCCTCTCATTTGACTAACATAATTATATCATAATTTGGGATTAAATCAATTATCATTGTTTATATCTTTATGACTTTGTAAATACTGTCCAGCATCACTGAGTCATATAGTGTGTGATGATATTTCTTTTCCTGACTGCCTTTTAAATTTTCACTAGAATTAGTAGTTTTTTCCCTTCCATATTGCCTTTATTTTCTTTGTGGCTGTCATTAATTTATCCCTGAACTCTGATAGAAGGCTGTATCTTTTTCCAGTATGTTTGAACATATTAGATAATTTTACCAGTTTACTTTTTTCTGAAGGACAACTGTGGTGAAGCCCTTCTTTCTCCGATGTCCTCTAGGGGAGTTACACTGCTGCTGCCCTGGAATCTATGATCCTGAGCACTTTATTTATCTCTCCTCTCACTTCTGGTGCACTGAATTCTGTGCCTCTCCCAACCCCTACCCTGTATGTTTCTAATTTTATGAAGCCAGTCTTGAGGTGTTTTATGCAGAAAGTGCGTGTAAAAAGAGTGCGTGGGAAATGGATGGCTTAAAACCTTGCGCACCTGAATTTGCCTTTATTCTGCCTTCACACATGATTGATAGATTGCTGTTTTGGCATCTGAGCCTGTGTGTGTGGCATGTTTTTGCTCCCCGCAACCTATTAGAATCTTTTCTTTAATCTCCTCATGTTCTGATGGGCCTTGGTATAGATTCTTTTTCATTCATTCAATACAGAAACTTGTATTTTACTCTTCTAGGACATTTTCTCATGTTGCTTCTCGATATTTTGCTCCCCTCTGTTTCCTGTCTCTCTAGAGTATTTTTACTTAGATAATGGATCTCTGGGACTGAGTCTCTTATTATTTCTCCTGTTTTCCACCTCTTTGTTGTTTTGTTCTATTTTAATTGTAATATTTCTTCAACCTTATATTCAATCCTTTTGTTTAATTTCCATTTTAAGTTTCTAAGAGCTCTTTTGCTCCCTGAATATTCCCTCCTACTCCCTCTCAAACATCCTCTCTTATATAAGTGTATTAATTATCGTTTTTGCATTTTTGTTTTTAAGTTTCTTCTGTTTTCCTCAGTGTCTTTTTTTTTTTGGCCCATGCAGCTTGTGGGATAGTTCCTTGACCAGGGATTGAACCCCGGGCCCTCAGCAGTGAAAGTACCGGTCCTAACCACTGGACTGCTAGGGAATTCCCCTCCTCAGTATCTTTATGTACTCTTTTCCTATTTGTTTTGTTCTCATTCTTTTCTTTTTTTTAATTAATTTTTATTGGAGTATAGTTGATTTACAATGTTGTATTAGTTTCTGCTGTACAGCGAAGTGAGTCAGTTACACATATACATATATCCACTCTTTTTTAGATTCTTTTCCTGTATAGGTTATTACAGAGTATTGAGTAGAATTCCCTGTGCTATACTGCAGGTCCTTATTAGTTGTCTGTTTTATATATGTGTCAATTCCAATCTCCCAATTTATCCCTCCCTGCCACTTTCCCCCTTGGTAACCATAAGTTTGTTTCCTACATCTGTGACTCTATTTCTTTTGTGTAAGTAAGTTCATTTGTACAATTTTTTTAGTTCTCTTTCTTTTCTGTGAGTACCATGAGAGCAGAGTCTTGGCAGTTTGGTTATAGGTAAAAAAAAAAAAGAGGTAATATAATATAGTGGTTAAGAGTATGGATTCCAACCCCAGCTCCACCCTTACTGACCATGTGATATTGGGCAATTTAATTAATCTTTTGTGTTTCTAATTTCCCATCTATAAAAAGGATAATAATACCCACCTTGTGTGGATTTTAGGAGGATTAAATAAATACATGTAGGGAAAGTACTTTAAACAGTGTTTGGTACATGTAAGTGTACACACAAGTGCTCTCCCAGATAAGTACATAGACAGACAGACAGATAGATAGGCAGGCAGGCTAATAATATATGCTATCATTATTGTGATTGTTTTCCCTAACATCTTAGTGGAGTGCCTGTTACATATTAGGCACTCAATAAACATATGCTGAATGAATAAATGCTAGAGACAAGGGAAGGCCTCTAATAGTCTATTTTCTTAAATGGTTTTTTATAAGTCCTTCTGTGTTCAGCCTGAAGCATCCCTGCATCCTACTGTATTTCTGAACCTTTCTGTATTTCTACAGTGACTTCTTTGATTCAATGAGTGAATAAATAATGTTCTTAGGAGATGATCAACAAGATGTTGAGAGATGAAATATTGATAACAGTAACACTGATAGTTTATATTTGAAGGAATAGCCATTAATTACTCATAGTTTCTTTTCCCCCTTTATTCTTCTTAATATTCAAGTCATTTCAGAGTCATTCTCTAAACTGTTGAGAAGTCTGTTCTGGCCAGAAAGCTTTAGTGTCCTCTTAGACAGGGCACAGAATATTTTTGCAAATGACCTCTCTTAAAGAAGCTTATTAATGAATTATTTGAAAATATTATTCATTATGAACCATATTTTTTTTTTTCTTTTTGTGGTATGCGGGCCTCTCACTGTTGTGGCCTCTCCCGTTGCGGAGCACAGGCTTCGGACGCGCAGGCCCAGCGGCCATGGCTCACGGGCCCATCCGCTCCGCGGCACATGGGATCCTCCCAGACCGGGGCACGAACCCGTATCCCCTGCATCGGCAGGCGGACTCTCAACCACTGCGCCACCAGGGAGGCCCAATGAACCATATTTTATGTATACATTATAATTTTTGATATTTTACATTTGAAGCTTGCTGTTAAGAATGGTATATTTAAAAAATTTGTAGCTGTGTGCGGTGGTGGATGTTAAGTACACTTATTCTGTAATCATCTTGCAATAGATATATATATCAAACTATTATGTTGTATACCTAAGACTAATACAAGGTTATATGTCAGTTATATCTCTATTTTAAAGAAAAGATTGATACAGAAAATATACACTGATAGAAGAAAGTTTCAAGGGGCTTTTAGTTTATTAGTACACTTCATTTATTAACATGATGCATCTTGTTTCTTACTGCTTTGCAGGCAGATGTAAGTATAAAATTATGGAAAAATGGATTCACAGTCAATGATGATTTCAGAAGTTATTCTGATGGTGCAAGTCAGCAGTTTCTGAACTCCATCAAAAAAGGGTAAGCAGTCTTTGTAAATAGAGGGATATTTTATTTATTTATTTATTTATTTAAAATTAATTAATTTATTTTTGGCTGTGTTGGGTCATCATTGCTGCCCGCGGGCTTTCTCTAGTTGAGGAGAGTGGGGGCTACTCTTTGTTGCGGTGCGTGGGCTTCTCACTGCGGTAGCTTCTCTTGTTGCGGAGCACGGGCTCTAGGTGCGTGGCCTTCAGTAGTTGTGGCACACGGGCTCGGTAGTTGTGGCTCGAGGCCTCTAGAGCGCAGGCTGAGTAGTCGTGGCGCAAGGGCTTAGTTGCTCCACGGCATGTGGGATCTTCCCAGACCAGGGCTCGAACCCGTGTCCCCTGCATTGGCAGGCGGATTCTTAACCACTGCACCACCAGGGAAGTCCAAGAAGAATATTTTAGATATATTTCATTTAGAAGATTCCTTTTAATGTTGTTCACATGTTCCTGTGCATTCAAAGACACTTTTTCTTTTATAAATTCAGATTTTTTCATAAGATGAGTTTTCTTAAAAGAACCACAGCTGTAATTTTGAAGGGTCAGGAATTTGAATTCTGACCAACCAAAAGCTGACTTAAATTAATTCACTTTTTTGTTTGTTTGTTTGTTTTTGTGGTACGCGGGCCTCTCACTGTGGTGGCCTCTCCCGTTGCGGAGCACAGGCTCTGGACACACAGGCTCAGTGGCCATGGCTCACGGGCCTATCCGCTCCGCAGCATGTGGGATCTTCCCAGACTGGGGCACGAGCCCGTGTCCCCTGCATCAGCAGGCGGACTCTCAACCACTGCGCCACCAGGGAAGCCCTACGTGTCTTTTTTTTTTTTTTTTTTTTTTTTTTTTAGCTGCATTGGGTCTTCCTTCCTGTGCTCAGCTTTCTCTAGTTGCGGTGACTGGGAGCTACTCTTCATTGCAGTGCGTGGGCTTCTCATTGTGGTGGCTTCTCTTGTTGCGGAGCACAAGCTCTAGGCACGTGGGCTTCAGTAGTTATGGCACGCGGGCTCAGTAGTTGTGGCTCACGGGTTCTAGAGCTCAGGCTCAGTAGTTGTGGCATGTGGGCTCAGTAGTTGTGGCACACAGGCCACAGGGCCTTGAAGATATTGCTCCTATGTTTTCCTTTTCTTTTCTTTGTTTTTTAAATATTTATTTATTTTATTTATTTGGCTGCGCCAGGTCTTAGTTGCAGCATGTGGGATCTTTAGTGGCAGCACGTGCAATCTTTAGTTGATACATGCTGGATCTTTAGTTGCAGCATGTGGGATCTTTTAGTTTTGGCATGTGGGATCTAATTCCCTGACCAGGGATGGAACCTGGGCCCCCTGCATTGGGAGCGTAGAGTCTTAACCGCTGGACCACCAGGGAAGTCCCTTACTCCTATGTTTTCTTATAATTAAAGTTCTAACAGAACCTCCGATTACTCTTTCATGTTAGATTGATAGAAAGAAAATTAATGAATAAAAAGCATGAACATTCTTTCTGCAATTGATGCTCATATTCATGCTCTTGCTTTCCTAAAAAGATACACAAAATTAAATATCTGTCCTATGGCACTGTCCTTAGCACATGATTTTATGTGTAACATCAATTTAATGGTGTAATGTACTTATTTTGGTCAGTTTTTATTTCAGAAGGGTTGATAGTATTCTACATCTAACCAATTTTCAATATATACATACACATATAGGTCTGTATGTATGTATATGTACAACGTATATACAGATTTTAAATGGCTCTATATTATATAATATAATTAATTTGGAATCTTTTTCAAACTAATACAAAAGTTGCAAGTGTGGTACAAAGAACTTCTGTAAAAGCATTTGAGAGTAAGTTGCTAAAGTGATGCCCCATCATCCTGAATACTTTAGTTTGTATTTTTATTAAAAAGGAAATATATTTTCCTATGTAACCACAATACAACCATCTATTGATGTATAATATTATTACCAATTATTCCTCAGAATGTATTCAAGTTTCACTTTTTATCTTAATATTATCCTTTATAGCAAAAGCATCCAATTCAGAATTACACATTGCTTGTAAATGTCATGTCTCTTTAGTCTCCTTCAGGAGGGAACAGTTTCTCAGTTTTTGTTTTTGTCTGTTTTTAATGACCTTGACACTTGAAGATTATGGGCCCAAATTATATAGAATGTCTCTCAATTCAGATTTATCTGATTTCGTCCTCATGATAAGATTAAATTACACATTATTTGTAGTAATATCACAGAAGTAACGCTATCCTAACTTCAGTAGTAAGTTGGTCTTTGCTTTTCTTTATGGTTTTTTGCTTTTCTTTATAATTTTTTCATTTTATCTGTTTTTTTGAACTATGTAAATGCAATGTGTTTATTTTTTGTGTCTACTCAACTTATTTCTCTGGGATATTCATCCATGTTGTTGCATATAGCTATAGTTGGCATGAATCCCAGAAGCAATATAAGAAAGATAAATTTGATTATGTAAAATGCCAAACTGGGAATACTTGTTTCATATATATCCTGTAAATGGAATATATACATATTTCTTACAAATCAGTAAGAAAAAGATGAAAAGAGTATTTTATATGTTTGTACCATTTGATCTACTTTATAACAGAATAACAATGTGCATGTGGTAAAAATGAATGACATATATCCATATACTAACATGAGAAGATTTCTGTGGTATATTGCTTTTTTTTTTTTTAAAGCAGTTTGCAAAATACAGAATAGTGTGCATAGAATGATACCATCTTTGGAAAAAATATAATTATTATGTGGAATTTTACTATATAGAGAGAGAAAATTTAGGAGATACACCGCAAAGTTTTTTATTAGAGTGAGAGTGGAATTATAAGGACTGTCACTTTGGGGGTAGGGGGCTGTCATTTTCTTTCTTAAGTCTACATGTGTTTACATTTTTTTATGTCTTGTTTTTCTAGAACCAGCCTGTAGCTATATTTTCATTTTAAAGAATGAAATAAGAGCTTGATTTTTCTCTAACTGTATTATTTTAAATACATTTAGTTTTTATTGTATAGAATATATATGCCTCTTATTTCTGTATATTTTTCTATTCTTTTTACATGCACAGTATGTTTTTCAGAGAAAGAAAAAACATATTAGGGGCCTTATCACTTTCTTTCTTTACTTTCCAAGGGAATTACCTTTAGAATTACAGGGAGTTTTTGATAAAGAGGAGGTCGATGTTAAAGTTGAAGATAAGAAAAATGAAGTATGTATGTCAACGAAGCCTGTGTTCCAGCCCTTCTCAGGACAGGGTCACAGACTGGGAAGGTGAGTAGGCTCATGATCTGTAATTTCCATAAGCAGAGGTTTGACTAATATTCAGCTTGTCATTATTTTACTATGTAGACCACACATATAGAGTTATCATTTCTCCCATTGGAAATGAGATTTTTCATGTTAACTTTTATGAGAACTTCTAAGTCATATTCACCTTAGTGTAAATTAACATATGCTGGCACTATACTAAAAAGTCATGGTGGCTTTTTTGGTTTTGTCCGATCAAAAGTGCCTGGCTTAGTGAGGACGTTGGGCAAAATTGGGTGGATAAATCATTTTTTCTCCCTTGCACCCACCACTTGAGCTTTGCCATTAATGTCACAGAGTACATAGGCTAGCTTTTGGATATAAGGTTCTGTATTATAGTTACCAATGCCTTCAGCATTGTGTCCTCTGATCAGCATCTGAATTTTGAGGTAATAAAAGTGAAATAATGCCTGATAAAGTTAGTATCAGTATCAGAGCCTTTAATTATTGGGTTGGCCAAGAAGTTCGTTCGGGTTTTTCATACGCTCTTCCAAAAAACCCGAACGAACTTTTTGACCAGCCCAATATTTTCAAACTTTGCAGTATTCATCTTATCTAATTATGCCTATGGAAGAATATGCAAAGAGGTTAAATATAGGATTGCTTTCATTTTTATGAATTCTCATATATTAATTATGAAGATTGGTAAGGTATATAAATGCATATTCATCCACACATGGAAAAATATCCCAATGTGACTTTCAGAGTGATGAGGGAATACTTTGTTTCCTTTCATTTCCTTTATAACCCAAGGACTGTTCTCTACAGAGAACTTACAATTTCTTTTAGAAATTTTAACCTGGGGAGTAGGTAAAGGTAAAGTCCACGGATCTGTCAGCACTATAAAATTGTTCTGTAAGGCACGATTCAAATACATAAGTACACTCTTCAGGTATACTTACATAACAGTCCACAAGCTTACAAATTACTTAGATGTGCATAATTTTATTAGATTCCTATGATCATCATGTATGATGGATATAACTGATACTAATATCTTTTTCTGTTAGGGAACAGCTGTGACTAGCCAAAATCTTCCGAAAAGCTATACTCACTGTAAAGTTTTTATAGTAATTGTTTAATGATAAAGTTCTGCTTAATGAAAAACATGCATCTGACTTGTTGTCTGGATTTTCTTAGTGCTACACCAAAAATTGTTTCTAAAGCGAGGACTATTGAAGTTGAGAATAAAAATAAGTTGTCTACTGTCCCACTAAACAGTCTGGAACCCATCACTAATATACAGATCTGGTTAGCCAATGGGAAAAGGATTGTCCAGAAATTTAACATTTCTCATAGGTGAGTCTTCCATTTCATTATTTGTCTGATTTGTTCCCTAAGTTTTAATTGTATTTCTTCTTTTCGGGTCAGTCAACAGCTATTTTTAAGAACTAAGGATCTTAATAAATAGTTCTCTAAGCATAATGTTTCATGACAATGGAAATTCTTGGACATTAATGAAGTATTTTCAGTCTGTTTTATGGATTATCATTTCATTAGTTTTCCTGTTTACCTAGATACATAATTTTGAAAGAATTATTTTTAGTATGTTTTTAAGTTGATCATTAGCATTATGTGTGTATTTTTCTGTTAATTGTAGAAAAGGAATGATAATGCAGGAAAGTACTGAAAGAAATTGAAATCAAGTTAAATTCCGTCACCCAGAGATAATCACTACTACTAGTTTGATGGATTTTTCCAGTCTTTTATCTCGTCTTAAAATGTTTTTTCATTTTAATTAAAGTAGGAACATATTGTATATAGGTTTCCAAGTCCCTGGGACCTCCTTTAAACTTTTTACATCTTCCCATCATTCTCTGAGCATTTTCTTGTTTATTGGCACAAAATATTTTTTCAGGTTCATTCTGTACGTTTTCTAAGAAGCCCTGGTTCTTTTTAGTGGCCAAGGGTATTGAGGATCTGGTTACTAGGTATACTTATTGCCACCATTCCAGGCCCTCTGCGTGGAAAGAGCTACAGGTGTCTCTACATACATACACATATGCATATATATACACAAACTAACACACATTGACAAATGTATTTCTATATCTTTGCGTAGCGAAAACCATGAGTTCACATAGATAGCTCTAATTTCAATCCACCACCACAGGGTTTATTCTAGTTTTCCCCTTTCCATATTTGTAATTAACTTCTTCACTTTCTTCAGTTTAACTTCCTTCAGTGAGAAACCTGGCTCCAGTTATTCTCAATATATTTATTATTATTTTTTAAAATGTTTATTTATTTATTGGTTGCGCTGGATCTTAGTTGCAGCAGGTGGGCTCCTTAGTTGCGGCTTGAGGGCTCCTTAGTTGTGGCATGTGAACTCTTAGTTGTGGTATGCATGTGTGACCTAGTTCCCTGACCAGGAATTGAACCTGGGCCCCCTTCGTTGGGAGCACAGAGTCTTAACCTCTGCGCCACCAGGAAAGCCCCCAATATATTTATTTATTGATCAGTTCTCCTACATGTAACCAGTCTCCTTCTTCTACTGCTGCCTCCTCCCCAGCCTGGAAGCCTCCCTCTTCCTGCTGGGTCTCTTGACACATCACATCATGCCAATGCCCTGTTTGCCTTCCTGGGCTCTGGCAGTCAGTGCTGCCTATCTTCCCCCATGAGTGGTCACTTTCCACCTCTTTCTGGTTCTGACACACTGCAGTTGGCCCCTCCTCTGTATGAATGCTCTTTTTATTCTGCTTGAGACAGCCTGCTGTGTACCACCTCTCCTATATTCCTAACCCATCTTGGCTTCTGACACTCTGCACTGAACACCTCTTCTGTGTGGACACACTCCTAACCCTGCTCATACTGCAACCGTCCCCACCTGCCTTCCTCTACATGGGCGCCCTCCTCCTGCTGGTCAGACTCTGTCTGACACCAGGAAGATGGGCCGCTTTCCTGTACAGATGTCCTCTTCACCCAACCTGGACTCGGATTCCCTGATCTGGGCCACCACAACTCCCTCTCATATCTGGCCTGTATGCCAGTAGGTTCTCATTATTATCTATTTTATACATAGTAGTGTATATATGTCAATCCCACTCTCCCAGTTCGTCTCACCCTACCCTTCCCCCATTGGTAACCACAAGTTTGTTCTCTACAACTCAGGTTTGTTTCTTTTTAGGGAAATAAAATATTTTAATCCCAACTTCTTTGTCTAGAAAAATACTTCTGGCATTTTCAATAACAATTAGTTACCTACCATTTTTTTTCCCTGAATGACTTGAAGCATTTAAAAACCTTTGACTGGCCAACGGTATTTATTAAGTGATAATTAAGCAAGCTTTGTATTTTAATTGGACTGTTTAGTCCAGTTTTTGTAATGTTGTATAATATCCTGAACTAGTTAGGTTTAAGGCTACCATCTTGCTTTTTGTTTTCTCTTTACCCCATGTCTTTTTATTCTTCACTCCTCCTTTCTTGCCTCTTTTTGAGCTTAATGAGTATTATTTTTTATCCTCTCATAGCTTTTTAGATTGGCATTTCTTTATTCTTGTAGTAGTATTGTAGAGATCACAGTACACATTTTTAATTTTTACTGCACAGTTCCTTTAATCTTTATTGGGTTTTTTAAATTTATATTCTTTGCCATAAGCTTCAGCCTTTCGTTATCCAATTGTTGGTACCCCAATAAATACAAGTGACCATTTTCTTGATTTTTTTGGTAACCTGCACAGATTAACAGGGTGGCAACTGGTGAATTTGATTGAATGGGAAAATTCTGTCTTTGATGATGTCATATTTCATTAATTCTTGTTTGCACATTTTTTCACATTTTAGCATCTCTGAAATGGGGATGCATCCTTATAATTTCTTGTTGGCCATATGGCAGTCATGACACAATTGACTTTGCCTTGGCATCTGCCTCAAAGCATGCAGAACAAGCGTCAGCTCGATGAAAGATCATCCCAGAGACAGTAGTGGAGAACTTTTCAAAGTACTGCTGTATCATCAACACACCCGATGATACAGAAAGGAGTATTATATGGAAAAACATGTACATCAATGACTGAATCAGAAGTGATTTGAAGGATCTGAGTCTGAATAACGTTCAACTGTTAGGAATGACTTCACCATTTTATTCTAATCTTATTACGGAGGAAAGTGATTTGATGAATGTTTGTGTGAAAATTAGTTAAAAGTGCTCTTTCAATAAATATAAAAATTCTTAGTGTTTAAGAAACTATTTTGTCATAATCTGGATTTTTTACAATTTTAGTAGTATATAAAATGACAAGTCTTAGAATCAGTGGCATCTCAGGGGGGTTTTTTTGGCCGTGCCGCCTGGCTTGCAGGATCGCAGCTCCCCGACCAGGGATTGAACCCAGGCCATGGCAGTGAAAGCCCGGAATCCTAACCACTAGGCCACCAGGGAACTCCCAGTGGCCTCTTAATTTCGATGAACTGTATACGTACTTTCCCTTTCTAAATACACACGCA
Source organism: Mesoplodon mirus (assembly GCF_964341445.2). Taxonomy (NCBI): domain Eukaryota; kingdom Metazoa; phylum Chordata; class Mammalia; order Artiodactyla; family Ziphiidae; genus Mesoplodon; species Mesoplodon mirus. The sequence goes on from NC_138990.1 coordinate 43,074,678, forward strand.
TATACTTACATGAACATAACTTTGAGCTACCTTCAAGATTGCAGTGATTGGGAGGACTTCCCTGGTGGCGCCGTGGTTAAGAATCCGCCTGCCAATGCAGGGGACACGGGTTCGAGACCTGGTCTGGGAAGATCCCACATGCCGCAGAGCAACGAAGCCCGTGCACCACAACTACTGAGCCTGCACTCTAGAGCCTGCGAGCCACAACTACTGAGCCCATGTGCCACAACTACTGAAGCCCACACACCTAGAGCCCATGCTCTGTAACAAAGACAAGCCACCGCAATGAGAAGCACGTGCAATGCAACGAAGAGTAGCCCCCGCTTGCCGCAGCTAAAGAAAGCCCGCGTGCAGCGACGAAGATCAAATGCAGCCAAAAATAAATAAATAAATATTTTAAAATCACTGTTATTAAAAAAAAAAAGACTGCAGTGATTATATTACACTATAGTGTTCATTATACTAACTGAAAGTCTACGGGCACTGGGTTAAGAATTTTCTTAACTAGATTTGAAGCACAGCCTGACGTGTTATTGAAGAGATACAGCCTGTGTCTGTGTAGGATTACTGGTTGGACCATTTCTGATCCATTCAGAGCAAGATATATAGATTTTTCTGTTATAGAAACTTGCAGGCATATGCAAAAGCAAAGAGAGGATATAATGATCCATCATCACTCAGTTCCCACTGAACTATGTTAAGCAAATCCCAGACTTCATATAGTTTCATAGGTAGATATTTCAGAGTGTGTTTCTAAAAAATAGAGACTCAAAATGTAACTATAATACCCTTGTCACATCTAAGATAAGGAATAGTAATTCCTGACTATTATCAGGGGTGAACCTTTAAAAGGTAGCCCAAGTGAGTACTTACATCATCATAATTTGATTATTCTGTATTAACATAGCCAGGTATCATCACAAGTTATTACCTTAAATTAACTAATTCGGGTCTTCATAAAATTATATTAATAGTTTGTGCTATTTTGCAGGGTAAGCCACATCAAAGACTTCATCGAAAAATACCAAGGATCTCAAAGAAGTCCTCCCTTTTCCCTGGCAACAGCTCTTCCTTTCCTCAAATTACTAGATGAAACACTCACACTGGAAGAAGCCAATTTACAGAATGCTGTAATCATTCAAAGACTCAAAAAAACCGCTGAACCTTTTAAAGAACTTTCATAACATTGATTTTTGATACACTGAGTGGAAAGTTTCCAGAAAAATGATGGTCATAAGTGGACATGCACACCAAAATGAGGGGGAAGTCAGATTTGCTGGGCTTTGCACTATTTAACTCCCTCCTGATGAGAAGATTTTAAAATAAGTACAAGTTAGGAAAATAAACTATGACTGGAAACTATATTCAGTGAACTTTTCCCAGAAGGCTACTCAGAAAGAAAAATAGACTTATTTTCAAATACCAGTTATTTAACGTAAGATATATTAAATAACTATATCATTTAAAATCTTAATACGGCATAAATTAGCAAATACGTTCATAGCATCTTTCATTCAAACATCATTCCCAAACAGCAGTGATTTGTTTAAATGTTAGCTGTCTCAGACTTTTTTAAATAGCAATACATTAAAAAATTATACATGGCAGGTTAAAAACATCAATGCAATTTTTTTATATCTGAGATACAATCAAAAGGCTGGAAGGAACTGCTTTCACCACAGCTATGCCTCAACCTCAGAAGTGTTCCCAATTAGCATTATCTCATGGTAAGATACACTCAAATATTAACTTGGCAACAGTATCTGGGATGTATTTTCATTTAAGAATAAAACTGTGTAGCTTAGTATAAGCCAGTATCAATCTGCTGACATACATTTCAACATTTTCGAGACGTATAAATTTAAAAGAATTCTTTTTTCTCTAGGAACCGCAGTTTATCCCCTACTTTATTTTCTTTCAAAAATTAGGGATTTGGGGGCTTCCGTGGTGGCGCAGTGGTTGAGAGTCCGCCTGCCGATGCAGGGGACACGGGTTCGTGCCCCGGTCCGGGAAGATCCCACATGCCGCGGAGCGGCTGGGCCCGTGAGCCATGGCCGCTGAGTCTGCGCATCCGGAGCCTGTGCTCCGCAACGGGAGAGGCCACAACAGTGAGAGGCCCGCGTACCGCAAAAAAAAAAAAAAAAAAAAAAAATGAGGGGTTTGTTCTTCGTTAACGTGCGGAGTGGACCGTTTGTTTGCCTCACGTAGAACCTAATGCTAGTGTTGTCATGTTACTAATTAACATTTTTAAATGCGCCGTGTAAAGTATGGTTTTCTACTTCATACACCACACAGCTCATTTATATATTACAGGAGTAGTTATTACATTCTGATGTCACTAAGGAAAACATGCTAGTTTTTTTTTTTTTTTTTGCGGTACGCGGGCCTCTCACTGCTGTGCCCTCTCCCTCCGCGGAGCACAGGCTCCGGACGTGCTGGCTCAGCGGCCATGGCTCACGGGCCCAGCCGCTCTGCGGCATGTGGGATCTTCCCGGACCGGGGCACGAACCTGTGTCCCCTGCATCGGCAGGCGGACTCTCAACCACTGCGCCACCAGGGAAGCCCAAACATGCTAGATTTTTAACTAAAACTGGCTACACTCAGTATTTCCCTGTCAGATTAAATCCCCTTGCCTGACAATAAGTTTAAGAAGCTTTTTGCAGACGATCTATTGAATCATATTTAAAGTGAAATATACATTGAATGTGCCAAGGCACTAAGTGGCCATGCCTAACAGCAGTAATGTTCATAGGGTGCTGGATGTCTGCTGGAAAGAGCAGTTCTCAAACTTTTTGGTCTCAAGACCTGTTGCTTATGTGGGTTATAAATACTAATATTATATTTAAAATAAAAACTTATAAAATATTCATTAAAAATAACATGTTACTATAAAGAACATTTTTATGAACAGTGTCTCTTTTCCAAAATTTAAAAAGATTTAGTGAGAAACGTGGCATTGTATTTCATTTTTTGGAAATATCTTTACTGTCTGATTTAAAGAAGACAGATGGAATCTCATCTGCTTCTGTATGTCTGTTGCAGTATCACACATCATGTAGCCTATAGTAAATGCTACTGTACATTCATGAGAAAGTGAAAAAAAGCAAATAACATCTTAGTATAATTATGAAAATAGTTTTGACCTTGCAGGACCCTTGCAAGAGCTAATCTTATAAAAGCAGTGATTTGCAGTGATTCTCAGGCCTTAATGTGTAAGAATCACTTGGGAAGCTTTTCAGAATGTCTATTACCTGCCACCTACCACACACATTTTAACGGTTCATTGTATTTGGGATGGGTTCCAGATGTCTACATTTTTAATCCCAAGTAATTCTTAGGTATGTAGTAGGAGAACCAGTCTTCAGGAAATCCTGCACTAAGCTTCCACCCTAATAAAATAAAACCTGTGTGCTGCATCATGGACAGTGCAAGACTCAACTGAAATCGGACTGTTAGACCTTTAAATTTTATTGTAATCCACCAGTTTGTTCTTAGACTGTCCTCCCACCCTTTAATTCTGAACTAATCATGAGATAAACCTGTGCTTTATCTTCTGTAAGCACAGCTGAGACAAGGCTGCAACATTTTTTTTTTTTTTTTGGCGGTCTGCGGGCCTCTCACTGTTGTGGCCTCTCCCGTTGCGGAGCACAGGCTCCGGATGCGCAGGCTCAGCGGCCATGGCTTACGGGCCCAGCCGCTCCGCGGCATATGGGATCCTCCCGGACCGGGGCACGAACCCGTATCCCCTGCATTGGCAGGCGGACTCTCAACCACTGCGCCACCAGGGAGGCCCAAGGCTGCAACATTTAAATGAGTTTTTTATTAAAGGCTCAGGGACAACAAAAGGGAAATAAACACATAACTAGATGACCTGATTTATAAGGTATACCTTATGTTTGAAGTTCATTTTAAGAATGCTTCCTTTTCTAGCTCGCAGCCTTCTAGGTGGTAGAGGTCTTTTTATCAAGAAGAGAGGGAGAACAAAGGAGAGCCTTTTCCTTTTGTCATATACCCTCAGAAATGAACAGATATATAATAGAAAATATTTATTGTCTGTAACGTTTACGGCTGTGGTAGAGTCGTCTCTTTAGTAAAACAAAAATAATGGCATTCTTAAAAAAATGAGAGGATGGTAAAATCAGATATAACGTAAGTCATTGTTAATATATTTTCAAGAATCTAAGAAAATGTTTCATATAGGCCTATCATGAAGCATTTTATAATTTTCATTTGCATAAATATAAGTCAATTTTTGATTCTCCATATATTTCTATAAAGGGGCTTCTTGTTGGAAATATTTTTCTTGTACATATAAAAAGACCTCCTTTGTGGATTTTCCAGTTTATAGTAATAACCAAAAGACACATTAGAGATTTTCTTGTGTGTACATGCAGAATACACCCCAGTGAGAAGTTCTGTAGAGAAAGACCTGCCATCAGCAAGAACCCTCATTTTTGTAACTGTGAAAACTCTGATTAATGTGGATGATATACTTAAAGGTTTTCTAAAGTGAGAACCATCTGATAAAGCTTTTTACATTAAAGTTTAAAATTCTAAAGTTGTTAGTTAAATATGTAGAATACCCAAAACATGTTGACTTTAGAAAACAAACCGAATTTAGCAAGGGAAGGCAAACTTGAAAATAAAGCCAGCATCTTAGATGTGGAATACAGTTTGACCTAAGTAGTTTCAAAAGTGGCATCAATCAGTGTAAAACCATTGTTGGGGGTGATATGCAGAAGTACATATCTAATTTTACAGATTCTAATTTATTGGTTAAATTACTATGCATTATCCAGGTTATAAAGATGATCTTATTTATTTTATATACTTCTGTCATTCAGAATACTTTTCATTATACTTAATTGTGTTGAAATTATGTATGCATCTATTTCAGTGCCTTGAAGTATTTTGAAAGCAATCTTGCTAATGGTTAAAGAACTGTTGTCTTAAAGATGAAATACTTACTGTTCATTAAAAGGATCAGTGAGACAATTTACATTTGTTTGTTATGAAATAGTTACATAGGGATGCATTTGTCATTTTTATTTGGCAAAGTCATTCAGTTTGAGAATCAACAAACATTTATTAGGTGCTTTCTGTTTGCCAGGTACTTTAACCAATGTTACTTTCATTTAGTACTCAGAAGTGTTAAAATGTGATATTTTTAATACTAACTCAATGGTTGTGTTTACTTCTTACACCATCCTTTGTGTCCTTAGTTGAACTAGCATGAAGACTCCTTAGTAAGATTTACCCCTTTGCTCTTAGTACAAACCATTTAATTTAAACATTGCTCATCACACTGAATCTTCAAATAGAAGTGGCTTATTCAGTAGACTAATATTTGGCTCTTTGTCACTTGATTTAAATGTATGTTTTTTGCACAGATAATTCATATTCATTGGAGAAAATTATACAGTTATGCTAAAATGATCTTTAGCTCACCTGTTATTCCACCCTTCAGAGATAACCACTAATAACGTATTGGTGTGCATCCTTTCAGATGTTTTTAAGTGTATCAGTCTTTAGTTTTGTTTCCAAAGGCAGGCTTCTTGATTATTGTCGGCCTGTTTTATTTATTGAAGTCTATTTGTCTTTAAAAATTGCATTAGGAATATACTATCACTTTAAGCAGAACAGTAACTGTTAGGGGAAAAACTGCCTTTTAGTTACATTTCTGTGCAAAAAAGAGAGGGAGGTGTTTTTTGTTTTTTTTCTGTTGCCCACTTCCCTTCAAAAGTAAAATTGTGGTAGTACATGCAACACAGTATAAGTATTGTAAGTGAAGTGTTTCCAAACCTGCAGAAATTGCATATAAAGTGTTGTGCTCAAACATAAATTATCCAAAGAAACTCACCTTGAGTTTGTTTAGTTTCCAAGAAATTAAATATTTAACACATGCATTACCTAGTTATCTTTGCACTGTTTGCTAGGGCTGCAATCAAGGAAACTGAAGGTACCCGTTTTCTAGATTAAGGAATTGAGGCATAGAAAATGGGATGACTTGCTTTATACCGGGTAGTGTATACTTTCGGGTTAGATTTAGCTGTAATAGGAAATCCAAAATAATGGCTTACAGAATACATTTTATTTTATTTCCCATGCAGAAGTCCGGAGGGAAGCAGTTCAGAGCTGCTAGATCAAAAGTCATGACTCCAGTATTGTTAATCTGCGGATCTCAGCACCAGTTAACTTAAGGTCTTCAGATAGCCTGTTGGCACCAGCCATCACATTTGCATTTCATCATTTCATCCAGTAGAAGCATATCCATTCCCTTTTTTAAAAAAGCTATTGAGATGTAATTCACATACCTTACAATTCACCCATTTAAAGTGTACAACTCAGTGTTTTTTTAGTATATTCACAGGATTGTGCAGCCATCACAATCTGATTTTAGAACATTTTTATCTCTAAAAGAAACCCCATTAATAGTCTTTCTCCACCCTCAGTTCTAGACAGCCACAAGTCTACATTCTTCCTATAGGTTTATTTATTTGGACATTTTCATGTAAATGGAATCAACAATATGTGGTCTTTTGTGACTGGCTTTTTTCACAACATAATGTTTTTAAGGTTCATCCATGTCGTTTTTATTGCTGAATAATAGTCCATTGTATGAATATTCCTAACCTAAATAGCCATTAGCTGATGGACATTTGGGTTGTTTCCACTTTTTAGCTATTAAAAATAGTGCTGCTATGAACATTTGTGTTCAGGTTGTTGCGTGATCATGTTTTCATCTCTGTTGCCTCCTCAGGAGTGGAATAAATGCTGGGTCGTATAATTTCATACTTAACTTTTGAAGAACTGCCAAACTTCTCCAAAGCACCGGCACAGTTTACATGCCCACTAGCAATGTATGATTTTCCACATTCTCCCCAGCGCTTGTTACTGTCTTTTTATATAATTATAGCCCTCCTAGTGGAGTGGTATCTTGTAGTTTTGCATTTCCCTAATGACATGAGTATCTTTTCCTGTGCTTATTGCCCATTTGTCTATCTTGGAGAAATATCTATTCGGATCCTTCACCGAATTTTTAATTGGGCTATCTTCTTACTGTTTAGTTTTGAGTTCTTTATATATTCCGGAACAAATCCTTACGATTTGCAAACATTCCTCGCATTCTGTGGGTTGTCTTTTCACTGGTTGCATAGGTTACAACACAAAGGTTTTCATTTAGATGTAGTCCAACTTATGCTTGTGGCGTCCTGTCTAAGAAACATTTGTCTAACCCAAGATTATGAAGATATGCTCCTGCTTTCTGCTAAGAGTTCTATAGTCTTAGCCTTTACACGTAGGTCTGTGATGGGTTTTCAGTTAATTTTGTATGTGATGTGACCCCTTCCCTTTCTTTTAAGGACCTTTCTGGGAAATTGCCTACACCACTCAGCTTTTATTCACTGGCCGGGACTTAGTTACATGGCCATACCCATTGTCTGTATGAGGTTGGAGAATGTGTATTTCGGGCATCCTGTATCAATTTTTTAAAGAGTGTTGTAAGCCTCCTCAGCCACAATCTTAGTCTGAGCAGGTCAATTCTATTGCTTCGTTTTTCTAATGAATTTGTTTGTCGGCTTTCACGAGGATTTAGCAGGCGAGTTTAGCGCGAACGGCCGCTGGCTCTCACTCCCTCCCTCGGAGACCTACCCCAAGGAAAACGGTCCCGAGTGACTTGGCCAGCCTTTCCCCCGGCAAATGTGGGCTCTGGCGTTTTTCACTTTGGGAAACCGAACCCGCGCACTTCGCGGCTTCCCCGTTTTCCCGCGCGTTGCCCCCGGCCCGGGGCGCGCCCGCCGCCCCGCCCCTCTTCGCGCCGCGCCCTCTCGGCCCGGGAGCCGCCCTCCCCGCGGGGGCGGCCGGCCGGGCGATAACACCGAGAGCGTGCAGCCGTGCGCCATGGCAGTGTCCCCCGAAGGGATCCCGGCCCCGCCAGTCGACACGCCGCCACCCCCGCCGGAAGCGCACACCTTGGAGCCCGGTTCGGTGAGCGCAAAGCGAGGGGCGCGAGGGGCTTGGAGGCTGAGCCGGGCGCAGAGCGGGCGCTGGGCCGGACGGGCCCCGGGACCTTCCGGGCGTCTGGGCGTAGGCCTTCAGCCAGCCCCGGCAAGCCTCCAGGTTGTTGAACTGCCCCTGGTAGGGTTTGACAGTTGAGAGCCGAGAGGCTTGAGGGTGTTCGGGAGCCCCAAAGGGAACAGGATGGGAAACCGAGTCCTAGGCAAGCGAAGTAAGCTGCTGATTCCTCCACCTAGTGAGGCCAGGGCCAGTCTAGGGCTCTTGTCCACCGCACTCCAGGTCTTCCCCAGGCCCCCTGCACCCTGGGCAGGCAGGACGCTGAGTGGTGCGTGAGGAGGCTGCCTCCCTTCCCCAGTCTCCGGGCAGGTGCTGCGGGCAGCCACAGCGACCCTCTCAAACCCGGCTTCCTCCAGGCGCCGGGCTCTCCTTGAGGAGACTGCCTCTAGAGATGTCCTTCCTGGCAACCGGGCTCCCAAGTGAGGGTGGCGGGCAGGCGGGAACCTAGGGGCGCCCTCAGCCCCTCGCATCCCCCCTCCCCCCATCCCCTGGATGGGGCTGGGGTGCATGTCATTCAGGGTGGCTGTGTTGGAGAGGAGTTAGGACGTCTCAACTTTCCCGCCGAGTGCAAAAATCCACTGCCCGCCCTGTGCTCAACGCGTTCATTCTGTCTGTGGCTTCAATTCCCTATGCTGACTCAGTGCTTCCTCTCCCGGCACCTCGGAGCAAAAGATTGTGGCCTCCAAGAAAGCAAGCAAGATTAAGAGGCCCTCTGGGGACTCTCACTTCCCAGGGAAATTTAGAAATTCAGGGTGAGATGAATGGCTAGAGGGGAAACATGGTCCATGAAATGCTAGCATTTCATTCTCATACCAACTCTATGAGGTGTATTATCCCCATTTCAAATGTGAGGAAATGAAGCTCGGCACACTGAGTACCTTGTCCTGGTCACACAGCTAGAAATGGCAGACAGAGTTTGCATTCAAATGTGTCGAATTTGTCTAAATCTCAAACTTGATCTCAGTTGACTGTGAAGGGCTTATGATTTAAGTAGGTAAAACTGTCTTCCTCAAGATTCCAAGATTGTATCATATACCTAGTTTCAGCTGGAATGTCTGTTTCAAGTGCCTTCTATGTATCAGAAACTTGATAGGTATGTTTAGTGGGAAACCAGGGTCCCATTATGGAGGGGGCAGGGTGGGGGGAGAGTTATCATGTTGGATTCTGCCTGTTGTTAAGCTTTCTGGAAGTTGAAATAGTGTTCACAAAAATATCAGAAAAGAAGCCCACATCCTGCCTCATGTGTGGGTAGGCAGAGTGCAGAGGACTGGATAAACCCTTATCTGGGAAGACCTTCCTTTCCTTTGGGGTGTCTGGCAAGATACAAAAATGGGTGAAACCACGGGCCTCGCCACTTCCCCTCCCATCCCCGGGCAAAAGATGAAAGAGAAGGATTCCCAGCGTCTTTGGAAGAAATAGCACTTGCCACAGTGTCTTCATGGCATTTATTCTTTTAACAAATATATATATTGTCTATATGCCCAGCATTGTTCTAGGTACTGGGGACATGGTGGTGAATCAAAGTTATATAGCTCATGCTCTCAGAGAGTGTATATGCTGGTGGGGAGAGGCAGAAAATGAATAAGAATATATCCTGTAGTTAGTACAACTGAGAGAGAGATTTGGGTGGTCAGGGAAGGCCTCTCTAAAGAGACGACATTTAGGCTTCAGCCTGAATGGCAAGGAGTCAGCTCTTGCAAAGACCTGGAGGAAGAGCCTTCCAGACAGAAGGGACAGGAAGTGCAAAGGCCCTGAGGCAGCAACAGAAAAGGTCATTTTGAGTAACAAGAAGGAGGAGGCTACCATGGTAGAGGAGAGCTATCTGAAGTGAGGTGGGAAAGGGAGTGGGGGCTGATTGGGTGGCCTCCTGTAGGCAATATGGGAAGGACTTGGAGTTTTATTCAGACTGTAATGGCAAGCTGTTAGAGGGTTTTAAGCAGAGATGAGACACAATCTGATTTATGTTATGAAAAGATCAGTTGGGCTGCTGGATGGAGAGTGGATAGTAGGGAACGAGAGTAGAAGCAGAGAAGCCACTTAGGAGGCTGTCACTGATAGATTAGGGGAATTGGGAAAGAGGAATCAGGGATGACTTCTAGGTTTGTGGTCTGAGCTGCTGAGTGGACACTGGGGCTATTTAATGCCATGGGGACGGGACGACAGGGTTAAGAGGTTAAGACAATGGGATGGAAATCAGGAGCTGTGGTTTTTTTTTTTTTTTTTTTGGCGGTACGCGGGCCTCTCACTGCTGTGGCCTCTCCCGTTGCAGAGCACAGGCTCCGGACGCGCAGGCTCAGCGGCCACGGCTCACGGGCCCAGCCGCTCCGCGGCATATGGGATCCTCCTGGACCGGGGCACGAACCCGTATCCCCTGCATCGGCAGGCGGACTCTCAACCACTGCACCACCAGGGAGGCCCAGGAGCTGTGTTTTGACCATGCTAAGCTGAAATGCCTGTTTGGCAACCATGTGGGGCTGTGAGTAGACAGTTTAGTTTGAGTCTGGAGTTCACTGGGTAGCTTAGGGATATATATATAGGGATACACACACATATTATTTGGGGTCATAAGCGTTACTTCATTTTAGTGGTGGGTTGGTAAACAGTCTCTCCAGAAAAGAAACTCTGATTTTTGCTGTTTACTGATTTCTGTGGTGTAAATACTCTCACCATGGCCAATTTCAGGCTGCCAGTAATCACTGGCTTGCAAAAGTCCCGAATATTTAACAATCAGCTCCCGGAGCCATTGCCTCATTTGCTCATCAAAACATCCGGCACATATATACAATGGAATATTACTCAGCCATAAAAAGAAACGAAATTGAGTTACTTGTAGTGAGGTGGATGGACCTAGAGTCTGTCATACAGAGTGAAGTAAGTCAGAAAGAGAAAGACAAATACCATATGCTAACACATATATATGGAATCTAAGGGAAAAAAATGTCATGAAGGGCTTCCCTGGTGGCGCAGTGGTTGAGAGTCCGCCTGCCGATGCAGGGGACACAGGTTCGTGCCCCGGTCTGGGAAGATCCCACATGCCGTGGAGCGGCTGGGCCCGTGAGCCATGGCCGCTGAGCCTGCGCGTCCGGAGCCTGTGCTCCGCAACGGGAGAGGCCACAGCAGTGAGAGGCCCGCGTAACGCAAAAAAAAAAAAATGTCATGAAGAACCTAGGGGTAAGAAAGGAATAAAGACGCAGACCTACTAGAGAATGGACTTGAGGATATGGGGGGGGGGGCGGGAAGGGTAAGCTGTGACAAAGTGAGAGAGTGGCATGGATATATACACTACCAAACGTAAAGTAGATAGCTAGTGGGAAGCAGCCACATAGCACAGGGAGATCAGCTCGGTGCTTTGTGACCACCTAGAGGGGTGGGATAGGGAGGGTGGGAGGGAGGGAGACGCAAGAGGGAAGAGATATGGGGATATATGTATATGTATAGCTGATTCACTTTGTTATAAAGCAGAAACTAACACACCATTGTAAAGCAATTATACTCCAATAAAGATGTAAAAAAAAAATCCCTTGAAGTTGGCAGGAATATCCATTTGACAGATGAGGCTTAGAGAGATAAAGTGATTTATTCAAAGTCCACACAGGAAGCTGGTGGCAAAGTTAGGGGCCTCCCGACCCCCAGTTCACTCTGGCTTGCTGACTTGGAGAATAAAACAGACTGCAGCAGGAAGCACTGTGGGGAAATATAAGGAAGAACTTCCCCCTGGAAATGCTTAGAGGTCATGGTTTAGGATTTTTTTTTTTTTTCCTTTTTCTGTCTCACTTCCTTTTAAGATGATTTGGGACAAATTAGGACTGAGAGGTTGCTGGAAAAGCCTTCAAGACATAGGGACCTCAGGATGCTTTTGGAAGTCAGGGGGCTGGAGGGAGCTGTTGGGTGTCTGTGGGGGCTTAGCTCCTGTGTCTCCCCCAGGACAGCGGAGCTGGTCGCCTCTCATTCTGTACGAAGGTGTGCTACGGCATTGGAGGGGTCCCCAACCAGGTGGCCTCCAGCGCCATAGCCTTTTACCTGCAACTTTTCCTGCTCGATGTGGCACAGGTGAGTGTGGGCAGCAGCCTCGGGGCCCCCTGCTTCCGTCTGCCTTGGTGTCTGGTCCTTTCACCCCACCTTTACTTCCACCCCCATCATGCTTGGTAGATGGTACTTCTGACCCGAGCCTGAGAAAAAAACAAATGCTATTGAGGGCAACCTCCTCAAGGATGTTTACTGCAGGCTGTTTGTAGTGGAAAAGTGGGAAGCAACATGAATGCCCCAAAATATAGAAGTAGTTGGAAAATAAGTTGGGCTTTATCCACATAATGGGCTACTGTGTAGTCACTCAAAAGAATGAGTTAGATCTATACCAGTTGACTCAGAAGGATTTCCATGATGCACTGTCAAGTGAGAAAAGTTAGTTTTAGAGAAGGGTATATAAAATGATCCTATTTTAGCAAAACAAAAACATGCCCCATATATGTGGGTGCATGGGTATATGGATGTATATATGTCTGTACATGATTAAAGGATGAGCATGGGGAAAGTAAATTCCGGAAGGATATCCGCCAGAGTGTTAATGTTGGCTATAGGAGGGAATGGTGGAGGATAGAGGGTAAACAAAAAAGGACTTATTAATAAGGTATCCATGATTTATTTATCTTTCTGTGATTTTTTAAAATGACGCTGATACGATCCCATTTGTGTAAAATTATAAATTGCAGATGCACATAAGGAAACGCAGGACAGGATGATCAAAACACTCCTGGCAGTTGTCTCAGCATGGTGGGATTTCAGATGAGCTTTGCTCAGTATTTTTCTGTACTGTTTGAATGTGTTTATAATGAGTGTATCATTTATGTAATCAGAAAAATCAGTAAAATGTTTTCACTGTGAAACACAAGGTCTGCCTTTGACTGTCAGCTTCAGTGCACGCTTCTTGCACTGAGCCCTTCAGGGGAGGATCTCTCAAGTCTTCTCTGAAAGTGACCAGGCATAAGTATAACAGGAATGTGCTAGGGAACAGCTATCACTCCCTCCCCCTTCTCTACTGGTACACATATGCCCTCGGAGCTCTCTGGATTCCCGTCTTGGGGAAGAGACCAAAAAACCTTTGCACTGTGGCTCTGGCCCCTGTCAGTTTCCCAGATCTTCCTCCTGATGGGCGGGCAGGCCTAGACACCCTCTCTGACTCTGCCGGGCCTTGGCTATCCCCTCCCTTGTCCCTTTCAGATCCCTGCTGCCCAGGTGTCACTTGTCCTGTTTGGAGGGAAGGTGTCTGGGGCAGCTGCCGACCCTTTGGCTGGGTTCTTCATCAACAGAAGCAGGAGGACAGGGTCTGGACGACTCATGCCCTGGTGAGCAGCCCCATGGTCCTCAGGATCCTGGCACCCACCCCTGGCTTGAGGTCACTGTGTTTGTCACATCTGCTGCTTAGTGGATGGTTAGAGGACAAGTCTGAACAGTAGGTGACAGGAGTGGATTGGGTCTGACTGAGTCATGCAGGTGTTCATAGACCTCTCCCTCACCTGGTGGCACGGAGCTGGACAAACCCTCCAAGAGTCGCAGGCCTGGCCCTGGGGGTCTAGGAGTGCAGCCAGGCTGAGCTGGGTGTCTTGGAAGGTCTCACAGAGAAGATGTGACTTGCCTGTGGCCCCGGGAACAGGGAATGGCACCACCCAGCCACTAAGTGCCCCAGCCCCTACTCCTGGCTACCTCCTCACCCTCGGCCACCTCGCGCCCTCCATGGCTCCCACCTACCCTGAGAGCCCCAGCCCAGGGCTTCTCCAGGGGCCGAGAGCTTGAACCCAGAGGGGTGAGGTTGCTCCAGGCCCACCCTTTGCATCCTCTGTCCTGACGCCACGGGGCGCTCCACCTGGGCTGTGCTTCCACAGGGTGCTGGGCTGCACGCCGTTCATTGCCTTGGCCTCCTTCTTCCTGTGGTTCCTGCCCCCCTTCACCAGCCTGCGCGGCCTCTGGTACACAGCCCTCTACTGCCTGTTCCAGGCCCTGGCCACGGTAAGCAGGTGGCCCCCTTCCTCGGCCTGGACTCCTGGAACCCCAGTGCTGGCTGGAGGCCCCTCTGAAGTGTGTGTGTGCTGGGGATAGGGGTCCAGGTCCCTGCTGCCCACCCGCTTACCAGTTGGCCAAAGACCATTAGCTTTTCTCGTGGGCTCCAGGCTGGGTGCCCCTCCTGTCCCTCAGCCCCTAACTCCTGGTTGAGGGGATCAGTAGGGACGTGCCAGCCTGGCGCAGGCCTGGCCTCAGGAAGCTGCTGGCCTGGGTTGGCAGTCTGGTGGCAGGCGCCATCCTAAACTCTGCCCGGTGCCTCAGTTCTTCCAGGTGCCCTACACGGCACTGACCATGCTCTTGACCCCCAGCCCCAGGGAGCGGGACTCGGCCACCGTGTACCGTGAGTGCAGGCAGGCGTGGGGTGCGTGGGGTGGGATGGCTCTGCCCCTGGCCCCACGAGCTGTCACCTTGCTCCACGCTGTGTCCCAGGGATGACCTTGGAGATGGTAGGGACGCTGATGGGAGCCACTGTCCATGGACTCATCGTGTCTGGTGCCCACGGGTCCCACAGGTGCAAGCAGACTGCGCTCCCAGGACAAATGTCCATCTCCCCCAACGCGGTGAGTGCCCAGGCTACCCAGACCCACTGGGACCCCCGCTTCGGGGTCACTTGTTTCTTCCAGGGCCGTTTCTCCCCCAGGTCTCTTCATGGTGGTTTGGGGGCTCAGCTCTGCACACTATGCCCTCTCGTTCCTTCCCTGCTCCTGTAGCTGAGCCCAGGCCCTCCGTCCTCCCTGCTAACTCTGCTTCTGCTGGGTGCCTTCTAAACATGGAGTCAGACAACAGATCAGCAGGCCATCTGGAGGGGAGGAGGCGGACCCCAGAGAAGGGATGCGGTGGGGAAGGGCCACAGGCAGGGACAGGGGAGAGAGACAGCAGAACGGTTTGGTTTCCTGGCAGAGCCCTGGGCAAAACCTGACCTATGACCAGTCCTACCCATCCCTGAACGGGTGACTGCCAACGCCAACCCCACCCCCGGTGTGAAAGGGCTAGTACCTCTTCGTGTCTCCTCAAAGCAGGTCCCTTTTCAGCAATTAGGGGACATGCCTCTATTTATCCATCAAGTTCATCTTCTATCCACCCCCCAGCCCTTTCTCCTTAAGCAAATGACATCACTCACCTCCACCGACATTTGGGAATTAATGGTATGAGAATAATACCACCAACACCCATGGTTCACCACCCGTAAGAAAACATTACAATGAAGTCCTTGTGTACCCCCCATCCCCAGACCCACCTGTAGCCCAGCTACAGAATGTGCCTGAGCACAGTGCAAAGTGGAGCTGTAGAGCCCCAGAGAGAGCGGGGAAGTCAGTCTCCCCTTCCCGTGGCCCACGGCCCCAGTCTAGGGATTGCCTGAGTCAGGGTCGGGGAGAGACTCTGCCCAGCTGCCCTCAAACCCCATCATGGTGCTATGAGCCTGGGATCAGAGGGATTGCGACCTGCAGATTCACCCTCCCCTCTTCCATGCCTAGGCCCCACTGAGGCCTCTACAAGTGCCCTCCCCAAAGCTACTGGGTCACTGTCTGGGTGAGGGTGGAACAGAGGGTGGCAGTGGCCTTGGGTTGGAGAGCAGGAGCTGGGCAGGGCCTGGGATGCCAAGAAGTAGGGAGCAGGAGGCTGAGAACCCCTCCCGGGAGGCGGAGCCTCGTGTGAGCCAAGGCGAGAAGCATTCAGGTGCCTCTTGGTAGTTCCAGCTCTGTTGTTCCATCGACTTCACTTACGAAACACAAATTCATAGATAAAATCATCACGAATTTCAAGACAGCAGAGCATTAACTCCCAAGTGCAGTGCCTTCTGAATGTGGGACCCTGTGCAACTGTGCTGGTTCCACACTGGTGAAGCCCTGCCCATCTCCCTCTTTCCTCCCCCACCAAAGGCAACCCCTGTGCTGAATTGGGTGGCTGTTACTCCCATGCATGCCTTGAATGTATTTTATTACATATGTGTCTTCCTCTGCATGCTAGGTAGCACCGTTCTGGTTTTGACATTTATCTGCGTCATCATGCATCACACTGTCTGCTCCTGGATCTGTCTCCCCACCCACTCCAAGCCCCTTACTGTGGATGCACAGGATCACTTATTCATCACCGTAACCACAGGGTCTAGCACGCAGAAATCAGCCCCAATGAACGTTTGCTTAAAAAAAAGAGAGAGAGAGAGGCGAAGGGGGCTTAGACCCACGGTGGCATGGATGCCTGCAGGAGGCAGAGGGTCAGCAGAAGGACCACTCTGGGCCCTTAGATCTCCCTCTCCTGCTGGGCTGGTTGGGAGGAGGGGCACCCCGCATCCTTGGGCTTGGGCTGAGGGTCCCTCTGCTCCCACTGGGAGGTACTCCTGCCCGGCCCCTGGGTATCCCCACCTCCGTGGGTTGGAGACATCACCCCCACTGAGGTCCTGTCCTGTCCCACAGACTCGTCTCTACTCCATTGCAGCCACTGTGGTTGCTGTGACGTACCCCGTGTGCAGTAGTTTGCTCTGCCTGGGGGTGAAGGAGCGACCGGGTAGGTGCGGGGTGCAGGCAGGGTGTGGGAAGAGGAAGCTGCGGCCGGGCTCCTCTTGGGCGTGGGTTTGGGTTTTTTGTTTTTGTTTTTGTTTTTTTTTCCGGTACGCGGGCCTCTCACTGCTGTGGCCTCTCCCGTTGCGGAGCACAGGCTCCGGACGCGCAGGCTCAGCAGCCATGGCTCACGGGCCCAGCCGCTCCGCGGCATGTGGGATCCTCCCGGATCGGGGCACGAACCCGTGTCCCCTGCATCGGCAGGCGGACTCTCAACCACTGCGCCACCAGGGAAGCCCGTGGGTTTGGGTTTTGAACTCCACCAAGCCAAGATGTCCCCTTCCTGTGTTGCAGATGCCTCTGCCCGAGCCTCCGGCCAGGGCCTGAGCTTCCTGGCTGGGCTGCGGCTCACAGTCCGGCACCCGCCCTACCTGAAGCTGGTCATCTCCTTCCTGTTCATCTCGGCAGCCGTTCAGGTACCTCTGGCCAGGCTGATCCCCACTGGCTTGGCTCTGGCCATACTGGCCCTGCGTAGGTTCAGGTGTCTCTCGTCCCCACGGCACCAGAGAGAAACCAGTGGCTGGCAAGCGCCTGGCGAGGCTGGTGCTGGGAGAAGAGAAACCTGCCTAGAGCTTGTGGGGCTGGGGAGGGTCAGGGCCCAGACACCAGGAAGCTGACGCTGTCTCGGGTGGTTCTCAGCTGTGCCGGGGAGGGGGACTAGGAATGGCATTTATACCTGTGTCAGGGATAAGCGTCCTTCGTTGGGGAGGGGACTGCGTGATGGCGGTAGGAACCGGACGCTTGAGGTCCCAAAGGGGAGGCCAGACTTGAGACCCTAGCCTTGCCCTTGACTTCCACGTTTCTGCCATTTCCCATACACGCCCACTTCCTGGCGACCTCCTCAGGTGGAGCAGGGCTACCTGGTCCTGTTCTGTGCACACGCCTCCCGGCTACATGACCATGTGCAGAGCCTGGTGATAACCATCCTGGTGAGGGGACCTGGGGCGGTAGAGGCAAGGGCGCTCGGGGGCCTGAGTTGGGGATGTGTGACCCTTGCCGTGACACACGTGGCCGGACTTCCGGTGGTCAGTGTTCTGGACTCTGCTGTGGTCTTGGTCACCTGCATTTCAGCCGAGGGTGGAATTGGGGCCAGGGTCATAAAGTTCACAGCCACTGTTTCCAGCCAGGGTGCAAGGTCAACGTCGAGCGTCCCTCCTAAATGTCAGGGCTTTGAGGGCCTGGCACAGGCACAGGCGCAGGGGGCGTGTCCTGGGCTGTGATGATTCTGTCCGCTCACAGGTCTCGGCAGTGCTGAGCACCCCGATGTGGGAGTGGGTTCTGCAGCGATTTGGGAAGAGGATGTCGGCCTTCGGGATCTTTGTGAGTGAGGCAGGAAGCAAGGCCTGGAGGGATATGGGGGGGGGGCAGTGACCTGGGAGCCTGAGCCTCCTGGGGACCGGCAGTGCTCAGTGCCTAGCAGGGGACCAGGCGCAGGGGGTCATCAGTAGAGCGGTGAGTGGGTGCATCAAAGAGCCGTTGAGGGGGGGTGATGCAGGTGGAGGGAGCAGCTAGTGTGTCTGTCTCCCTAGGGGATGGTGCCATTTGCAATCCTGCTGGCTGCTGTGCCCACAGCACCCGTGGCATACGTCGTGACCTTTGTATCTGGCGTGAGCATTGCCGTGTCCTTGCTGCTACCCTGGTAGGCTGGGTGAAGGGAAATGGGAGTGGGAGCCTCACGTCCTTCCTACTGGGTATCCCTCCTCCTTCACATCAACCTGCTGTCCCAGGCCTTGTGCACAGGCTGCGCTGGGGAGGGGCCCTCCCCGCCTTGCGGGAGATGGAGGCTGCCAGCGCCATCTGTGGAGCCCTCCCGAAAGAGCGCCAGGCGGCAGGAATGGTGGACAGCTGTGTGTTGGGGAAATATTGCCTGACTCTGTGGGCCGGTCCTGGGCAGCGGGGACCCAGGGGTGAATCTGACTCACTCTCTGTCCCCAGAGAGCTCCTGGGCTGGTGGCTGTGGGGAGGATAAAAGGGATAATTCTGCAGCCCCCTCCCCCAGGTCCATGCTTCCAGATGTGGTGGATGAATTCCAGCTGCAGCACCAGCACGGCCCAGGGCTGGAGACCATCTTCTATTCATCCTATGTCTTCTTCACCAAGCTTTCAGGTGCAGGCGCCCTGGGCATCTCCACTCTCAGCCTGGAGTGAGTCACAGAGCTGGGCTGTACCAGAGGCACAAAAGACTAGCGGCGTGGGAAGCAGAGGGCAGAGTCCCCCACCTTAGCCAGCCAGGGGTCACCCGTGGGTCCGGAGGGTGTGTGGGAACCTCCACCCTAGCTTTCTCTGTGCACATGACTGGGAGGGGCCCTTCTTGGTGGCTGTACCCCTTCTGAAGCCTCTGCTTCCCACATTCTCAGCTTTCTCTGAACTCCTCCCTGGTCTGTTTGTTCCCTCACACTCCGTCCCCCATAGTTGGGCTGATGTGGCCAGGAAACTATCCAAGTTTCAGGATAGCGTGGTGGTTGGGCATTTGGGACCCCTCCGTCAGGAAGCCAGGCTCTGAGCTGGATGCATGGGATGGTGTTTCCCCAGCTTTGCGGGGTATGAGCCAGGAGCCTGCAAGCAGGCGGAACAGGTAGTGGTGACCCTCGAAGTCCTCATCGGTGCCATGCCCACCTGCATGATCCTCATCGGTCTGTGCATCTTCCTGGTCGGCCCCACTCCAAAGGTGCCACGTCGGAACAGCTCCCGCTCCCTTGGGAGGTAGGCACCTCTCGCACACGGGTATACACAGGAGGGCTGCCAACGCCCGGGAGGCATGCAGATGTGCACGGCTCTCATTTGGTCACCTCCACCTGATGTCCCACAAGCATGGCAGTCAGTCTAAATGGGCCCCAAACCGAATTTATCTTCTTCCCCAATCGCTGCTCCTGCTGTGCCTCGGGCCCGGTGGATGGCACCACCCTCCAGCCTGGGAGCCGTCTCCCGCTCTCCCCGCCGCAGGCTGCACCGAGCAGCTCTCTCTGACCTTGTTCTTCCCCCTGCGAACCACCACCCCCCATCCCACTGCCCGAGGGTGATCTGCTCACTGTCTGGCTTTCGCAGTGGACTGGGGGGACCTTGAAAGCTGGGTCTGTTTTCTTCATGTTTGCGTCCCAAGAGCTCAGCCCAGAGCCTGAGGCCAAGCAGGCGCTGCAGTATCAACACGTCTGGTCCAGCAGACGTTCACGAGCCTTGTCCACGTTTTTGCCGACGCTCATGCGTTTACAAACACGAGTCCATGTAGATACAGAGGACCACGCACGATAGGCAGGAAGTGGCTTTGTCATGGGTCCCTCACTGCTTGCTGTGGACGGCCTGGGACTCCAGCCCATCTTACTGAGCTCATGCGCTACACTCGGGGAATAACAGGTGGATGGGGAACTGCTTGGTGGGACTCGGGAGAACAGGGTTTTAGCTTCATTCACGGGGTTGAGAAGGGGAGGAGCTGCTAGAGAGACAAGGAGCAGCCACTGACACTTCCACGGGGCCCCACCCACGTCCTCCTTCCCTTTGGCTTCTTCCCTTTCCGACAGGAGGACCAGCTACAGCCTCGCTTGAACTTGAGACTCGTGTGAGCTGGAGCGGCAGGAGCAGCGTCTTCTGGACTCCAAGTCCCCCTTTCTTCTCAGCCCTTCGGCACCCCTGCTTCCCAGTTTACACACGACCTGTCTTTTCCCCTGGGATATGGCGTCTTCGGTGACTCTCCTGAAGGGAGTGGCCTGGGCTCCAGGACCCCCACCTGTCATGTCTTGCCTGTTGACTGCAGGACATCTCAGATAGGCCTGTGCCCCTGACTACCCAGCTCCAGGCAACCTGTGACCTGGAAAGCATACCAGTAGCAACTATTCCTGGAAAAAGGAAGCCCCTACCAGCCTGGTCTGCAGACTTCCTGTGGGAGCACCAGGCCCACCAACCTGCTTGGATGGCAAAGCTACCTGACAGGACAGACACACAGAACTCGTTTCCCCTGATGTTCCACTGGATGTCTGAGAGAGGCTGACAGCACGTGAGTGGGCAGAGTGGGGACAGACGGACATGCTGGGCTGTCCAATTAGGAGAGAGACAGATGCAGCGAGGCCAGAAGACCCCAGAGGGAGCGAATGGGGCCAGTGGTGGGGATACACTGAGCAGGGCATGAGGTGTTTCTTTCCCTTTGTACAGCTAAGTGGATGACACTGTTTCTAGAAGCGGACACTGACTGATAATTGAGCCACCGAAGATCCAGCATTTTTATGAACAAAAGTTACTTTTGTGGAAATATTTTTCTGAAAGTTTATCTTTTTGTTTTTCTGGCTGTGCCTCACCACATGCGGGATCTTAGTTCCCCGACCGGGGATGGAACCCGTGCCCCCTGCAGTGGAAGTGCGGAGTCTTAACCACTGGGCGGCCAGGGAAGTCCCCTGAAAGTTTATCTTATAAAAGCACAGGAACCACCGTTTTCTAGAGGCCATGTCTTTGGGGAAGAAAGATCCACTGAGATTTATTTTTTCAGAAACAAATTAAAGGGTTTATCTTCTATTGAGTCTGTAAAATTTGCCTGTGGCCAGCCTTCTCATCCCACCTCCTGGGAAAGCCCTGTCCCGAGGAGGGAAGGGGAGGGTGCCTGATGTCACTGAAACTGGCTGTGGCCCATCAGCCACATGTCCCAGAGTCTGCATTTCCTCACACCAGAGATGCCATGTGGGAGGTGGGTTCCTTCCTTCCTTTGGAAGAGAAAAAAAGTTGAGACTCGATAGTGGCCAGGTGGCTCATGTGGGTTTGGGGCCTGGGGAAGAGTTGAGCAACGTGTGGGGACCCTGATGCCCCAGCAACTCCTAGAGAAGCCCAGATACCTCAAGGGAGACCAGGAGGTATAGACCTGCCCCCAACATTTCTCCCAGGCCACAGCTCAGTCCCCTCCTGAGCCCACTGCCCAGGGCTAGGCCCCCTTCCTCTTTAGACCTCTGGCTGCCTCTTAGGTGTGAGATTAGGTGCGAGGTCTAAGACGGCCAGAGCTCAGACACACTCAGGCAGGATGTGCCCCTCAGAGCTTAAAGTGTTCAGCTTCCTGTACAAATGCTATAGCACAAGAAGGAAGCTGACCTCAGAGAGAGAGTGCAGAGTGTGACCCAGTCTGTCTGATACCTGAAATTTCTGGCCCCGTGACACTGACATGGGCATCTGATCCTTGAGGTCACAGGGCCCCAGAGAAAGAGCTGGGCTTGGACTCTCTTCCTTGTCCATCTGACCGGTTCAGGAAGGGGCTGACAGGAAGCTCTGCTCACTGCCCCCCCCCCCCGTGAACAGGCGCACACACCACACACATACCTCACACACTGCACACTCACATGCACACATACAAAACAGTTTCTTAACACTGGAAAATCACTGGCCCTGTGGAGACAGTACCTGGTACGACCGAAGACCAGGTAGTTTCTACCATGTTATGTTATGCTGTGTGCTCTGGAAACCTGGGCAACGCAGGTGGGATCAGAAGCTTGTGCCACATTTTATGTTACCTATTCTATTTCCCGGGAATGCAGTCTCAAGGATCAGAGCTTCACTGTACAAAGACAGCTGCAGGGGGCCACCTCTGGGGGTTGGGGGTTAGGGGTTAGATCTCAGAGACAGGAGGTAATCATGGGCTGTCCAAAAGGTATTACTGCATTTCTTTTTCATAGCAGCCGTATGAAACAGGTACTAAGATTCTCATTTTCAGATGAGGAAACAGGCTTAGAGAGATTCAGCAACTTGCCTAAGATCAGTTGGTGGTAGAAACGGTCTTGTACCCAAGTTGGCCTGATTCCAAAGCTTGTGGAGCTAGCCAGGGCTTAAAATAGTTTTTGGAGGTATGGCTGACCCAGGACTTCGGTATCACAGGACCACTCCTCCTCTGAAACCAAACGCCAGCATCCCTGCCTCTGACGCTATGCTTCGATTCCACTGTAATTCCATTATTCCTACTCTTCGACCTTCGGCTCACATTTGCCTGCTGAGCTCCCCCCATATCCATGTCCCTCTCCTGACACCCACCCTCCTCAGAGCCCGTCCTCCTGCTTCACAGGAAGAAGATCTCTCCTTACCACCACGGCCAGCCCAGGGCCTATCGCCAGCAAAGGCAGACATCTCCCCTTGCCCCTTCCCTCTCCACGACCTTTTCCATCCCCACTTAAATCCAGGAGAGCATGCCATCCACTTGCTCAAGGCCCTCTCAGCCCCACCCCTGCATCCCATCAACAGTCTCCCTCAAGGTCTCACAAGATCAGGTCTCTCCTGAAGTATCACTTCCTCAGGGAGGCCTTTCCTGCTTCCCCACAATCGCCTGCTCCACCCCCAGCTCTCTACGCTCCACCCACTTTGCTTGTGCTCAGTAGAACCCACCTCCACATACAACTATATAGTTATCAACGGCTTTCTTGTTTACTGCTTGATACGCCTGTTAAAACAGAAATGTCACGAGGGCTACATCCTCAGTGCCCAGAGGTGAACGTTCAACATGGATAAATGTCTGCTAACTGAACAAGTGAATGTCCATGGTGCCCTCGTCCTCGAACAAACAAAAAGAGCCTTTCCTGTTCCCTTCACTCTCTCCTCCGCCACCCCGCTCCACAACGTTGTCTCCTGTCTCCTGACCCTCACCTGCCATTCCCTCCTTTTTTTGAGTGTGATTTGTTTTGGCTGTGTTGGGTCTTCATTGCTGTGAAGCTTTCTCTGGTTGCCGTGCGCGGGCTTCTCATTGCAGTGGCTTCTCTTGTTGCGGAGCACGGGCTGTAGGTGTGCGGGCTCAGTAGTTGTGGCTCACGGGCTTAGTTGCTCCGCGGCATGTGGGATCTTCCCGGACCAGGGCTTGAACCTGTGTCCCCTGCAATGGCAGGCGGGTTCTTAACCACTGCGCCACCAGGGAAGCCCCTACCATTCCCTCCTTAACCCACTGAACTTGGCCTCTGCCTGCCCACTGAGGAGACAGTGCAGCCTGGCAGGCGCACTCCAGCATCAGAGAAAAGGAGAAGGGAGTTTGTATGTTGCTTTCCTCTCTTAGTGGTTTTAGTCAACTTTTTAAAACAAATCTGAGCCTCCATTTTTAAAAAAATATTTATTTGGCTGCGCCAGGTCTTAGTTGCAGCAGGTGGGATCTTTATTTTTTTATTTATTTATTTTTTGCGGTACGTGGGCCTCTCACTGTTGTAGCCTCTCCCGTTGCGGAGCACAGGCTCCGGACGCGCAGGCTCAGCGGCCATGGCTCACGGGCGTCAGGTGGGATCTTTAGTTGAGGCATGTGAACTCTTAGTTGTAGCATGAGGGATCTAGTTCCCTGACCAGGGATCGAACCCGGGCCCCCTGCGTTGGGAGCACGGAGTCTTAACCGCTGGACCACCAGGGAAGTCCCTCCATTTATTTCTTGAAAGAAATGTGTTCACTGTTACCTACGTGTTGGGACATGTCTAATGATTAGGTGGGGTAACACTGACCAAGGAAACCTCAATCACAGGTAGCCATAATGCTGACCATGCTTCTTCAAAAACCTGTCCTCCTTGGCTCCCTTACCTCCCTCCCGGTTCTCCTCCACCATCTCTGACCATACATTTTCTGACTTTTCCGTTGCTTCATCTTCCTTTGATGCTCTGTGGTCATCTTGGGCTTCCCAGGGCCATGTGATTTCATTCACTACCACCACCTCTACCCCACTCTATTTATGTGGGATTTTAGTTCCCTGACCAGAGATCGAACCTGCTCCCCCTGCATTGGAAGCGTGGAGTCATAACCACTGGACTGCCAGCGAAGTCCAAAATTGTTTTTCTTTAGTTTTAAATCTGGAGAGTAGACTCTGGGACCTTGATTATCATAAACAGTCTATCGTGACCTAATAGTAACATTCTCTTAACTGTTTGTTTTAAGCACATGTAAAAAGTAATTGTAATCTTGTTTGGGGGACTTTTAATTAAAAGTCTGGTTACAAATTATAACTATGTAGGTTTACTAAAGCATTGTACTTTTCTCTCCATCATCAGTTTGGTTGTGTTTTCCTTTAATAATCAGGCATTCCAGGTTCCATAGAACAGATCTGATTTTTCCTACCTTGAATGTTGACAAGTGATAACTTTAATTGTGCAATAGGCAGTTTATAACTATTGTCTGTGTTTGACTTCACACTGCACATCCGTGTGCTGCTAAAATTTCTCCCTGTGCCCACATTGCCTTTAAGCCGTGAGTCAACCAAATGTCTTATGAAGCTCTTTGGTTGTCTTTTTTTTTTTTCCTTTGGTTGTCTTAAAACAGATGTATCTTTATCCTAAACATGATCAATCTATTTCTCATGTTCAGCACTTTACATATGAGTTCATAGTACTTTTCCCCACTTCACATTTCTAATTTGGGGAGTAAGATTCACATACATTATTTCTCACTGAGGATGCAGATCTTTGGAACTACTGCCATTCTTGGATTATTGAGTAACTTACTGATAGAGCAAAAGTACTGCCTTTTAAGAAGCTAATGAAACGACATTGTACAACTCTACATGTATATATTTTTAAGATAGTTCTTTTATCCCAATTTTTATTATGAAAATTTCAAACATATATAAAAAGGTGGAGAATAGTAAACTCCCATGTATACTCATTACCCAGCTTCACTAATTAT
This sequence comes from Mesoplodon mirus, assembly GCF_964341445.2. Classification (NCBI taxonomy): domain Eukaryota; kingdom Metazoa; phylum Chordata; class Mammalia; order Artiodactyla; family Ziphiidae; genus Mesoplodon; species Mesoplodon mirus. The sequence continues at coordinate 43,099,966 of NC_138990.1, forward strand.
CAAGTCATAGCCATTTTGGTTTCAATTATACTCCCTCCACTCCTCACCCCACTTGATTATTTGGCAGCAAATTCTCGTAATTGGATTTCATCTAGATATTTCAGTATGTAGCTAAAACAAATACTTTATTTATTTTTGACCTCACCACACGGCATTCAGGATCTTAGTTCCCTGACCAGGGATTGAACCCATGCCTCCTGCAGTGGAAGCACAGAGTCTTAACCACTTGAACGCCAGGGAAGTCCCTAAAACAAGTACTTGAAAAAGCTACAGGAGGGCTTCCCTGGTGGCGCAGTGGTTCAGAGTCTGCCTGCCAATGCAGGGGACACGGGTTCAAGCCCTGGTCTGGGAGGACCCCACATGCCGCGGAGCGGCTGAGCCCGTGCGCCACAACTACTGAGCCTGCGCTCTAGAGCCCGCGAACCACAACTACTGAAGCCTGTGCACCTAGAACCTATAGTCCACAACAAGAGAAGCCACCGCAATGAGAAGCCCATGCACCACAATGAAGAGTAGCCTCCACTAGCCGCAACCAGAGAAAAGCCTGTGCGCAGCAACGAAGACCCAATGCAGCCAGAAACAATAAATAAATTAAATTAAATAATAAATAAATTTTTTAAAAAAAGAAAAAAGCTACAGGGGACTTGCCTGGTGGCTCAGTGGTTAAGAATTCACCTGCCAATGCAGGGAACATGGGTTCAAGCCCTGGTCCAGGAAGAACCCACATGTCGCGGAGCAACTAAGCCCGTGTGCCACAACCACTGAGCCTGTGCTCTAGAGCCTGCGAGCCACAACTACTGAGCCCACGTACCACAACTACTGAAGCCCGCGTGTGCCTAGAGCTCGTGCTCCACAACAAGAGAAGCCACCGCAATGAGAAGCCCGCACACCGCAACGAAGAGGAGCCCCTGCTCACCGCAACCAGAGAAAGCTCGTACGCAGCAACAAAGACCCAACGCAGGCAAAAATAAAAATATAAATAAATAAATAAATTTATTAAAAAGCTACAATCCCATTGTCACACCTTTAAAATTAACAGTTACTCCACATATCATCAAATATCCATCCAGTGTTCAAATGTTCCTGATTCATAGCTTTTTTCCATTTAGTTTCTTTAAATAATAACATAAATATGGTCCATATGTTGTAATTAATTGATATATCTCTTAAATATTTAAAAAGATTATTTCTACTTCTTTTTTCTCCCTGGTAATATATATATTGAAGAAAATGGATCATTTCTCCTGCAGAATTTCCCGAGTTCTGGATTTTGTTGATTGCGCCCCTGTGATGTCACCTGATCATGTTCCTCTGTGCCCTATATTTCCTGTAATCTGATGTTTAGACCTAGAGGCTTGAATGGATTCAGTTTCATTTTTAGAAAGAAGGCTTCACACGTGGTGGTTTGAGCTTTCACACTGAGGCATATATTTATGTCTGTTTCCTTTGTGTGATGTTAGCAGCCATTGATATCATTGCCTAGGTCTGTTTGCATTAGGGGTTGCAAATTGGAGATACTCTAACTCTATAAACCTTCATTTAGCTGAATTCATTTATAAAGGAAACTTCTTTTATTAACTCTTCGATTACTCTGAGTTAGCTCATACAGGAAAGGCAGGATGAATACTTGATTCTTTCCCTTACTTGCCAGTTTTCAAAATAAATTGGTACCCTACTGTTCTGGAAATGAGTTTCTGTGTTTCTGTGAATGAGTTTCTGTGTTTTAATGAGTATCAGTATGAACTTGTATTTGATGTGTTTCAATTCATGTAGCTGTTTTTCAGTCCCATCTTTCACCAATGGTAGCCTTTTCAAACTGACTTCTGAATCCTTTTTTTCGTTTTGTTTTGTTTTATTTTTGGCTGTGCCTCATGGCCTAGGGGATCCTAGTTCCCTGGCCAGGGATCGAACCCAGGCCCCCGCAGTGAAAGCATCGAGTCCTAACCTCTGGACCGCCAGGGAATTCCCAACTTCTGATTCCTTTTGACATTAATCCAAGGTGTCAATACAAGGCATAAAGTGCATATTTCTTGCCCCAGACCTGGAGACAGCCATTTCTCTAAGAAACTGATTCCTTTTGGTGGGAAATAGTATTTGGAGACCACAAACCTGGGCGGTAGGTGTGCTGTGCTCATTGTTGTCTGATTGCTTATTGCTTTTTGGCCTTTTCAGTGGACAGAGCCACTATGTATTTTCTTAAGAGAAATGATGTTCATAATGATGTTTCCGATTTGAAATATAGGATGACAGGACTTTTGCTTGGCTTCTTTGATTTTTATATTTCTATCTCTGTACTCTTACTCTGAAAAAAAATCTTGGTTTTAAGGGACAGATCATAATTACTTCTTTGCTTTATCTCCGGGTCTCTCAACTTCAACACTATTAACATTTTGGGCAATACTTTCTTGTGGGGGCTGCCTTGTGCATTGTAGGATTTTCAGCAGCATCCCTAACCTCATCTACTAGATACCAGTAGCACCCTCCACCCCAGTTGTTGTGACAGCCCAAAAATGCCTCCGGCCATTGCCACATATCTTCTTAGGGGCACTATTGCCTCCTGGTTGAGACCCACTGCTGTATCTTTATACCATACTTTTCATATAAACAATACTAATATATTATTGCTAATAATATGACTACTAGAAACTTCATTTCTCCTCTTTGGGTTCATCCCACTAGGATATATGGTAAAATTACCACGTTTTAAATTTACTTGAAATAATTCCTCTCTGTCAGTTCAGTTAATTCGTTTCAGTTTTACTTTCAGTTTTTAGGGATTGCTTTTTTAAAATTTACCTTTGTTTTATATGTGCATAAAATATTTACATGGGTCCAAAGTTGATCTAAAAATCAAGATACATTCAGAGAAATCCAGCTTCTGCCCTTACTCCCTTCACCCAGTGCACTCTCTCCCACTTTATAAGTAACCTTATTATTTATTTTTTGGTTTACTTTTTCATTTTTCCCTAATGTAAACAAATATACGTATATTCATGTTCACCTCTTTCTTAGATAAACAGTACCATATCATACATATTTTTCTCCATTTTGCTTTTTTCACTTAACAGTACATCCCACTGTGTGGATTTACCATAGTTTATTCAAGAAGTCCCTATTAATGGACAAGTTGAGGTTTTTTACAGGCTTTGCTGTTACAATCAATGCTGTAAATAATACTACAGCGAATAGTCTAGTGTATTCACCTTTTTATATTTTTGGTAAAGTATCACTGGGATGGATTTTTAGATAATGGGATTTCTAGATATACGTGTCAAAGAAAAAACAGAGCTGGACAGTAGTCAAAGCAGAAACTATTGTGATAGGGGAAAAGAGACCTCAGTGTGGACTGGACTCGATTCTGAATATAACATGGACAGGGGCTTCCCTGGTGGTGCAGTGGTTAAGAATCCGCCTGTCAGTGCAGAGGACACGGGTTCGAGCTGGGTCCGGGAAGATCCCACATACCACGGAGCAGCTAAGCCCGTGCGCCACAACTACTGAGCCTGCGTTCTAGAGCCTGCTATCCACAACTACTGAAGCCCACGTGCCACAACTACTGAAGCCTGTGCGCCTAGAGCCTGTGCTCCACAAGAAGAGAAACCACCACAATGAGAAGCCCGCGCACCGCAACGAAGAGTAGCCCCCGCTCGCCGCAACTAGAGAAAGCCCACGCACAGCAATGAAGACCCAATGCAGCCAAAAAATAAATAAATAAATAAAATAATTTTTTTAAAAGATGGACAACTGGGGATTTATAGTCAAAGAGCAAGGTATGGGTCAGTGGATGGAAAATTACTGAGAGATACCTCAAAGGTAAGGTGGGATTCTTGCTAAACTGAACTACAAGATTCTTGCTGAAGGCAGGCCAGGGTGATCAGTATCGTGGCGGGGTTGTGGGGGGAGTGCAGAGTGAGGAATTTGATCAGGTATCAAGGGTGGAGGGATTCTGGGTAAAGCTGCTTAACAGGATTCTTGCTAAAATTGGGCTCTACAGGAACAGAAATGGAAGCCCAAGGTCATGCCTCCTTGAGAAGGTGCCTCAGAGGAGCCTAACTACAGTTTGGTCAAGGAGAGATTCTTTGTCATATGCATAGGTGACTAGGTAATGCCACATCCCCTTACCCGGATATGTGCCATTTTGCATTCCCACCAAAAATGGTTGAGGCTGTTTCCCCACACTCTCAGCAACAAAATGTGTTGCAAGACTTGTAAGTTTTTGCCAGTCTGATCGGTGAGAAATGGTATCATGATATAGTTTCAATTGCATTTATTTCATTATAAGTGAGACTGACATCTTTTCACATATTTTAGGGCCATTTGCTTCTCTCTTTCTGAGACGCCTCTGTTCATGTTTGTTGCCTTTTGATTGTTGGCCTTTTTCTTCTCTGTATCAGTTCTTTATATATTAACCTTTTAGTTGTAATGCCAGTTCCCTTTGTTTATTTGTTTGTTTTTGTTTGTCATCTGTGTTTTTACTTTGTAGAAATTAAAAAAAATTTTTTTTATTCTTACATAGTTAAATGTATCAGTCTTTTCCCTTATTGCTTCTGGATTTGAGTTATAGGAAAGTTGTCTTCTCTTCCAGGTTATAAGGGAACTTTACCATGTTTTCTTTAATAATTAAAACGTTTGCCTTTTTTAAGGTTTTTTTTATTGTGGTAAAATACCTACATATATAACATAAAATTTGCCATCTTAACCAATTTTAAGTGTACAATTCAGCAGCATTAATAATATTCACAGTGGTGTGTAACCATTACCACTGTCCATTTCCAAGACTTCTTCATGGTCCCTAACAGAAACTCTGTGCCCGTTATGCAGTAATTCTGCATTCCTCTCTTCTCCCAGTCCCTTAATGTATCAAAACTTCATTCCTTTCTTTTCTTTTTTTTTTTTTTTTTGTGGTACGCGGGCCTCTCACTGTTGTGGCTTCTCCCGGACCGGGGCACGACCCCGTGTCCCCTGCATTGGCAGGCGGACTCTCAACCACTGTGCCACCAGGGAAGCCCTCATTCCTTTTTACGGCTAATTAATATTCCGTTGTACGTATATACCACATTTTGTTCAGACATTCATCTGTTGATGGACATCTGGATTATTTCCACCTCTTGGCTATTGTGAGTAATGCCTCAACCACCAAATCCTTTTCTACAGCAGCTGTACTGTTTTACATTTCCACCAGCAATATTCTGGTGTTCTAATTTCTCCACATCCCTGTCAACACTTATTATCTTTGTTTTTTTAAATAATAGCTATTCTGATGTGTATAAAGTGGTATCTCATTGGGACTAGTGATGTTGAGCATCTTTTTCATGTGCTTATTGTCTACTCATATTTCTTCTTTGGAGAAATGTCTGTTCACATCCTTTGCCCAGTTTTGAATTGGTTTGTTTTCCCTGCTGTTTTTGAGTTGTATTTTTCTTGATTCATCATTTGCTTGATAGCTGTAAACCTTTGACTACTTTCCAGAGTTCTAACTTGGTTCTAATGGTTTCTGCTTCTTCTTCAATGTTTCTGTGGGGACAGGAGCTTGGAGCTGCCTATTCTTTCATTTTGCTGACATCACCCTCAGGTTCAATTTTTAAATTTTAGATCTTGGATATATCTGGAATTTATCTTGGTAATGGTGATTCCATATGACTGTTGAATTTATTTAAAAGTCCATCTTTTCCTGATTTTTTAAGATCTAATAGTATGGACTCCTCATGGGTTTTTGTTGTATTCAATGAGCTATAATCCATTAGTATCATTATTTACTTTGATGTTCCATTTCCCAGACTTGTCCAGTGGGAACCCCTTCAGGTGGCTTCAGTGTCCTTTTGATATGTCTTCATCATTCACTGAACACCATCTTACTTTCTGGTGCAAGATATTTCGGGCTCATTTGTTCTTTCTCTGTCCAACCCTGGAATCAGTCTTTTCTCTAAGGAGCCATAATTCCTTTTCTTGGAAAATTTTAGTTAGAAGCCAAGATGTAGGCTTTTGGTATGCTTATTGCTTCTAGTCTGTCATTGCTTCCAGGACCTCTCAAAGGGCAGATGGGGGCTTCCCTGGTGGCGCAGTGGTTGAGAGTCCACGTGCCGATGCAGGGGACACGGGTTCACACCCAGGTCCGGGAAGATCCCACATGCCGTGGAGCGGCTGGGCCCATGAGCCATGGCCGCTGAGCCTGCGCGTCCGGAGCCTGTGCTCCGCAACGGAAGAGGCCACAACAGTGAGAGGCCCATGTACCCCCCCCAAAAAAAAAAAAAGGGCAGATGGCTTGGGCTCTTTTAAACATCGATTTGTTTCCTTATTTCTTGTATTATTTTTGTTGTAAGGGCAAAAGAGTATTGCAGAAAGTTTGGGAAAGAGAGAAAATAATCCACAATTTTTTACACCGCCCCCCCGAACAATAACTATTTTCACTCTGGCTTCTCTCCATTTTTTAAAAAATTGATTAATTAATTTATTTTTGGCTGCGTTGGGTCTTTGTTGCTGTGCGTGGGCTTTTTCTAGTTGCAGCGAGTGAGGACTACTCTTAGTTGTGGTGCGTGGGCTTCTCATTGAGGTGGCTCCTCTTGTTTTTTTTAAATACTTCTCTTTCCACTGTTTCTTATTAATGTACAAAATATACAAAACCAAAAGAAAAAAGAAAATACTCATCCTCAAATCCATTGTGGCTCTAACCCAAGACCCTGCACAAAACCCAACCAATCCACTGTTTTCATAGAAAACAACCGATGCTGAGACAGGTGAAGGAGAGGGCTGGGAGAGCGCAGGTCATCTTATCGAATCCACCCAGGAAGGCACCTGGTGGGGATTCAGAGGTGGCTGACAGGTCAAGGGAGCTGGAGGCCTCACACCCACAAGGTTCCAGATGGGGGCCAGGAGCGCGCTAACTCCCAGAGGCAGTGCATGTAGTGTGACTGGCATGCCCAGCACACCGGGCTTCAGTTGAAAAGCTGGTCTCACTGAAGTGTTTTAATTTCCAGAATGAGCTGCAGGCAAGGGTGGACCACCACCAGTGGCCTCACCTATGCCAGCTAAAACTTTTCACCGGATGCCGATGTGAATTTGCCATCATTGAACCTAGCATACCCATGATGCAAACCTGGGTGTTCACGGAAGATTGCAACGTCTTACTTGAGAAAGGACTCAATGTAAAGCCTGTGTCAGGGGAGGAGTGGGGATGATGTATTCCAGAACTCAAATCCAGCCTGATTGAGTCCTGTCAGTGCAGTGGGATACACAATACCCCTTTTACCATCTCCCCACCCCATGAGGAAGCATGAATTTGGCGGGGATGATTTCATAAGTGCAGCTGATCCCGTGTCAGAGTTCTGTGTGCATGTGGAGGACCCACAAGAGGAGAGTAGAGGTGTTCTCCAGGATAACCAGCTTCATTTAGGTTCTCAGGCATAAAGGGTAATACCGGAGAGGCGCTTGGCATAAAGGGCAAATCTCCTCAAAAAGTGAAGCCAACCGGGTCTCCTCTTCAGCAGTCCAGGGTACAGAATGTGTCCAGTCTCTCTCCTCCCCATACTGGAGGAAAATATGTACATCAATGCACACCAGTGATCAGAAAACCTCCAGGAACCCAGGCAGGTGGGCACTGAGGGGGCCGGCTCCTCATCAGCTGGGGAAAGGGGAAAATGGGCCTCACAGAAGCCATAAAAGGGTGGAAGGAGCAAGGCTGCAGTTCACAGGAGTGTGGGCAGGGCGGGCAGGTGGTCCCTAGGGCAGGGGGGGCCCATGGACACCCGGGTGGTAGAAGGCACAGTTGTTCTCATAGCGGCAGTTACCCTCTTCATGAAATGTCGACAAACAGGGCGATTTGACATGTCTCCTCCATGGCTGTGGCCTCCATCATGCCCTCGGTGGCCCCCTCCGCCATGCCCAGCGCCATCATGGCCACGGTGCTCATGAGGGGGTGGCCCTCGGTGGTCGTGGCCTCGGTGACCAGGGCCATCATGAGGCCAGTGGCCATGGGGCCCCCCATGTCCAGGGCCTTCATGGGGCCAATGTCCACCACCAGCACCCATTCCTCCACCAGGGCCTTCATGAGGACGATGGCCACTGCCACCACCCATGCCACCGCCACCAGGGCCTTCGTGGGGGCGATGCCCACCGCCCATGCCACTGCCAGGGCCTTCATGGGGACGATGTCCGCTGCCACTGCTCATGCCGCCACCAGGGCCTTCATGGGGACGATGCCCGCCACCTCCGACCATGCCCCCACCAGGGCCCCCTCGTCCATTTGGAGGTCCTCCTCCAGAGCGACCTCCTCTGGCCCCTCGGAATGGAGGAGGAGGTGGTCCACTCCCGCCTCGGCCACCACGGCCTCTATGGTATGGCACCGGACCTCGTCCCCCACGCATTGGGCCACCCCACATGGGGTCACCTGGGCCATCCCAGAAGGGATCACCCCCCCAGGGAGGGGGTGGGGGACCCAGGAGATGTGGACCCACTGGCCCACCAGGACCCCCAGGGCCCCCATGGGGACCTGGCATAGGTCCGCCAGGCCCAGGGGGGAAGTGCTGCATGCCCTTGGGGCCCCCAGGGCCTCCCGGTGGGAAACCATTGGCTATGGGACCAGGGCCTAAGAGTCCATGAGGCACCGGCATCTCCTTGATCTTGTCTGAATAGTCTGGTTGCTTCAGCAGTTCCTCTGAGGGATGACTGTTAGGGCTACCCATGATGAAGGTGAGGATCTCCTGCACATTGATGCCTCCTCCTCCAGGACCCTGGGGGCTCTTCCCGGCACCCATGCTTCTCATAAGATTGGCCAGAACAGGAGGCAACTTGGAACCGCCCGCCCCATCGGGTGAGCCGCCGGTTCCCCCAGGCTCCAGGGTCTCAACATATGGGGTCTCATCCATGGAACATTCCTCATCTAGGGGGATGAGTTTGGGGAGGATAGGCTCATAGGGCTCAGGATCAGGCTCGTGAGGACTTTCCTTGCTCAGGAAGAGCTCCTGAAGGATCCCCTTCTCCCGCTCAGCCTGGATGTACCGCTCCTGGCTGTTGCTTCCAGGGGTGACAAGAGGCGAGGGCAGCACCAGGGGCCGGGGGCACACCCAGGGCACCTTCTCCTCCATGTTGTCGTGGCTCAGACGCCGGGCCGTCTCAAACTCGCGTCGGTCTGACAGTATCTCTCGCTTAGCTGCCTCGCCAAAGTCCTTGATCTTATTCACATTCACTCGTTCAGTTGCATCCAGTTCAAAATAGAAATGCTCGCCCAGTTTGCCCTCCTCAGGCCAGGTCACAGCTTTCCTCTTCCTGCCTTTCCGGGTCAGCTGGCTAGGATATCCGGGACTCTCCACTGGCTTTGCATCCAGAGCTCCTGGCTCCAAAGAGGCAGTATCCATGAGCTCTGGGACTTCAACAGGGGGAACTGGGGTCCCTGGACGTTCTGTGTCCATAGCCTCAGAAGGAGGTGCTGGCTCTGGGGAAGAAGGTTTGGCTGTGCTCGGTTCTGTGCTCGTTTTCCCTTCAAATGGGCTTGGCTTGGCAGCTGAGGCTGACAGCACCTCCTTCTTCTTCTTAATTTTGATGCCTGGAACAGGGGCTGAACTGAGCGCATACAGAAAGCCCAGGCCCTCCACAGGCTGTGGCGGGATGATCTTCACTTTGATCTCTTTGGTGGCATTGGGTGTTGTGTTGAGTGGCTTGTATTTCTTCTCTGCACGGGGCACAGCAACTCCTGCGGCAGCTGTGGAACTCTGACGCTTGAGGGGGATGGGTTTAAGGTTGTACTTGTCAGAAACCACCACTGCACTGGCATTCTTCTTCACAGGCCCCAAAGACGGGGTCTCCAGCTCTAGTCCGGTAGAGCGGAACTTGGCGTGACTGGGCGCCGTGGTTCGGAGGGACTTGGGCTTCTCCCTCTTCTTCTCCGGGGCCTCCTCGGCCCGAGTCTCAGCCTTCACCTCAGTCAACGGTCGCTCACGAGGGGTGGTTCGACTCTTTCCCTCTTCTTTCCGTTTCTTCTTAGCTTTCTCAGCAGGCCGGGTACTGCTCTGGGAGCGGATCACTGCCATCCAGTCGCTGACAAGGACTGAGGCCAGTTTCCGGAGCTCTTCATTCTCACTTGACTTGCTCAGCTGCTTCACCAGTTTGGCTGTGTTGTTCTGCTTGAGATGGTCAACAGTGAGTGGTAGGTGCTGCAGGGTCAGGAGAATTTGCTGCAGGAGGGGAATGTTGTTGGTTGTCTTTGAATATGTCAGCCAATTGTTAAGAAGCTTGTAACCACCACCATCAATAAACTTGACCAATATTTCTGGTGAACGGGTCTGCAGGAGAATGTTCAAGTAAGTGCATCGGCTCACCATCTTTCGTGCTGCCTTCATCAGACTGAAGATCTTCGAAATCCCATCCACACTCTTGACTTCCCCATCTCGGTTAAGGAAGCTATCCAGGCCCTTGAGAAGCTCTTTGGGGTCTATGGGACCCGAACCCATGATCGAGGTTTTTACCCACCTCGGGCTCACGGGGGGAGGGGGTTAAAATTTTGGAGAAAAAAAATAAAACAACCAACGAGGACCCAAAACTCAATTATTTGGGGGGCCTCATTGGATCAAAAAGTCTCCTTAAAAAAAATAAAGGCCAACTCAGTATTCATTTCCCCCCCCCACCCAACTCCATGTAGGGGGGGGGGTCTTAGAAAAAAAGTTCTGAGTGGATTAAAAAAAGGAAACGCTGGATGAGTGAATTTGGGTGGGTTTGGGAAGGGAGGGTGGTTGATTATTCTTAAAGTTATGTGGTGACGGTCCTTCGGCCACAGATTTCAAGTCCCAGGCAGCGTGGGCTGGTGGGGGTGGGCAAGAGAGGTGGGAAGGGCCGGAAGACACAAGTGGTTGCGCTGGTGGCTGCTGTTTTCCCTTCCCCCCTCTCTCGGGATGCTTTCAAGGGCTTAGATGTTGCTGCGGCTTGTTTCTTTTCTCCTCGTGGCCGGCCCGTCTTTCTCCGAGAAAATTCAAACCCTTCGCTCAGCCTCTTCCCCCGGGCACCCTCTTCCGCCTCCTTCCTGGCCTCCGAACGCGTGCGCTTGACCTAGCGGCCTAGCACCTCCCTTTCCTCTGCTTCCACCACTTCCGCCGTCGAGATCATTTCTCACCAACGGTTGGTAGAATCGGACCGGTGCCTGCGCAGTGAGAGAGGATCGCGGTCAAACTCGACTTCAAAACTGCTTCAAGTACAAACTGTAAGAGTGGGATCTAAGAGTCGTAGTGGCTGGTTCAGCAAACACGCAATTGTGTGGCCGAATTCGATTGTGACGGAGTTGAAACTGGCCCCTCCCTACGGCTCCCCTTTCAGGCTTCCGTCCTGACGCAGATGCGCTGCCGCCTTGTGCACTGCGGGGTCGTCCTTGGCCGAGGTGGCTCCTCTTGTTGTGAAGGAGCTCTATTTTATTCCCGTCTTGCCCCTAGGTTCTTCTGACCATTTTTTGGTCTTTTTTTCTTTCTGTTTTATTTTTAGATTCCATATATGTGTGTTAGCATACGGTATTTGTATTTCTCTTTCTGACTGACTTCACTCTGCAGACCTACTAGAGAATGGACTTGAGGATATGGGGAGGGGGAAGGGTAAGCTGGGACAAAGTGAGAGAGTGGCATGGACATATATACACTACCAAATGTAAAATAGATAGCTAGTGGGAAGCAGCCGCATAGCAGAGGGAGATCAGCTCTGTGCTTTGTGACCACCTAGAGAGGTGGGGTAGGGAGGGTGGGAGGGAGGGAGATGCAAGAGGGAAGAGATATGGGGACATATGTATATGTGTAACTGATTCACTTTGTTATAAAGCAGAAACTAACACACCATTGTAAAGCAATTATACTCTAATAAAGATGTTTAAAAAAAGAATATTGACAATAAAAATCATCTACATTGGAAAAAAAAGAATGAGTTTATATTGATTTGATATTTTGTTACTATTGGAGATTGAGTGAAATGTTTACATTCACTTTTGTTTGTTATTAGACCAAAGCATACATTATTTTTCATCATAAATTTTTTTTTTTTTTTTTTTTTTGGCCGTGAGCACTTGCAGGATCTTCGTTTCCCAACCAGTGGTTGAACGTGGGCCCTTGGTAGTAAAAGCACAGAGTCCTAACCACTAGACTGCCAGGGAATTCCCCTCATCATGACTTTTATGAAATCTTTCTTTTGTCAGATTATCCAAATCCAAAATTTACTTTTTATTGCTTTACTTTAAGTGAAAGTGACAGCTTTGAGTTAGGTCAATTGTTCTTGAGACCCCTTTAGTGCTACTTTAGGAGTACATAATAACTTAATGGTAAAGAATCTTAATGCATATGTTGGAATGAATTTATTTAAAATACTGTATTAAGAACTTTACCTTATTTTTCTTTTTACTTTTACAGTAAGGCAAAAGAGAATGAAAGAAGTAGATAATCTTGAAAGTATAAAGGAAGAATGGTGAGTTAATTTATGCATTTTCTTTGTTATTAATGCCTTTGTTACTGTCTTTCTCTCTTTTTACGTTTCACTGACTTAGTTAAGTTTTCATGATGATTATCTGTTAAATACCAAATAGTAATGTACTTTAAAGTTTTTTTTTCCATAGCTGCATTCAGTGGATTTTAGTCAAGTTTTAAATCTTTTTGTGATTAATTTTTTTAAGTGTTAAATTTCTCTCTGCCCACATATTATTTCTGTTATTTAAGAGGGAAGTTAAAGTAACTATTTATTACTTCATTAGCCTCTTGTGTTATACCATCTTGAAGTCATAGTGGAAATATAATGGCTTTGGAATCAGGTAAACCTAGGTTTGAATCCCATCTCTGTCTTAACACTACTGCTCTGGCATTTGAGCAACTTAGGTAGATTCTTTGAGCTTCAATATCTCATCTAAAAAGGAGGAGGTGTACATAGTTACCTGAAAGGTTTTTGTAAGAATTAGATAACCAATTTAAAGCACCGAGCATCGTATTAGCATATAGCAGGCACCCAATAAATGGTAGATGCAAAGTCTGTCGTTCTTATTAATACAAAATTCTTTATTCTCACTTCTCTGAAGTGGAATATTTATTTTTGTATTATGTTCTGTGTTTTAAATACTTGAAAAGGTAAATATCTTTCATTCATAGTCCATTTAAGGAGACAGGTGTTTACAAGTACTTTGTGAACACTTTCTATACCGAACAAATACTATTTATTATTTTTTCACTAGAGTACTTACTGTTTTATATAAATATCTGATACTAAGTATATAATTGTGAGGTTATGTCAGGAGCCCCTAAGACTGCCTCCAGATGTGATGATTTGCTTAGAGGATTCACAGGATTCAGCCTATAGTCATACTAATGACTAAGCTTTATTGCAATGAAAAGATACTTTGCAAGGGGGTGAAGTCCAGGGGAAACCAGGCATAAGCTTCTAAGAGTCCTTGCCCAGTGCAGCCACCAGGACACACACTTAATTCCTCCAGTAGTAAGTTATATAGCACGTGTGAGATGTTGTCTACCAGGGAAGTTCATTGGAAATGAGCCTAGGGTTTATACTGGGGACTAGGCACATTTTAAAATTCCATACTCATGAGAAAAGTAAAAAGGATAGCAACAGTTAGGCCTGCTACGTTAACTCTTTTCTACACAGAAATAAGTTGAATGGCTTGCTTATTTATTTATTTATTTACTTACTTACTTACTTACTTGCTTGCTTATTTATTTTTGCCACACCTTGTGGCTTGCAGAACTTCCCCAACCAGGGATCCAACCCGTGCCCCCTGCAGTGGAAGCACGGAGTCTTAACCACTGGACCACCACAGAAGCCCCAGTTGAATGACTAATTTGTTTTTTTAATTTTCATTTATTAATTTTTGGCTGTGTTGCGTCTTCATTGCTGCGCGTGGGCTTTCTCTAGTTGCGGTGAGCAGGGGCTACTCATTGTGTGTGCGGTGCGCAGGCTTCTCATTGTGGTGGCTTCTCTTGTTGCGGAGCACGGGCTCTACATGTGTGGGCTTCAGTAGTTGTGGCTCACAGGCTCTAGAGTGCAGGCTCAGTAGTTGTGGCGCCCGGGCTTAGTTGCTCCACAGCATATGGGGTCTTCGCAGACCAGGGCTCGAACCCGTGTCTTCTGCATTGGCAGGCAGATTCTTAACCACTGCTCCACCAGGGAAGCCCTGAATGACTGAGTTTAAAGAGTAAAATTAACTTAGGACTTCTAACAGTTTTGTGGAGACGTAATTCGCATACCATATAACTCATCCATTTAACTATGATTATGACTGTTCCTCACACCTTACCACCTTTAGTTTCAAGAGTGCTTTGTGTTACCAAAAAGTACATAGTAACCCCCTTTAAAGCCATTTTGAGAGCTTTACAAAGAACACGGTTTTTAACTCTGGACCAGTGGTTTTCACCCTGGTGCAGTTTTGCCCATCCCACCCCCAGAGGCCATCTGGCATTGTCTAAAGATGTGTTTTATTATTATAACACTGGGGGGTTGGGGGTTGTCCATGCTACTGGCGTCTAGTGGTTAACGGCCACAGATGCTGCTAAACTTCCCACAGTGTACAGGACAGCCTGCCCAACAAAGAATTAACCTTTCCCAAATATCAATGGACTGAAGTTGAGAAAACCCTGCTCTGGACCACAAGTGTTAACGACTTCCCGAGGCCACATATCTCCTGTGTTAATTCAGAAGAGAGTCTCAACTGCAGGCGTGGAGGTAGCATGTCAGTTCTAGATCCTTTAACGAAAACAATTTGTGTAAATTTTTAAGAGAATTAATGGTTAATAGTGCTTATTTTTCTTTTTTGTGTGTGTGTATAGGGTTTGTGAAACAGGATCTGACCACCAACCTCTTAGTGATAATCAACAAACAAATAGTGAATATTTTGTTGACAGCCTTTTTGAGGAAGCTCAGAAGGTTGGTGCCAAATGTTTGTCTCCCACTGAACAAAAGAAACAGGTAAGTGTCCATAAATTTTTTCTTTCCCAGTGCTTCTCAACATATGGCCCTTTAGAGGTCAAAACTGTTTTCATAATAATAGTAAGATACTATTTACTGTTTTCACTGTGTTGAGTTTGCACCGATACTGCAAAAGCAGTGGTCGGCAAAACTGGCACCTTAGGAGGAATTGAGGTAGTGACACTACTCTGTACCAGTAACTACTGTATTCTTTCCTTGAACTTGCAGGGGGGAAAAACACTCGTTTCAATTAAAAATTTCCTTGATGAAGCAGTAAAATTGACACATTTCATTAATCCCCAGCTCTTTAATACACATCTTACAATATTCTATGTGATAAAATATGAAGTGTATGTAAAACATTTCTACAATATACAGAAGTATCTTAAGGAAAAGTACCATTGCTTGAGATACAAGCTGAACACTCTGCTTTTTCATGGTGTACTGTTTTTACATGAAAGTGATTTACAGACAACTAGTTATTCAGTCTTGGATATTCTGCAGACATTTTCTCAAAATGTATGAAGTAAATCTGACACTTCAAGGGAAACAACTTACAGTATTTATTGCAAATGATAAGATACGATTTTATCAACTTTTTTAAGTGAAAGTAAGAATTTTGATAACCTGCCATCATGCACTTGACAGCTTCCCAAAACTTAAAAGATATTTCTGATAGGATTATTGTCATATTAATAAATATACCTTTAAGTTTAAGATTCCATGTTCAGATTCTCAACTATTTTTTTAATAAATTTATTTTTTATTTATTTATTTTTGGCTGCGTTGGGTCTTCATTTTTGCACGTGGGCTTTCTCTAGTTGCGGCGAGCGGGGGCTTCTCTTCGTTGCAGTGTGCATGCTTCTCACTGCGATGGCTTCTCTTGTTGAGGAGCACAGGCTCTAGGCGCGCAGGCTTCAGTAGTTGTGGCACGTGGGCTCAGTAGCTGTGGCTTGCAGGCTCTAGAGCGTAGGCTCCGTAGTTGTGGCACACGGGCTTAGTTGCTCCACGGCATGTGGGATCTTCCCAGAGCAGGGATTGAACCTGTGTCGCCTACATTGGCAGGCGGATTCTTAGCCACTGTGCCACCAGGGAGGTCCCTCGACTTTTTTTTTTTTTTTTTTAATTGAAGTACAGTTGATTTAAAATGTTGTGTTAAGAAATTCCCTGGCCGTCCAGTGGTTAGGACTCTGAGCTTTCCCTGCTGAGGGCACAGGTTCAGTCCCTCGCTGGGGAGCTAAGATTCCACAAGCCACGCGGCATGGCCAAAAAAAGAAAAAAGTTGTGTTAGTTTCAGATGTACAGCAAAGTGATTCAGTTTTTTTATATATATATAATATATATAATATATATAATGTATATAAAAATATATGATATATATAATATACATAAAATATATGTGTTATATATATTTTTCAAATTCTTTTTCATTATAGGTTATTACAAGATAGTGAATATAGGTTCCCCGTGCTATGCAGGAGTCCCTTGTTGTTTATCTATTTTATATGTAGTAGTGTTTATCTGTTAATCCCAAACTCCTAATTTATCCCTCACCCCACCTTTCCCCTTCAGTAGCCATAAGTTTGTTTTCTATATCTATGAGTCTGTTTCTGTTTTGTAAATATATTCACTTGTATCATTTTTTTAGATTCTACATAAGGGTTATCATGTGATATTTTCAACTAACTTTTTTTTTTGCGGTACGCAGCCCTCTCACTGTTGTGGCCTCTCCCGTTGCGGAGCACAGGCTCCGGACGCACAGGCCCAGCAGCCATGGCTCACGGGCCTAGCCGCTCCGCGGCATGTGGGATCTTCCCAGACTGGGGCACGAACCTGTGTCCCCTGCATCAGCAGGCGGACTCTCAACCACTGCACCACCAGGGAAGCCCTCAACTAACTTTTGAGATACTACCACTTACTACATTTTGAGGTAGTATCTTGGAAAAGCTATTAAAATGCTTTTTGCAACTACATATCTGTTTGAGGCTTGATTTTTGTTTTTTTTAATGTACTTCAATCAAAATGCCATATCACAGCAGACTGAAGGCAGCAGCAATTATGAGAATCTCGCTGGCTTTTCGAAGTCAGACATGAAAGAGATCCCTTTACTCTAATTTGCCTTAAAATTTTTTCTAAATATATTTTTTATTTATTTTATTTGGTTGCACTGTGTCTTAGTTGCGGCAGGCGGGCTCCTTAGCTGTGGCATGCAAACTCTTAGTTGCGACACGCATGTGAGGTCTAGTTCCCTGACCAGGGATCGAATCCGGACCCCCTGCATTGAGAGCTCGAAGAGAGTTCTTTAGTTCTTCAGACTGAAGTCTGAAGGGCTTAGGTTGAAAAATAGCAGCCCAGTTCCTCCATGGCCATGATATCTAATTCCCAGAGGTAATCACTACCCAGAGGTAGTCTTAACTATTTCTTCTTGTATAAAGACTGTATTTCTAAGAATATACTAAAAATGATAGTTCTTGATTTTTTAGTTTTTTCAAATTATGTATTGACTTTTTTAAAATAGAAAATGAGAATTTAGCTCTTATTCTTCCTTCCCCTCATCCCCAAACCACCTCCTCTCATTTGACTAACATAATTATATCATAATTTGGGATTAAATCAATTATCATTGTTTATATCTTTATGACTTTGTAAATACTGTCCAGCATCACTGAGTCATGTAGTGTGTGATGACATTTCTTTTCCTGACTGCCTTTAAAATTTTCACTAGAATTAGTAGTTTTTTCCCTTCCAGTTTGCCTTTATTTTCTTTGTGGCTGTCATTAATTTATCCCTGAACTCTGATAGAAGGCCGTATCTATACCTTGGTATAGATTCTTTTTCATTCATTCAATACAGAAACTTGTATTTTACTCTTCTAGGACATTTTCTCATGTTGCTTCTCGATATTTTGCTCCCCTCTGTTTCCTGTCTCTCTAGAATATTTTTACTTAGATAACGGATCTCTGGGACTGAGTCTCATTATTTCTCCTGTTTTCCACCTCTTTGTTGTTTTGTTCTATTTTAATTGTAATATTTCTTCAACCTTATATTCAATCCTTTTGTTTAATTTCCATTTTAAGTTTCTAAGAGCTCTTTTGCTCCCTGAATATTCCCTCCTACTCCCTTTCAAACATCCTCTCTTATATAAGTGTATTAATTATCGTTTTTGCGTTTTTGTTTTTAAGTTTCTTCTGTTTTCCTCAGTGTCTTTTTTTTTTTTGGCCCATGCAGCTTGTGGGATAGTTCCTTGACCAGGGATTGAACCCCGGGCCCTCAGCAGTGAAAGTACCGGTCCTAACCACTGGACTGCTAGGGAATTCCCCTCCTCAGTATCTTTATGTACTCTTTTCCTATTTGTTTTGTTCTCATTCTTTTCTTTTTTTTTAATTAATTTTTATTGGAGTATAGTTGATTTACAATGTTGTATTAGTTTCTGCTGTACAGCGAAGTGAGTCAGTTACACATATACATATATCCACTCTTTTTTAGATTCTTTTCCTGTATAGGTTATTACAGAGTATTGAGTAGAATTCCCTGTGCTATACTGCAGGTCCTTATTAGTTGTCTGTTTTATATATGTGTTAATTCCAATCTCCCAATTTATCCCTCCCTGCCACTTTCCCCCTTGGTAACCATAAGTTTGTTTCCTACATCTGTGACTCTATTTCTTTTGTGTAAGTAAGTTCATTTGTACAATTTTTTTAGTTCTCTTTCTTTTCTGTGAGTACCATGAGAGCAGAGTCTTGGCAGTTTGGTTATAGGTAAAAAAAAAAAGAGGTAATATAATATAGTGGTTAAGAGTATGGATTCCAACCCCAGCTCCACCCTTACTGACCATGTGGTATTGGGCAATTTAATTAATCTTTTGTGTTTCTAATTTCCCATCTATAAAAAGGATAATAATACCCACCTTGTGTGGATTTTAGGAGGATTAAATAAATACATGTAGGGAAAGTACTTTAAACAGTGTTTGGTACATGTAAGTGTACACACAAGTGCTCTCCCAGATAAGTACATAGACAGACAGACAGATAGATAGGCAGGCAGGCTAATAATATATGCTATCATTATTGTGATTGTTTTCCCTAACATCTTAGTGGAGTGTCTGTTACATATTAGGCACTCAATAAACATATGCTGAATGAATAAATGCTAGAGACAAGGGAAGGCCTCTAATAGTCTATTTTCTTAAATGGTTTTTTATAAGTCCTTCTGTGTTCAGCCTGAAGCATCCCTGCATCCTACTGTATTTCTGAACCTTTCTGTATTTCTACAGTGACTTCTTTGATTCAATGAGTGAATAAATAATGTTCTTAGGAGATGATCAACAAGATGTTGAGAGATGAAATATTGATAACAGTAACACTGATAGTTTATATTTGAAGGAATAGCCATTAATTACTCATAGTTTTTTTTCCCCCTTTATTCTTCTTAATATTCAAGTCATTTCAGAGTCATTCTCTAAACTGTTGAGAAGTCTGTTCTGGCCAGAAAGCTTTAGTGTCCTCTTAGACAGGGCACAGAATATTTTTGCAAATGACCTCTCTTAAAGAAGCTTATTAATGAATTATTTGAAAATATTATTCATTATGAACCATATTTTATGTATACATTATAATTTTTGATATTTTACATTTGAAGCTTGCTGTTAAGAATGGTATATTTAAAAAATTTGTAGCTGTGTGCGGTGGTGGATGTTAAGTACACTTCTGTAATCATCTTGCAATAGATATATATATCAAACGATTATGTTGTATACCTAAGACTAATACAAGGTTATATGTCAGTTATATCTCTATTTTAAAGAAAAGATTGATACAGAAAATATACACTGATAGAAGAAAGTTTCAAGGGGCTTTTAGTTTATTAGTACACTTCATTTATTAACATGATGCATCTTGTTTCTTACTGCTTTGCAGGCAGATGTAAGTATAAAATTATGGAAAAATGGATTCACAGTCAATGATGATTTCAGAGGTTATTCTGATGGTGCAAGTCAGCAGTTTCTGAACTCCGTCAAAAAAGGGTAAGCAGTCTTTGTAAATAGAGGGATATTTATTTATTTATTTTAAATTAATTTATTTTTGGCTGTGTTGGGTCATCACTGCTGCCCGCGGGCTTTCTCTAGTTGAGGAGAGTGGGGGCTACTCGTTGTTGCGGTGCGTGGGCTTCTCACTGCGGTAGCTTCTCTTGTTGCGGAGCATGGGCTCAAGGCGCGTGGCCTTCAGTAGTTGTGGCACGCGGGCTCAGTAGTTGTGGCTCGAGGCCTCCAGAGCGCAGGCTGAGTAGTCGTGGCGCAAGGGCTTAGTTGCTCCACGGCATGTGGGATCTTCCCGGACCAGGGCTCGAACCCGTGTCCCCTGCATTGGCAGGCGGATTCTTAACCGCCTTAACTGTGGCTGATGGGCCACAGCCAGTTTCAGTGACATCAGGCACCCTCCCCTTCCCTCCTCGGGACAGGGCTTTCCCAGGAGGTGGGATGAGAAGGCTGGCCACAGGCAAATTTTACAGACTCAATAGAAGATAAACCCTTTAATTTGTTTCTGAAAAAATAAATCTCAGTGGATCTTTCTTCCCCAAAGACATGGCCTCTAGAAAACGGTGGTTCCTGTGCTTTTATAAGATAAACTTTCAGGGGACTTCCCTGGCCGCCCAGTGGTTAAGACTCCGCACTTCCACTGCAGGGGGCACGGGTTCCATCCCCGGTCGGGGAACTAAGATCCCGCATGTGGTGAGGCACAGCCAGAAAAACAAAAAGATAAACTTTCAGAAAAATATTTCCACAAAAGTAACTTTTGTTCATAAAAATGCTGGATCTTCGGTGGCTCAATATCAGTCAGTGTCCGCTTCTAGAAACAGTGTCATCCACTTAGCTGTACAAAGGGAAAGAAACACCTCATGCCCTGCTCAGTGTATCCCCACCACTGGCCCCATTCGCTCCCTCTGGGGTCTTCTGGCCTCGCTGCATCTGTCTCTCTCCTAATTGGACAGCCCAGCATGTCCGTCTGTCCCCACTCTGCCCACTCACGTGCTGTCAGCCTCTCTCAGACATCCAGTGGAACATCAGGGGAAACGAGTTCTGTGTGTCTGTCCTGTCAGGTAGCTTTGCCATCCAAGCAGGTTGGTGGGCCTGGTGCTCCCACAGGAAGTCTGCAGACCAGGCTGGTAGGGGCTTCCTTTTTCCAGGAATAGTTGCTACTGGTATGCTTTCCAGGTCACAGGTTGCCTGGAGCTGGGTAGTCAGGGGCACAGGCCTATCTGAGATGTCCTGCAGTCAACAGGCAAGACATGACAGGTGGGGGTCCTGGAGCCCAGGCCACTCCCTTCAGGAGAGTCACCGAAGACGCCATATCCCAGGGGAAAAGACAGGTCGTGTGTAAACTGGGAAGCAGGGGTGCCGAAGGGCTGAGAAGAAAGGGGGACTTGGAGTCCAGAAGACGCTGCTCCTGCCGCTCCAGCTCACACGAGTCTCAAGTTCAAGCGAGGCTGTAGCTGGTCCTCCTGTCGGAAAGGGAAGAAGCCAAAGGGAAGGAGGACGTGGGTGGGGCCCCGTGGAAGTGTCAGTGGCTGCTCCTTGTCTCTCTAGCAGCTCCTCCCCTTCTCAACCCCGTGAATGAAGCTAAAACCCTGTTCTCCCGAGTCCCACCAAGCAGTTCCCCATCCACCTGTTATTCCCCGAGTGTAGCGCATGAGCTCAGTAAGATGGGCTGGAGTCCCAGGCCGTCCACAGCAAGCAGTGAGGGACCCATGACAAAGCCACTTCCTGCCTATCGTGCGTGGTCCTCTGTATCTACATGGACTCGTGTTTGTAAACGCATGAGCGTCGGCAAAAACGTGGACAAGGCTCGTGAACGTCTGCTGGACCAGACGTGTTGATACTGCAGCGCCTGCTTGGCCTCAGGCTCTGGGCTGAGCTCTTGGGACGCAAACATGAAGAAAACAGACCCAGCTTTCAAGGTCCCCCCAGTCCACTGCGAAAGCCAGACAGTGAGCAGATCACCCTCGGGCAGTGGGATGGGGGGTGGTGGTTCGCAGGGGGAAGAACAAGGTCAGAGAGAGCTGCTCGGTGCAGCCTGCGGCGGGGAGAGCGGGAGACGGCTCCCAGGCTGGAGGGTGGTGCCATCCACCGGGCCCGAGGCACAGCAGGAGCAGCGATTGGGGAAGAAGATAAATTCGGTTTGGGGCCCATTTAGACTGACTGCCATGCTTGTGGGACATCAGGTGGAGGTGACCAAATGAGAGCCGTGCACATCTGCATGCCTCCCGGGCGTTGGCAGCCCTCCTGTGTATACCCGTGTGCGAGAGGTGCCTACCTCCCAAGGGAGCGGGAGCTGTTCCGACGTGGCACCTTTGGAGTGGGGCCGACCAGGAAGATGCACAGACCGATGAGGATCATGCAGGTGGGCATGGCACCGATGAGGACTTCGAGGGTCACCACTACCTGTTCCGCCTGCTTGCAGGCTCCTGGCTCATACCCCGCAAAGCTGGGGAAACACCATCCCATGCATCCAGCTCAGAGCCTGGCTTCCTGACGGAGGGGTCCCAAATGCCCAACCACCACGCTATCCTGAAACTTGGATAGTTTCCTGGCCACATCAGCCCAACTATGGGGGACGGAGTGTGAGGGAACAAACAGACCAGGGAGGAGTTCAGAGAAAGCTGAGAATGTGGGAAGCAGAGGCTTCAGAAGGGGTACAGCCACCAAGAAGGGCCCCTCCCAGTCATGTGCACAGAGAAAGCTAGGGTGGAGGTTCCCACACACCCTCCGGACCCACGGGTGACCCCTGGCTGGCTAAGGTGGGGAACTCTGCCCTCTGCTTCCCACGCCGCTAGTCTTTTGTGCCTCTGGTACAGCCCAGCTCTGTGACTCACTCCAGGCTGAGAGTGGAGAGGCCCAGGGCGCCTGCACCTGAAAGCTTGGTGAAGAAGACATAGGATGAATAGAAGATGGTCTCCAGCCCTGGGCCGTGCTGGTGCTGCAGCTGGAATTCATCCACCACATCTGGAAGCATGGACCTGGGGGAGGGGGCTGCAGAATTATCCCTTTTATCCTCCCCACAGCCACCAGCCCAGGAGCTCTCTGGGGACAGAGAGTGAGTCAGATTCACCCCTGGGTCCCCGCTGCCCAGGACCGGCCCACAGAGTCAGGCAATATTTCCCCAACACACAGCTGTCCACCATTCCTGCCGCCTGGCGCTCTTTCGGGAGGGCTCCACAGATGGCGCTGGCAGCCTCCATCTCCCGCAAGGCGGGGAGGGCCCCTCCCCAGCGCAGCCTGTGCACAAGGCCTGGGACAGCAGGTTGATGTGAAGGAGGAGGGATACCCAGTAGGAAGGACGTGAGGCTCCCACTCCCATTTCCCTTCACCCAGCCTACCAGGGTAGCAGCAAGGACACGGCAATGCTCACGCCAGATACAAAGGTCACGACGTATGCCACGGGTGCTGTGGGCACAGCAGCCAGCAGGATTGCAAATGGCACCATCCCCTAGGGAGACAGACACACTAGCTGCTCCCTCCACCTGCATCACCCCCCCTCAACGGCTCTTTGATGCACCCACTCACCGCTCTACTGATGACCCCCTGCGCCTGGTCCCCTGCTAGGCACTGAGCACTGCCGGTCCCCAGGAGGCTCAGGCTCCCAGGTCACTGCCCCCCCCCCATATCCCTCCAGGCCTTGCTTCCTGCCTCACTCACAAAGATCCCGAAGGCCGACATCCTCTTCCCAAATCGCTGCAGAACCCACTCCCACATCGGGGTGCTCAGCACTGCCGAGACCTGTGAGCGGACAGAATCATCACAGCCCAGGACACGCCCCCTGCGCCTGTGCCTGTGCCAGGCCCTCAAAGCCCTGACATTTAGGAGGGACGCTCGACGTTGACCTTGCACCCTGGCTGGAAACAGTGGCTGTGAACTTTATGACCCTGGCCCCAATTCCACCCTCGGCTGAAATGCAGGTGACCAAGACCACAGCAGAGTCCAGAACACTGACCACCGGAAGTCCGGCCACGTGTGTCACGGCAAGGGTCACACATCCCCAACTCAGGCCCCCGAGCGCCCTTGCCTCTACCGCCCCAGGTCCCCTCACCAGGATGGTTATCACCAGGCTCTGCACATGGTCATGTAGCCGGGAGGCGTGTGCACAGAACAGGACCAGGTAGCCCTGCTCCACCTGAGGAGGTCGCCAGGAAGTGGGCGTGTATGGGAAATGGCAGAAACGTGGAAGTCAAGGGCAAGGCTAGGGTCTCAAGTCTGGCCTCCCCTTTGGGACCTCAAGCGTCCGGTTCCTACCGCCATCACGCAGTCCCCTCCCCAACGAAGGACGCTTATCCCTGACACAGGTATAAATGCCATTCCTAGTCCCCCTCCCCGGCACAGCTGAGAACCACCCGAGACAGCGTCAGCTTCCTGGTGTCTGGGCCCTGACCCTCCCCAGCCCCACAAGCTCTAGGCAGGTTTCTCTTCTCCCAGCACCAGCCTCGCCAGGCGCTTGCCAGCCACTGGTTTCTCTCTGGTGCCGTGGGGACGAGAGACACCTGAACCTACGCAGGGCCAGTATGGCCAGAGCCAAGCCAGTGGGGATCAGCCTGGCCAGAGGTACCTGAACGGCTGCCGAGATGAACAGGAAGGAGATGACCAGCTTCAGGTAGGGCGGGTGCCGGACTGTGAGCCGCAGCCCAGCCAGGAAGCTCAGGCCCTGGCCGGAGGCTCGGGCAGAGGCATCTGCAACACAGGAAGGGGACATCTTGGCTTGGTGGAGTTCAAAACCCAAACCCACGGGCTTCCCTGGTGGCGCAGTGGTTGAGAGTCCGCCTGCCGATGCAGGGGACACGGGTTCGTGCCCCGATCCGGGAGGATCCCACATGCCGCGGAGCGGCTGGGCCCGTGAGCCATGGCTGCTGAGCCTGCGCGTCCGGAGCCTGTGCTCCGCAACGGGAGAGGCCACAGCAGTGAGAGGCCCGCGTACCGGAAAAAAAAACAAAAACAAAAACAAAAAACCCAAACCCACGCCCAAGAGGAGCCCGGCCGCAGCTTCCTCTTCCCACACCCTGCCTGCACCCCGCACCTACCCGGTCGCTCCTTCACCCCCAGGCAGAGCAAACTACTGCACACGGGGTACGTCACAGCAACCACAGTGGCTGCAATGGAGTAGAGACGAGTCTGTGGGACAGGACAGGACCTCAGTGGGGGTGATGTCTCCAACCCACGGAGGTGGGGATACCCAGGAGCCGGGCAGGAGTACCTCCCAGTGGGAGCAGAGGGACCCTCAGCCCAAGCCCAAGGATGCGGGGTGCCCCTCCTCCCAACCAGCCCAGCAGGAGAGGGAGATCTAAGGGCCCAGAGTGGTCCTTCTGCTGACCCTCTGCCTCCTGCAGGCATCCATGCCACCGTGGGTCTAAGCCCCCTTCGCCTCTCTCTCTCTCTTTTTTTTAAGCAAACGTTCATTGGGGCTGATTTCTGCGTGCTAGACCCTGTGGTTACGGTGATGAATAAGTGATCCTGTGCATCCACAGTAAGGGGCTTGGAGTGGGTGGGGAGACAGATCCAGGAGCAGACAGTGTGATGCATGATGACGCAGATAAATGTCAAAACCAGAACGGTGCTACCTAGCATGCAGAGGAAGACACATATGTAATAAAATACATTCAAGGCATGCATGGGAGTAACAGCCACCCAATTCAGCACAGGGGTTGCCTTTGGTGGGGGAGGAAAGAGGGAGATGGGCAGGGCTTCACCAGTGTGGAACCAGCACAGTTGCACAGGGTCCCACATTCAGAAGGCACTGCACTTGGGAGTTAATGCTCTGCTGTCTTGAAATTCGTGATGATTTTATCTATGAATTTGTGTTTCGTAAGTGAAGTCGATGGAACAACAGAGCTGGAACTACCAAGAGGCACCTGAATGCTTCTCGCCTTGGCTCACACGAGGCTCCGCCTCCCGGGAGGGGTTCTCAGCCTCCTGCTCCCTACTTCTTGGCATCCCAGGCCCTGCCCAGCTCCTGCTCTCCAACCCAAGGCCACTGCCACCCTCTGTTCCACCCTCACCCAGACAGTGACCCAGTAGCTTTGGGGAGGGCACTTGTAGAGGCCTCAGTGGGGCCTAGGCATGGAAGAGGGGAGGGTGAATCTGCAGGTCGCAATCCCTCTGATCCCAGGCTCATAGCACCATGATGGGGTTTGAGGGCAGCTGGGCAGAGTCTCTCCCCGACCCTGACTCAGGCAATCCCTAGACTGGGGCCGTGGGCCACGGGAAGGGGAGACTGACTTCCCCGCTCTCTCTGGGGCTCTACAGCTCCACTTTGCACTGTGCTCAGGCACATTCTGTAGCTGGGCTACAGGTGGGTCTGGGGATGGGGGGTACACAAGGACTTCATTGTAATGTTTTCTTACGGGTGGTGAACCATGGGTGTTGGTGGTATTATTCTCATACCATTAATTCCCAAATGTCGGTGGAGGTGAGTGATGTCATTTGCTTAAGGAGAAAGGGCTGGGGGGTGGATAGAAGATGAACTTGATGGATAAATAGAGGCATGTCCCCTAATTGCTGAAAAGGGACTTGCTTTGAGGAGACACGAAGAGGTACTAGCCCTTTCACACCGGGGGTGGGGTTGGCGTTGGCAGTCACCCGTTCAGGGATGGGTAGGACTGGTCATAGGTCAGGTTTTGCCCAGGGCTCTGCCAGGAAACCAAACCGTTCTGCTGTCTCTCTCCCCTGTCCCTGCCTGTGGCCCTTCCCCACCGCATCCCTTCTCTGGGGTCCGCCTCCTCCCCTCCAGATGGCCTGCTGATCTGTTGTCTGACTCCATGTTTAGAAGGCACCCAGCAGAAGCAGAGTTAGCAGGGAGGACGGAGGGCCTGGGCTCAGCTACAGGAGCAGGGAAGGAACGAGAGGGCATAGTGTGCAGAGCTGAGCCCCCAAACCACCATGAAGAGACCTGGGGGAGAAACGGCCCTGGAAGAAACAAGTGACCCCGAAGCGGGGGTCCCAGTGGGTCTGGGTAGCCTGGGCACTCACCGCGTTGGGGGAGATGGACATTTGTCCTGGGAGCGCAGTCTGCTTGCACCTGTGGGACCCGTGGGCACCAGACACGATGAGTCCATGGACAGTGGCTCCCATCAGCGTCCCTACCATCTCCAAGGTCATCCCTGGGACACAGCGTGGAGCAAGGTGACAGCTCGTGGGGCCAGGGGCAGAGCCATCCCACCCCACGCACCCCACGCCTGCCTGCACTCACGGTACACGGTGGCCGAGTCCCGCTCCCTGGGGCTGGGGGTCAAGAGCATGGTCAGTGCCGTGTAGGGCACCTGGAAGAACTGAGGCACCGGGCAGAGTTTAGGATGGCGCCTGCCACCAGACTGCCAACCCAGGCCAGCAGCTTCCTGAGGCCAGGCCTGCGCCAGGCTGGCACGTCCCTACTGATCCCCTCAACCAGGAGTTAGGGGCTGAGGGACAGGAGGGGCACCCAGCCTGGAGCCCACGAGAAAAGCTAATGGTCTTTGGCCAACTGGTAAGCGGGTGGGCAGCAGGGACCTGGACCCCTATCCCCAGCACACACACACTTCAGAGGGGCCTCCAGCCAGCACTGGGGTTCCAGGAGTCCAGGCCGAGGAAGGGGGCCACCTGCTTACCGTGGCCAGGGCCTGGAACAGGCAGTAGAGGGCTGTGTACCAGAGGCCGCGCAGGCTGGTGAAGGGGGGCAGGAACCACAGGAAGAAGGAGGCCAAGGCAATGAACGGCGTGCAGCCCAGCACCCTGTGGAAGCACAGCCCAGGTGGAGCGCCCCGTGGCGTCAGGACAGAGGATGCAAAGGGTGGGCCTGGAGCAACCTCACCCCTCTGGGTTCAAGCTCTCGGCCCCTGGAGAAGCCCTGGGCTGGGGCTCTCAGGGTAGGTGGGAGCCATGGAGGGCGCGAGGTGGCCGAGGGTGAGGAGGTAGCCAGGAGTAGGGGCTGGGGCACTTAGTGGCTGGGTGGTGCCATTCCCTGTTCCCGGGGCCACAGGCAAGTCACATCTTCTCTGTGAGACCTTCCAAGACACCCAGCTCAGCCTGGCTGCACTCCTAGACCCCCAGGGCCAGGCCTGCGACTCTTGGAGGGTTTGTCCAGCTCCGTGCCACCAGGTGAGGGAGAGGTCTATGAACACCTGCATGACTCAGTCAGACCCAATCCACTCCTGTCACCTACTGTTCAGACTTGTCCTCTAACCATCCACTAAGCAGCAGATGTGACAAACACAGTGACCTCAAGCCAGGGGTGGGTGCCAGGATCCTGAGGACCATGGGGCTGCTCACCAGGGCATGAGTCGTCCAGACCCTGTCCTCCTGCTTCTGTTGATGAAGAACCCAGCCAAAGGGTCGGCAGCTGCCCCAGACACCTTCCCTCCAAACAGGACAAGTGACACCTGGGCAGCAGGGATCTGAAAGGGACAAGGGAGGGGATAGCCAAGGCCCGGCAGAGTCAGAGAGGGTGTCTAGGCCTGCCCGCCCATCAGGAGGAAGATCTGGGAAACTGACAGGGGCCAGAGCCACAGTGCAAAGGTTTTTTGGTCTCTTCCCCAAGACGGGAATCCAGAGAGCTCCGAGGGCATATGTGTACCAGTAGAGAAGGGGGAGGGAGTGATAGCTGTTCCCTAGCACATTCCTGTTATACTTATGCCTGGTCACTTTCAGAGAAGACTTGAGAGATCCTCCCCTGAAGGGCTCAGTGCAAGAAGCGTGCACTGAAGCTGACAGTCAAAGGCAGACCTTGTGTTTCACAGTGAAAACATTTTACTGATTTTTCTGATTACATAAATGATACACTCATTATAAACACATTCAAACAGTACAGAAAAATACTGAGCAAAGCTCATCTGAAATCCCACCATGCTGAGACAACTGCCAGGAGTGTTTTGATCATCCTGTCCTGCGTTTCCTTATGTGCATCTGCAATTTATAATTTTACACAAATGGGATCGTATCAGCGTCATTTTAAAAAATCACAGAAAGATAAATAAATCATGGATACCTTATTAATAAGTCCTTTTTTGTTTACCCTCTATCCTCCACCATTCCCTCCTATAGCCAACATTAACACTCTGGCGGATATCCTTCCGGAATTTACTTTCCCCATGCTCATCCTTTAATCATGTACAGACATATATACATCCATATACCCATGCACCCACATATATGGGGCATGTTTTTGTTTTGCTAAAATAGGATCATTTTATATACCCTTCTCTAAAACTAACTTTTCTCACTTGACAGTGCATCATGGAAATCCTTCTGAGTCAACTGGTATAGATCTAACTCATTCTTTTGAGTGACTACACAGTAGCCCATTATGTGGATAAAGCCCAACTTATTTTCCAACTACTTCTATATTTTGGGGCATTCATGTTGCTTCCCACTTTTCCACTACAAACAGCCTGCAGTAAACATCCTTGAGGAGGTTGCCCTCAATAGCATTTGTTTTTTTCTCAGGCTCGGGTCAGAAGTACCATCTACCAAGCATGATGGGGGTGGAAGTAAAGGTGGGGTGAAAGGACCAGACACCAAGGCAGACGGAAGCAGGGGGCCCCGAGGCTGCTGCCCACACTCACCTGTGCCACATCGAGCAGGAAAAGTTGCAGGTAAAAGGCTATGGCGCTGGAGGCCACCTGGTTGGGGACCCCTCCAATGCCGTAGCACACCTTCGTACAGAATGAGAGGCGACCAGCTCCGCTGTCCTGGGGGAGACACAGGAGCTAAGCCCCCACAGACACCCAACAGCTCCCTCCAGCCCCCTGACTTCCAAAAGCATCCTGAGGTCCCTATGTCTTGAAGGCTTTTCCAGCAACCTCTCAGTCCTAATTTGTCCCAAATCATCTTAAAAGGAAGTGAGACAGAAAAAGGAAAAAAAAAAAAAATCCTAAACCATGACCTCTAAGCATTTCCAGGGGGAAGTTCTTCCTTATATTTCCCCACAGTGCTTCCTGCTGCAGTCTGTTTTATTCTCCAAGTCAGCAAGCCAGAGTGAACTGGGGGTCGGGAGGCCCCTAACTTTGCCACCAGCTTCCTGTGTGGACTTTGAATAAATCACTTTATCTCTCTAAGCCTCATCTGTCAAATGGATATTCCTGCCAACTTCAAGGGATTTTTTTTTTACATCTTTATTGGAGTATAATTGCTTTACAATGGTGTGTTAGTTTCTGCTTTATAACAAAGTGAATCAGCTATACATATACATATATCCCCATATCTCTTCCCTCTTGCGTCTCCCTCCCTCCCACCCTCCCTATCCCACCCCTCTAGGTGGTCACAAAGCACCGAGCTGATCTCCCTGTGCTATGTGGCTGCTTCCCACTAGCTATCTACTTTACGTTTGGTAGTGTATATATCCATGCCACTCTCTCACTTTGTCACAGCTTACCCTTCCCGCCCCCCCCCCATATCCTCAAGTCCATTCTCTAGTAGGTCTGCGTCTTTATTCCTTTCTTACCCCTAGGTTCTTCATGACATTTTTTTTTTTTTGCGTTACGCGGGCCTCTCACTGCTGTGGCCTCTCCCGTTGCGGAGCACAGGCTCCGGACGCGCAGGCTCAGCGGCCATGGCTCACGGGCCCAGCCGCTCCGCGGCATGTGGGATCTTCCCAGACCGGGGCACGAACCTGTGTCCCCTGCATCGGCAGGCGGACTCTCAACCACTGCGCCACCAGGGAAGCCCTTCATGACATTTTTTTCCCTTAGATTCCATATATATGTGTTAGCATATGGTATTTGTCTTTCTCTTTCTGACTTACTTCACTCTGTATGACAGACTCTAGGTCCATCCACCTCACTACAAGTAACTCAATTTCGTTTCTTTTTATGGCTGAGTAATATTCCATTGTATATATGTGCCGGATGTTTTGATGAGCAAATGAGGCAATGGCTCCGGGAGCTGATTGTTAAATATTCGGGACTTTTGCAAGCCAGTGATTACTGGCAGCCTGAAATTGGCCATGGTGAGAGTATTTACACCACAGAAATCAGTAAACAGCAAAAATCAGAGTTTCTTTTCTGGAGAGACTGTTTACCAACCCACCACTAAAATGAAGTAACGCTTATGACCCCAAATAATATGTGTGTGTATCCCTATATATATATCCCTAAGCTACCCAGTGAACTCCAGACTCAAACTAAACTGTCTACTCACAGCCCCACATGGTTGCCAAACAGGCATTTCAGCTTAGCATGGTCAAAACACAGCTCCTGGGCCTCCCTGGTGGTGCAGTGGTTGAGAGTCCGCCTGCCGATGCAGGGGATACAGGTTCGTGCCCCGGTCCAGGAGGATCCCATATGCCGCGGAGCGGCTGGGCCCGTGAGCCGTGGCCGCTGAGCCTGCGCGTCCGGAGCCTGTGCTCTGCAACGGGAGAGGCCACAGCAGTGAGAGGCCCGCGTACCGCCAAAAAAAAAAAAAAAAAAACCACAGCTCCTGATTTCCATCCCATTGTCTTAACCTCTTAACCCTGTCGTCCCGTCCCCATGGCATTAAATAGCCCCAGTGTCCACTCAGCAGCTCAGACCACAAACCTAGAAGTCATCCCTGATTCCTCTTTCCCAATTCCCCTAATCTATCAGTGACAGCCTCCTAAGTGGCTTCTCTGCTTCTACTCTCGTTCCCTACTATCCACTCTCCATCCAGCAGCCCAACTGATCTTTTCATAACATAAATCAGATTGTGTCTCATCTCTGCTTAAAACCCTCTAACAGCTTGCCATTACAGTCTGAATAAAACTCCAAGTCCTTCCCATATTGCCTACAGGAGGCCACCCAATCAGCCCCCACTCCCTTTCCCACCTCACTTCAGATAGCTCTCCTCTACCATGGTAGCCTCCTCCTTCTTGTTACTCAAAATGACCTTTTCTGTTGCTGCCTCAGGGCCTTTGCACTTCCTGTCCCTTCTGTCTGGAAGGCTCTTCCTCCAGGTCTTTGCAAGAGCTGACTCCTTGCCATTCAGGCTGAAGCCTAAATGTCGTCTCTTTAGAGAGGCCTTCCCTGACCACCCAAATCTCTCTCTCAGTTGTACTAACTACAGGATATATTCTTATTCATTTTCTGCCTCTCCCCACCAGCATATACACTCTCTGAGAGCATGAGCTATATAACTTTGATTCACCACCATGTCCCCAGTACCTAGAACAATGCTGGGCATATAGACAATATATATATTTGTTAAAAGAATAAATGCCATGAAGACACTGTGGCAAGTGCTATTTCTTCCAAAGACGCTGGGAATCCTTCTCTTTCATCTTTTGCCCGGGGATGGGAGGGGAAGTGGCGAGGCCCGTGGTTTCACCCATTTTTGTATCTTGCCAGACACCCCAAAGGAAAGGAAGGTCTTCCCAGATAAGGGTTTATCCAGTCCTCTGCACTCTGCCTACCCACACATGAGGCAGGATGTGGGCTTCTTTTCTGATATTTTTGTGAACACTATTTCAACTTCCAGAAAGCTTAACAACAGGCAGAATCCAACATGATAACTCTCCCCCCACCCTGCCCCCTCCATAATGGGACCCTGGTTTCCCACTAAACATACCTATCAAGTTTCTGATACATAGAAGGCACTTGAAACAGACATTCCAGCTGAAACTAGGTATATGATACAATCTTGGAATCTTGAGGAAGACAGTTTTACCTACTTAAATCATAAGCCCTTCACAGTCAACTGAGATCAAGTTTGAGATTTAGACAAATTCGACACATTTGAATGCAAACTCTGTCTGCCATTTCTAGCTGTGTGACCAGGACAAGGTACTCAGTGTGCCGAGCTTCATTTCCTCACATTTGAAATGGGGATAATACACCTCATAGAGTTGGTATGAGAATGAAATGCTAGCATTTCATGGACCATGTTTCCCCTCTAGCCATTCATCTCACCCTGAATTTCTAAATTTCCCTGGGAAGTGAGAGTCCCCAGAGGGCCTCTTAATCTTGCTTGCTTTCTTGGAGGCCACAATCTTTTGCTCCGAGGTGCCGGGAGAGGAAGCACTGAGTCAGCATAGGGAATTGAAGCCACAGACAGAATGAACGCGTTGAGCACAGGGCGGGCAGTGGATTTTTGCACTCGGCGGGAAAGTTGAGACGTCCTAACTCCTCTCCAACACAGCCACCCTGAATGACATGCACCCCAGCCCCATCCAGGGGATGGGGGGAGGGGGGATGCGAGGGGCTGAGGGCGCCCCTAGGTTCCCGCCTGCCCGCCACCCTCACTTGGGAGCCCGGTTGCCAGGAAGGACATCTCTAGAGGCAGTCTCCTCAAGGAGAGCCCGGCGCCTGGAGGAAGCCGGGTTTGAGAGGGTCGCTGTGGCTGCCCGCAGCACCTGCCCGGAGACTGGGGAAGGGAGGCAGCCTCCTCACGCACCACTCAGCGTCCTGCCTGCCCAGGGTGCAGGGGGCCTGGGGAAGACCTGGAGTGCGGTGGACAAGAGCCCTAGACTGGCCCTGGCCTCACTAGGTGGAGGAATCAGCAGCTTACTTCGCTTGCCTAGGACTCGGTTTCCCATCCTGTTCCCTTTGGGGCTCCCGAACACCCTCAAGCCTCTCGGCTCTCAACTGTCAAACCCTACCAGGGGCAGTTCAACAACCTGGAGGCTTGCCGGGGCTGGCTGAAGGCCTACGCCCAGACGCCCGGAAGGTCCCGGGGCCCGTCCGGCCCAGCGCCCGCTCTGCGCCCGGCTCAGCCTCCAAGCCCCTCGCGCCCCTCGCTTTGCGCTCACCGAACCGGGCTCCAAGGTGTGCGCTTCCGGCGGGGGTGGCGGCGTGTCGACTGGCGGGGCCGGGATCCCTTCGGGGGACACTGCCATGGCGCACGGCTGCACGCTCTCGGTGTTATCGCCCGGCCGGCCGCCCCCGCGGGGAGGGCGGCTCCCGGGCCGAGAGGGCGCGGCGCGAAGAGGGGCGGGGCGGCGGGCGCGCCCCGGGCCGGGGGCAACGCGCGGGAAAACGGGGAAGCCGCGAAGTGCGCGGGTTCGGTTTCCCAAAGTGAAAAACGCCAGAGCCCACATTTGCCGGGGGAAAGGCTGGCCAAGTCACTCGGGACCGTTTTCCTTGGGGTAGGTCTCCGAGGGAGGGAGTGAGAGCCAGCGGCCGTTCGCGCTAAACTCGCCTGCTAAATCCTCGTGAAAGCCGACAAACAAATTCATTAGAAAAACGAAGCAATAGAATTGACCTGCTCAGACTAAGATTGTGGCTGAGGAGGCTTACAACACTCTTTAAAAAATTGATACAGGATGCCCGAAATACACATTCTCCAACCTCATACAGACAATGGGTATGGCCATGTAACTAAGTCCCGGCCAGTGAATAAAAGCTGAGTGGTGTAGGCAATTTCCCAGAAAGGTCCTTAAAAGAAAGGGAAGGGGTCACATCACATACAAAATTAACTGAAAACCCATCACAGACCTACGTGTAAAGGCTAAGACTATAGAACTCTTAGCAGAAAGCAGGAGCATATCTTCATAATCTTGGGTTAGACAAATGTTTCTTAGACAGGACGCCACAAGCATAAGTTGGACTACATCTAAATGAAAACCTTTGTGTTGTAACCTATGCAACCAGTGAAAAGACAACCCACAGAATGCGAGGAATGTTTGCAAATCGTAAGGATTTGTTCCGGAATATATAAAGAACTCAAAACTAAACAGTAAGAAGATAGCCCAATTAAAAATTCGGTGAAGGATCCGAATAGATATTTCTCCAAGATAGACAAATGGGCAATAAGCACAGGAAAAGATACTCATGTCATTAGGGAAATGCAAAACTACAAGATACCACTCCACTAGGAGGGCTATAATTATATAAAAAGACAGTAACAAGCGCTGGGGAGAATGTGGAAAATCATACATTGCTAGTGGGCATGTAAACTGTGCCGGTGCTTTGGAGAAGTTTGGCAGTTCTTCAAAAGTTAAGTATGAAATTATACGACCCAGCATTTATTCCACTCCTGAGGAGGCAACAGAGATGAAAACATGATCACGCAACAACCTGAACACAAATGTTCATAGCAGCACTATTTTTAATAGCTAAAAAGTGGAAACAACCCAAATGTCCATCAGCTAATGGCTATTTAGGTTAGGAATATTCATACAATGGACTATTATTCAGCAATAAAAACGACATGGATGAACCTTAAAAACATTATGTTGTGAAAAAAGCCAGTCACAAAAGACCACATATTGTTGATTCCATTTACATGAAAATGTCCAAATAAATAAACCTATAGGAAGAATGTAGACTTGTGGCTGTCTAGAACTGAGGGTGGAGAAAGACTATTAATGGGGTTTCTTTTAGAGATAAAAATGTTCTAAAATCAGATTGTGATGGCTGCACAATCCTGTGAATATACTAAAAAAACACTGAGTTGTACACTTTAAATGGGTGAATTGTAAGGTATGTGAATTACATCTCAATAGCTTTTTTTAAAAAGGGAATGGATATGCTTCTACTGGATGAAATGATGAAATGCAAATGTGATGGCTGGTGCCAACAGGCTATCTGAAGACCTTAAGTTAACTGGTGCTGAGATCCGCAGATTAACAATACTGGAGTCATGACTTTTGATCTAGCAGCTCTGAACTGCTTCCCTCCGGACTTCTGCATGGGAAATAAAATAAAATGTATTCTGTAAGCCATTATTTTGGATTTCCTATTACAGCTAAATCTAACCCGAAAGTATACACTACCCGGTATAAAGCAAGTCATCCCATTTTCTATGCCTCAATTCCTTAATCTAGAAAACGGGTACCTTCAGTTTCCTTGATTGCAGCCCTAGCAAACAGTGCAAAGATAACTAGGTAATGCATGTGTTAAATATTTAATTTCTTGGAAACTAAACAAACTCAAGGTGAGTTTCTTTGGATAATTTATGTTTGAGCACAACACTTTATATGCAATTTCTGCAGGTTTGGAAACACTTCACTTACAATACTTATACTGTGTTGCATGTACTACCACAATTTTACTTTTGAAGGGAAGTGGGCAACAGAAAAAAAACAAAAAACACCTCCCTCTCTTTTTTGCACAGAAATGTAACTAAAAGGCAGTTTTTCCCCTAACAGTTACTGTTCTGCTTAAAGTGATAGTATATTCCTAATGCAATTTTTAAAGACAAATAGACTTCAATAAATAAAACAGGCCGACAATAATCAAGAAGCCTGCCTTTGGAAACAAAACTAAAGACTGATACACTTAAAAACATCTGAAAGGATGCACACCAATACGTTATTAGTGGTTATCTCTGAAGGGTGGAATAACAGGTGAGCTAAAGATCATTTTAGCATAACTGTATAATTTTCTCCAATGAATATGAATTATCTGTGCAAAAAACATACATTTAAATCAAGTGACAAAGAGCCAAATATTAGTCTACTGAATAAGCCACTTCTATTTGAAGATTCAGTGTGATGAGCAATGTTTAAATTAAATGGTTTGTACTAAGAGCAAAGGGGTAAATCTTACTAAGGAGTCTTCATGCTAGTTCAACTAAGGACACAAAGGATGGTGTAAGAAGTAAACACAACCATTGAGTTAGTATTAAAAATATCACATTTTAACACTTCTGAGTACTAAATGAAAGTAACATTGGTTAAAGTACCTGGCAAACAGAAAGCACCTAATAAATGTTTGTTGATTCTCAAACTGAATGACTTTGCCAAATAAAAATGACAAATGCATCCCTATGTAACTATTTCATAACAAACAAATGTAAATTGTCTCACTGATCCTTTTAATGAACAGTAAGTATTTCATCTTTAAGACAACAGTTCTTTAACCATTAGCAAGATTGCTTTCAAAATACTTCAAGGCACTGAAATAGATGCATACATAATTTCAACACAATTAAGTATAATGAAAAGTATTCTGAATGACAGAAGTATATAAAATAAATAAGATCATCTTTATAACCTGGATAATGCATAGTAATTTAACCAATAAATTAGAATCTGTAAAATTAGATATGTACTTCTGCATATCACCCCCAACAATGGTTTTACACTGATTGATGCCACTTTTGAAACTACTTAGGTCAAACTGTATTCCACATCTAAGATGCTGGCTTTATTTTCAAGTTTGCCTTCCCTTGCTAAATTCGGTTTGTTTTCTAAAGTCAACATGTTTTGGGTATTCTACATATTTAACTAACAACTTTAGAATTTTAAACTTTAATGTAAAAAGCTTTATCAGATGGTTCTCACTTTAGAAAACCTTTAAGTATATCATCCACATTAATCAGAGTTTTCACAGTTACAAAAATGAGGGTTCTTGCTGATGGCAGGTCTTTCTCTACAGAACTTCTCACTGGGGTGTATTCTGCATGTACACACAAGAAAATCTCTAATGTGTCTTTTGGTTATTACTATAAACTGGAAAATCCACAAAGGAGGTCTTTTTATATGTACAAGAAAAATATTTCCAACAAGAAGCCCCTTTATAGAAATATATGGAGAATCAAAAATTGACTTATATTTATGCAAATGAAAATTATAAAATGCTTCATGATAGGCCTATATGAAACATTTTCTTAGATTCTTGAAAATATATTAACAATGACTTACGTTATATCTGATTTTACCATCCTCTCATTTTTTTAAGAATGCCATTATTTTTGTTTTACTAAAGAGACGACTCTACCACAGCCGTAAACGTTACAGACAATAAATATTTTCTATTATATATCTGTTCATTTCTGAGGGTATATGACAAAAGGAAAAGGCTCTCCTTTGTTCTCCCTCTCTTCTTGATAAAAAGACCTCTACCACCTAGAAGGCTGCGAGCTAGAAAAGGAAGCATTCTTAAAATGAACTTCAAACATAAGGTATACCTTATAAATCAGGTCATCTAGTTATGTGTTTATTTCCCTTTTGTTGTCCCTGAGCCTTTAATAAAAAACTCATTTAAATGTTGCAGCCTTGGGCCTCCCTGGTGGCGCAGTGGTTGAGAGTCCGCCTGCCAATGCAGGGGATACGGGTTCGTGCCCCGGTCCGGGAGGATCCCATATGCCGCGGAGCGGCTGGGCCCGTAAGCCATGGCCGCTGAGCCTGCGCATCCGGAGCCTGTGCTCCGCAACGGGAGAGGCCACAACAGTGAGAGGCCCGCAGACCGCCAAAAAAAAAAAAAAAATGTTGCAGCCTTGTCTCAGCTGTGCTTACAGAAGATAAAGCACAGGTTTATCTCATGATTAGTTCAGAATTAAAGGGTGGGAGGACAGTCTAAGAACAAACTGGTGGATTACAATAAAATTTAAAGGTCTAACAGTCCGATTTCAGTTGAGTCTTGCACTGTCCATGATGCAGCACACAGGTTTTATTTTATTAGGGTGGAAGCTTAGTGCAGGATTTCCTGAAGACTGGTTCTCCTACTACATACCTAAGAATTACTTGGGATTAAAAATGTAGACATCTGGAACCCATCCCAAATACAATGAACCGTTAAAATGTGTGTGGTAGGTGGCAGGTAATAGACATTCTGAAAAGCTTCCCAAGTGATTCTTACACATTAAGGCCTGAGAATCACTGCAAATCACTGCTTTTATAAGATTAGCTCTTGCAAGGGTCCTGCAAGGTCAAAACTATTTTCATAATTATACTAAGATGTTATTTGCTTTTTTTCACTTTCTCATGAATGTACAGTAGCATTTACTATAGGCTACATGATGTGTGATACTGCAACAGACATACAGAAGCAGATGAGATTCCATCTGTCTTCTTTAAATCAGACAGTAAAGATATTTCCAAAAAATGAAATACAATGCCACGTTTCTCACTAAATCTTTTTAAATTTTGGAAAAGAGACACTGTTCATAAAAATGTTCTTTATAGTAACATGTTATTTTTAATGAATATTTTATAAGTTTTTATTTTAAATATAATATTAGTATTTATAACCCACATAAGCAACAGGTCTTGAGACCAAAAAGTTTGAGAACTGCTCTTTCCAGCAGACATCCAGCACCCTATGAACATTACTGCTGTTAGGCATGGCCACTTAGTGCCTTGGCACATTCAATGTATATTTCACTTTAAATATGATTCAATAGATCGTCTGCAAAAAGCTTCTTAAACTTATTGTCAGGCAAGGGGATTTAATCTGACAGGGAAATACTGAGTGTAGCCAGTTTTAGTTAAAAATCTAGCATGTTTGGGCTTCCCTGGTGGCGCAGTGGTTGAGAGTCCGCCTGCCGATGCAGGGGACACAGGTTCGTGCCCCGGTCCGGGAAGATCCCACATGCCGCAGAGCGGCTGGGCCCGTGAGCCATGGCCGCTGAGCCAGCACGTCCGGAGCCTGTGCTCCGTGGAGGGAGAGGGCACAGCAGTGAGAGGCCCGCGTACCGCAAAAAAAAAAAAAAAAACTAGCATGTTTTCCTTAGTGACATCAGAATGTAATAACTACTCCTGTAATATATAAATGAGCTGTGTGGTGTATGAAGTAGAAAACCATACTTTACACGGCGCATTTAAAAATGTTAATTAGTAACATGACAACACTAGCATTAGGTTCTACGTGAGGCAAACAAACGGTCCACTCCGCACGTTAACGAAGAACAAACCCCTCATTTTTTTTTTTTTTTTTTTTTTTTGCGGTACGCGGGCCTCTCACTGTTGTGGCCTCTCCCGTTGCGGAGCACAGGCTCCGGATGCGCAGACTCAGCGGCCATGGCTCACGGGCCCAGCCGCTCCGCGGCATGTGGGATCTTCCCGGACCGGGGCACGAACCCGTGTCCCCTGCATCGGCAGGCGGACTCTCAACCACTGCGCCACCACGGAAGCCCCCAAATCCCTAATTTTTGAAAGAAAATAAAGTAGGGGATAAACTGCGGTTCCTAGAGAAAAAAGAATTCTTTTAAATTTATACGTCTCGAAAATGTTGAAATGTATGTCAGCAGATTGATACTGGCTTATACTAAGCTACACAGTTTTATTCTTAAATGAAAATACATCCCAGATACTGTTGCCAAGTTAATATTTGAGTGTATCTTACCATGAGATAATGCTAATTGGGAACACTTCTGAGGTTGAGGCATAGCTGTGGTGAAAGCAGTTCCTTCCAGCCTTTTGATTGTATCTCAGATATAAAAAAATTGCATTGATGTTTTTAACCTGCCATGTATAATTTTTTAATGTATTGCTATTTAAAAAAGTCTGAGACAGCTAACATTTAAACAAATCACTGCTGTTTGGGAATGATGTTTGAATGAAAGATGCTATGAACGTATTTGCTAATTTATGCCGTATTAAGATTTTAAA
This sequence comes from Mesoplodon mirus, assembly GCF_964341445.2. Taxonomy (NCBI): domain Eukaryota; kingdom Metazoa; phylum Chordata; class Mammalia; order Artiodactyla; family Ziphiidae; genus Mesoplodon; species Mesoplodon mirus. The sequence continues at coordinate 43,140,123 of NC_138990.1, forward strand.
TGATATAGTTATTTAATATATCTTACGTTAAATAACTGGTATTTGAAAATAAGTCTATTTTTCTTTCTGAGTAGCCTTCTGGGAAAAGTTCACTGAATATAGTTTCCAGTCATAGTTTATTTTCCTAACTTGTACTTATTTTAAAATCTTCTCATCAGGAGGGAGTTAAATAGTGCAAAGCCCAGCAAATCTGACTTCCCCCTCATTTTGGTGTGCATGTCCACTTATGACCATCATTTTTCTGGAAACTTTCCACTCAGTGTATCAAAAATCAATGTTATGAAAGTTCTTTAAAAGGTTCAGCGGTTTTTTTGAGTCTTTGAATGATTACAGCATTCTGTAAATTGGCTTCTTCCAGTGTGAGTGTTTCATCTAGTAATTTGAGGAAAGGAAGAGCTGTTGCCAGGGAAAAGGGAGGACTTCTTTGAGATCCTTGGTATTTTTCGATGAAGTCTTTGATGTGGCTTACCCTGCAAAATAGCACAAACTATTAATATAATTTTATGAAGACCCGAATTAGTTAATTTAAGGTAATAACTTGTGATGATACCTGGCTATGTTAATACAGAATAATCAAATTATGATGATGTAAGTACTCACTTGGGCTACCTTTTAAAGGTTCACCCCTGATAATAGTCAGGAATTACTATTCCTTATCTTAGATGTGACAAGGGTATTATAGTTACATTTTGAGTCTCTATTTTTTAGAAACACACTCTGAAATATCTACCTATGAAACTATATGAAGTCTGGGATTTGCTTAACATAGTTCAGTGGGAACTGAGTGATGATGGATCATTATATCCTCTCTTTGCTTTTGCATATGCCTGCAAGTTTCTATAACAGAAAAATCTATATATCTTGCTCTGAATGGATCAGAAATGGTCCAACCAGTAATCCTACACAGACACAGGCTGTATCTCTTCAATAACACGTCAGGCTGTGCTTCAAATCTAGTTAAGAAAATTCTTAACCCAGTGCCCGTAGACTTTCAGTTAGTATAATGAACACTATAGTGTAATATAATCACTGCAGTCTTTTTTTTTTTAATAACAGTGATTTTAAAATATTTATTTATTTATTTTTGGCTGCATTTGATCTTCGTCGCTGCACGCGGGCTTTCTTTAGCTGCGGCAAGCGGGGGCTACTCTTCGTTGCATTGCACGTGCTTCTCATTGCGGTGGCTTGTCTTTGTTACAGAGCATGGGCTCTAGGTGTGTGGGCTTCAGTAGTTGTGGCACATGGGCTCAGTAGTTGTGGCTCGCAGGCTCTAGAGTGCAGGCTCAGTAGTTGTGGTGCACGGGCTTCGTTGCTCTGCGGCATGTGGGATCTTCCCAGACCAGGTCTCGAACCCGTGTCCCCTGCATTGGCAGGCGGATTCTTAACCACGGCGCCACCAGGGAAGTCCTCCCAATCACTGCAATCTTGAAGGTAGCTCAAAGTTATGTTCATGTAAGTATATGCGTGTGTATTTAGAAAGGGAAAGTACGTATACAGTTCATCGAAATTAAGAGGCCACTGGGAGTTCCCTGGTGGCCTAGTGGTTAGGATTCCGGGCTTTCACTGCCATGGCCTGGGTTCAATCCCTGGTCGGGGAGCTGCGATCCTGCAAGCCAGGCGGCACGGCCAAAAAAACCCCCCTGAGATGCCACTGATTCTAAGACTTGTCATTTTATATACTACTAAAATTGTAAAAAATCCAGATTATGACAAAATAGTTTCTTAAACACTAAGAATTTTTATATTTATTGAAAGAGCACTTTTAACTAATTTTCACACAAACATTCATCAAATCACTTTCCTCCGTAATAAGATTAGAATAAAATGGTGAAGTCATTCCTAACAGTTGAACGTTATTCAGACTCAGATCCTTCAAATCACTTCTGATTCAGTCATTGATGTACATGTTTTTCCATATAATACTCCTTTCTGTATCATCGGGTGTGTTGATGATACAGCAGTACTTTGAAAAGTTCTCCACTACTGTCTCTGGGATGATCTTTCATCGAGCTGACGCTTGTTCTGCATGCTTTGAGGCAGATGCCAAGGCAAAGTCAATTGTGTCATGACTGCCATATGGCCAACAAGAAATTATAAGGATGCATCCCCATTTCAGAGATGCTAAAATGTGAAAAAATGTGCAAACAAGAATTAATGAAATATGACATCATCAAAGACAGAATTTTCCCATTCAATCAAATTCACCAGTTGCCACCCTGTTAATCTGTGCAGGTTACCAAAAAAATCAAGAAAATGGTCACTTGTATTTATTGGGGTACCAACAATTGGATAACGAAAGGCTGAAGCTTATGGCAAAGAATATAAATTTAAAAAACCCAATAAAGATTAAAGGAACTGTGCAGTAAAAATTAAAAATGTGTACTGTGATCTCTACAATACTACTACAAGAATAAAGAAATGCCAATCTAAAAAGCTATGAGAGGATAAAAAATAATACTCATTAAGCTCAAAAAGAGGCAAGAAAGGAGGAGTGAAGAATAAAAAGACATGGGGTAAAGAGAAAACAAAAAGCAAGATGGTAGCCTTAAACCTAACTAGTTCAGGATATTATACAACATTACAAAAACTGGACTAAACAGTCCAATTAAAATACAAAGCTTGCTTAATTATCACTTAATAAATACCGTTGGCCAGTCAAAGGTTTTTAAATGCTTCAAGTCATTCAGGGAAAAAAAATGGTAGGTAACTAATTGTTATTGAAAATGCCAGAAGTATTTTTCTAGACAAAGAAGTTGGGATTAAAATATTTTATTTCCCTAAAAAGAAACAAACCTGAGTTGTAGAGAACAAACTTGTGGTTACCAATGGGGGAAGGGTAGGGTGAGACGAACTGGGAGAGTGGGATTGACATATATACACTACTATGTATAAAATAGATAATAATGAGAACCTACTGGCATACAGGCCAGATATGAGAGGGAGTTGTGGTGGCCCAGATCAGGGAATCCGAGTCCAGGTTGGGTGAAGAGGACATCTGTACAGGAAAGCGGCCCATCTTCCTGGTGTCAGACAGAGTCTGACCAGCAGGAGGAGGGCGCCCATGTAGAGGAAGGCAGGTGGGGACGGTTGCAGTATGAGCAGGGTTAGGAGTGTGTCCACACAGAAGAGGTGTTCAGTGCAGAGTGTCAGAAGCCAAGATGGGTTAGGAATATAGGAGAGGTGGTACACAGCAGGCTGTCTCAAGCAGAATAAAAAGAGCATTCATACAGAGGAGGGGCCAACTGCAGTGTGTCAGAACCAGAAAGAGGTGGAAAGTGACCACTCATGGGGGAAGATAGGCAGCACTGACTGCCAGAGCCCAGGAAGGCAAACAGGGCATTGGCATGATGTGATGTGTCAAGAGACCCAGCAGGAAGAGGGAGGCTTCCAGGCTGGGGAGGAGGCAGCAGTAGAAGAAGGAGACTGGTTACATGTAGGAGAACTGATCAATAAATAAATATATTGGGGGCTTTCCTGGTGGCGCAGAGGTTAAGACTCTGTGCTCCCAACGAAGGGGGCCCAGGTTCAATTCCTGGTCAGGGAACTAGGTCACACATGCATACCACAACTAAGAGTTCACATGCCACAACTAAGGAGCCCTCAAGCCGCAACTAAGGAGCCCACCTGCTGCAACTAAGATCCAGCGCAACCAATAAATAAATAAACATTTTAAAAAATAATAATAAATATATTGAGAATAACTGGAGCCAGGTTTCTCACTGAAGGAAGTTAAACTGAAGAAAGTGAAGAAGTTAATTACAAATATGGAAAGGGGAAAACTAGAATAAACCCTGTGGTGGTGGATTGAAATTAGAGCTATCTATGTGAACTCATGGTTTTCGCTACGCAAAGATATAGAAATACATTTGTCAATGTGTGTTAGTTTGTGTATATATATGCATATGTGTATGTATGTAGAGACACCTGTAGCTCTTTCCACGCAGAGGGCCTGGAATGGTGGCAATAAGTATACCTAGTAACCAGATCCTCAATACCCTTGGCCACTAAAAAGAACCAGGGCTTCTTAGAAAACGTACAGAATGAACCTGAAAAAATATTTTGTGCCAATAAACAAGAAAATGCTCAGAGAATGATGGGAAGATGTAAAAAGTTTAAAGGAGGTCCCAGGGACTTGGAAACCTATATACAATATGTTCCTACTTTAATTAAAATGAAAAAACATTTTAAGACGAGATAAAAGACTGGAAAAATCCATCAAACTAGTAGTAGTGATTATCTCTGGGTGACGGAATTTAACTTGATTTCAATTTCTTTCAGTACTTTCCTGCATTATCATTCCTTTTCTACAATTAACAGAAAAATACACACATAATGCTAATGATCAACTTAAAAACATACTAAAAATAATTCTTTCAAAATTATGTATCTAGGTAAACAGGAAAACTAATGAAATGATAATCCATAAAACAGACTGAAAATACTTCATTAATGTCCAAGAATTTCCATTGTCATGAAACATTATGCTTAGAGAACTATTTATTAAGATCCTTAGTTCTTAAAAATAGCTGTTGACTGACCCGAAAAGAAGAAATACAATTAAAACTTAGGGAACAAATCAGACAAATAATGAAATGGAAGACTCACCTATGAGAAATGTTAAATTTCTGGACAATCCTTTTCCCATTGGCTAACCAGATCTGTATATTAGTGATGGGTTCCAGACTGTTTAGTGGGACAGTAGACAACTTATTTTTATTCTCAACTTCAATAGTCCTCGCTTTAGAAACAATTTTTGGTGTAGCACTAAGAAAATCCAGACAACAAGTCAGATGCATGTTTTTCATTAAGCAGAACTTTATCATTAAACAATTACTATAAAAACTTTACAGTGAGTATAGCTTTTCGGAAGATTTTGGCTAGTCACAGCTGTTCCCTAACAGAAAAAGATATTAGTATCAGTTATATCCATCATACATGATGATCATAGGAATCTAATAAAATTATGCACATCTAAGTAATTTGTAAGCTTGTGGACTGTTATGTAAGTATACCTGAAGAGTGTACTTATGTATTTGAATCGTGCCTTACAGAACAATTTTATAGTGCTGACAGATCCGTGGACTTTACCTTTACCTACTCCCCAGGTTAAAATTTCTAAAAGAAATTGTAAGTTCTCTGTAGAGAACAGTCCTTGGGTTATAAAGGAAATGAAAGGAAACAAAGTATTCCCTCATCACTCTGAAAGTCACATTGGGATATTTTTCCATGTGTGGATGAATATGCATTTATATACCTTACCAATCTTCATAATTAATATATGAGAATTCATAAAAATGAAAGCAATCCTATATTTAACCTCTTTGCATATTCTTCCATAGGCATAATTAGATAAGATGAATACTGCAAAGTTTGAAAATATTGGGCTGGTCAAAAAGTTCGTTCGGGTTTTTTGGAAGAGCGTATGAAAAACCCGAACGAACTTCTTGGCCAACCCAATAATTAAAGGCTCTGATACTGATACTAACTTTATCAGGCATTATTTCACTTTTATTACCTCAAAATTCAGATGCTGATCAGAGGACACAATGCTGAAGGCATTGGTAACTATAATACAGAACCTTATATCCAAAAGCTAGCCTATGTACTCTGTGACATTAATGGCAAAGCTCAAGTGGTGGGTGCAAGGGAGAAAAAATGATTTATCCACCCAATTTTGCCCAACGTCCTCACTAAGCCAGGCACTTTTGATCGGACAAAACCAAAAAAGCCACCATGACTTTTTAGTATAGTGCCAGCATATGTTAATTTACACTAAGGTGAATATGACTTAGAAGTTCTCATAAAAGTTAACATGAAAAATCTCATTTCCAATGGGAGAAATGATAACTCTATATGTGTGGTCTACATAGTAAAATAATGACAAGCTGAATATTAGTCAAACCTCTGCTTATGGAAATTACAGATCATGAGCCTACTCACCTTCCCAGTCTGTGACCCTGTCCTGAGAAGGGCTGGAACACAGGCTTCGTTGACATACATACTTCATTTTTCTTATCTTCAACTTTAACATCGACCTCCTCTTTATCAAAAACTCCCTGTAATTCTAAAGGTAATTCCCTTGGAAAGTAAAGAAAGAAAGTGATAAGGCCCCTAATATGTTTTTTCTTTCTCTGAAAAACATACTGTGCATGTAAAAAGAATAGAAAAATATACAGAAATAAGAGGCATATATATTCTATACAATAAAAACTAAATGTATTTAAAATAATACAGTTAGAGAAAAATCAAGCTCTTATTTCATTCTTTAAAATGAAAATATAGCTACAGGCTGGTTCTAGAAAAACAAGACATAAAAAAATGTAAACACATGTAGACTTAAGAAAGAAAATGACAGCCCCCTACCCCCAAAGTGACAGTCCTTATAATTCCACTCTCACTCTAATAAAAAACTTTGCGGTGTATCTCCTAAATTTTCTCTCTCTATATAGTAAAATTCCACATAATAATTATATTTTTTCCAAAGATGGTATCATTCTATGCACACTATTCTGTATTTTGCAAACTGCTTTAAAAAAAAAAAAAGCAATATACCACAGAAATCTTCTCATGTTAGTATATGGATATATGTCATTCATTTTTACCACATGCACATTGTTATTCTGTTATAAAGTAGATCAAATGGTACAAACATATAAAATACTCTTTTCATCTTTTTCTTACTGATTTGTAAGAAATATGTATATATTCCATTTACAGGATATATATGAAACAAGTATTCCCAGTTTGGCATTTTACATAATCAAATTTATCTTTCTTATATTGCTTCTGGGATTCATGCCAACTATAGCTATATGCAACAACATGGATGAATATCCCAGAGAAATAAGTTGAGTAGACACAAAAAATAAACACATTGCATTTACATAGTTCAAAAAAACAGATAAAATGAAAAAATTATAAAGAAAAGCAAAAAACCATAAAGAAAAGCAAAGACCAACTTACTACTGAAGTTAGGATAGCGTTACTTCTGTGATATTACTACAAATAATGTGTAATTTAATCTTATCATGAGGACGAAATCAGATAAATCTGAATTGAGAGACATTCTATATAATTTGGGCCCATAATCTTCAAGTGTCAAGGTCATTAAAAACAGACAAAAACAAAAACTGAGAAACTGTTCCCTCCTGAAGGAGACTAAAGAGACATGACATTTACAAGCAATGTGTAATTCTGAATTGGATGCTTTTGCTATAAAGGATAATATTAAGATAAAAAGTGAAACTTGAATACATTCTGAGGAATAATTGGTAATAATATTATACATCAATAGATGGTTGTATTGTGGTTACATAGGAAAATATATTTCCTTTTTAATAAAAATACAAACTAAAGTATTCAGGATGATGGGGCATCACTTTAGCAACTTACTCTCAAATGCTTTTACAGAAGTTCTTTGTACCACACTTGCAACTTTTGTATTAGTTTGAAAAAGATTCCAAATTAATTATATTATATAATATAGAGCCATTTAAAATCTGTATATACGTTGTACATATACATACATACAGACCTATATGTGTATGTATATATTGAAAATTGGTTAGATGTAGAATACTATCAACCCTTCTGAAATAAAAACTGACCAAAATAAGTACATTACACCATTAAATTGATGTTACACATAAAATCATGTGCTAAGGACAGTGCCATAGGACAGATATTTAATTTTGTGTATCTTTTTAGGAAAGCAAGAGCATGAATATGAGCATCAATTGCAGAAAGAATGTTCATGCTTTTTATTCATTAATTTTCTTTCTATCAATCTAACATGAAAGAGTAATCGGAGGTTCTGTTAGAACTTTAATTATAAGAAAACATAGGAGTAAGGGACTTCCCTGGTGGTCCAGCGGTTAAGACTCTACGCTCCCAATGCAGGGGGCCCAGGTTCCATCCCTGGTCAGGGAATTAGATCCCACATGCCAAAACTAAAAGATCCCACATGCTGCAACTAAAGATCCAGCATGTATCAACTAAAGATTGCACGTGCTGCCACTAAAGATCCCACATGCTGCAACTAAGACCTGGCGCAGCCAAATAAATAAAATAAATAAATATTTAAAAAACAAAGAAAAGAAAAGGAAAACATAGGAGCAATATCTTCAAGGCCCTGTGGCCTGTGTGCCACAACTACTGAGCCCACATGCCACAACTACTGAGCCTGAGCTCTAGAACCCGTGAGCCACAACTACTGAGCCCGCGTGCCATAACTACTGAAGCCCACGTGCCTAGAGCTTGTGCTCCGCAACAAGAGAAGCCACCACAATGAGAAGCCCACGCACTGCAATGAAGAGTAGCTCCCAGTCACCGCAACTAGAGAAAGCTGAGCACAGGAAGGAAGACCCAATGCAGCTAAAAAAAAAAAAAAAAAAGACACGTAGGGCTTCCCTGGTGGCGCAGTGGTTGAGAGTCCGCCTGCTGATGCAGGGGACACGGGCTCGTGCCCCAGTCTGGGAAGATCCCACATGCTGCGGAGCGGATAGGCCCGTGAGCCATGGCCACTGAGCCTGTGTGTCCAGAGCCTGTGCTCCGCAACGGGAGAGGCCACCACAGTGAGAGGCCCGCGTACCACAAAAACAAACAAACAAACAAAAAAGTGAATTAATTTAAGTCAGCTTTTGGTTGGTCAGAATTCAAATTCCTGACCCTTCAAAATTACAGCTGTGGTTCTTTTAAGAAAACTCATCTTATGAAAAAATCTGAATTTATAAAAGAAAAAGTGTCTTTGAATGCACAGGAACATGTGAACAACATTAAAAGGAATCTTCTAAATGAAATATATCTAAAATATTCTTCTTGGACTTCCCTGGTGGTGCAGTGGTTAAGAATCCGCCTGCCAATGCAGGGGACACGGGTTCGAGCCCTGGTCTGGGAAGATCCCACATGCCGTGGAGCAACTAAGCCCTTGCGTCACGACTACTCAGCCTGCGCTCTAGAGGCCTCGAGCCACAACTACCGAGCCCGTGTGCCACAACTACTGAAGGCCACGCACCTAGAGCCCGTGCTCCGCAACAAGAGAAGCTACCGCAGTGAGAAGCCCACGCACCGCAACAAAGAGTAGCCCCCACTCTCCTCAACTAGAGAAAGCCCGCGGGCAGCAATGATGACCCAACACAGCCAAAAATAAATTAATTAATTTTAAATAAATAAATAAATAAATAAAATATCCCTCTATTTACAAAGACTGCTTACCCTTTTTTGATGGAGTTCAGAAACTGCTGACTTGCACCATCAGAATAACTTCTGAAATCATCATTGACTGTGAATCCATTTTTCCATAATTTTATACTTACATCTGCCTGCAAAGCAGTAAGAAACAAGATGCATCATGTTAATAAATGAAGTGTACTAATAAACTAAAAGCCCCTTGAAACTTTCTTCTATCAGTGTATATTTTCTGTATCAATCTTTTCTTTAAAATAGAGATATAACTGACATATAACCTTGTATTAGTCTTAGGTATACAACATAATGGTTTGATATATATATCTATTGCAAGATGATTACAGAATAAGTGTACTTAACATCCACCACCGCACACAGCTACAAATTTTTTAAATATACCATTCTTAACAGCAAGCTTCAAATGTAAAATATCAAAAATTATAATGTATACATAAAATATGGTTCATTGGGCCTCCCTGGTGGCGCAGTGGTTGAGAGTCCGCCTGCCGATGCAGGGGATACGGGTTCGTGCCCCGGTCTGGGAGGATCCCATGTGCCGCGGAGCGGATGGGCCCGTGAGCCATGGCCGCTGGGCCTGCGCGTCCGGAGCCTGTGCTCCGCAACGGGAGAGGCCACAACAGTGAGAGGCCCGCATACCGCAAAAAGAAAAAAAAAAAAAAATATGGTTCATAATGAATAATATTTTAAAATAATTCATTAATAAGCTTCTTTAAGAGAGGTCATTTGCAAAAATATTCTGTGCCCTGTCTAAGAGGACACTAAAGCTTTCTGGCCAGAACAGACTTCTCAACAGTTTAGAGAATGACTCTGAAATGACTTGAATATTAAGAAGAATAAAGGGGGAAAAGAAACTATGAGTAATTAATGGCTATTCCTTCAAATATAAACTATCAGTGTTACTGTTATCAATATTTCATCTCTCAACATCTTGTTGATCATCTCCTAAGAACATTATTTATTCACTCATTGAATCAAAGAAGTCACTGTAGAAATACAGAAAGGTTCAGAAATACAATAGGATGCAGGGATGCTTCAGGCTGAACACAGAAGGACTTATAAAAAACCATTTAAGAAAATAGACTATTAGAGGCCTTCCCTTGTCTCTAGCATTTATTCATTCAGCATATGTTTATTGAGTGCCTAATATGTAACAGGCACTCCACTAAGATGTTAGGGAAAACAATCACAATAATGATAGCATATATTATTAGCCTGCCTGCCTATCTATCTGTCTGTCTGTCTATGTACTTATCTGGGAGAGCACTTGTGTGTACACTTACATGTACCAAACACTGTTTAAAGTACTTTCCCTACATGTATTTATTTAATCCTCCTAAAATCCACACAAGGTGGGTATTATTATCCTTTTTATAGATGGGAAATTAGAAACACAAAAGATTAATTAAATTGCCCAATATCACATGGTCAGTAAGGGTGGAGCTGGGGTTGGAATCCATACTCTTAACCACTATATTATATTACCTCTTTTTTTTTTTACCTATAACCAAACTGCCAAGACTCTGCTCTCATGGTACTCACAGAAAAGAATGAGAACTAAAAAAATTGTACAAATGAACTTACTTACACAAAAGAAATAGAGTCACAGATGTAGGAAACAAACTTATGGTTACCAAGGGGGAAAGTGGCAGGGAGGGATAAATTGGGAGATTGGAATTAACACATATATAAAACAGACAACTAATAAGGACCTGCAGTATAGCACAGGGAATTCTACTCAATACTCTGTAATAACCTATACAGGAAAAGAATCTAAAAAAGAGTGGATATATGTATATGTGTAACTGACTCACTTCGCTGTACAGCAGAAACTAATACAACATTGTAAATCAACTATACTCCAATAAAAATTAATTAAAAAAAAAGAAAAGAATGAGAACAAAACAAATAGGAAAAGAGTACATAAAGATACTGAGGAGGGGAATTCCCTAGCAGTCCAGTGGTTAGGACCGGTACTTTCACTGCTGAGGGCCCGGGGTTCAATCCCTGGTCAAGGAACTATCCCACAAGCTGCATGGGCCAAAAAAAAAAAAAGACACTGAGGAAAACAGAAGAAACTTAAAAACAAAAACGCAAAAACGATAATTAATACACTTATATAAGAGAGGATGTTTGAAAGGGAGTAGGAGGGAATATTCAGGGAGCAAAAGAGCTCTTAGAAACTTAAAATGGAAATTAAACAAAAGGATTGAATATAAGGTTGAAGAAATATTACAATTAAAATAGAACAAAACAACAAAGAGGTGGAAAACAGGAGAAATAATGAGACTCAGTCCCAGAGATCCATTATCTAAGTAAAAATATTCTAGAGAGACAGGAAACAGAGGGGAGCAAAATATCGAGAAGCAACATGAGAAAATGTCCTAGAAGAGTAAAATACAAGTTTCTGTATTGAATGAATGAAAAAGAATCTATACCAAGGTATAGATACGGCCTTCTATCAGAGTTCAGGGATAAATTAATGACAGCCACAAAGAAAATAAAGGCAAACTGGAAGGGAAAAAACTACTAATTCTAGTGAAAATTTTAAAGGCAGTCAGGAGAAGAAATGTCATCACACACTACATGACTCAGTGATGCTGGACAGTATTTACAAAGTCATAAAGATATAAACAATGATAATTGATTTAATCCCAAATTATGATATAATTATGTTAGTCAAATGAGAGGAGGTGGTTTGGGGATGAGGGGAAGGAAGAATAAGAGCTAAATTCTCATTTTCTATTTTAAAAAAGTCAATACATAATTTGAAAAAACTAAAAAATCAAGAACTATCATTTTTAGTATATTCTTAGAAATACAGTCTTTATACAAGAAGAAATAGTTAAGACTACCTCTGGGTAGTGATTACCTCTGGGAATTAGATATCATGGCCATGGAGGAACTGGGCTGCTATTTTTCAACCTAAGCCCTTCAGACTTCAGTCTGAAGAACTAAAGAACTCTCTTCGAGCTCTCAATGCAGGGGGTCCGGATTCGATCCCTGGTCAGGGAACTAGACCTCACATGCGTGTCGCAACTAAGAGTTTGCATGCCACAGCTAAGGAGCCCGCCTGCCGCAACTAAGACACAGTGCAACCAAATAAAATAAATAAAAAATATATTTAGAAAAAATTTTAAGGCAAATTAGAGTAAAGGGATCTCTTTCATGTCTGACTTCGAAAAGCCAGCGAGATTCTCATAATTGCTGCTGCCTTCAGTCTGCTGTGATATGGCATTTTGATTGAAGTACATTAAAAAAAACAAAAATCAAGCCTCAAACAGATATGTAGTTGCAAAAAGCATTTTAATAGCTTTTCCAAGATACTACCTCAAAATGTAGTAAGTGGTAGTATCTCAAAAGTTAGTTGAGGGCTTCCCTGGTGGTGCAGTGGTTGAGAGTCCGCCTGCTGATGCAGGGGACACAGGTTCGTGCCCCAGTCTGGGAAGATCCCACATGCCGCGGAGCGGCTAGGCCCGTGAGCCATGGCTGCTGGGCCTGTGCGTCCGGAGCCTGTGCTCCGCAACGGGAGAGGCCACAACAGTGAGAGGGCTGCGTACCGCAAAAAAAAAAGTTAGTTGAAAATATCACATGATAACCCTTATGTAGAATCTAAAAAAATGATACAAGTGAATATATTTACAAAACAGAAACAGACTCATAGATATAGAAAACAAACTTATGGCTACTGAAGGGGAAAGGTGGGGTGAGGGATAAATTAGGAGTTTGGGATTAACAGATAAACACTACTACATATAAAATAGATAAACAACAAGGGACTCCTGCATAGCATGGGGAACCTATATTCACTATCTTGTAATAACCTATAATGAAAAAGAATTTGAAAAATATATATAACACATATATTTTATGTATATTATATATATCATATATTTTTATATACATTATATATATTATATATATTATATATATATAAAAAAACTGAATCACTTTGCTGTACATCTGAAACTAACACAACTTTTTTCTTCTTTTGGCCATGCCGCGTGGCTTGTGGAATCTTAGCTCCCCAGCGAGGGACTGAACCTGTGCCCTCAGCAGGGAAAGCTCAGAGTCCTAACCACTGGACGGCCAGGGAATTTCTTAACACAACATTTTAAATCAACTGTACTTCAATTAAAAAAAAAAAAAAAAAAGTCGAGGGACCTCCCTGGTGGCACAGTGGCTAAGAATCCGCCTGCCAATGTAGGCGACACAGGTTCAATCCCTGCTCTGGGAAGATCCCACATGCCGTGGAGCAACTAAGCCCGTGTGCCACAACTACGGAGCCTACGCTCTAGAGCCTGCAAGCCACAGCTACTGAGCCCACGTGCCACAACTACTGAAGCCTGCGCGCCTAGAGCCTGTGCTCCTCAACAAGAGAAGCCATCGCAGTGAGAAGCATGCACACTGCAACGAAGAGAAGCCCCCGCTCGCCGCAACTAGAGAAAGCTCACGTGCAAAAATGAAGACCCAACGCAGCCAAAAATAAATAAATAAAAAATAAATTTATTAAAAAAATAGTTAGTTGAGAATCTGAACATGGAATCTTAAACTTAAAGGTATATTTATTAATATGACAATAATCCTATCAGAAATATCTTTTAAGTTTTGGGAAGCTGTCAAGTGCATGATGGCAGGTTATCAAAATTCTTACTTTCACTTAAAAAAGTTGATAAAAATCGTATCTTATCATTTGCAATAAATACTGTAAGTTGTTTCCCTTGAAGTGTCAGATTTACTTCATACATTTTGAGAAAATGTCTGCAGAATATCCAAGACTGAATAACTAGTTGTCTGTAAATCACTTTCATGTAAAAACAGTACACCATGAAAAAGCAGAGTGTTCAGCTTGTATCTCAAGCAATGGTACTTTTCCTTAAGATACTTCTGTATATTCTAGAAATGTTTTACATACACTTCATATTTTATCACATAGAATATTGTAAGATGTGTATTAAAGAGCTGGGGATTAATGAAATGTGTCAATTTTACTGCTTCATCAAGGAAATTTTTAATTGAAACGAGTGTTTTTCCCCCCTGCAAGTTCAAGGAAAGAATACAGTAGTTACTGGTACAGAGTAGTGTCACTACCTCAATTCCTCCTAAGGTGCCAGTTTTGCCGACCACTGCTTTTGCAGTATCGGTGCAAACTCAACACAGTGAAAACAGTAAATAGTATCTTACTATTATTATGAAAACAGTTTTGACCTCTAAAGGGCCATATGTTGAGAAGCACTGGGAAAGAAAAAATTTATGGACACTTACCTGTTTCTTTTGTTCAGTGGGAGACAAACATTTGGCACCAACCTTCTGAGCTTCCTCAAAAAGGCTGTCAACAAAATATTCACTATTTGTTTGTTGATTATCACTAAGAGGTTGGTGGTCAGATCCTGTTTCACAAACCCTATACACACACACAAAAAAGAAAAATAAGCACTATTAACCATTAATTCTCTTAAAAATTTACACAAATTGTTTTCGTTAAAGGATCTAGAACTGACATGCTACCTCCACGCCTGCAGTTGAGACTCTCTTCTGAATTAACACAGGAGATATGTGGCCTCGGGAAGTCGTTAACACTTGTGGTCCAGAGCAGGGTTTTCTCAACTTCAGTCCATTGATATTTGGGGAAGGTTAATTCTTTGTTGGGCAGGCTGTCCTGTACACTGTGGGAAGTTTAGCAGCATCTGTGGCCGTTAACCACTAGACGCCAGTAGCATGGACAACCCCCAACCCCCCAGTGTTATAATAATAAAACACATCTTTAGACAATGCCAGATGGCCTCTGGGGGTGGGATGGGCAAAACTGCACCAGGTTGAAAACCACTGGTCCAGAGTAAAAAACCGTGTTCTTTGTAAAGCTCTCAAAATGGCTTTAAAGGGGGTTACTATGTACTTTTTGGTAACACAAAGCACTCTTGAAACTAAAGGTGGTAAGGTGTGAGGAACAGTCATAATCATAGTTAAATGGATGAGTTATATGGTATGCGAATTACGTCTCCACAAAACTGTTAGAAGTCCTAAGTTAATTTTACTCTTTAAACTCAGTCATTCAGGGCTTCCCTGGTGGCGCAGTGGTTAAGAATCTGCCTGCCAATGCAGAAGACACGGGTTCGAGCCCTGGTCTGCGAAGACCCCATATGCTGTGGAGCAACTAAGCCCGGGCGCCACAACTACTGAGCCTGCACTCTAGAGCCTGTGAGCCACAACTACTGAAGCCCACACATGTAGAGCCCGTGCTCCGCAACAAGAGAAGCCACCACAATGAGAAGCCTGCGCACCGCACACACAATGAGTAGCCCCTGCTCACCGCAACTAGAGAAAGCCCACGCGCAGCAATGAAGACGCAACACAGCCAAAAATTAATAAATGAAAATTAAAAAAACAAATTAGTCATTCAACTGGGGCTTCTGTGGTGGTCCAGTGGTTAAGACTCCGTGCTTCCACTGCAGGGGGCACGGGTTGGATCCCTGGTTGGGGAAGTTCTGCAAGCCACAAGGTGTGGCAAAAATAAATAAGCAAGCAAGTAAGTAAGTAAGTAAATAAATAAATAAATAAATAAGCAAGCCATTCAACTTATTTCTGTGTAGAAAAGAGTTAACGTAGCAGGCCTAACTGTTGCTATCCTTTTTACTTTTCTCATGAGTATGGAATTTTAAAATGTGCCTAGTCCCCAGTATAAACCCTAGGCTCATTTCCAATGAACTTCCCTGGTAGACAACATCTCACACGTGCTATATAACTTACTACTGGAGGAATTAAGTGTGTGTCCTGGTGGCTGCACTGGGCAAGGACTCTTAGAAGCTTATGCCTGGTTTCCCCTGGACTTCACCCCCTTGCAAAGTATCTTTTCATTGCAATAAAGCTTAGTCATTAGTATGACTATAGGCTGAATCCTGTGAATCCTCTAAGCAAATCATCACATCTGGAGGCAGTCTTAGGGGCTCCTGACATAACCTCACAATTATATACTTAGTATCAGATATTTATATAAAACAGTAAGTACTCTAGTGAAAAAATAATAAATAGTATTTGTTCGGTATAGAAAGTGTTCACAAAGTACTTGTAAACACCTGTCTCCTTAAATGGACTATGAATGAAAGATATTTACCTTTTCAAGTATTTAAAACACAGAACATAATACAAAAATAAATATTCCACTTCAGAGAAGTGAGAATAAAGAATTTTGTATTAATAAGAACGACAGACTTTGCATCTACCATTTATTGGGTGCCTGCTATATGCTAATATGATGCTCGGTGCTTTAAATTGGTTATCTAATTCTTACAAAAACCTTTCAGGTAACTATGTACACCTCCTCCTTTTTAGATGAGATATTGAAGCTCAAAGAATCTACCTAAGTTGCTCAAATGCCAGAGCAGTAGTGTTAAGACAGAGATGGGATTCAAACCCAGGTTTACCTGATTCCAAAGCCATTATATTTCCACTATGACTTCAAGATGGTATAACACAAGAGGCTAATGAAGTAATAAATAGTTACTTTAACTTCCCTCTTAAATAACAGAAATAATATGTGGGCAGAGAGAAATTTAACACTTAAAAAAATTAATCACAAAAAGATTTAAAACTTGACTAAAATCCATTGAATGCAGCTATGGAAAAAAAAACTTTAAAGTACATTACTATTTGGTATTTAACAGATAATCATCATGAAAACTTAACTAAGTCAGTGAAACGTAAAAAGAGAGAAAGACAGTAACAAAGGCATTAATAACAAAGAAAATGCATAAATTAACTCACCATTCTTCCTTTATACTTTCAAGATTATCTACTTCTTTCATTCTCTTTTGCCTTACTGTAAAAGTAAAAAGAAAAATAAGGTAAAGTTCTTAATACAGTATTTTAAATAAATTCATTCCAACATATGCATTAAGATTCTTTACCATTAAGTTATTATGTACTCCTAAAGTAGCACTAAAGGGGTCTCAAGAACAATTGACCTAACTCAAAGCTGTCACTTTCACTTAAAGTAAAGCAATAAAAAGTAAATTTTGGATTTGGATAATCTGACAAAAGAAAGATTTCATAAAAGTCATGATGAGGGGAATTCCCTGGCGGTCTAGTGGTTAGGACTCTGTGCTTTTACTACCAAGGGCCCACGTTCAACCACTGGTTGGGAAACGAAGATCCTGCAAGTGCTCGCGGCCAAAAAAAAAAAAAAAAAAAAAAAATTTATGATGAAAAATAATGTATGCTTTGGTCTAATAACAAACAAAAGTGAATGTAAACATTTCACTCAATCTCCAATAGTAACAAAATATCAAATCAATATAAACTCATTCTTTTTTTTCCAATGTAGATGATTTTTATTGTCAATATTCTTTTTTTAAACATCTTTATTAGAGTATAATTGCTTTACAATGGTGTGTTAGTTTCTGCTTTATAACAAAGTGAATCAGTTACACATATACATATGTCCCCATATCTCTTCCCTCTTGCATCTCCCTCCCTCCCACCCTCCCTACCCCACCTCTCTAGGTGGTCACAAAGCACAGAGCTGATCTCCCTCTGCTATGCGGCTGCTTCCCACTAGCTATCTATTTTACATCTGGTAGTGTATATATGTCCATGCCACTCTCTCACTTTGTCCCAGCTTACCCTTTCCCCTCCCCATATCCTCAAGTCCATTCTCTAGTAGGTCTGCAGAGTGAAGTCAGTCAGAAAGAGAAATACAAATACCGTATGCTAACACACATATATGGAATCTAAAAATAAAACAGAAAGAAAAAAAGACCAAAAAATGGTCAGAAGAACCTAGGGGCAAGACGGGAATAAAATAGAGCTCCTTCACAACAAGAGGAGCCACCTCGGCCAAGGACGACCCCGCAGTGCACAAGGCGGCAGCGCATCTGCGTCAGGACGGAAGCCTGAAAGGGGAGCCGTAGGGAGGGGCCAGTTTCAACTCCGTCACAATCGAATTCGGCCACACAATTGCGTGTTTGCTGAACCAGCCACTACGACTCTTAGATCCCACTCTTACAGTTTGTACTTGAAGCAGTTTTGAAGTCGAGTTTGACCGCGATCCTCTCTCACTGCGCAGGCACCGGTCCGATTCTACCAACCGTTGGTGAGAAATGATCTCGACGGCGGAAGTGGTGGAAGCAGAGGAAAGGGAGGTGCTAGGCCGCTAGGTCAAGCGCACGCGTTCGGAGGCCAGGAAGGAGGCGGAAGAGGGTGCCCGGGGGAAGAGGCTGAGCGAAGGGTTTGAATTTTCTCGGAGAAAGACGGGCCGGCCACGAGGAGAAAAGAAACAAGCCGCAGCAACATCTAAGCCCTTGAAAGCATCCCGAGAGAGGGGGGAAGGGAAAACAGCAGCCACCAGCGCAACCACTTGTGTCTTCCGGCCCTTCCCACCTCTCTTGCCCACCCCCACCAGCCCACGCTGCCTGGGACTTGAAATCTGTGGCCGAAGGACCGTCACCACATAACTTCAAGAATAATCAACCACCCTCCCTTCCCAAACCCACCCAAATTCACTCATCCAGCGTTTCCTTTTTTTAATCCACTCAGAACTTTTTTTCTAAGACCCCCCCCCTCCCTACATGGAGTTGGGTGGGGGGGGGAATGAATACTGAGTTGGCCTTTATTTTTTTTAAGGAGACTTTTTGATCCAATGAGGCCCCCCAAATAATTGAGTTTTGGGTCCTCGTTGGTTGTTTTATTTTTTTTCTCCAAAATTTTAACCCCCTCGCCCCGTGAGCCCGAGGTGGGTAAAAACCTCGATCATGGGTTCGGGTCCCATAGACCCCAAAGAGCTTCTCAAGGGCCTGGATAGCTTCCTTAACCGAGATGGGGAAGTCAAGAGTGTGGATGGGATTTCGAAGATCTTCAGTCTGATGAAGGCAGCACGAAAGATGGTGAGCCGATGCACTTACTTGAACATTCTCCTGCAGACCCGTTCACCAGAAATATTGGTCAAGTTTATTGATGGTGGTGGTTACAAGCTTCTTAACAATTGGCTGACATATTCAAAGACAACCAACAACATTCCCCTCCTGCAGCAAATTCTCCTGACCCTGCAGCACCTACCACTCACTGTTGACCATCTCAAGCAGAACAACACAGCCAAACTGGTGAAGCAGCTGAGCAAGTCAAGTGAGAATGAAGAGCTCCGGAAACTGGCCTCAGTCCTTGTCAGCGACTGGATGGCAGTGATCCGCTCCCAGAGCAGTACCCGGCCTGCTGAGAAAGCTAAGAAGAAACGGAAAGAAGAGGGAAAGAGTCGAACCACCCCTCGTGAGCGACCGTTGACTGAGGTGAAGGCTGAGACTCGGGCCGAGGAGGCCCCGGAGAAGAAGAGGGAGAAGCCCAAGTCCCTCCGAACCACGGCGCCCAGTCACGCCAAGTTCCGCTCTACCGGACTAGAGCTGGAGACCCCGTCTTTGGGGCCTGTGAAGAAGAATGCCAGTGCAGTGGTGGTTTCTGACAAGTACAACCTTAAACCCATCCCCCTCAAGCGTCAGAGTTCCACAGCTGCCGCAGGAGTTGCTGTGCCCCGTGCAGAGAAGAAATACAAGCCACTCAACACAACACCCAATGCCACCAAAGAGATCAAAGTGAAGATCATCCCGCCACAGCCTGTGGAGGGCCTGGGCTTTCTGTATGCGCTCAGTTCAGCCCCCGTTCCAGGCATCAAAATTAAGAAGAAGAAGGAGGTGCTGTCAGCCTCAGCTGCCAAGCCAAGCCCATTTGAAGGGAAAACGAGCACAGAACCGAGCACAGCCAAACCTTCTTCCCCAGAGCCAGCACCTCCTTCTGAGGCTATGGACACAGAACGTCCAGGGACCCCAGTTCCCCCTGTTGAAGTCCCAGAGCTCATGGATACTGCCTCTTTGGAGCCAGGAGCTCTGGATGCAAAGCCAGTGGAGAGTCCCGGATATCCTAGCCAGCTGACCCGGAAAGGCAGGAAGAGGAAAGCTGTGACCTGGCCTGAGGAGGGCAAACTGGGCGAGCATTTCTATTTTGAACTGGATGCAACTGAACGAGTGAATGTGAATAAGATCAAGGACTTTGGCGAGGCAGCTAAGCGAGAGATACTGTCAGACCGACGCGAGTTTGAGACGGCCCGGCGTCTGAGCCACGACAACATGGAGGAGAAGGTGCCCTGGGTGTGCCCCCGGCCCCTGGTGCTGCCCTCGCCTCTTGTCACCCCTGGAAGCAACAGCCAGGAGCGGTACATCCAGGCTGAGCGGGAGAAGGGGATCCTTCAGGAGCTCTTCCTGAGCAAGGAAAGTCCTCACGAGCCTGATCCTGAGCCCTATGAGCCTATCCCCCCCAAACTCATCCCCCTAGATGAGGAATGTTCCATGGATGAGACCCCATATGTTGAGACCCTGGAGCCTGGGGGAACCGGCGGCTCACCCGATGGGGCGGGCGGTTCCAAGTTGCCTCCTGTTCTGGCCAAT
This sequence comes from Mesoplodon mirus, assembly GCF_964341445.2. NCBI lineage: Eukaryota > Metazoa > Chordata > Mammalia > Artiodactyla > Ziphiidae > Mesoplodon > Mesoplodon mirus. The sequence continues at coordinate 43,160,753 of NC_138990.1, forward strand.
CTTATGAGAAGCATGGGTGCCGGGAAGAGCCCCCAGGGTCCTGGAGGAGGAGGCATCAATGTGCAGGAGATCCTCACCTTCATCATGGGTAGCCCTAACAGTCATCCCTCAGAGGAACTGCTGAAGCAACCAGACTATTCAGACAAGATCAAGGAGATGCCGGTGCCTCATGGACTCTTAGGTCCTGGTCCCATAGCCAATGGTTTCCCACCGGGAGGCCCTGGGGGCCCCAAGGGCATGCAGCACTTCCCCCCTGGGCCTGGCGGACCTATGCCAGGTCCCCATGGGGGCCCTGGGGGTCCTGGTGGGCCAGTGGGTCCACATCTCCTGGGTCCCCCACCCCCTCCCTGGGGGGGTGATCCCTTCTGGGATGGCCCAGGTGACCCCATGTGGGGTGGCCCAATGCGTGGGGGACGAGGTCCGGTGCCATACCATAGAGGCCGTGGTGGCCGAGGCGGGAGTGGACCACCTCCTCCTCCATTCCGAGGGGCCAGAGGAGGTCGCTCTGGAGGAGGACCTCCAAATGGACGAGGGGGCCCTGGTGGGGGCATGGTCGGAGGTGGTGGGCATCGTCCCCATGAAGGCCCTGGTGGCGGCATGAGCAGTGGCAGTGGACATCGTCCCCATGAAGGCCCTGGCAGTGGCATGGGCGGTGGGCATCGCCCCCACGAAGGCCCTGGTGGCGGTGGCATGGGTGGTGGCAGTGGCCATCGTCCTCATGAAGGCCCTGGTGGAGGAATGGGTGCTGGTGGTGGACATTGGCCCCATGAAGGCCCTGGACATGGGGGGCCCCATGGCCACTGGCCTCATGATGGCCCTGGTCACCGAGGCCACGACCACCGAGGGCCACCCCCTCATGAGCACCGTGGCCATGATGGCGCTGGGCATGGCGGAGGGGGCCACCGAGGGCATGATGGAGGCCACAGCCATGGAGGAGACATGTCAAATCGCCCTGTTTGTCGACATTTCATGAAGAGGGTAACTGCCGCTATGAGAACAACTGTGCCTTCTACCACCCGGGTGTCCATGGGCCCCCCCTGCGCTAGGGACCACCTGCCCGCCCTGCCCACACTCCTGTGAACTGCAGCCTTGCTCCTTCCACCCTTTTATGGCTTCTGTGAGGCCCATTTTCCCCTTTCCCCAGCTGATGAGGAGCCGGCCCCCTCAGTGCCCACCTGCCTGGGTTCCTGGAGGTTTTCTGATCACTGGTGTGCATTGATGTACATATTTTCCTCCAGTATGGGGAGGAGAGAGACTGGACACATTCTGTACCCTGGACTGCTGAAGAGGAGACCCGGTTGGCTTCACTTTTTGAGGAGATTTGCCCTTTATGCCAAGCGCCTCTCCGGTATTACCCTTTATGCCTGAGAACCTAAATGAAGCTGGTTATCCTGGAGAACACCTCTACTCTCCTCTTGTGGGTCCTCCACATGCACACAGAACTCTGACACGGGATCAGCTGCACTTATGAAATCATCCCCGCCAAATTCATGCTTCCTCATGGGGTGGGGAGATGGTAAAAGGGGTATTGTGTATCCCACTGCACTGACAGGACTCAATCAGGCTGGATTTGAGTTCTGGAATACATCATCCCCACTCCTCCCCTGACACAGGCTTTACATTGAGTCCTTTCTCAAGTAAGACGTTGCAATCTTCCGTGAACACCCAGGTTTGCATCATGGGTATGCTAGGTTCAATGATGGCAAATTCACATCGGCATCCGGTGAAAAGTTTTAGCTGGCATAGCCACTGGTTTAGCCACTGGTGGTGGTCCACCCTTGCCTGCAGCTCATTCTGGAAATTAAAACACTTCAGTGAGACCAGCTTTTCAACTGAAGCCCGGTGTGCTGGGCATGCCAGTCACACTACATGCACTGCCTCTGGGAGTTAGCGCGCTCCTGGCCCCCATCTGGAACCTTGTGGGTGTGAGGCCTCCAGCTCCCTTGACCTGTCAGCCACCTCTGAATCCCCACCAGGTGCCTTCCTGGGTGGATTCGATAAGATGACCTGCGCTCTCCCAGCCCTCTCCTTCACCTGTCTCAGCATCGGTTGTTTTCTATGAAAACAGTGGATTGGTTGGGTTTTGTGCAGGGTCTTGGGTTAGAGCCACAATGGATTTGAGGATGAGTATTTTCTTTTTTCTTTTGGTTTTGTATATTTTGTACATTAATAAGAAACAGTGGAAAGAGAAGTATTTAAAAAAAACAAGAGGAGCCACCTCAATGAGAAGCCCACGCACCACAACTAAGAGTAGTCCTCACTCGCTGCAACTAGAAAAAGCCCACGCACAGCAACAAAGACCCAACGCAGCCAAAAATAAATTAATCAGTTTTTTAAAAAATGGAGAGAAGCAAGAGTGAACATAGTTATTGTTCGGGGGGGGGCGGATAAAAAATTGTGGATTATTTTCTCTCTTTCCCAAACTTTCTGCAATACTCTTTTGCCCTTACAACAAAAATAATACAAGAAATAAGGAAACAAATCGATGTTTATAAGAGCCCAAGCCATCTGCCCTTTTTTTTTTTTTTTTTTGCGGTACGTGGGCCTCTCACTGTTGTGGCCTCTCCCGTTACGGAGCACAGGCTCCGGACGCGCAGGCTCAGCGGCCATGGCTCATGGGCCCAGCCGCTCCACGGCATGTGGGATCTTCCCGGACCTGGGCGCGAACCCGTGTCCCCTGCATCGGCACGTGGACTCTCAACCACTGCGCCACCAGGGAAGCCCCCATCTGCCCTTTGAGAGGTCCTGGAAGCAATGACAGACTAGAAGCAATAAGCATACCAAAAGCCTACATCTTGGCTTCTAACTAAAATTTTCCAAGAAAAGGAATCATGGCTCCTTAGAGAAAAGACTGATTCCAGGGTTGGACAGAGAAAGAACAAATGAGCCCGAAATATCTTGCACCAGAAGGTAAGATGGTGTTCAGTGAATGATGAAGACATATCAAAAGGACACTGAAGCCACCTGAAGGGGTTCCCACTGGACAAGTCTGGGAAATGGAACATCAAAGTAAATAATGATACTAATGGATTATAGCTCATTGAATACAACAAAAACCCATGAGGAGTCCATACTATTAGATCTTAAAAAATCAGGAAAAGATGGACTTTTAAATAAATTCAACAGTCATATGGAATCACCACTACCAAGATAAATTCCAGATATATCCAAGATCTAAAATTTAAAAATTGAACCTGAGGGTGATGTCAGCAAAATGAAAGAATAGGCAGCTCCAAGCTCCTGTCCCCACAGAAACATTGAAGAACAAGCAGAAACCATTAGAACCAAGTTAGAACTCTGGAAAGTAGTCAAAGGTTTACAGCTATCAAGCAAATGATGAATCAAGAAAAATACAACTCAAAAACAGCAGGGAAAACAAACCAATTCAAAACTGGGCAAAGGATGTGAACAGACATTTCTCCAAAGAAGAAATATGAGTAGACAATAAGCACATGAAAAAGATGCTCAACATCACTAGTCCCAATGAGATACCACTTTATACACATCAGAATAGCTATTATTTAAAAAAAACAAAAATAATAAGTGTTGACAGGGATATGGAGAAATTAGAACACCAGAATATTGCTGGTGGAAATGTAAAACAGTACAGCTGCTGTAGAAAAGGATTTGGTGGTTGAGGCATTACTCACAATAGCCAAGAGGTGGAAATAATCCAGATGTCCATCAACAGATGAATGTCTGAACAAAATGTGGTATATACGTACAACGGAATATTAATTAGCCGTAAAAAGGAATGAGGGCTTCCCTGGTGGCACAGTGGTTGAGAGTCCGCCTGCCAATGCAGGGGACACGGGGTCGTGCCCCGGTCCGGGAGAAGCCACAACAGTGAGAGGCCCGCGTACCACAAAAAAAAAAAAAAAAAAAAAGAAAGAAAGGAATGAAGTTTTGATACATTAAGGGACTGGGAGAAGAGAGGAATGTAGAATTACTGCATAACGGGCACAGAGTTTCTGTTAGGGACCATGAAGAAGTCTTGGAAATGGACAGTGGTAATGGTTACACACCACTGTGAATATTATTAATGCTGCTGAATTGTACACTTAAAATTGGTTAAGATGGCAAATTTTATGTTATATATGTAGGTATTTTACCACAATAAAAAAAACCTTAAAAAAGGCAAACGTTTTAATTATTAAAGAGAACATGGTAAAGTTCCCTTATAACCTGGAAGAGAAGACAACTTTCCTATAACTCAAATCCAGAAGCAATAAGGGAAAAGACTGATACATTTAACTATGTAAGAATAAAAAAAATTTTTTTAATTTCTACAAAGTAAAAACACAGATGACAAACAAAAACAAACAAATAAACAAAGGGAACTGGCATTACAACTAAAAGGTTAATATATAAAGAACTGATACAGAGAAGAAAAAGGCCAACAATCAAAAGGCAACAAACATGAACAGAGGCGTCTCAGAAAGAGAGAAGCAAATGGCCCTAAAATATGTGAAAAGATGTCAGTCTCACTTATAATGAAATAAATGCAATTGAAACTATATCATGATACCATTTCTCACCGATCAGACTGGCAAAAACTTACAAGTCTTGCAACACATTTTGTTGCTGAGAGTGTGGGGAAACAGCCTCAACCATTTTTGGTGGGAATGCAAAATGGCACATATCCGGGTAAGGGGATGTGGCATTACCTAGTCACCTATGCATATGACAAAGAATCTCTCCTTGACCAAACTGTAGTTAGGCTCCTCTGAGGCACCTTCTCAAGGAGGCATGACCTTGGGCTTCCATTTCTGTTCCTGTAGAGCCCAATTTTAGCAAGAATCCTGTTAAGCAGCCTTACCCAGAATCCCTCCACCCTTGATACCTGATCAAATTCCTCACTCTGCACTCCCCCCACAACCCCGCCACGATACTGATCACCCTGGCCTGCCTTCAGCAAGAATCTTGTAGTTCAGTTTAGCAAGAATCCCACCTTACCTTTGAGGTATCTCTCAGTAATTTTCCATCCACTGACCCATACCTTGCTCTTTGACTATAAATCCCCAGTTGTCCATCTTTTAAAAAAATTATTTTATTTATTTATTTATTTTTTGGCTGCATTGGGTCTTCATTGCTGTGCGTGGGCTTTCTCTAGTTGCGGCGAGCGGGGGCTACTCTTCGTTGCGGTGCGCGGGCTTCTCATTGTGGTGGTTTCTCTTCTTGTGGAGCACAGGCTCTAGGCGCACAGGCTTCAGTAGTTGTGGCACGTGGGCTTCAGTAGTTGTGGATTGCAGGCTCTAGAACGCAGGCTCAGTAGTTGTGGCGCACGGGCTTAGCTGCTCCGTGGCATGTGGGATCTTCCCGGACCCGGGCTCGAACCCGTGTCCTCTGCACTGACAGGCGGATTCTTAACCACTGCACCACCAGGGAAGCCCCTGTCCGTGTTATATTCAGAATCGAGTCCAGTTCCACACTGAGGTCTCTTTCCCCCTATCACAATAGTTTCTGCTTTGACTACTGTCCAGCTCTGTTTTTTCTTTGACACGTATATCTAGAAATCCCATTATCTAAAAATCCATCCCAATGATACTTTACCAAAAATATAAAAAGGTGAATACACTAGACTATTCGCTGTAGTATTATTTACAGCGTTGATTTTAACAGCAAAGCCTGTAAAAAACCTCAACTTGTCCATTAATAGGGACTTCTTGAATAAACTATGGTAAATCCACACAGTGGGATGTACTGTTAAGTGAAAAAAGCAAAATGGAGAAAAATATGTATGATATGGTACTGTTTATCTAAGAAAGAGGTGAACATGAATATACGTATATTTGTTTACATTAGGGAAAAATGAAAAAGTAAACCAAAAAATAAATAATAAGGTTACTTATAAAGTGGGAGAGAGTGCACTGGGTGAAGGGAGTAAGGGCAGAAGCTGGATTTCTCTGAATGTATCTTGATTTTTAGATCAACTTTGGACCCATGTAAATATTTTATGCACATATAAAACAAAGGTAAATTTTAAAAAAGCAATCCCTAAAAACTGAAAGTAAAACTGAAACGAATTAACTGAACTGACAGAGAGGAATTATTTCAAGTAAATTTAAAACATGGTAATTTTACCATATATCCTAGTGGGATGAACCCAAAGAGGAGAAATGAAGTTTCTAGTAGTCATATTATTAGCAATAATATATTAGTATTGTTTATATGAAAAGTATGGTATAAAGATAAAGCAGTGGGTCTCAACCAGGAGGCAACAGTGCCCCTAAGAAGATATGTGGCAATGGCCGGAGGCATTTTTGGGCTGTCACAACAACGGGGGTGGAGGGTGCTACTGGTATCTAGTAGATGAGGTTAGGGATGCTGCTGAAAATCCTACAAGGCACAAGACAGCCCCCACAAGAAAGTATTGCCCAAAATGTTAATAGTGTTGAAGTTGAGAGACCCGGAGATAAAGCAAAGAAGTAATTATGATCTGTCCCTGAAAACCAAGATTTTTTTTCAGAGTAAGAGTACAGAGATAGAAATATAAAAATCAAAGAAGCCAAGCAAAAATCCTGTCATCCTATATTTTAAATCGGAAACATCATTACGAACGTTATCATTTCTCTTAAGAAAATACATAGTGGCTCTGTCCACTGAAAAGGCCAAAAAGCAATAAGCAATAAGCAATAAGCTGCTGGCCTGGGTTGGCAGTCTGGTGGCAGGCGCCATCCTAAGCTCTGCCCGGTGCCTCAGTTCTTCCAGGTGCCCTACACAGCACTGACCATGCTCTTGACCCCCAGCCCCAGGGAGCGGGACTCGGCCACCGTGTACCGTGAGTGCAGGCAGGCGTGGGGTGCGTGGGGTGGGATGGCTCTGCCCCTGGCCCCACGAGCTGTCACCTTGCTCCACGCTGTGTCCCAGGGATGACCTTGGAGATGGCAGGGACGCTGATGGGAGCCACTGTCCATGGACTCATCGTGTCTGGTGCCCACGGGTCCCACAGGTGCAAGCAGACTGCGCTCCCAGGACAAGTGTCCATCTCCCCCAACGCGGTGAGTGCCCAGGCTACCCAGACCCACTGGGACCCCCGCTTCGGGGTCACTTGTTTCTTCCAGGGCCGTTTCTCCCCCAGGTCTCTTCATGGTGGTTTGGGGGCTCAGCTCTGCACACTATGCCCTCTCGTTCCTTCCCTGCTCCTGTAGCTGAGCCCAGGCCCTCCGTCCTCCCTGCTAACTCTGCTTCTGCTGGGTGCCTTCTAAACATGGAGTCAGACAACAGATCAGCAGGCCATCTGGAGGGGAGGAGGCGGACCCCAGAGAAGGGATGCGGTGGGGAAGGGCCACAGGCAGGGACAGGGGAGAGAGACAGCAGAACGGTTTGGTGTCCTGGCAGAGCCCTGGGCAAAACCTGACCTATGACCAGTCCTACCCATCCCTGAACGGGTGACTGCCAACGCCAACCCCACCCCCGGTGTGAAAGGGCTAGTACCCCTTCGTGTCTCCTCAAAGCAGGTCCCTTTTCAGCAGTTAGGGGACGTGCCTCTATTTATCCATCAAGTTCATCTTCTATCCACCCCCCAGCCCTTTCTCCTTAAGCAAATGACATCACTCACCTCCACCGACATTTGGGAATTAATGGTATGAGAATAATACCACCAACACCCATGGTTCACCACCCGTAAGAAAACATTACAATGAAGTCCTTGTGTACCCCCCATCCCCAGACCCACCTGTAGCCCAGCTACAGAATGTGCCTGAGCACAGTGCAAAGTGGAGCTGTAGAGCCCCAGAGAGAGCGGGGAAGTCAGTCTCCCCTTCCCGTGGCCCACGGCCCCAGTCTAGGGATTGCCTGAGTCAGGGTCGGGGAGAGACTCTGCCCAGCTGCCCTCAAACCCCATCATGGTGCTATGAGCCTGGGATCAGAGGGATTGCGACCTGCAGATTCACCCTCCCCTCTTCCATGCCTAGGCCCCACTGAGGCCTCTACAAGTGCCCTCCCCAAAGCTACTGGGTCACTGTCTGGGTGAGGGTGGAACAGAGGGTGGCAGTGGCCTTGGGTTGGAGAGCAGGAGCTGGGCAGGGCCTGGGATGCCAAGAAGTAGGGAGCAGGAGGCTGAGAACCCCTCCCGGGAGGCGGAGCCTCGTGTGAGCCAAGGCGAGAAGCATTCAGGTGCCTCTTGGTAGTTCCAGCTCTGTTGTTCCATCGACTTCACTTACGAAACACAAATTCATAGATAAAATCATCACGAATTTCAAGACAGCAGAGCATTAACTCCCAAGTGCAGTGCCTTCTGAATGTGGGACCCTGTGCAACTGTGCTGGTTCCACACTGGTGAAGCCCTGCCCATCTCCCTCTTTCCTCACCCACCAAAGGCAACCCCTGTCCTGAATTGGGTGGCTGTTACTCCCATGCATGCCTTGAATGTATTTTATTACATATGTGTCTTCCTCTGCATGCTAGGTAGCACCGTTCTGGTTTTGACATTTATCTGCGTCATCATGCATCACACTGTCTGCTCCTGGATCTGTCTCCCCACCCACTCCAAGCCCCTTGTTGTGGATGCACAGGATCACTTATTCATCACCGTAACCACAGGGTCTAGCACGCAGAAGTCAGCCCCAATGAACGTTTGCTTAAAAAAAGAGAGAGAGAGAGGCGAAGGGGGCTTAGACCCACAGTGGCATGGATGCCTGCAGGAGGCAGAGGGTCAGCAGAAGGACCACTCTGGGCCCTTAGATCTCCCTCTCCTGCTGGGCTGGTTGGGAGGAGGGGCACCCCGCATCCTTGGGCTTGGGCTGAGGGTCCCTCTGCTCCCACTGGGAGGTACTCCTGCCCGGCCCCTGGGTATCCCCACCTCCGTGGGTTGGAGACATCACCCCCACTGAGGTCCTGTCCTGTCCCACAGACTCGTCTCTACTCCATTGCAGCCACTGTGGTTGCTGTGACGTACCCCGTGTGCAGTAGTTTGCTCTGCCTGGGGGTGAAGGAGCGACCGGGTAGGTGCGGGGTGCAGGCAGGGTGTGGGAAGAGGAAGCTGCGGCCGGGCTCCTCTTGGGCGTGGGTTTGGGTTTTTTGTTTTTTTGTTTTTTTTTTTTTTCCGGTACGCGGGCCTCTCACTGCTGTGGCCTCTCCCGTTGCGGAGCACAGGCTCCGGACGCGCAGGCTCAGCGGCCATGGCTCACGGGCCCAGCCGCTCCGCGGCATGTGGGATCCTCCCGGATCGGGGCACGAACCCGTGTCCCCTGCATCGGCAGGCGGACTCTCAACCACTGCGCCACCAGGGAAGCCCGTGGGTTTGGGTTTTGAACTCCACCAAGCCAAGATGTCCCCTTCCTGTGTTGCAGATGCCTCTGCCCGAGCCTCCGGCCAGGGCCTGAGCTTCCTGGCTGGGCTGCGGCTCACAGTCCGGCACCCGCCCTACCTGAAGCTGGTCATCTCCTTCCTGTTCATCTCGGCAGCCGTTCAGGTACCTCTGGCCAGGCTGATCCCCACTGGCTTGGCTCTGGCCATACTGGCCCTGCGTAGGTTCAGGTGTCTCTCGTCCCCACGGCACCAGAGAGAAACCAGTGGCTGGCAAGCGCCTGGCGAGGCTGGTGCTGGGAGGAGAGAAACCTGCCTAGAGCTTGTGGGGCTGGGGAGGGTCAGGGCCCAGACACCAGGAAGCTGACGCTGTCTCGGGTGGTTCTCAGCTGTGCCGGGGAGGGGGACTAGGAATGGCATTTATACCTGTGTCAGGGATAAGCGTCCTTCGTTGGGGAGGGGACTGCGTGATGGCGGTAGGAACCGGACGCTTGAGGTCCCAAAGGGGAGGCCAGACTTGAGACCCTAGCCTTGCCCTTGACTTCCACGTTTCTGCCATTTCCCATACACGCCCACTTCCTGGCGACCTCCTCAGGTGGAGCAGGGCTACCTGGTCCTGTTCTGTGCACACGCCTCCCGGCTACATGACCATGTGCAGAGCCTGGTGATAACCATCCTGGTGAGGGGACCTGGGGCGGTAGAGGCAAGGGCGCTCGGGGGCCTGAGTTGGGGATGTGTGACCCTTGCCGTGACACACGTGGCCGGACTTCCGGTGGTCAGTGTTCTGGACTCTGCTGTGGTCTTGGTCACCTGCATTTCAGCCGAGGGTGGAATTGGGGCCAGGGTCATAAAGTTCACAGCCACTGTTTCCAGCCAGGGTGCAAGGTCAACGTCGAGCGTCCCTCCTAAATGTCAGGGCTTTGAGGGCCTGGCACAGGCACAGGCGCAGGGGGCGTGTCCTGGGCTGTGATGATTCTGTCCGCTCACAGGTCTCGGCAGTGCTGAGCACCCCGATGTGGGAGTGGGTTCTGCAGCGATTTGGGAAGAGGATGTCGGCCTTCGGGATCTTTGTGAGTGAGGCAGGAAGCAAGGCCTGGAGGGATATGGGGGGGGGGCAGTGACCTGGGAGCCTGAGCCTCCTGGGGACCGGCAGTGCTCAGTGCCTAGCAGGGGACCAGGCGCAGGGGGTCATCAGTAGAGCGGTGAGTGGGTGCATCAAAGAGCCGTTGAGGGGGGGTGATGCAGGTGGAGGGAGCAGCTAGTGTGTCTGTCTCCCTAGGGGATGGTGCCATTTGCAATCCTGCTGGCTGCTGTGCCCACAGCACCCGTGGCATACGTCGTGACCTTTGTATCTGGCGTGAGCATTGCCGTGTCCTTGCTGCTACCCTGGTAGGCTGGGTGAAGGGAAATGGGAGTGGGAGCCTCACGTCCTTCCTACTGGGTATCCCTCCTCCTTCACATCAACCTGCTGTCCCAGGCCTTGTGCACAGGCTGCGCTGGGGAGGGGCCCTCCCCGCCTTGCGGGAGATGGAGGCTGCCAGCGCCATCTGTGGAGCCCTCCCGAAAGAGCGCCAGGCGGCAGGAATGGTGGACAGCTGTGTGTTGGGGAAATATTGCCTGACTCTGTGGGCCGGTCCTGGGCAGCGGGGACCCAGGGGTGAATCTGACTCACTCTCTGTCCCCAGAGAGCTCCTGGGCTGGTGGCTGTGGGGAGGATAAAAGGGATAATTCTGCAGCCCCCTCCCCCAGGTCCATGCTTCCAGATGTGGTGGATGAATTCCAGCTGCAGCACCAGCACGGCCCAGGGCTGGAGACCATCTTCTATTCATCCTATGTCTTCTTCACCAAGCTTTCAGGTGCAGGCGCCCTGGGCATCTCCACTCTCAGCCTGGAGTGAGTCACAGAGCTGGGCTGTACCAGAGGCACAAAAGACTAGCGGCGTGGGAAGCAGAGGGCAGAGTCCCCCACCTTAGCCAGCCAGGGGTCACCCGTGGGTCCGGAGGGTGTGTGGGAACCTCCACCCTAGCTTTCTCTGTGCACATGACTGGGAGGGGCCCTTCTTGGTGGCTGTACCCCCTCTGAAGCCTCTGCTTCCCACATTCTCAGCTTTCTCTGAACTCCTCCCTGGTCTGTTTGTTCCCTCACACTCCGTCCCCCATAGTTGGGCTGATGTGGCCAGGAAACTATCCAAGTTTCAGGATAGCGTGGTGGTTGGGCATTTGGGACCCCTCCGTCAGGAAGCCAGGCTCTGAGCTGGATGCATGGGATGGTGTTTCCCCAGCTTTGCGGGGTATGAGCCAGGAGCCTGCAAGCAGGCGGAACAGGTAGTGGTGACCCTCGAAGTCCTCATCGGTGCCATGCCCACCTGCATGATCCTCATCGGTCTGTGCATCTTCCTGGTCGGCCCCACTCCAAAGGTGCCACGTCGGAACAGCTCCCGCTCCCTTGGGAGGTAGGCACCTCTCGCACACGGGTATACACAGGAGGGCTGCCAACGCCCGGGAGGCATGCAGATGTGCACGGCTCTCATTTGGTCACCTCCACCTGATGTCCCACAAGCATGGCAGTCAGTCTAAATGGGCCCCAAACCGAATTTATCTTCTTCCCCAATCGCTGCTCCTGCTGTGCCTCGGGCCCGGTGGATGGCACCACCCTCCAGCCTGGGAGCCGTCTCCCGCTCTCCCCGCCGCAGGCTGCACCGAGCAGCTCTCTCTGACCTTGTTCTTCCCCCTGCGAACCACCACCCCCCATCCCACTGCCCGAGGGTGATCTGCTCACTGTCTGGCTTTCGCAGTGGACTGGGGGGACCTTGAAAGCTGGGTCTGTTTTCTTCATGTTTGCGTCCCAAGAGCTCAGCCCAGAGCCTGAGGCCAAGCAGGCGCTGCAGTATCAACACGTCTGGTCCAGCAGACGTTCACGAGCCTTGTCCACGTTTTTGCCGACGCTCATGCGTTTACAAACACGAGTCCATGTAGATACAGAGGACCACGCACGATAGGCAGGAAGTGGCTTTGTCATGGGTCCCTCACTGCTTGCTGTGGACGGCCTGGGACTCCAGCCCATCTTACTGAGCTCATGCGCTACACTCGGGGAATAACAGGTGGATGGGGAACTGCTTGGTGGGACTCGGGAGAACAGGGTTTTAGCTTCATTCACGGGGTTGAGAAGGGGAGGAGCTGCTAGAGAGACAAGGAGCAGCCACTGACACTTCCACGGGGCCCCACCCACGTCCTCCTTCCCTTTGGCTTCTTCCCTTTCCGACAGGAGGACCAGCTACAGCCTCGCTTGAACTTGAGACTCGTGTGAGCTGGAGCGGCAGGAGCAGCGTCTTCTGGACTCCAAGTCCCCCTTTCTTCTCAGCCCTTCGGCACCCCTGCTTCCCAGTTTACACACGACCTGTCTTTTCCCCTGGGATATGGCGTCTTCGGTGACTCTCCTGAAGGGAGTGGCCTGGGCTCCAGGACCCCCACCTGTCATGTCTTGCCTGTTGACTGCAGGACATCTCAGATAGGCCTGTGCCCCTGACTACCCAGCTCCAGGCAACCTGTGACCTGGAAAGCATACCAGTAGCAACTATTCCTGGAAAAAGGAAGCCCCTACCAGCCTGGTCTGCAGACTTCCTGTGGGAGCACCAGGCCCACCAACCTGCTTGGATGGCAAAGCTACCTGACAGGACAGACACACAGAACTCGTTTCCCCTGATGTTCCACTGGATGTCTGAGAGAGGCTGACAGCACGTGAGTGGGCAGAGTGGGGACAGACGGACATGCTGGGCTGTCCAATTAGGAGAGAGACAGATGCAGCGAGGCCAGAAGACCCCAGAGGGAGCGAATGGGGCCAGTGGTGGGGATACACTGAGCAGGGCATGAGGTGTTTCTTTCCCTTTGTACAGCTAAGTGGATGACACTGTTTCTAGAAGCGGACACTGACTGATATTGAGCCACCGAAGATCCAGCATTTTTATGAACAAAAGTTACTTTTGTGGAAATATTTTTCTGAAAGTTTATCTTTTTGTTTTTCTGGCTGTGCCTCACCACATGCGGGATCTTAGTTCCCCGACCGGGGATGGAACCCGTGCCCCCTGCAGTGGAAGTGCGGAGTCTTAACCACTGGGCGGCCAGGGAAGTCCCCTGAAAGTTTATCTTATAAAAGCACAGGAACCACCGTTTTCTAGAGGCCATGTCTTTGGGGAAGAAAGATCCACTGAGATTTATTTTTTCAGAAACAAATTAAAGGGTTTATCTTCTATTGAGTCTGTAAAATTTGCCTGTGGCCAGCCTTCTCATCCCACCTCCTGGGAAAGCCCTGTCCCGAGGAGGGAAGGGGAGGGTGCCTGATGTCACTGAAACTGGCTGTGGCCCATCAGCCACAGTTAAGGCGGTTAAGAATCCGCCTGCCAATGCAGGGGACACGGGTTCGAGCCCTGGTCCGGGAAGATCCCACATGCCGTGGAGCAACTAAGCCCTTGCGCCACGACTACTCAGCCTGCGCTCTGGAGGCCTCGAGCCACAACTACTGAGCCCGCGTGCCACAACTACTGAAGGCCACGCGCCTTGAGCCCATGCTCCGCAACAAGAGAAGCTACCGCAGTGAGAAGCCCACGCACCGCAACAACGAGTAGCCCCCACTCTCCTCAACTAGAGAAAGCCCGCGGGCAGCAATGATGACCCAACACAGCCAAAAATAAATTAATTTAAAATAAATAAATAAATATCCCTCTATTTACAAAGACTGCTTACCCTTTTTTGACGGAGTTCAGAAACTGCTGACTTGCACCATCAGAATAACCTCTGAAATCATCATTGACTGTGAATCCATTTTTCCATAATTTTATACTTACATCTGCCTGCAAAGCAGTAAGAAACAAGATGCATCATGTTAATAAATGAAGTGTACTAATAAACTAAAAGCCCCTTGAAACTTTCTTCTATCAGTGTATATTTTCTGTATCAATCTTTTCTTTAAAATAGAGATATAACTGACATATAACCTTGTATTAGTCTTAGGTATACAACATAATCGTTTGATATATATATCTATTGCAAGATGATTACAGAAGTGTACTTAACATCCACCACCGCACACAGCTACAAATTTTTTAAATATACCATTCTTAACAGCAAGCTTCAAATGTAAAATATCAAAAATTATAATGTATACATAAAATATGGTTCATAATGAATAATATTTTCAAATAATTCATTAATAAGCTTCTTTAAGAGAGGTCATTTGCAAAAATATTCTGTGCCCTGTCTAAGAGGACACTAAAGCTTTCTGGCCAGAACAGACTTCTCAACAGTTTAGAGAATGACTCTGAAATGACTTGAATATTAAGAAGAATAAAGGGGGAAAAAAAACTATGAGTAATTAATGGCTATTCCTTCAAATATAAACTATCAGTGTTACTGTTATCAATATTTCATCTCTCAACATCTTGTTGATCATCTCCTAAGAACATTATTTATTCACTCATTGAATCAAAGAAGTCACTGTAGAAATACAGAAAGGTTCAGAAATACAGTAGGATGCAGGGATGCTTCAGGCTGAACACAGAAGGACTTATAAAAAACCATTTAAGAAAATAGACTATTAGAGGCCTTCCCTTGTCTCTAGCATTTATTCATTCAGCATATGTTTATTGAGTGCCTAATATGTAACAGACACTCCACTAAGATGTTAGGGAAAACAATCACAATAATGATAGCATATATTATTAGCCTGCCTGCCTATCTATCTGTCTGTCTGTCTATGTACTTATCTGGGAGAGCACTTGTGTGTACACTTACATGTACCAAACACTGTTTAAAGTACTTTCCCTACATGTATTTATTTAATCCTCCTAAAATCCACACAAGGTGGGTATTATTATCCTTTTTATAGATGGGAAATTAGAAACACAAAAGATTAATTAAATTGCCCAATATCACATGGTCAGTAAGGGTGGAGCTGGGGTTGGAATCCATACTCTTAACCACTATATTATATTACCTCTTTTTTTTTTTACCTATAACCAAACTGCCAAGACTCTGCTCTCATGGTACTCACAGAAAAGAAAGAGAACTAAAAAAATTGTACAAATGAACTTACTTACACAAAAGAAATAGAGTCACAGATGTAGGAAACAAACTTATGGTTACCAAGGGGGAAAGTGGCAGGGAGGGATAAATTGGGAGATTGGAATTAACACATATATAAAACAGACAACTAATAAGGACCTGCAGTATAGCACAGGGAATTCTACTCAATACTCTGTAATAACCTATACAGGAAAAGAATCTAAAAAAGAGTGGATATATGTATATGTGTAACTGACTCACTTCGCTGTACAGCAGAAACTAATACAACATTGTAAATCAACTATACTCCAATAAAAATTAATTAAAAAAAAAGAAAAGAATGAGAACAAAACAAATAGGAAAAGAGTACATAAAGATACTGAGGAGGGGAATTCCCTAGCAGTCCAGTGGTTAGGACCGGTACTTTCACTGCTGAGGGCCCGGGGTTCAATCCCTGGTCAAGGAACTATCCCACAAGCTGCATGGGCCAAAAAAAAAAAAGACACTGAGGAAAACAGAAGAAACTTAAAAACAAAAACGCAAAAACGATAATTAATACACTTATATAAGAGAGGATGTTTGAAAGGGAGTAGGAGGGAATATTCAGGGAGCAAAAGAGCTCTTAGAAACTTAAAATGGAAATTAAACAAAAGGATTGAATATAAGGTTGAAGAAATATTACAATTAAAATAGAACAAAACAACAAAGAGGTGGAAAACAGGAGAAATAATGAGACTCAGTCCCAGAGATCCATTATCTAAGTAAAAATATTCTAGAGAGACAGGAAACAGAGGGGAGCAAAATATCGAGAAGCAACATGAGAAAATGTCCTAGAAGAGTAAAATACAAGTTTCTGTATTGAATGAATGAAAAAGAATCTATACCAAGGTATAGATACGGCCTTCTATCAGAGTTCAGGGATAAATTAATGACAGCCACAAAGAAAATAAAGGCAAACTGGAAGGGAAAAAACTACTAATTCTAGTGAAAATTTTAAAGGCAGTCAGGAAAAGAAATGTCATCACACACTACATGACTCAGTGATGCTGGACAGTATTTACAAAGTCATAAAGATATAAACAATGATAATTGATTTAATCCCTAATTATGATATAATTATGTTAGTCAAATGAGAGGAGGTGGTTTGGGGATGAGGGGAAGGAAGAATAAGAGCTAAATTCTCATTTTCTATTTTAAAAAAGTCAATACATAATTTGAAAAAACTAAAAAATCAAGAACTATCATTTTTAGTATATTCTTAGAAATACAGTCTTTATACAAGAAGAAATAGTTAAGACTACCTCTGGGTAGTGATTACCTCTGGGAATTAGATATCATGGCCATGGAGGAACTGGGCTGCTATTTTTCAACCTAAGCCCTTCAGACTTCAGTCTGAAGAACTAAAGAACTCTCTTTGAGCTCTCAATGCAGGGGGTCCGGATTCGATCCCTGGTCAGGGAACTAGACCTCACATGCGTGTTGCAACTAAGAGTTTGCATGCCACAGCTAAGGAGCCCGCCTGCCGCAACTAAGACACAGTGCAACCAAATAAAATAAATAAAAAATATATTTAGAAAAAATTTTAAGGCAAATTAGAGTAAAGGGATCTCTTTCATGTCTGACTTCGAAAAGCCAGCGAGATTCTCATAATTGCTGCTGCCTTCAGTCTGCTGTGATATGGCATTTTGATTGAAGTACATTAAAAAAAACAAAAATCAAGCCTCAAACAGATATGTAGTTGCAAAAAGCATTTTAATAGCTTTTCCAAGATACTACCTCAAAATGTAGTAAGTGGTAGTATCTCAAAAGTTAGTTGAGGGCTTCCCTGGTGGTGCAGTGGTTGAGAGTCCGCCTGCTGATGCAGGGGACACAGGTTCGTGCCCCAGTCTGGGAAGATCCCACATGCCGCGGAGCGGCTAGGCCCGTGAGCCATGGCTGCTGGGCCTGTGCGTCCGGAGCCTGTGCTCCGCAACGGGAGAGGCCACAACAGTGAGAGGGCTGCGTACCGCAAAAAAAAAAGTTAGTTGAAAATATCACATGATAACCCTTATGTAGAATCTAAAAAAATGATACAAGTGAATATATTTACAAAACAGAAACAGACTCATAGATATAGAAAACAAACTTATGGCTACTGAAGGGGAAAGGTGGGGTGAGGGATAAATTAGGAGTTTGGGATTAACAGATAAACACTACTACATATAAAATAGATAAACAACAAGGGACTCCTGCATAGCACGGGGAACCTATATTCACTATCTTGTAATAACCTATAATGAAAAAGAATTTGAAAAATATATATAACACATATATTTTATGTATATTATATATATCATATATTTTTATATACATTATATATATTATATATATTATATATATATAAAAAAACTGAATCACTTTGCTGTACATCTGAAACTAACACAACTTTTTTCTTCTTTTGGCCATGCCGCGTGGCTTGTGGAATCTTAGCTCCCCAGCGAGGGACTGAACCTGTGCCCTCAGCAGGGAAAGCTCAGAGTCCTAACCACTGGACGGCCAGGGAATTTCTTAACACAACATTTTAAATCAACTGTACTTCAATTAAAAAAAAAAAAAAAAAAGTCGAGGGACCTCCCTGGTGGCACAGTGGCTAAGAATCCGCCTGCCAATGTAGGCGACACAGGTTCAATCCCTGCTCTGGGAAGATCCCACATGCCGTGGAGCAACTAAGCCCGTGTGCCACAACTACGGAGCCTACGCTCTAGAGCCTGCAAGCCACAGCTACTGAGCCCACGTGCCACAACTACTGAAGCCTGCGCGCCTAGAGCCTGTGCTCCTCAACAAGAGAAGCCATCGCAGTGAGAAGCATGCACACTGCAACGAAGAGAAGCCCCCGCTCGCCGCAACTAGAGAAAGCTCACGTGCAAAAATGAAGACCCAACGCAGCCAAAAATAAATAAATAAAAAATAAATTTATTAAAAAAATAGTTAGTTGAGAATCTGAACATGGAATCTTAAACTTAAAGGTATATTTATTAATATGACAATAATCCTATCAGAAATATCTTTTAAGTTTTGGGAAGCTGTCAAGTGCATGATGGCAGGTTATCAAAATTCTTACTTTCACTTAAAAAAGTTGATAAAATCGTATCTTATCATTTGCAATAAATACTGTAAGTTGTTTCCCTTGAAGTGTCAGATTTACTTCATACATTTTGAGAAAATGTCTGCAGAATATCCAAGACTGAATAACTAGTTGTCTGTAAATCACTTTCATGTAAAAACAGTACACCATGAAAAAGCAGAGTGTTCAGCTTGTATCTCAAGCAATGGTACTTTTCCTTAAGATACTTCTGTATATTCTAGAAATGTTTTACATACACTTCATATTTTATCACATAGAATATTGTAAGATGTGTATTAAAGAGCTGGGAATTAATGAAATGTGTCAATTTTACTGCTTCATCAAGGAAATTTTTAATTGAAACGAGTGTTTTTTCCCCCTGCAAGTTCAAGGAAAGAATACAGTAGTTACTGGTACAGAGTAGTGTCACTACCTCAATTCCTCCTAAGGTGCCAGTTTTGCCGACCACTGCTTTTGCAGTATCGGTGCAAACTCAACACAGTGAAAACAGTAAATAGTATCTTACTATTATTATGAAAACAGTTTTGACCTCTAAAGGGCCATATGTTGAGAAGCACTGGGAAAGAAAAAATTTATGGACACTTACCTGTTTCTTTTGTTCAGTGGGAGACAAACATTTGGCACCAACCTTCTGAGCTTCCTCAAAAAGGCTGTCAACAAAATATTCACTATTTGTTTGTTGATTATCACTAAGAGGTTGGTGGTCAGATCCTGTTTCACAAACCCTATACACACACACAAAAAAGAAAAATAAGCACTATTAACCATTAATTCTCTTAAAAATTTACACAAATTGTTTTCGTTAAAGGATCTAGAACTGACATGCTACCTCCACGCCTGCAGTTGAGACTCTCTTCTGAATTAACACAGGAGATATGTGGCCTCGGGAAGTCGTTAACACTTGTGGTCCAGAGCAGGGTTTTCTCAACTTCAGTCCATTGATATTTGGGGAAGGTTAATTCTTTGTTGGGCAGGCTGTCCTGTACACTGTGGGAAGTTTAGCAGCATCTGTGGCCGTTAACCACTAGACGCCAGTAGCATGGACAACCCCCAACCCCCCAGTGTTATAATAATAAAACACATCTTTAGACAATGCCAGATGGCCTCTGGGGGTGGGATGGGCAAAACTGCACCAGGTTGAAAACCACTGGTCCAGAGTAAAAAACCGTGTTCTTTGTAAAGCTCTCAAAATGGCTTTAAAGGGGGTTACTATGTACTTTTTGGTAACACAAAGCACTCTTGAAACTAAAGGTGGTAAGGTGTGAGGAACAGTCATAATCATAGTTAAATGGATGAGTTATATGGTATGCGAATTACGTCTCTACAAAACTGTTAGAAGTCCTAAGTTAATTTTACTCTTTAAACTCAGTCATTCAGGGCTTCCCTGGTGGCGCAGTGGTTAAGAATCTGCCTGCCAATGCAGAAGACACGGGTTCGAGCCCTGGTCTGCGAAGACCCCATATGCTGTGGAGCAACTAAGCCCGGGCGCCACAACTACTGAGCCTGCACTCTAGAGCCTGTGAGCCACAACTACTGAAGCCCACACATGTAGAGCCCGTGCTCCGCAACAAGAGAAGCCACCACAATGAGAAGCCTGCGCACCGCACACACAATGAGTAGCCCCTGCTCACCGCAACTAGAGAAAGCCCACGCGCAGCAATGAAGACGCAACACAGCCAAAAATTAATAAATGAAAATTAAAAAAACAAATTAGTCATTCAACTGGGGCTTCTGTGGTGGTCCAGTGGTTAAGACTCCGTGCTTCCACTGCAGGGGGCACGGGTTGGATCCCTGGTTGGGGAAGTTCTGCAAGCCACAAGGTGTGGCAAAAATAAATAAGCAAGCAAGTAAGTAAGTAAGTAAATAAATAAATAAATAAATAAGCAAGCCATTCAACTTATTTCTGTGTAGAAAAGAGTTAACGTAGCAGGCCTAACTGTTGCTATCCTTTTTACTTTTCTCATGAGTATGGAATTTTAAAATGTGCCTAGTCCCCAGTATAAACCCTAGGCTCATTTCCAATGAACTTCCCTGGTAGACAACATCTCACACGTGCTATATAACTTACTACTGGAGGAATTAAGTGTGTGTCCTGGTGGCTGCACTGGGCAAGGACTCTTAGAAGCTTATGCCTGGTTTCCCCTGGACTTCACCCCCTTGCAAAGTATCTTTTCATTGCAATAAAGCTTAGTCATTAGTATGACTATAGGCTGAATCCTGTGAATCCTCTAAGCAAATCATCACATCTGGAGGCAGTCTTAGGGGCTCCTGACATAACCTCACAATTATATACTTAGTATCAGATATTTATATAAAACAGTAAGTACTCTAGTGAAAAAATAATAAATAGTATTTGTTCGGTATAGAAAGTGTTCACAAAGTACTTGTAAACACCTGTCTCCTTAAATGGACTATGAATGAAAGATATTTACCTTTTCAAGTATTTAAAACACAGAACATAATACAAAAATAAATATTCCACTTCAGAGAAGTGAGAATAAAGAATTTTGTATTAATAAGAACGACAGACTTTGCATCTACCATTTATTGGGTGCCTGCTATATGCTAATATGATGCTCGGTGCTTTAAATTGGTTATCTAATTCTTACAAAAACCTTTCAGGTAACTATGTACACCTCCTCCTTTTTAGATGAGATATTGAAGCTCAAAGAATCTACCTAAGTTGCTCAAATGCCAGAGCAGTAGTGTTAAGACAGAGATGGGATTCAAACCCAGGTTTACCTGATTCCAAAGCCATTATATTTCCACTATGACTTCAAGATGGTATAACACAAGAGGCTAATGAAGTAATAAATAGTTACTTTAACTTCCCTCTTAAATAACAGAAATAATATGTGGGCAGAGAGAAATTTAACACTTAAAAAAATTAATCACAAAAAGATTTAAAACTTGACTAAAATCCATTGAATGCAGCTATGGAAAAAAAAACTTTAAAGTACATTACTATTTGGTATTTAACAGATAATCATCATGAAAACTTAACTAAGTCAGTGAAACGTAAAAAGAGAGAAAGACAGTAACAAAGGCATTAATAACAAAGAAAATGCATAAATTAACTCACCATTCTTCCTTTATACTTTCAAGATTATCTACTTCTTTCATTCTCTTTTGCCTTACTGTAAAAGTAAAAAGAAAAATAAGGTAAAGTTCTTAATACAGTATTTTAAATAAATTCATTCCAACATATGCATTAAGATTCTTTACCATTAAGTTATTATGTACTCCTAAAGTAGCACTAAAGGGGTCTCAAGAACAATTGACCTAACTCAAAGCTGTCACTTTCACTTAAAGTAAAGCAATAAAAAGTAAATTTTGGATTTGGATAATCTGACAAAAGAAAGATTTCATAAAAGTCATGATGAGGGGAATTCCCTGGCGGTCTAGTGGTTAGGACTCTGTGCTTTTACTACCAAGGGCCCACGTTCAACCACTGGTTGGGAAACGAAGATCCTGCAAGTGCTCGCGGCCAAAAAAAAAAAAAAAAAAAAAAAAAAATTTATGATGAAAAATAATGTATGCTTTGGTCTAATAACAAACAAAAGTGAATGTAAACATTTCACTCAATCTCCAATAGTAACAAAATATCAAATCAATATAAACTCATTCTTTTTTTTCCAATGTAGATGATTTTTATTGTCAATATTCTTTTTTTAAACATCTTTATTAGAGTATAATTGCTTTACAATGGTGTGTTAGTTTCTGCTTTATAACAAAGTGAATCAGTTACACATATACATATGTCCCCATATCTCTTCCCTCTTGCATCTCCCTCCCTCCCACCCTCCCTACCCCACCTCTCTAGGTGGTCACAAAGCACAGAGCTGATCTCCCTCTGCTATGCGGCTGCTTCCCACTAGCTATCTATTTTACATCTGGTAGTGTATATATGTCCATGCCACTCTCTCACTTTGTCCCAGCTTACCCTTTCCCCTCCCCATATCCTCAAGTCCATTCTCTAGTAGGTCTGCAGAGTGAAGTCAGTCAGAAAGAGAAATACAAATACCGTATGCTAACACACATATATGGAATCTAAAAATAAAACAGAAAGAAAAAAAGACCAAAAAATGGTCAGAAGAACCTAGGGGCAAGACGGGAATAAAATAGAGCTCCTTCACAACAAGAGGAGCCACCTCGGCCAAGGACGACCCCGCAGTGCACAAGGCGGCAGCGCATCTGCGTCAGGACGGAAGCCTGAAAGGGGAGCCGTAGGGAGGGGCCAGTTTCAACTCCGTCACAATCGAATTCGGCCACACAATTGCGTGTTTGCTGAACCAGCCACTACGACTCTTAGATCCCACTCTTACAGTTTGTACTTGAAGCAGTTTTGAAGTCGAGTTTGACCGCGATCCTCTCTCACTGCGCAGGCACCGGTCCGATTCTACCAACCGTTGGTGAGAAATGATCTCGACGGCGGAAGTGGTGGAAGCAGAGGAAAGGGAGGTGCTAGGCCGCTAGGTCAAGCGCACGCGTTCGGAGGCCAGGAAGGAGGCGGAAGAGGGTGCCCGGGGGAAGAGGCTGAGCGAAGGGTTTGAATTTTCTCGGAGAAAGACGGGCCGGCCACGAGGAGAAAAGAAACAAGCCGCAGCAACATCTAAGCCCTTGAAAGCATCCCGAGAGAGGGGGGAAGGGAAAACAGCAGCCACCAGCGCAACCACTTGTGTCTTCCGGCCCTTCCCACCTCTCTTGCCCACCCCCACCAGCCCACGCTGCCTGGGACTTGAAATCTGTGGCCGAAGGACCGTCACCACATAACTTCAAGAATAATCAACCACCCTCCCTTCCCAAACCCACCCAAATTCACTCATCCAGCGTTTCCTTTTTTTAATCCACTCAGAACTTTTTTTCTAAGACCCCCCCCCTCCCTACATGGAGTTGGGTGGGGGGGGGAATGAATACTGAGTTGGCCTTTATTTTTTTTAAGGAGACTTTTTGATCCAATGAGGCCCCCCAAATAATTGAGTTTTGGGTCCTCGTTGGTTGTTTTATTTTTTTTCTCCAAAATTTTAACCCCCTCGCCCCGTGAGCCCGAGGTGGGTAAAAACCTCGATCATGGGTTCGGGTCCCATAGACCCCAAAGAGCTTCTCAAGGGCCTGGATAGCTTCCTTAACCGAGATGGGGAAGTCAAGAGTGTGGATGGGATTTCGAAGATCTTCAGTCTGATGAAGGCAGCACGAAAGATGGTGAGCCGATGCACTTACTTGAACATTCTCCTGCAGACCCGTTCACCAGAAATATTGGTCAAGTTTATTGATGGTGGTGGTTACAAGCTTCTTAACAATTGGCTGACATATTCAAAGACAACCAACAACATTCCCCTCCTGCAGCAAATTCTCCTGACCCTGCAGCACCTACCACTCACTGTTGACCATCTCAAGCAGAACAACACAGCCAAACTGGTGAAGCAGCTGAGCAAGTCAAGTGAGAATGAAGAGCTCCGGAAACTGGCCTCAGTCCTTGTCAGCGACTGGATGGCAGTGATCCGCTCCCAGAGCAGTACCCGGCCTGCTGAGAAAGCTAAGAAGAAACGGAAAGAAGAGGGAAAGAGTCGAACCACCCCTCGTGAGCGACCGTTGACTGAGGTGAAGGCTGAGACTCGGGCCGAGGAGGCCCCGGAGAAGAAGAGGGAGAAGCCCAAGTCCCTCCGAACCACGGCGCCCAGTCACGCCAAGTTCCGCTCTACCGGACTAGAGCTGGAGACCCCGTCTTTGGGGCCTGTGAAGAAGAATGCCAGTGCAGTGGTGGTTTCTGACAAGTACAACCTTAAACCCATCCCCCTCAAGCGTCAGAGTTCCACAGCTGCCGCAGGAGTTGCTGTGCCCCGTGCAGAGAAGAAATACAAGCCACTCAACACAACACCCAATGCCACCAAAGAGATCAAAGTGAAGATCATCCCGCCACAGCCTGTGGAGGGCCTGGGCTTTCTGTATGCGCTCAGTTCAGCCCCTGTTCCAGGCATCAAAATTAAGAAGAAGAAGGAGGTGCTGTCAGCCTCAGCTGCCAAGCCAAGCCCATTTGAAGGGAAAACGAGCACAGAACCGAGCACAGCCAAACCTTCTTCCCCAGAGCCAGCACCTCCTTCTGAGGCTATGGACACAGAACGTCCAGGGACCCCAGTTCCCCCTGTTGAAGTCCCAGAGCTCATGGATACTGCCTCTTTGGAGCCAGGAGCTCTGGATGCAAAGCCAGTGGAGAGTCCCGGATATCCTAGCCAGCTGACCCGGAAAGGCAGGAAGAGGAAAGCTGTGACCTGGCCTGAGGAGGGCAAACTGGGCGAGCATTTCTATTTTGAACTGGATGCAACTGAACGAGTGAATGTGAATAAGATCAAGGACTTTGGCGAGGCAGCTAAGCGAGAGATACTGTCAGACCGACGCGAGTTTGAGACGGCCCGGCGTCTGAGCCACGACAACATGGAGGAGAAGGTGCCCTGGGTGTGCCCCCGGCCCCTGGTGCTGCCCTCGCCTCTTGTCACCCCTGGAAGCAACAGCCAGGAGCGGTACATCCAGGCTGAGCGGGAGAAGGGGATCCTTCAGGAGCTCTTCCTGAGCAAGGAAAGTCCTCACGAGCCTGATCCTGAGCCCTATGAGCCTATCCCCCCCAAACTCATCCCCCTAGATGAGGAATGTTCCATGGATGAGACCCCATATGTTGAGACCCTGGAGCCTGGGGGAACCGGCGGCTCACCCGATGGGGCGGGCGGTTCCAAGTTGCCTCCTGTTCTGGCCAATCTTATGAGAAGCATGGGTGCCGGGAAGAGCCCCCAGGGTCCTGGAGGAGGAGGCATCAATGTGCAGGAGATCCTCACCTTCATCATGGGTAGCCCTAACAGTCATCCCTCAGAGGAACTGCTGAAGCAACCAGACTATTCAGACAAGATCAAGGAGATGCCGGTGCCTCATGGACTCTTAGGTCCTGGTCCCATAGCCAATGGTTTCCCACCGGGAGGCCCTGGGGGCCCCAAGGGCATGCAGCACTTCCCCCCTGGGCCTGGCGGACCTATGCCAGGTCCCCATGGGGGCCCTGGGGGTCCTGGTGGGCCAGTGGGTCCACATCTCCTGGGTCCCCCACCCCCTCCCTGGGGGGGTGATCCCTTCTGGGATGGCCCAGGTGACCCCA
Source organism: Mesoplodon mirus (assembly GCF_964341445.2). Taxonomy (NCBI): domain Eukaryota; kingdom Metazoa; phylum Chordata; class Mammalia; order Artiodactyla; family Ziphiidae; genus Mesoplodon; species Mesoplodon mirus. The sequence goes on from NC_138990.1 coordinate 43,186,320, forward strand.
TGTGGGGTGGCCCAATGCGTGGGGGACGAGGTCCGGTGCCATACCATAGAGGCCGTGGTGGCCGAGGCGGGAGTGGACCACCTCCTCCTCCATTCCGAGGGGCCAGAGGAGGTCGCTCTGGAGGAGGACCTCCAAATGGACGAGGGGGCCCTGGTGGGGGCATGGTCGGAGGTGGTGGGCATCGTCCCCATGAAGGCCCTGGTGGCGGCATGAGCAGTGGCAGCGGACATCGTCCCCATGAAGGCCCTGGCAGTGGCATGGGCGGTGGGCATCGCCCCCACGAAGGCCCTGGTGGCGGTGGCATGGGTGGTGGCAGTGGCCATCGTCCTCATGAAGGCCCTGGTGGAGGAATGGGTGCTGGTGGTGGACATTGGCCCCATGAAGGCCCTGGACATGGGGGGCCCCATGGCCACTGGCCTCATGATGGCCCTGGTCACCGAGGCCACGACCACCGAGGGCCACCCCCTCATGAGCACCGTGGCCATGATGGCGCTGGGCATGGCGGAGGGGGCCACCGAGGGCATGATGGAGGCCACAGCCATGGAGGAGACATGTCAAATCGCCCTGTTTGTCGACATTTCATGAAGAGGGTAACTGCCGCTATGAGAACAACTGTGCCTTCTACCACCCGGGTGTCCATGGGCCCCCCCTGCGCTAGGGACCACCTGCCCGCCCTGCCCACACTCCTGTGAACTGCAGCCTTGCTCCTTCCACCCTTTTATGGCTTCTGTGAGGCCCATTTTCCCCTTTCCCCAGCTGATGAGGAGCCGGCCCCCTCAGTGCCCACCTGCCTGGGTTCCTGGAGGTTTTCTGATCACTGGTGTGCATTGATGTACATATTTTCCTCCAGTATGGGGAGGAGAGAGACTGGACACATTCTGTACCCTGGACTGCTGAAGAGGAGACCCGGTTGGCTTCACTTTTTGAGGAGATTTGCCCTTTATGCCAAGCGCCTCTCCGGTATTACCCTTTATGCCTGAGAACCTAAATGAAGCTGGTTATCCTGGAGAACACCTCTACTCTCCTCTTGTGGGTCCTCCACATGCACACAGAACTCTGACACGGGATCAGCTGCACTTATGAAATCATCCCCGCCAAATTCATGCTTCCTCATGGGGTGGGGAGATGGTAAAAGGGGTATTGTGTATCCCACTGCACTGACAGGACTCAATCAGGCTGGATTTGAGTTCTGGAATACATCATCCCCACTCCTCCCCTGACACAGGCTTTACATTGAGTCCTTTCTCAAGTAAGACGTTGCAATCTTCCGTGAACACCCAGGTTTGCATCATGGGTATGCTAGGTTCAATGATGGCAAATTCACATCGGCATCCGGTGAAAAGTTTTAGCTGGCATAGCCACTGGTTTAGCCACTGGTGGTGGTCCACCCTTGCCTGCAGCTCATTCTGGAAATTAAAACACTTCAGTGAGACCAGCTTTTCAACTGAAGCCCGGTGTGCTGGGCATGCCAGTCACACTACATGCACTGCCTCTGGGAGTTAGCGCGCTCCTGGCCCCCATCTGGAACCTTGTGGGTGTGAGGCCTCCAGCTCCCTTGACCTGTCAGCCACCTCTGAATCCCCACCAGGTGCCTTCCTGGGTGGATTCGATAAGATGACCTGCGCTCTCCCAGCCCTCTCCTTCACCTGTCTCAGCATCGGTTGTTTTCTATGAAAACAGTGGATTGGTTGGGTTTTGTGCAGGGTCTTGGGTTAGAGCCACAATGGATTTGAGGATGAGTATTTTCTTTTTTCTTTTGGTTTTGTATATTTTGTACATTAATAAGAAACAGTGGAAAGAGAAGTATTTAAAAAAAACAAGAGGAGCCACCTCAATGAGAAGCCCACGCACCACAACTAAGAGTAGTCCTCACTCGCTGCAACTAGAAAAAGCCCACGCACAGCAACAAAGACCCAACGCAGCCAAAAATAAATTAATCAGTTTTTTAAAAAATGGAGAGAAGCAAGAGTGAACATAGTTATTGTTCGGGGGGGGGGGATAAAAAATTGTGGATTATTTTCTCTCTTTCCCAAACTTTCTGCAATACTCTTTTGCCCTTACAACAAAAATAATACAAGAAATAAGGAAACAAATCGATGTTTAAAAGAGCCCAAGCCATCTGCCCTTTTTTTTTTTTTTTTTTTTTTGCGGTACGTGGGCCTCTCACTGTTGTGGCCTCTCCCGTTACGGAGCACAGGCTCCGGACGCGCAGGCTCAGCGGCCATGGCTCATGGGCCCAGCCGCTCCACGGCATGTGGGATCTTCCCGGACCTGGGCGCGAACCCGTGTCCCCTGCATCGGCACGTGGACTCTCAACCACTGCGCCACCAGGGAAGCCCCCATCTGCCCTTTGAGAGGTCCTGGAAGCAATGACAGACTAGAAGCAATAAGCATACCAAAAGCCTACATCTTGGCTTCTAACTAAAATTTTCCAAGAAAAGGAATCATGGCTCCTTAGAGAAAAGACTGATTCCAGGGTTGGACAGAGAAAGAACAAATGAGCCCGAAATATCTTGCACCAGAAGGTAAGATGGTGTTCAGTGAATGATGAAGACATATCAAAAGGACACTGAAGCCACCTGAAGGGGTTCCCACTGGACAAGTCTGGGAAATGGAACATCAAAGTAAATAATGATACTAATGGATTATAGCTCATTGAATACAACAAAAACCCATGAGGAGTCCATACTATTAGATCTTAAAAAATCAGGAAAAGATGGACTTTTAAATAAATTCAACAGTCATATGGAATCACCACTACCAAGATAAATTCCAGATATATCCAAGATCTAAAATTTAAAAATTGAACCTGAGGGTGATGTCAGCAAAATGAAAGAATAGGCAGCTCCAAGCTCCTGTCCCCACAGAAACATTGAAAAACAAGCAGAAACTATTAGAACCAAGTTAGAACTCTGGAAAGTAGTCAAAGGTTTACAACTATCAAGCAAATGATGAATCAAGAAAAATACAACTCAAAAACAGCAGGGAAAACAAACCAATTCAAAACTGGGCAAAGGATGTGAACAGACATTTCTCCAAAGAAGAAATATGAGTAGACAATAAGCACATGAAAAAGATGCTCAACATCACTAGTCCCAATGAGATACCACTTTATACACATCAGAATAGCTATTATTTAAAAAAAACAAAAATAATAAGTGTTGACAGGGATGTGGAGAAATTAGAACACCAGAATATTGCTGGTGGAAATGTAAAACAGTACAGCTGCTGTAGAAAAGGATTTGGTGGTTGAGGCATTACTCACAATAGCCAAGAGGTGGAAATAATCCAGATGTCCATCAACAGATGAATGTCTGAACAAAATGTGGTATATACGTACAACGGAATATTAATTAGCCGTAAAAAGGAATGAGGGCTTCCCTGGTGGCACAGTGGTTGAGAGTCCGCCTGCCAATGCAGGGGACACGGGGTCGTGCCCCGGTCCGGGAGAAGCCACAACAGTGAGAGGCCCGCGTACCACAAAAAAAAAAAAAAAAAAAAAGAAAGAAAGGAATGAAGTTTTGATACATTAAGGGACTGGGAGAAGAGAGGAATGTAGAATTACTGCATAACGGGCACAGAGTTTCTGTTAGGGACCATGAAGAAGTCTTGGAAATGGACAGTGGTAATGGTTACACACCACTGTGAATATTATTAATGCTGCTGAATTGTACACTTAAAATTGGTTAAGATGGCAAATTTTATGTTATATATGTAGGTATTTTACCACAATAAAAAAAACCTTAAAAAAGGCAAACGTTTTAATTATTAAAGAGAACATGGTAAAGTTCCCTTATAACCTGGAAGAGAAGACAACTTTCCTATAACTCAAATCCAGAAGCAATAAGGGAAAAGACTGATACATTTAACTATGTAAGAATAAAAAAAATTTTTTTAATTTCTACAAAGTAAAAACACAGATGACAAACAAAAACAAACAAATAAACAAAGGGAACTGGCATTACAACTAAAAGGTTAATATATAAAGAACTGATACAGAGAAGAAAAAGGCCAACAATCAAAAGGCAACAAACATGAACAGAGGCGTCTCAGAAAGAGAGAAGCAAATGGCCCTAAAATATGTGAAAAGATGTCAGTCTCACTTATAATGAAATAAATGCAATTGAAACTATATCATGATACCATTTCTCACCGATCAGACTGGCAAAAACTTACAAGTCTTGCAACACATTTTGTTGCTGAGAGTGTGGGGAAACAGCCTCAACCATTTTTGGTGGGAATGCAAAATGGCACATATCCGGGTAAGGGGATGTGGCATTACCTAGTCACCTATGCATATGACAAAGAATCTCTCCTTGACCAAACTGTAGTTAGGCTCCTCTGAGGCACCTTCTCAAGGAGGCATGACCTTGGGCTTCCATTTCTGTTCCTGTAGAGCCCAATTTTAGCAAGAATCCTGTTAAGCAGCCTTACCCAGAATCCCTCCACCCTTGATACCTGATCAAATTCCTCACTCTGCACTCCCCCCACAACCCCGCCACGATACTGATCACCCTGGCCTGCCTTCAGCAAGAATCTTGTAGTTCAGTTTAGCAAGAATCCCACCTTACCTTTGAGGTATCTCTCAGTAATTTTCCATCCACTGACCCATACCTTGCTCTTTGACTATAAATCCCCAGTTGTCCATCTTTTAAAAAAATTATTTTATTTATTTATTTATTTTTTGGCTGCATTGGGTCTTCATTGCTGTGCGTGGGCTTTCTCTAGTTGCGGCGAGCGGGGGCTACTCTTCGTTGCGGTGCGCGGGCTTCTCATTGTGGTGGTTTCTCTTCTTGTGGAGCACAGGCTCTAGGCGCACAGGCTTCAGTAGTTGTGGCACGTGGGCTTCAGTAGTTGTGGATTGCAGGCTCTAGAACGCAGGCTCAGTAGTTGTGGCGCACGGGCTTAGCTGCTCCGTGGCATGTGGGATCTTCCCGGACCCGGGCTCGAACCCGTGTCCTCTGCACTGACAGGCGGATTCTTAACCACTGCACCACCAGGGAAGCCCCTGTCCGTGTTATATTCAGAATCGAGTCCAGTTCCACACTGAGGTCTCTTTCCCCCTATCACAATAGTTTCTGCTTTGACTACTGTCCAGCTCTGTTTTTTCTTTGACACGTATATCTAGAAATCCCATTATCTAAAAATCCATCCCAATGATACTTTACCAAAAATATAAAAAGGTGAATACACTAGACTATTCGCTGTAGTATTATTTACAGCGTTGATTTTAACAGCAAAGCCTGTAAAAAACCTCAACTTGTCCATTAATAGGGACTTCTTGAATAAACTATGGTAAATCCACACAGTGGGATGTACTGTTAAGTGAAAAAAGCAAAATGGAGAAAAATATGTATGATATGGTACTGTTTATCTAAGAAAGAGGTGAACATGAATATACGTATATTTGTTTACATTAGGGAAAAATGAAAAAGTAAACCAAAAAATAAATAATAAGGTTACTTATAAAGTGGGAGAGAGTGCACTGGGTGAAGGGAGTAAGGGCAGAAGCTGGATTTCTCTGAATGTATCTTGATTTTTAGATCAACTTTGGACCCATGTAAATATTTTATGCACATATAAAACAAAGGTAAATTTTAAAAAAGCAATCCCTAAAAACTGAAAGTAAAACTGAAACGAATTAACTGAACTGACAGAGAGGAATTATTTCAAGTAAATTTAAAACATGGTAATTTTACCATATATCCTAGTGGGATGAACCCAAAGAGGAGAAATGAAGTTTCTAGTAGTCATATTATTAGCAATAATATATTAGTATTGTTTATATGAAAAGTATGGTATAAAGATAAAGCAGTGGGTCTCAACCAGGAGGCAACAGTGCCCCTAAGAAGATATGTGGCAATGGCCGGAGGCATTTTTGGGCTGTCACAACAACGGGGGTGGAGGGTGCTACTGGTATCTAGTAGATGAGGTTAGGGATGCTGCTGAAAATCCTACAAGGCACAAGACAGCCCCCACAAGAAAGTATTGCCCAAAATGTTAATAGTGTTGAAGTTGAGAGACCCGGAGATAAAGCAAAGAAGTAATTATGATCTGTCCCTGAAAACCAAGATTTTTTTTCAGAGTAAGAGTACAGAGATAGAAATATAAAAATCAAAGAAGCCAAGCAAAAATCCTGTCATCCTATATTTTAAATCGGAAACATCATTACGAACGTTATCATTTCTCTTAAGAAAATACATAGTGGCTCTGTCCACTGAAAAGGCCAAAAAGCAATAAGCAATAAGCAATAAGCTGCTGGCCTGGGTTGGCAGTCTGGTGGCAGGCGCCATCCTAAGCTCTGCCCGGTGCCTCAGTTCTTCCAGGTGCCCTACACGGCACTGACCATGCTCTTGACCCCCAGCCCCAGGGAGCGGGACTCGGCCACCGTGTACCGTGAGTGCAGGCAGGCGTGGGGTGCGTGGGGTGGGATGGCTCTGCCCCTGGCCCCACGAGCTGTCACCTTGCTCCACGCTGTGTCCCAGGGATGACCTTGGAGATGGCAGGGACGCTGATGGGAGCCACTGTCCATGGACTCATCGTGTCTGGTGCCCACGGGTCCCACAGGTGCAAGCAGACTGCGCTCCCAGGACAAGTGTCCATCTCCCCCAACGCGGTGAGTGCCCAGGCTACCCAGACCCACTGGGACCCCCGCTTCGGGGTCACTTGTTTCTTCCAGGGCCGTTTCTCCCCCAGGTCTCTTCATGGTGGTTTGGGGGCTCAGCTCTGCACACTATGCCCTCTCGTTCCTTCCCTGCTCCTGTAGCTGAGCCCAGGCCCTCCGTCCTCCCTGCTAACTCTGCTTCTGCTGGGTGCCTTCTAAACATGGAGTCAGACAACAGATCAGCAGGCCATCTGGAGGGGAGGAGGCGGACCCCAGAGAAGGGATGCGGTGGGGAAGGGCCACAGGCAGGGACAGGGGAGAGAGACAGCAGAACGGTTTGGTGTCCTGGCAGAGCCCTGGGCAAAACCTGACCTATGACCAGTCCTACCCATCCCTGAACGGGTGACTGCCAACGCCAACCCCACCCCCGGTGTGAAAGGGCTAGTACCCCTTCGTGTCTCCTCAAAGCAGGTCCCTTTTCAGCAGTTAGGGGACGTGCCTCTATTTATCCATCAAGTTCATCTTCTATCCACCCCCCAGCCCTTTCTCCTTAAGCAAATGACATCACTCACCTCCACCGACATTTGGGAATTAATGGTATGAGAATAATACCACCAACACCCATGGTTCACCACCCGTAAGAAAACATTACAATGAAGTCCTTGTGTACCCCCCATCCCCAGACCCACCTGTAGCCCAGCTACAGAATGTGCCTGAGCACAGTGCAAAGTGGAGCTGTAGAGCCCCAGAGAGAGCGGGGAAGTCAGTCTCCCCTTCCCGTGGCCCACGGCCCCAGTCTAGGGATTGCCTGAGTCAGGGTCGGGGAGAGACTCTGCCCAGCTGCCCTCAAACCCCATCATGGTGCTATGAGCCTGGGATCAGAGGGATTGCGACCTGCAGATTCACCCTCCCCTCTTCCATGCCTAGGCCCCACTGAGGCCTCTACAAGTGCCCTCCCCAAAGCTACTGGGTCACTGTCTGGGTGAGGGTGGAACAGAGGGTGGCAGTGGCCTTGGGTTGGAGAGCAGGAGCTGGGCAGGGCCTGGGATGCCAAGAAGTAGGGAGCAGGAGGCTGAGAACCCCTCCCGGGAGGCGGAGCCTCGTGTGAGCCAAGGCGAGAAGCATTCAGGTGCCTCTTGGTAGTTCCAGCTCTGTTGTTCCATCGACTTCACTTACGAAACACAAATTCATAGATAAAATCATCACGAATTTCAAGACAGCAGAGCATTAACTCCCAAGTGCAGTGCCTTCTGAATGTGGGACCCTGTGCAACTGTGCTGGTTCCACACTGGTGAAGCCCTGCCCATCTCCCTCTTTCCTCACCCACCAAAGGCAACCCCTGTCCTGAATTGGGTGGCTGTTACTCCCATGCATGCCTTGAATGTATTTTATTACATATGTGTCTTCCTCTGCATGCTAGGTAGCACCGTTCTGGTTTTGACATTTATCTGCGTCATCATGCATCACACTGTCTGCTCCTGGATCTGTCTCCCCACCCACTCCAAGCCCCTTGTTGTGGATGCACAGGATCACTTATTCATCACCGTAACCACAGGGTCTAGCACGCAGAAGTCAGCCCCAATGAACGTTTGCTTAAAAAAAGAGAGAGAGAGAGGCGAAGGGGGCTTAGACCCACAGTGGCATGGATGCCCGCAGGAGGCAGAGGGTCAGCAGAAGGACCACTCTGGGCCCTTAGATCTCCCTCTCCTGCTGGGCTGGTTGGGAGGAGGGGCACCCCGCATCCTTGGGCTTGGGCTGAGGGTCCCTCTGCTCCCACTGGGAGGTACTCCTGCCCGGCCCCTGGGTATCCCCACCTCCGTGGGTTGGAGACATCACCCCCACTGAGGTCCTGTCCTGTCCCACAGACTCGTCTCTACTCCATTGCAGCCACTGTGGTTGCTGTGACGTACCCCGTGTGCAGTAGTTTGCTCTGCCTGGGGGTGAAGGAGCGACCGGGTAGGTGCGGGGTGCAGGCAGGGTGTGGGAAGAGGAAGCTGCGGCCGGGCTCCTCTTGGGCGTGGGTTTGGGTTTTTTGTTTTTTTGTTTTTTTTTTTTTTCCGGTACGCGGGCCTCTCACTGCTGTGGCCTCTCCCGTTGCGGAGCACAGGCTCCGGACGCGCAGGCTCAGCGGCCATGGCTCACGGGCCCAGCCGCTCCGCGGCATGTGGGATCCTCCCGGATCGGGGCACGAACCCGTGTCCCCTGCATCGGCAGGCGGACTCTCAACCACTGCGCCACCAGGGAAGCCCGTGGGTTTGGGTTTTGAACTCCACCAAGCCAAGATGTCCCCTTCCTGTGTTGCAGATGCCTCTGCCCGAGCCTCCGGCCAGGGCCTGAGCTTCCTGGCTGGGCTGCGGCTCACAGTCCGGCACCCGCCCTACCTGAAGCTGGTCATCTCCTTCCTGTTCATCTCGGCAGCCGTTCAGGTACCTCTGGCCAGGCTGATCCCCACTGGCTTGGCTCTGGCCATACTGGCCCTGCGTAGGTTCAGGTGTCTCTCGTCCCCACGGCACCAGAGAGAAACCAGTGGCTGGCAAGCGCCTGGCGAGGCTGGTGCTGGGAGGAGAGAAACCTGCCTAGAGCTTGTGGGGCTGGGGAGGGTCAGGGCCCAGACACCAGGAAGCTGACGCTGTCTCGGGTGGTTCTCAGCTGTGCCGGGGAGGGGGACTAGGAATGGCATTTATACCTGTGTCAGGGATAAGCGTCCTTCGTTGGGGAGGGGACTGCGTGATGGCGGTAGGAACCGGACGCTTGAGGTCCCAAAGGGGAGGCCAGACTTGAGACCCTAGCCTTGCCCTTGACTTCCACGTTTCTGCCATTTCCCATACACGCCCACTTCCTGGCGACCTCCTCAGGTGGAGCAGGGCTACCTGGTCCTGTTCTGTGCACACGCCTCCCGGCTACATGACCATGTGCAGAGCCTGGTGATAACCATCCTGGTGAGGGGACCTGGGGCGGTAGAGGCAAGGGCGCTCGGGGGCCTGAGTTGGGGATGTGTGACCCTTGCCGTGACACACGTGGCCGGACTTCCGGTGGTCAGTGTTCTGGACTCTGCTGTGGTCTTGGTCACCTGCATTTCAGCCGAGGGTGGAATTGGGGCCAGGGTCATAAAGTTCACAGCCACTGTTTCCAGCCAGGGTGCAAGGTCAACGTCGAGCGTCCCTCCTAAATGTCAGGGCTTTGAGGGCCTGGCACAGGCACAGGCGCAGGGGGCGTGTCCTGGGCTGTGATGATTCTGTCCGCTCACAGGTCTCGGCAGTGCTGAGCACCCCGATGTGGGAGTGGGTTCTGCAGCGATTTGGGAAGAGGATGTCGGCCTTCGGGATCTTTGTGAGTGAGGCAGGAAGCAAGGCCTGGAGGGATATGGGGGGGGGGCAGTGACCTGGGAGCCTGAGCCTCCTGGGGACCGGCAGTGCTCAGTGCCTAGCAGGGGACCAGGCGCAGGGGGTCATCAGTAGAGCGGTGAGTGGGTGCATCAAAGAGCCGTTGAGGGGGGGTGATGCAGGTGGAGGGAGCAGCTAGTGTGTCTGTCTCCCTAGGGGATGGTGCCATTTGCAATCCTGCTGGCTGCTGTGCCCACAGCACCCGTGGCATACGTCGTGACCTTTGTATCTGGCGTGAGCATTGCCGTGTCCTTGCTGCTACCCTGGTAGGCTGGGTGAAGGGAAATGGGAGTGGGAGCCTCACGTCCTTCCTACTGGGTATCCCTCCTCCTTCACATCAACCTGCTGTCCCAGGCCTTGTGCACAGGCTGCGCTGGGGAGGGGCCCTCCCCGCCTTGCGGGAGATGGAGGCTGCCAGCGCCATCTGTGGAGCCCTCCCGAAAGAGCGCCAGGCGGCAGGAATGGTGGACAGCTGTGTGTTGGGGAAATATTGCCTGACTCTGTGGGCCGGTCCTGGGCAGCGGGGACCCAGGGGTGAATCTGACTCACTCTCTGTCCCCAGAGAGCTCCTGGGCTGGTGGCTGTGGGGAGGATAAAAGGGATAATTCTGCAGCCCCCTCCCCCAGGTCCATGCTTCCAGATGTGGTGGATGAATTCCAGCTGCAGCACCAGCACGGCCCAGGGCTGGAGACCATCTTCTATTCATCCTATGTCTTCTTCACCAAGCTTTCAGGTGCAGGCGCCCTGGGCATCTCCACTCTCAGCCTGGAGTGAGTCACAGAGCTGGGCTGTACCAGAGGCACAAAAGACTAGCGGCGTGGGAAGCAGAGGGCAGAGTCCCCCACCTTAGCCAGCCAGGGGTCACCCGTGGGTCCGGAGGGTGTGTGGGAACCTCCACCCTAGCTTTCTCTGTGCACATGACTGGGAGGGGCCCTTCTTGGTGGCTGTACCCCCTCTGAAGCCTCTGCTTCCCACATTCTCAGCTTTCTCTGAACTCCTCCCTGGTCTGTTTGTTCCCTCACACTCCGTCCCCCATAGTTGGGCTGATGTGGCCAGGAAACTATCCAAGTTTCAGGATAGCGTGGTGGTTGGGCATTTGGGACCCCTCCGTCAGGAAGCCAGGCTCTGAGCTGGATGCATGGGATGGTGTTTCCCCAGCTTTGCGGGGTATGAGCCAGGAGCCTGCAAGCAGGCGGAACAGGTAGTGGTGACCCTCGAAGTCCTCATCGGTGCCATGCCCACCTGCATGATCCTCATCGGTCTGTGCATCTTCCTGGTCGGCCCCACTCCAAAGGTGCCACGTCGGAACAGCTCCCGCTCCCTTGGGAGGTAGGCACCTCTCGCACACGGGTATACACAGGAGGGCTGCCAACGCCCGGGAGGCATGCAGATGTGCACGGCTCTCATTTGGTCACCTCCACCTGATGTCCCACAAGCATGGCAGTCAGTCTAAATGGGCCCCAAACCGAATTTATCTTCTTCCCCAATCGCTGCTCCTGCTGTGCCTCGGGCCCGGTGGATGGCACCACCCTCCAGCCTGGGAGCCGTCTCCCGCTCTCCCCGCCGCAGGCTGCACCGAGCAGCTCTCTCTGACCTTGTTCTTCCCCCTGCGAACCACCACCCCCCATCCCACTGCCCGAGGGTGATCTGCTCACTGTCTGGCTTTCGCAGTGGACTGGGGGGACCTTGAAAGCTGGGTCTGTTTTCTTCATGTTTGCGTCCCAAGAGCTCAGCCCAGAGCCTGAGGCCAAGCAGGCGCTGCAGTATCAACACGTCTGGTCCAGCAGACGTTCACGAGCCTTGTCCACGTTTTTGCCGACGCTCATGCGTTTACAAACACGAGTCCATGTAGATACAGAGGACCACGCACGATAGGCAGGAAGTGGCTTTGTCATGGGTCCCTCACTGCTTGCTGTGGACGGCCTGGGACTCCAGCCCATCTTACTGAGCTCATGCGCTACACTCGGGGAATAACAGGTGGATGGGGAACTGCTTGGTGGGACTCGGGAGAACAGGGTTTTAGCTTCATTCACGGGGTTGAGAAGGGGAGGAGCTGCTAGAGAGACAAGGAGCAGCCACTGACACTTCCACGGGGCCCCACCCACGTCCTCCTTCCCTTTGGCTTCTTCCCTTTCCGACAGGAGGACCAGCTACAGCCTCGCTTGAACTTGAGACTCGTGTGAGCTGGAGCGGCAGGAGCAGCGTCTTCTGGACTCCAAGTCCCCCTTTCTTCTCAGCCCTTCGGCACCCCTGCTTCCCAGTTTACACACGACCTGTCTTTTCCCCTGGGATATGGCGTCTTCGGTGACTCTCCTGAAGGGAGTGGCCTGGGCTCCAGGACCCCCACCTGTCATGTCTTGCCTGTTGACTGCAGGACATCTCAGATAGGCCTGTGCCCCTGACTACCCAGCTCCAGGCAACCTGTGACCTGGAAAGCATACCAGTAGCAACTATTCCTGGAAAAAGGAAGCCCCTACCAGCCTGGTCTGCAGACTTCCTGTGGGAGCACCAGGCCCACCAACCTGCTTGGATGGCAAAGCTACCTGACAGGACAGACACACAGAACTCGTTTCCCCTGATGTTCCACTGGATGTCTGAGAGAGGCTGACAGCACGTGAGTGGGCAGAGTGGGGACAGACGGACATGCTGGGCTGTCCAATTAGGAGAGAGACAGATGCAGCGAGGCCAGAAGACCCCAGAGGGAGCGAATGGGGCCAGTGGTGGGGATACACTGAGCAGGGCATGAGGTGTTTCTTTCCCTTTGTACAGCTAAGTGGATGACACTGTTTCTAGAAGCGGACACTGACTGATATTGAGCCACCGAAGATCCAGCATTTTTATGAACAAAAGTTACTTTTGTGGAAATATTTTTCTGAAAGTTTATCTTTTTGTTTTTCTGGCTGTGCCTCACCACATGCGGGATCTTAGTTCCCCGACCGGGGATGGAACCCGTGCCCCCTGCAGTGGAAGTGCGGAGTCTTAACCACTGGGCGGCCAGGGAAGTCCCCTGAAAGTTTATCTTATAAAAGCACAGGAACCACCGTTTTCTAGAGGCCATGTCTTTGGGGAAGAAAGATCCACTGAGATTTATTTTTTCAGAAACAAATTAAAGGGTTTATCTTCTATTGAGTCTGTAAAATTTGCCTGTGGCCAGCCTTCTCATCCCACCTCCTGGGAAAGCCCTGTCCCGAGGAGGGAAGGGGAGGGTGCCTGATGTCACTGAAACTGGCTGTGGCCCATCAGCCACAGTTAAGGCGGTTAAGAATCCGCCTGCCAATGCAGGGGACACGGGTTCGAGCCCTGGTCCGGGAAGATCCCACATGCCGTGGAGCAACTAAGCCCTTGCGCCACGACTACTCAGCCTGCGCTCTGGAGGCCTCGAGCCACAACTACTGAGCCCGCGTGCCACAACTACTGAAGGCCACGCGCCTTGAGCCCATGCTCCGCAACAAGAGAAGCTACCGCAGTGAGAAGCCCACGCACCGCAACAACGAGTAGCCCCCACTCTCCTCAACTAGAGAAAGCCCACGGGCAGCAGTGATGACCCAACACAGCCAAAAATAAATTAATTTAAAATAAATAAATAAATATCCCTCTATTTACAAAGACTGCTTACCCTTTTTTGACGGAGTTCAGAAACTGCTGACTTGCACCATCAGAATAACCTCTGAAATCATCATTGACTGTGAATCCATTTTTCCATAATTTTATACTTACATCTGCCTGCAAAGCAGTAAGAAACAAGATGCATCATGTTAATAAATGAAGTGTACTAATAAACTAAAAGCCCCTTGAAACTTTCTTCTATCAGTGTATATTTTCTGTATCAATCTTTTCTTTAAAATAGAGATATAACTGACATATAACCTTGTATTAGTCTTAGGTATACAACATAATCGTTTGATATATATATCTATTGCAAGATGATTACAGAAGTGTACTTAACATCCACCACCGCACACAGCTACAAATTTTTTAAATATACCATTCTTAACAGCAAGCTTCAAATGTAAAATATCAAAAATTATAATGTATACATAAAATATGGTTTATAATGAATAATATTTTCAAATAATTCATTAATAAGCTTCTTTAAGAGAGGTCATTTGCAAAAATATTCTGTGCCCTGTCTAAGAGGACACTAAAGCTTTCTGGCCAGAACAGACTTCTCAACAGTTTAGAGAATGACTCTGAAATGACTTGAATATTAAGAAGAATAAAGGGGGAAAAAAAACTATGAGTAATTAATGGCTATTCCTTCAAATATAAACTATCAGTGTTACTGTTATCAATATTTCATCTCTCAACATCTTGTTGATCATCTCCTAAGAACATTATTTATTCACTCATTGAATCAAAGAAGTCACTGTAGAAATACAGAAAGGTTCAGAAATACAGTAGGATGCAGGGATGCTTCAGGCTGAACACAGAAGGACTTATAAAAAACCATTTAAGAAAATAGACTATTAGAGGCCTTCCCTTGTCTCTAGCATTTATTCATTCAGCATATGTTTATTGAGTGCCTAATATGTAACAGACACTCCACTAAGATGTTAGGGAAAACAATCACAATAATGATAGCATATATTATTAGCCTGCCTGCCTATCTATCTGTCTGTCTGTCTATGTACTTATCTGGGAGAGCACTTGTGTGTACACTTACATGTACCAAACACTGTTTAAAGTACTTTCCCTACATGTATTTATTTAATCCTCCTAAAATCCACACAAGGTGGGTATTATTATCCTTTTTATAGATGGGAAATTAGAAACACAAAAGATTAATTAAATTGCCCAATATCACATGGTCAGTAAGGGTGGAGCTGGGGTTGGAATCCATACTCTTAACCACTATATTATATTACCTCTTTTTTTTTTTACCTATAACCAAACTGCCAAGACTCTGCTCTCATGGTACTCACAGAAAAGAAAGAGAACTAAAAAAATTGTACAAATGAACTTACTTACACAAAAGAAATAGAGTCACAGATGTAGGAAACAAACTTATGGTTACCAAGGGGGAAAGTGGCAGGGAGGGATAAATTGGGAGATTGGAATTAACACATATATAAAACAGACAACTAATAAGGACCTGCAGTATAGCACAGGGAATTCTACTCAATACTCTGTAATAACCTATACAGGAAAAGAATCTAAAAAAGAGTGGATATATGTATATGTGTAACTGACTCACTTCGCTGTACAGCAGAAACTAATACAACATTGTAAATCAACTATACTCCAATAAAAATTAATTAAAAAAAAAGAAAAGAATGAGAACAAAACAAATAGGAAAAGAGTACATAAAGATACTGAGGAGGGGAATTCCCTAGCAGTCCAGTGGTTAGGACCGGTACTTTCACTGCTGAGGGCCCGGGGTTCAATCCCTGGTCAAGGAACTATCCCACAAGCTGCATGGGCCAAAAAAAAAAAAAGACACTGAGGAAAACAGAAGAAACTTAAAAACAAAAACGCAAAAACGATAATTAATACACTTATATAAGAGAGGATGTTTGAAAGGGAGTAGGAGGGAATATTCAGGGAGCAAAAGAGCTCTTAGAAACTTAAAATGGAAATTAAACAAAAGGATTGAATATAAGGTTGAAGAAATATTACAATTAAAATAGAACAAAACAACAAAGAGGTGGAAAACAGGAGAAATAATGAGACTCAGTCCCAGAGATCCATTATCTAAGTAAAAATATTCTAGAGAGACAGGAAACAGAGGGGAGCAAAATATCGAGAAGCAACATGAGAAAATGTCCTAGAAGAGTAAAATACAAGTTTCTGTATTGAATGAATGAAAAAGAATCTATACCAAGGTATAGATACGGCCTTCTATCAGAGTTCAGGGATAAATTAATGACAGCCACAAAGAAAATAAAGGCAAACTGGAAGGGAAAAAACTACTAATTCTAGTGAAAATTTTAAAGGCAGTCAGGAAAAGAAATGTCATCACACACTACATGACTCAGTGATGCTGGACAGTATTTACAAAGTCATAAAGATATAAACAATGATAATTGATTTAATCCCTAATTATGATATAATTATGTTAGTCAAATGAGAGGAGGTGGTTTGGGGATGAGGGGAAGGAAGAATAAGAGCTAAATTCTCATTTTCTATTTTAAAAAAGTCAATACATAATTTGAAAAAACTAAAAAATCAAGAACTATCATTTTTAGTATATTCTTAGAAATACAGTCTTTATACAAGAAGAAATAGTTAAGACTACCTCTGGGTAGTGATTACCTCTGGGAATTAGATATCATGGCCATGGAGGAACTGGGCTGCTATTTTTCAACCTAAGCCCTTCAGACTTCAGTCTGAAGAACTAAAGAACTCTCTTCGAGCTCTCAATGCAGGGGGTCCGGATTCGATCCCTGGTCAGGGAACTAGACCTCACATGCGTGTCGCAACTAAGAGTTTGCATGCCACAGCTAAGGAGCCCGCCTGCCGCAACTAAGACACAGTGCAACCAAATAAAATAAATAAAAAATATATTTAGAAAAAATTTTAAGGCAAATTAGAGTAAAGGGATCTCTTTCATGTCTGACTTCGAAAAGCCAGCGAGATTCTCATAATTGCTGCTGCCTTCAGTCTGCTGTGATATGGCATTTTGATTGAAGTACATTAAAAAAAACAAAAATCAAGCCTCAAACAGATATGTAGTTGCAAAAAGCATTTTAATAGCTTTTCCAAGATACTACCTCAAAATGTAGTAAGTGGTAGTATCTCAAAAGTTAGTTGAGGGCTTCCCTGGTGGTGCAGTGGTTGAGAGTCCGCCTGCTGATGCAGGGGACACAGGTTCGTGCCCCAGTCTGGGAAGATCCCACATGCCGCGGAGCGGCTAGGCCCGTGAGCCATGGCTGCTGGGCCTGTGCGTCCGGAGCCTGTGCTCCGCAACGGGAGAGGCCACAACAGTGAGAGGGCTGCGTACCGCAAAAAAAAAAGTTAGTTGAAAATATCACATGATAACCCTTATGTAGAATCTAAAAAAATGATACAAGTGAATATATTTACAAAACAGAAACAGACTCATAGATATAGAAAACAAACTTATGGCTACTGAAGGGGAAAGGTGGGGTGAGGGATAAATTAGGAGTTTGGGATTAACAGATAAACACTACTACATATAAAATAGATAAACAACAAGGGACTCCTGCATAGCACGGGGAACCTATATTCACTATCTTGTAATAACCTATAATGAAAAAGAATTTGAAAAATATATATAACACATATATTTTATGTATATTATATATATCATATATTTTTATATACATTATATATATTATATATATTATATATATATAAAAAAACTGAATCACTTTGCTGTACATCTGAAACTAACACAACTTTTTTCTTCTTTTGGCCATGCCGCGTGGCTTGTGGAATCTTAGCTCCCCAGCGAGGGACTGAACCTGTGCCCTCAGCAGGGAAAGCTCAGAGTCCTAACCACTGGACGGCCAGGGAATTTCTTAACACAACATTTTAAATCAACTGTACTTCAATTAAAAAAAAAAAAAAAAAGTCGAGGGACCTCCCTGGTGGCACAGTGGCTAAGAATCCGCCTGCCAATGTAGGCGACACAGGTTCAATCCCTGCTCTGGGAAGATCCCACATGCCGTGGAGCAACTAAGCCCGTGTGCCACAACTACGGAGCCTACGCTCTAGAGCCTGCAAGCCACAGCTACTGAGCCCACGTGCCACAACTACTGAAGCCTGCGCGCCTAGAGCCTGTGCTCCTCAACAAGAGAAGCCATCGCAGTGAGAAGCATGCACACTGCAACGAAGAGAAGCCCCCGCTCGCCGCAACTAGAGAAAGCTCACGTGCAAAAATGAAGACCCAACGCAGCCAAAAATAAATAAATAAAAAATAAATTTATTAAAAAAATAGTTAGTTGAGAATCTGAACATGGAATCTTAAACTTAAAGGTATATTTATTAATATGACAATAATCCTATCAGAAATATCTTTTAAGTTTTGGGAAGCTGTCAAGTGCATGATGGCAGGTTATCAAAATTCTTACTTTCACTTAAAAAAGTTGATAAAATCGTATCTTATCATTTGCAATAAATACTGTAAGTTGTTTCCCTTGAAGTGTCAGATTTACTTCATACATTTTGAGAAAATGTCTGCAGAATATCCAAGACTGAATAACTAGTTGTCTGTAAATCACTTTCATGTAAAAACAGTACACCATGAAAAAGCAGAGTGTTCAGCTTGTATCTCAAGCAATGGTACTTTTCCTTAAGATACTTCTGTATATTCTAGAAATGTTTTACATACACTTCATATTTTATCACATAGAATATTGTAAGATGTGTATTAAAGAGCTGGGAATTAATGAAATGTGTCAATTTTACTGCTTCATCAAGGAAATTTTTAATTGAAACGAGTGTTTTTTCCCCCTGCAAGTTCAAGGAAAGAATACAGTAGTTACTGGTACAGAGTAGTGTCACTACCTCAATTCCTCCTAAGGTGCCAGTTTTGCCGACCACTGCTTTTGCAGTATCGGTGCAAACTCAACACAGTGAAAACAGTAAATAGTATCTTACTATTATTATGAAAACAGTTTTGACCTCTAAAGGGCCATATGTTGAGAAGCACTGGGAAAGAAAAAATTTATGGACACTTACCTGTTTCTTTTGTTCAGTGGGAGACAAACATTTGGCACCAACCTTCTGAGCTTCCTCAAAAAGGCTGTCAACAAAATATTCACTATTTGTTTGTTGATTATCACTAAGAGGTTGGTGGTCAGATCCTGTTTCACGAACCCTATACACACACACAAAAAAGAAAAATAAGCACTATTAACCATTAATTCTCTTAAAAATTTACACAAATTGTTTTCGTTAAAGGATCTAGAACTGACATGCTACCTCCACGCCTGCAGTTGAGACTCTCTTCTGAATTAACACAGGAGATATGTGGCCTCGGGAAGTCGTTAACACTTGTGGTCCAGAGCAGGGTTTTCTCAACTTCAGTCCATTGATATTTGGGGAAGGTTAATTCTTTGTTGGGCAGGCTGTCCTGTACACTGTGGGAAGTTTAGCAGCATCTGTGGCCGTTAACCACTAGACGCCAGTAGCATGGACAACCCCCAACCCCCCAGTGTTATAATAATAAAACACATCTTTAGACAATGCCAGATGGCCTCTGGGGGTGGGATGGGCAAAACTGCACCAGGTTGAAAACCACTGGTCCAGAGTAAAAAACCGTGTTCTTTGTAAAGCTCTCAAAATGGCTTTAAAGGGGGTTACTATGTACTTTTTGGTAACACAAAGCACTCTTGAAACTAAAGGTGGTAAGGTGTGAGGAACAGTCATAATCATAGTTAAATGGATGAGTTATATGGTATGCGAATTACGTCTCCACAAAACTGTTAGAAGTCCTAAGTTAATTTTACTCTTTAAACTCAGTCATTCAGGGCTTCCCTGGTGGCGCAGTGGTTAAGAATCTGCCTGCCAATGCAGAAGACACGGGTTCGAGCCCTGGTCTGCGAAGACCCCATATGCTGTGGAGCAACTAAGCCCGGGCGCCACAACTACTGAGCCTGCACTCTAGAGCCTGTGAGCCACAGCTACTGAAGCCCACACATGTAGAGCCCGTGCTCCGCAACAAGAGAAGCCACCACAATGAGAAGCCTGCGCACCGCACACACAATGAGTAGCCCCTGCTCACCGCAACTAGAGAAAGCCCACGCGCAGCAATGAAGACGCAACACAGCCAAAAATTAATAAATGAAAATTAAAAAAACAAATTAGTCATTCAACTGGGGCTTCTGTGGTGGTCCAGTGGTTAAGACTCCGTGCTTCCACTGCAGGGGTCACGGGTTGGATCCCTGGTTGGGGAAGTTCTGCAAGCCACAAGGTGTGGAAAAAATAAATAAGCAAGCAAGTAAGTAAGTAAGTAAGTAAATAAATAAATAAATAAGCAAGCCATTCAACTTATTTCTGTGTAGAAAAGAGTTAACGTAGCAGGCCTAACTGTTGCTATCCTTTTTACTTTTCTCATGAGTATGGAATTTTAAAATGTGCCTAGTCCCCAGTATAAACCCTAGGCTCATTTCCAATGAACTTCCCTGGTAGACAACATCTCACACGTGCTATATAACTTACTACTGGAGGAATTAAGTGTGTGTCCTGGTGGCTGCACTGGGCAAGGACTCTTAGAAGCTTATGCCTGGTTTCCCCTGGACTTCACCCCCTTGCAAAGTATCTTTTCATTGCAATAAAGCTTAGTCATTAGTATGACTATAGGCTGAATCCTGTGAATCCTCTAAGCAAATCATCACATCTGGAGGCAGTCTTAGGGGCTCCTGACATAACCTCACAATTATATACTTAGTATCAGATATTTATATAAAACAGTAAGTACTCTAGTGAAAAAATAATAAATAGTATTTGTTCGGTATAGAAAGTGTTCACAAAGTACTTGTAAACACCTGTCTCCTTAAATGGACTATGAATGAAAGATATTTACCTTTTCAAGTATTTAAAACACAGAACATAATACAAAAATAAATATTCCACTTCAGAGAAGTGAGAATAAAGAATTTTGTATTAATAAGAACGACAGACTTTGCATCTACCATTTATTGGGTGCCTGCTATATGCTAATATGATGCTCGGTGCTTTAAATTGGTTATCTAATTCTTACAAAAACCTTTCAGGTAACTATGTACACCTCCTCCTTTTTAGATGAGATATTGAAGCTCAAAGAATCTACCTAAGTTGCTCAAATGCCAGAGCAGTAGTGTTAAGACAGAGATGGGATTCAAACCCAGGTTTACCTGATTCCAAAGCCATTATATTTCCACTATGACTTCAAGATGGTATAACACAAGAGGCTAATGAAGTAATAAATAGTTACTTTAACTTCCCTCTTAAATAACAGAAATAATATGTGGGCAGAGAGAAATTTAACACTTAAAAAAATTAATCACAAAAAGATTTAAAACTTGACTAAAATCCATTGAATGCAGCTATGGAAAAAAAAACTTTAAAGTACATTACTATTTGGTATTTAACAGATAATCATCATGAAAACTTAACTAAGTCAGTGAAACGTAAAAAGAGAGAAAGACAGTAACAAAGGCATTAATAACAAAGAAAATGCATAAATTAACTCACCATTCTTCCTTTATACTTTCAAGATTATCTACTTCTTTCATTCTCTTTTGCCTTACTGTAAAAGTAAAAAGAAAAATAAGGTAAAGTTCTTAATACAGTATTTTAAATAAATTCATTCCAACATATGCATTAAGATTCTTTACCATTAAGTTATTATGTACTCCTAAAGTAGCACTAAAGGGGTCTCAAGAACAATTGACCTAACTCAAAGCTGTCACTTTCACTTAAAGTAAAGCAATAAAAAGTAAATTTTGGATTTGGATAATCTGACAAAAGAAAGATTTCATAAAAGTCATGATGAGGGGAATTCCCTGGCGGTCTAGTGGTTAGGACTCTGTGCTTTTACTACCAAGGGCCCACGTTCAACCACTGGTTGGGAAACGAAGATCCTGCAAGTGCTCGCGGCCAAAAAAAAAAAAAAAAAAAAATTTATGATGAAAAATAATGTATGCTTTGGTCTAATAACAAACAAAAGTGAATGTAAACATTTCACTCAATCTCCAATAGTAACAAAATATCAAATCAATATAAACTCATTCTTTTTTTTCCAATGTAGATGATTTTTATTGTCAATATTCTTTTTTTAAACATCTTTATTAGAGTATAATTGCTTTACAATGGTGTGTTAGTTTCTGCTTTATAACAAAGTGAATCAGTTACACATATACATATGTCCCCATATCTCTTCCCTCTTGCATCTCCCTCCCTCCCACCCTCCCTACCCCACCTCTCTAGGTGGTCACAAAGCACAGAGCTGATCTCCCTCTGCTATGCGGCTGCTTCCCACTAGCTATCTATTTTACATCTGGTAGTGTATATATGTCCATGCCACTCTCTCACTTTGTCCCAGCTTACCCTTTCCCCTCCCCATATCCTCAAGTCCATTCTCTAGTAGGTCTGCAGAGTGAAGTCAGTCAGAAAGAGAAATACAAATACCGTATGCTAACACACATATATGGAATCTAAAAATAAAACAGAAAGAAAAAAAGACCAAAAAATGGTCAGAAGAACCTAGGGGCAAGACGGGAATAAAATAGAGCTCCTTCACAACAAGAGGAGCCACCTCGGCCAAGGACGACCCCGCAGTGCACAAGGCGGCAGCGCATCTGCGTCAGGACGGAAGCCTGAAAGGGGAGCCGTAGGGAGGGGCCAGTTTCAACTCCGTCACAATCGAATTCGGCCACACAATTGCGTGTTTGCTGAACCAGCCACTACGACTCTTAGATCCCACTCTTACAGTTTGTACTTGAAGCAGTTTTGAAGTCGAGTTTGACCGCGATCCTCTCTCACTGCGCAGGCACCGGTCCGATTCTACCAACCGTTGGTGAGAAATGATCTCGACGGCGGAAGTGGTGGAAGCAGAGGAAAGGGAGGTGCTAGGCCGCTAGGTCAAGCGCACGCGTTCGGAGGCCAGGAAGGAGGCGGAAGAGGGTGCCCGGGGGAAGAGGCTGAGCGAAGGGTTTGAATTTTCTCGGAGAAAGACGGGCCGGCCACGAGGAGAAAAGAAACAAGCCGCAGCAACATCTAAGCCCTTGAAAGCATCCCGAGAGAGGGGGGAAGGGAAAACAGCAGCCACCAGCGCAACCACTTGTGTCTTCCAGCCCTTCCCACCTCTCTTGCCCACCCCCACCAGCCCACGCTGCCTGGGACTTGAAATCTGTGGCCGAAGGACCGTCACCACATAACTTCAAGAATAATCAACCACCCTCCCTTCCCAAACCCACCCAAATTCACTCATCCAGCGTTTCCTTTTTTTAATCCACTCAGAACTTTTTTTCTAAGACCCCCCCCTCCCTACATGGAGTTGGGTGGGGGGGGGAATGAATACTGAGTTGGCCTTTATTTTTTTTAAGGAGACTTTTTGATCCAATGAGGCCCCCCAAATAATTGAGTTTTGGGTCCTCGTTGGTTGTTTTATTTTTTTTCTCCAAAATTTTAACCCCCTCGCCCCGTGAGCCCGAGGTGGGTAAAAACCTCGATCATGGGTTCGGGTCCCATAGACCCCAAAGAGCTTCTCAAGGGCCTGGATAGCTTCCTTAACCGAGATGGGGAAGTCAAGAGTGTGGATGGGATTTCGAAGATCTTCAGTCTGATGAAGGCAGCACGAAAGATGGTGAGCCGATGCACTTACTTGAACATTCTCCTGCAGACCCGTTCACCAGAAATATTGGTCAAGTTTATTGATGGTGGTGGTTACAAGCTTCTTAACAATTGGCTGACATATTCAAAGACAACCAACAACATTCCCCTCCTGCAGCAAATTCTCCTGACCCTGCAGCACCTACCACTCACTGTTGACCATCTCAAGCAGAACAACACAGCCAAACTGGTGAAGCAGCTGAGCAAGTCAAGTGAGAATGAAGAGCTCCGGAAACTGGCCTCAGTCCTTGTCAGCGACTGGATGGCAGTGATCCGCTCCCAGAGCAGTACCCGGCCTGCTGAGAAAGCTAAGAAGAAACGGAAAGAAGAGGGAAAGAGTCGAACCACCCCTCGTGAGCGACCGTTGACTGAGGTGAAGGCTGAGACTCGGGCCGAGGAGGCCCCGGAGAAGAAGAGGGAGAAGCCCAAGTCCCTCCGAACCACGGCGCCCAGTCACGCCAAGTTCCGCTCTACCGGACTAGAGCTGGAGACCCCGTCTTTGGGGCCTGTGAAGAAGAATGCCAGTGCAGTGGTGGTTTCTGACAAGTACAACCTTAAACCCATCCCCCTCAAGCGTCAGAGTTCCACAGCTGCCGCAGGAGTTGCTGTGCCCCGTGCAGAGAAGAAATACAAGCCACTCAACACAACACCCAATGCCACCAAAGAGATCAAAGTGAAGATCATCCCGCCACAGCCTGTGGAGGGCCTGGGCTTTCTGTATGCGCTCAGTTCAGCCCCTGTTCCAGGCATCAAAATTAAGAAGAAGAAGGAGGTGCTGTCAGCCTCAGCTGCCAAGCCAAGCCCATTTGAAGGGAAAACGAGCACAGAACCGAGCACAGCCAAACCTTCTTCCCCAGAGCCAGCACCTCCTTCTGAGGCTATGGACACAGAACGTCCAGGGACCCCAGTTCCCCCTGTTGAAGTCCCAGAGCTCATGGATACTGCCTCTTTGGAGCCAGGAGCTCTGGATGCAAAGCCAGTGGAGAGTCCCGGATATCCTAGCCAGCTGACCCGGAAAGGCAGGAAGAGGAAAGCTGTGACCTGGCCTGAGGAGGGCAAACTGGGCGAGCATTTCTATTTTGAACTGGATGCAACTGAACGAGTGAATGTGAATAAGATCAAGGACTTTGGCGAGGCAGCTAAGCGAGAGATACTGTCAGACCGACGCGAGTTTGAGACGGCCCGGCGTCTGAGCCACGACAACATGGAGGAGAAGGTGCCCTGGGTGTGCCCCCGGCCCCTGGTGCTGCCCTCGCCTCTTGTCACCCCTGGAAGCAACAGCCAGGAGCGGTACATCCAGGCTGAGCGGGAGAAGGGGATCCTTCAGGAGCTCTTCCTGAGCAAGGAAAGTCCTCACGAGCCTGATCCTGAGCCCTATGAGCCTATCCCCCCCAAACTCATCCCCCTAGATGAGGAATGTTCCATGGATGAGACCCCATATGTTGAGACCCTGGAGCCTGGGGGAACCGGCGGCTCACCCGATGGGGCGGGCGGTTCCAAGTTGCCTCCTGTTCTGGCCAATCTTATGAGAAGCATGGGTGCCGGGAAGAGCCCCCAGGGTCCTGGAGGAGGAGGCATCAATGTGCAGGAGATCCTCACCTTCATCATGGGTAGCCCTAACAGTCATCCCTCAGAGGAACTGCTGAAGCAACCAGACTATTCAGACAAGATCAAGGAGATGCCGGTGCCTCATGGACTCTTAGGTCCTGGTCCCATAGCCAATGGTTTCCCACCGGGAGGCCCTGGGGGCCCCAAGGGCATGCAGCACTTCCCCCCTGGGCCTGGCGGACCTATGCCAGGTCCCCATGGGGGCCCTGGGGGTCCTGGTGGGCCAGTGGGTCCACATCTCCTGGGTCCCCCACCCCCTCCCTGGGGGGGTGATCCCTTCTGGGATGGCCCAGGTGACCCCATGTGGGGTGGCCCAATGCGTGGGGGACGAGGTCCGGTGCCATACCATAGAGGCCGTGGTGGCCGAGGCGGGAGTGGACCACCTCCTCCTCCATTCCGAGGGGCCAGAGGAGGTCGCTCTGGAGGAGGACCTCCAAATGGACGAGGGGGCCCTGGTGGGGGCATGGTCGGAGGTGGTGGGCATCGTCCCCATGAAGGCCCTGGTGGCGGCATGAGCAGTGGCAGTGGACATCGTCCCCATGAAGGCCCTGGCAGTGGCATGGGCGGTGGGCATCGCCCCCACGAAGGCCCTGGTGGCGGTGGCATGGGTGGTGGCAGTGGCCATCGTCCTCATGAAGGCCCTGGTGGAGGAATGGGTGCTGGTGGTGGACATTGGCCCCATGAAGGCCCTGGACATGGGGGGCCCCATGGCCACTGGCCTCATGATGGCCCTGGTCACCGAGGCCACGACCACCGAGGGCCACCCCCTCATGAGCACCGTGGCCATGATGGCGCTGGGCATGGCGGAGGGGGCCACCGAGGGCATGATGGAGGCCACAGCCATGGAGGAGACATGTCAAATCGCCCTGTTTGTCGACATTTCATGAAGAGGGTAACTGCCGCTATGAGAACAACTGTGCCTTCTACCACCCGGGTGTCCATGGGCCCCCCCTGCGCTAGGGACCACCTGCCCGCCCTGCCCACACTCCTGTGAACTGCAGCCTTGCTCCTTCCACCCTTTTATGGCTTCTGTGAGGCCCATTTTCCCCTTTCCCCAGCTGATGAGGAGCCGGCCCCCTCAGTGCCCACCTGCCTGGGTTCCTGGAGGTTTTCTGATCACTGGTGTGCATTGATGTACATATTTTCCTCCAGTATGGGGAGGAGAGAGACTGGACACATTCTGTACCCTGGACTGCTGAAGAGGAGACCCGGTTGGCTTCACTTTTTGAGGAGATTTGCCCTTTATGCCAAGCGCCTCTCCGGTATTACCCTTTATGCCTGAGAACCTAAATGAAGCTGGTTATCCTGGAGAACACCTCTACTCTCCTCTTGTGGGTCCTCCACATGCACACAGAACTCTGACACGGGATCAGCTGCACTTATGAAATCATCCCCGCCAAATTCATGCTTCCTCATGGGGTGGGGAGATGGTAAAAGGGGTATTGTGTATCCCACTGCACTGACAGGACTCAATCAGGCTGGATTTGAGTTCTGGAATACATCATCCCCACTCCTCCCCTGACACAGGCTTTACATTGAGTCCTTTCTCAAGTAAGACGTTGCAATCTTCCGTGAACACCCAGGTTTGCATCATGGGTATGCTAGGTTCAATGATGGCAAATTCACATCGGCATCCGGTGAAAAGTTTTAGCTGGCATAGCCACTGGTTTAGCCACTGGTGGTGGTCCACCCTTGCCTGCAGCTCATTCTGGAAATTAAAACACTTCAGTGAGACCAGCTTTTCAACTGAAGCCCGGTGTGCTGGGCATGCCAGTCACACTACATGCACTGCCTCTGGGAGTTAGCGCGCTCCTGGCCCCCATCTGGAACCTTGTGGGTGTGAGGCCTCCAGCTCCCTTGACCTGTCAGCCACCTCTGAATCCCCACCAGGTGCCTTCCTGGGTGGATTCGATAAGATGACCTGCGCTCTCCCAGCCCTCTCCTTCACCTGTCTCAGCATCGGTTGTTTTCTATGAAAACAGTGGATTGGTTGGGTTTTGTGCAGGGTCTTGGGTTAGAGCCACAATGGATTTGAGGATGAGTATTTTCTTTTTTCTTTTGGTTTTGTATATTTTGTACATTAATAAGAAACAGTGGAAAGAGAAGTATTTAAAAAAAACAAGAGGAGCCACCTCAATGAGAAGCCCACGCACCACAACTAAGAGTAGTCCTCACTCGCTGCAACTAGAAAAAGCCCACGCACAGCAACAAAGACCCAACGCAGCCAAAAATAAATTAATCAGTTTTTTAAAAAATGGAGAGAAGCAAGAGTGAACATAGTTATTGTTCGGGGGGGGGCGGATAAAAAATTGTGGATTATTTTCTCTCTTTCCCAAACTTTCTGCAATACTCTTTTGCCCTTACAACAAAAATAATACAAGAAATAAGGAAACAAATCGATGTTTATAAGAGCCCAAGCCATCTGCCCTTTTTTTTTTTTTTTTTTGCGGTACGTGGGCCTCTCACTGTTGTGGCCTCTCCCGTTACGGAGCACAGGCTCCGGACGCGCAGGCTCAGCGGCCATGGCTCATGGGCCCAGCCGCTCCACGGCATGTGGGATCTTCCCGGACCTGGGCGCGAACCCGTGTCCCCTGCATCGGCACGTGGACTCTCAACCACTGCGCCACCAGGGAAGCCCCCATCTGCCCTTTGAGAGGTCCTGGAAGCAATGACAGACTAGAAGCAATAAGCATACCAAAAGCCTACATCTTGGCTTCTAACTAAAATTTTCCAAGAAAAGGAATCATGGCTCCTTAGAGAAACGACTGATTCCAGGGTTGGACAGAGAAAGAACAAATGAGCCCGAAATATCTTGCACCAGAAGGTAAGATGGTGTTCAGTGAATGATGAAGACATATCAAAAGGACACTGAAGCCACCTGAAGGGGTTCCCACTGGACAAGTCTGGGAAATGGAACATCAAAGTAAATAATGATACTAATGGATTATAGCTCATTGAATACAACAAAAACCCATGAGGAGTCCATACTATTAGATCTTAAAAAATCAGGAAAAGATGGACTTTTAAATAAATTCAACAGTCATATGGAATCACCACTACCAAGATAAATTCCAGATATATCCAAGATCTAAAATTTAAAAATTGAACCTGAGGGTGATGTCAGCAAAATGAAAGAATAGGCAGCTCCAAGCTCCTGTCCCCACAGAAACATTGAAGAACAAGCAGAAACCATTAGAACCAAGTTAGAACTCTGGAAAGTAGTCAAAGGTTTACAGCTATCAAGCAAATGATGAATCAAGAAAAATACAACTCAAAAACAGCAGGGAAAACAAACCAATTCAAAACTGGGCAAAGGATGTGAACAGACATTTCTCCAAAGAAGAAATATGAGTAGACAATAAGCACATGAAAAAGATGCTCAACATCACTAGTCCCAATGAGATACCACTTTATACACATCAGAATAGCTATTATTTAAAAAAAAACAAAAATAATAAGTGTTGACAGGGATATGGAGAAATTAGAACACCAGAATATTGCTGGTGGAAATGTAAAACAGTACAGCTGCTGTAGAAAAGGATTTGGTGGTTGAGGCATTACTCACAATAGCCAAGAGGTGGAAATAATCCAGATGTCCATCAACAGATGAATGTCTGAACAAAATGTGGTATATACGTACAACGGAATATTAATTAGCCGTAAAAAGGAATGAGGGCTTCCCTGGTGGCACAGTGGTTGAGAGTCCGCCTGCCAATGCAGGGGACACGGGGTCGTGCCCCGGTCCGGGAGAAGCCACAACAGTGAGAGGCCCGCGTACCACAAAAAAAAAAAAAAAAAAAAAGAAAGAAAGGAATGAAGTTTTGATACATTAAGGGACTGGGAGAAGAGAGGAATGTAGAATTACTGCATAACGGGCACAGAGTTTCTGTTAGGGACCATGAAGAAGTCTTGGAAATGGACAGTGGTAATGGTTACACACCACTGTGAATATTATTAATGCTGCTGAATTGTACACTTAAAATTGGTTAAGATGGCAAATTTTATGTTATATATGTAGGTATTTTACCACAATAAAAAAAACCTTAAAAAAGGCAAACGTTTTAATTATTAAAGAGAACATGGTAAAGTTCCCTTATAACCTGGAAGAGAAGACAACTTTCCTATAACTCAAATCCAGAAGCAATAAGGGAAAAGACTGATACATTTAACTATGTAAGAATAAAAAAATTTTTTTTAATTTCTACAAAGTAAAAACACAGATGACAAACAAAAACAAACAAATAAACAAAGGGAACTGGCATTACAACTAAAAGGTTAATATATAAAGAACTGATACAGAGAAGAAAAAGGCCAACAATCAAAAGGCAACAAACATGAACAGAGGCGTCTCAGAAAGAGAGAAGCAAATGGCCCTAAAATATGTGAAAAGATGTCAGTCTCACTTATAATGAAATAAATGCAATTGAAACTATATCATGATACCATTTCTCACCGATCAGACTGGCAAAAACTTACAAGTCTTGCAACACATTTTGTTGCTGAGAGTGTGGGGAAACAGCCTCAACCATTTTTGGTGGGAATGCAAAATGGCACATATCCGGGTAAGGGGATGTGGCATTACCTAGTCACCTATGCATATGACAAAGAATCTCTCCTTGACCAAACTGTAGTTAGGCTCCTCTGAGGCACCTTCTCAAGGAGGCATGACCTTGGGCTTCCATTTCTGTTCCTGTAGAGCCCAATTTTAGCAAGAATCCTGTTAAGCAGCCTTACCCAGAATCCCTCCACCCTTGATACCTGATCAAATTCCTCACTCTGCACTCCCCCCACAACCCCGCCACGATACTGATCACCCTGGCCTGCCTTCAGCAAGAATCTTGTAGTTCAGTTTAGCAAGAATCCCACCTTACCTTTGAGGTATCTCTCAGTAATTTTCCATCCACTGACCCATACCTTGCTCTTTGACTATAAATCCCCAGTTGTCCATCTTTTAAAAAAATTATTTTATTTATTTATTTATTTTTTGGCTGCATTGGGTCTTCATTGCTGTGCGTGGGCTTTCTCTAGTTGCGGCGAGCGGGGGCTACTCTTCGTTGCGGTGCGCGGGCTTCTCATTGTGGTGGTTTCTCTTCTTGTGGAGCACAGGCTCTAGGCGCACAGGCTTCAGTAGTTGTGGCACGTGGGCTTCAGTAGTTGTGGATTGCAGGCTCTAGAACGCAGGCTCAGTAGTTGTGGCGCACGGGCTTAGCTGCTCCGTGGCATGTGGGATCTTCCCGGACCCGGGCTCGAACCCGTGTCCTCTGCACTGACAGGCGGATTCTTAACCACTGCACCACCAGGGAAGCCCCTGTCCGTGTTATATTCAGAATCGAGTCCAGTTCCACACTGAGGTCTCTTTCCCCCTATCACAATAGTTTCTGCTTTGACTACTGTCCAGCTCTGTTTTTTCTTTGACACGTATATCTAGAAATCCCATTATCTAAAAATCCATCCCAATGATACTTTACCAAAAATATAAAAAGGTGAATACACTAGACTATTCGCTGTAGTATTATTTACAGCGTTGATTTTAACAGCAAAGCCTGTAAAAAACCTCAACTTGTCCATTAATAGGGACTTCTTGAATAAACTATGGTAAATCCACACAGTGGGATGTACTGTTAAGTGAAAAAAGCAAAATGGAGAAAAATATGTATGATATGGTACTGTTTATCTAAGAAAGAGGTGAACATGAATATACGTATATTTGTTTACATTAGGGAAAAATGAAAAAGTAAACCAAAAAATAAATAATAAGGTTACTTATAAAGTGGGAGAGAGTGCACTGGGTGAAGGGAGTAAGGGCAGAAGCTGGATTTCTCTGAATGTATCTTGATTTTTAGATCAACTTTGGACCCATGTAAATATTTTATGCACATATAAAACAAAGGTAAATTTTAAAAAAGCAATCCCTAAAAACTGAAAGTAAAACTGAAACGAATTAACTGAACTGACAGAGAGGAATTATTTCAAGTAAATTTAAAACATGGTAATTTTACCATATATCCTAGTGGGATGAACCCAAAGAGGAGAAATGAAGTTTCTAGTAGTCATATTATTAGCAATAATATATTAGTATTGTTTATATGAAAAGTATGGTATAAAGATAAAGCAGTGGGTCTCAACCAGGAGGCAACAGTGCCCCTAAGAAGATATGTGGCAATGGCCGGAGGCATTTTTGGGCTGTCACAACAACGGGGGTGGAGGGTGCTACTGGTATCTAGTAGATGAGGTTAGGGATGCTGCTGAAAATCCTACAAGGCACAAGACAGCCCCCACAAGAAAGTATTGCCCAAAATGTTAATAGTGTTGAAGTTGAGAGACCCGGAGATAAAGCAAAGAAGTAATTATGATCTGTCCCTGAAAACCAAGATTTTTTTTCAGAGTAAGAGTACAGAGATAGAAATATAAAAATCAAAGAAGCCAAGCAAAAATCCTGTCATCCTATATTTTAAATCGGAAACATCATTACGAACGTTATCATTTCTCTTAAGAAAATACATAGTGGCTCTGTCCACTGAAAAGGCCAAAAAGCAATAAGCAATAAGCAATAAGCTGCTGGCCTGGGTTGGCAGTCTGGTGGCAGGCGCCATCCTAAGCTCTGCCCGGTGCCTCAGTTCTTCCAGGTGCCCTACACGGCACTGACCATGCTCTTGACCCCCAGCCCCAGGGAGCGGGACTCGGCCACCGTGTACCGTGAGTGCAGGCAGGCGTGGGGTGCGTGGGGTGGGATGGCTCTGCCCCTGGCCCCACGAGCTGTCACCTTGCTCCACGCTGTGTCCCAGGGATGACCTTGGAGATGGCAGGGACGCTGATGGGAGCCACTGTCCATGGACTCATCGTGTCTGGTGCCCACGGGTCCCACAGGTGCAAGCAGACTGCGCTCCCAGGACAAGTGTCCATCTCCCCCAACGCGGTGAGTGCCCAGGCTACCCAGACCCACTGGGACCCCCGCTTCGGGGTCACTTGTTTCTTCCAGGGCCGTTTCTCCCCCAGGTCTCTTCATGGTGGTTTGGGGGCTCAGCTCTGCACACTATGCCCTCTCGTTCCTTCCCTGCTCCTGTAGCTGAGCCCAGGCCCTCCGTCCTCCCTGCTAACTCTGCTTCTGCTGGGTGCCTTCTAAACATGGAGTCAGACAACAGATCAGCAGGCCATCTGGAGGGGAGGAGGCGGACCCCAGAGAAGGGATGCGGTGGGGAAGGGCCACAGGCAGGGACAGGGGAGAGAGACAGCAGAACGGTTTGGTGTCCTGGCAGAGCCCTGGGCAAAACCTGACCTATGACCAGTCCTACCCATCCCTGAACGGGTGACTGCCAACGCCAACCCCACCCCCGGTGTGAAAGGGCTAGTACCCCTTCGTGTCTCCTCAAAGCAGGTCCCTTTTCAGCAATTAGGGGACGTGCCTCTATTTATCCATCAAGTTCATCTTCTATCCACCCCCCAGCCCTTTCTCCTTAAGCAAATGACATCACTCACCTCCACCGACATTTGGGAATTAATGGTATGAGAATAATACCACCAACACCCATGGTTCACCACCCGTAAGAAAACATTACAATGAAGTCCTTGTGTACCCCCCATCCCCAGACCCACCTGTAGCCCAGCTACAGAATGTGCCTGAGCACAGTGCAAAGTGGAGCTGTAGAGCCCCAGAGAGAGCGGGGAAGTCAGTCTCCCCTTCCCGTGGCCCACGGCCCCAGTCTAGGGATTGCCTGAGTCAGGGTCGGGGAGAGACTCTGCCCAGCTGCCCTCAAACCCCATCATGGTGCTATGAGCCTGGGATCAGAGGGATTGCGACCTGCAGATTCACCCTCCCCTCTTCCATGCCTAGGCCCCACTGAGGCCTCTACAAGTGCCCTCCCCAAAGCTACTGGGTCACTGTCTGGGTGAGGGTGGAACAGAGGGTGGCAGTGGCCTTGGGTTGGAGAGCAGGAGCTGGGCAGGGCCTGGGATGCCAAGAAGTAGGGAGCAGGAGGCTGAGAACCCCTCCCGGGAGGCGGAGCCTCGTGTGAGCCAAGGCGAGAAGCATTCAGGTGCCTCTTGGTAGTTCCAGCTCTGTTGTTCCATCGACTTCACTTACGAAACACAAATTCATAGATAAAATCATCACGAATTTCAAGACAGCAGAGCATTAACTCCCAAGTGCAGTGCCTTCTGAATGTGGGACCCTGTGCAACTGTGCTGGTTCCACACTGGTGAAGCCCTGCCCATCTCCCTCTTTCCTCACCCACCAAAGGCAACCCCTGTCCTGAATTGGGTGGCTGTTACTCCCATGCATGCCTTGAATGTATTTTATTACATATGTGTCTTCCTCTGCATGCTAGGTAGCACCGTTCTGGTTTTGACATTTATCTGCGTCATCATGCATCACACTGTCTGCTCCTGGATCTGTCTCCCCACCCACTCCAAGCCCCTTATTGTGGATGCACAGGATCACTTATTCATCACCGTAACCACAGGGTCTAGCACGCAGAAGTCAGCCCCAATGAACGTTTGCTTAAAAAAAGAGAGAGAGAGAGGCGAAGGGGGCTTAGACCCACAGTGGCATGGATGCCTGCAGGAGGCAGAGGGTCAGAAGAAGGACCACTCTGGGCCCTTAGATCTCCCTCTCCTGCTGGGCTGGTTGGGAGGAGGGGCACCCCGCATCCTTGGGCTTGGGCTGAGGGTCCCTCTGCTCCCACTGGGAGGTACTCCTGCCCGGCCCCTGGGTATCCCCACCTCCGTGGGTTGGAGACATCACCCCCACTGAGGTCCTGTCCTGTCCCACAGACTCGTCTCTACTCCATTGCAGCCACTGTGGTTGCTGTGACGTACCCCGTGTGCAGTAGTTTGCTCTGCCTGGGGGTGAAGGAGCGACTGGGTAGGTGCGGGGTGCAGGCAGGGTGTGGGAAGCAGAAGCTGCGGCCGGGCTCCTCTTGGGCGTGGGTTTGGGTTTTGAACTCCACCAAGCCAAGATGTCCCCTTCCTGTGTTGCAGATGCCTCTGCCCGAGCCTCCGGCCAGGGCCTGAGCTTCCTGGCTGGGCTGCGGCTCACAGTCCGGCACCCGCCCTACCTGAAGCTGGTCATCTCCTTCCTGTTCATCTCGGCAGCCGTTCAGGTACCTCTGGCCAGGCTGATCCCCACTGGCTTGGCTCTGGCCATACTGGCCCTGCGTAGGTTCAGGTGTCTCTCGTCCCCACGGCACCAGAGAGAAACCAGTGGCTGGCAAGCGCCTGGCGAGGCTGGTGCTGGGAGGAGAGAAACCTGCCTAGAGCTTGTGGGGCTGGGGAGGGTCAGGGCCCAGACACCAGGAAGCTGACGCTGTCTCGGGTGGTTCTCAGCTGTGCCGGGGAGGGGGACTAGGAATGGCATTTATACCTGTGTCAGGGATAAGCGTCCTTCGTTGGGGAGGGGACTGCGTGATGGCGGTAGGAACCGGACGCTTGAGGTCCCAAAGGGGAGGCCAGACTTGAGACCCTAGCCTTGCCCTTGACTTCCACGTTTCTGCCATTTCCCATACACGCCCACTTCCTGGCGACCTCCTCAGGTGGAGCAGGGCTACCTGGTCCTGTTCTGTGCACACGCCTCCCGGCTACATGACCATGTGCAGAGCCTGGTGATAACCATCCTGGTGAGGGGACCTGGGGCGGTAGAGGCAAGGGCGCTCGGGGGCCTGAGTTGGGGATGTGTGACCCTTGCCGTGACACACGTGGCCGGACTTCCGGTGGTCAGTGTTCTGGACTCTGCTGTGGTCTTGGTCACCTGCATTTCAGCCGAGGGTGGAATTGGGGCCAGGGTCATAAAGTTCACAGCCACTGTTTCCAGCCAGGGTGCAAGGTCAACGTCGAGCGTCCCTCCTAAATGTCAGGGCTTTGAGGGCCTGGCACAGGCACAGGCGCAGGGGGCGTGTCCTGGGCTGTGATGATTCTGTCCGCTCACAGGTCTCGGCAGTGCTGAGCACCCCGATGTGGGAGTGGGTTCTGCAGCGATTTGGGAAGAGGATGTCGGCCTTCGGGATCTTTGTGAGTGAGGCA
The DNA here is from genome assembly GCF_964341445.2 of Mesoplodon mirus. Taxonomy (NCBI): domain Eukaryota; kingdom Metazoa; phylum Chordata; class Mammalia; order Artiodactyla; family Ziphiidae; genus Mesoplodon; species Mesoplodon mirus. The sequence continues at coordinate 43,221,207 of NC_138990.1, forward strand.
GGAAGCAAGGCCTGGAGGGATATGGGGGGGGGCAGTGACCTGGGAGCCTGAGCCTCCTGGGGACCGGCAGTGCTCAGTGCCTAGCAGGGGACCAGGCGCAGGGGGTCATCAGTAGAGCGGTGAGTGGGTGCATCAAAGAGCCGTTGAGGGGGGGTGATGCAGGTGGAGGGAGCAGCTAGTGTGTCTGTCTCCCTAGGGGATGGTGCCATTTGCAATCCTGCTGGCTGCTGTGCCCACAGCACCCGTGGCATACGTCGTGACCTTTGTATCTGGCGTGAGCATTGCCGTGTCCTTGCTGCTACCCTGGTAGGCTGGGTGAAGGGAAATGGGAGTGGGAGCCTCACGTCCTTCCTACTGGGTATCCCTCCTCCTTCACATCAACCTGCTGTCCCAGGCCTTGTGCACAGGCTGCGCTGGGGAGGGGCCCTCCCCGCCTTGCGGGAGATGGAGGCTGCCAGCGCCATCTGTGGAGCCCTCCCGAAAGAGCGCCAGGCGGCAGGAATGGTGGACAGCTGTGTGTTGGGGAAATATTGCCTGACTCTGTGGGCCGGTCCTGGGCAGCGGGGACCCAGGGGTGAATCTGACTCACTCTCTGTCCCCAGAGAGCTCCTGGGCTGGTGGCTGTGGGGAGGATAAAAGGGATAATTCTGCAGCCCCCTCCCCCAGGTCCATGCTTCCAGATGTGGTGGATGAATTCCAGCTGCAGCACCAGCACGGCCCAGGGCTGGAGACCATCTTCTATTCATCCTATGTCTTCTTCACCAAGCTTTCAGGTGCAGGCGCCCTGGGCATCTCCACTCTCAGCCTGGAGTGAGTCACAGAGCTGGGCTGTACCAGAGGCACAAAAGACTAGCGGCGTGGGAAGCAGAGGGCAGAGTCCCCCACCTTAGCCAGCCAGGGGTCACCCGTGGGTCCGGAGGGTGTGTGGGAACCTCCACCCTAGCTTTCTCTGTGCACATGACTGGGAGGGGCCCTTCTTGGTGGCTGTACCCCCTCTGAAGCCTCTGCTTCCCACATTCTCAGCTTTCTCTGAACTCCTCCCTGGTCTGTTTGTTCCCTCACACTCCGTCCCCCATAGTTGGGCTGATGTGGCCAGGAAACTATCCAAGTTTCAGGATAGCGTGGTGGTTGGGCATTTGGGACCCCTCCGTCAGGAAGCCAGGCTCTGAGCTGGATGCATGGGATGGTGTTTCCCCAGCTTTGCGGGGTATGAGCCAGGAGCCTGCAAGCAGGCGGAACAGGTAGTGGTGACCCTCGAAGTCCTCATCGGTGCCATGCCCACCTGCATGATCCTCATCGGTCTGTGCATCTTCCTGGTCGGCCCCACTCCAAAGGTGCCACGTCGGAACAGCTCCCGCTCCCTTGGGAGGTAGGCACCTCTCGCACACGGGTATACACAGGAGGGCTGCCAACGCCCGGGAGGCATGCAGATGTGCACGGCTCTCATTTGGTCACCTCCACCTGATGTCCCACAAGCATGGCAGTCAGTCTAAATGGGCCCCAAACCGAATTTATCTTCTTCCCCAATCGCTGCTCCTGCTGTGCCTCGGGCCCGGTGGATGGCACCACCCTCCAGCCTGGGAGCCGTCTCCCGCTCTCCCCGCCGCAGGCTGCACCGAGCAGCTCTCTCTGACCTTGTTCTTCCCCCTGCGAACCACCACCCCCCATCCCACTGCCCGAGGGTGATCTGCTCACTGTCTGGCTTTCGCAGTGGACTGGGGGGACCTTGAAAGCTGGGTCTGTTTTCTTCATGTTTGCGTCCCAAGAGCTCAGCCCAGAGCCTGAGGCCAAGCAGGCGCTGCAGTATCAACACGTCTGGTCCAGCAGACGTTCACGAGCCTTGTCCACGTTTTTGCCGACGCTCATGCGTTTACAAACACGAGTCCATGTAGATACAGAGGACCACGCACGATAGGCAGGAAGTGGCTTTGTCATGGGTCCCTCACTGCTTGCTGTGGACGGCCTGGGACTCCAGCCCATCTTACTGAGCTCATGCGCTACACTCGGGGAATAACAGGTGGATGGGGAACTGCTTGGTGGGACTCGGGAGAACAGGGTTTTAGCTTCATTCACGGGGTTGAGAAGGGGAGGAGCTGCTAGAGAGACAAGGAGCAGCCACTGACACTTCCACGGGGCCCCACCCACGTCCTCCTTCCCTTTGGCTTCTTCCCTTTCCGACAGGAGGACCAGCTACAGCCTCGCTTGAACTTGAGACTCGTGTGAGCTGGAGCGGCAGGAGCAGCGTCTTCTGGACTCCAAGTCCCCCTTTCTTCTCAGCCCTTCGGCACCCCTGCTTCCCAGTTTACACACGACCTGTCTTTTCCCCTGGGATATGGCGTCTTCGGTGACTCTCCTGAAGGGAGTGGCCTGGGCTCCAGGACCCCCACCTGTCATGTCTTGCCTGTTGACTGCAGGACATCTCAGATAGGCCTGTGCCCCTGACTACCCAGCTCCAGGCAACCTGTGACCTGGAAAGCATACCAGTAGCAACTATTCCTGGAAAAAGGAAGCCCCTACCAGCCTGGTCTGCAGACTTCCTGTGGGAGCACCAGGCCCACCAACCTGCTTGGATGGCAAAGCTACCTGACAGGACAGACACACAGAACTCGTTTCCCCTGATGTTCCACTGGATGTCTGAGAGAGGCTGACAGCACGTGAGTGGGCAGAGTGGGGACAGACGGACATGCTGGGCTGTCCAATTAGGAGAGAGACAGATGCAGCGAGGCCAGAAGACCCCAGAGGGAGCGAATGGGGCCAGTGGTGGGGATACACTGAGCAGGGCATGAGGTGTTTCTTTCCCTTTGTACAGCTAAGTGGATGACACTGTTTCTAGAAGCGGACACTGACTGATATTGAGCCACCGAAGATCCAGCATTTTTATGAACAAAAGTTACTTTTGTGGAAATATTTTTCTGAAAGTTTATCTTTTTGTTTTTCTGGCTGTGCCTCACCACATGCGGGATCTTAGTTCCCCGACCGGGGATGGAACCCGTGCCCCCTGCAGTGGAAGTGCGGAGTCTTAACCACTGGGCGGCCAGGGAAGTCCCCTGAAAGTTTATCTTATAAAAGCACAGGAACCACCGTTTTCTAGAGGCCATGTCTTTGGGGAAGAAAGATCCACTGAGATTTATTTTTTCAGAAACAAATTAAAGGGTTTATCTTCTATTGAGTCTGTAAAATTTGCCTGTGGCCAGCCTTCTCATCCCACCTCCTGGGAAAGCCCTGTCCCGAGGAGGGAAGGGGAGGGTGCCTGATGTCACTGAAACTGGCTGTGGCCCATCAGCCACAGTTAAGGCGGTTAAGAATCCGCCTGCCAATGCAGGGGACACGGGTTCGAGCCCTGGTCCGGGAAGATCCCACATGCCGTGGAGCAACTAAGCCCTTGCGCCACGACTACTCAGCCTGCGCTCTGGAGGCCTCGAGCCACAACTACTGAGCCCGCGTGCCACAACTACTGAAGGCCACGCGCCTTGAGCCCATGCTCCGCAACAAGAGAAGCTACCGCAGTGAGAAGCCCACGCACCGCAACAACGAGTAGCCCCCACTCTCCTCAACTAGAGAAAGCCCGCGGGCAGCAGTGATGACCCAACACAGCCAAAAATAAATTAATTTAAAATAAATAAATAAATATCCCTCTATTTACAAAGACTGCTTACCCTTTTTTGACGGAGTTCAGAAACTGCTGACTTGCACCATCAGAATAACCTCTGAAATCATCATTGACTGTGAATCCATTTTTCCATAATTTTATACTTACATCTGCCTGCAAAGCAGTAAGAAACAAGATGCATCATGTTAATAAATGAAGTGTACTAATAAACTAAAAGCCCCTTGAAACTTTCTTCTATCAGTGTATATTTTCTGTATCAATCTTTTCTTTAAAATAGAGATATAACTGACATATAACCTTGTATTAGTCTTAGGTATACAACATAATCGTTTGATATATATATCTATTGCAAGATGATTACAGAAGTGTACTTAACATCCACCACCGCACACAGCTACAAATTTTTTAAATATACCATTCTTAACAGCAAGCTTCAAATGTAAAATATCAAAAATTATAATGTATACATAAAATATGGTTCATAATGAATAATATTTTCAAATAATTCATTAATAAGCTTCTTTAAGAGAGGTCATTTGCAAAAATATTCTGTGCCCTGTCTAAGAGGACACTAAAGCTTTCTGGCCAGAACAGACTTCTCAACAGTTTAGAGAATGACTCTGAAATGACTTGAATATTAAGAAGAATAAAGGGGGAAAAAAAACTATGAGTAATTAATGGCTATTCCTTCAAATATAAACTATCAGTGTTACTGTTATCAATATTTCATCTCTCAACATCTTGTTGATCATCTCCTAAGAACATTATTTATTCACTCATTGAATCAAAGAAGTCACTGTAGAAATACAGAAAGGTTCAGAAATACAGTAGGATGCAGGGATGCTTCAGGCTGAACACAGAAGGACTTATAAAAAACCATTTAAGAAAATAGACTATTAGAGGCCTTCCCTTGTCTCTAGCATTTATTCATTCAGCATATGTTTATTGAGTGCCTAATATGTAACAGACACTCCACTAAGATGTTAGGGAAAACAATCACAATAATGATAGCATATATTATTAGCCTGCCTGCCTATCTATCTGTCTGTCTGTCTATGTACTTATCTGGGAGAGCACTTGTGTGTACACTTACATGTACCAAACACTGTTTAAAGTACTTTCCCTACATGTATTTATTTAATCCTCCTAAAATCCACACAAGGTGGGTATTATTATCCTTTTTATAGATGGGAAATTAGAAACACAAAAGATTAATTAAATTGCCCAATATCACATGGTCAGTAAGGGTGGAGCTGGGGTTGGAATCCATACTCTTAACCACTATATTATATTACCTCTTTTTTTTTTTACCTATAACCAAACTGCCAAGACTCTGCTCTCATGGTACTCACAGAAAAGAAAGAGAACTAAAAAAATTGTACAAATGAACTTACTTACACAAAAGAAATAGAGTCACAGATGTAGGAAACAAACTTATGGTTACCAAGGGGGAAAGTGGCAGGGAGGGATAAATTGGGAGATTGGAATTAACACATATATAAAACAGACAACTAATAAGGACCTGCAGTATAGCACAGGGAATTCTACTCAATACTCTGTAATAACCTATACAGGAAAAGAATCTAAAAAAGAGTGGATATATGTATATGTGTAACTGACTCACTTCGCTGTACAGCAGAAACTAATACAACATTGTAAATCAACTATACTCCAATAAAAATTAATTAAAAAAAAAGAAAAGAATGAGAACAAAACAAATAGGAAAAGAGTACATAAAGATACTGAGGAGGGGAATTCCCTAGCAGTCCAGTGGTTAGGACCGGTACTTTCACTGCTGAGGGCCCGGGGTTCAATCCCTGGTCAAGGAACTATCCCACAAGCTGCATGGGCCAAAAAAAAAAAAGACACTGAGGAAAACAGAAGAAACTTAAAAACAAAAACGCAAAAACGATAATTAATACACTTATATAAGAGAGGATGTTTGAAAGGGAGTAGGAGGGAATATTCAGGGAGCAAAAGAGCTCTTAGAAACTTAAAATGGAAATTAAACAAAAGGATTGAATATAAGGTTGAAGAAATATTACAATTAAAATAGAACAAAACAACAAAGAGGTGGAAAACAGGAGAAATAATGAGACTCAGTCCCAGAGATCCATTATCTAAGTAAAAATATTCTAGAGAGACAGGAAACAGAGGGGAGCAAAATATCGAGAAGCAACATGAGAAAATGTCCTAGAAGAGTAAAATACAAGTTTCTGTATTGAATGAATGAAAAAGAATCTATACCAAGGTATAGATACGGCCTTCTATCAGAGTTCAGGGATAAATTAATGACAGCCACAAAGAAAATAAAGGCAAACTGGAAGGGAAAAAACTACTAATTCTAGTGAAAATTTTAAAGGCAGTCAGGAAAAGAAATGTCATCACACACTACATGACTCAGTGATGCTGGACAGTATTTACAAAGTCATAAAGATATAAACAATGATAATTGATTTAATCCCTAATTATGATATAATTATGTTAGTCAAATGAGAGGAGGTGGTTTGGGGATGAGGGGAAGGAAGAATAAGAGCTAAATTCTCATTTTCTATTTTAAAAAAGTCAATACATAATTTGAAAAAACTAAAAAATCAAGAACTATCATTTTTAGTATATTCTTAGAAATACAGTCTTTATACAAGAAGAAATAGTTAAGACTACCTCTGGGTAGTGATTACCTCTGGGAATTAGATATCATGGCCATGGAGGAACTGGGCTGCTATTTTTCAACCTAAGCCCTTCAGACTTCAGTCTGAAGAACTAAAGAACTCTCTTCGAGCTCTCAATGCAGGGGGTCCGGATTCGATCCCTGGTCAGGGAACTAGACCTCACATGCGTGTCGCAACTAAGAGTTTGCATGCCACAGCTAAGGAGCCCGCCTGCCGCAACTAAGACACAGTGCAACCAAATAAAATAAATAAAAAATATATTTAGAAAAAATTTTAAGGCAAATTAGAGTAAAGGGATCTCTTTCATGTCTGACTTCGAAAAGCCAGCGAGATTCTCATAATTGCTGCTGCCTTCAGTCTGCTGTGATATGGCATTTTGATTGAAGTACATTAAAAAAAACAAAAATCAAGCCTCAAACAGATATGTAGTTGCAAAAAGCATTTTAATAGCTTTTCCAAGATACTACCTCAAAATGTAGTAAGTGGTAGTATCTCAAAAGTTAGTTGAGGGCTTCCCTGGTGGTGCAGTGGTTGAGAGTCCGCCTGCTGATGCAGGGGACACAGGTTCGTGCCCCAGTCTGGGAAGATCCCACATGCCGCGGAGCGGCTAGGCCCGTGAGCCATGGCTGCTGGGCCTGTGCGTCCGGAGCCTGTGCTCCGCAACGGGAGAGGCCACAGCAGTGAGAGGCCTGCGTACCGCAAAAAAAAAAGTTAGTTGAAAATATCACATGATAACCCTTAAGTAGAATCTAAAAAAATGATACAAGTGAATATATTTACAAAACAGAAACAGACTCATAGATATAGAAAACAAACTTATGGCTACTGAAGGGGAAAGGTGGGGTGAGGGATAAATTAGGAGTTTGGGATTAACAGATAAACACTACTACATATAAAATAGATAAACAACAAGGGACTCCTGCATAGCACGGGGAACCTATATTCACTATCTTGTAATAACCTATAATGAAAAAGAATTTGAAAAATATATATAACACATATATTTTATGTATATTATATATATCATATATTTTTATATACATTATATATATTATATATATTATATATATATAAAAAAACTGAATCACTTTGCTGTACATCTGAAACTAACACAACTTTTTTCTTTTTTTGGCCATGCCGCGTGGCTTGTGGAATCTTAGCTCCCCAGCGAGGGACTGAACCTGTGCCCTCAGCAGGGAAAGCTCAGAGTCCTAACCACTGGACGGCCAGGGAATTTCTTAACACAACATTTTAAATCAACTGTACTTCAATTAAAAAAAAAAAAAAAAAGTCGAGGGACCTCCCTGGTGGCACAGTGGCTAAGAATCCGCCTGCCAATGTAGGCGACACAGGTTCAATCCCTGCTCTGGGAAGATCCCACATGCCGTGGAGCAACTAAGCCCGTGTGCCACAACTACGGAGCCTACGCTCTAGAGCCTGCAAGCCACAGCTACTGAGCCCACGTGCCACAACTACTGAAGCCTGCGCGCCTAGAGCCTGTGCTCCTCAACAAGAGAAGCCATCGCAGTGAGAAGCATGCACACTGCAACGAAGAGAAGCCCCCGCTCGCCGCAACTAGAGAAAGCTCACGTGCAAAAATGAAGACCCAACGCAGCCAAAAATAAATAAATAAAAAATAAATTTATTAAAAAAATAGTTAGTTGAGAATCTGAACATGGAATCTTAAACTTAAAGGTATATTTATTAATATGACAATAATCCTATCAGAAATATCTTTTAAGTTTTGGGAAGCTGTCAAGTGCATGATGGCAGGTTATCAAAATTCTTACTTTCACTTAAAAAAGTTGATAAAATCGTATCTTATCATTTGCAATAAATACTGTAAGTTGTTTCCCTTGAAGTGTCAGATTTACTTCATACATTTTGAGAAAATGTCTGCAGAATATCCAAGACTGAATAACTAGTTGTCTGTAAATCACTTTCATGTAAAAACAGTACACCATGAAAAAGCAGAGTGTTCAGCTTGTATCTCAAGCAATGGTACTTTTCCTTAAGATACTTCTGTATATTCTAGAAATGTTTTACATACACTTCATATTTTATCACATAGAATATTGTAAGATGTGTATTAAAGAGCTGGGGATTAATGAAATGTGTCAATTTTACTGCTTCATCAAGGAAATTTTTAATTGAAACGAGTGTTTTTTCCCCCTGCAAGTTCAAGGAAAGAATACAGTAGTTACTGGTACAGAGTAGTGTCACTACCTCAATTCCTCCTAAGGTGCCAGTTTTGCCGACCACTGCTTTTGCAGTATCGGTGCAAACTCAACACAGTGAAAACAGTAAATAGTATCTTACTATTATTATGAAAACAGTTTTGACCTCTAAAGGGCCATATGTTGAGAAGCACTGGGAAAGAAAAAATTTATGGACACTTACCTGTTTCTTTTGTTCAGTGGGAGACAAACATTTGGCACCAACCTTCTGAGCTTCCTCAAAAAGGCTGTCAACAAAATATTCACTATTTGTTTGTTGATTATCACTAAGAGGTTGGTGGTCAGATCCTGTTTCACAAACCCTATACACACACACAAAAAAGAAAAATAAGCACTATTAACCATTAATTCTCTTAAAAATTTACACAAATTGTTTTCGTTAAAGGATCTAGAACTGACATGCTACCTCCACGCCTGCAGTTGAGACTCTCTTCTGAATTAACACAGGAGATATGTGGCCTCGGGAAGTCGTTAACACTTGTGGTCCAGAGCAGGGTTTTCTCAACTTCAGTCCATTGATATTTGGGGAAGGTTAATTCTTTGTTGGGCAGGCTGTCCTGTACACTGTGGGAAGTTTAGCAGCATCTGTGGCCGTTAACCACTAGACGCCAGTAGCATGGACAACCCCCAACCCCCCAGTGTTATAATAATAAAACACATCTTTAGACAATGCCAGATGGCCTCTGGGGGTGGGATGGGCAAAACTGCACCAGGTTGAAAACCACTGGTCCAGAGTAAAAAACCGTGTTCTTTGTAAAGCTCTCAAAATGGCTTTAAAGGGGGTTACTATGTACTTTTTGGTAACACAAAGCACTCTTGAAACTAAAGGTGGTAAGGTGTGAGGAACAGTCATAATCATAGTTAAATGGATGAGTTATATGGTATGCGAATTACGTCTCCACAAAACTGTTAGAAGTCCTAAGTTAATTTTACTCTTTAAACTCAGTCATTCAGGGCTTCCCTGGTGGAGCAGTGGTTAAGAATCTGCCTGCCAATGCAGAAGACACGGGTTCGAGCCCTGGTCTGCGAAGACCCCATATGCTGTGGAGCAACTAAGCCCGGGCGCCACAACTACTGAGCCTGCACTCTAGAGCCTGTGAGCCACAACTACTGAAGCCCACACATGTAGAGCCCGTGCTCCGCAACAAGAGAAGCCACCACAATGAGAAGCCTGCGCACCGCACACACAATGAGTAGCCCCTGCTCACCGCAACTAGAGAAAGCCCACGCGCAGCAATGAAGACGCAACACAGCCAAAAATTAATAAATGAAAATTAAAAAAACAAATTAGTCATTCAACTGGGGCTTCTGTGGTGGTCCAGTGGTTAAGACTCTGTGCTTCCACTGCAGGGGGCACGGGTTGGATCCCTGGTTGGGGAAGTTCTGCAAGCCACAAGGTGTGGCAAAAATAAATAAGCAAGCAAGTAAGTAAGTAAGTAAGTAAATAAATAAATAAGCAAGGCATTCAACTTATTTCTGTGTAGAAAAGAGTTAACGTAGCAGGCCTAACTGTTGCTATCCTTTTTACTTTTCTCATGAGTATGGAATTTTAAAATGTGCCTAGTCCCCAGTATAAACCCTAGGCTCATTTCCAATGAACTTCCCTGGTAGACAACATCTCACACGTGCTATATAACTTATTACTGGAGGAATTAAGTGTGTGTCCTGGTGGCTGCACTGGGCAAGGACTCTTAGAAGCTTATGCCTGGTTTCCCCTGGACTTCACCCCCTTGCAAAGTATCTTTTCATTGCAATAAAGCTTAGTCATTAGTATGACTATAGGCTGAATCCTGTGAATCCTCTAAGCAAATCATCACATCTGGAGGCAGTCTTAGGGGCTCCTGACATAACCTCACAATTATATACTTAGTATCAGATATTTATATAAAACAGTAAGTACTCTAGTGAAAAAATAATAAATAGTATTTGTTCGGTATAGAAAGTGTTCACAAAGTACTTGTAAACACCTGTCTCCTTAAATGGACTATGAATGAAAGATATTTACCTTTTCAAGTATTTAAAACACAGAACATAATACAAAAATAAATATTCCACTTCAGAGAAGTGAGAATAAAGAATTTTGTATTAATAAGAACGACAGACTTTGCATCTACCATTTATTGGGTGCCTGCTATATGCTAATATGATGCTCGGTGCTTTAAATTGGTTATCTAATTCTTACAAAAACCTTTCAGGTAACTATGTACACCTCCTCCTTTTTAGATGAGATATTGAAGCTCAAAGAATCTACCTAAGTTGCTCAAATGCCAGAGCAGTAGTGTTAAGACAGAGATGGGATTCAAACCCAGGTTTACCTGATTCCAAAGCCATTATATTTCCACTATGACTTCAAGATGGTATAACACAAGAGGCTAATGAAGTAATAAATAGTTACTTTAACTTCCCTCTTAAATAACAGAAATAATATGTGGGCAGAGAGAAATTTAACACTTAAAAAAATTAATCACAAAAAGATTTAAAACTTGACTAAAATCCATTGAATGCAGCTATGGAAAAAAAAACTTTAAAGTACATTACTATTTGGTATTTAACAGATAATCATCATGAAAACTTAACTAAGTCAGTGAAACGTAAAAAGAGAGAAAGACAGTAACAAAGGCATTAATAACAAAGAAAATGCATAAATTAACTCACCATTCTTCCTTTATACTTTCAAGATTATCTACTTCTTTCATTCTCTTTTGCCTTACTGTAAAAGTAAAAAGAAAAATAAGGTAAAGTTCTTAATACAGTATTTTAAATAAATTCATTCCAACATATGCATTAAGATTCTTTACCATTAAGTTATTATGTACTCCTAAAGTAGCACTAAAGGGGTCTCAAGAACAATTGACCTAACTCAAAGCTGTCACTTTCACTTAAAGTAAAGCAATAAAAAGTAAATTTTGGATTTGGATAATCTGACAAAAGAAAGATTTCATAAAAGTCATGATGAGGGGAATTCCCTGGCGGTCTAGTGGTTAGGACTCTGTGCTTTTACTACCAAGGGCCCACGTTCAACCACTGGTTGGGAAACGAAGATCCTGCAAGTGCTCGCGGCCAAAAAAAAAAAAAAAAAAAAAAAAAAATTTATGATGAAAAATAATGTATGCTTTGGTCTAATAACAAACAAAAGTGAATGTAAACATTTCACTCAATCTCCAATAGTAACAAAATATCAAATCAATATAAACTCATTCTTTTTTTTCCAATGTAGATGATTTTTATTGTCAATATTCTTTTTTTAAACATCTTTATTAGAGTATAATTGCTTTACAATGGTGTGTTAGTTTCTGCTTTATAACAAAGTGAATCAGTTACACATATACATATGTCCCCATATCTCTTCCCTCTTGCATCTCCCTCCCTCCCACCCTCCCTACCCCACCTCTCTAGGTGGTCACAAAGCACAGAGCTGATCTCCCTCTGCTATGCGGCTGCTTCCCACTAGCTATCTATTTTACATCTGGTAGTGTATATATGTCCATGCCACTCTCTCACTTTGTCCCAGCTTACCCTTTCCCCTCCCCATATCCTCAAGTCCATTCTCTAGTAGGTCTGCAGAGTGAAGTCAGTCAGAAAGAGAAATACAAATACCGTATGCTAACACACATATATGGAATCTAAAAATAAAACAGAAAGAAAAAAAGACCAAAAAATGGTCAGAAGAACCTAGGGGCAAGACGGGAATAAAATAGAGCTCCTTCACAACAAGAGGAGCCACCTCGGCCAAGGACGACCCCGCAGTGCACAAGGCGGCAGCGCATCTGCGTCAGGACGGAAGCCTGAAAGGGGAGCCGTAGGGAGGGGCCAGTTTCAACTCCGTCACAATCGAATTCGGCCACACAATTGCGTGTTTGCTGAACCAGCCACTACGACTCTTAGATCCCACTCTTACAGTTTGTACTTGAAGCAGTTTTGAAGTCGAGTTTGACCGCGATCCTCTCTCACTGCGCAGGCACCGGTCCGATTCTACCAACCGTTGGTGAGAAATGATCTCGACGGCGGAAGTGGTGGAAGCAGAGGAAAGGGAGGTGCTAGGCCGCTAGGTCAAGCGCACGCGTTCGGAGGCCAGGAAGGAGGCGGAAGAGGGTGCCCGGGGGAAGAGGCTGAGCGAAGGGTTTGAATTTTCTCGGAGAAAGACGGGCCGGCCACGAGGAGAAAAGAAACAAGCCGCAGCAACATCTAAGCCCTTGAAAGCATCCCGAGAGAGGGGGGAAGGGAAAACAGCAGCCACCAGCGCAACCACTTGTGTCTTCCGGCCCTTCCCACCTCTCTTGCCCACCCCCACCAGCCCACGCTGCCTGGGACTTGAAATCTGTGGCCGAAGGACCGTCACCACATAACTTCAAGAATAATCAACCACCCTCCCTTCCCAAACCCACCCAAATTCACTCATCCAGCGTTTCCTTTTTTTAATCCACTCAGAACTTTTTTTCTAAGACCCCCCCCCTCCCTACATGGAGTTGGGTGGGGGGGGGAATGAATACTGAGTTGGCCTTTATTTTTTTTAAGGAGACTTTTTGATCCAATGAGGCCCCCCAAATAATTGAGTTTTGGGTCCTCGTTGGTTGTTTTATTTTTTTTCTCCAAAATTTTAACCCCCTCGCCCCGTGAGCCCGAGGTGGGTAAAAACCTCGATCATGGGTTCGGGTCCCATAGACCCCAAAGAGCTTCTCAAGGGCCTGGATAGCTTCCTTAACCGAGATGGGGAAGTCAAGAGTGTGGATGGGATTTCGAAGATCTTCAGTCTGATGAAGGCAGCACGAAAGATGGTGAGCCGATGCACTTACTTGAACATTCTCCTGCAGACCCGTTCACCAGAAATATTGGTCAAGTTTATTGATGGTGGTGGTTACAAGCTTCTTAACAATTGGCTGACATATTCAAAGACAACCAACAACATTCCCCTCCTGCAGCAAATTCTCCTGACCCTGCAGCACCTACCACTCACTGTTGACCATCTCAAGCAGAACAACACAGCCAAACTGGTGAAGCAGCTGAGCAAGTCAAGTGAGAATGAAGAGCTCCGGAAACTGGCCTCAGTCCTTGTCAGCGACTGGATGGCAGTGATCCGCTCCCAGAGCAGTACCCGGCCTGCTGAGAAAGCTAAGAAGAAACGGAAAGAAGAGGGAAAGAGTCGAACCACCCCTCGTGAGCGACCGTTGACTGAGGTGAAGGCTGAGACTCGGGCCGAGGAGGCCCCGGAGAAGAAGAGGGAGAAGCCCAAGTCCCTCCGAACCACGGCGCCCAGTCACGCCAAGTTCCGCTCTACCGGACTAGAGCTGGAGACCCCGTCTTTGGGGCCTGTGAAGAAGAATGCCAGTGCAGTGGTGGTTTCTGACAAGTACAACCTTAAACCCATCCCCCTCAAGCGTCAGAGTTCCACAGCTGCCGCAGGAGTTGCTGTGCCCCGTGCAGAGAAGAAATACAAGCCACTCAACACAACACCCAATGCCACCAAAGAGATCAAAGTGAAGATCATCCCGCCACAGCCTGTGGAGGGCCTGGGCTTTCTGTATGCGCTCAGTTCAGCCCCTGTTCCAGGCATCAAAATTAAGAAGAAGAAGGAGGTGCTGTCAGCCTCAGCTGCCAAGCCAAGCCCATTTGAAGGGAAAACGAGCACAGAACCGAGCACAGCCAAACCTTCTTCCCCAGAGCCAGCACCTCCTTCTGAGGCTATGGACACAGAACGTCCAGGGACCCCAGTTCCCCCTGTTGAAGTCCCAGAGCTCATGGATACTGCCTCTTTGGAGCCAGGAGCTCTGGATGCAAAGCCAGTGGAGAGTCCCGGATATCCTAGCCAGCTGACCCGGAAAGGCAGGAAGAGGAAAGCTGTGACCTGGCCTGAGGAGGGCAAACTGGGCGAGCATTTCTATTTTGAACTGGATGCAACTGAACGAGTGAATGTGAATAAGATCAAGGACTTTGGCGAGGCAGCTAAGCGAGAGATACTGTCAGACCGACGCGAGTTTGAGACGGCCCGGCGTCTGAGCCACGACAACATGGAGGAGAAGGTGCCCTGGGTGTGCCCCCGGCCCCTGGTGCTGCCCTCGCCTCTTGTCACCCCTGGAAGCAACAGCCAGGAGCGGTACATCCAGGCTGAGCGGGAGAAGGGGATCCTTCAGGAGCTCTTCCTGAGCAAGGAAAGTCCTCACGAGCCTGATCCTGAGCCCTATGAGCCTATCCTCCCCAAACTCATCCCCCTAGATGAGGAATGTTCCATGGATGAGACCCCATATGTTGAGACCCTGGAGCCTGGGGGAACCGGCGGCTCACCCGATGGGGCGGGCGGTTCCAAGTTGCCTCCTGTTCTGGCCAATCTTATGAGAAGCATGGGTGCCGGGAAGAGCCCCCAGGGTCCTGGAGGAGGAGGCATCAATGTGCAGGAGATCCTCACCTTCATCATGGGTAGCCCTAACAGTCATCCCTCAGAGGAACTGCTGAAGCAACCAGACTATTCAGACAAGATCAAGGAGATGCCGGTGCCTCATGGACTCTTAGGCCCTGGTCCCATAGCCAATGGTTTCCCACCGGGAGGCCCTGGGGGCCCCAAGGGCATGCAGCACTTCCCCCCTGGGCCTGGCGGACCTATGCCAGGTCCCCATGGGGGCCCTGGGGGTCCTGGTGGGCCAGTGGGTCCACATCTCCTGGGTCCCCCACCCCCTCCCTGGGGGGGTGATCCCTTCTGGGATGGCCCAGGTGACCCCATGTGGGGTGGCCCAATGCGTGGGGGACGAGGTCCGGTGCCATACCATAGAGGCCGTGGTGGCCGAGGCGGGAGTGGACCACCTCCTCCTCCATTCCGAGGGGCCAGAGGAGGTCGCTCTGGAGGAGGACCTCCAAATGGACGAGGGGGCCCTGGTGGGGGCATGGTCGGAGGTGGCGGGCATCGTCCCCATGAAGGCCCTGGTGGCGGCATGAGCAGTGGCAGCGGACATCGTCCCCATGAAGGCCCTGGCAGTGGCATGGGCGGTGGGCATCGCCCCCACGAAGGCCCTGGTGGCGGTGGCATGGGTGGTGGCAGTGGCCATCGTCCTCATGAAGGCCCTGGTGGAGGAATGGGTGCTGGTGGTGGACATTGGCCCCATGAAGGCCCTGGACATGGGGGGCCCCATGGCCACTGGCCTCATGATGGCCCTGGTCACCGAGGCCACGACCACCGAGGGCCACCCCCTCATGAGCACCGTGGCCATGATGGCGCTGGGCATGGCGGAGGGGGCCACCGAGGGCATGATGGAGGCCACAGCCATGGAGGAGACATGTCAAATCGCCCTGTTTGTCGACATTTCATGAAGAGGGTAACTGCCGCTATGAGAACAACTGTGCCTTCTACCACCCGGGTGTCCATGGGCCCCCCCTGCCCTAGGGACCACCTGCCCGCCCTGCCCACACTCCTGTGAACTGCAGCCTTGCTCCTTCCACCCTTTTATGGCTTCTGTGAGGCCCATTTTCCCCTTTCCCCAGCTGATGAGGAGCCGGCCCCCTCAGTGCCCACCTGCCTGGGTTCCTGGAGGTTTTCTGATCACTGGTGTGCATTGATGTACATATTTTCCTCCAGTATGGGGAGGAGAGAGACTGGACACATTCTGTACCCTGGACTGCTGAAGAGGAGACCCGGTTGGCTTCACTTTTTGAGGAGATTTGCCCTTTATGCCAAGCGCCTCTCCGGTATTACCCTTTATGCCTGAGAACCTAAATGAAGCTGGTTATCCTGGAGAACACCTCTACTCTCCTCTTGTGGGTCCTCCACATGCACACAGAACTCTGACACGGGATCAGCTGCACTTATGAAATCATCCCCGCCAAATTCATGCTTCCTCATGGGGTGGGGAGATGGTAAAAGGGGTATTGTGTATCCCACTGCACTGACAGGACTCAATCAGGCTGGATTTGAGTTCTGGAATACATCATCCCCACTCCTCCCCTGACACAGGCTTTACATTGAGTCCTTTCTCAAGTAAGACGTTGCAATCTTCCGTGAACACCCAGGTTTGCATCATGGGTATGCTAGGTTCAATGATGGCAAATTCACATCGGCATCCGGTGAAAAGTTTTAGCTGGCATAGGTGAGGCCACTGGTGGTGGTCCACCCTTGCCTGCAGCTCATTCTGGAAATTAAAACACTTCAGTGAGACCAGCTTTTCAACTGAAGCCCGGTGTGCTGGGCATGCCAGTCACACTACATGCACTGCCTCTGGGAGTTAGCGCGCTCCTGGCCCCCATCTGGAACCTTGTGGGTGTGAGGCCTCCAGCTCCCTTGACCTGTCAGCCACCTCTGAATCCCCACCAGGTGCCTTCCTGGGTGGATTCGATAAGATGACCTGCGCTCTCCCAGCCCTCTCCTTCACCTGTCTCAGCATCGGTTGTTTTCTATGAAAACAGTGGATTGGTTGGGTTTTGTGCAGGGTCTTGGGTTAGAGCCACAATGGATTTGAGGATGAGTATTTTCTTTTTTCTTTTGGTTTTGTATATTTTGTACATTAATAAGAAACAGTGGAAAGAGAAGTATTTAAAAAAAACAAGAGGAGCCACCTCAATGAGAAGCCCACGCACCACAACTAAGAGTAGTCCTCACTCGCTGCAACTAGAAAAAGCCCACGCACAGCAACAAAGACCCAACGCAGCCAAAAATAAATTAATCAGTTTTTTAAAAAATGGAGAGAAGCCAGAGTGAAAATAGTTATTGTTCGGGGGGGGGGATAAAAAATTGTGGATTATTTTCTCTCTTTCCCAAACTTTCTGCAATACTCTTTTGCCCTTACAACAAAAATAATACAAGAAATAAGGAAACAAATCGATGTTTAAAAGAGCCCAAGCCATCTGCCCTTTTTTTTTTTTTTTTTTTTTTGCGGTACGTGGGCCTCTCACTGTTGTGGCCTCTCCTGTTACGGAGCACAGGCTCCGGACGCGCAGGCTCAGCGGCCATGGCTCATGGGCCCAGCCGCTCCACGGCATGTGGGATCTTCCCGGACCTGGGCGCGAACCCGTGTCCCCTGCATCGGCACGTGGACTCTCAACCACTGCGCCACCAGGGAAGCCCCCATCTGCCCTTTGAGAGGTCCTGGAAGCAATGACAGACTAGAAGCAATAAGCATACCAAAAGCCTACATCTTGGCTTCTAACTAAAATTTTCCAAGAAAAGGAATTATGGCTCCTTAGAGAAAAGACTGATTCCAGGGTTGGACAGAGAAAGAACAAATGAGCCCGAAATATCTTGCACCAGAAGGTAAGATGGTGTTCAGTGAATGATGAAGACATATCAAAAGGACACTGAAGCCACCTGAAGGGGTTCCCACTGGACAAGTCTGGGAAATGGAACATCAAAGTAAATAATGATACTAATGGATTATAGCTCATTGAATACAACAAAAACCCATGAGGAGTCCATACTATTAGATCTTAAAAAATCAGGAAAAGATGGACTTTTAAATAAATTCAACAGTCATATGGAATCACCACTACCAAGATAAATTCCAGATATATCCAAGATCTAAAATTTAAAAATTGAACCTGAGGGTGATGTCAGCAAAATGAAAGAATAGGCAGCTCCAAGCTCCTGTCCCCACAGAGACATTGAAAAACAAGCAGAAACTATTAGAACCAAGTTAGAACTCTGGAAAGTAGTCAAAGGTTTACAACTATCAAGCAAATGATGAATCAAGAAAAATACAACTCAAAAACAGCAGGGAAAACAAACCAATTCAAAACTGGGCAAAGGATGTGAACAGACATTTCTCCAAAGAAGAAATATGAGTAGACAATAAGCACATGAAAAAGATGCTCAACATCACTAGTCCCAATGAGATACCACTTTATACACATCAGAATAGCTATTATTTAAAAAAAACAAAAATAATAAGTGTTGACAGGGATGTGGAGAAATTAGAACACCAGAATATTGCTGGTGGAAATGTAAAACAGTACAGCTGCTGTAGAAAAGGATTTGGTGGTTGAGGCATTACTCACAATAGCCAAGAGGTGGAAATAATCCAGATGTCCATCAACAGATGAATGTCTGAACAAAATGTGGTATATACGTACAACGGAATATTAATTAGCCGTAAAAAGGAATGAGGGCTTCCCTGGTGGCACAGTGGTTGAGAGTCCGCCTGCCAATGCAGGGGACACGGGGTCGTGCCCCGGTCCGGGAGAAGCCACAACAGTGAGAGGCCCGCGTACCACAAAAAAAAAAAAAAAAGAAAGAAAGGAATGAAGTTTTGATACATTAAGGGACTGGGAGAAGAGAGGAATGTAGAATTACTGCATAACGGGCACAGAGTTTCTGTTAGGGACCATGAAGAAGTCTTGGAAATGGACAGTGGTTAATGGTTACACACCACTGTGAATATTATTAATGCTGCTGAATTGTACACTTAAAATTGGTTAAGATGGAAAATTTTATGTTATATATGTAGGTATTTTACCACAATAAAAAAAACCTTAAAAAAGGCAAACGTTTTAATTATTAAAGAGAACATGGTAAAGTTCCCTTATAACCTGGAAGAGAAGACAACTTTCCTATAACTCAAATCCAGAAGCAATAAGGGAAAAGACTGATACATTTAACTATGTAAGAATAAAAAAACTTTTTTAAATTTCTACAAAGTAAAAACACAGATGACAAACAAAAACAAACAAATAAACAAAGGGAACTGGCATTACAACTAAAAGGTTAATATATAAAGAACTGATACAGAGAAGAAAAAGGCCAACAATCAAAAGGCAACAAACATGAACAGAGGCGTCTCAGAAAGAGAGAAGCAAATGGCCCTAAAATATGTGAAAAGATGTCAGTCTCACTTATAATGAAATAAATGCAATTGAAACTATATCATGATACCATTTCTCACCGATCAGACTGGCAAAAACTTACAAGTCTTGCAACACATTTTGTTGCTGAGAGTGTGGGGAAACAGCCTCAACCATTTTTGGTGGGAATGCAAAATGGCACATATCCGGGTAAGGGGATGTGGCATTATCTAGTCACCTATGCATATGACAAAGAATCTCTCCTTGACCAAACTGTAGTTAGGCTCCTCTGAGGCACCTTCTCAAGGAGGCATGACCTTGGGCTTCCATTTCTGTTCCTGTAGAGCCCAATTTTAGCAAGAATCCTGTTAAGCAGCTTTACCCAGAATCCCTCCACCCTTGATACCTGATCAAATTCCTCACTCTGCACTCCCCCCACAACCCCGCCACGATACTGATCACCCTGGCCTGCCTTCAGCAAGAATCTTGTAGTTCAGTTTAGCAAGAATCCCACCTTACCTTTGAGGTATCTCTCAGTAATTTTCCATCCACTGACCCATACCTTGCTCTTTGACTATAAATCCCCAGTTGTCCATCTTTTAAAAAAATTATTTTATTTATTTATTTATTTTTTGGCTGCATTGGGTCTTCATTGCTGTGCGTGGGCTTTCTCTAGTTGCGGCGAGCGGGGGCTACTCTTCGTTGCGGTGCGCGGGCTTCTCATTGTGGTGGTTTCTCTTCTTGTGGAGCACAGGCTCTAGGCGCACAGGCTTCAGTAGTTGTGGCACGTGGGCTTCAGTAGTTGTGGATTGCAGGCTCTAGAACGCAGGCTCAGTAGTTGTGGCGCACGGGCTTAGCTGCTCCGTGGCATGTGGGATCTTCCCGGACCCGGGCTCGAACCCGTGTCCTCTGCACTGACAGGCGGATTCTTAACCACTGCACCACCAGGGAAGCCCCTGTCCGTGTTATATTCAGAATCGAGTCCAGTTCCACACTGAGGTCTCTTTTCCCCTATCACAATAGTTTCTGCTTTGACTACTGTCCAGCTCTGTTTTTTCTTTGACACGTATATCTAGAAATCCCATTATCTAAAAATCCATCCCAATGATACTTTACCAAAAATATAAAAAGGTGAATACACTAGACTATTCGCTGTAGTATTATTTACAGCGTTGATTGTAACAGCAAAGCCTGTAAAAAACCTCAACTTGTCCATTAATAGGGACTTCTTGAATAAACTATGGTAAATCCACACAGTGGGATGTACTGTTAAGTGAAAAAAGCAAAATGGAGAAAAATATGTATGATATGGTACTGTTTATCTAAGAAAGAGGTGAACATGAATATACGTATATTTGTTTACATTAGGGAAAAATGAAAAAGTAAACCAAAAAATAAATAATAAGGTTACTTATAAAGTGGGAGAGAGTGCACTGGGTGAAGGGAGTAAGGGCAGAAACTGGATTTCTCTGAATGTATCTTGATTTTTAGATCAACTTTGGACCCATGTAAATATTTTATGCACATATAAAACAAAGGTAAATTTTAAAAAAGCAATCCCTAAAAACTGAAAGTAAAACTGAAACGAATTAACTGAACTGACAGAGAGGAATTATTTCAAGTAAATTTAAAACATGGTAATTTTACCATATATCCTAGTGGGATGAACCCAAAGAGGAGAAATGAAGTTTCTAGTAGTCATATTATTAGCAATAATATATTAGTATTGTTTATATGAAAAGTATGGTATAAAGATAAAGCAGTGGGTCTCAACCAGGAGGCAACAGTGCCCCTAAGAAGATATGTGGCAATGGCCGGAGGCATATTTGGGCTGTCACAACAACGGGGGTGGAGGGTGCTACTGGTATCTAGTAGATGAGGTTAGGGATGCTGCTGAAAATCCTACAAGGCACAAGACAGCCCCCACAAGAAAGTATTGCCCAAAATGTTAATAGTGTTGAAGTTGAGAGACCCGGAGATAAAGCAAAGAAGTAATTATGATCTGTCCCTGAAAACCAAGATTTTTTTTCAGAGTAAGAGTACAGAGATAGAAATATAAAAATCAAAGAAGCCAAGCAAAAATCCTGTCATCCTATATTTTAAATCGGAAACATCATTACGAACGTTATCATTTCTCTTAAGAAAATACATAGTGGCTCTGTCCACTGAAAAGGCCAAAAAGCAATAAGCAATAAGCAATAAGCTGCTGGCCTGGGTTGGCAGTCTGGTGGCAGGCGCCATCCTAAGCTCTGCCCGGTGCCTCAGTTCTTCCAGGTGCCCTACACGGCACTGACCATGCTCTTGACCCCCAGCCCCAGGGAGCGGGACTCGGCCACCGTGTACCGTGAGTGCAGGCAGGCGTGGGGTGCGTGGGGTGGGATGGCTCTGCCCCTGGCCCCACGAGCTGTCACCTTGCTCCACGCTGTGTCCCAGGGATGACCTTGGAGATGGCAGGGACGCTGATGGGAGCCACTGTCCATGGACTCATCGTGTCTGGTGCCCACGGGTCCCACAGGTGCAAGCAGACTGCGCTCCCAGGACAAGTGTCCATCTCCCCCAACGCGGTGAGTGCCCAGGCTACCCAGACCCACTGGGACCCCCGCTTCGGGGTCACTTGTTTCTTCCAGGGCCGTTTCTCCCCCAGGTCTCTTCATGGTGGTTTGGGGGCTCAGCTCTGCACACTATGCCCTCTCGTTCCTTCCCTGCTCCTGTAGCTGAGCCCAGGCCCTCCGTCCTCCCTGCTAACTCTGCTTCTGCTGGGTGCCTTCTAAACATGGAGTCAGACAACAGATCAGCAGGCCATCTGGAGGGGAGGAGGCGGACCCCAGAGAAGGGATGCGGTGGGGAAGGGCCACAGGCAGGGACAGGGGAGAGAGACAGCAGAACGGTTTGGTGTCCTGGCAGAGCCCTGGGCAAAACCTGACCTATGACCAGTCCTACCCATCCCTGAACGGGTGACTGCCAACGCCAACCCCACCCCCGGTGTGAAAGGGCTAGTACCCCTTCGTGTCTCCTCAAAGCAGGTCCCTTTTCAGCAGTTAGGGGACGTGCCTCTATTTATCCATCAAGTTCATCTTCTATCCACCCCCCAGCCCTTTCTCCTTAAGCAAATGACATCACTCACCTCCACCGACATTTGGGAATTAATGGTATGAGAATAATACCACCAACACCCATGGTTCACCACCCGTAAGAAAACATTACAATGAAGTCCTTGTGTACCCCCCATCCCCAGACCCACCTGTAGCCCAGCTACAGAATGTGCCTGAGCACAGTGCAAAGTGGAGCTGTAGAGCCCCAGAGAGAGCGGGGAAGTCAGTCTCCCCTTCCCGTGGCCCACGGCCCCAGTCTAGGGATTGCCTGAGTCAGGGTCGGGGAGAGACTCTGCCCAGCTGCCCTCAAACCCCATCATGGTGCTATGAGCCTGGGATCAGAGGGATTGCGACCTGCAGATTCACCCTCCCCTCTTCCATGCCTAGGCCCCACTGAGGCCTCTACAAGTGCCCTCCCCAAAGCTACTGGGTCACTGTCTGGGTGAGGGTGGAACAGAGGGTGGCAGTGGCCTTGGGTTGGAGAGCAGGAGCTGGGCAGGGCCTGGGATGCCAAGAAGTAGGGAGCAGGAGGCTGAGAACCCCTCCCGGGAGGCGGAGCCTCGTGTGAGCCAAGGCGAGAAGCATTCAGGTGCCTCTTGGTAGTTCCAGCTCTGTTGTTCCATCGACTTCACTTACGAAACACAAATTCATAGATAAAATCATCACGAATTTCAAGACAGCAGAGCATTAACTCCCAAGTGCAGTGCCTTCTGAATGTGGGACCCTGTGCAACTGTGCTGGTTCCACACTGGTGAAGCCCTGCCCATCTCCCTCTTTCCTCACCCACCAAAGGCAACCCCTGTCCTGAATTGGGTGGCTGTTACTCCCATGCATGCCTTGAATGTATTTTATTACATATGTGTCTTCCTCTGCATGCTAGGTAGCACCGTTCTGGTTTTGACATTTATCTGCGTCATCATGCATCACACTGTCTGCTCCTGGATCTGTCTCCCCACCCACTCCAAGCCCCTTGTTGTGGATGCACAGGATCACTTATTCATCACCGTAACCACAGGGTCTAGCACGCAGAAGTCAGCCCCAATGAACGTTTGCTTAAAAAAAGAGAGAGAGAGAGGCGAAGGGGGCTTAGACCCACAGTGGCATGGATGCCTGCAGGAGGCAGAGGGTCAGCAGAAGGACCACTCTGGGCCCTTAGATCTCCCTCTCCTGCTGGGCTGGTTGGGAGGAGGGGCACCCCGCATCCTTGGGCTTGGGCTGAGGGTCCCTCTGCTCCCACTGGGAGGTACTCCTGCCCGGCCCCTGGGTATCCCCACCTCCGTGGGTTGGAGACATCACCCCCACTGAGGTCCTGTCCTGTCCCACAGACTCGTCTCTACTCCATTGCAGCCACTGTGGTTGCTGTGACGTACCCCGTGTGCAGTAGTTTGCTCTGCCTGGGGGTGAAGGAGCGACCGGGTAGGTGCGGGGTGCAGGCAGGGTGTGGGAAGAGGAAGCTGCGGCCGGGCTCCTCTTGGGCGTGGGTTTGGGTTTTTTGTTTTTTTTGTTTTTGTTTTTTTTCCGGTACGCGGGCCTCTCACTGCTGTGGCCTCTCCCGTTGCGGAGCACAGGCTCCGGACGCGCAGGCTCAGCGGCCATGGCTCACGGGCCCAGCCGCTCCGCGGCATGTGGGATCCTCCCGGATCGGGGCACGAACCCGTGTCCCCTGCATCGGCAGGCGGACTCTCAACCACTGCGCCACCAGGGAAGCCCGTGGGTTTGGGTTTTGAACTCCACCAAGCCAAGATGTCCCCTTCCTGTGTTGCAGATGCCTCTGCCCGAGCCTCCGGCCAGGGCCTGAGCTTCCTGGCTGGGCTGCGGCTCACAGTCCGGCACCCGCCCTACCTGAAGCTGGTCATCTCCTTCCTGTTCATCTCGGCAGCCGTTCAGGTACCTCTGGCCAGGCTGATCCCCACTGGCTTGGCTCTGGCCATACTGGCCCTGCGTAGGTTCAGGTGTCTCTCGTCCCCACGGCACCAGAGAGAAACCAGTGGCTGGCAAGCGCCTGGCGAGGCTGGTGCTGGGAGGAGAGAAACCTGCCTAGAGCTTGTGGGGCTGGGGAGGGTCAGGGCCCAGACACCAGGAAGCTGACGCTGTCTCGGGTGGTTCTCAGCTGTGCCGGGGAGGGGGACTAGGAATGGCATTTATACCTGTGTCAGGGATAAGCGTCCTTCGTTGGGGAGGGGACTGCGTGATGGCGGTAGGAACCGGACGCTTGAGGTCCCAAAGGGGAGGCCAGACTTGAGACCCTAGCCTTGCCCTTGACTTCCACGTTTCTGCCATTTCCCATACACGCCCACTTCCTGGCGACCTCCTCAGGTGGAGCAGGGCTACCTGGTCCTGTTCTGTGCACACGCCTCCCGGCTACATGACCATGTGCAGAGCCTGGTGATAACCATCCTGGTGAGGGGACCTGGGGCGGTAGAGGCAAGGGCGCTCGGGGGCCTGAGTTGGGGATGTGTGACCCTTGCCGTGACACACGTGGCCGGACTTCCGGTGGTCAGTGTTCTGGACTCTGCTGTGGTCTTGGTCACCTGCATTTCAGCCGAGGGTGGAATTGGGGCCAGGGTCATAAAGTTCACAGCCACTGTTTCCAGCCAGGGTGCAAGGTCAACGTCGAGCGTCCCTCCTAAATGTCAGGGCTTTGAGGGCCTGGCACAGGCACAGGCGCAGGGGGCGTGTCCTGGGCTGTGATGATTCTGTCCGCTCACAGGTCTCGGCAGTGCTGAGCACCCCGATGTGGGAGTGGGTTCTGCAGCGATTTGGGAAGAGGATGTCGGCCTTCGGGATCTTTGTGAGTGAGGCAGGAAGCAAGGCCTGGAGGGATATGGGGGGGGGCAGTGACCTGGGAGCCTGAGCCTCCTGGGGACCGGCAGTGCTCAGTGCCTAGCAGGGGACCAGGCGCAGGGGGTCATCAGTAGAGCGGTGAGTGGGTGCATCAAAGAGCCGTTGAGGGGGGGTGATGCAGGTGGAGGGAGCAGCTAGTGTGTCTGTCTCCCTAGGGGATGGTGCCATTTGCAATCCTGCTGGCTGCTGTGCCCACAGCACCCGTGGCATACGTCGTGACCTTTGTATCTGGCGTGAGCATTGCCGTGTCCTTGCTGCTACCCTGGTAGGCTGGGTGAAGGGAAATGGGAGTGGGAGCCTCACGTCCTTCCTACTGGGTATCCCTCCTCCTTCACATCAACCTGCTGTCCCAGGCCTTGTGCACAGGCTGCGCTGGGGAGGGGCCCTCCCCGCCTTGCGGGAGATGGAGGCTGCCAGCGCCATCTGTGGAGCCCTCCCGAAAGAGCGCCAGGCGGCAGGAATGGTGGACAGCTGTGTGTTGGGGAAATATTGCCTGACTCTGTGGGCCGGTCCTGGGCAGCGGGGACCCAGGGGTGAATCTGACTCACTCTCTGTCCCCAGAGAGCTCCTGGGCTGGTGGCTGTGGGGAGGATAAAAGGGATAATTCTGCAGCCCCCTCCCCCAGGTCCATGCTTCCAGATGTGGTGGATGAATTCCAGCTGCAGCACCAGCACGGCCCAGGGCTGGAGACCATCTTCTATTCATCCTATGTCTTCTTCACCAAGCTTTCAGGTGCAGGCGCCCTGGGCATCTCCACTCTCAGCCTGGAGTGAGTCACAGAGCTGGGCTGTACCAGAGGCGCAAAAGACTAGCGGCGTGGGAAGCAGAGGGCAGAGTCCCCCACCTTAGCCAGCCAGGGGTCACCCGTGGGTCCGGAGGGTGTGTGGGAACCTCCACCCTAGCTTTCTCTGTGCACATGACTGGGAGGGGCCCTTCTTGGTGGCTGTACCCCCTCTGAAGCCTCTGCTTCCCACATTCTCAGCTTTCTCTGAACTCCTCCCTGGTCTGTTTGTTCCCTCACACTCCGTCCCCCATAGTTGGGCTGATGTGGCCAGGAAACTATCCAAGTTTCAGGATAGCGTGGTGGTTGGGCATTTGGGACCCCTCCGTCAGGAAGCCAGGCTCTGAGCTGGATGCATGGGATGGTGTTTCCCCAGCTTTGCGGGGTATGAGCCAGGAGCCTGCAAGCAGGCGGAACAGGTAGTGGTGACCCTCGAAGTCCTCATCGGTGCCATGCCCACCTGCATGATCCTCATCGGTCTGTGCATCTTCCTGGTCGGCCCCACTCCAAAGGTGCCACGTCGGAACAGCTCCCGCTCCCTTGGGAGGTAGGCACCTCTCGCACACGGGTATACACAGGAGGGCTGCCAACGCCCGGGAGGCATGCAGATGTGCACGGCTCTCATTTGGTCACCTCCACCTGATGTCCCACAAGCATGGCAGTCAGTCTAAATGGGCCCCAAACCGAATTTATCTTCTTCCCCAATCGCTGCTCCTGCTGTGCCTCGGGCCCGGTGGATGGCACCACCCTCCAGCCTGGGAGCCGTCTCCCGCTCTCCCCGCCGCAGGCTGCACCGAGCAGCTCTCTCTGACCTTGTTCTTCCCCCTGCGAACCACCACCCCCCATCCCACTGCCCGAGGGTGATCTGCTCACTGTCTGGCTTTCGCAGTGGACTGGGGGGACCTTGAAAGCTGGGTCTGTTTTCTTCATGTTTGCGTCCCAAGAGCTCAGCCCAGAGCCTGAGGCCAAGCAGGCGCTGCAGTATCAACACGTCTGGTCCAGCAGACGTTCACGAGCCTTGTCCACGTTTTTGCCGACGCTCATGCGTTTACAAACACGAGTCCATGTAGATACAGAGGACCACGCACGATAGGCAGGAAGTGGCTTTGTCATGGGTCCCTCACTGCTTGCTGTGGACGGCCTGGGACTCCAGCCCATCTTACTGAGCTCATGCGCTACACTCGGGGAATAACAGGTGGATGGGGAACTGCTTGGTGGGACTCGGGAGAACAGGGTTTTAGCTTCATTCACGGGGTTGAGAAGGGGAGGAGCTGCTAGAGAGACAAGGAGCAGCCACTGACACTTCCACGGGGCCCCACCCACGTCCTCCTTCCCTTTGGCTTCTTCCCTTTCCGACAGGAGGACCAGCTACAGCCTCGCTTGAACTTGAGACTCGTGTGAGCTGGAGTGGCAGGAGCAGCATCTTCTGGACTCCAAGTCCCCCTTTCTTCTCAGCCCTTCGGCACCCCTGCTTCCCAGTTTACACACGACCTGTCTTTTCCCCTGGGATATGGCGTCTTCGGTGACTCTCCTGAAGGGAGTGGCCTGGGCTCCAGGACCCCCACCTGTCATGTCTTGCCTGTTGACTGCAGGACATCTCAGATAGGCCTGTGCCCCTGACTACCCAGCTCCAGGCAACCTGTGACCTGGAAAGCATACCAGTAGCAACTATTCCTGGAAAAAGGAAGCCCCTACCAGCCTGGTCTGCAGACTTCCTGTGGGAGCACCAGGCCCACCAACCTGCTTGGATGGCAAAGCTACCTGACAGGACAGACACACAGAACTCGTTTCCCCTGATGTTCCACTGGATGTCTGAGAGAGGCTGACAGCACGTGAGTGGGCAGAGTGGGGACAGACGGACATGCTGGGCTGTCCAATTAGGAGAGAGACAGATGCAGCGAGGCCAGAAGACCCCAGAGGGAGCGAATGGGGCCAGTGGTGGGGATACACTGAGCAGGGCACGAGGTGTTTCTTTCCCTTTGTACAGCTAAGTGGATGACACTGTTTCTAGAAGCGGACACTGACTGATATTGAGCCACCGAAGATCCAGCATTTTTATGAACAAAAGTTACTTTTGTGGAAATATTTTTCTGAAAGTTTATCTTTTTGTTTTTCTGGCTGTGCCTCACCACATGCGGGATCTTAGTTCCCCGACCGGGGATGGAACCCGTGCCCCCTGCAGTGGAAGTGCGGAGTCTTAACCACTGGGCGGCCAGGGAAGTCCCCTGAAAGTTTATCTTATAAAAGCACAGGAACCACCGTTTTCTAGAGGCCATGTCTTTAGGGAAGAAAGATCCACTGAGATTTATTTTTTCAGAAACAAATTAAAGGGTTTATCTTCTACTGAGTCTGTAAAATTTGCCTGTGGCCAGCCTTCTCATCCCACCTCCTGGGAAAGCCCTGTCCCGAGGAGGGAAGGGGAGGGTGCCTGATGTCACTGAAACTGGCTGTGGCCCATCAGCCACATGTCCCAGAGTCTCCATTTCCTCAGACCAGAGATGCCATGTGGGAGGTGGGTTCCTTCCTTCTTTTGGAAGAGAAAAAAGTTGAGACTCGATAGTGGCCAGGTGGCTCATGTGGGTTTGGGGCCTGGGGAAGAGTTGAGCAACGTGTGGGGACCCTGATGCCCCAGCAACTCCTCCTAGAGAAGCCCAGATACCTCAAGGGAGACCAGGAGGTGCAGACCTGCCCCCAGATTTCTCCCAGCCCCCAGCTCAGTCCCCTCCTGAGCCCACTGCCCAGGGCTAGGCCCCCTTCCTCTTTAGACCTCTGGCTGCCTCTTAGGTGTGAGATTAGGTGCGAGGTCTAAGACGGCCAGAGCTCAGACACACTCAGGCAGGATGTGCCCCTCAGAGCTTAAAGTGTTCAGCTTCCTGTACAAATGCTATAGCACAAGAAGGAAGCTGACCTCAGAGAGAGAGTGCAGAGTGTGACCCAGTCTGTCTGATACCTGAACTTTCTGGCCCCGTGACACTGACATGGGCACCTGATCCTTGAGGTCACAGGGCCCCAGAGAAAGAGCTGGGCTCGGTGTCTCTTCCTTGTCCACCTGACCGGTTCAGGAAGGGGCTGACAGGAAGCTCTGCTCACTGCCCCCCCCCCCCGTGCACAGGCGCACACACCACACACATACCTCACACACTGCACACTCACACACACGCACACATACAGAACAGTTTCTTCACACTGGAAAATCACTGGCCCTATGGGGACAGTACCTGGTACGACCGAAGACCAGGTAGTTTCTACCATGTTATGTTATGCTGTGCTCTGGAAACCTGGGCAACGCAGGTGGGATCAGAAGCTTGTGCCACCTTTTATGTTACCTATGCTATTTCCCAGGAAAGCAGTCTCAAGGATCAGAGCTTCACTGTACAAAGACAGCTGCAGGGGGCCACCTCTGGGGGTTGGGGGTTAGGGGTTAGATCTCAGAGACAGGAGGTAATCATGGGCTGGCCAAAAGGTATTATTCCATTTCTTCTTCATAGCAGCCCTATGAAGCAGGTACTAAGATTCTCATTTTCAGATGAGGAAACAGGCTTAGAGAGATTCAGCAACTTGCCTAAGATCAGTTGGTGGTAGAAACGGTCTTGTACCCAAGTTGGCCTGATTCCAAAGCTTGTGGAGCTAGCCAGGGCTTAAAATAGTTTTTGGAGGTTTGGCTGACCCAGGACTTCGGTATCACAGGACCACTCCTCCTCTGAAACCAAACGCCAGCATCCCTGCCTCTGACGCTATGCTTCGATTCCACTGTAATTCCATTATTCCTACTCTTCGACCTTCGGCTCACATTTGCCCACTGAGCTCCCCCCATATCCACGTCCCTCTCCTGACACCCACCCTCCTCAGAGCCCGTCCTCCTGTTTCAGAGGAAGATCTCTCCTTACCACCACGGCCAGCCCAGGGCCTATCGCCAGCAAAGGCAGACATCTCCCCTTGCCCCTTCCCTCTCCATGACCTTTTCCATCCCCACTTAAATCCAGGAGAGCATGCCATCCACTTGCTCAAGGCCGTCTCAGCCTCACCCCTGCATCCCATCAACAGTCCCTCAAGGTGTCACAAGATCAGGTCTCTCCTGAAGTATCACTTCCTCAGGGAGGCCTTTCCTGCTTCCCCACAATCGCCTGCTCCACCCCCAGCTCTCTACACTCCACCCACTTTGCTTGTGCTCAGTAGAACCCACCTCCACATACAACTATATAGTTATCAACGGCTTTCTTGTTTACTGCTTGATACGCCTGTTAAAACAGAAATGTCACGAGGGCTACATCCTCAGTGCCCAGAGGTGAACGTTGAACATGGATAAATGTCTGCTAACTGAACAAGTGAAT
Organism: Mesoplodon mirus; assembly: GCF_964341445.2. Taxonomy (NCBI): domain Eukaryota; kingdom Metazoa; phylum Chordata; class Mammalia; order Artiodactyla; family Ziphiidae; genus Mesoplodon; species Mesoplodon mirus. Next base: position 43,251,526 of record NC_138990.1, read on the forward strand.
GTCCATGGTGCCCTCGTCCTCGAACAAACAAAAACAGCCTTTCCTGTTCCCTTCACTTTCTCTTCCTCTTCAAATAATGTTTACTCTCCTCCCGCCAGCCAGCTCCACAGCGCTGTCTCCTGTCTCCTGACCTTCACCTGCCATTCCCTCCTTTTTTTGCGTGTGATTTTTTTAAATAAAAAAATTTTTTTAATCTTTATTTTTCGTTGTGTTGGGTCTCCGTTGCTGCGAAGCTTTCTCTGGTTGCCATGCGCAGGCTTCTCATTGCGGTGGCTTCTCTTGTTGTGGAGCACGGGCTCTAGGCGGGCGGGCTCAGTAGTTGTAGCTCATGGGCTCTAGAGCGCAGGCTCAGTAGTTGTGGCGCACGGGCTTTGTTGCTCCGTGGCATGTGGGGTCTTCCCGGACCAGGGCTTGAACCTGTGTCCCCTGCAATGGCAGGCGGGTTCTTAACCACTGCGCCACCAGGGAAGCCCCTACCATTCCCTCCTTAACCCACTGAACTTGGCCTCTGCCTCCCCACTGAGGAGACAGTGCAGCCTGGCAGGCGCACTCCAGCATCAGAGAAAGGGAGAATGGAGTTTGTATGTTGCTTTCCTCTCTTAGTGGTTTTAGTCAACTTTTTAAAACAAATCTGAGCCTCCATTTTTTAAAAAAATATTTATTTGGCTGCGCCAGGTCTTAGTTGCAGCAGGTGGGATCTTTATTTTTTTATTTATTTATTTTTTGCAGTACGCGGGCCTCTCACTGTTGTAGCCTCTCCCGTTGCAGAGCACAGGCTCCGGACGCGCAGGCTCAGCGGCCATGGCTCACGGGCCTCAGGTGGGATCTTTAGTTGAGGCATGTGAACTCTTAGTTGTAGCATGAGGGATCTAGTTCCCTGACCAGGGATCGAACCCGGGCCCCCTGCGTTGGGAGCACGGAGTCTTAACCGCTGGACCACCAGGGAAGTCCCTCCATTTATTTCTTGAAAGAAATGTGTACACTGTTACCTATGTGTTGGGACAGGTCTAATGATTAGGTGGGGTAACACTGACCAAGGAAACCTCAATCACAGGTAGCCATAATGCTGACCATGCTTCTTCAAAACCCTGTCCTCCTTGGCTCCCTTACCTCCCTCCCGGTTCTCCTCCACCATCTCTGACCATACATTTTCTGACTTTTCCGTTGCTTCATCTTCCTTTGATGCTCTGTGGTCATCTTGGGCTTCCCAGGGCCATGTGACTTCATTCATTACCACCACCTCTATCCCACTCTATTTCTAACCCTGAGCTCTCTGCTGACATTCAGGTCCCCAGAATCAAAGATCAGATGCCCATCTAAGTGTCCTCCAGGCAGTTAAAACATCACATGTCCAAAATGGACTCCTCACCTTCTTCCCACCCATGTTCTGTCTCCTGCATTTTCGGAGAATTCACATCAGCATCTATCCAGTCACCAGAACCCAAAACTTGGTGTCTTCTTAGTTTCCTTTCTCTCCCATTCACTCCACCACCCCATTCCCCATATATACCGAGTATGGATTAAAGCAAGGGAAAGTGTTGCAATTTGTGGGTTCTACCATTATCAAATGGTAGAAGTTATTTGAAATTGAACAGAAAGTTGTAACACCAGATATGGATGGGTGTGGCTCATAACACACACAGCAAACTGATGTAGCTGATCGTTAGGTGTTTGAGATGTGTCTATATGTGTATGTATATTTGTGTATCCCTGTGGGACTCAGTTCAGCTGGGTACAGTTTTCTGTGTTCACCTAGTGTTTCTTAAGGACGAAACTGGTACACAGGCAACAGGAAATTCAAGTTATGCTCTAGTAGTTCCCTAATATAACAATTGTGTTGGAACAAATTTGTTTTCAAAACAAACGTTATAACAGAACTGAGTGTATATGTGTCTGGGTGTAAATATACAGAAATCCTAAATGGTCCCATAAATATTAAAGGAATAAAATAGGTATTTTAAAACATTCCCACAAAGAAAAGACCAGATCCAAAGTCTATCAAACATTCAATCAAGGATTATTCCTATCTTATGAAAACTTTTCCAGGGAATAGAAAAAGACATACTCAGCAACTCATTATACCAGGCCAGAATAAGCTCGAAACCAAAACTAGACAAGCAAAAGCAAACAGAAAGGAAATCTGCAGGTTAATCTTACTTATGAACATAGAAGCAAGAATCCAAAAGAAAATATTAACAAACTGGGTCTGGCAATGTCTAAAAAATAAATACATCATGAACATATTGGGTGTATTCCAACAATGCAAAGTTTGTTTAATGTTAGAAAAATCCATCAAGTGATATTCACCACATTAACAGATTAAGGGAGGTAAAAATTACAGTCTCAATAGATACAGAAAGAACCATTTGATAAAAATCTAACACCCATTTATGATAAAAGTACTTAACAAACCAAGAAGAAAAGGAAATTTTTAAACATAAGAAAGGGTAGGGCTTCCCTGGTGGTGCAGTGGTTGAGAGTCCGCCTGCCGATGCAGGGGACACGGGTTCGTGCCCCGGTCCAGGAAGATCCCACATGCCGCGGAGCGGCTGGGCCCGTGAGCCATGGCCGCTGAGCCTGCGCATCTGGATCCTGTGCTCCGCAACGGAAGAGGCCACAACAATGAGAGGCCCACATACCGCAAAAAAAAAAAAAAAAAAAAAGAAAGAAATGTGAAAGACAAAACTTTCATAAAAGGAAAGATAAATGTGACTTCATTACATTGTAAATCAAGTATACTTCAATAAAAAAACGTGACTTCATTAACTATGTTTGTTCAATAAAACACACCATCAAGGAAGAGAAAAGACAAGTCACAAACTAGGTGAAGATATTAGCCACATACTAACAACATCTAGAATATATAAAGAATCCCTACAACTTGGTAACATAATATTGTAAATCAACCATACTTCAATTTAAAAAAAGAAGAGAATCCCTACAACTCGACAAGAAAAAGACAACCCAATAGAAATTTGGGCAAAAGACAAGAACAGTCATTTTGCAAAAGAGAAAACTGGAATGGCAAATAAACACGTGAAAGATGCTCAATTTCACTGTTGGTCCAGAAGTAAAAGTCAGGTTAAAGGAGAAACCATTTATAACTATTGGAGGGTCATAAATTAAGAACCCTTGAGCCTTAGAGCAATAAGAGCTGTTGGGAATGAAAACTGATATAATCACCTTGGAAAATAAGTTGAATTTACATACACCCTGTGCTCCAGCAATTCCACGTCTAGATTAAAGGCCCTAGAGGGACTTTTCAAACACCTGCATCAGGAGACATTTAATAAGAATATTCAAAGCAATATTGTTTATAATCGCAAAAATAGAACCAGGGAACAATCCAAATGTGCACAGCAAGAATACTGATAAATTGTGGTAACTTAAAACAATGAAAGCAATAGAACATACCCATAACAAGTATGAACCTTAGAAACAATATTGAGTGAAAAAAAAAGCAGGTTGCAGAAGAGTACATACAATAAAATGCCATTGTATAAAGCTCCAAAACATTACATTATCTAGGCCAATGTGCATACGTGATCATGGTGAAATTCCCTTTTAAAAAGAAAGAGGGAATTCCCTGGTGGTTTAATGGTTAGGACTTGGCGCTTTCACTGAGGTGGCCTGGGTTCAATCCGTGGTCAGGGAACTAAGATCCCGCAAGCTGCACGGCGGGGCCAAAATAAAATTAAATTAAATTAAGAATAAAAAATAAAAAGAAAAGAAATGAAGAAATGATAATTTACAACAATCTAGAGAATAGTCACCTCTGGGGCAGAGTCACCTCTATGCAGAAGGATCCAGGAGGGATACACAGGGAGTTTGAATGGTTCCTAGTAACGTTCTGGTTCTTAAATTAGGTGGTAGGTGGTTCACTTTATTATTAAGCCTTCCTACACCTGACATCTATTGCATTTATCAAATAATACCGTACAAAGTTTTTAAAAATGTGGGCGCAAAATAGGATTTATAAATCATGTCTTTATGCAAAATATTCTCAATGTAACATTAAACAATAATTTAAAGAATTTAGCTCTTCTCTCCTTGTTTCCTTCTCTCCCAAAACCAACAAATACTGGATTATCTTCTATGATTCCAATGATTATAAATAGTAAAGGCCAAGGAAACATCTTATGTTTGAGAGTTGTCATGGAATCAGATTTGCCGGAAAAAAAAAATTTATGTTCTCAACTGTCCACCAGAAGAAATACAAAGACAACGTACACATATGTAAAATCAAGAACATTCCTTAGGGCTTCCCTGGTGGCGCAGTGGTTGAGAGCTCGCCTGCTGATGCAGGGGACATGGGTTCATGCCCCGGTCCGGGAGGATCCTGCATGCCGCGGAGCGGCTGGGCCCGTGAGCCATGGCCGCTGAGCCTGTGCGTCCGGAGCCTGTGCTCCGCAACGGGAGAGGCCACAACAGTGAGAGGCCCACGTACCGCGAAAAAAAAAAAAAAAAAAAAAAAAGAACATTCCTTTATACCAGCAACAATCACAAAGCAAACACCATCAAAACATTCACAAAAGCCACAACAACCATTAGTGATTTTATTGAAGACTCATTCACAGGATTCTAACCAGCGAAATGATTATAACATACACCTTGAGTGCGCGACCTACACTGATCTTACTATGGGGTACCCCAGACGCCCTTTTGAGCCTTCACAGTTCTGTGCTTTCACCCCACCCGGACACTTTCTTTGAAAATGGAAGCAGGCCTCAGACTGTCCTCAGCCAATGCTCTCAGGCAACTGATTCCAGACAAGGGGGCTCCACTTCCATTATCCCAGCAGCTCCTCTAATGCATTTCAATCACAAAGTGGGCCCTCGCTTCTTCCCTATCCCAGCTCCACCTTCATAAACTGTAACAGACCAACAGGAGTCCTCAAGGGTACAAAATATTTCTTTCCAGATGATTTTAAAAGAAAGGGTGAAAAAGATGCACTTGAGCTCTTATGCATCTGAGCTCCTATGGCTGAAACAATTTGTCTGCAGATGTGCTCTGACCAGCTACACACTGAGCCGTTCGTTATGCTGCAGTGACTGAAGCTTATGACTGTTTGAAGGCAGTGAGAAAAGGTGAGTCTATCTGAAGCTGGAATCAGGGCTCTTTGCACTATGCTAAGCTGGTGCTTTAGCCCATAATTACAATAAACTATCTCAGATTCAGTGAAACCTCCAACTTTCTGAAATACTTTCTCTCGCAGATTCTATGCTGGTCTCTAAGACTTGAATGCGGGGGGTGAGGGGAAGAAAAATATCAAAATTAAAGTGACAATTTAAGGGAGCTGATTACTGGGAAAAAAATAGGACATTTTAATGATCCCAACAATGGGGGGTGGGTAACCTATCAGGGAGAAAATCATGAGTGGCAACAGCACAAATCATGCTGTAGGCCTCACCTATGCTTAGCGTTCTACTAGTAACATCAGGACACACTCAAGTGGGGTCCAGAGGGAGTCAAAGCACTTGAAATTTCATTTGAAATCTGCCCAGGGACAGTTTTTAGGAGTACCTGGAACTATGTCAGCCAGAATTTTCTAGGGAAGCGAGAGGGTTAGGTTTAAATCCTGGGAGGTCCAGCCAACATGAGAACTACTTTCTGTTCTAGGTAGCCCTGGGAGCAGAAGTCAATCGATTTTTTGTCTTCCTTTGAGCTCTGCTGATTCCTGCTCATTTGGGGTGAAAAGATAGGCTGCAGCAGATGTTCTCCAGCACTCCTCACACTCAACTTTAAGCCAAGAAAAAGATTTATAACAATGCTGAGGTACCTTTTAAGTGCTTCTAAGGGCTTTAACACTGTTTTGGGTAAGGGACAAAAAAACCTCAGAGAAACCATAAAACACAATCCATATGGCACCATAAAATCGCTTTGTGCCGGGAATTCTGCCCTTAGACAAAACCACACAGTAATGAATACATAAATAACCACTTTCTGAGCCATCTACCAAAGACTGGGCTCTGCTGAGAGTAGGCAATGTCAGCCTCGGGGGAGAGGTGGCCGAGCCAGCCACGGCAAGTTCTTCACCTCCCAGCGACAATACAAATCCCAGCGGGGGAGCGTCCACCTCGGAAAACAGATCTTGCTTGTAATTACCTCATCTGAAAGGCTGTGCAGCAAACATTCTGCAAACAAGTATCAGACTATACTGCCAAAATTGTTAGAACAGCCGGTGGCATCCACGCTTTGGGCAGTATGTCTCTAAAAGACTTCAAGAGACAGGGCCCCTAAAGTCATGTGACCTACCATCTCTTATGACTATTTCCTGTGTGGCTGTGAAAGTTAAGGGGATGAAGCCTTCGCTATCAGCACAGAGAAGGATCCAGTGGGAGTCTGCAAAGTAAAATAAACACATAGGCAATTTAGGATATCCTGTCTTATTCTATAAAGAAAAATATAACCAACATGACTTTTTTGAGGAAAAGAATGTAGTAGTTGATGAACCTGACCATCACAAGATGTTAGAGAATGGGGAGATGGAGGGACCCGTATAAACTTAAGGTCAGGTTACGTGGCAGCAAGGGGATGTAGATGACAGGCATAGCTAAGGGACATGTATTTTCACCCAGGTTAGGCATTAACCACTCAGTGCTATGCATTTGAGCTTGTGTGTGCATGTGTGCACACAGGTGTTAGGGGTGTATGGTGTTCCTAACTTATATATCAATACATGCTGTTAAGCAGTTTCTCCAGAAACTATGTAAAGTTGGGAACAGCTACTCTTTGGAGGAAAATTCTACATTCTTGAGATCCATACCAGCCTCTAGACACCCAAGGAGGCTGAGCTGACTAGAGCTAGACTAGAATGGCCCAGATAATCCTAGAGTTTGTTCTGGGGTAACCTAGGGCCACTAGCATAATACATACCTGGACTTCCTCTGGTTCTTTTGAGTCTACTGTGTCTCACCTGTTGACCCTGTAATTTCACTTCTAAAAATCTACACTTTCCAACAACATGTAAAGTATGCAGAGATGTTTTTATTAGGGTTATTTATGATCATGAAAAATTGGAAACCACCTAAATGTCAAAGAAAACATGGCCAAGTAAAATATGGTATTAAAAGAGTAAATCCTCATCACAAGGAAAAAAGTTTTTTCTATCTATATGAGATGATGGATGTTCACTAACTTACGGTGATAATCACTTCATGACGCATTTAAGTCAAATCATTATGTTGTACACTTTAAATTTATACAGTGCTGTATGTCAATTATATCTCAATGAAACTGGAAGGAAAAAAAATACATGGTATGCCCAGGATAGACTATTAACCCAGTAAAAATAACAGTTATGAAGTCATATCATAAATGCATGTGTCAAAATAGAAAAATGCTGCAGTGGTTGAGAATCCGCCTGCTGATGCAGGGGACATGGGTTCGTGCCCCGGTCTGGGAAGATCCCACATGCTGCGGAGCGGCTGGGCCCGTGAGCCATGGCCGCTGAGCCTGTGCTCTGCAACGGGAGAGGCCACAACAGTGAGAGGCCCGCGCACCGCAAAAAAAAAAAAAAATGCTGATGCTACAATGTTAAGGGGGAAAAGATGAAACAAAATTCTATGTTCAGTGTAGTGGGTGTCCTGAAGACTCAGGCATAAGAAAACCGCCACGCTCTCCATTGGATGGAACACAGGCATGACTCAGTCCCTTGCCACCTAGGAGTATCCTTCATGTCCACAACAAGTCTGCTGCATATTAAAATGACAATTCCTTTAAGAAATATTCTGTGGGAGTTCCCTGGTGGCCTAGTGGCTAGAATTCTGGGCTTTCACTGCCCTGGCCAGGGTTCAGTCCCTGGTCGGGGAACTGAGATCCTACAAGCTGCATGGCATGGCCAAAAATAAAAAATAAAACAACATGGTCTACTGTATACCACAGAGAACTATATTCAGTGTCCTGTGATAAACCATAGTGGAAAAGAATATTTAAAAAAAATGTATATATAAAACACCCACCCACACACACAAAAGAAATATTCTGCAACGCTACGATCTTTATGTTTTAGTGCAACAAGTATATATGAGGTTTTTATGTTATTTCCTTGCAGCTGTTATACATTGCTTCATAACTCTATTTGGTTTTTTCATGTGTACATTTAGGTTTTCCAGCTAGGTTTTAAGTTCCTTAAGGGTAGAACCCATATTTTCCATGTTTTTTGGCACCTATAATAGGCCTGGGCATACAATAGGCAATTAATAATACTTTTAAACCATCTAATGAATCACTGAATGGTTGGTACACTTCATTTTCATTACCAGTGAAAGTTACAAAATAGAGGGAGGGGGTGTCAGGTAGAGTCAATTTCTGAATTTTACCTACCATGCAGCATTTCAATAAGAGAGAGGCCAAAAGTCTGCTGGACTGTACTGAGTCTTAGCTTGCCGTTGCAGAGAAGCACGGCTCTTTTTTCTACAACAGGACCTAAAAAATAAGATTTCTTCAAATACAAAAATAAAAGTTGTTAAACTGATTGCAGAAGCAATGGAGTTAACATTTCCTAAGAATAGAATGTGTAGTTTTAAAAATTCTTATCTATTACCGCTATCAACTAGACTTCAGTTTTAAATAAGGAGCTTTTTGCTGCATCATTTAACACAACTGAAGAATCAGACAAAACACAACCCCTAATTTCCTTTTGCTCTGTTCCTCCTCAGCGTTGTCCTTATTGCTAGGAACTGGCTTTCCTAGGACGTGACTAATAACACTATAGGATGACGGATGGCAGCCTGAGAGATAAAATCTGATGGTGAGGAACAAATGCTTAGCTGTTTTAGAAACAGGTGTACCTTGGAGATACTGCAGGCTTGGTTCCAGACCACTGCAATAACGCTAGTATGACAATAAAGTGAGCCACATGAAAGTTTTTGGTTTCCTAATTCATATTCTATAGTCCACTTAAGTATGCAGATGCATATGTCTAATAATGTACATAACTTAATTTAAAAATGCTTTATTGCTAAAAAATGCTAACTATCATCTGACAACGCAGGGTTGCCACAAACCTTCAATCTGTAAAAAACACAATCTCTCTGAAGTGCAATAAAACTAGGTATGCCTGTATAAGTAAGAAGTTTTACGTTTTCTTTATTGGGGAAAAAATGCCAAGAAAGACTGCCCTAAGTCGTGGAGTAGCAGAGGATTTGCATAAGTAAAATAAACAAACTGTGGTCAAAATTCACTTAGCTTAGAAAAAGTACAAATAACAGTGATTTTTAAATTTTAAAAGGTTATATTAAAAATTAACGCATCTTTGAAAATGTCTGCAAATATCCATAAAGAAAATATAGAACAAGTATAGCTCTAATTTAAGACACATTGAGTCCAAAGGTATATCCATAGAATGTAAAATAAAAAATATAACTTCTAATTCTATATTATGAGACAATATCTTCATGTAAGCATTTCTTAAAGTTTTATAAGTTATGTGTCTAACTTAGTTTCTTGTTAAAGTTATCACTACTCATTTTCTGACTACTAAGAAAAATAATTTCAATGATAAAAGGTAAACTGACTCCATTTGTGATAGGATGAACAGCTCAAAAGATGTATGTCTACTATGTAATAACATTTTAAAAGACAGCACATGAATAAACTATAAGGGCCATAAGCAACCAATTATTCATCTTAACTCTTATGAAATGTGGCTTCTGATATTATAGGAGGAAAAACTCTTCATTGCTTTTATTTTGTTTTTCTTTTACTTTTCTCATTACAAAAGAAATATATGCTCAACATAAAGAAAACAGAAATTTATAATGCAGAAAGTAAAGTCCCCCAAATTCTACCTCCAGAAGTACTTACTGATAACAGCTTGGCTGAACTAGCTCATTATAAACTGAGAAACTGAATAATTGAAAGGCAAAAAACACATTTCTTTATACTTTAAATATTTGTAAAAATATTTGTAAAAACGTATATATTGTTTGATAAAATCATCTATTTAGGGACTTCCCTGGTGGCGCAGTAGTTAAGAATCCGCCTGCCAATGCAGGCGACACTGGCTTGAGCCCTGGTCCGGGAAGATCCCACATGCCGCGGAGCAACTAAACCCATGCGCCACAACTACTGAAGCCTGTGCACCTAGAGCCCGTGCTCTGCAACAAGAGAAGCCGCCGCAATGAGAAGCCCGAGCACCGCCATGAAGAGTAGCCCCTGCTCGCCGCAACTAGAGAAAGCCTGTGAGCAGCAACGAAGACCCAACACAGCCCCAAATAAATAAATAAATAAATAATCTATTTAAAGAAAAATAAAATCAAACAATTAGACATTATATCTTTTAGATCGACAAAGGTTTTAGTAAATGCATAGAAAAAATGGAATAAATACTTCCATTACTAACTATACCTGTGGTTTTGTCTACAGGTTTGGTTATGAGGAATTTTTACTTTCAACATTAAATATTCTTGGGAATTCCCTGTGGTTCAGTGATGAGGACTCTGCAGTTTCACTGCTGAAAGCCCAGGTTCGATCCCTGGTTGGGGAACTAAGATCCCACAAGCCACGCAGGGTGGCCAACAAAACCAATAAACAAACATTAAATATGCTTATGCTTACATTAAATATGCTTATATTAAAAAACCAATAAACAAACATTAAATATGCTTATATTGGTTAAATTTTGTCTTCAATGAGCATACATTACTTTTGTAATTAGGAAAAAGAAATACTACACATCTGTAAAAAAAATTTTTAAAGCTCTGTGTGCTGATACAGAGTTGAGACTATGTAACTAAATGGAAAAAGATGTAGAACATTGTATATAGTACCTTACCTTTTGTGTGACAAAAGGAAAAATAAAAATAAATAGTAAGATCTGCTAATATCTGAATAAAGTAATAAAAATAAAAATGGTGGGGCTTCCCTGGTGGCACAGTGGTTGAGAGTCCGCCTGCCGATGCAGGGGACACGGGTTCGTGCCCCGGTCCGGGAGGATCCCACATGCCGCGGAGAGGCTAGCCCCATGAGCCATGGCCGCTGAGCCTGCGCATCTGGAGCCTGTGCTCCGCAACGGGAGAGGCCACAACAGTGAGAGGCCCGCGTACCACAAAAAAAAAAAAAAAAAAAAAAAAAAAAGGTTACCTATATGAGGTGAGGGGAACAAGCTGAACAAGGATGGGGTGAAGCTAAGACTTCTCAGTATATACTTTTCTATTAAAATAATGTTTTGTTTTTTAAAGCAAGTAAATGAATTGCCTATTCAAAAAAAGAAAAGGGAAAAAAGAAAAAATATTTGAAAAGTCATGGAAGGAAAAAAAAATCCAAACTAGATTTCACATTTATAAAGTACTATAATTTTTAAAAATAAAAAATGTTTATTGAAAATACACTGAAAACTTCATGTAGTTAATAAAGCCATTTAAATATTTGTTTTGGCTGAAGACAATGTGGGAAAAATCCTCTTCAAAACTCTAGGATTGGGCTTCCCTGGTGGCGCAGTGGTTGAGAATCTGCCTGCTAATGCAGGGGACGCGGGTTCGAGCCCTGGTCTGGGAGGATCCCACATGCCGCGGAGCAACTAGGCCCGTGAGCCACAACTACTGAGCCTGCGCGTCTGGAGCCTGTGTTACTCAACAAGAGAGGCTGCGATAGTGAGAGGCCCGCGCACCGCGATGAAGAGTGGCCCCTGCTTGCCACAACTGGAGAAAGCCCCCGCACAGAAACGAAGACCCAACAGCAAAAATAAATTAATTAATAAACTCCTACCCCCAACATCTTAAAAAAAAAAAAAAAAAGCCCCTAAAACCAAAAAACAAACAAACAAACAAACAAAAAAAACCTCTAGGATTGGGATGTTAAATGTTTATAAATATTTGCTTCAATTAGCTTTGGTACATAATATAACTAAGATCCCTAATGTGGCTGTGAAATTAATTTAAAAAAAATTTTTATATCAGTGACTTAAGTGATTTTTAACTGATTTATTTGTGATTTAACCGGTTTGGGGGACAATTTAGGAATTTGAATAAGAACTAGGTATTAGATGACATTAAGTAATTATTGTTAATGTTATCAAGTATGATAATGGTACAGTGCTAATTAAAGAAAATGTGCTTACACTTTAGAGCAACATCCCAAAATACTTATGGGTGAAACACCATGATGCCTCTACTTAGAAAACAAAAAAAAGAAGCAATTATGGTATAATGTTAAAAACCATTCAATCCAGGTGATAGATATAGATAGGGTTTCATTAGGTATTCTTTCTATATGTTTACAATTTTTTCATAATAAAAAATATATTTTATGTGTTTGAAATTTTTTATACTAAAATAATTTTAATTCAATTTTAAGTTAGTGTTTGGTTCTTTTAAAAACCTATGTCCTTGAGTCAGTCAACAGTAGTTTTATGAAAAAACTAATTAAAATATCTCTTTTGACCATTATTTAAATAGTAATTTACATATTATTTATTATTGATTTCAGTACCAACTTTCTGCAAATATCTTTTAAAACAAAGATATATAAGTCCACAGTAATCAAATCAGTGTGCTATTGTTAAAGTTCTAGATAAAGAGACCAGCATTACAGTAGCTGCAGTAAGAAGAATCCAGAATTAGATCTCAGTATATATAAGTTTATATATGACCAATGTGGTAGATCAAGTTCAGTGGGATAAAGATGGATTTTTAATAATGTTGGTAGCATAACTGGTTATCTAAATTTCAGAAAATGTTAATAAAGTTTAAAAACTTAAATGTAAAAACAATGTAGTAAAATAATGCAAGAAAATCTAGACTATTACATATATATATCAATTTCTATAATATAAAAAAAGCTCTTGTAAACTGATAACTCAATAGGAAAAAATGAGCAAAAAGCAATTCACATTCAATTGGCCAAAAAACATGACAAAATACTCAAATTCACTAATAGTAAAGGAAATACAAATTAATAAAAGTGAAATACCACTTTGCACTCATCAGATTGGTGAGGAAGTGAGGAAAAGGACAGTCTCATTGGTCGCTGATGGACATGTGATGATGCATTGTTTAGTAAAAAATCTTTGAAAGGCAATCTGTCAACTCTATTAAAAGTAGAAGCATATATATGTGTGTGTATATATATACTCTTCAAACTTGCACTTCCACTTCTGGGAACCAAGCCAACAGAAATAAAAGTATGAATACAAATAGATACATATGAGAATACTATTGCAGCACCATTTGGAGTGCCTAAGAACTGAAAACAAAGTCAATGTCCATCAGCAAGGGAAAGGCTGAATAAACACCATACTCCCAGCATGAAGTAAAGAATGCACCATAGGACCCCATTTTTGTAAAACAATGACAAAGTCACCACCAACACCCCCGCACCTATATACCTACGTATACAAAGACCTGTGTAAGATTATACGAGTGTGAAGTAAAATATGAAAGGATCCACATTAAGCTGCTAGTTAAGGTGGGTTACAGGGAGGAGGAGCAGGGCCAAGTGTGACGGGAAAAGTGTTCATGATAAAAACAGGTATGGTATGATCTCACTATGTAATATTTTATGTTTGCGTATACAGGCATAAACAGATGCATTAAAAAATGTTAATGACTATAACCTCTCTTATAACAGCATATGATGCTGTTATAATCTTATGCTGTTATGCTATTATAAGCTCTCTTATAAACAGAAGTGTCTGCAATTGCATAAGGAAAAGGTTTTCGCAATGAAACAGCATGAATTAAAAAAATTTTTTTCTAAACATAGATTGCCAGAATGAGTACGATCATTCATGTTTTCACACCATGCACGTGATAAAATCACGCTGTATACTGGTATGTGTGCCCATCCAACCAACCTGGAAAGGTGTAACAACTTGCCTGAATATAACATGTCCAGTATCAGTGAAGTTCAATTAGAATACTACTTCCTCATCAATAAATTTCTCTTGCAGTACCTACTGGCTGCAGGAGCCAGTGGGAGCTCCTCAAAGGAGAAGTTACCTGGCAAGTGATGTGAATATAAGGCACATCCTGAGAGAGTGGATACACTGGAGAGGATTTCTTTCCATTATGCAGAAAGTCTGTCAGTTCAGAAAGACGCTGCTGCACTTCAATCAGGTTCCTAGATAAAACTTCCAGTATCTTAGACAGCTGATAAGTTTCCTTTTCCACTTGTAAGTTAGGGGGTCCCACGGTACTGGTGTGGTCTGGTGTGCCGCTGGGTCCGGGCAGTGTTACCGACTGGTTAACAGGCCCGGCATCTAGAGTTTCTAGGGCTGTGGAGCCATCACAAACACTGGATGGAGGACTTCTAATTTCTTGAATAAGGGTTCTTCCAGGCCTTCCGCTTTGACTGCTATTAGCTGTTAACAAGAGCCCTCCATTTTGGTGACAAAAATCTGGGGAAAGACTTTCAATTAGCTTTTTTCTATTTGCTTTATTTAACAGAGTCCTGAAAGCAGAGTAGCCACTCTGGTTTTCACTCAGTGTCATTGGAGAGTCTTCTTCCAACATAACTTCTCTAACAATCAGACGAATCATATACTGATCAGACTTTGAAGAAAGAAGAAATGCCGAATCAGTGGATTTCTGTTTTCCTATCAAAATTAACAATAATTTATCTGTCAAGAAACTTATGCCTTTTGGTCTTTCATCACTCTCTAAGTGAATCTGCTGGATGTTTGGCATAAACGATGGAATGACAGAATAGAGAAAAATTATATTACACGTGTTGGAAGCCACTGCGACTACCTGTGCTTTCAGATTAAACGCTATTAGATCAGGAACCAGAATGCCTGGGATGGTGACTTTTCTGTTCTGGGTAACCTCCTTCTCAAAGGTCAAGAGGACCAAGTGTGAAGAATCCAGGCCAGTTCCTGTCAAGTAGTCCTTTTTTCTTAGACAAATAAGAGAACTAGCCTCAGATTTAGATCTATCAAAGTGTATATGAGTTAGATCCAGAGGATCAGAAAGGGATGAAGAAAAGGGAGAAACTGGTGTTTCAGAATTTGTTTCAGAGGAAACTTCGTCAATAACTGGTAAAGTATATAGACAAGTGCCTTCACTACTAGGGGGAACATCAAAGGTTCCAGATGCATTTAAGCCACAAATCTTATCTAGTGGAAGCTCAGTGGCTATAGCGACCTGTGAGTCCACAGTGGCTTCGACTGAGCGCACGCAGCTGTCTACATCAAACACTGGGCAGAAGGAGCACCTGTGAAGAGTCTTCTGAGCACCGTCCCAAATGTAAGAATGCACGCTGCTGCCTACTGCCACCAGCAGCCTCTGGCCATCCTGGGTCCAACATGCACAGTGAATGAGGCCTTGGGTGCTGATGTCCACTTTGACCTGGGAACTGTCCCAGTGAACATTATGGAAAATGGAGACATCCTGTGCAGTCAACACAGTCAGGACAGCACTTTTTGGGTGCCACACACAGCCCTGGGGAAGGACAGGGAGTGACTGTCTAATCTCACAGGTCTGAGACATCAGCCATTTGCTTGTCTCCGTAGTGCTAGGACACAGCTGCCACACAATGACATGCTTCTTGTGCTGGACAGCAAGCAGAGCAGGTGTGTCAGCTGTACCAGGTGGGGCCCAGGACACCCCATACACATGTTCAAATTGTCCAATGACCGCTGAGTCCCCAAACTTGGCCTCTCCACTGTGAAGGTGTAAATCGGTCAGGACTACCTGATTCCCATCAGTCCAGGCAAGGCCGTGAATTGGGTGTATTGCTTGATACAACGCATTCAGTCCAGTCCTGAGAAGTTTTCCTTTTCCCAAATCCATCCTTTCTGATAAAGGTTATCTGAAATAATTAGGAAGTTATACCATGAGAATATAGTCAGACAAATTCAGGATGTAGTACATTTTACAAGACAACTGGCTTAGCCCTTTCACAGGTCATTATTGTGAGAGGATAAAAGGATGGGAGGAATTTGACAGATTAAAAAACTGCCTAGCAATGCTGAGAAATTATTTTGCCTGCAAAATAAGGTCAAACTTTTGAAACCTAATGAATAAAATGATTTAGTAAAATTTTAATAATGGGGATGAAATTTCAGATTTTGTTGTTGTTCCACAGGTTCATTCTATGACTGCCTCTGTGGAATACTGGTTTGTTTTTTTAATTTTTTAAAATTCATTTTATTTTTTTATTTATTTATTTAGGCTGCATTGGGTCTCTGTTGCTGCGCATGGGCCCTCTCTAGTTGCTGCGAGCAGGGGCCACCCCTCATTGCGGTGCGCAGGCTTCTCATCGCGGTGGCTTCTCTTGCTGTGGAGCACGGGCTCTAGGTGCATGGGCTTCAGTAGTTGTGGCATGTGGGCTCAGTAGTTGTGGCTCGTTGGCTCTAGAGTGCAGGCTCAATAGTTGTGGCACATGGCCTTAGCTGCTCCGTGGCATGTGGGATCTTCCCGGACGAGGGATCAAACCTGTGTCCCCTGCATTGGCAGGTGGATTCTCAACCACTGTGCCACAAGGGAAGCCATACTGGTTTTTAACAGTTGGCTATTTATGCAGCCAAATGTATATCTGGGGCACCTCCAGTTCAAAATTCCTTGATCACAGAATTGGGATACTAAAAATCAGCAATACAGGCAAAATAGTAATGCTGATGGTAGCAGTTTTTGTTTCAAAATTCCGAGCCACTCATAGGAAATCAGGTAAACAAAAAATGCTTACTAACCCTGTGTCTCTTTAAGTTACTGTAATCACACTGTTTTACTGCAGCCTCACTATGATACTATGATGAATTAGAAAGAGCCAATAAAATATGCAAGATGCACATAAGGCCAGAAATGAGTCACCTCATCATGGGAACTGATCAATACTATAGATGGCTGCCTCTAGTCCTTCTGTAAACAGAGTATGTAGCAATTACATATATAATAAGATCATAAGTGTGCATAAAGATTAAAATCTTGTAAAGTTAAATGCCAATACCTAATTACAAAATGCATCATATTATTTGAAAGAGTAATAATTTTTATTGCAATTAAGGATCCAAAATATTTTAAAAGACCCTCATTTTTAAGGCTTTCAAATAACTTTTATGTATATCTTTCTTTTAGATTGCTTACATCTGACTCTTGTCAGTATGCTTTATT
Organism: Mesoplodon mirus; assembly: GCF_964341445.2. NCBI lineage: Eukaryota > Metazoa > Chordata > Mammalia > Artiodactyla > Ziphiidae > Mesoplodon > Mesoplodon mirus. Next base: position 43,268,577 of record NC_138990.1, read on the forward strand.
TCATTTCCTTCCTAACACTGAAGGGAAAGCAAAAGGCAACACTTAAACTCCCGTTTGTCACCAGTTTAAAATATGGTAGAGCCTTACTAACTTCTATCAATTTCGATGGTAAAATTTTGGGGTTAGCCTTTCTATGAAATGTGAGACATGTCAAAACTGAGGAAATCAGGACGACATTATTATTGAATATGCAAAAACAGACCATATTCTATAAACACACCCAGATACTACCTTAATTTGCTGGGCAAATTAGAAGGAAAGGAAGGGAATAAATATGTCCAGTACGTGCCGCACGTGGTGCTGGTCACCTAGAATCTGATACAACCCTTGTAACAGTCCTGTGAGGGTAGCACTGTTATTCTTAGGTGAGAGACAACAGATCTGAAGCTCTAAAAAGTTAAGAAACTTGCCCTTCATATCTTATAACAAAACACCTTCCAGACAGATTAAAGATCCAAATGTGTAAAACAAAAATTAAGAGATTTAAAAGAAAGACTTTTTACACTACTATAGAAATACTCAAACATGTATATGTATGTGTATAAGGATTTACTATAGCATTTTTTGTAACAGAAAAACCTAAATGTACATCAATATGGAAATAAATGAAAAAATAAGGAAGTTCCATGAGTACTGATATGGAAAAATCTCTCCCCCCAAAAAGCAGTAAAATTCACAAGATAACATGTTTAGTAAGCTACTATTTATAAAAAAAAATCCACCTCTATATGTCCATATACATGTGTTTGTATATATTTACAGATACAGAAAAAGATCAGAAATAACACATACCAAACTGTTCACAGTACATACTGAGATGGAGTGAGGTGGTAGAAGAGAGAAGGTGGGAACCTCTTTACTTATTTCTGTATTTTTTGGAAAGACTGTTTTTATAATAAGTATATATTCAAATAGCCCTTTTCTAATTGAAAAAACAAACTAAAGATTCAAATGTACTAAATACTTAATTTACAAAAAGTTCTTGGGACTTCCCTGGTGGCAAAATGGTTAAGAATCTGCCTGCCAATGCAGGGGACACGGGTTCGAGCCCTGGTCTGGGAAGATCCCACACGCTGGGGAGCAACTAAGCCCATGCCTCACAATTACTAAGCCTGTGCTCTAGAGCCCGCGAGCCACAACTACTGAGACCACGTGCCACAACTACTGAAGCTTGCGTGCTTAGAGCCTGTGCTCTTCAACAAGAGAAGTCACCACAGTGAGATGCCCGCGCACAGCAACAAAGAGTAGCCCCCGTTCGCTGCAACTAGGGAAAGACCCCGCACAGCAATGAAGACCCAACGCAGCCATAAATAAATAAATAAATAAATAAAAAGTTCTTATAAGCCGGTTAAAACGACAAATTTTTTTTTTTTTGCGGTACGCGAGCCTCTCACTGCTGTGGCCTCTCCCGTTGCGGAGCACAGGCTCCGGACGCGCAGGCTCAGCGGCCATGGCTCACGGGACTAGCCGCTCCGCGGCATGTGGGATCCTCCCGAACCGGGGCACGAACCCGCGTCCCCTGCATCGGCAGGCGGACTCTCAACCACTGTGCCATCAGGGAAGCCCAAAAAATGACAAAATTTTAAGTGGCCAAAGAATATCAACAGGCAATTTACAAAACAATTATTATGATCAATAAACATATTCTAAATGATGTTTAATCTTATTAGTTATCAAAGAATTGTCTAAACTTGCAGTGTCCATTTCTTCACCACTCATTCTCTTCTTAACCCACCCCAAATTGACTCCATTCCCAACTCTTCTCCAAAACAACTCTCACCAACCCACCAGTGATATCCACGTCACTGAATCCAATGGACATTTTTCAACCTTGTGTTATTGTACTTAGTAAATGTCAAAGACAGAACTTGAGAAGCTGCCTTCAGACTCTAAATCCAAAGAAATGTATTCTTCACCAAACTGGAGGATTTGCTTTTAACTTATCTGCAAATTTTTTCTCATTCCTCTTTGCTAGCTTCATCCATACTCTTAGAATCTTTTACTAAGAGGGAATGGTCTGTTATACTTCTTACACATGAGGTCAGGTTAAGTGGTTCTACAGTGGCTTGCTAAATGGAAAAATATGTCTTCTGACATTGCTGATGAAGAAAACTGCCACCTCAAACCCGTTGGTCTTGTATGAGATAATGTATGTTTTTCCCTAATATCTACTTATGCACTTAAAAAAAAAAGACTTTTATTGATAAATAATGCATGATACATTTTCCTGGAAGAGAAAATTCCTAATGGGCCAATTACATCAAAAGCAATTTATATGATATGTTTTAGGCCACCCAAGTCAGTCTAATGTCATTGAGGGTGTGTATGGCTAGGGTTAGCACAGCGTAAGGATTTGTAAATAAAGGAAAAACAAACTTGATAATAAAGTTACTGAGATTTTTTAGAAGAATTAACTTTAATATTTTCATCTTTACTAACAAGAAGAAATTTGGTAAAAAACTAAAAATAGAGTTACCATATGATCCTGCAATCCCACTCCTGGGCATATATCCAAAGAAAACTCTAATTCAAAAGGATACATGCAACTCAATGTTCACTGCAGCACTATTTACAATAGCCAAGATGTGGAAGCAACGTAAATGCCCATTGACAGATGAATGGATAAAGATGTGGTACATATATACAATGGAGTATTAGCCATAAAAAAGAATGAAATAATGCCTCTGCAACAATATGGATGGACCTAGAGATTATCATACTAAGTAAGGTAAGCGAGACAGAAAAAGACAAATATATGATATCACTTATATGTGGAATCTAAAAAAAAAGATAGAAATGAATTTATGTACAAAACAGAAATAGACCCACAGACGCAGAAACTTATGGTTACCAAAAGGGAAAGGACGGGGTGGGGGGGGTGGGGGGTGGGGTTTAAATTAGGAGGTTGGGATTAACGTATATATACTACTATAACGTATATATACTACTATATATATTGATGTAAGATGTTATGGAAGGGATTCCCTGGTGGTGCAGTGGTTAAGAATCCGCCTGCCAATGCAGGGGACACGGGTTCAACCCCTGGTCCGGGAAGGTCCCACATGCCGCGGAGCAACTAAGCCCGTGCGCCACAACTACTGAGCCTGCGCTCTACATCCTGCGAGCCACAACTCCTGAGCCCACGTGCCACAACTACTGAAGCCCACATGCCTAGAGCCCGTGCTCTGCAACGAGAAGCCACCACAAAGAGAAATCCGCGCACCACAACGAAGAGTAGACCCCGCTCGCCGTAACTGGAGAAAGCCCGCGCGCAGCAACGAAGAACCAACACAGCCAAAAAAAAAAAAAAAAGATGTTATGGAAAAACCCGAACGTTTTAGCCAACCCAATAAAATAGATAACCAACAAGGACCTACTGTGTAGCACAGGGAACTATATATTCTATAATAACCTATAAAGGAAAAGAATATGAAAAAAAATATATATGTAATATACATATATATATACTGAATCACTGTGCTGTACACCTGAAACTAACACAACATTGTAAATCAAATATACTTCAATAAAATTAAATTAAAAAATAAAAATTATGAAAAATTTCCTCAAAAACCCAATGATAATTACAAAAATCTCTTCCAATCCTTTCTACTCCCATTATTAGTCAGGGTCCTGACCACCTCTTCCTTTGTAGTAGGGTAGGACAAGAAGTCCTCTTCATTTAGGTTTCTTCCTTCCCACAGAGCCTGGACTCTGTGTGTTGGGTAGAATTATCTTGAGCAAAGTCACAGCTCTGGTAATTTTGCACTTCTGCTCAAATACCTCTGATGAGTCTCCACAGTCTGTGTATATAAAAGTTCTTCCAAAATGTTTAAGCAAAGCATTGAAGGCCTTAAATTATCTTATATTGCTATACCTTTCCAACCTTATCTCCCTGATCATAAAGGCCCTGCTGAATAATTTGGAATTTAGAGGAACCAGCACACATTCATGCAACAATGTGCAGAATGGACCTGAGAAAAGTAGGAGGCTGACAAGTGGGCCATGGAACAGTTTGAATGTCAGGATGAGAAAGTGAGCCAAGTTTGTAGCTACCTCAGTAGAGAAAGAGGGCCAGATTCAAGAGATATTTCTAAGGCAGATAAAATCGATATCAAGTAGGCTAAGTGGTGAGGAAGAAAGGAGAATAAAGGATAACATGCAAATTTTTAGCTTGGGAAATTGCTGAACCATTAATCAGAGATAAAAAAGACAGAGAATGCTTCAAAGGTAAGAATAGTGTGTAGTGTGTGATAAGTTTAGTATTAGATGTGCTTCATTTAAGGTGTTTATAGGGTAGCACTGCACCTCAGGCAGTCAGAGGTAAGGATTTGGGAGTCACTGTTATAGAGTTGGTAGTTAAAAGATCAGAGAGCCAAGAGGACAAAGGCTGAAATGAACTTCTGGTGCTCCCCAATTATTTTGTATGTTTTAAAATATTTACAATTTGCCTGAAGCTAACTGTATACCTGTTGGTCTCTCAACTCTCAGACTATAAGATTTCTCAAATCAGAAGCCCTGGTTGTTTTACGAAGAGAAAAGCTGACTATACTAATTCAGGGAAAAGCTAGTCAGAACCAGGATCTGGTGCTCAGTCTATGGCCATTTAATTCTTCTGTTTTTAATCTCTTTAAAGACAACTCATAGTGAGAATCAAGGGGCTCAGGTGAAATGGAGCACTTCCAGTAGGTTTAAACAGTTACATACTCCCCAACTTGTTTTTCTAAATTTATTGTGTTTTCACTATAAAATAATTCCAAGTTCTTTACACTTATTATTGTTTTTTTTAATTTTTTTTTTTTGGCTGCCTTGTGTATTCGTTGCTGCACACAGGCTTTCTTTAGTTGCGGCTAGTGGGGGCTACTCTTTGTTGCGGTGTGCGGGCTTCTCATTGTGGTGGCTTCTCTTGTTGTGGAGCACGGGCTCTAGGCGCACGGGCTTCAGTAGTTGTGGCTTGCAGGCTCTAAAGCGCAGGCTCAGTAGTTGTGGTGCATGGGCTTAGCTGCTCCGCAGCATGTGGGATCTTCCCGGACCAGGGATCGAACCCATGTCCCCTGAATTGGCAGGAGGACTCTTAACCACTGCGCCACCAGGGAAGCCCTTATTATTGTTTTAAATTAACACACAAGAAAGGTCAAAAGGACCTAGAGATTGTCATACTGAGTGAAGTAAGTCAGACAGAGAAAGACAAATCCCCATATGATATCGCTTATATGTTGGATCTTAAAAAATGGTACAAATGAACTTATTTACAAAACAGAAATAGAGTCACAGATGTAGAAAACAAACATGGTTACCAGGGAGGAAAGCGGGGAGGGAAAGGGATAAGTTGGGAGATTGGGACTGACATATACACACTACCATATATAAAATAGATAATAAGGACTTACTGTATAGCACAGGGAACTCTACTCAGTACTCTGTAATGACCTATATGGGAAAAGAATCTTTAAAAAGAGCGGATATATGTATGTGTATAACTGATTCATTTTGCTGTACAGCAGAAACTAACACAACATTTTAAATCAACTACACTCCAATAAAAATTTTTTTTTAAAGGTCAAAAGGTAAATTCACACACAAAAAAACATTCATCCAAAGAAAATTACAAACATTCCTCCAGATATTTTTCTATGCAGTTTGGGTTAAACTTTTTCAATCATACTGTACAATTACATATCACGATCTTTTCACTTCACATTATATATTAGGATTTCCCCATGTTATTTAAAGACTTTATAAATTATTTTTAGAAGCCACTTAATATTCACTTTTCCTCACTGTTGAGGAAGTTCCATAATTTTTCCTTACTGGTGAGATACCTGGTTAGAGCCAACTTTATCCTTTTATAAATAACGCTGGGAATAAAGGTGTTTATGCATAAAGCATGTTTTTCATTTTGAATGGCTTCCTTAGGATATATTCCCAGAAGTTTCACTCGTGAGTCACAGGGAATATACTCTCTGGTTTAAACCCACCCCCTGCTCGCCCGCATCCGCCAGCCCTCGCACGCGGCCCCCCACCATTCTCTCCATCTTCTCCGCATACCTGTGACACTTCCTCTTCTCCCCCCTCCCCCAAAGTGCCTGTCCTTCCACCTCCCTCCCCGCCCACCTACAGTCTCCCCACAACAGCCAGGCCGGGAGGCACTGGAGACAAAAATACCTTTGGTCTCACTGCCCAAGCGAAAATCAGTCTCCCCGGGGCCGTACCTGCTCACAGACCGCGGATCCGAAGCCCTGAGCGGGGACCGGAAGCATCGGCTCCCAGGCCCCTGATAGGTGGAGCGGTGGCTGGGCAAGCTCGGCAATGCCCCTTGTCTATTGGCTATTGCTTGTGTCCCGTTATGAGACGGTCTTTCCCATTGGCCAATAAGCTCGGGCTTTGCCGCACGGACCTCTGGGAGTTGTATTCCCCGTGAAACGCCGCCGAAGGTAAGCCTGCTACAATTTCTCCCTTGAAAGGTATAGCGCCTTCCCCCACTTCTCATCTGTTCTCTTAGTCTAAGAAGGAGTCCGGGAGCCCTAGAGTCAACACGGCTTCTTAACCTTTTTAGGGGTGCGGGGGTTGTTGGGGAAGGAGTCGAGGACCTCTAAAATAAGATAAAATCTCCTCAAAATCTCCTCAGAAAAATGTTCTTTTCCGTACACAAAATACTGAAGCCGTTCCATGGACCTGTGCTAATTACAAACCGTTATTCTACACTTACCCCAAACGTGCCTGACCATGGCCACAGTTCAAGAAGCTAGTGCGTCACTAGGCTTAAGACCGGCTATACCCCTGGGAGACTCTGGGCCACGCCTTGGGGCCGCCCATGGGGAATTTCAGATCCTGACCCTCACAGTACAGTTGAGCATCATGTTTCTTGAACACACAGCCAACCCTCCTTCGGCGATGCTGATAACCTGAAGTTTCTGCCCCGACCATCTGGGAGAGAAGGAGAAGAACACCTCTAGGGCCCACTCTTCTTTGCTCAGGCTTTTCTCCCCATGCCTATCTTCCAGCACCATAGCTGGAAGAATCATAGCTTCATATCAATTTTTGCAACAATACATGAAGAATGAGGAAAAAGAGAGAGAAAGTCCCATTCATTTTTCAAACAAATGTTACCTTCTCCAAAAAATACCTTTCCAGATTCTTATGTCTCCTTTGGGTGGAGGTGAAGGGTCTGGTAGAACTCATTCATTCATTCATTTATCCCACAGCTTAAATCTCTCCACGCCGTAACTGTTTGTGTCCCTGCCCATCGCAGATTCAGTTCCTCTAGGACAGCAATTCTGTCTTAATTCAGCCGGTATCCCCAGGGCACAGTTCTCTGCCTTGAAACGTGGGAGTCCACCTGTGCGTACGTCAGAACTACGCAGGATGGAGAACAGTGGTTTGGTGGGGGGGAGAGTCAGTATTACTGGCTTCTCCTCCACCCCCCGCCCCCACCCCTCAGCTTGCCCCTGCAGATTCGGACAGCCTAGCTGGGGTGGGTACCTCTCTGGTGCTTCCATGACGCTCTGAACGCTATGGCAGTGAACTCAGTTAATAAAAGTGTTGGTTTAGTTGCCGGCCTTCTCCCCCAAGTCTGTGAGACCGAGTTGACCGGCCCCCCTTACCCCAGCTTAACACAGAGTAGGTGCTAGATAAATATGTGTTGAACGGATGGATGGATGAATGGATGGATAGATGGGTGGGTGGATGCACGAGTGTCTGCATGCCTCCTGCAATAGCCTGGTCAAGCTCCCGAGCAGCCGCGTCAGGGTCCCTTCCCCCGAGCCCCGCCCCGGTCGACCCCACCTTTCCGCGCCGCTCCGCCCCGCCGCCCCCTTCCCGGTGGCCCCTCCCCGCGCAGGTCCCGACTCCAGCCGCACCTCCTCCGACTCTGCAGTGGCGGCGGGGTGGCAAGCCGGAGCGCCAGTGGGCCAGGGCCGGAGCCGAGCCGGGGTCGGGGAAACAGCGGGGACCCTCGGAGGCGGGGCCAGTGGGACCGCGATGGGCGTGGAGATCGAGACCATCTCCCCGGGAGACGGTACCGGGTGGCGGAGCCGGGGGAGGAGGAGGGGTCTCGGGGCGGAGCCCGGCGGGCGGGGGTCCGATTCCGAGGTGGCTTGGAGGGTGCTGAACAGGGAGAGCTGGCCTAGGATGGGGGAGGCGGGAGAAGACCCTAGATGGGACTGTTGGATGTCTAGCACACATCCTTCGCCATCCCCTTACGCGCCTGCTCACCTAGAGGAACGAAGGCGGCGGCTGGGAGGCTGGGGTCTGCGGCCCGCCACCACCCCGGGGGCCTCGGGCTGCCGCTGCCCGCGGCTAGAACCGCTCGATTATCCGCTACTCCTGATTTCCTACGGCCGTTTTTTAGCTCCGCTTTCCCTGCCCTGCTGGGTGAGGTCTGAAAACAGGGGAAAGGACATGCTTTGGGGTCTCTTCTGCTCGGGGCAGCCCCCTTCTAATGCGCCCGCCTCCCGGCCTCTGGTTGGGCGGCCCCCTGCGATCTGGGCGTTGAGACGCTGTAGGGACCGAGCCAGTCTGGGAATGATGGAGCGCTTCTTCCACTGCCTCTGCATCTTGCTTTATCCTCCCTGTCCCACTCAGCCTCTCCGGCCATCCTGTCCACTCCCATGGCTTTCATTATGGGCTGCAAACCGATGGTCTCCAAACTTAAGCCTCCAGCCCAGGCCTCCAATCTGAGTTCCAGGTGGTCCATTTATCCAGCTGCTGCTCAGCCTCTATCTGGACATCCCACGGATCCCTCAAAGTCAGCAAGTCCAGAACAGAACTCATGCTCCTGGTCTTCCCCACTCCCTAGCACTCCTCTGTGTTCCCTTGTTTCCTGCCTCAGGATTGGCACCAGTCACTTTCCCAAGCCAGACATTACAGGCATCACCCTTCTGTAATTGAGTCTGGATGTGCCAGGAGTAGCTATTTCTTTAGTTCTTAAACCAACCTTAATTCAGACTGGAGCCCTCATTTCTGCAGGATTTGACAGGCAAACTGCATGTCAGACATTATTGACACTCCCCCACCCCCAGGAAATTGGAGGGTCTCTTGGTTCTTGGCCACCCTCCTTATTGAAAAGCAGTGGTCCCTAGAAGTCCCAGCCACAACCTTGGATCACCCATGGGCTGCAGGCTTCTTTTTCCATGCTGGGAACCATGGTGCTGCGTCCCAGGAAGCATCTCCCTGAGGCCTTTTTACCCACCGGGGCACTGCCATAGAGTTCTGCCAGTGGCCTCCAGGCCTCTTCTCCTTTCCCTGGTTCAAAGAAGCCTTTAGAGTTTTCTCTACTTATCCTCCCTCCCTGACTAGACAAGGGGCATTTTCTCTTGAAGGGGGATCAGATTTTTAGGGAAAGCCTGGAGGAACTTTGGCCTTCTGCTTTTAGCTCATTCTAAACCCCTGAGTCAAGAAAACACAGAAGGGCCAGCTACCATGCTATAACCCAGAGGGGGCAATGTACCAATTAATATTTCAATGACTACGCTGCAGTGCTGGGGGTGCCTGCCTTGGTGGAGCCCACACCAAATCCTGCCAAGTTCTTCTGCTGAATAATCTCTAAGGCTCCATCTCCTCAGCCCCCGCCCTAGTTCAGGCCACCATCATCTCTCACCTGGATTTCGGCACAGTCTCTAAACTGGTCTCCCCACCTCCATTCACACCTCCTGGCCTTCCATCTGGCCTCCCACCCCACCCCCACCATTTCCCCCACCACAGCCTGAGCACTCTTTAAAATGCATATTTGACCATGCCCCTCCCTGGGCATAAAACGTTTTAATTAATCTTACTTTTTCTCCAGGCAGACAGTGATACAGCCTCCTGTTACCTTCCACACTAGAGCCTCATCTCTTACTACCAGTACCTAACCCCCCACCACCACCAACTTTTCCTCCGGCTTTATCGAGCTGCCTGCCAGTTGTTAAATATACCAGTCATTCTGCAAATATTTATTGAGCATGTACTGTGTGCTAGACCCTAGGATTACACAGCAGGGAACCAGACGGGCTCCCACCACTGCTCGATTTGAAGCCTTTGAACATGTGGTTCACTCTTCCCAAATTATCTCCCTTAACTTCCTTGGTAAACTACTCATCTTTTAAGACCCAGTTTAACCATTATCTCCTCTCTGATACTTTCCCTGCTGCTCAGTCAGTCAGGTGCTCCCTCCCAAGGGCCCCCATCTAAATGTTGGCTCAGCTGTTAGCCCTCACAAGGCTTTAAATCCCACTCAAATTTATACCTCCAGTGCAGACTCTCCATCTGTCTACTTGTAGTACAAATTCACATGTCTAAGAGGCATCTTAAGATTGCCACCTGCACAAATCAGTTCCTCATCAGTCTTCCCCATCGCAGGAATCAGCTCCTCCATCCTTCTAGTCGCTCAAACCTAAAACCCAAGCATCGTGGTTGTTTTCTCCTTCTCTCTCATCCTGGACCCCATCTCCATGCCATTAGCATGCCCTGTCAGCTCCAATTCCAAAGTATATTTCCAATCTATTTTACTCTCTTCTCTGCTGCCAACCACTTTAATTCAAGCCATCATTGATTTTCTGTCTGGATTATTGCAACAGGCGCCTAACTGTCCATCCTACACACACAGCCAGAATGATCTTATAAAATCTTAATTCAGATTATGTCATTCTCTTGCTTACAACCTCCAGTGCCTTCCTGCTGCACTTAGAATTAAATCCAGCTCTGCAAGGCCCTGTATGATCTGGCTCTTTCCCACTTGTCTCCACCTCCTTCCCTTCTTTCCAGTCATCTAGGCTCCTTACTGTTTTGTAAATGCACCGATCCTTTTCTGCCTCACAGTTTGTGCGCCTGCTGCTCCCTCTTCCTGCAGTGCTTTTCCCAGCGCATTGCTCATCCTTCAAGTCTCAGCTGAAACATCATCTTCTCTGAAAGGCTGTCCTGGACCACCCATTCTAAAATGGTCTGTCCCACTGTATCTCTCTGTAATTTATCATTGTGTTTATTTTCTTTAGAGAACTTATCACAATCTATATTGTCTTGTTTATCTGAGTATTGTTTGTCTCCCTCCATTAGAATGTAAACTCCAAAAGAGTAGGGATCTTGTCTGTATAATTCACTGGTGTATCCCGAGATCAGGCCCAGGCCTTGCACACAGCAGGTATTCAGTAAATATTTGTGAATGATTGTGTTTATTCATCTTGTGCACAGTCATCACCCTGCATTATAATCTATTATTTATGTGTCTGTTTCCCTAACCTCATTGTGAGTTCACAGATTGCTCTGTGTCTCTGGAATCTAGTCCAGGCCTGGCAGAGAGGAGGCTGTCAGAAAGGTTCGTGGAATGGACGAAGGAAAGTAAAATGAGCAATCAAAGAAAGGAAAAGGACCAGGAGACAGTGGAGTTGTGGAACCCAAGGAAATAAAGTTCAAATCAAGTCCAGAGAAGTAAAGTGACTAATCTGGCTCGTACTAAGCACAGAGCCAGAACTGGAACCATGGGCATCTCCATGGTATGGAGGGGAATGTGGGCCAGAGCTCTTGGTCACAGTCACACCTGAAATGTCCCAGGCGACTTTCTGCAATGCGCTGTTTATTCATCTCTCCTCATGTCTCCTTGCAGGAAGGACATTCCCCAAGAAGGGCCAGACGTGTGTGGTGCACTACACAGGTAGGCTTCACTCCCTGAGCCCTCATCCAGACCTGCCGCTCCCCAGGCAGGTCTCTCCTCTGATACTCCTCTCCAGAGGTATCAGCTCCTCCAGACCAGGCCCAGAGCCCAAGGCAGCCAAGTCTTGTCCCTCTGACCAGCTATCCCCAACTCCTCCCAGCCAGCCTTGAGGGAATGAGAAAGGGGGCTTGCAAGGTTAACCCCTGCCCTCATTTTTTTTTTTTTTTTTTGCGGTACGCGGGCCTCTCACTGTTGTGGCCTCTCCCGTTGCAGAGCACAGGCTCCGGACGCGCAGGCTCAGCGGCCATGGCTCATGGGCCCAGCCGCTCCACGGCACGTGGGATCTTCCCGGACCGGGGCACGAACCCGTGTCCCCTGCATCGGCAGGTGGACTCGCAACCACTGTGCCACCAGGGAAGCCCACCCCTGCCCTCATATACCACCTCCATTCCCCTTCTGTCTGTTGCAGGCAGGGTGGAGCCCTGGCCCTCCTGGTGCTGTCCGATACTTGGAAATTCCTCTTATAGCTCTGAGAGCCCTGACCCTCCCTGCAGACTCCCTTTTCATCCTACAGTGTTATTAGAGCAGAGGAGGTCAGCTTCCTGAGAATTCCCTTTCTTTTTTCAGAAACAGACTATTCAATTCAGCCTACTGTTATTGATCACCTACTGTGTGTGAGATGCTGTGCTGAGCAGTAGGGGCACAAAAGTGAAACAAGAGGATCCCTACCTTCATTGGGCTGGGGGTGGTGGGGGAGGGCAGGAAGTCAACTGGAGGCTCTGACGCAGTGCGAGGCGCGGGTGGCAGTGGCCGTGTCAGGGTGCTGTGCGGCCAGAGCAGGCCCCGCCTCTGCTGAGCCCTCTTGGATGATCTGCACTGGAAGGCCAGGTGGGCTGAGATCCTGAGGACCGCTGGCGGGAAGGTTACAAGCAGATGTTTGTTCCGGGGGTTGCGTGCTCTGCCTTGTGACCTGCTTCCCAACGTGGCAAACTTGGTGACAGCCACTTAGCAGACAGCAAGGCCAGTTTAATTCCTAGGACATAGTCAGATGGGACCATTTTTAGCAATCCTCTGGGCCAGTGTGAAGTGCCAGGTTGATTCTAGGCAGACAGTGTGGGTATTTCTCAACAGCTGTGTTGCCGGTCGCTGACGTCAGTGGGCTGGAGCTGTGTTTTATCTCCTGGTGATGTGGCCTAATTACCATGAGTCTTCTGGGGCCTCTGACCTGTGTAATTGATTTATCTGTTCTACATGTTGCAGACAGACCAGTCCTTGTCAAGTTACTCAAACCACAACATCCTTTTGCAAAGACCTTTCACAATACATACAGACAGGAGGCAATGTGCATTAAATACTAACATCAGCCACGAGTGGCTCTGGTCTGGGGAGGGACTGTCTCATCAAACCCAGCAGGAGACTGTATGGGACTTTTTGGTAAACTTTTTTATTATATATAAATACAGTAGAGAATATAACTCTAAGATGTACAGCTCGATGAAATTTTTCTAAAGTGATCCCACTTATGTAACCACCCCCCCAGATCAACAGACATTTCCAGCACCCCCAGGACTCCCCCTCTTGCCTCTTCACAGTCATTACACCTCCCTAGAGGTAAACAGCATTCTACCTTTTTGTCCCTGTGGATTGATTTCACCTGTTTTTGAACTTCATATAAATGGAATTGTAGAGTATGTACTCTTTTGTGTTTAGCTTATTTCACTCATTATGTCACTTTTTTCACTTTTGATGTCTGTGAGATTTATCCAGAGTAGTTTGCTCTTTTTTATTCCTGTACAGGTCATTGTATGAATATACTGCAATTTATCGTTTCTACAGTAGATGAACATTGAGATTGTTGTTCGTTTTTAGCTATTATGAATGGTGATGTTTTTTGGTGCACACGTGTAGGCATTCTGGTTGCCTATATATATGCAGGAGCGGAATTGCCGGGGCACAGGGTTATACCTATGCTCAGATGTAGCAGATCCTGCCAAACAGCTTTCCAAAGTAGTTGTGCTAGTTCCCACTGATACCAGCAACGTCTGAGCATTCCAGTTCTACATCCTCATCAACACTTGGTGTTGTCAGGTTTTTGTTTTATTTTTGGCCTGTCCTGGTGGTTTTGACTTGCACAGCCCTGATGATTAATGAAGCTGAGTACCTTTTCACGTGCTTCCTGACCATTTGGATATCCTTGTTAGTTTGCCCAAATTTTGTCCACTTAAAAAAAAAATGTGGTGGTCTCTCTTTTTCTTATTGATTCGTAGGAGTTCATCTGTATCCTAGATATGAGTCCTTTGTTGGTTACACCTACTCCAGACATCTCCCATGCTATGGCTTGCCTTTTTACTCCTTTATTGGCATCTTTTGAACAGAATTCTTAATTTTAACGAAGTCCTACATATCATCAGTCTTTTCTTTTATAGTTAATACAGTTCAGAAATCTTTGTCTATCCCTAGGTCATGAAGATGTTCTATTTTTTTATAGAAGCTTTATTATTTTATCTTTCATATTTAGGTCTGTGATTCATCTGGAATTGATTTTTATGTGTGGGTGAAATAGGGGTTCACTTTGATGTTTCATTTTCCCCCATATGCATATGCCGTCAATCCAGCAACATTAATAAAAAAAAAATCATCCTTTATCCATTGCATTCAGTAGCGTCTTTGTCAAATCAGGTCACCATGTATCTGTGGGTCTGTTTCTGGACTGCATGGTTTTGGATGAATCTGCAGCAGTAGATAACAGTATATCGTCTGAAGTGGATTAAGTCATATGAAACCTGAAGAAATTGGGGAGTGAGCAAATCAGTCTTTAAATGGAGTGTGTGAATGTGTGTGTGCACATATCCATATGTGTATTGTACAAGTATGTGTCTGTGTGAATGTGTTATATCTATGTATCTAAATATTTTCCTAGCATCTGGCCATCGGGGTTTTCTTCTGAGGGTCTATGCATATATGCATGTGAGCATGCATGCGCATCTCTGAATATCTTAGCAACCTGTGTGTATGCATGAGTTTGTATTTGATCTCCTATATTTGATACAGAAGGATCCATCTGTGTGCATCTCTGTGTAGCGATAGGGTTTTCTTCTTTGCCTGATTTAGTACCCAGGGCAAGAGCACAATTTATTCTGCCCAGAAAATAGGTAAATAAGAATGTCTCTTTTATACATTTATGTTGTAGAAATTAGGAAGTGGAATCACAGATGCTCAGATACTGAGCAGGCCCAGACCTTTCATGTTAAACATGGCAAATCTGAGGCCATGAGAGAGGAAGTAATTTGCCTCACTTCACACAATGAGTTAGTGTCAGAGTGAAGTCAGAATCCAGTCTCTGAACTTACAGGCTAGGCCTTTCTCTGGTCCCAAATTGCCTTCTGTTGTGGTCCAGGGGCCACAAGAAGTCATGGAATAGCATCACTTACAGAATGTCTGATCTTTGAACTAGAGACACCAGTAAGAACAGAAAATAGAAAAGCAGCTCTTGGGTCTTAGGCAGCTGGACTGAGACAACACATGTACATCAGGGATGACAAGGTATTTGCAGCTGGAGGCTGAGGGGTGCGCCAAACTGCTAAGACAACACTTGGGGTGTTCTGGGTTCACATATCTCTTTTGTATGAGGTCTGGAGGCCACCACTGATGGGCTGGGTCACTTTTTTTTTAAATTTTATTTACTTATTTATTTTTGGTTGTGTCGGGTCTTAGTCGCGGCACGCGGGATCTTTCATTGTGGCGCACAGGCTTCTCTCTAGTTGTGGTGCACACAGGCTCTAGAGCACGCGGGCTCAGTAGTTGCAGCTCATGGGCTCTCTAGTTGTGGCACGCGGGCTCTCTTGTTGTGGTGCATGGGCTTAGTTGCCCCGCGGCATGTGGGATCTTAGTTCCCCAGCCAGGGATCGAACCCATGTCCCCTGCATTGGAAGGTGGATTCTTGACCATTGGACCACCAGGGAGGTCCCTGTCTGGGTCACTTTACAGTTACAGTTCACTATAGTAAAGGATGATATGACCTTTGGGTTTTGCATGTTGGGGGACCCTTGCGCAGACCAGGTGCGGACTCAACCTGAGGATGAAATGCCTGGGAAAACAGACCTTCAGGTTGAGGCAGCTCCATGATAAAAGTTGCAATGTGCAGAAGTACTTGAGAAAGGTATGACCTGAATAGGGCAGGGAAGGGAAGGAAGGGGAGGGCAGAGAGAAGGTTATCAGGCAGACAGTAGCTAGATCTTAAAGTGCCTGCATACAATGTAGGCATTTGGATTCTGCCTCTGGGGAGTTACTGAGGTATTTTAAGCAAGGGAGTAATAGGATCAGGTATGTGTTTAAAAAAAAAAATCATTCTGGGTACAGTACGGAGAATGGAATGGAGGAGTAAGAATAGAGCAAAAAGACCAGTTAGAGTTGGTTCCTGTACACAGGTGAGATATCATGGTGGCTTGATGAGCACACAGGGTGGTGGTAATAGAAATGGAGAAAATAGCTGGACTCCAAAGATATGTAGGACTTGGTGATAGGCTGTATGTGGAAGTATCCAGGTTTCTTGCTTGGCCAACAGGACGGATGGGGAGGACTGAAAGACAGAAGGTTTGTACAGAATAGGAATTCCATTTTAGACATGTTGAACCTGAACTGGGAGTTAGCTCATGACCACAGTTATTTTCCACCCTATCCTTGCTTTCACAGGAATGCTTCAAAATGGGAAGAAATTCGATTCATCCAGAGACAGAAACAAACCTTTCAAGTTCAGAATTGGCAAACAGGAAGTCATCAAGGGTTTTGAAGAGGGCGCAGCCCAGGTAGGATGAGGATCCTTGTTAAGGGGAATTTGAGGAGCTGGGGGTCTGGGCTCAGCACTCTGCCCTCCACCCTCACCCTATCACAGACCCACTACTGCTTTGACTCCACTGTCAGGGCATGGCGATGCCACCTAGTTTCAGTCCTGGCTTTGTGGCCCCACCCTTTTAGTTGCCAGCATGACTCCTTTGTCACTGGGGGTTCTCATCCCAAGCACATCTCCCCAGCTAGTTCTGAGCAAGCCTGTGAGCTACCAGCTGTTTGGGACTGAGGCAGCAGAAGAGCTGGGGTAGGGGAGGCCAAGGTGATTTGTTTTTTAAAATGAAAAAAAACCACCCAATTTCAGACTTGCAAAAACATTGCAGGTAGAGTTCCCATATGCTCTTTACCCAGCTTCCCCAAATGTTAATGTTTTACATAACCATAGTACAGTGATGAAAACCAGAACATTAACATTGATACAATACTATTAACCAATCTATTCAAATTTTTGAGTTGGTTATTCAAAATTTTAAAATTGATTATTCAAATTTCACCAGTTATCCCACTAATGCCAGAGAAGTTCTTTTTTTTTTTTTTTTTTTTTGCGGTATGCGGGCCTCTCACTGCTGTGGCCTCTCCCGCCGCGGAGCACAGGCTCCGGACACGCAGGCCCAGTGGCCATGGCTCACGGGCCCAGCCGCTCCGTGGCACGTGGGATCCTCCCAGACCAGGGCACAAACCCGTGTCCCCTGCATCGGCAGGCAGACCCCCAACCACTGCGCCACCAGGGAAGCCCCAGAGTTCTTGAGGACTGCTGTGATGAGCCCTGGTTCAAACTCTTCTTCTTTGCTCTATGAAGTCATGTGATGCTCCTTGCTGTGGCCTCTAATCTCTAAATCTCTCTAATGAACTGCTTCTATCACCTACTTGAGCATGTACATTGTACATGTACATGTGCTCTTTATACACCTCTTTAGGCTTCTTTGGAAGAAGAAGGAAAAATTATGAACAAATAGAAGTGTTGGGCCATACACTAATTGAATAACCAGCAGTGTTTGTTGGATGAATGAATTTGAGACTACTTTTTAGAAGTTATTTTCCCGCAGTCAAGTCTCTGTTAGTCTGAGGCACAATCTGCATTTGTTACAACTCTTAGCAACACTTCAATGTGCCACGTAGAAAACTCATCTCAGATCTTCAGAGTTACCATGAGGACGGTTTGGGAAAATGCCATAGTTACCTTACTTTTTTCTTTTAAATCAAGCTGGGTCCTCTTTCTCCTCTCCCCATCTGCCCCCATCCCTGCTAGATGAGCTTGGGGCAGAGGGCGAAGCTGACCTGCACCCCTGATGTGGCATATGGAGCCACGGGCCACCCCGGTGTCATCCCTCCCAATGCCACCCTCATCTTTGACGTGGAGCTGCTCAACTTAGAGTGAAGGCAGGAAGGAACTGAAGGTGGCTGGAGATGGCTGCTGCTCACCCTCCTAGCCTGCTCTGCCACTGGGACGGCTCCTCCTGCTTGGGGCTCTTGATCAGTGCGCTAACCTCACTGCCCCAAGGCGTTATCCATTCTCTCAGCCCAAGTTGCTCTGTATGTGTTCTGTCATTGTTCACGCGCATCTTTGCTTGAGGAAACTTCAGCTGCAGATTGAAATGTTTCAGGTTGTGCATTTTGCGTGATGCATGTAGTAGCCATTCCTGATCACAGAACAGATTTCTTGTTCGCACAATTTACACTGCCTTACCTTTACTTAAGCCAGACACACAAGGTGCTCAGACATGAAATGTACACGGTGTACACAGAGGGACTTGAGCCAGTTGCCTTTGCTGTCACTTTCTTTCTCAGAAATTCTGCTGACTTAAACGATGTCCTTTTTGGAAATGATATGAAAAATAAAGGCTCTGTGCTTGACAAATTCCTGTCCATCCTTATTGAAGGTAGAAAGTGCTTTAAGGACCACATAAGTCAGTTGCCCTTGGGAAAAGAGTGGAAAGGAGAAGTAGCCAGGAGAGTGATAATAAATACAGTACAGGTTTCCCCCAATATCTGAAAGTGGAAAGTAGGGCATTCCTATGAAGCCTTTTGTAAGCTGAAATGGTATAAAGCGAAGAAGCAATTACCTGAGGGCACATCTTGCTACGGATGCATGAAATAAATCGAGATAAAAGCACAGATGCTCACAGACACAGTTCAAAGCTATGACAGCTTGATGCCGAGATACTGAGTATAGTTCTCGGGGAAGGAGCTTGGTGGTGTCACTTTCACTGCTCAGGGTTCATACTGCCTCTATAGTGGCTCTGAACGCTATTTTTGCTTTTCTCCTTTTTTCATAAAAGCAAAAATCCTTTCTGGATTTCTTTCGTGCAGCAAAAACAGGTACTCCTGTAGGTCTTTCCTAAAAGTGAATTAGCGTGAAGTGAACTTTCGAAAAGCAGGGGATACCTGTAGCGCCGACGTACCTATTGTACTTGCTGGCCCTTGTTCTATTTTTAATTTTTTCTAATTTTAAAATAAAATTACCACCAATCCTCTAAGCAGCCCCACAAGGTAGGTTACAACTTGCCACTCACCTCACAGGCTCAGAATTCCCCTCGGAGTAAAAGGAATACATTGTGCTCAAAACCCACAGTTTAGCAATCAAATGTGGGATTTGAACACTTTAGGTGATCAATCATGAAATCTACATTTGGACTTAGAAGAAGGATGAGCTCCCTTCTTGAAAAAGATGGAAAAGTGCATTTTGTGCACCTAAAGAAATGAGGGTGTGTTAGGCCTCAGAGCCACACACTCACTCACATTAGGAAGTTACTTTTGAAAATAAATGTGTGCTTTTTTTCATCTAGATTTGCTCTAGCTTTACAGTGGGTAATTACTTCTGAGAAGAATGTATGATTTTGAACTTGTTTCCACATATGCTGCTTATTTTAATCTACATTTACTGTAACTTACAGGACTTTCCAGTTAGGTTTTACAACCAGCCTGCTTATTGATATGTGTTAGTGTACGTCAGGGGAGCCTGTGGCAATGTAGCTAAGAGATTTTTCTTTTAGTTGGCATGGGTGAGAAAAGCTCTTGGCTGTAGAGTTATTCTGTCAGCGATGTCTTGGAATTGTTTCAAGACTGAGGGAGGGGCAGGTAACAGGTACTGTTAGTTTCCTTCATAGACTCATTGATAACACATCACATGACGATACATGTGATATGGGGACACAACATCTTGATTATTTTATGTATCCCTTTTGTCTCCAAGAAGTCCTGGCTGTATTCCCCTGCTGAGGACTGAGGAGTTAATGAAGATGCAGTGCTTTAAGATGCAGAAAATGAAATGAGAAAGGGGCTGCTTTGCTTTTAATCACCAGTCCCTGTGCTCACCTCTGCAGTGGGACCAGACCAGTCAGAAGGTGCTGCACTCATTCCTTTCTGGGGGGATTTCCTTCAGAATGTCTTGGTTCCTAGCTTTCCTCAATGATACACATGTCTATAATTTCTCAGAACTCAGCCTGTATAAAAGACAGTCACGTTTTCTGCTGTGACACCAATAGGATAACCAAAAATAGCACCAAGGACCATTTCAGGTGCCCATTATGGAGTCACATAAAAGATCTCAGTCTAGAGTATTTATAGCCAACGTGGTAACAGGAGACACTAAGAAGAGGTGGGGGGAAAAGCAAATACCTACTGGCTAGCACCTGAAGAGGATATGATGCTAGGCTTCACAGGCCCTGCTTTACTGACACTCTTAAAACTGCGCCTTCAATGCCTGCTGCAGAGGACTAATTGTAACTATGTCCTCAGCGTTTTACTACACACAGACGTGGCATAGAGCAGGGGCTCAGTATTTGTCCACTGAATTAAAGTTCTTGTAACATAACTGGAACATGCTAAAAAATTTCCAAACAATTACAGGGCATTTTTTTAAACTCTTAACTTCAGGTCATGAAATTCAACTAACAGATATATTAATCAAAATGATAGACCAGCCGTAGCTGTCAGTAGAAGGAATTTCCCCTTTTATTAATTTAAAACAACTTATACTAGGGGCAAGTCAGTCTGCCATTTAGACAAACCACACTATAAGTCTAATTTGTCATCCCCTTAAAAAGTCTTTTAGAAAATTCTTTTTATATTTGTAAATACCTAAAAGCACACTGTGCATTACAAAAATTAGTAAGAAACTCATAAAAACATTCACAAGAAAATTACAGCTGTGGCTCCTTTGTCATCTTCCTGCCCTTATAGAAATGACTCTTTCTACTCTTTAACAGTGCTTTCAAAAAGCACTCAGACATAATTAATAAATAAGACAATTATTTCTTCATTTTCAATAGTAGGCTTTGAGAAGACAGTACAAAAAGTATAAAATAGCCCATTTTCTTACAGTAATGTTAGATTTGAAAGCTAAATACATTTAAAAGTAGAATAGGCTTTTGTCCATTTAAATGATTCAGTGCTTGTACTCTTCAAATTGATTTTGGGCTATAGTTATATACAAAACAATTAGTCCATGTTTTTCCATTTGGCCCATGCCTAAACTATAAAAAGAAAATTACAGCTATCTCCTCCAAGCTGCTGAGCTATGATGAATGTGGTAATAACCATACTACTTCCATGCCATGGGAGTCTGTGATTATAAGAATAAACATTAAGTATTTTATTTATGGCAAAGATATACTGTGAGCTAAGGTCCAAAATATACACACTTACTAACTAAAGGGGAAAGTACATAAATACATCTTAGACGTGTAACAACAAATAGCACCACCCAAGCAGCTTGCTCTCACATTTCTAACCATGTGCTGTCATCTGAACGACCATTTCTAGAATAAACCTGTAAGGACAAGGGTACCCATACTGACAAAGGTATGTCGTTAACTGTAAAGCAAGTATTCAAGTGTACTCATGTGGCTAATAACTAGTTGATGTAAAAAAGCAGCTTTTGGACTTCCCTGGCAGTCCAATGGTTGAGACTCGGTGCTTCCAATGCAAGGGGCTCGGGTTCGATCTCTGGTCGGGGAACTAAGATCCCACATGAGGTGCGGCCAAAAAAGTATTAAAAAAAAAAAAAAAGTAAAAAGCAGCTTTTTATGTAAGCATTTTATTCATTCACTCAACATGATTAAGCTTTGGATCTGCGAAGTGGAGATACCTACACCTTCACTAAGTTGTTATGGAGATTTCATTATTAATAGACATTCAATAAATAACAATACTCTTAACAAGTTCCTTTGATGGCTAAGCACTGTACTGGTCACTGGAGGCATTAAGAATATCAAAAGGTCCCCATCCTCGAGAGAAACTCAGTCTCTAGGACCACCTACCACTGAACAATTCTTGCTATGGTTCAACTGCTGTTTTATTATTTTTTTTCTGCTATAATACAGGAGGAGAAATTTTAAGATAAAACACTGACATGTTTTACAAAAAGCTACAAATTTATTAACATAATATATTCTAAAATATATCAGAGTTTCAAGGAGGTCTTTTTGAATCTCAAGTAAGAAATCACAACATTCACTATTAGTTAAAAAAAAAAAGGGTAGTGGTGGTCATTCGTGGGTTTTAAACAGTCCAAAATGAAAATGCAGAAAACGTTTACTTTGGTGGATCTGTGTTGATGCCATATTTCTCCTTGAGAAGCTTCAACTGTTCTTCCTTCTTCTTTGTGTCCATCTTCTGAAATGCCTGAAAATGTGGTAAGCACCAAAGTTAACAGTTACCAATCTACAGTCAAATGAATTTCACCAATAGCAGTAGATAGAAAAGAACTCAGGGTACACATCTCCCCTAGTGGTGGTACAGCTCTCTACTGACTCTTACATGGGGTCCCCAAGTGATGAGAACCGTGGCCATACTTACCCTGTTGGCATTATAGTACAAAACCACGAGGTATCTGTTGCAAACATTGAATCCTGACAGGTGATCACACGCATTCTTGGCATCAAAGATGTCTTCATAGACCACATAAGCTGTTCCTCTAGTTTCAGGTGTGTTCCCCCTACCGAGTTGAATCAGACTTAATTAAAATACACATATACCTGAAAACCATTAAAGGAAATAGATACTATGGATAGGTATGCTGGATAAGCCTATAATTTCTCAAAATATGTAATTTTTGTTTTTATTTAAGTAAAATAGCTCAGGTTAAACTTACTGTTATATCAAGAATACTAATATGGCTACTAAAGCAATAGCAGCAAAGAACTAGCTTGAAACTTTCAGTTTTCATGTTCACTGCTCTAGTCTTTCCTACTTCTCATATAAGAATCAATTTTCAAATTTACACTGGAAAGTATGCTACCTTAGGAGTGATAGCTGTGATTAGTCAGCAGTGTCTAGGATGGGGTTTTTCTTACTATGCATTTATGCAACAGAACCAATACTTTAGTTGTTTACCACACTAGTCCCTTGTTTCTAAAGATTCTGATTTTCTCCCTCACTCTAATTTTAGTTCCAGTCCTTAAAAATAAGATGACCTCGGGATCTCCCTGGCGGTCCAGTGGTTAAAACTCCAAGCTTCCACTGCAGAGGGCATGGGTTCGATCCCTAGTCAGGGAACTAAGACACATAGCACACAGCGCGGCCAAACCCCGCCCCCCCAAAAAACAAAAAATCTCCGTCAATGTAGGGAACAAAAGTTTCTGGGTAATATTTTATTAAAGTTTACCAAATCCATAAAAATAAAACCATTTTGTGTCTGTAGAAGGAGGTGGGGTTGGAAGGAAGCCCCTACCAGGAAGACAGCAAAATTATAAACGATACACAGGAAAACAGCAACCACCATCCTTTACGGCCAGGAAAGGATATCCTCCAATGTAAAGAGCCAATGTAGTTTCTTCCACTCTTCTTAGAAGATTCATTGCTTGCTTGCTTATGTATTTATTTATTTATTTGGCTGCACCACGCGGCACGCGGGATCTTAGTTCCCCAACCAGGAATTGAACCTGTGCCCCCTGCAGTGGAAGCTCGGAGTCCTAATCACTGGACCACCAGGGAATTCCCCCAAGATTCACTGCCCTTTTAAAACAAGGGTCACACATTCATTTTTAATATTATCTGCACTTTTATGCATTACACAGCCCTGTGTAGCTGGAGAAAAGCGCTGGGTTTCTGGAGGGATTGGGTTTGAAGTGTGCTTGTTGGTGGGGTTACCTGTGAGCCAGAGCAGAATGCTGGAAGGTGGCTGGAAGTGGAAAGCGGAAGCTGGATCTCACTCATGGATATGGGGCTGCTTCTTGTGTAGGTGTTCCTTGCCTCCTCCTCTCCTCACCTCACCAGCTTCCGTTAGGGGAGGAGCTAGGGAAGTGTGAGGAGCAACAAACTGCAGGTGGCAGATGGCCATGTGCTTGTGAGTGGGGACAGCTGGCAGAGGTCCCATCCAGCCTATGCTCCAGTAAGCTAAAGATGGATCCCCTTTCCTCCATCTGTGTTCTATCCACCCAATGCAACTGCAGAATAAGGTTTATTAACTGCCACAGTCCCTGCAGAGGGTCAAGGAAAGGCAGTAGGCCCCATGGGAAGGGGAGGCACCTGCCTAGATTTGATCTAGGACGAGACTACAGTCTTGGGCCCTGGTCAGAGCTTGTGCTTCCTGTAGAAGGGGATGGGATAGGTATAGGGTGCCGGATGGTTGGAGGGTGCCAGTATCATCAAACACTCCCACTTTGTCAGGTTACATGGGCCTGACGAAAAATTTTATAATATTCTTTACTCTCTGCAAATAATCTAACAACTTTTGGACTTTTGACTTTTAACCATTTTCTAGAATGCTTTAGGTATGAAAATTGGGACTACCCAAAGGAAAAAAACACTGTCCCAAAGATTTTCCCAAAAAGTCTACCTAATTTCTCCTTCAGAATAAAACCATAAAAAACTCAGCAACAATTTTAGTTCCTTAAGGGCAAACATGACCTTGTATTTTATTTTACTCCCACAGTGCTATGCATTCAGCAAGTGCTAATAAGCATTTGAAGGGTGGAGATCTACTTTCTCCTATCAGTTCTCTCACACATCTTTTCTCCAGGAAGCTAACAAAACAAAACAAAACAAAACAAAAGCATCTCTCTTCCTTCCTCTTACATCTTCTTAGGAAGTAGAATAGGGAGAGGCGCTAATTGCATTTTAAAGACTCTCCATCTCAATTTAAAAAAGCGGTACTGATGAACCTAGTGGCAGGGCAGGAATAAAGATGCAGACATAGAGAACAGGCTTGAGGGCACGGGGGTGGGGGTGGGGAACTGGGATGAAGTGAGAGAGTAGCATTGACATATTTACACTAACAAATGTCAAATGGATGGCTAGTGGGAAGCTGCTGCATAGCGCAGGGAGATCAGCTCAGTGCTCTGTGACAACCTAGAGGGATGGGATAGGGAGGGTGGAAGGGAGGCTCAAGAGGGAGGGGATATGGGGATATATGTATACATAGAGCTGATTCACTTTATTGTACAGCAGAAACTAGCACAACATTGTAAAGCATTTATACTGCAATGAAGATGTAAAAAAAAGAAAGACTCTCCATCTCAAGCGCCCCAGCCCCTAATTATCAACCTAATATCTTGATCTCCACATCGTAATTTTAATTAAAAACATGTACTTGCTACCTACTATATGTTAACCACTGAGTCAACATTATTTTCTTGATTGGTGGTAAAAGCTTAAAGTGAAAATAAGAAAACCTAATCGTGTAACTTAACCTCTCTGAGCTTCAGCTGCTTCATGTGTCAAATAGTGACATCAGGCTCCATCACCTGTCCCACCTTACTCATGGCTTTAATAATCAAAAGATGTAACAAGTATGAAAGGGCTTTAAAAAGTTCAAAGCACCGCGAGTCTACTACATGCCAGGTAAGGTGACCAATTATCCTACATGTGAGGAAAAAGCTGGGCAACTTGTCTAGGGTCACATGGCTAGTAAAAGGGCCTGCAGTAGAATCTCGTCTCCTGAGCCCCAAGTCAGGGATTCTTCTGTACACTATTCTTGTATGTCTAGAACAGGAGTTCTCAACCTAGAGTCCATGTACCCACTGAAATCACTTGCAAAACGTTGTGTGTATTCTGTAGAAAGGGTCAAAAGCTTTTATCAAATATGCAAAGAGAGTTCCTAAAAAGGACAGCTGCTCTATAACACTTCATTTTCATCCCTGTTTGAGTACCAATGATGATATATTTCTAGCTCTGGAGGGATAGTGATCACTGTAAAGGAGAGTCCTCAAGATCTCAGAGTTCTAAAAGCCACGGAGGAACTCTCAAGTCATAAAAGAAAATGTATTAAGAAAGGGATATTCCAATTAAAAATAAAAAGCTTAGAAATCCTCTTAGATGGACTCAGGTAATTGGCTTATGTATACTAGTTAAAATGACAGCAGCTGTGGTACTGTGTAGAGATTCAATTTAGAATCAGAAGATTTTATCACTAAATAGCTGTGTGAAGCTAGAAAGGTACTTTACTCTCTAAGCCTTAGTCTCACCTGTGAAATAGACACACTCTCACCTCCACACAGGGCTGTAGTGTTGGTGATGCAAACAAAAGCACCTATTACGACAACTGGCATACAGCAGATGTTAAACATCATATGAAGGTATGAACCCCAATCTTTAAATTAAAACACGGATTTATGTTATAATTATTTTGCCCCATACCTTTAAATCTTCAATAGAAAGCTATAGTTGGAAAAAAAAGCATTTTTCTGTTACTTTTAAATCCCTTTGCACAGCTTATTCAGAAATTCTGGAATCAGTAAAGGAGATGGTGAAGAGTGTTGAGAGAGTTAGAGTTAATGCATATAAAACCCACAGTAGAGTACTTCTTAACAAATAGTAGGTATGTAATAAATGTTGGTTCTTTCTCTTCCCATCCATTCGCCTCAAACCACTCATTACTACTTCATGCTCTCTATAATTTCACAGCTACCATTCTTGGCTCTCACTGAGCTGGATCATGAGGGTCTCTGTAGGTACTTTTCCCTTGGTCTCTAGGCTCTTGGTTAGGCCCTCTGTCAGCTATAATTCTGAGATTATAAATTATGCAATCATTTTCTTTCTTTTTTTCAATCATTTTCTTTTAAACGACATTTCAAAAGTCTCAGTAAGACTCACACTCTGATTTGACGAATAGGTCCATATTTTCCAAATATATCATACATTTCTTCAGCTGTGATTTTGTAGGGCAAATTTCTTATATACAAAATTCGATTTACTTCAGGTGGAAGTCGAATCTAAAATGAAAAATAATGTGTTGTTATTATAATCAGAGGCAGGAGTGCTATCATTTTTTTAAAATTCTCATAATAAATTCTAATAAAGATGCATAATTTTTATAAGCCAAGAATAAGAATTATAATCTGATATCACTGAAAATGGCATGCTCTTTGGAAAAGCATTGGTTTTAGGGAGGACTATTAGTAGGAACTAATAAGGGGCTACTACAAAACCCAGGTTTTCAGTCACTACAGGTAAACAAAGATCTCCAACCTCATTTAAAAGTCCTCAATGCCGCAGACATGTGTGGGAAGGAACAAGGGAACTGTTCCTGTTTGCTGGATAATAAAACTCCCACTGATGACCATTCTCTGGTCTTCTCAGGAACTTGTTCTATCAATGATCTCTTTCTTTTGAATTTACAGCCTTTCCCTCACCATTGGCTTCTTTTATTACTCATGTGAGCAGCTGCTTATGTACTCCCAACTTACACAAAACAAAACGCTTATTTGGATCCCTCTTCATTCACTCAAATATTTAATGAGTGCCTTCGTTATATATACACCAGGCAAGGTATTAGGATTACAGAGTGAAGGAAAAAAGACAAGTTTTCTGCCTTTCCTGAATTTATCAGCCCTCTCTTTGCTATCCTGTCTTGCTCTTTTTTCTTTTCTCCCAGTCAAGC
The DNA here is from genome assembly GCF_964341445.2 of Mesoplodon mirus. Lineage (NCBI taxonomy): Eukaryota > Metazoa > Chordata > Mammalia > Artiodactyla > Ziphiidae > Mesoplodon > Mesoplodon mirus. The sequence continues at coordinate 43,295,870 of NC_138990.1, forward strand.
ATCTGAAAAGAGGCAGGTTGTACTCACTGCTTATATTCTTTACTCCATAACGCTCATCAGCCTACCACAGTCTAGCTCCTACTCCAGCACGCTGATGAAAAATGCTTTTATGCACTAAGACCTTTCACTTGCAGTGTTCTTTTTTTCTGCATTAAAATTTTTTTGGAGTATAGTATTCAATTCTCATCCACTTAATTTCTCTGAGGCTTCTGACACTGTTGACTAGTACGTTTTTGACTGTTCTTGACACTATTTCCTTGGATTCCTCCTAACTCTCTGGCTAGTTGTTCTCAGTCTTCTTTGTCATTAAAATAGGCTCTTCCACAGAGTTTCACCTTTAGACTTCTTTTCTTGACTCTCTGTATACTCCCCTTAACTGTACATTCTCTTAACCAGGCACGTTTTCCACACTGAGTCTATGACTCTCAAATATGTATCTCCGGTCCAGATTTCACTCCTGTGCTTCTTATTAACATACTTAATTACATACTAGACATTAATCTGCTCAATAACTATTAAACTGGCAACTACTTCAGGCATTAACCTAAGTGTTGTATAAATGGAAGAATAAGATACTTATTCCCTGCCCTCAAACTGGTGGTGGTGACAAATGGTAAACAAATAAGTACAATAAAGTTTTAGACTTTAAGATTTAAGGTTAAGTTCAAATAGATGATAAACACTGTCAGACAACCACAATATACATCTCTAGTACATCTGCTTTCTCACTCTGCAAGAGACTATATCACATTTTCCCTTCTTTCGTCAAACCTTACCATCACCACTCCCTCTAACATCCGAGCTGAGCTGTATCCTCTCTTCCCTGCTCATCCCAGGTGACAACCTTGGCTCTTGCTTATTGGAGAAAACAGATACGACCAAATGGTAAGTACCTTATATTCAATATGCATTCATCCATATCCAGCCACTTTCCCTCTCATTGCTATGCCAACCCCTCACCTACCCCAAACTACTCCTGAACTTAACCCACCTTTCTCCTACATCATCAGTTTCTCCGGCTCTACTGGACCATTCTCATTGGCATACAAATACACCTTATATCACACATCCTAAAAAAAGTTAACTATCATCCAATTTCTCTTCTCCCTATTTACGAGAAAATGTGTGGAAAGAGCTGTCTCCATTTTCTCAACTTCTACCTTCTTTTCATCCCACCGCATCCCACATTTCATCCACTGAAATGATTATCATCAAAGTTACCAAAAATCTTCATCTCACTATATTTAACTGTCTTCAACTTACTGTACCTCTCAGCATCTTAAGAGCTGACTACTCTCTCTCCTAAGACAATTTTTCTTAGGCTTCCATAACACCCCGACTCCCTAATATTACAATGTAAGCAGCAGGCCTTTCTGTTTTATTCTAGGTATCTCCGATACCTAGACTAGTGTCTGGCACATAGTAAGTGTTCAATAAATATGACTGATTTATTGTATCCTATCACTCAAGTCTGGTACATACTAGACGCTCAAAATTATCACTGAAAACATTAATGAAGGATCCAAAAAGCTCCATGATCTGAGGAGACTTCCAGGTTCCAGCTGCCTGTTAAGCATAAGTTATTTATTGCGGACTCATCTGTGCTACCGACTTTTAGGCCAAGGAGAAGGTCCTGACGCCGGGTCCCAGGTGCAGGTGAAGCAACACAGGCTGTTAACACCATCACTGACCCTAGGATAACAGACTTAAAGGAACTCTCAAAAGGGGTAGGGGCGGAAGTGTGGCTCAAGGAGCGCATCCCTAAGGACCGGTCCAGAATGGAATCCCCCGACAGGTCAGTAACTTCTGGGCTTCCCCGCCTAGGGGACGGAAGGAGGCCAAGAATGCTCTGATTACGCCGCTGAGAGAGCCCAGCAGCGAAGTGCTCCCCCTCCTCGACAGAAGTCCCAGACACTCACGTTCGCTCTCTTGGCCGCTTGCATCGCCATCTTGGCAGGCTGATGAGGTTACCGCAGCAAACACGTAAATTCCTCCGCACTCCTCCGGAGCTCGCTCAGCTTCGAGTGCAACAAGGCGTCAGACGAAGGACATCAACATCCAGACCCCGCCGGAAGCTGTTCTAACACACCGGAATACCACCGTCTCACGCCAAAACGTGCTGACGTAGTCTCCCCTCAGGAAAAGACTCCGGGGCAAAACGGGGCTGAGACACTTAAGAGGCCGGAAGGTTGAAAGGCGGGGCCTGGGCTTAAGAAGGGGCGGTGTTCCGGTCGCGGAGGCCCAGAGCAGCGGAAGCTGGCAGAAGGGGGTGGAGCCTGAGGAGAGTTGTGAGAGATGGGTCTGCGCCTGGGTGAGTTGCCGGAGAGGGCGGGGACTAGAGTGGGGTCCAGGCCTGCGGGGCGCGCGCTGCTATGCGGGGGACGCGTGGGTGTGCCTGGGCCCCTGACAGTGCACGAAGACGAGCCTGCAGGGTTCTGGCCGATTGGGTCGTGGCCGACGCTGTACTCCGTACCCAGAACCCCTGGCGCTGGCTCAGCCCCCGAAGTTCAGCATCAGCTGACCGGGCCTCTTCTGTAATCCCCTCGGCGATGCCAGTCCCGACTCCCACCTCACCCCCACCCTGACGGCCACAGTCCACGTGCCACTCTTCAAGTCCACTATTTCCTTAGACCGGCTTTACACTGATCATTTGAGGCTGGGAGAGGAATAGGGGATTACAGGCGAGCCTGGTGTAGCACCCGGTCGCCTGAGTACTGTGAATTTTCTCCAAGTTTGCTCTTGGAAGACCTGAGGTAGCCTTGTCCTGTACTGCCCCTCCTCCTTCACTGGGCAGCTCCAGGACGATTTTGCCCACATTCTTGTTAGTCTCCATGTACGCATGGGCTTCTTGGATTTCAGTTATGGGGTAGACTCTGTCCAGAACCGGCAGTAAACGTTGAGGGTTCCCCGTGGAGAAGTGGGGCAGAATTTGCTCTGTGAAAGTCTTCACCAGCATCTGCTTGTACTAAGATAAGGAAAAGGAGACCATCAGCCTGGACAGAGGCCTTACCTTGCCACTCCCCACCCTGCTTAGTCTTTCTGCTTTCTCTGAAACTTGTACACATCTGAAAAGTCACACAAGGGTATGTAATCCCTTCACTACCAGCATGTGTGTGCATGTCCCTAGATTTGTAAGCTCTATTCTGTCCCAGATAAAGACGAAAGCTTGGAGAAAATATTAGTGTCACTGGAAGCTGAAAGGCTGTTTTTAAATAAAGACTTCAAGCAGGAGGCAGCCACAGACAGGACTTAATATAGGCTCAATTCAAAAGGGATGCTTAACCTCTGCTATCCCCCCATCAGTTGTGAAACCCTGTTATGAAACTCCCAAAGCTGGCACCTGCTGGAATGCCACACAGAAAAGACTTCATGAATGTATAATCTGTTAAAGGTAGAAGCTTACTAACCTTACTTACCTAAGAGGCTTTCTTAGCACACCGAGAACAGTTTTGCCTTTGAAAACAAAGTCTTGGAACTATTAGTAGTTTCCTAATATGGTCAATGCTTTGTTCATTGTTATAAAGTTTACATAATACATTACCCTGTTTCCAAGATGTTGAGGCCTTTATCAACCAATTTTAATTAGTTCTGTGAAATTAGGTTACCTATTTATCCACAGAGGAGCAGGTTTCTATTAATACATAGGCTCTCTAACTTAATATATGATCTTACTTTCTCAGGATTATGTGAATGAATCACACTTCTATGGATAATAGTTAAATCACGTTTTCTTTTCACCCATCACTCACCTTTTTGTCCCTAGATCTTAGCAGACTGGTGATCAGACTTCCTCTTTTAAAGAGTAGCTTTGAAAATAGAGGCCCACTGATGTCAGCACCTCCCATCAGACCATAGAGAACCCAGCGATGATCAAGAGCCAGGCAGTTGACATTTTTCTCCCAGTAGGAGCCGCCTATGCAGTCTAGAATAAGGTTGACTCCAGCGCCTTTCACATGAAACACAGTTATGTGATGCTAGTCAGACACAGAAAGCTTGGTGTAAAATAAGATTAGATGGTATATTTGTGGAAATATGGGTCTAAATAAATACAAGTGCAAGCAGTAAATCTATAGGTTGGAACTCAAAACATTGCTTATAGAAACATGGTTGTAAATGGAGTTTAGTTGGCTGAACTCTATTATACATGTGTGATATAGTTCATATTTTACGATCCCTGCCACAGCAGGAGGGAAATGGGGCAGCACCATGATCTGATATTTCCCCGGACCTCCACGTAAGTAGAGAACCCACTGGCACCCAGGGGAATAGGGGAGATCCACCCCAGGCTACAGGACAGGCTAGTCCATATCTAAGTTATCAAGTGTCTGAGCTGGGTTGCCTGAATCATGGCTTTGCTAGCTTTGTTTTCATCTCTCCTTTTGGATTCATGTGGAACAGTGGAAGGGGATGAGCCAAATATATGCAGATTCAGTTTCAGAATACAGAGGCAGACACATCCACTCCCCCGTCTAGGGAGCTACCTACCCAAGCCTACTCTGACCAGCTCCAAACTGGTTTCTGCTCCATGCCTCCTGTTAATTCACTGCAGAGTGGCTGGTTGGGAAAAAGAGGTCCTGAATAATTCCAGGCCAACTCTGTGTGATTATCCACTTTCTAAAAAGTGTATGAATCATATCACTTACAAGAATGCACAGGAAAATCATCTTAGTCCTAAATACTGCCTGCCTGTCTCCAGTGGTCAAATACCAGAGTACTAGAATTTGGCCTGGGCAGTTGTTGTGCTTTTAGCAGAGGGAAGACAGATCCAGAGGCAACTCTGAGGCTGGTGAGGATTTTATTTAATCATCTCTGAAACTCCTGCTGAATGGCAGAAGCTTTATTTACCTTTGCTGAATTTCAGTGTTGCTTCAGAAAAATCCTCTTCTTTGTAATTGAATCCAGCAGCTGCTCTGAGCTTTTCTGCCATTTGAAGCTTGTGCTGGGAGCCAGCTGTGACCAGAGGAACAGCTCCAGCCATCTGGGTAAGTTGGATGGCAGCTGTGCCCACACCACTTACCCCTGCATGGATTAGCCCAGAGTCTCCAGCCTGAACATTTCCTGTGACAGAAAGTACAGGAACCATTTTCTTTGCTTTGCAACTGCTACACATTCTCCACATAGGCTTATTCTACCATGATCACCTGGCCCTGGGACCACCAAATGTCAAATCTCTGGCTGTTTTGAGAGAACATCTTGACTTTTTGTCTTACTGCCTCTGGTCAAAGTGGGAAACAACTTTTGGAAACAGTTATTAGCAGCCACGTCCATAATCTCTGTTTTACCTATGAAATAATACCAAAACATATCTCTGACCTATACCTGAATGAGTAAGAATAACCACCATTCCCGCTGTCACTACCTGAAGCCAGCCCCACTTCAGTCTGAAACTGGCCTCCAGCTGGTCTCACAAATCCAGGCACCACACACAGCCACCAGGCTCCTCCTGAAATGGAGCTTTCATTATGTCACTTTCTCCTCAAAATGTCAAGTGGTTCTTGATTGGCTTTCATGTCAAGTCCAAATAGCCTGCCATTCAAGGCCACCACAATCTAGTCCCAGTCTCATGTTTCACAAATTACAGTTGTCATCCTTCACTTCTGAGTGAAGCAGCTGATCTCACCTTGACCCTCTTAGGCCACCTTCGTATGCCATCTGTCCATCACAGCTCTGCCACCCTTCAAGGCCTTCTGTTCCAGAAAGCCTTCTCGGGCCCTCTTTGCCCACACCAACTTTTCCCATCTTGAGCTTCTGTTGTAGTTAGAGACGGGGCCACCCTTCCAAACACTGTGGTTGTCTTGCCAGTTACACTGAGTTCCCCAAAGCCAGGGACCCTCATGTAAGCTCTTTGCTGGCCTCAGTGGGATTGGGGAGGAATTAAAGAGTTAATTGAATGCCTCCTTCTGCTGTGCTAGGGCTCCCAGAGAGAAGCTTAGCCTGACTGAGAAGCTGGGGCTACTGCTGGGCTTACAGTGTGAGGATGTGCACAGGCCTTTCATCCAGCGCTTTCCAGGTTTTCTGTGTGCTAGCCATGATTTTCAGCCTCAATATTGCTGCACAGTATGAGGACCTGATACTACTGATGGTACAGTAGGCTGAGGTGCTGGGGTTGGGTGTGGCTCAGTGGCCAGATCAAAGCTGCCCTGCAGGACTGCTGGGTTCTGAGGTGGCTGAGTCATGAAGAAATTGAACCATGCTGTATGGAGTGAGCATGAGGTAGGATGGGGTGGTCCTTACCCAAGAGATGTAACAGCTGGGAGGCGGTGAGCCAAGCCTCTGGGATGGCGGCAGCCTGGGGCATGGTCAGTCCTGCTGGGATGGGCATGAGGAGCCCTTCAGGGACAGTGACATACTGGCCCCCGCTAGGCAGCAGAACCATGCTGGGTCCCCAATCTTCCAGTGTCCCTGGCAGCCAGGCCCCTGCTCTGCCACGTGTCCAGATGCCTCGAGTCCCCAAATGTTGCTGGTTCCTGGGGGTGGGGCATACTGGCCTTGTCTCTGCAGAGAAAGGGTGCACTAAGTAGTGAACATGATCAGAAGTCTGTGTGTCACCATCCCTGGCCCTCTTCCCATAGCCCCTTTTTATTTCAAGACAAAGTTCAGGGTAAAGTTAGGTTTTTTAACTCAAGAAAAAAGAGAGGAGAGGTGATTTGTTTCATGCAAATAAGAGACTGTAGGTCCCGTAATCAGTGGATGTCTAACTGGTAGAGTCCTTAGCTATTTCTCTCATCTAAATCCCTTGTTTTACAAATGAAGAAACTGAGACCTGGGCAGGGAAATGCTCATCCAAGGTGGCAAAGCAAATTAATAGCAAGACTGGGAATAAAACCGTGGACTCCTTTTCAATTTAATTAATTATTTTTTTATACAGCAGATTCTTATTTGTTATCTATTTTATACATATTAGTGTATACATGTCAACCCCAATCTCCCAATTCATCCCACCACCACCCCCCGACCGCCCCCCAGCTTTCCCCCCTTGGTGTCCATTTGTTCTCTACATCTGTGTCTCTATTTCTGCCTTGCAAACCAAACTGTGGACTCCTTAATGATAGTTCTCATATATCAAGTGCCAGGCTCTGTACTCGCTCAACACAGTCCTCAGAAGCCTCTAACCAGACGCTTGAGACCAGAGGGACTGAACTAGGAGTGTGCATCTGAACCATCTGAGGAGCTTTTTCAAAGTACACATGCCTGGGTCCTGGTCCTATTTATTTTGAATAAGTGCCCCCTGTGATTCTGGTGTACATTTCTTAATTCAAAAAATGCAGCTGGCCTAGTTTAGTGCTTCAAAAAGAAGTCAGAAGAAAATTCTTAGAGTACTGCCCCCTGCCAGCTCTGGGACCCTCAGAGTGGAAAGAATACAGACTTTGGAGCCTTAAGACAAAGACCTCAATTTGAGTCACAGTTCCCCTGGTTACTCGTGTGTGGCCTTGGGTGGGCTTCCCTGGTGGCGCAGTGGTTAAGAATCCGCCTGCCAATGCAGGGGATAACGGGTTCGAGCCCTGGTCCGGGAAGATCCCACATGCCGTGGAGCAGCTAAGTCCGTGCGCCACAACCACTGAGCCTGCTCTCTAAATCCCGCAAGCCACAACTACTGAAGCCCGTGTGCCCAGAGCCTGTGCTCCACAATAAGAGAATCCACCGCAATGAGAAGCCCGCGCACCGCCACTAAGAGTAGCCCCCACGGCCGCAACTAGAGAAAACCTGAGCGCAGCAATGAAGACCCAACGCAGCCAAAAATAAATAAATTAGTGTGTGGCCTTGGGCTCATTGCTGAACCTTTCTGACCCTCAGTTTCTTTATCTGTGGAATACAAATGGTGAACAGGGCTGCCTGAGGAGTAAAGGAGATAGAGCAAGGTCTAACACTCACGTGCGCACACACACACACACACACACACACACACACACACGCTCAACAAATGGTAGTTCCAGTCTCCTTATCTGGAAACCCGAGCAGACAATGGTTTGATGCAGGGTGGACTCTGCTGTGCAAACACCCCTGTATTTTGTGTAAACAACGGAGGCTAAGTGGTTCTAGTTTCAGAACCCCCAGCACGCACATCATGATGAGCATTAATGGTAGTGCCCTAGGTCTTTTCTTCATCTGGTGAATGTTTATTTTTATTTATTTATTTATTTTTGTGGTACGCGGGCCTCTCACTGTTGTGGCCTTTCCCGTTGCGGGCCTCTCACTGTTGTGGCCTCTCCCGTTGCGGAGCACAGGCTCCGGACGCGCAAGCTCAGTGGCCATGGCTCACAGGCCCAGCCGCTCCGCGGCATGTGGGATCTTCCCAGACCAGGGCACGAACCCGTGTCCCCTGCATCGGCAGGCGGACTCTCAACCACTGCGCCACCAGGGAAGCCCCTGGTGAATGTTTATTGAAGAACCTGGAGTCCCGCCCCGTCCCAGCCGCTGCCAGACCCCTGGGTAACTGGAGTAAGTCCGCCCGGTTCAGGGAGCTGGCTGCCACCTTCAGGAGGACTTCACCCTCCCCTGGGCTGGGCTGGGCCACTTCAAGTAAAGGTTTTCTGGTCCTCCCGGCTTATCAAAGTGCACAGCTAACATGTTCTCTGAGGACACAGGGTAGACCGAGGTTCTTTGAGGGGCGCAGCGACCCCTGCCGGCCAGCGGCCTCCCTCCGTCCGTCCGGCCCCCGCCCCCTGAGCTCCTTCCCGCGGGGCCCCTGCAGTCTCCGGACCGACCCGACGCGGAGGCCACAGACTGGGACGAGGTGTAGAGAGGATGGCCGTGCGGGTTGGCTGCGGCGGAGCAGGAAGACACTGAAGAGCGTCAAGCAAGTTTCACTCCCTCCGAGTTGGAATCCCCCGCCCGCCCGGGTCACTGGAGCCCGCGAAAGTTACTTACTTGCTCCGGGTGGGCCCCTCTGCTGCTCCAGGTGACGCGGCGCGGTCCTGCGCCCCCTGCGAGTCCTTAGAGCAGAATCCTGGAGCAGTGGCGCTGCCTCGGCCACCACCACAATGGACGGCTGGACTCTGGGTGGTGCAAGCGGTGGGGCTGACCCTCCCCTGCTTCTTTCGCCTCCTTTCCCTTTAAAATGCAAAGCAGTGGTTAACTTTAAGAAAGGCATAGGAATTATATATAGAAGACTGTAAAACTATATTGGAGAACAGAAAACAAGATTTGAACAAGTGGAAAAATTATCATGCTATTGGATAAGAAGACAGTACATAAAATTGTCAAATCTACCAGATTAATATATACATTCATTGTTAATTTAGTTATAATGCCAACAGGGTCTTTTTATTTTTTAAAATTATTTATTTATTTTTATTTTTGGCCGCCTTGGGTCTTTGTTGCTGCGCGCGGGCTTTTCTCTAGTTGCGGCGAGCAGGGGCTACTCTTTGTTGCGGTGCACAGGCTTCTCATTGCAGTGGCTTCTCGTTGCAGAGCACGGGCTCTAGGCTCCCGGGCTTCAGTAGTTGTGGCTCGCAGGCTCAGTAGCTGTGGCTCACGGGCTCTAGAGTGCAGGCTCAGTAGTTGTGGCGCCCGGGCTTAGTTGCTCCGTGGCATGTGGGATCTTCCCTGAGCAGGGCTCGAACCGTGTGTCTTGCATTGGCAGGCAGATTCTTAACCACTGCGCCACCAGGGAAGCCCGGGTCTTTTTATAAATTTATTTATTTATTTTTGGCTGCATTGGGTCTTCGTTGCTGCGCGGGCTTTCTCTAGTTGCGGTGATCAGGGGCTACTCTTTGTTGCAGTGTGTGGGCTTCTCATTGTGGTGGCTTCTCGTTGTGGAGCACAGGCTCTAGAGCGCAGCCTCAGTAGTTGTAGCACATGGGCTTAGTTGCTCCGTGGCATGTGGGATCTTCCCAGACCAGGGCTCGAACCCGTGTCCCCTGCATTGGCGGGTGGATTCTAACCACTGGGCCACCAGGGAATTCCCCCGCGTCTTTTTAAATTGTATCAAATCTTAGAGTATGTGGAAGAATAAATTCCCCCAAATGGCCAAGAAATATATGAAAAACAATAGTAAGGAAGACATATTACCAGATGTCAGAAAATATTGTAATGATGATAAAATGACAATATAGTACTTACTTCTGAGGTGTTCCATAGAAATAAAAAACACAAATGTATAACGACAGAGAGAAATGTTTATTGCAGCATTGATCACAGTGCCAAAAATCTAGAAACAAAATAGATCCCAACACTAGGGGAATGGCTGAATAAATGATGAATAGTGTGCATCCATTTGAAAAATGACCAAGAGTTATAGCAGTTGTCACAGAGGGATTTACATGAAACATTTGTTTAATGAGAGAAACATTGTGGTAAAATAATGACAAAACATCCCCATACACATATACATGACTACACACACACACACATACACATATGAGTTACATGAGCATGGAAAAAGATATGGAATCTTTATATATATATCATTATCTTTATATGTAAGTTTGGGGTTATCTGGAAGAGGGTGATGTCATGGGAGGTAAGGAACAATAAAAAAATGAAAAGAGAAAAAAGTATAACTTTTAAGCACTTTATATGTAGGGCTATGTAAAAGAAATTAAATAAGCCTTTAAAATTAAGAAAAAAAAATTGAGGAACGTTGAATGGTCCCACTGAACCATATTTCCCTGTAATCACAGCCTATGAGTAGTCCCCTCGCACACTGATTTGGGTTTGACTATGTGACTTGCTTTGGCCAATGGAACAATGAAAAGTGCTTATAGGGAATTCCCCAGCGGTCGGGGAACTAAGATCCTGCAAGCCACGCGGTACGACCAGAAAAAAAAGGTGGGGAGGCGCTTATATGTTGAACTTGCCCGCTTTTGCTACTGGAAACTTTTTCACTGTCATGTGAAGAAGCTTCTTGAGCTACTCTACCAGAGCATGAGACTTCATGGAGCAGAGACAAGCTGTCTGAACTGAGCTCTCCCGGGCCAAATAGCCCCAGATGATTTGCCAGTTGACTGAACCTACATGAATGACCTACCGTGAGATCAGCAGAGGAACTTCTTGACTAATCGCAGACCAAATTATTGACCTACAAAATTGGTTGCAAGTAAAATGATTATTGTTTTAAGCCACTAATATTTGGGGGTTGTTTGTTATGCAGCAATAGATAGTGGATACAAAAAGGCTCCTCAAGAAGAGTGAGGCCTCCTCTCCTCTATTCTATCATAATACATCTTTAATACCACTTGTAGCACTCTGTTATCTGACTTTCTTCCTGACCAGACTGGGGATCTCTAGAGTATCCTAGTCATCTCAGTATCCCCTGTGCCTATCACATAAGTGTTCAGTTGAGATTTGTTAACTGAATGAATGATTTCAGATTTATTTGGGATATTGAAGAGTTTGAGCCATTGAAAGAGGCCAGCGAGGGAAGCGCCGGCATTTTAAGAAGAGAAAATCCATGGGAGAAGTGGGGACAGCTGCATCTCTGCTGTAATTACCCCCTCTTTTCTGTAGGCCAGGGGGGCAAAAAAACAGCCCCCTTTCCACCCAGCCCTTTTACTTTGACCCAAGAATGATTTACTTTAGGATACCAAGAATGATTCTCAAATCTCAAGGAGTTTGTGATGTCTAGTCTGCTGAGGATGGAGTCTGGCCTCTGCAGGTCTGAGCACTATGTGGGTAAGGAACTGTTCTCAGGGTAGACCTGCTCAGAGAACTAGGCCATTAGCATGGGCTAGAATATGTACAATATTTCCAATCTGTTTCTCCCCCTCCCTCCCTTCCTCCTTCCCCCTTCCTCCCTCCCTCCCTTCCTTCCCTTTCTTACTTTAAATATTCATCCATTTTATTCACAGATAAAAATTGAATGCCCACTGTTTGATAAACACTGTGCAAGGTGATGGGATAAAATGATGAGGTATGGGAGGTTGGGCAATATAAGTAGAGAACACTTTTTAATAACTTAAAGAAACCTTTTTTTAAAACTTTGAAATAGAAATATTCAAACATATAGAATGCAAAAGAATGAAGTTGGACGCTTACCTTATAGTATACACAAAAAATTAACTCAAAATGGATCAAAGACCGAATGTAAGAGCTAAAATTATAAAACTCTTAGAAGGAAACATAAAGGAAAAGCTCATGACTTTCAATTTGGCAATGATTTCTTGGATATGAAACAAAGGCACAGGCAAAAGAAGAAAAAATAGGTAAACAGGACTACATCAATATTAAAACTTTGTGCATTAAAGAACACATCTACAGAATTAAAAGGCAACCCATGGAATGGGAGAAAATATCTGCAAATGATACATCTGATAAGGGGTTAACACCCAAAACATATATAAAACTCCTACATCTCAACAGCAAAAAACCTCCAAGACAACCCAATTGAAAAATGGGCAAAGTACTTGAATAGACATTTCTCCAAAGAAGATAGATATTCAAATGGCCAATAAGCACATGGGAAGATGGTCAACATCACTAATCATTAGACAAATGCAAATCAAACTGCAGTGAGATACCACTTCACACTCATTAGGATGGCAATTATCAAAAACCAGAAAATAACAAGTGTTGGCAAGGGTGTGGGGAACTCCTGTGCACTGCTGGTGGGAATATAAAATGGTGCAGCTGTTATGGAAGACAGTATCACAGTTCCTCAAAATATTTAAAATAGAATTACCCTATGATCCAGCAATTCCTCCTCTGGGTATATACCCCAAATAATTGAAAGTAGGAACTCAAATAGCTATTTGTATACCAATGTTTGTAGCAGCATTATTCACAATAACCAAAAAGTGGAAACAATCCAAGTGTCCATCAATGATGAACAAATAAACAAAATGTGGTACATACATTCAATGGAATATTACTCAGCAGTAAAAAGGAAGAACATTTTGACACATAGTACAAGATGGTTAAACCTTTTTTTTAAGTCTCAGGGTTTTTTTTTTAATATTTGTTTATTTATTTAGGCTGCACCAGGTCTTAGTTGCAGCACATGGGGTCTTTAGTTGCAGCATGTGGGCTCTTAGTAATGGCATGCAGACTCTTAGTTGTGGCACATATGCAGGATCTAGTTCCCCGACCAGGGATTGAACCTAGGCCCCCTGCATTGGGAGTGTGGAGGCTTACCCACTGGATCACCAGGGCAGTCCTAACATGGTTCAACTTTGAAGACATTATGTTAAATGAAATAACAGGTCACAAAAGTACACTTATATGTCCACTCATATGAAGTACCTAGAGTTGTCAAATTCATAGAGACAGAAAGTAGAATGGTGGTTTCCAGGGGCTGGAGGAAGAGGGAAATGGGGAGTTAGTGTTCAATGGGTATAGTGTTTCAGTTTTGCAAGATGAAAAGAGTTCTGGTAATGGACGCAGGTGATGTTTGCTCAAAAATGTGAATGTACTTAATGCCACTGAACTGTACACTAAAAATGGTTAAGATGGTAAATTTTATGTTATGTATTATTTACCACAATTAAGAATAAATAACTAGAAAAGTGGAAAAAGCATATAAAAGTATAGAGAATAATATAATGAACCTCTGTATGCCCGTCATTCAGCTTCATCAGTTAACCCCTGGGCAGTCTTATTGTGTCACATCAGGAGAGACATAATGTCTGGTTGAGTCTCATTTCATGTTGTAAGACATCCTGCATTCAGGTGTTGCCAGGTGGCTCACTTCATTATGAAGTTCCCCCCATTAGGTTTTTCACCTGATCGCTCAGTAGCCATTGATGATCATTCTGTAGATCAGTTTTCTCCAGCTTTATTGTGCATAGGTATCACCTGGGGATCTTGTTAAACTATGTATTCTGATTCAGTAGGTCTGAATTGGGGCATGAAACTCTGCATTTCTAACATGCTTTCAGGTGAAGCCAGTGCTGATAGTCCATGGATCACACTTGGAGTAGCAGGGGCCTAGATTATTTCATTAGGGCTTTCCTTTCTTTCAGTAACTAATATTTGGTTACTGTGAGCCATAGCTTGTACCAAAAAAAAAAAAAAAAAGATAAACAGTATTTACCAAGCTTCAAAATAATGATTTGATTTCCTGGCATCTTCCAAAGATGACTTATGATTTTTTTTTAAAAAGTAACATTATAAATCATAGACTTCAGCATAGCTGAGGAGTTTCAACCCATTACAGCTCTTATTCTTTTTTTTTTTTTTTTTTTCTTTTGCAGTACGCGGGCCTCCCACTGTTGTGTCCTCTCCCGTTGCGGAGCACAGGCTCCAGACGCGCAGGCTCAGCAGCCACGGCTCACGGGCCCAGCCGCTCCGCGGCATGTGGGATCTTCCCAGACCGGGGCACGAACCCGTGTCCCCTGCATCGGCAGGCGGACTCTCAACCACTGCGCCACCAGGGAAGCCCCACAGTTATTATTCTTTTTGAGGCTCAACCTGTCTCATTTTTGGCCAGTGAGGCCTTGCTTTTTGGTATGGCAAGATGTTTCAGGCTCATCTTGTACATTTCCTGCTCAAATCTGGATTCAGTCATTTCTCAAAGGAGCCTGGTTCCTATTATTGGAAGATGACATTTAGAGACCACAATCTGTACACAAGGGATGCCTGATTGTTATGGCTCTTGTTTCTAGTCCTTCTTAGTGGACAGAGCTAGGAAATCGCTATTTTTTTAAAAGAAACATCAAGAGTTTCAACTGATATTTCCAAGTCAAATTTAGGATTATAGGGTTTTAATGTAACTCCTTTGAGTTTATATATATTTTTCCTGAAAATCAGGGCTTCTAATGATCTTAGTATACTTGTTTATTTGATTTAATCTATGCTATATTCATATAATTGTTTCAGAATACAATTATTATTAATAGTAACATGATCACTGAAAACAGTTTAAAATTTCATTACTGTTCTTTTTTTTTTTCCGTATTTATTTTCGTTTTGGATGATTTGTCCATTGGTGTAAGTGAGGTGTTAAAGTCCCCCACTATTATTGTGTGACTGTCGATTTCCTCTTTTATAGCTGTTAGCAGTTACCTTATGTATTGAGGTGCTCCTATGTTGGGTGCATATATATTTATAATTGTTATCTTCTTGGATTGATCCCTTGATCATTATGTAGTGTCCTTCCTTGTCTCTTGTAACATTCTTTATTTAAAGTCTATTTTATCTGCTATGAGTATTGCTACTCCAGCTTTCTTTTGATTTCCATTTGCATGGAATATCTTTTTCCATCCACTCACTTTCAGTCTGTATGTGTCCCTAGATCTGAAGTGGGTCTCTTGTAGACAGCATATATATGGGTCTTGTTTTTGTATCCATTCAGCAAACCTATGTCTTTTGGTTGGAGCATTTAATCCATTCACGTTTAAGGTAATTATTAATATGTATGTTCCTATGACCATTTTCTTATTTGTTTTGGGTTTGTTTTCGTAGGTCCTTTTCTTCTCTTGTGTTTCCCACTTAGAGAAGTGCCTTTAGCATTTGTTGTAGAGCTGGTTTGGTGGTGCTGAATTCTCTTAGCTTTTGCTCGTCTGTAAAGCTTTTGATTTCTCCATCAAATCTGAATGAGATCCTTGCCAGGTAGAGTAATCTTGGCTGTAGGTTCTTCCCTTTCATCACTTTAAGTATATCATGCCACTCCCTTCGGGCTTGTAGAGTTTCTGCTGAGAAATCAGCTCTTAACCTCATGGGAGTTCCCTTGTATATTATCTGTCGTTTTTCCATTGCTGCTTTCAATAATTTTTCATTGTCTTTAATTTTTGCCAATTTGATTACTACGTGTCTCAGCGTGTTTCTCCTTGGGTTTATCCTGTATGGGACTCTGCGCTTCCTGGACTTCGGTGGCTACTTCCTTTCCCAAGTTAGGGAAGTTTTCAACTATAGTCTCTTCAAATGTTTTCTCTGGTCCTTTCTCTCTCTCTTCTTCTGGGACCCCTATAATGTGAATGTTGTTGCGTTTAATGTTGTCCCAGAGGTCTCTTAGGCTGTCTTCATTTCTTTTCATTCTTTTTTCGTTATTCTGTTCTGCAGCAGTGAATTCAGCCATTCTGTCTTCCAGGTCACTTATCCGTTCTTCTGCCTCAGTTATTCTGCTATTGATTCCTTCTAGTGTAGTTTTCATTTCAGTTATTGTATTGTTCATCTCTGTTTGTTTGTTCTTTAATTCTTCTAGGTCTTTTTTAAACATTTCTTGCATCTTCTCGATCTTTGCCTCCATTCTTTTTCCGAGGTCCTGGATCATCTTCACTATCATTATTCTGAATTCTTTTTCTGGAAGGTTGCCTATCTCCACTTCATTTAGTTGTTTTTCTGGGGTTTTATCTTGTTCCTTCATCTGGTACATAGCCCTCTGCCTTTTCATCTTGTCTATCTTTCTGTGAATGTGGTTTTTGTTCCACAGGCTGCAGGATTGTAGTTCTTCTTGCTTCTGCTGTCTGCCCTCTGGTGGATGAGGCTATCTAAGAGGCTTGTCATTGCTGTTCTTTTTGTTCCTGGGATATATCCCCAAATAAGGACATACCACTCAAATTATTGTGTTTTTAATTTAACATCACTTGAAATTATTCCTTTCTGTGTGGCTAACCTATCAACTGGAAACGCAATTAAGGTTATTTCTTTAATTTTGAATTTTAGAGATTCTTTTTTTTTTACATTTTTAAGTTTGTTTTGAAATTATGTAAAACATTTACATGGTATCCAAATTAAATCTTCAAAACAGGGTACATTCAGAGAAATCTAGCTTCTATACCTGTCCCTTCCACCCTGTTTCCTCCTACTCCCTAAGGTAAACATTGGCTTACCTTAGTTTTTGTTTTATTCTTTTTTTCTTTTAAAATATTTATTTATTTATTTGGCTGCACTGGGTCCTAGTTTTGGCACTCGGGGTCCTAGTTGTGGCACGTGGGATCCTCGTTGTGGTGTGTGGACTCTTAGTTGTGGCATGTGGCATCCAGCTCCCTGACCAGGGATTGAACCCAGGCCCCCTTCATTGGGAGTGTGGAGCCCTAGCCACTGGTCCACCAGGGAAGTCCCTTGTTTTATCCTTCTATTTTTAAACAATAAGCAAATATGTATAGATATGTTCACATATTTTCCTTTTCTAAGATAAAAATGTAGCATACCAAATATATTGTTCTATATTTTGCTTTTTTCTGAGCAACATATTTTGGAGATTACTCTATAGCAGTTTATGTTCCTTTTTATAGCTACATCCATTGTGTGAATATACAAAAGCTTATTCAACAAGTCCCCTCCTGATGGATATTTGGATGGTGGTAGAGAGATCTGAGATAGAGGAAATATGTTTGAAGGCCCTGTGGCTGGAGGAGGAGCAGGGTGGGAGATGAGGCTGCAGAGATAGGCATGGGTCAGTCTATGCAGACTTGTTGGCCCTGTAAGCTTTTTATTACTACTCTAGAAGGAATGGAAGACTACTGAAGTGTATTAAGCAGGGCTGTGACATGATTAAATCTGCATTTGAAGAGCTCACTTTTATTGCAGCATAGTGTGTGGGTTAGAAAAGATGAGCGAGTGTAGAGAAATCTTTTAGAAAGTATTGCAGTAGCCCAGGTGAAAGGTGATGGTGGCTTGGACTAGGGGAGATGGCAGCACAACAGAGAGAAAGGGAAAAGTGAACGGTATTTAGAAAATAAAATTGACTACTTAGTGATCTTTCGGATATGGAGTTATAAAAATGGTATCAAGCACGACCCCGAGATTTCTGGATTCTGCACTGGATGGATGGGAGCACTATTCTCAGAGACAGGAAGCCCTGGGAGAGGAGCAGATGTTGGGTGATGATTATGTGTTAAATTTTGAACATATTAAAGTAGAAGTTAGGGAATTTCCTGGCGGTCCAGTGGTTGGGACCCAGCGCTTTCACTGCTGAGGCCCAGGTTCCATCCCTGGTTGGAGAACTAAGATCCCGCAAGCTGGGCAACACGGCCAAAAAAAAAGTAGAAGTACCTTTGAGACATCTGAGTGGAAAATGTCAAGCAGTTGGTTTGATATGTGTGTCTTCAGCTCTGTTTCGGAGTTAATCAGGCTGAGAACCTTAGTTCTGTCTTACATTGGTCATAAAAACTGTCCATAGTTGTCCCCATGGGAGACAGGTCCTGGTCGGCCCTGGGATTAGAGGTCAGGGTGTGTTGCGGCGTCAGTGAGGGGCTCAGAGTTGAGGGTGAGGGCAGTTTGAGGCCTGAGTTGGGGTCAGTAGTCAGCATCAGATGACAGGGTGGAAGGACCGCAGCTTTCCCTTCTGGCTGCTGCCCTAAAGGGCAGATAACCTACCTTTAGAGGAAGGGGTGACCATCTTCTGTCCAGTACTGTGCTAGCCCTGCAGTGGGCAGAGAAGAGGCAATACAGACTGTGGATGGAAGATGAAGAAGGCTGGGGGACAGGTCACAAGTCATGGATGTGGCTGTGCTCACTGGAGGCTCACAACACCCCAAAGAGGCAGGCAGGTTATGAGGTCCAGATGGAGAAACTGAGATTCAGAGCTAAATGCCTTCTAGGACCTCAGAGCTAGTCAGTGCAGAGCAGCCGCTTGAACTCAGGACTCCTGAGTTAGGCTGTCTCAGCAACATTCTCACCTAAAGGCTTCCATTGAAAGAGGAGGAAAAAGGCCAACAAGTGGAGAGAAGGAAGGACACTGTAGAAATAGCTGGGCCTCACAGGAGAGAGAAGGAGGTATTGCTACAAAGTTGTAGGGGAGTTTATGAGGTTTCCCTTGGTGCTACACAGACTTTCTCCATCTCTGAGTGCACTAACCTCCCAAAGGGTCAGCAGAGAGTTCTGCAAACCCCAGAAAACAGGTTTGATTTTCTTTTTTTTTTAATGTATTTTATATGTTTGTTTGTTTATTTATTTATTTATTTATTTATTTATTTATGGCTGCATTGGGCTTTCTCTTGTGGCACACGGGATCAGTAGTTGTGGCTCTCAGGCTCAGTAGTTGTGATTTGCGGGCTCTAGAGGGCAGGCTCGGTAGTTGTGGCGCATGGGCTTAGTTGCTCCGTGGCATGTGGGATCTTCCCTGACCAGGGATCGAATCCGTGTACCCTGCATTGGCAGGCGGATTCTTAACCTCTGTGACACCAGGGAAGTCCCAAGATTGATTTTCTTAAAACAAAACATGCCCTGCTCCAACCCCTTTTTGTCAAAATATAAATTTTGGGATTGGGTGGTAATTTTCAGATGAACTGGTTGCAGTGGCAGTATTCCACAGTCCTCTACATCTCTGGCCTCTAAAGGGACTCCCCAAAGGTACATGTTTTAGCAGAACAAGAAAGATCTTCTGTGTTAGGAATGAGGTGGAAGCATGGGTCCCAGAAACCCAGCTGATGTGAGGGTACAGCTGCTGCTGCTTATCCTGAAAGGTAAATGGGGGTGGGGCTATAATCTCTCCCAGATGTCCTCTGAAGGGTTCTGCGCAGTTCTGCTGAGTCACCTGAACACAGCAGTTTCTGTGGTAACCAAGCCCAAGCTAGGGCAGCCCAGCAGCTCAATGGTGACTCATGGTTCTGGAACAGCCTAAGGGCTGACCTTTCCCTAGAGAAGCTGGGGCAGTTCACCTCTGGGTACTGTGCCAGCTTCTGTCCCTGCATGACTTTCTCTGGGCTCTTCCTCCCCTCTCTCCATGGGTACTCCATCCTTAGGTTGGCAGGGCGAATCCCAGGAGCAGGGATTCAGGAAGGCTCTAGGAGAGGAAAAGACTTGGAGTCCGCTTGGCGGAGTTGCCTGTTTGGTTACCTGCCCCTGCCATCTTCCTGGGCCTATGGGCCCAGGGCATCCATAACGCTCAGGGCTCAAGACATTTCTTACTCCAGGCAGTGGTTTTCACACTTTTTTATTCGCAAATAGACAAAAAGCCTTTTCAAAAACTATGTGTCCCCTCTCACATTTTTAAGTTGAGATCTAAAATATTTCATCTTAAATTTAAGTAGTGTGAAAGATATGATTTCTGGTCATAAATACTGAATTTAAAACTCTTATATCAGGCTTTTAAATGTGTCAAGTGGAATTCAGATTTCAGAGCAATTTGATACTATAACTATCCACTAAAAAGTACCCAAACAAGTGCTTCTTTAAACAGAAGTTTTAAAATTTCATTTTTCTTCCAATATTTATATTTTCATTCTACATAAGAATTACATCCTGCTATATTTTATGCTTTATTGATCATTTTTATCTGCAACAAAATATATGTAATCTGACATATATTTTATTTTTTGTGACCATAGGACTATAAGTGTTAAATTTCTTCTGGATTTAATTATCATTACAATACTATTAGTACACAGCTGATCAGAACAACATTATTTTTAATTATTTTTATGTTATTTAAAGTATTATTTCAGGGGAATTTCCTGGCAGTCCAGTGGTGAGGACTCTGTGCTCTCACTGCCGAGGGCCTGGGTTCAATCCCTGGTTGGGGAACTAAAATCCCATAAGCCACATGATGCGGCCAAAAAAATAAGTATTATTTTAAATATTAGTAATTATTGAACATAAAAAGTAAAATTTAATTGGACCGTTGGTGAAGCTGAATTTTTCTAAATAATTATTATATCTGTGGATGAATATTAATTATTGCTAGAATGAGACTGGGCTCAACGTTAATTTCTTTCTGTTTTTCATTTTTATGGACAAGCTCTGAGAAACCTAATTTGCATAAATTAGATGGGAAAGAAATTTCATTATAGGAATGTCAGCCAATTATTTGAATACCTCTGAGTTATATGATAAAAACCATATAATGATCTATCATCAAAAACTATTTTCAGTGATCTATTAGCTGGCAACTTAATTAGGTATTCCTTCAATTCTGTTGAAAGCAAAGATTTGGAAACCACTCAACCTGTAAAGGATTAGTTACCCAGTCATAAGTGTCATTCCGGTTCTCAGCTTCTGGGATTATGCCAACAAATCTTTGCAAAGATTTAGCAAATGATTATTAATTATTTCTGCTACTTTTTCACTTAGAGGCACTTTGTTTATTTTTGTTTATTTATTTTATAAATTTATTTTATTTATTTATTTTTGGCTGCATTGTGTCTCGTTGCTGTGTGTGGGCTTTCTGTAGTTGCAGCAAGCGGGTCCACTCTTTGTTGCCGTGGGTGGGCTTCTCATTGCCTTGGCTTCTCTTGTTGTGGAGCATGGACTCTAGGTGTGCAGGCTTCAGTAGTTGTGGCTCATGGGCTCTAGAGCACAGGCTCAGTAGTTGTGGCCCCTGGGCTTTGTTGCTCCGCGGCATGTGGGATCTTCCCAGACCAGGGCTCGAACCTGTGTCCCCTGCATTGGCAGGCGGATTCTTAACCACTGCGCCACCAGGGAAGCCCTGAGGCACCTTGTTTAAACTGATATACTCAGGAGGATATGGAAAGTAAAAGTGTTAATTCCAATACACTTTTGCTAAGATAATTTTTTGGGCCAAATCCTTTTACCTTATCATGTGCTTTAAATATATTTTTATTAGGGGAGGGGAGGGGTAAATTGGGAGATTGTGATTGACATATACACACTACTATATATAAAATAGATAACTAATAAGAACCTATTGTATAGCACAGGGAACTCTACTCAGTACTCTGTAATGACCTATATGGGAAATCGAATATAAAAAAGAGTGGATGACTGTATATGTATAACTGATTCACTTTGCTGTACAGCAGAAACTAACACAACATTGTAAGTCACTATACTCCAGTAAAAATTAATTTAAAAACTAAATACATTTTTATTAATATTTTGGAGTTGTAGGGCTTCCCTGGTGGCGCAGTGGTTGAGAGTCCGCCTGCCGATGCAGGGGACACAGGTTCGTGCCCTGGTTCGGGAAGATCCCACATGCCGCGGAGCGGCTGGGCCCGTGAGCCATGGCCGCTGAGCCTGCGCGTCCGGAGCCTGTGCTCTGCAACGGGAGAGGCCGCAACAGTGAGAGGCCCGCGTACCGCAAAAAAACCAACCAACCAACCAACCAACCAAACAAACAAACAAAATATTTTGGAGTTGTAGAGTTAACCCATTTATGAAAAACAGCTGTGATATTCTTATTGGCAAAGCCAGCCATCATTGCTTTAAACTAATCAGCCAAGTCAAATTACTTTCTATCAGAAGAATTTCTCATTTTTCAAGTAATCTTTTTTTTTTTTTTTTGGTTTTTTGGCCACAAGTCATGTGGGATCTTAGCTCCTCAACCAGGGATCGAACCTGCACCCCCCGCATTAGAAGGCGGAGTCTTAACCACTGGACCACCAGGGAAGTCCCTCAAGTAATCATATTAATTCATGTCCTTATGATAACTGTCTTGCTTCTGAATTTTAAGACACATAAAGACAAGGAGTCTTTCTCTCCTAGATGAATTATGATACAAAGATTTTCACTGTTTCTCAGTGATGCTATTTTCGCAATATTCTCTTGGGACTCTTCTTCACACATGATGTATTTTTGACACTGGAGGATGGAAGAGGTCATTAAATTTAAAAATATTGAGAATTTTCCTTTCCTTTGGCACCCTGCAGTTTTTACCCTCCAAGCCAAGCATCACAGTAAGATTGGGACTGGATGAGAGTAGGCCTTGCTTTTGTATACTGGGAGAAAGGCGGTTGGACATGGGAGGTGGAGGAGAAGAACTGGCATTACTGCTCAATCACAACAGATACATTTTAGGAAAGTACATATGGAAGTTGAAGATCTGGGAAAAATGAACCCCTTAAGTCCATTCATGCCTGTATGTGCCATTTAAAGTCTTTGTGAACTACCAGGACACATTTCCCTGGTTTGGAGACCGCTATTTCAGAAGATCACCTGCTCCCTGGGCACTTCTACAGGTACTGTGTAGCTACCATCAAAGGGTCCCTTTTGTGGGTCTCCCTGAGTAGCTAAGCCCAACTGGAACTTTGTAGTGAGAATTGTAGGAAGCAACTGGACCACCTTATATAGGAGGGTTCCAGACAATGAGGCATTTTGCCTTGATGAAGTTTATGAAAAAGGCTCCCACTAGGCACCCAACAGTGCAGTGTGTGTGTGTCTGGGAAATGCTGGTAAGTAGCCAAGAGGCTTCATGATGGCCTTCAGTACTTTAGAGATCACTGTGATCCAGGGTCAGACCTTCTGCCCTGTAGGCTCAAAACCCCAGCTTGTCAGCATGTGGAGAGTAGGTGTACAGTCCACATAACTAAGTTATAACATTCAGATGTCAATGTGCTAATTTAAAAGGAGAAATCATTGTCAAGAGGTCTGACCCCAAAATCTATAGGTAGATCTACATGGAAAGCCAAATGGTGAGCGAAGATTCTGGACAAGGTGGGATGATTGAGATGAATTGAATGTTTAATACTGAATCTGAGATGAATTGAATGTTTAATACTGAATCTGGCTAAGACAGCAAGATATATCCACCTCTATACTTGGTACAACCTTGCCATTAAGATCAGAAGTGATATAATAAAATATATTTAGGCTTTGTCCCTGGTTCCTCGCACAGAGTTCCTGAAACTCTTGGAATTTTGTGAATGATAGGAGTGTCTTTTGTTATTCATGCTAATGAGGGGCTGGATATCTTTAGAATGGGGACTAGTCACTAGTCAATTAGATTAGAGGGTTGAAATTTTCAGCCTCAACCCCTGATCTCTGGAGAGGGGAGAGGGACTGGAGACTAAGTTCAGTCAGGTGGCCACTGACTTAATTATTCATGCCCACTAATGAAACCACCATATAAAAACCCTGGAACAATGAGGTTTGGAGAGCTACCTAGTTGGTGAACACAGTGATGTACTGAGAGAGTGGTGCACCAGAGCATGGAAGCTCTGAGCCCATTCCCACCTCCAGTACCATGCCCTAAGTATTTCTTACATTTGACTGCTCCTGAGTTGTATCCTTTATAATATAACTGTAATCATAAGTATGGCACTTAAGTTCTTTGAGTCATTCTAGGAAATTATCAAACCTGAAGCGGGGGTGGTCAAGGGAACCCCCAAATTTGTAGCCAAGTCAGAAGTGTGGGTAACCTGAGGACCTGGGAGTTGTGGCTGGCTTCTGAGGTGAAGGCAGTCTTACGGGGCTGAGCCCCTTAACCTGTAGGGTCTGCACTAACCCCAGGTAGTTAGTTCAAAATGGGATTGAATTGTAGGACACCCAGTTGCTATCAGAAAGTTGCTGCTAGAAAATACCAGGCAACTTGAATTGTTTGCTCAAAGATCCTCCCACCTGGAATGGCCCAGCCAGCCTTTGCTCCCATGACTCCTTATCTAGGCTTCCCTGGCTGACCAGCTTCCACTTTTTATGGTTACATCTCCCTTCTACACACATCAGCATGTTCAGATGTTCTAGTCTTGTGGGCCTGAGTGTTATTCTTTGCATGTCTCTGCTCTAGTCCACTCTTTTGATAATATAGTGTGACTTTAGCCTGAAGCATTGATAGCCCAGCCTTCTGTTTAGCTCTGGGCCTTGGCATGCCTGGACTCCTTTGGAGTTGTATCTAGAAGTCCCCAAATGCTTCCTGGCTTGTCCTGCAAACCTCATGAGTATCTCTATATCATACAGGAGCAACTGTCCAATGTCACCATGATTTAGCACTGTTTGGATTCAAGTAGTAACCTGCCTCTCTGGTCTCTGACTCAGCCAGTTCAACTGACTGCATTTCCTCTCTTTCTCATTTACTGAGGCACTTGGTAAGATTGCCTCAGACCCAATCCCACAAGCATAGGAAACTGATGAGTTAACAGCTGAATTACATATAACTCCCCGCCCACCTACCCCCACAGAAAACCCTGCCTCTTATTAACTGTAGTGTAAAACTTCTCTGTTAACAAAACAACAACAACAAAACTACAGAGAGCTGTAAAGTTGCTCATACTCTGACCCAGAAACTCCACTTCCAGACCTAAGGAAATAATCAGACACAAAGAATTATGTAAAAGTTGTAAACTGCAGCGTTATTTACAAAGTGAAAAAGTGGATATAACAAATATCTAACAAAGAGGAATACTATGTGATATGCAATGATTAAAATATTTTCTAAGGGCTTCCCTGGTGGCGCAGTGGTTGAGAGTCCGCCTGCCGATGCAGGGGAAATGGGTTCGTGCCCCGGTCCAGGAAGATCCCACATGCCGCGGAGCGGCTGGGCCCGTGAGCCATGGCCACTGAGCCTGCGCATCCGGAGCCTGTGCTCTGCAGCGGGAGAGGCCACAACAGTGAGAGGCCCGCGTACCGCAAAAAAAAAAAAAAAAAAAATTTTTTTCTAAGCAATTTTAAATGAAATACAAGATTTTATAACATTATGCTATATGAACAGGGTGGGTTGTCAACCATATGTGTTGATGATTTAGGTTAGGTTAAAATGTATATATTATGGTCGCCACTCCCCTGGCCGGCCCGACAAGACGCGCCAGTAGCGCGGCACCGATTCCCCTCGGGCTCGTGGGTGCTGCTCTGAGCAGCGTCACCCTTTATACCAGAAAGCTGGCGGGCACTATGGGGAAAAAACAAAACAAGAAGAAAGTGGAGGAGGTGCTAGAAGAAGAGGAAGAAGAATATGTGGTGGAAAAAGTTCTCGACCGTCGAGTGGTAAAGGGCCAAGTGGAGTACCTCCTAAAGTGGAAGGGGTTCTCAGATGCGGACAACACATGGGAGCCAGAAGAAAACCTGGATCGCCCCGACCTCATTGCCGAGTTCCTGCAGTCACAGAAAACAGCACACAAGACAGATAAATCAGAGGGAGGCAAGTGCAAAGCTGGTTCTGATTCGGAAGATAAGGGGGAGGAGAGCGAACCAAAGAAGAAGAAAGAAGAGTCAGAAAAGCCACGAGGCTTTGCCGGGGGTTTGGAATCGGAGCGGATTATTGGAGCTACAGACTCCAGTGGAGAACTCATGTTCCTAATGAAGTGGAAAAACTCTGATGAGGCTCACCTGATCCCTGCCAAGGAAGCCAATGTCAAGTGCCCACAGGTTGTCATATCCTCCTATGAGGAAAGGCTGACGTGGCATTCCTACCCCTCGGAGGATGATGACAAAAAAGATGACAAAAATTAACTCTCCTGAGTACCAGACCCTGTCACATCTGACTGTGGGTTTCAAGTGGGGAAAGAAGGAGTTCTACTTGTCTTGACACTGTAGAGGGGGCTTGAGAAGATGTCCTTTGAAGAGCCAGTATAGTTTCTGTGCCCTACAGCAGCCCAAGTGCTTTAAAGCCGCTCCATGCTGTATAGTTTGCACACCCATCCCAGTGGAGGGAAAGGAGGCTCAGTGTTTCAAGGCAATCCATTCTGAACTTTGCTGAGAAAAGCAAAGGGCCTTCTATGAAGGACAAAACTTGCAGAATGGGATGTGGGAGAGCAAAAGCTACTGTAGATCTTCAGAGAGCATCTCCACCACCCACAGCCTTCTTCCCAATAGTGTTAACTCTGCATTTTTACAGCGTAGCATGTATGTAGTTTTTGGCTATTGTGTATTATTTGGGGTGGGAGGGATGGGGTGGGAAAGAAGGGAGATGGGTTAGGGTCATTTTTGTTAAAATTTGGGGCCTGTTGGGAGGAAATGGTGAAACAAAAGGAACAACAACTAATGATGATTTGGTTCTGGGTCCAGAATATTTCATCCTTTCAAAAAATGTCATTGGCAACCTAAATGAGGTCTGTGAGAGACTGTTGAAAAGCTGTGAATGCCTGAAACTTAGAAGCCAAGGTGTTCCCTGCCTGAGCTTAATGCTCTTCCCAAAAAGCATTAATCTTTGGTAACTTCTTAACTTCCCAGTTAAGAAGTTACCAAAGTTGCCATTTGGGGGATGGAAACTGGTTGAGGAGGAAAAGTCTTATTGGAGTGTATACACAGGCAGATCATTCTGTCTTAGAGGTGCTAATTCTTGAAATTGACAAGAAGACCCTTTCTTTCCCGATTTTTGAAGTTATAAATATCAGCTTCTCCATCCAAGCCACTGGCTGAAGTATTTGGGGAAGGGCAGAGGGTGGTATAGGAGATGGGGGAGTAGGCAAAGACAAGGGCCGGTGCTCTTAGGGTGGAAAACTCTTGGAGCCTCTGTTTTTTGAACTTTGAAACCATTGGTGGCAGGGTTCAGTCACTGACAGCACAAGTTCACTGAGTCACTTCAAGAGTTGAAAGATTTCTAGGGCCTCCCTGGTGGCGCAGTGGTTGAGAGTCCGCCTGCCGATGCAGGGGATACGGGTTCGTGCCCCGGTCTGGGAGGATCCCATATGCCGCGGAGCGGCTGGGCCCGTGAGCCATGGCCGCTGGGCCTGCGCGTCCGGAGCCTGTGCTCCGCAGCGGGAGAGGCCGCAGCAGTGGGAGGCCCGCATACCGCAAAAAAAAAAAAAAAAAAAAAGAGTTGAAAGATTTCTGAAGCCCTCATCTCAGGAGATTAAATTTTCATACTGGGGCAGTGGTTCACTTTAAAACAAAACAAATTTTTTTAATCCTAAGAATTAACTAAAACCCAAAATGCTGTCTTGAATCATGAGATCCATCAGTTCTTGACATCATTTAGACCTGCATCTAGAACTCCGTTGTGAAATCTTTTTAGGCATGTGTTAGGTTTCTGTGAAAACTTTTGTTGAAGTGTTAAACTTCATACCAACACTGTCAGTTTTTGTCTCAATAAAACTATAGATTTATTTTTTTAAATGTATATATTATGTGCACTGAAAAAGACTGGAAGAAAATAACAAGAACTATCAACAGTTGTTTTCATTTAATGTGAAATTGAGTAACTTATTTTCTCAAATGTTTTTATGAGTGTATATTACTTTTGCAATCAAAATTATTAAAGTTTCATATAAGTACTGTTTATACCGCAGCACTGCTTGATGTCCTTTGGGTTACCCTGAAGAAAGTAGCCTTTTCTCCTTTGGCCCCATCCATCTTCCCAGTTTCATTTATCATTCTCTCATACATACAATTTTCCAGCCACACTGAACTTCTCACCATTCTTTTCGCACAACAGGAACTTGCATATGCTATTCCTTAAACCTGGAATGCTTTTTGCTCTCTTCTATACTTACTTATTCTTCCAGATTCACTTCAAACGCATTTTCAGGCTCCTGAATGCACAGTTGATTGCTTTAGGCTTTGTGCTTTACAGTTCTTTTTTTATATCTGTTACAGCATTTATCACATGGTAATGTGACTCATTTATAAATTTTCTTCACTAAATTGTAATCCTTTCTGCGGTGGGGTGTATATATTATTTACTTTTGTATCAACAGTACCTAGCACACAGTAGGCTACTCAACGAATGCTAAATAAGTAAATTTTAAATGTACTTTTACCTCTAACTCAGAAAAGAATCAAGCAGCTGAACAGATAAATGAATGAATGGACTAGTGGTCAGCTTGACGACCCAGAA
Source organism: Mesoplodon mirus (assembly GCF_964341445.2). Taxonomy (NCBI): domain Eukaryota; kingdom Metazoa; phylum Chordata; class Mammalia; order Artiodactyla; family Ziphiidae; genus Mesoplodon; species Mesoplodon mirus. Next base: position 43,324,131 of record NC_138990.1, read on the forward strand.
CAAATCTGTAGTTCTTGGCACCCAAGCTCAGAAAAGGAATTGTATTGGAGGTAAGCTCCTTCAAAGGCTGTTATACAAAACCTGAAAGTGGGAGAATTTTATAAACATTAACGGAAGACACTTTGCCTCAGATAGCATGCTTTTGGAATTCAGAAAACTGCATGATAATGTCAAGAAATGCCAGTGGCCTATGGTATTCCCTCCTGAGGGACACTTGGAGGCTGTACAAGCAGACTGGCCTGGGGTTGCTATTCGGAGAAAGAAAGATGCACCATGGCCAGTAATGATCAGGGTAGAATCCTGAATTTTCAAAATAGGTTATATATACTCTCTACCCTCATCGTTCGGATCACCCAGGAGGTGACCAAGAGAAGATGAACCCTTTCTGGGGAAGGTTGTATTCATTGACCACACTAAGTGGTGTGGACTAGGAGGAAGTGAGGGAGGTGGAGTCAGAAATCTTTTTGAGTTGATTTTCGGGAAGACCTTTCCAGTGCTCAACAAAATCAGATGCCTGCAGATGGTGGGGAGTGCGGAATGTCCCTCAGATACCTTGACGAGTGGCCTGTTGTTGGGTGGTCTTTACATTGGTTCCCCTTTTCCCCAGGTCCCACAGAGGTGATGTGGACCAGATAGATGCCACACATGCAGTGAGCTGCACTCTAGGACAGGAGCACTGAATTCAGGGAATCTACCTCTTTCAGAGCAAGCAGTAAGCAAGCTTGCTCTTGGTTCTGTAGGGAGACATCACTTCATTTTTCAAGGTTGCTTCCTGCAACATAACCCTGAAATGGTCTGCATGAAGAGTGGTTAGGGCCTTGTATTCTTGGAATACCCAGCAAGATGTGTGGGAATACAGAGACTCATGGAGGAGTCTCCCAACAGATATGTCCTGTGAAACGCCTCACATTCATGCCAATGACCAACACTAAAAAAAAAAAAAAAAAAAGGAACAAATAAAGTGGACTAAGTAATTCCAATTAAAGAAGAGGATCTCTTGAAATAAGAAAAATTGCTTCCTTAACTCATTCTTCCTTTTCAGTATCTTCTGCCTAGTATTTTTCAACCACAATATAAGGCATTGCTTTTTCTTTAGGATCTATAGTTTTCTTCTAAAATCATAAAAGCTGTCTTTCATAGTCCTCTGATGACTTAATTTCCTTTTCTTCTTAGATATTCTCCTGAAAGAAAAGAGAATATGGTATTACTTATGAACAGTACATTATCACAATATGATTCATTCATTTATTCCATAAACGTTCGTAACTACCATGTACTAGGCACTGTGCTAAGTACTTGGAGATACAAGGATGACTGGATAGTTAAGACCCAATCCCTGACTTCAAGGAGTTCATTGTCTATTACGGGAGATATATGTTTGTGTGTGTATATATATATATATATATATATATATACACACACACACACACACACACACACACACACACACACGCAATGCTCCTAGAATCTTTCATAATAAAAAATTGTAATAGTTCTTTATTTCCCAAATTTTCTATAATTGTCATGCATAATTTTTGAAAGAGAAAAATATAATTAAAAGAAAAACAAGTCAAGGAAATAGAAGTAATGAGACATGAGGGAATTCCCTGGAGGTCCAGTGATTAGGACTCGGCGCTTAAACTGCAGTGGCCCAGGCTCAATCCCTGGTTGGGGAACCCACAAGCGATGTGGGCACAGCCAAAAAAAAAAAAAAAATTGAGACATGAGATAAGTAACTGGCTCCTGAGTGGATATCAGCCTCATCCATCCCTCATGAGCACTCAGTCACTTCCAGGATAGCCTATCCCTTCCCAGAGTAGTGAGATCTTAGTGGAATGATGTCAGCCCTGTCCTTCTAAATAACACACATTCTTTGGAGTCTCTTGTGGCCCTAAACACTCTTTAGTGCCAGCCACAGAATCTACATTACAGTGGTCAGGCAACTTCTCTGGTCTGCTCCACAGGATACCTGGGGAATTAGCCCTGGGCCACAGCTGATAGGATAGCATCTGGCCTCTTTAGAGCCTAATTGCTCATTTCCCTGGCTTCCTTTTCTGGATAGCTTTAATTTGATAATTAGCCCAGATATACAAGTCTCCATTCTGTCCTCCTGCTCCTGCCCTACCCTACTGAAACTGAACCTCCCTTAAATCCTGACACCTGCTCAGGAAAGATCCTTGGTGGTTGTAATTGCCTGTTCCTCCCATGTTGGAGATCACCCCTCCTGTTAGTGCTTCCTAAGTTGTGTCTTGCCTATGCTCAGTCCTATTTGCTCCTAGAATACCTCATTGCCAGCCGTGTAGCATGGTTTATGACAATCCATGCCAGGGAACTATTTATGACGACTGTGAAGGTCTGTACTTATATACATTTTGTGTGTGTTTAGTTTCTGTAATGGTAGTTAATTTCTCAATTAATCCTTTAAGATTCAGCTGTCTGAAAAATGGTATAGATGATCTTATTTGCAAAGCAGAAATAGAGACAGATGTAGAGAACAAACTATGGGTATGATGGGGGAAAGGAGGGGGTGGGAGGAATTGGGAAATTGGGATTGACATATATACACTATTGATACTATGTATAAAATAGATAACTAATGAGAACCTACTGTATGGCACAGGGAACTCTACTTAACGCTCTGTGGTGACCTAAATGGGAAGGAAATCCAAAAAAGAGGGGATATATGTATACGTATAGCTGATTCATTTTGCTGTACAGTAGAAACCAACGCAACATTGTAAAGCAACTATACTCCAATAAAAATTAATCAAAAAAAAAAGATTCTGCTGTCTGGAGCCCTCCCAGATTCTGCTAGGCAGAGGTCATTCTTTTATTTGTTCATCAAACATGCATTAATTTCCTACTCATCATTAGACACTGTTTTAGGGACTGGATTAAGACGAAATTCTTGCCTTCTAGGGGCTCACAATCAAGGTAAACAAAGGACTCTAATGTCAGTAATAATAAAGGTATGCATAAAATACATAGCATAGTGGAGAGAAGCCCAAGGTCTGATTTGGGTTTTCAATGATGATTAGGAATTTGCCAACTGGATGTGAAAGGGCAGGGACAGAAAGGGAATATACTTCAGGCAGATAGGGCAGCACATATCGTATAGAGGTATGGAAAGCAGAGACTATCTTAACCAGCTTTGATTTCCTAGTTTATTAGGATAGTGCAGTGCACATACATGTAGGTCGTCACTGAGAATTTGTTGAAAGAATGAAAGATTGGCTGCTTTCCTCACTAGCAGAAGTAGATAGAGGATTCTACTATCTCAAAGGAGTGTTCAAGCAACTCCAACAAAAACTTTTTTTTAGAAATTTAAATTTAGGGGACTTCCCTGGTGGCTCAGTGGATAAGACTCTGCGCTCCCAATGCAGGGGGCCTGGGTTCGATCCCTGGTCGGGGAACTGGATCCCACATGCATTCTGCAACTAAGAGTTCGCATGCCACAACTAAGGAGCCTGCCTGATGCAACTAAGACCTGGCGCAGCCAAATAAATAAATATTTTTTTTAAAAGTGACTACTAAAACTGCTAAAAAAAAAAGAAATTTAAATTTAGATTAAAAAATCTAAACGCAGATACAATTTATCCTTTATTAAGCTCAACTCTCATAGATATGGTTTCCCAGTTAGTTCTACATTAGATCTTTATTTTAACATGTAGAGACATGGAAGGGGAATGCAGCAGACACCAATAAGCCTGGCTCACAGTAATTTCTTTTTCTGTAGAAAAATCCTTTTATAGAGGATGGCCCCCAGCAACTACATCTCTGCTTTTTAACCCTGCCCCTCCCACCTCCTAACCCCAGCTGATTGATATAAGGGTAAACTATACGATCTAAGACTTGTCAGATCAGGGTTCTAAAAGAAATTAAGAGATAGGATGCAAGGCTTGACCATGACACCACCAGGAAAGGAGGCAGTCTGCAATGGGATGGAACAAAGCTGACCCTCTTAGGAGGAGAGACTAGAGAAGAGTGCTAGCAATGTTGCGGTCCCTGGAATCCATTTTCCTTGTGGCTCAGCGGCACTCTGTCCTTTCACCAGTTATATAAGTAACCCTGGCACCCTTCCAAGAAATTCCTCCTTTCTACCCTAGCTGGTTTGATTGGGTTACTTGCGGTCAGAAAACTTGACTACCACAAGGAACAAAGACAGGCATTGGGAGCAAACTTACCCAGTTTCTCTGTGGCTTCCACACAGACACTAGGATACATGCCCTCCGTGTAAGTTGCCACCAGAAGATACAGATGGGTCTTCACAACAACCACACCAGTGTTTTCCTGAATAAAAATAAAACAGAATGCCCTTCTCTTGGTTCTAATTACAGGACAAGAAGTTACGCGCCAGCCACATTTTTCGCCGTTTCCTGACTTCCATATTCATTATGTTTGTTTTTGGACTTTCCACTCTTTTTCACTAATTTAGTTGTCAAAAAGTTTTAGACTGTTGTAATAACAGCATGTGTATTCTGAAAAAAGCTCCCGAATTGATTGTAATATACCCCTATCCCAGTGAGAACAACAGATGTCATGGAAAGGAAATACATTTTGGAACTAGATAGCATTGGGCTTGAATCCCAGCACCTCCATTTTCTGCTGTATGACTATGGAAGAGTTATTTAACCTGGTTAAGCCTCAGTTTCCTCATCTGTAAATGAGGCTACCTAGTTTATAATGTGGGTGAAGTGTGCCTAACCCATAATATAGGGCATACAGAAATATGACTGTCATCCCCTTAATTCCTTATAGGCAACAGTGAACCAACAGACGTTTTAAGCACAAGAGTAATATCACTTTGTTTTTTAAAGAACGAGAATGTAGAGTATGAGGGATAATTGCAGTGGAGAGAGACAGTTCAGGCAAGGTTCAGATGATAAATTCTGGAATGAACATTTCTCAAAACTAGGCTCTCTGTTAGTACTTTCTTTTACATGACCCTTCCTGGCATTAGACTGCTATCTCAAAGATTGCCACTGCAGTAACAGGCTTAGTCTGTTTTAAAGATAGTATCAGGAGAGGCACTGAAAATTGGAGTCAAATTCTTTTCTTAAGGTTTTTACAAAGTTGTCTTCAAATCTTGAACACTCACACTCTTAGCATAAAGAGAATAGTCATCTGCCCGGACACATTTGTAGTCCTTCTCCTTGAAATACAATCCTTCTCTTCTGGTTTTCAACGGGTTCTTGGCAAATCCATTCACAAGTGTTCGGACATCACTGGGCATTACCTGCGGAGGTTAAATAGACTAGAAGTTGGCAACCTATGGTGGACTGGCCAAATTTGTCCCACTACCAGTTTTTGTAGGCCTGCAAATGAAGAATGGTTTTTACATTTTTAAGTATTTGAAAAAATCAAAATAATAATATTTTGTGATATGTAAAAATTACATGAAATTCAAATTTCAATGTTCATAAAGTTTTATTGGAACACAGTCACTCCCATTCTTTTATGTACTGTCTATGGCCTTTACAGAAAAAGATTTAAACTCTTTATGCCCAAACCTGTTTTTTTCTTACATTAAATCCAGGTGATGCTACACATAGGCTCTGCTCCTGGAGTTTGATGAGGGCTGCACTGTCTACATGCTTTGTTCCCAGGAGTGTATCTAACAGTAAGTTCTGCAAATGGCTCATGCTCCCTCAGCCCTGAAAAAGGGAACTGCAGTTGAAACGATCTGCTCTGGCTAGCTTTTAAAAGCCCTGTGAATACAAATGTCCCTAAGACACCCTGGACAGCTTTAATATCAGCATGTGCACTTTGAAAAGATGAAGGGTGAAAATGGAGTTCATCATCCAGTGCCCACCAATACTCAAGAGGAAAACAGAATCATAGAAAATCAGTTCACAGAGAGGGTTATGAGTTTGGAAAATCACAGCTCGTAATTTTCTATCTGTGTCATGGTTTGCATCAGAATCACCTAGGATTAAAACTAAAAAAATAAAAAACCTGACGAAATGGAGAACTACTGAAGTAAACAAGACTAAATGAGTTATACTGGTCATGAGTCCTCACGTTCCTTTCCCACTGACCAACATCAGCACCAACTATGGACACTGATCAATACCCCAGGGGACTAAAAACACCTTAAGGCACCTAAAGCGACATTTTCCGCACAGGTTCCCAAGTCTTCTTGGGCCCTCCTCATCGGGACAAACTCCACAAACACTTGTCATTCCAAGGGATCCTAAGGGCAGGAGTCCCTAGCCCGCCACTCCCTTCGCAGCGATTTGGCCCACGGGGGTTCCCTGGAGCGGGGTTACTGAGGGCGAGAGAGGGTGTGTTAATGTCCAGTCTGGTTGGCTGCGGAGACGCACAGGAGGGGCAGAGGGTTTGGGGGATCGCGGCGGGCCGGACCAGGAGAAGCCCCCTTGCTCTTGGGAAGGAGCCCAACACTCAACCAAAAGCTGGCTTGAAGCGCATGCGGCGGTCAACGGACGCGGGGGGAGGCGGGGCGAGAGGGCGACGAGCCCAGCTATTGGCTGCGGCAGCTGCCCGTCACAAAGAAGCGCTACGGCTGCAACCGCAGACCACGCCCAGCCGTTTGGTGCCGGAGCTACGAGTTTTCTGGTTTCTTCTCAGCTAGACGGGTCTGCGGCAGCGCACTTGCGCGGGGCTCAGGGACGCAGCGGCCAAGTCTCCGGACCGGGCGGTCCCGTGGAATTCGGAGTCCTCCGGCCGCCTCGGCGGCGCGCGGGCTCCTTGTCCGCCGCGGCGGAGGGGTCGCGGGGTGCTCCGACCGAATCTCTGGACGCGAAACGTTCTTAATCTACCGAGGCGACGGGCTCGAGCTGACTGGGCCTCAGGTGGGACGGGCTCACTCTCCCGCCGCAGCCGACGACTCAGGCGCCTTGGGCTGTCGGGCCCGGCCCTGTCGTGGTGCCAGAGAACCGAAGGCCCTGCTAGTCGAGGGAGGGGAGCTGAGGTACCTGTCGCGGCCTGCAGCTTTTCCTTCAGGCCGGGCGGAGGCCACACGCACCTTGCCAGCGGGGTAGGAGGGAAGGGGCGGGGTCGTGAGTGCTTCTCCCTCAGGCACGGGCTGAACGGGGCTGAGGGGCTGGGGGTGGCGGTTTGGGCCTCTCAGAGCTTGAAGACAAGCTAATTGTGTTCAAAAGCCCTTCCTTCTTTCTCTAAGAAGCCCATCCTGGGTGTGCTTCAGGAGCCAGAAGGCTGCAATTCTGCCCATTCCGAAAACTGCAGATGCGACTCCTAGAGGCCAGGCGAGAGTTGCCACACCGGCTCCGTTGGGCCAAGTTGTGGGAAGCCTGGGATTCGAGGGGACGGCGGGTGGGTCTGGAGAGAGCTCCCCTGCTTAAAGGAGGCTGGCTCGGAAGACACCAGCAGAAGCCTGGGTGAAGGCCCCTCTCCTTAGGGAAAGCGTGGGTGTCTAAAGTTCAGAATCCGTTCCACGTCCGTTCACGGTCACGAATGGTGATTATGGATCAAATAGAAGAGAGAATAAATCTGAATTCTCGTTACTAATAAGCTCATTTTTTAGTTTTCCTAGGGGCTCTGTTATTTGTGATCACAATGAAAAGTTTAGACAATGATGTGATAACTGACAGACTTCCCAAGCTCAAGAGCTCAAACGAATGGCTGGCGCCCCAGCCACTTTCCTTCATGGAGGTACAGTAGCAGTGGCATTCTGAAGTTTATACTTGGATGGTTGCATTGACGAGTGGCCTGTGCTAAATATGTTATTCTCTGTGTTTTCTATTCTATTCTTTATTATTCCTTTCTTTCTATTAACCTTGTGTTTACTTCGCTCTCCATTTTCTAGTTTAACATTGGTTATATACCTTTTCTAGTATAACAAAGTTATAAAGTTTCTCCTGAAGCACTGCTTTAACTGCATCACCCAAATTTATATATGTTGTGGTTTTGTTTTTTTAGATCCTTTTTTTTTACACAGCTTTATTAAGGTATACTTGATATACAATGAACTGCATGTATTTAAAGTGTACGGTTTGATAAATTCCTAGCTATGTATTCACACATGAAACCATCACCACAGTCGAGACAGTGAATATATTCAATACTCCCAAAGTTTCTTCATTGTGTCCCTTTGTGAGTGCCCCCTCCCTGCGTGCTTTCTATCACTATATTTTATTTTTCTTAAATTTTATTTTTATTTTTTAATTATTTTTTTAATTTTATTTTTTTATACAGCAGGTTCTTATTAATTATCCATTTTATATATATTAGTATATACATGTCAGTCCCAATCTCCCAATTCATCCCCCCACCACCACCCCACCACTTTCCCCGCCTTGGTGTCCATACGTTTCTTCTCTACATCTGTGTCTCTATTTCTGCCCTGCAAACCAGTTAATCTGTACCATTTTTCTAGGTTCCACATATATGTGTTAATATATGATATTTGTTTGTCTCTTTCTGACTTCACTCTGTATGGCAGTCTCTAGGTCCATCCACATCTCAACAAATGACTCAATTTTGTTCCTTTTTATGGCTGAGTAATATTCCATTGTATATATATGTACCACAACTTTTTTATCCATTCGTCTGTCGATGGGCATTTAGGTTGCTTCCATGACCTGTATGCCTGGTGATTTTTTAAATTGGATGCCAGACGTGAATTTTTCCTTGTTGAGTGCTGGAAATCTTTGATTTCCAATAAATATGCTGAGCTTTGTTTTGGGATGTGGTTAAGTTACTTGGACACAGTCTGATTTTTTTCATGTCTTGCCACCAAGCTTTGTTAGAACTGTAGTATCATTTAGTGTATGGCCAATTTTGCTTTAGTACTTATTTTGTAAAACCCCTGTAAGTACTCAACTCTGTTTTGTGCACCATAAAGTTTGTCACCCTGGCTGATGTTAAGAGGAATAACTCCTGGGGTTGTGTGACCTCTAGGGATTGTTCCCCTAATCCTTTCAGGTACTTCTTTGCCCAGTGTTTCTTTCTGTAGTTTCCGCACATGCATACAGTGTTCAGCATTCACCTGAAGATGCAAGGGGGACCCTCTACAGCTCTAATCCTCTGCAGATCCCCAAAGCTCTTTCTCTGTATGACTTTCTTCCCTCTGGTACTGTGCTCTATGAACTGTAGCTACCCTGGCCTCCCCAGACTCCCAGCTCCCCTGCTCATTTCAGGGAGACAGGTGGATTCCACCTGATTTCCTCCTCTGTGTGCCACAGTCTGGAAATTCTCTCCAGGCTCTAATGAGCTATTTTAAGGCTCACCTTGTGTTCTGTATCTCAGGGGCCACTGTCCTTCATAGCCTGATGTCGAGTGTCTTGAAAACTGTTGTTTAACTTTTTTTTTTTTTTAAGGTAGGAGGATAAATCTGTTCCCTCTTATTCTATTTTGTCTGAAAGTGGAGGTTTTCATCCCACCCGTTAGTTCTTCAGTATTATTTTTTTTCTTTCTTTCTTCCTTCCTAACTTTCTTCTCCTGTTCCATTCTTTTATTTATCATTTCTGGGACTCCAGTTATCAACTTGTTGAACCTTTTGCTATTGTCTCATAAGTTGCTACAACTCTATTCATTTTCCAATCTTTTTTCTTCCTGTTTCCCAGACTGGATAAATTCTAATGATTTGAATTCAAGTTAACTGACTCTTTTTATGTCATCTTCAATCTGCTGTTAAGCCCATTTAAGTTTGTTTGTTTTTTAAATTTAAGAACTGTATTTTCCACTTGGTTATTTTTCAGTCTCTGTTTTTCTGCTGAGGTTTTCTATTCATTCATTATGAGCATATTTTCCTAAAACTTCTTAAACATAGCTATAATAGTTGACCTAGAATCCTTGTCTGCTAATTCCAACATATAGGCCATCTCAGAGTTGGTCTCCAGTTGATTGTCTTTCTTGTGTATGGGTCACGTTTTCCTGTTTGTCTAGTGATTTTGGACATTATGAGAGATACATTGTAAAGGGTCTGGATTCTGTTATGTTCCTCTGATTAATACTGAGTTTTTGTTTTAGCAGGCAGTTAACTTGGCTGAACACGAACTCTGAACTTTGTCTCTCCTGCAGTTGGCAGCAGGTGAAATCACTGTTTAGTCTTTTTTAGCTTTAGCTGGGCTCCACAGAGTCTGCTTTGTGCTTATGTAGTTCAAGGGTCTGCCAGAGATTTGGTCTGCAGAATTTGTGGCATTCTGTCTATGGCTTTCTCCTTTCAGGTATTTCTCCTCTTCATGTTCCTGCTGCTATGGTTGCCCTGAACTCTGTCTTCTAATTTTTGAATCTGTAAAACTGTGTATTTCTGTCTGTGTTTGAGCTACCTTGTTTAGCTATGACTGAGGCCTGCTGTTAGACAAAAGTCCATAAAGAACTGAAAACTTTTCCAGCGCTGTTCTCTTTGTCCAAGTGTTGACTACCCTTTAGTTTCTTCCTGCTCTGGGTCAGTCTCCAGTGTCTTCAGATGGTTGTTTTAATATTTCAGTACTCATCTTGGTTTTGAGAGCAGTAGATTTAGGAATAGCAACTCTGTGAGTCAGAAAGAACAAAGAAAATGAATTTGTAGTTAGATACGTTTGAATTTGAATTCTGGGCCCAGTGCAGGATTTTCTAGGCTTCGGTTGTTGCTTAACTCCCTTGAGCCTTAATTTCCTTGTGTGTTAATGGGGAAGATTAGTTCTTAGATTTTGAGATTTTACTCATCTATTCTGGAAAACAAGGGTAGTGGAAATGAAGACAACTAATTCCAATGACAGTTAATTTGAGAATATTTTATTTTTGTGTAATTATGAGAGGATTTCAAAGGCCCATCCCAAATGTCTACTTTGGGACTCTTTTATTATTAATCATCTTTTCCATTGTGGAAAAATTATATCATAAAATTTACTCTTTTTAACTATTTTTAAGTGTGTAAGTCAGTGATGTTAATTACATTCACATGTATGCTAGAAATCAACCTATTGCATTTTCTGACATGTTTAATTGTGGAAGATTTGTTATGAAAATGGAAAAATTTAATTTTATGAGCTATTTGCTGAAGATTGTGTTGCTTTAAAATACTGAAAATGTGGCTTGTTCATAAAAAGTATTAATATTTGATAGCTATAATGACTAAATGAATTCAAATAGAATTCATTCATGAGTAAATGAATTCAAATAGAGGCCTGATTATATCACTGTATAGGATGTGAAAAAAGGTGGGTTTTACCTACCATGTGTGTCTGGGCAAAGTCATTTGACCATGTTGGGACTCAAAATGTCTGTGATCTGAGTTATTTTTTCCCTAGAATGAACTGTAGCTGAGAGCAGAAAGATTCAAATCCTCTTTAAAAAGTACTGATGAGGGCTTCCCTGGTGGCGCAGTGGTTGAGAGTCCGCCTGCCGATGCAGGGGACACGGGTTTGTGCCCCGGTCCGCGAAGATCTCACATGCTGCGGAGCGGCTAGGCCCGTGAGCCATGGCCGCTGAGCCTGCGCGTCCGGAGCCTGTGCTCCGCAACAGGAGAGGCCAAAACAGGGAGAGGCCAAAACAGTGAGAGGCCCGCGTACCACAAAAAAAAAAAAACAACAACAAAAACTGATGATATGATTTGAAGTAGAAAAATTGGATTTACAGAGAACTTTCCAGGGATATGTATGTCACATAAAATATTATGAGTCTAGGTAGTATTAATAATTTAATTTTCAAATATTTGATTTTCAAAATGTCATTCTGTCATTTTAGGCATTAGCTAAAGAAGATATTGATGCAGCTGTTCAATCAATATTATACAGAGAAAATTATATAATTAAGGTAAGAATTGGCTGCAGAATGTGTCTCAAAAATTAAATTTTGTTTTTCCATTTCAGATGTAGTACATTGTCATTATAAAAATTTTAGAAAATATAGAAAACAAAACACTCATTAGCCTTTAGGATTGAACTTAAAAGAGCTCTGAGATTGCTTTAATTTAGATCCTCTCTTCCTATACTTTGTGAGGACTCTTTTATAGATACCTTATAAGAGTTTCCTCCTACTCACTTGTTCCTTCATGTTAGTGGGGCTTCTGTGGAGTCACTATGTATTGTTAAAAGCTTTAAGAGCTGTTATTAGAACACACTGACCAATTATTACTCAGGTATACATAAATAAGAACAAGGCTTTAACTGTAGCAGGATGGGCTTAATTATAAGATAAGATGAATGTCTATGTGAAGTGTACTAAACACTGGAGTGGGTAGCCTATTTTTGTTTTTAAGAATTTTCTTTAGAGTTGTTTAAAAGGGAAAGGAACTGGTCACTGAGAATGGTTGAAATGTGCTATGACCTGAAGTTACAGAGGGATATCTCCTGGAGAAGATTACAGGGTTTTTATTATTTTATTTTTTTCATTTTAAATTTCATGTTGTTGATCCTAGTAATCACATGATTACATTCGCTAGATGAAAGGTATATGAGAAGTTTTGGTGAGAATGATTTAGTTTATAGCCTAATTTAGGCATTTTCTTTGCAGGCTATTTGTCATTTTTACCAGGTTGTGCTACTGTTCTGTCTTTTTTTTCCCCCATAGAATATTCTTTTTTTTTTTTTTTTTTGGCTGCGCTGTGTGGCTTGTGGGATCTTAGTTCCCTGACCAGGAATTGAACTCGGCCCCTTGGCAGTGAAAGTGTGGAGTCCTAATGACTGGACCGCCAGGGAATTCCCTCCATAGAATATTCTTCTTCCTCATTCTGTGTCATTCCTTCTCTTCCTAGATAACTGTATTCTTTAAGGCCCATCCCAAATGTCTACCAATTTGGAAATCTTTTAAAAATTTAATTATTTTTCTATTGTAAAATACATATAACATAAAATTTGCTTTTTAACCATTTTTGAGTGTACAGTTCAGTGACATTAATTACATTTATGTGTTGAGCAACCATAACCACTATGTATTTCTAAACCTTTTTCATCACCCCAACCAAAACTTTGTACTCATTAAGTAGTAACTTCCCAGCTCTCCTTCCTCAGGCCTCTGGTAACATCTAATTTATTTTCTGTCTCTATGTATTTGCCTATTCTAGACATTTCATATAAGTGGAATCCTACAATATTTATCCTTTTGTGTCTGTCATATTTCACTTAGCATATTGCTTTTAAGGTTCATCCATGTTGTAGCATGTGTCAGAACTTCACAACTTTTATGATTGTATAATATTCCATTACATGTATATACCACATTTTGTTTATACCTTCATCTGTTGATGAACACTGGAGTTATTTCCACCTCTTGGCTATTGTGAGTAATGATGCAGTGAACACTGGTATACTAGTGTCTGTTTGAACCCCATATATCTCTTGCTACATGGTCCCTCCTCCTATTGTTTTGTAGATTTGTTTTGTAGTCTGTCTTCAGGGAGAGCAGGCATGTTGTCTAATTTATTCATGTATTCTTTGTTCCAGTATTGTGTGTGTCACACACAAGCCAACCATATGATTTAATTAGTGGATGATTTTGTGGGTTATTCTTATGAATATAAATTAAGTTTAAATTTTGGAACAAGAAAACTTTAAGATAATATATTTGTCTTTCCTATCACTGTTTACTAGGAACTAGATAAGTATTTAAAGCATCATGACTTCTTAAATGCAAGAAGAAAAGAGATACTATATAAAAGATGGGTTGATCGTGTGGCGGATCCTCTCCAGAAGAAAATTATAGAAAATGTTACTTCACATAAGAAGATTAAAAAAAGGAGACAAGAGGAATTAGATGGTTTTTTAAAATACGTAAATAAAAAGGTACTAAGAGATCATTTGTTACTTTTTTCAGTTGCTTTAAAAACTATTGTTATCTTTTTTTATAATCATCCAAACAGCCTGCCCTTCCCAATTCTGTATATGTGTAATCTGTACTCTTGTTATAGCACATACTATTCTTAAATCCAGGGCATGTGGAAAGGATGGAGGGAAAGGGTTAGGTCTGGATTTAAATGTGTACATTAGAATAATTTTTCTTTCTTTCTCCTATGTAATTGTTAATTTTATATACCAATTAAAAAAAATTGGACTCTAGGTTCAAGATATATTTTTTTTTGATTTTTTTGTTTTTTATTCTGGAACTTGATTATTTACAAAGCTATAAAATATTTCTGTTCTGGCATTTTTAAGAGATCTGAGATGTTTGAATATTAAGTATCTAAAAACAAATTCCCGTATCTTTTAGTGTTCCAACATCCTTTATTAAAATCTTGCAAATTTTAAGTAGATTCCTTCTATCACTATAATATTTCTTACTTAGATACATTAAATTTAATTTCCAATTTGGTCTTCCCTTCCCTTTTGCATTTGTCATTGATAACATTTCAAAGCATAAGAGTGGAACTGTGTGTTTGACTCTTGAGTCCTGTTATGCTCAAAATTAATTATGGACTTCTTGTTCTTATATGTGGTTTTATTTCCTGCCTATAGGGAAATGCATTTATAGAGCATTATGATCCAAAAGAATATGATCCTTTTCACATGAACAAAGAGGACCCGAATTTTCTGAAGGTAGATTTCTAATTTTAACTTTGGTATTATGTGGTTTGCTTTTTTGAGCAATCCTAATATATAAGTAGTCCTTTAGTGATTTCCAACGAATGCAGTAAAATCTTAAGAATCGTGTCCCATCTCCATATCTTAGAAAGGAACAAAAAAGCCAAAGTCCAAAGTAAATTAAACCTCTGTAAAATTTGAAAATATTGTATAATAATTGGGTGATAGACAATGTTAAAAAATTTCAGACTTTTAAATTTGTTACAAAAGTAATATATTCTTACGATATATAAATGAGAAAATCAATTTTAAAATAAAGAATAAGAGACCACTCACAATTCCATTACCCAGAATGAACTCATGAACATTTTTCTGTATATTCTTCAAGACTTCTTTCTAATTGTAAACCAACTATACTTCAATTTAAAAAAAAGACTTCTTTCTATGTGTAGGTATATGTACACATTTTTATTTAACAAGAATGAGATCATACCACGCATTAGGTTTTAAAATCTTTTTTTTTTCTCAGTAGTTTATGATTTGCTTTCTTTGTCAATAAATGTAAATATACAATTGTAATCAATGCATGGTATTCTGTTATTAATAGCTAACTTGCACTGAGGGCTTAACCAAATGTTAAGATTTCTTTTCACTTTATTTCAGCATTCACTGCTAATTTACAAATAAGGCAAGTGAGGCACGGGTAGGTTAAGTTACTTGTCCAAGGTTACACAGCTGTAAATAGCAGAGTATGCGTATGTTTCTAAACACGTATACTATCCTGCTATACCATCTTTTTTTTTTTTTTTTTAAACATTCCTTTTTTTTTTTTTTTTTGCGCTACACGGGCCTCTCACTGTTTTGGCCTCTCCCGTTGCAGAGCACAGGCTCTGGACGCGCAGGCTCAGCGGCCATGGCTCACGGGCCCAGCCGCTCCGCGGCACATGGGATCTTCCCGGACCGGGGCACGAACCCGTGTCCACTGCATCGGCAGGCGGACTCTCAACCACTGCGCCACCAGGGAAGCCCAAAACATTCCTTATTTTGAACCTCTAGATTGTTTTTGACCTATTGTTATAAATGACATTATGATGAACATCCCTGTAACTATTTATTTCTTAATTTTTTCCTTTGGGTAAGTTGCTAGAAGTAGAATTGCTGGGTTAAAAATTATGCATGGGGGTTCCCTGGTGGCACAGTGGTTGAGAGTCCGCCTGCCGATGCAGGGGACACGGGTTTGTGCCTGGGTCCGGGAGGATCCCGCGTGCCGTGGAGCTGCTGGGCCCGTGAGCCATGGCCGCTGAACCTGCGCGTCCGGAGCCTGTGCTCCACAACGGCAGAGGCCACAACAGTGAGAGGCCCGCGTAACGCAAAAAAAAAAAAAAAAAAATTATGTATGATTTTAATTCATATCACAAAATTGTCCTCCAGAATGGTTATATAAATTTGTACCTCCTCCCGAGAATCTATTTTTTCCACACTTTTGCTAATAGTGGATATTATTAAGGAAAATAAAACAAAAAACCTACCTTGAATCATAGACATTTTAAACTGCTGGTAGTTGCAGGGCAAAGCAGGTCTTTTAAGGTTTTCCCCAAATTGGGGTGTGTGTGTATGTGCTGTTGTCCCTATTTTTATAGGTCAGAGTTAAACTGAGAGTTTAGAGTTAGATCCTTAGACATACTAACTAGTAGCATACCTGGTAAGGGTTAGAACTGGGATTTGAAATCAGATCTTTTTTTTAAAATAAATTTATTTATTTAATTTTTGGCTGTGTTGGGTCTTCGTTGCTGCTTGTGGGCTTTCTCTCATTGCGACAGGGGCTACTCTTCTTCGTGGTGCGCGGGCTTCTCATTGCAGTGGCTTCTCTTGTCGTGAAGCACGGGCTCTAGGCATGCGGGCTTCAGTAGTTGTGGCTCGCGGACTCCAGAGCACAGGCTCAGTAATTGTGGCACATGGGCTTAGTTGCTCCGCGGCATGTGGGATCTTCCCAGACCAGGGCTCGAACCTGTGTCCCCTGCATTGGCAGGCAGATTCTCAACCACTGCACCACTAGGGAAGCCTGAAACCAGATCTTTTGGATACCAGAATTACATTGTGTTCTTTCACCATGTTGCTGCTCTAAATGAAGCTGATGGGTGACCTCTTAAGGTAAGCTGAGCACTTTGAGGTTATAGCAGCAGTTCTCAAAGTGAGGTACATAGACCTTTGACAGCCCCAAAACCCTTCTAGGGGGTCCATTAGGCCAAAACTTTTCATAATAGTGCCAAATTTTATTTGCCTTTTTCATTGTGTTGACATTTGCACTGATGGTACAAAAGCAATGTTGGGTAAAACTGCTAGTACCTTAGAACTACTTAAGTTAGTGTTACCAAATTATACTGGTACTGTACTCATATTCTTCACTGTCATGCACTCACAGTAAAAAAAAAAAAAAAAATTCAATTTCACTTAAAGTCCTTGATCAAACAGTAAAAAAATTATTAATTTTATTAAGTCTTACTTCCCCCTTTTTTTATTGAAGTATAGTTGATTTACAGTGTTATGTTAGTTCCTGGTGTACAGCAAGGTGATTTGGCTTTTTAGTTTTTCAGATTCTTTTCCATTATAGTTTATTACAAGATATTGAATATAATTCTCTGTGCTATACAATAGGACCTTGTTGTTTATCTGTTTTACTCTACGTAGTAGTTTGTATCTGCTAATTCCAAACTCCTAATTCATCCCTCCCCTCCAAGTCTTGGTCTTTTCTACACATCTTTTTAATATTCTCTGATGAAATGGGAGGTATGCAAAGAGCATTTCTGCATACTGAAATACAGTATGATTGTTTGAATTGTGAGCTGAACTGGCTGATTTTTTTTTTCATGGAACATCATTTTTACTTGAAAGAATGACTTACAGACTATGTTCATTAAGTCTTGGGTGTTTGGTAGACATTTTCTGGAAAATTAATGAAGTGAGTGTCACTTCAGGAAAAACAACTGACAATATTTGTTGCCAATGATAAAATGTGAAATTTAAAACAAAAATTTGAATTTTTGAAATATCATACTGACCATCCTGTGTGACAGTGTTCCAATACTCAAAGACTTTACTGATGAGATTGGTGATGATATGAATGAATGTGATTGTTGTATAATGAAATGTATTAACATTTGGAAGACCTCACATAACTCAGTGATCTTATTTTCTCTAAACAACCAATTCATGATGTGGATAAAAGATTCATTCAGAGTTCAAGTTCAAGATGGACCAATGGATTTTAATGTAGCAGAGTTTGAATAATTCATTGATATGGTTTCAGATTCTACATCATAACTGACCTTTAAGAAGCTACCACTTGTTGAGTTTGGCTGTAATATTGATATCTAAAAAGAATATCCACAGTGATCTGAAAAGGCTATTAAAACAAGAGCTAACCATGCTTCTTTGGCTGAAGGGCCTTGCTAGGAGATGTATTGGAGTGCCGCCATCTCTTTGTAATGTGTTAAATATATATAATAATTAGATTGCTGTTAGTTTGTAGATGCTGTAATCTTGATTCTTCTAGCATAAGAACCATACATGGATGCTTAGAATAGACTGAAAAAGAGCTGGAATCCAGTCCTCAAAGAAGTGTTTTTCTTGTAGGTTACCATCCCACCATTTCGTGACCCTTTGAAAAAGGCACAATATGACAAAGACGATGGAAAAAGAATTCTTCTTCAGTGCGAGACTGGTACTTAGTTTCTAATTGTTATGTGGTTTCATAACCCAAGAGCAATGGGAGTTGCATTTAAGGATGCTAATTTAGGTTGCTCATCTTCCTACAGGCAAAATATTTACAATGAAAGAATTTAAAGAGGTTGAGAAGGCCAAACTGCATTCCAGATTTCCAGCAATTTCTAATTCAAGGCACTTTATGACTGCAAATGAGTGGCTTAAACTGCCTACAAACTACATAGAGAGTGAATTTTGTAAAAGGAGCAGGTAATGGTTAGTATGATAGAAATTATGGAACCTCTTCGAATTTGAAAACTGTTTCTTGAGACAGTGATATATATTTTGTCATAATTATGATTTTTAAAAAATATTTCATTTTTCAATGAGAAGTCTACTGTAATTCTTGTCTTTGTTCCTCTGTATGTGATGTTTCTTTTTTCTTGGGTACTTTCAAGATTTTCTCTTTGTCTTTGGTTTTCATTAGCTAGTCTATGATGTGTGTAGGTGTTTTTTCTCCTTTCTTCTTGTTTTATCCTCCTTAGGGTTCACTGAGATTCTTGTATCTGTGGTTTGATGTCTTTCATTATTTGGGGAGAAATTCTAGGCTGTTATCACTTCAGATATTTCTTATGCCCCATTCTTCCTGTGTGGTTTTTAAAAAAATTTATTGGAGTATAGTTGATTTAAAATGTTGTGTTAGTTTCTGCTGTATAGCAAAGTGAATCAGTTATACATATACATATGTCCACTCTTTTTTTAGATTCTTTACCCATATAGGTTATTACAGAGTATTGAGAAGAGTTCCCTGTGCTATACAGTAGGTCCTTATTAGTTATCTATTTTATATATAGTAGGGTGTATATGTCAATCCCAGTCTCCCAATTTATCTCTCCCTCGTGTTTTTTTCAAGTATAGTTGATGTACAATATTATATAAGTTTTTCAGATGCACAGTGCAGTGATTCACAATTTTTAGAAGTTATACTCCATTTATAGTTATTATAAAATATTGGCTATACAAACTATCCTTACAGCTTATTTATTTTATACATAGTAGTTTTTGCCTCTTAAGCCCCTACTCCTAACGTGCCCCTTCCCCTTTCCTCTCCCCACTGGTAACCACTAGTTTGTTCTCTGTATCTGTGAGTCTGTTTTTTTTTGTTGTTGTTGTTATAGTTACTAGTTTTTTGTTTGTTTGTTTGTTTTTTGCGGTACGCGGGCCTCTCACTGTTGTGGCCTGTCCCGTTGCGGAGCACAGGCTCCAGACACGCAGGCCCAGCGACCATGGCTCACGGGTCCAGCCGCTCTGCGGCATGTGGGACCCTCCTGGACCGGGGCACGAACTCGTGTCCCCTGCATCGGCAGGCGGACTCTCAACCACTGCGCCACCAGAGAAGCCCCTTAGTTACTAGTTTGATTTATTTTTAAATTTATTTATTTTATTTATTTATTTTTGGCTGTGTTGGGTCGGGTGTTCGATGCTGCATGCAGGCTTTCTCTAGTTGAGGCGAGTGGGGGCTACTCTTTGTTGCGGTGCTTGGGCTTCTCATTGCAGTGGCTTCTCTTGTTGCGAAGCACAGGCTCTAGGTGCGTGGGCTTCAGTAGTTGTGGCACGCGGGCTTAGTAGTTGTGGCTCTTGGGCTCTAGAGTACAGGCTCCGTAGTTGTGGCGCATGGGCTTAGTTGCTCTGCAGCATGTGGGATCTTCCTGGACCAGGGCCTGAACCCGTGTACCCTGCATTGGCAGGCAGATTCTTAACCACTGCACCACCAAGGAAGCCCCTGTTTTATTTTTTAGATTCCAAATGTAAGTGATATCATACCATATTTGTCTTTCTTTGTCTGACTTATTTCACTAAGCATAGTACCCTCCAAATCCATGCATGTTGTTGCAAATGGCAAATTTTCATTCTTTTTTTTCAAGGCTGACTAGTATTCCATTGTGTGTGTGTGTGTGTGTGTATCACATCTTCTTTACTCATTCGTCTGTTGATGGACACTTAGGTTGACTGTATATTTTGGCAGTTGTAAATAATGCTGCTGTGAACATTGGGATGCTTTTGTTTTTTTCAGATACCCAGGAGTGGAAATGCTAGGTCATATGGTAGTTCTATTTTTAGTTCCATTCTTCTTTTTTTTTTCCCTTTCTGAGGCTACAGTTATATGTATGTTAGACCACTTGATATTGTCCCTTAGTTCTCAGATACTCTGTTTTTATTTATTTATATATTTTTTCTTCTTGTATTTCAGTTGGACAGTTTCTACCCACCTATCTTTAAGTTTACTGAGTCTCTCCTCAGCTGTGTCCCATCTATTGATCACCATCAAATGAACCTTTCCTCAGCTTTGTCTTACATACTGAAGAGACCATCAGAGGAATTCTCCATTTCTGATGTGATGATTTTTATTTCTAGTATTTCCATTTGATTTTTTTTCACATAGTTTTAATTTTTCCTAAAATTCTCCATCTGCTCATACATATTGTTCATCTTTCCACTAGACTCTTTAACATATTAATCATAGTTATTTTAAGTTCCTCATTTGAGAGTTCCAACTCAGGTTCATTCTGAATCTGGTTTTGTTGACTGCTTTATCTCTTGACAGTGGGATATTTGTCTTGCTTTTTTTTGGCATGTCTTGTAAGTTTTAGTTGAATGCTAAGCATTAGAGGTAGAATAGTACAGACTGAATATTTATGTCTAGAAATGAATATGCCTTTTCTTCTGTCAGGCATTAGCATGGAGAATTGGGCTTACCTAGTCAGAAATTGAGCTGGGTTTAGGTATTATTATTGCTATTGTTAATTTCAATGCATCACAGACTTCAGATGCCTCTAGTGGTGGGCTGTTGTTACCTTGTGCTTAGGGTAGGGGCTGGGGTACCTGAGGGGTTTTCTCAGGTGTCCCTGTGCCCTCCTCAGTTTTTGGCTATCCCTGCAAGGCTGCATCACAGAGGTGGAGGGAGTGAGGTGTCTCCATGGTCTTGCTTCATCCCAGAAGTATTAGTTGCCCTGCAGCACGTGGGAATCTTCCTGGACCAGGGCCCGAACCCATGTCCCCTGCATTGGCAGGTGGATTCTTAACCACTGCACCACCAGGGAAGCCCCCTCCAGAAGTATTCTGCTGTTGCTTGTTGGTAGGCTCAAAGAGGGAGGTAAAGGAATGTTCTATGTTTTCTTTATCCTAGCCTCAGTTTTAGGCAAGCCCTATATACTTGGGCCTCAAGAGTAGGGTTTTCTTAGAGTTCCTTTCTCTTCTCCCTGTAGCACCCAAACACTGTCTTATGTCTGTGGTTGTTCTTGGATGGTAGTTTCCTGCCCCTCTTCCAGTAGTAGCAGACCTCTGCTGGGTATAAGTATAGGATTCTGGGCACAAGGCAATTTCTTGTGCCTCCTCCTGGGACAGAGGGTTTTTAGTCCTATCCCTATCTTAGTAACAATAGATCCTTAAGTTTGGAACTTCTCATCCCTCCTCCAGAGGTAGATAGATTTTGCTTTTACTCCTCTCCCAAAAGCACTAGATCTTTGCTTATCACCCTGGGGGAAAAAGAGTTTGCTTCCCTTACCCCAGCAGCTTAATGCTTTGCTTTGTAGGGGGGAAGGATCCAGGAAGGTGGGAAGGGCACTTGTTTACCTAGCACTGTCAATCTCTTCCTGCATATCTTTGCCACTAGTGGGGGTTTTCTCTGGTTTTCTGCTCTGTGCCCAGTCTTTCTTGTTAGCACCTGGTGCAGGCCCATGGAAAAGAGCTTGCTCATGAGTGTAAACACTTCTTGTATGAGGTCTCCCCAGCTATTCCAAAATGACATGCTAGCCCACACTTGGCCTTTAAGCATTCATTAAAATTTTAGCTGATATCTTTTGTTTTTAATTATTAGGCTTTATTTATTTGTTTGTTTGTTTTTTTTTTGCGGTACACGGGCCTCTCACTGCCGCGGCCTCTCCCGTTGTGGAGCACAGGCTCCGGACACGCAGGCTCAGCGGCCATGGCTCACGGGCCCAGCCGCTCTGTGGCATGTGGAGTCCTCCTGGACCGGGGCACGAACCCGTGTCCCCTGCATCGGCAGGCGGACTCTCAACCATTGCACCACCAGGGAAGCCCCTAGGCTTTATTTTTAAGAGCAGTTTTAAGTTTATCAAAAATTTAAGCAGAAAGAGAATTTCTGTATATTCTCTCCTCCCCATTCCCCACTTTAGTTTCCTCTGTTAACATCTTGCATTAGTGTGGTACATCTGTTACATTTTGTGAACCAGTGTTGATTCATCCTTAAATGGAAGCAGAACTCTAATAATTTTCTTATTTTTAAAAAATTTTCTGCAAATGGCACTGTAAATGTTACGTAAAACAGAAATAAACCTTAAGACAGAATTCTGAAAGAATGGGCTTTCTACTTTTTTTCATTGTCTTTGAGAATCATAAGCCTAACTCTAGTAATTAGGTAGGGTCCACCCAAACCAGGAATCTGTTCATAACGGATTTAACTCAGGTTGTATGCGAAGGTGATGATATTGAGAATATTGATTTTATAGTGAGCTAATAATGAGCATATGGTAGGTTCCAACTGCAGTATTTATTTTCATCCTCAGGAAGGTTCTGGAGATGACTAATATGGTAAGGAAAATGTTTTCTTTGGATGATTTTCTGGATTTTTCTCTATGTATCACATTGCTCCACTCTCGTGGAGGCTAGTATGTTTGGGGAAGACTGGCTTATCTGAGCCCTTGTACTAAATATTAGTCTTTGTATATATCATATGTAAATATCTTATATATTAATACTTTTAATACCTCTTTCATATTTTCCATCGCCTTTGGTAATTTCTTTGGATATATTTTCCAGTTTACTATTCTTTTTTCACTGTGTTGAATATTAAAATTTTAATTTCTGAAATTTTCTCCCCATACCCACCCCATATACTTGTTCATTTCTGATAGGCTCTTATTGTTTTCTTGTCTTGGTGATTGGATTATTTATTTCTTTAAACATTTTATATATTGCTATTCTACATTCTATATTTGATAATTCCAAATTCTGTATTTTGGGGGGATGCTAATAAATCTTTTTTGTTTTTCTCTGCTGATTCTCATTTATAATGGTTTGCTTTCTCGTATGCTTAGTGAATTTTATTTGTGAGTTCATTTTATCTTTGGGTGTACTATTGGCCTAAATTGGGGAAACTTTTCTATCTACACGGATGATTTGCTTCTGTTTCTCCCTCTGCCAGTAGCTGGGATGCCATCAACCTGGGCCTAGCCAGCTCCCTTCAAATGTCTAGGCTCAGTGTGGCAGTCTCAAGTGTAGTGTCCCCACCTTATAGCTGGCATAGACAGGGCTCAGTATTCTGTTAACTCTGTTATTGGCATCTGCCCTCAAGGATTATTATCTGTTATTCCACCTGCCCTTGCTGCCCACCATTATGGCCCTAAGTTCCCACACCTCTAGCGTCTACTACATTTGTGTGTGTGTGTTTTTCTTAAAGACCCCCTCCTTCTCTTGTAAGACTAGTGACACCTCAAAGGGTACATTCTATCCAGGGTCTAGTTGTTTGAAGTAAATGGATTCCCTCAAAGCAGTGAATTTCAAATTGTGAATTTCAAAATATACAGTAATGGCTTGTAAGACTTACCGAGGTATACATAGGCATGGATAGTTTTAAGGGTCTCAACTTCCAGATTCTGAAGTCTGTGTGTACTCTTTCCAAAAGTTGATCTGCCTGAGAACAAGCCTGCATTCATATGACTTCTTATCCCACTTTTTAAAAGAGAGGCATATCTTTCAACCTGGTTATAAAAAATTTTAAGGTACCAAATAAAGGGACAAATAAAAATACTGGCTTTTGAGAGACTTCCTTTAATGATGAAGCAAGAAAACTTAACCCACAGGTCTTTCTGTATTTCCCTGTCATATATATTTTATTTTACTTTAATTAACTGATTAATTGATTTAAAGGCATGCTACAGAATCAGGGTACTTGGTCTGTGTTGGGTTGCTTTGAATTTGGAGTAGCTATAGCTATATAATTTAGTGATGCTTCTTTTATTTTATTTAATTAATTTATTTTTTAATATTTAAAATGTATTTATTTTTGGCTGCGTTGGGCTTTCTCTAGTTGCTCAGTAGTTGTGACGCACGGGCTTAGTTGCTCTGCGGCATGTGGGATCTTCCCAGACCAGGGCTCGAACCCGTGTCCCCTGCATCGGCAGGCAGATTCTTAAACACTGCGCCACCAGGGAAGTCCCGATGCTTCTTTTAAATATAGCTGGAATATTTTCTGGTACTGTCAGAATTTCAAAATATAATAGCTATAATCCTCTGATAAGAGTTTTTTGTGATTGCTTTCAGATTTGGTGTGCTTTATTTAATATGGTGGTTAAAATCTATTTTATCACATAGTATCCTAAAATTTTCATTGCTTATAAGGCCAATACTCATTTTATCTTAATGAATATTTGATATTTTAAAAAATCTATTAACAAGATACAAACTTATTTAAACTTCCAATGAAAAATTGTAGGTGACAGCTTTAAAATGTTCAAGGGGTTATGTGGTTTTTCAAAACTCTTTTAGGGAGTATATAAACAAAACTGCTTGAACATCACTGCCTCAGAGCTCCTAGTCAGCCATTATTATATATAGTATATTTTTTGTTCATATATATACATATATCTTTACAAGTACTGTAAATTCCTTGAGGATAGTAATGGAGTGGCATAAAGTGCTTGTTTCATGGACTAATGAAGTAATGAGCAGGGAGAGGGGGAGGCCAAAGACCCTGCTGTATAAGTCTAGGTCACTGGAAGGATGGAGGTGCTATCAGCAGAAGATGGAACATAGGAGGAGCAGATTCAGAAATGCAATTGATGAGTTCAGTTTTGTTCATACTGCGTTTTATATACTGGTAGTCCTTTCAGGTACAGATGTATTACAGGTTGTTGGAAAAGTGAGACAACAGTTCAAGGGCGAAGGGGATTTGAGGTCGGAGAAGTAAATTAAAGAGTTGTTCACTTTGGAAATGAGAGTAAAAGCCTAAGAATGGATTAGAGAGGCTGAGGAGAGAATACTGGGAAGAAGAAAAATACTGAGATGAAAGGTTGTGCTATAAACTATAGGAGGTGGGAAGAAGAAAAGGAGACAGAAGAAGCAGTCTGTGATTTGCCACAGATACCAGGAGAGGAAAGGGTGACAAGAAGGATCAGGCACTATGCCAAATACAGAAAACTGGGAGGAAGCCGTTGGATTCCTTGACTAAGGACATTCCTGCCCCTACTTTTAGTTGCTCTGAGCAAAAGGAGAGGTAGTTGAGAAGGTCTAATCCAGTAATACTCTTCTCTTCCAACCTTTTCAATATCGTTTGGTACCCTTAGTATTTACTCTCATCTCAAGGTTCTGCCCCAGGATAGCTTTGCCTGAGAATGTTCCTGCAGACAAATGGGCCACTGCATTAGCCCTTCTCAGATAGATTAACACAGGAAACCCTTTTGTCCTCTTGTTAGTAGTGCTTCATACCCTAATTTAAATGTTTGCCATACCGGTTTCTTTTACTCAAAACATATTTCAAAATCCACATTCTCTAGGAAGATTCATTCTGATTAAATCAGGATCAGACTGATCCTTTCCATTAATTCTTTGTGTGGCTATTTGCATGCTAGGTGTACTGGGTATGTTAGTTATGATAATGGCTCTTGGTTTCAGACAACTGAAGCCACCCCAGAAAAGGAGTCATTATTGAGGACTTAACACTGCTCATGAAATCATTGGGAGGTCTTAAGAAACAGGGCTGAATTTCAGAAATAACTCCCAAAATCACAGTGTAGAATTGGGTGGCCAAGGGATGTGTTTCTGCTATGATCGGGAAACTGCTGAATCAGGAAGCTGCTGCTCTAGTGGTTGGCTTAGAACCCCACCAGCTCTGCTGTAATCTGTGTTAGCAAAATGGATGCTCCTCACAGGGCCAGTATCATCCTTCCAACCGACGCTTTTCTTAAGATTTGTTTATTATTTATTTATTTACTTAATTTATTTTTGGCTGTGTCGGGTCTTAGTTGTGGCACGCAGGATCTTTCCTGGCGGTGCACGAGCTCTTCGTTGTGGTGCGTGGGCTTCTCTCTAGCTGTGGCCTGTGGGTTTTCTCTTCTCTAGTTGTGGTGCGCTGGCTCCAGGGCGTGTGGGCTCTGTAGTTGTGGCGCGCGTGTTCCAGAGCGCGTGGGCTCTAGTTGAGGTGCACAAGCTCAGTAGTTGTAGCATGTGGGCTTAGTTGCCCAGTGGCATGTGGGATCTTAGTTTCCCTGACCGGGGATTGAACCCGTGTCCCCTGAGTTGTAAGGCAGATTCTTTACCACTGGACTACCAGGGAAGTCCTCCAACCAACTCTTGATTGGGGCAAGACTAGAGGGATCTAAGGCACCTGCCTGCCACCTTATGGCAAGGGAGACTGGGAAATGGGGTGTTTGGGTTCTTTCTTAGGAAAAGCATTTTACATTTATGCTTGTAAATGACAACCTCTGTAGCTCTTTTTACATTTAGAGTATAAGCCGTAGGATATAGGGAATACTTTAAATTTTGCCTAGCTGATTCTAGGGTCTCAGTAAATAGTAAACCAGTCTCTATCATAGTTTCAGCAATCTGAAACACCCAAGAATGCACACCAGTTTGAAGTAATGATATTTTGGACAATATACATAGCAGTCAATGTATAACAATGATTTCTGTATAAATGCAAGCTAGTATTGTTTTCAGGACATCCTCTCACACCTGTTATCTTATTAAAGGTTAAAAGTAAAAGTGAATTTTAACGAAAGTAGTTTTGACTTGAAACCCTCTGCAAAAACTCCTCATCTTCTGGAATCCCAGCAAGAAGAAAAAGCAGTTGTTTACAGGTAAGCCTATTATTCCATAGCTTTGTTCTTCTTTCATTTAACATGCTTGACTGTGTTTTCCTCCCCTGCCATCATTTTAAGTTGCTGGAGTCAGTGCCAAGGAATACACCAGACTCTTGTGGCTGGACATTAGGCATTTCCCACCACTGGGAAAGGTGGCAACTTTCCTCAGCTTTTTCTGGTTTTAAAGAACAAACAGCTGACACATTCAGAAATAACAAGCATAGACATAGAAAAACGTTGTTAACAACTCATACTAAAGTTAAAGGTTAGGAGGTTTTTGACTGAATTGGAGCGGTGAAAGTGGAATTTCGGACTAGTTCTGGTGGTCGTAGCTGTTACAACATTGTACCCGGAGTGAAGAGAGGTTGTGAGCGGAAAAGTGGTACAGACTACTGTGTGTGTAACATGGCGAGTCATCTCAATGTACTAGTTAATGGAATGAAAAGTGAGAGATTTCTCTACAGAGTTATATAACTGGTTAAGTATCTGATTAAAAGTAATGAGGTCCATCAGACATTGTTTTCTTTTTAACTTCTTTTTTTTGACTTTTTGAATTTTATTGTTTTATACAGCAGGTTCTTATTAGTTATCTGTTTTATACATATTATTGTATATGTCAATCCCAGTCTCCCAATTCATCCCCCACACACACACACTTTCCCCCCTTGGTGTCCATACGTTTCGTCTGTACATCTGTGTCTCAATTTCTGCCTTGCAAACTGGTTCATCTGTACCATTTTTCTAGATTCCACATATATGTGTTAATATTCGATATTTGTTTTTCTCTTTCTGACTTCACTCTGTATGACAGACTTTAGGTCCATCCACGTTTTTACAAATGACCCAATTTCGTTCCTTTTTATGGCTGAGTAATATTCCATTGTATATATGTACCACATCTTCTTTATCCATTCATCTGTCACTGGGCAGTTAGGTTGATTCCATGAACTGGCTATTGTAAATAGTGTTTCAGTGAACATTGGGGTGCATATGTCCTTTCGAATTATGGTTTTCTCTGGGTGTATGCCCCTCAGACATTGTTGAATGGAATGTAAAATGGTGCAGCAACTTTGGAAAACAGTTTGTCAGTTTCTCAAAATGTTAAACATTAAATTACCAAGTGACCAGCAATTTAACTCCTAGGTTTCTATCCAGGAGAAATGGAAATATATGGCCACATAAAGGCTTGTGTATGAGTGGGTGTACATGGCACCATTATTCATAATAGCCAAAAAGTGGAAACCACCCAAATGTTCATAAAGTGGTGAATGGATAAACAAAATGTGGTGCATCCATACATGGAATATTATTTGGAAATTAAAAGGAAAAGAAGTACTTACACATGCTATACAACACGGATGAACTTCAAAACTATTATACTCAGTGAAAGAATACAATCACAATTTTTACTCTATTTATATTTAAGTGTAATGTTCAGCAAAAGCAAATCTATAGAGACAGGAAGTTGATTATTGGTTGCCTGGGGCTGGAGTTGGGAATGGAGAGTGACTGTAAGTGAGCATGAGATTTTGGACTGATAGAAATGTTCTAAAATTAGATCATGGTGGTGGTTACACAACTCTGGAAATACACTAAAAATCATTGATTTGTGCATTTAAAATGGGTGAATTTTATGGTGCATAAATTATATCTTAGTAAAACTTGATAATAATAAAAAAAAGAACCCAGCAAGGCAGAAGATAAGTGAGCTTACATGATGTTTAGGAGGTTGGCTTACAATTCTCTGTTCCTAAAAAGCCCGAAAGTAAGCTGCAGTAGTTTCCCTTTCCTCATTCTGAATAAACTCAGAATTTGTTGAATAAATACAATGTGGCAGAAGCCAGAGGGCTCTTAGAGGTGCTTGATTCTGATATGTCCAGCAGAGAGAACAGCTGGTTGCCTCATGAGGGTCTTTTTAGTGATTTAAAGTAGAAACAGATAACTGTTAGAGATGGTGCTGGCCATTGTGGACTTCTCAGTGTTTTTGAGGTGTGGTTTAACACTTTGCTGCTTTTTTGAATGGGAGCTGAAGTTGAGGGATAATAGGAAGTATTGAAATTAAGCCCTTTTCACTTGGTAGCTGAAGTCCTTAAAAGATGGAATGCCTTAGCATCACTCTTGTCTGTTAGGCTCCAAAAGAGTAATAAGTTCCTCTGCAATCTGTAACTGCCATGGTCTCATACATATTTGTATGAGTCAGGTTTTAGGATAATAAACATCTTAATCCTATTTAATTTTTATATATTGTATAAAAGGAGAGGTTTTGTCCTTTAATGTCTTTTATAGCAGAGTGTGACTCAGATATGAAGGAGAATATTGCATTGTTGGAGTACCTAGGGACTTAAACTAGAGGCTTAAACTCACGAGCTCCCCCTGGAGGAAGGAGGAATATTATATTTTCTTCCATGAGTTAGGGAAGCATACCAATTACGGCATCGAGGTGGAAGACGCATATTTGTCTTTGATAGAGTTAGACCTTCCCAGGGAAGCCACAGTGGACATCTCTGTGAGGGGGTCATATGTGCCAGAGAACCCTCACGCAGCTATTTGATAAAGCAGCAATGAAATTTCAGATGAAAATGTTACTAGAGCAAGGTAATGCTATTTATTTGGGTTTATTTTTCATAAAAATCTGTAAATTCATATAGAACTCATCAGCTTCAAATTTAAATAAAATATTAAATGCTACAATTGAGTCGAGGGGAGAATTTTTTCCTTTCCGGTTCCTCCCTCTGGAAACACAGGGCAATCCTTTCTGGAAAAAGAACCTCTATGTTATCAGGAGGGATAGAATCCAAGTCCCAAAGAGGCCAACTCTTAAAGGGCACTTTTCTTCCTTGAACTTTCTTGAGCTAGGAGGTAGACAGGGATGAGGACCAGGATGCGGTGAGAGCTGGTGTAGTTCCATTTTGTAATACACAAGGCAGCAATTGCTGATACCAAAATCTGAGCTGCTGAGAAATTGTATGTATACAGAGAAATTGTATGGCAGTCTTCCCGGAAGACAGGAGGCAGTGGGCCACCCTCCCTACCCTCTGGCCCTGCCAAAAGAGAGTGAGTAGAAGAAGCTGAGGCAGGTTTCCTTGATGCAGAGGGAATGAAGAGAGTTGCCCCTGGCAGCTGCACAATAGAGGTGTCCTCTAGAAGGCGGACTGTAGGATTTCCCCAGCTCCCTCTCCTGATTTTGCCCTTCTTCCATCCCTCCACCATCTCTACCATCTCTCTACATTTACCAGCTACCACACCCAAGCCAGGCCCCAAATTTTGTTCCCCTTTATTTAGCCAAGAAAAGCAAAAATTTTCAGAAGGACCATATACTAAATTAAAGTCTAAAGTTTAAAAAGTAAAATAAAAGTCCCCAAGTGTAAAATGTATAGAAATGTAGTTGTTCACAGAGCACAGATTTCTCATCCTAAGGTGACTCTGGTTAAACTTGGTGCCATTTGACTTGTCTAGGCTAGCCTACAGCTTCCCAGTCTAGGGGCCACTTCCCTTCAGTTCTCTTCTCTACACCCTGTGTCCCGAGTCTCTGGAGTGTAGCTTCTGTTAGGAGTGGATTTGAAGAAGTCACAGCCTATCCTCCCCATCTCCCAGTTAGAAATCAATAGGGAAATGATTCGTTTGTCTGAGTCTACAGTCAATCTATCATTCTTCTTTTCTGACTCTTTTTCCCCACTCCTAAAGGATAAGGGGGCTACTTTTTTTTAACTCACAGTAAATGTATTAAGATTTAATTTTGTGGTTTCACTCCTTTTACTGTCATGTTTTAGTATCCTCCCATGTGCTTGCTTGCTTTCTTCCTCAAATTTTAACAATAACCTTCTCTGAACCAGGCAGTGTTTGAAAGGCTGGAGACTAGAGGTAAACAAAACAGATAAATCTCTGATCTTAAGGAGCTCACATTTTGATGGGAGACAGACAGTAAACAGGCAAATATATAATATCACTTGAGCTAGTAATTGCAATGAGGAAAATAAAACAGGAAGTTGCTGGAGAACTACCCAACCAAACAGGTTTAAATGGACAGTGAGGAAAAAAAATACAATAAGTTGCTTTGTAATCATACCCTACACACCCTTCTTATGTACTGTACTGGTTATGGGTCTCTTGATATAACCAGCCCCAAACAGGATTATTCTTTTTTTTTTTTTTTTGGCCACACCACATGGCATGTGGGATCTTAGTTCCCCTACCAGGGATCGAATCCGTGGCCCCTGAAGTGGAAGCACGGAGGCTTAACCACTGGACCACCAGGGAAGTCCTGAGGATTAATCTTGATTTTGCACTTCTGCCCCTCTTCCTGCCAAATTTCTCTTAGTTCAGTGAATAGGACTATAATCCAGAAAGGACCCCCAGGATAAAAGTCTAGGAGTCATTTTTTATTTCTTGCTTTCACTCATTTCCCGTGTCTTATAGGTAATGCGCTCTGTTAGCTCGTTCACTTCTCAGTTCTTCACTACTACCACTGGTTCAAGCCTCTGTGATCTTACCTGGCCTATTGCATTAGCTTCCTAACTTGTTTTCCTGCTTCTGCTCTCGCCCCTGTATAATCATTTCTCCATGCAGCACCATATTCTTTTAAAAATGTTAATTAGATCAGAATTCTCCCCTACTCAAAACCTTCTAATGGCTTCCCCTCACACTTTGAATTTTATTCTAACTCCTTATCATGGCCTCTAACCTCCTATACGATTGGGCACCTGCCTCCTCCCCACCCGTATCACCTGCCATTCTTTCCACGCTCACTATGTTCCTTTTCTTGTTGTGTGAGCGTGCCAACCTCACTCCCATCTCAGGCTTTTGCCTCCGCCAGTCCATCTGCCTGGAGCACTCCTCCCTCAGATCTCTCCATGTCTCATTTTCTCAGGTCACTCAGACTTCGGCACAAACATCATCTCTCCAGAGAAGTCTTCTCTGACTTCTCTACTTACAATACTCTCCCTCATCCATTCCTCCACCGTCCCATCTCCTTTACCTGTGGAGAGGTAGGATCCAGGACTTGAGGTCAGGACAATCCATCATTATAAGAGGAAGGAAGGCAGAGGGCATAGACATAGATGAAACCAGCTTGGTGAATTTTGTGAAGGAAGATTGTTTACTTCTGTTTAGTTCGTTTTCTCACATAAGTCAGAAGGTCATCCATCAGCTGATAGTGAAGGTGGGCAGAGATTCAGAGGTTTGAAAAGAGAAGGGAAGAAGGGAACCTAGTATTTTATAAATCACAATAATCCTAGTGTAAATGAGCACTCCAGGCATATTGACATCAGAAAGCAGGACCACAGGGGTCCCTCAAATCATATCACACATCAGTGCCCTACCTCACCTATAATAGGGTTAGCTCTGTCCCGGAAGCTCCTTGTTTCTGAATCCAGATAGAATGAGGAGAGGCTGAGTCAGGAGATTTAGGTGGGGACCCTGCCTCCAAGTCACTTATCACCAACAGGAGGGCTAGGTTTCAGGGAGATCAGCTCAGCTAAAGCAGAGGAATTCTTTCTGCTCTTGTAAGCCCCTCATCCCTGTATCAATTACACTTTTCTGTCATTTTCAAAAGATTTTAGCAACCAAGGAGCACACACCCTGAGCCTTGGCTGGTAAAAGAGGACACAAAAGAAGGCTGCTTCAAAGGAAACCATCTGCCAGCAGGAATCATTCAGGATGAGGACCAAGAAAAGCGCTCAAGAATTGTTCTATGTCTGAGAAGAGCATCTGCAGTAAACTTCATCTTTGAGTCAAGTGTCTGTATGATAATTAAGAAATGACAATACTGTATATTGACAGTTACCGCAAATGTGTTTCCCCCCAGGAGTTAAGAAATGTTGCCTGAAAGATACAATAAAAATACTAATAGCTACCTTACTTAGCACACATCTCAGTTCACTTGCTCTTTCCCTAAATTGTCAGGCACCCTGAAAATCCGCACCCACATATTCTCCCCAGGTTTCTCCAACAGGCTTTAGAAAATTTAAAAATTCATTTTGATTACCCACGTGCTGATTCTGAGTCTGCAAAGTTACAAAAATTCATTTTGATTACCCCTCTGGCTCCTGTTGAGTTTAACTCCTAGTCACAGAAGACTTAGTAGGACCTGGAGCATAGGAGAGACTTTTGTTTTCCTTAGGCAAAAGGGGCACTAAAAATCAATCCTCGCTTCTACTTGTAGCCCTGGATCATACAGATAAATGGTAAGTTCTCTTTAGGATTAATTTACATGACCTAAATTTATATATATGTATATTTTTAACTAAAACCTGGGGTGGTGTCGGATGGTTGAAGGCCTGGTGGGTGAAGGTGCGTCGTGCGGCGGGGCCGGGGTGGCGGTGGGGGTGGGGTGGGGGGGCCGGCTCCTTCCTCTCTGCGCCCCCTGTGGAGAGAGGTGTAGGGGGCTTGTGGGAAGGGGCTGGGGTCTAAGCATAGTGCTCTAATTTGTTTTTAGAGGAGCTCCCCTTCCCCTCCCAGAACAGTGAGTCGCCGTGCCACCGGCCCCGGAGCTCCCCGAGCGCAGAGCCCGAGGTGGGGAGCAGAGGGCAGCCCAGGCCTGCGACCACCTGCGGCGGCCCCTTGGTGGTGGGGCCCAGGGGGGCCCAGCCCCGGGCAGACCCTGAGGCGTTGCCTGATTGGGTCCTTAAGGCCACGGGTCGGGGAGCCTATAATCACCCACTTTTTGAAACAGGTTTAGGGGCCCTGAGGATTTATTTTTTGTTTGTGATACTTACCGAGTCTACTAGGTGGCAGAGCAAGGATACACTGCTTTCTGAATTCGAAAGGCCTCACTTTTTCAACTGTAATCACCTGTCTCCTCAATTTACTCTTTCTTCCTTTTGGGGATTCTGTTATTTATGGCTGCCACGAAAATGTCCAACTATGATACACATTTTGGGCCAGAACAATTAAAGTGGCCAGAACCCGAGTCAGTTGCTTTGATGGAGGTAAAATAATGTGGCATTTGGGGGCCACCTTTGGGTGGTGGGACATAAATCCCTTGATATTAGGATCTGTTGTGTCTTAATCACAGTTGTTTTCCCCAGAACTAGAACAGCGCCTGGCATGGACATGGCTCTCAAAGAAATTGCCGAATGGGAATGGCCAGGGATCGCATTTGGCCCAGGGTGGTTGTAGTGTTTCCCGTGGTCACCGCAGCGTCAGGACAGCAACAGGGCGGGCTGTGGGTAAACAGCAGTCCCTGAGCTGCCCTGCGGGAGAGGTGGGGGAAGCCAGGTCTGGGCTTGCCAGTTAATTCTTGATACTCCAGGGTCTGGTAAAGCAATGATTTTCTCATAAAGTTTAATTATTTTATAGAGAGAAGCTCTTGGATCTTTCTTCTATTTTACCCCTTTTACTGTGGTGGCAGTAAGAGTGGTGAGAGAATGTGTGTGTGCGCGCGCGCACACAGAAAGATGGATTTCAAAAGTGCTGCTGAAATCATTAACATCTTCCTTATATTTTCTGACAAAATCACCAAGAAGGAGCTATCAAAAACTATTTCCTTAAACGAAGAAAAGGTGGTTCAAAAATCTGATATACAACCAATAGTGTGTATAACATTTGCTAATAATGTTAATAGGATGACTAAAAAAATGTGATTTCTCAAGATGATTGTCAGTGTATGTTTCTACTTCAGGTAAATAGATTTATTCTAAATTTGTGTTGTATTAGGGGAAAACATTTAATTGTTTTACATGATTTTTCAGTTTCCATCTTAAGTGTAAGAAGGCTTTATTTTAAAGCAAGAGTCTGTTTGTTTATATTATCAAGAGGGTTGTATTTTGGAGAAGACCCTAGTTAGCTGTCTGAATATCATTTTAGATTTCATGTGAAGCTGTTAAATATACCAGTAAAAATACAACTCTCTGTTTTGAGATTTCTCTTATTCACAGATTTGGAGTTTGAGTTTGAGGTTTAGTTTATTTTGATGCACTC
Source organism: Mesoplodon mirus (assembly GCF_964341445.2). NCBI lineage: Eukaryota > Metazoa > Chordata > Mammalia > Artiodactyla > Ziphiidae > Mesoplodon > Mesoplodon mirus. Next base: position 43,359,049 of record NC_138990.1, read on the forward strand.
GTTGTGGCAGAACTGAAAGATGAGCCAGAGATTGAATAACATAGTTTTAAGAACCTGTATCACTTTACACTAGATAATTCTTTTAGGTAACAGAATTTCTCTTCCAGATGCTGAATTTTTATTGCCTTTCCACTTGTCCCTACTTAATTCTATGAAAGTAAAAGCTGGAAGATCAGTTCATAGTGATCCAAATGAAAAGCCCTAAAGTAAGGATTTAAGTGCATCAGCTTTACCCAAGCTCATAATGGAAACAGCAAGTCCCTAGATGTAAGACCATCTTGGTCCTCAGCCAGGAGTTCCCAGCTAATTGGCTCTGGACCCGTTGAACTAAATCAAACGTTTGTAGTTTTGACTTATAAATAGGTTTTAACTTATAAAGAGACCTAGCAGAAGTCAGGAAACTTCAAGGGCTTTTAAAACACACCTACAGACTGCCTATAAAGAGGCTTCATTTTATAGAGGATCCCTTTAATTAGTAAGCTTTCTTGGTACTTTAAAAATAATGGTGTGATGTAAGGGATTTGATTCAAAATAATCTGGGTGGGGGGCAGGGGAGTGAGTAGGCATTTGGATGAAATAAGATCGACTCTGAGTTGATCATTGTTGAACCTGGGTGATGGGTTCATGGAGAATTGTGTTTGAAAATTTCCGTAATAAAAAGTTACAAAATATGTTTTGAGGTACAGATGTTAGACTTACACTCAAACTATTGGTAAAATACACTGTATTTTGTCACTGGTTTGTTTCTTCAGGATCTAAACGCTAATATTTAATTCTGTAATTTTAGGCATTGGCTAGAGAAGACATTGATGAAGCTGTGTACATGATATTATTTAGAGAAAATTATGTTGCGAAGGTAAGAGTTGGCTACAGAGAGTGGATTCCAAGTGTGTTCTAGGTAAGCAAGAGTGATACAGAGCAGTGTGGCCAAGAGGATGTTACCATATCGGAGAGATTCATTTTTCTGGGAGAATGAACCTCCTCTGAATCACCCATTCATACTACATAGATCTGAGATTGTGCCATCTCCTCCAGAATCACTAAGAGGTTGGGAGTCCCAGATCTATCCTTAAGGGATCTGAGAGATTGTTCTAACTGCTCCCCGTCTTTGTCCTGGTACTGAGTAGAAATTCTTCCTAAAATTTACCTCTCTCTATATGTTCCCACATCACAGTGGGAATATATAAAGCCATGAGAGATGAATTAGTATTTAAGGATAATGACCAATCAGTACTGATCGTCACTATGGAATTAATAAATTTAAGGAGGTTTTCATCTCAATGAGAGGGATTGGAATTTGGTGTATAATATGTTAACATTTGTACTGTGACTTATAATTTATAAAGGAAGTTTACATGTATTCTGATTTGAGCATCAAAAGAGGTAGGTGGGTTTACCCTCCTTTATAAAAGAGTCAGAGGTGCTGACGCAAGTCTAGTGCTCTTTTTCTTCTACCACTTTTATCACAGTCTTTACTGATGATGAAGGCTGGAGACATGGAATGGTGACCAGGGAATGCTTTGAATTCTTAAAAAGAAGCAGGAGTTTTCTGAGTTAGGAGTGGTTTGGATGTGGTTTAATCTGGAGGCACAGTTGTGGTGTAGAACTGTTCATGGGTTCTTTTTTTTTGTTGTTCATGGGTTCTTTCTGCTCTGTGCTCTCAGGTTCTCTTTCTGAAATTTATACTGTTCTTCACATATCTTATTCTATGACTTTGCAGACTGAATGTGCTGAGAGCTTCGGAGTGGGAACAAGTGTCCCCCCCCCCCCGCTTATTCAAATGAAAATAAATGGAAAACTTCTTAATAATTTGTTTTCCTTGTTTGTATCACTTCCTTAGAGATTGGATACGTATTTTCAGCATCTGGATGTTTTTAAGGAAAGAAGAAAAGAGTTGTTACATTAAAAATGGACTGAAAATGTTGCAAAGCCTCTTCAGCAGAGAATTCTGGAAAAAGTAATTTCATATAAAGGGTTGGAAAAAACAAAACAAGAGAATTCTGAATATTTTTTAAAGCACACAAATAAAACGGTATGAGATTTTTTTTTTTTTTGGCAGCTTTAGAATCACTGGAACACTGGGGGTTTTATTTTTATTTAATTTATTTATTTATTTTGGCCATGCCAAAAGACATGTAGTATGTGGGATCTTAGTTTCCCAGCTAGGGATGGAACCCGTGCCCCCTGCAGTGGAAGTGCGGAGTCTTCACCACTGGACCACCAGGGAAATCCCATGAGAGTTTTTTTTTAATGAAGCATTATTTGAAAAGTTGGGTCAGCATTTTTATTTATACAAAGAGTCTCAAATTTATTTTTGTATCTAAGATGAAATCATGGAACTATAATACAACCTACTGCATTTTTAAACCTGAAATTCCAGGTAGAGGGAATAGAAGTGTTGATTTGGAACTAGATTTATCAGGAATGATTTTAGGTAAATGTTAATAGAATAACAGTGGCTTAAACCATAGAACATTTATTGGTTATTAAGAAATAGAGGGATAGGTGGTCTCATGGTGGGTTCTGGCGGCATAACAATGTCATTCATTAATTATCCAGGTTTTTTCCTGTTGTTCTATTCTGCTATCCTGAATATTTTCAGTTTATGCCCGTCACCCTCACATTTGAAAGCACATTTGGTTGCTTACAGCTCCAGGTATTAGGTCTGTGTTCAAGGCAGGAAGAAAGGGTGAGAAATGATGCCAGGGGGTCCTTTTCTTACACCTCATCTCATCCTTTGATCAGGAAGCAAAAAGAGTCCCCAGAAGCTCCTAGCAGATTTCCCCTCAGGTCTCATTGGCCATAACTGGGTCACACTCCAAGTCCTAGCTAAAAGCAGAGCCAGGAAAGAGTGTGTGCCTTTCCAATCTCTCTAATAGGTTGTGGGCAAAGGAGAAGCGGTTTCCATGGCTGTTGAGTTAGCCAACCATTAGGTGAAGGGATCACCAGTTTATACCCTCTGTTATTCAGTTTGGTTTTACAAAACAAGAACAAAATTTTGGCTTCTTCTATGGAAGATTTTTCTATTTTAACTTTGAGATCAGGACCCTCTTTTGACATTAAGGCCCACCTAAATTTCCAGGTATTTAGCAGAGATCTAGAGTAGTTTGACTGGAATGTTAGAGCATTTAGGTATATTTACTGAGCAAAATTTCTGGATGTGTATGTTAACTACTTCCCTAAATGCCCTAAGAGACAGAGCTCAAGGTTGAATCCAGGTCACTTTGAAACCAAAGTGCAACGTCTTACAAGTATGCCCAGAAGTGTGGCCACACAAGTGTAGGATGGGGAAGCCATGCCTTAGAAAAGCCATGTGTTGAAGTCCAAGTGATTTAAAATGACAGTAAATTCAATGTGAGTCAGCCATGTGAGCTGGCTTCCAAGAAACCATCTGAGCTCTTAGGGTGTATTGAGAGGCGGTGCTTCGAGTGGGAAGCATCAGGCCCAACCTGTCCACCTGGGGATAGTCACCAGTTACAGAACCTTTAGAAGAGGGTGGAGCTGGACAACACTTCACAGGAGGAAAAGTGGAAAGAAATACAGCATATTTAGCCCAAGGCAGAGATGATACAAGGGGAAGTGAAACCTTTAAGTACATATTGTAAAAGGCTGACATGTGGATGAAGAGTAGTTGTGTTTTGTGTTGCTTCACGGGGAGAACTGGCAGTGACAAGGCAGACTTCAGCTCTGTTTTAAGGACAAGCTTTCTGGTGGTTAGAATGACCAAGAGAGTACCTGCCTAATGGAGCAGAAGGTTCTCAAACAAGGCTAGTGGACGACTTGAGACTAAAGCTGGATGATTACTTCTCCCAGAAGGTGGTAGACTCTCACTGCAATCTCAGTTACTTCTGAGGTTTCTTCCAACCCATTGAATCTATGATTTTATATAAGAAATGGAATAAAGTATTTGGCTTTTTTGAATCTTGCAAAAACACGTTTAAATGCAATGCTTTGCTCTTAAGTGTATTTTTTTTAAAGGAAATTATATTTGGAGACTTCTATGATCCTGAAGTATACAATCCTTTTTATATGACAAAAAAGGACTCAAATTATGGAAAGGTAAGTAAGTTTCTTACGTTTACCTATTTATTCTTAGAAGCTCTGGGGTTGGGGAAAACCTGGTCATTTTAGAAGTCTCAGTTATTCTGCATTCATTTAAAAAAAATTCACAAAAGCATTTCCTCTGAGTTTTAGATTAGGAACTCAAAGTAATTTCGACTACTTGGGAATTGACATCGTGAAAAAGGCACTTGCATGTGTGTGATAATTCGTCCATTCATTCATTCATCCATCCACTCACATTCAGCAAACTGGAAGCCCAGGAGGTAGGGGAAGATAAGTGGACAGTGAGTGTGACGAGAGTGTCACAGAACCAGCACAGGGAGAGCTCCTTTCTGGGGGAGGTGAAAGCAGGGATGCAAGAAAGGCCACCCAGGGAACCAGTAGTTGAACTTGTAATGAGTCTTCACATTTTAAACTGACAATACAGGCGTTAAATTTTTGAGATGTAGGTTTCAGGTTTTTTACTCCTGTGTAGCAAAAGTGACCATCTGATAATAACTATTCATTAAAAAAATGTGTGTGGCTCTGAAGAGAAAAGTGGTTTATTTTGCTTCTCCCGAAAACCAAGGCAGATCATGGTTGTGAAGATAGGAAGGTTCTTTTGGCTCTGGGGGACTCACTGTATTGTGTTGGGCAATCATTATGCTGTCTCCTCATTCAGTGGATGTTGTCCTTGCAAATAGCATTGGGTCAAGGTCAAGTGTGTGGGGAAGTAAACAAGGGGAAATAGTCCCTCTGTCTAAAGCCTATACTTAGGATGAGGGAGGAGAAAATCACCTTCCTCCACGACCTCTGTAGCTGGTCCCTGACCCTCAGCACACTGATGTTCTCCTGCCCCGCGATTCTCACGGGCCCTTAGAGACCAGTGGTCAGCCCCCAAGGGGGCGCTCTCCCTCCCAAGCCGGCTTAGGGCTCTGCCTTGTGCTCCTAAAGCACCCGAGCTGATGCCTCTCATGACAAGGTGGTCGTTGTCTATGACTTGTTTGTTCTAGACTGAGAGATCCCCAAGGACAGGACCTTGCTGGGATGCAGCACGCGGTGGCATTAACAGATATTTGTTGACTGATGCAGTGATACTGTAGAACTCTGAACAGGAGTATGTGTCTTCTCTTTGGGTGGCCCTTGCTCCATTCAGCCAGTTAAGGCTCAGTGAAATACCCTAGTGTGAGGCAGGTGGCATTTACGCTTCCCTTGCTCTGTATGTATGACATTATTCCTGGGTCCTTATTCTCAACCGAGTTGGTATAGAGTAAGGCCACACTCGAATGCTCAGACAGATTTAAAATGCTTAATACAAACTGTACTTGGGTCCTCAAAGAGTCATTTTCTCTCAGGTTATGGTCCCACCGTTCTGTGATCCTCTGTTTAGAAGACAGCAAGAGTTGGATGAAGAGCAGAGGGCTGTTTTTCAGTATAAGACGGGTACTTTGTGATCATGGGGCTTTGTCTTTAGAGACTTCAATTGTCAAGTGATTTCCTACCCCAAGAGTGACTGGAGTTGACTTTAAGAGTGTTGATTTAGATTTTTATCTTCCTGTAGGAAAACGATGTACCTTAAAAGAATTTAAAGAACTAGAGAAGGCCAGGCAGTATGCCAGATTGCCCCAGCTGACTTTCAGTCTCCACAGAGTGGTTCCAAAAGAGCAGCCCAAAGCTTCTGCAAGGCCTGTGGGAAGCAAAACTCGTAGCAAATGCAGGTAAAGGTCTTTTTGCTGTGTCTATAGTTTTGCCTTTTACAGAATGTCATATAGTTGGAATCACACAGTATGTAGCCTTTTCAAGATTTTACTTTCATTCTTAAAGGCTGTTCTCACAGGATTAAGAATGTTAGGTTGGCAGATATTTTCTTTCAACACATATTATATCCCCCTGTCTTTTGCTCTTTCAATTGCCCATCCTACTGTTGTTCCTTTGAAGATAATTATCTTTTTCTCTGGATGCCTTTAAGATTTTCTTGTTGTCTTTGATTTTAGTAGTTTTCCATGATGTCTCTAGATGTGGATTTCTTTTTATTTATCCTACTCAGGATTCATGGGTCTTTTTGTATCTGTAAAGTGATATCTTCAGTCAGTTCTGGGAAGTTCTCATTCATTTTCTCTTTGATTGTTACCTCTGCCATATTCTCTCTCTACTTTCTTTCTGGTACTCCAGTTAAACATATTTTAGATTTTCTCATTGTACTCACTGTCTCTTACCCTTTCTTGTGTATTTCCCATCCTTTTTGTTGCCCCGTATTTGATACTAGGTATTTTTACTAATTATCTCTTCAGTTGTGTCTAATAATCTGTTGTTAAACCCACCCACTGCGTTCTTATTTTCAATTGTTTTATTTTTATAGTTCTAGCATTTTATTTGGTTCTTTTTCAGATGGGTTTTGGGGAAGGCTGTCTATACTCAGGGCCTGGGGGGACCTATTTCAAGTGCCCTGGCTTGACTCCCCCCTCCCCAGGGTGGGGTGGTGTTCAGAACAAGGTTGACTACTCACTTTCCAGGACAGCACCAGGCCTGGGAGGATCCACCAGAGGTATGCCGGGGGCATGGAGGAGTCAGTCCCTGCTACCTGATGTTGGCCAAAGCTCCCAGGGGACAAAGTAGCCAGAGATTGCCAGCTCATTCTGGAAGGGCTCTTTCCTCTCTGGAATTTGTTTACACTGCTGTCCAAAGACTTTAAAATATGAATTTTGTGGGGCCGGGAGGAGGTGAATTCTTTTTATTTTTCTCTAGTTTTTGCAGCAGGAGTGTCAGTCTGTGCAGACTTATAAATTCTACAAAAAAAAAAGAGAGAGAAAGAAAGAAAGAGAAAAAGAACAAAAAGAAAAAGTCCTGTTGTGTTTTCTTGGTGTTTCCTTTTTATCCCCCATCCTGAGTTCTGCTGGAATGAACAACACTACTTTGTTTTCTTGTGATTTGGAAGTTTTATGTTCTATTTCTGGTTTCATGGTTTCTTTATCAGTTTTAACAAATATTTTTATTTAAATGTCAATAATTATATAACTCCCCATCCCCTAGCAAGACAAAGACTTTATATTGCTTTATTTCCTCATCTCCCTTCTCTGGCTCCTCAGCCTTTGTAGATGGTCATAGCTCCTTAACTGGCATTCTGCCCTTGGGTCTGTCTCTTCTGATGGACTCTCTGCCTCTGCATCTTTTTGAAGTGATCAACCCTCCCCAACAGAAAACCCTTCAGTAGCTTCCCATAACCCTTCCAGTAATGTCCAGACTCAACATAGCACATAAGGTACCCTCTGAGCCCTGCCACCTTTTCTGGCTTCTTCTAAAAAATCCCCACTCCCTAAAGAAAGGAAACATACTAAAGCACAGAAATGTCTGGGTCAAGTCGGCACTTGAGAGGATTATCACACGGTGATGTACCTCTGCTCCCCCATTTGCCTCTTGCCTCTGCAGCAAGCCCCTTGAGGGCAGGGGCTGCTCACTTATCTTGGTGCTCCCAGCACTTAGCTGGAACATTGTAGATGATGAGTAAATGCTTGTGGGAGGAATGAATGAATGAATGAAGAAAGGAAGGAAGGAAGGAACGGAGGAAGGAAGGAGGAGGTGATTTCTCTAGATAGGCCTGGGCTTCCCAGGGCAGGAGAGGAGACAGCCCTGGGAAACATTCTGAGAGGACACTCCTGGAGGTGCCTCAGGTGGCTGTTCAATAAAGTAAGAAAAGGACTTAAGAGCAAGGTGGCTATGTTAGAGACAGTTTGAACAAAAAGCAGAGTCCTTCTCAAGTTAAAAAAAAAGGCAAGGGGGCCTGGGTTTGTTAGAAAGCATCAGTCTGTCATGGAAGCCACAGTCAGTGTCTCCATCTGTTCAGGCTGCTATAACAGGATACGAGACTGGGTGGCTTATAAATGACAGAAATATATTTCTCTCAGTTGCGGAGGCAGGGAAGTCCAAGATCAAGGTGCCGGCAGATTCAGTGTCTGGTAAGGACCTGCTTTCTGGTTCACACTGTGGAGGGAGTGAGGGAACTCTCTTAGGCCTGTTTTATAAGGTCACTAATCCCATTTATGAGGTCTCTGCCCTCATGACCTAATCACCTCCCAAACGCCTCACCTCCTAATAACATCACACTGGGGGTTGTGTTTCAACATCTGAATTTTGGGGGGACACAAACATTCAGACCATAGCAGTCAGGAAGATAGCCAGGCCACTTGAGGGACCACGAGGCCGGTCCTTTCCTCTTTGGGACTATGTGGCATTCATCATAGCTTGTCTTTGTGAACCTGCTTCCTTTCTCTTTCTCTGCTTTCTCGTGCATGTCCTGGAAAATGGATGCCCTCGTCCTGCCTTTCTGGTCTGAGCCCTCTAAGGCTGCCTGGAGCCCCTCTGTCCCAATTACAACTCTAGGGACTGAGGCTCTGGGTCAGGTGCCTCAGCCACAGCCTGAGAAGGTCACATGACTTACTGCCTAAGAGTGGCATCAGCAGAGGTGTGGGTGGGGCAGACTGATTGACGGCCACCAAGTGATGTTTTCTCAGTCTCTCTTTTTCATAACGTGAGTATCGAGTTCATTAACTTAATTTTCAGACAGTTATTGAATGGTACAATTCTGTTTATACTGAGTTAAGATAAATTTTTTCTACTTTTCTTCGCAGTCCTGAAAAGCTTGTCTGTGCAGAAGAGAAATATCTGCCTGATAAAGAGAAAACGACTAGTGACCTAAGTCAGACTGTTTTTGAAAGGCAGTTTTATTCCTCGAAGCTTGGCCAGGAGAGTATAAAAAGCATGAAAAGAAGAGTCTGGTGAGCAGAGATCTGGGGGGAACAGGGCTCGGATGGCAGAGTTGTATAACATCCGACCGATAGCAAGCAGTGTCCAGAATCCATTGACAAATCCCTCCCTCTCAGACAGACTCCGAGGGCAGAACAGGCAGTAGTAGCCAAAGAAGGGAGTGAGACGGAGGCAGAGGGAGGATTTATTTCACGCAGAAGAAGTGGTGGGGTCTCTTCTGGGCTCAGTACCGCTGCGTGGACAGGCACCCTTTAGCAGGAGAGCCTTGGGTGAAGACACTCAGGAGATTGTGGGACCCCGGACCCCACTTCTGGGGGACAGATTGTGCCCTTCATAAGGTGAGGGAAAACCTGGCCAGAGGGGATCTTCCCTCTAAGATATCCTCAGCTCTTTTTTTCTGAGTTTTTGCTCTGCTGCCATTTTCCTACCATTTACTGCTTATTACATCCAAATCAGACCAAAAATTTTGTTCTCCATAGTTTGGTCACAATAGGTGGGAATCTTTTGAAATGAAATTTATACTAAAAAAAAATTAGGGCAAAATGATAGTTTATATATATGAAAGGCCTTTACGTGCAGGAAATTTCCATGCACAGATTTCCTACCCAGAGCTCACACCCCGGTTGGCACAGCTGACAGCTCACGGTCTAGTTCCCCTTCCATCCTCTCTTCCACATCCTGTACCCTGAAGCCTGAGGGTTAGGACGCTTCCAGGGAAGGCTTCGAGCACTTGGTAGGTAGTGGGTTCCTGCCGTTCTGAGCGAACCGTAGAGTTTTGCGTCTCTCCTTTCACTCACCAGCCTGGCTCCTTCCCTCCACCACACACAAAGCGTGAGGGGCTGTCCTTTTCTCTAGCTTGAAAACCTTGTTAGATAGGTATTTTGTGACCCAACTCCTACCCAATCCCGTTGTTCTCCTGTCTGTCCCAAGAGAAACGGATGCCTCTTATGTGCTAAGTTACCTCTGAGCGTAATTCTGAGAGCACGGGGAGCCAGCCCCTCAGTCAGGTTTGAACGTGACTGTGGTCAGCCAGGCCCTTATGGTAGGGCAGCCTAACTGTTGCTCCCAAGAGATCAAAAAGTGGAGTGTGGGTTACGTACACTGGAAGTTTATTTTTTGCTCCTACAGCCGGTAGGTCAGCAGGTTGGCAGGCCGTCCCTCTTTCATGCAGTCTTTCGGGCGCCTGGCTGTAGGAACATTTCTCATCTCCAGCACCTGGCTGCCAAGCTTGCCCCAGGAACTCATTCCTGTCAACCTGAAAAGGGAAGAGGTCATGGAGGAGGTCTGCCCTGGGGGTGTAGGTGGGCCCCCAAGACCAAGTCACAAGGCGGCCCCTAACTGCAGGGGGCAGGGGGTGCTGGGAAGAGTAGTCCCTGCTGCTCAGAGCACAATGGCAGGGAGAGCTGGCATCTCATGGACAGCTGGTCATCTCTGCCGCACCACAGAAAGTCAGTGCTGTGTGGAGTCCAGAGACACGGGAAGCCCTGTCTGAGAGGTGCAGACCCCAGATAGAGTGAGGGTAAGGTGAGGGGAGGGCTGGCTGGGAAGCAGCCTGGAAGATGAGTGTCAGTTGGAATCAGCCGGGAAGTTCCTCCCTGTCCCGTGAGCCCCTCTTCCCCACCCTACACTCAGCTCTTCTGTCAATAGGTTTTAGGAACCAGACGGCACAGACCCAGATCCTGGGTGGCTGGGGAAGGCCAGCAGAGGCGGAGGTCACAGCCCGTAGAGAGAAGAGTGATGACAGCAGAGGTCCTGGGGCGGCACCTGGCTGCCCCCGGAACTGTGCCCCATGAGGGGCCGTTTGTAACAGAGCTTTGCTGACCTTTACTTTGCAGTGTCTCTACAACAGTTAAAACGCTGCCAACATTTTTTCTCTCCAGAAGTGGAAAAACAGAAGTAGAAAGTAGAAGATCAGTTTGCTTTGCTCAGTGCAACTCAGCCTGACCAGCCAGCCTTTGCCTAAATTGAGGAATATCCAAACAGTAAGTTAATGTTTATTGAGCTCTCCTTGTGAATCAGGAACTGTGTGAGGTACTGTGTATTCAATTAAAAAATTTCCCAGCAAGGTAGTATTATCACCTCCCATTACACAAAGCTCAGAGGTTTGCTGACTCGCTCCCGGTCAGCTGCACGGTTTGAAAGTGGCGGTGTTCTCTATCCCACGTCCAGTCCCTCTGGTGCCAAAGCACATGGTCATTCACCAGGGCACTTGATCTCCTCGAAGCCACTCGGACTTTGTGATGTTAGACTGCCCAGAATTTGGGTCCCCTTTCAGAGGGTGGAGCTGTCCCGCTTGCCCGCCTGGGCACCCTGATCCTGAAGAGCACAGGAGGGGCTTGCTGGGCCCTCCTCCAGCCTCTCAGTCCTTCCCCCGGAGGGGTAGGCAGTGCAAGGTAGTCCCTTCCTCGCCCTTCAGGAAATCAGGCTCCCGTTTCTGTCAGGAGAGCATGTGATGTCTTCAGGAGCAGTGCCGTGTTCCTCCATCAAAGGGGGTGGCTGGAGTTGCTGGAAGTACTGCCGTTAACTGTCCTCTGTAACTTCATAGTTGTCTGACTCACCTCTTGCAGGCTCCTCTGTCCTAAGCCCCACAAGAACGCTAACATACCTAGACATGGAGACATGGCACTAGCCACAGTTCATCCCAGTGAGGAAGTCCCACAGTCCCAGGAAAGGATTATCCAATAGCTACGGTCACAGGTAACCCCAGGACTGGTTTTAAGCCTGCCTGACCCATCAGTGGCAGCTGTATGCTTTGAAAGTCAGCGGGTCAGAGGCAGACTTGTGAACATCAGCCCACACCTGCCTCCATAACCAACACAGCTCGAGTCTCAGAACCCTGTAGAAGATCAGCAGTTTGCTTTGCTCAGTGCGGCTGAGCCTGAGCAGCCAGACTTTTCCTAAATTGAGCAACATTCTTAATTGTCTGGGTTCAGATATTGAGTGTCTCTTCCTTTGACACTGGGGCGTATTTCTTTTAGGTCTGTGTTTTAGCCCATCAGTGCCCAGGATCAATACCTGGAATGATGGATTTTTTTTCCTTGAATATTCTGAATTGTTTTCCAGTTTGTCTTTGTCCAGTGATTATGTTTAGGCAGAAACAGGGGCTGTGGTGGGGGGACATGTGAATCCTTCCTTATAGCTGCTAGAGGATACCTGCTCCCTGAGAAATCAGGGCTTCTGCAGCCTGTGTGATTCCTTCCAAAAGGCAGATCTTTTCCCAGTTGTACTCATTAACCCAGGGATTTAGTGTGTAAGAAAGACCTTATTTTTATCAGTGTTCAAGACAGAGTTCACATTTCAAAGTCCAGAGGCTGAGTAAACAGCTCTGACAGGTGTGGATGTGTCTCTGACGGCATGGGGGCAGGGGAGGGAGACAGGTGCTTCTGGAGCTGGAGGGGCTGAGGGACCTGCTGATGATCTTTAATATTTGTGCATTTTCTTCATGGCTAAGTTACCCCTGAGGTGTCTACTCAGCTAGGCAAACAGAGGCACTCAAAAGGGAACACTCTAGCTCCCACAGAGTTCATCCATTTTAGCCATCAAAGAAACCAAGCCCCAGAAACAGTAGGTAAAGTGACCAGAGTCACAGAGCAAGTCAATGGCAGTCAAGACGAGGCTCTGGGGTCTCCTGACTGACTACTCCCCCGCCACATTCTGTCCTTGGTGTTTCTCACCGTTGCAGAAAGGAGATTTGGATTCATTACAAGCAGCCCCTGAAATTACCTTTTAAAAGCCTTTCACATAGAAAGTAAATCAGTCAGGCTTTGAAGTTACATTCATAAACTTATATTTTTATTCTCTTTCTGTACATATTGGCAATGATAAAGCTTAAAGATGCATGTCCTATGACATGCAAAAACAAGGAATTTACATAAATAATTTATACTTCAGAAAATTAATGTTGAAAAATATTTTCCGCATCAGAGTTCACAGTATTTAAAGTAAATCAAGCTTTCCCCCTTAGATTTCAAACTATATTGTCTCAGCAGAGAATGATAAAATCTAATCAGGAATAAACTGATCAAGTTTCTGTTTTTATTCAGTGCACAAGTGGACACTATTTCCGTCATCAGGCTGTTCCCACGCTGAGGCTGCAGCATTTCTTCCCAGTCCTTCACCTCCTGAGTGGCTGTGACCCAGCAGAGGTCACGTGGGGTGTGCAGTGGTTACAGCGTCACCCAAACCACCCACAGTGGACACATTCAACCAAGTGGTAACGTCTGGTGGTCTGATGCCTCATTTCCACATACTACTTTTTATAGCCCTGAAAATGGAAATCCTGGCATCTAAACACAGCCGAACATGTTAACACTAATACAAGGCACTGTGCTATGGGGTTTGGTTTACTTATAGGGAAGGTCATGTTTGCATAGATGGCTAGCGATTTTAGTGTGCAATAAAATAGAGGCCCCAGCACACGTGGCCTTGTGATGGATGAAGCAGCGTGACGCTCCGCCAGCTCAGGGGCAGCACCGGCTATCTTCTCCAGCCCCAGCCTAGTGGGCAGATCCCTAAGGCCCCTACAGGACAGTTTTTTGCTCAAAAAGCTGCAGGTCAAAGCGGACCCAGACCTCCCCAGTGGGGACCTCATGCAGCAGCAGTCGGCGGGTTGTAGGGCCTTTGCTTTCCTGTTCTGTTCGAATTTTTGCCACTGGAACTTCAGTGCGACCCAGGAAATCTGGTGAATAGACAAGTGAGAGTCAAAAGTCTTCTTTAAAAAACTGTTAAAAAACTATCACAGAAGGAGCGTCTGAAACAGGATTCATAAAACTTTCAAATTCAAAACAAGTAACTTTTGGTTAATGGCTGTTGGATACTGTGAATGGATGGATGCATGCAGAACAAGGGATTTGTGTGAGGGAAACTCAAACTGCTGGGAATCCAAGCCTCTTTGGTCGGGGAATGGCTCACCCATTCAGTAGGTGCCAGGAGCACAGCGTTTCCATTAGGTAAGCAGGGGTGACTGGGGTCAAAGACCTGAAACACACCTGAGGCCACCCCCGCTTTCCCCTGAGAAGGTACCCCACCTGCAGCCACTAAGAGCTGCTGAGGACCATGGCCTGTGTCACTGCCTTTAGGTGTCTTGGGGTGAAAACAAGGCTAAGCACCCTGCTTCCAGACCCCAGATCCTAGAGTATGGGGGAAACTTCATATCCCCGCCCCCACCTCCCCCCGAGTTATACTTTACCATCTGGTGAAAACTGGTCTCTGTCGAACATGGTAAGACACAGCACATCCTGATAAAGATCCTTAATAAAGAACTGGCAGTTAAAATTCCACTTGGGATTTAGTGTGTCCTGAAGGGTTCTGGTGGTGTAGCTCTGGGAGCCCATGCTGATTTCACAGTATGGATTGCTCTTTCCTGAACAAAAACAAACCAATATACATGTGGCATGTGACAACAGGGCCTTCTTTGAGCAGAAGCAGGATCTACACAGATGTTTCTCTATAGACCATGGCCGCAGGGGTCATTGCCTGAGGGTCTGCACCTGCCTTGTGGTCTCTGTTCCCAGTGCTGATGGCATCATAAACCTGGGGAGGGACTGACTGTGTGGGCTCGAACGCCAGGGCTGCTCCCCAGGAGCATGTGTCAGTGCAGCTTGCTTCCTGCTTTCTCCACTCAGAAGCACTGAGGAAGGAGGCATCGGTATTTATTGGGAAACTAGAGTGATAATAATTTTGGTCCAGTAACCATTTTAGTGGCACTGGAAATACTGACTTAAAAAGTGTCCCGTTATTCAATGTTCAGAAGAGTCATCAGCAAAGAGCAGGGTAGTTACCACACCAGTTGAATGAAAGAAGCATTTACCATTTGGTTTACAGGCTTTTAGTTCTGTAGCTTCAATGACATGCACCATCAGACGCCCGATGCCTGAAGACTTTTGAGAGCGAGCTACAAAAGAGGAAGACGAGTGATGTGAATTTCTTCTCTGAGAATGTAGACAGCGCAGTGATGACACTAAGCTGTAGATACTCACAGTCTTGTCTTTCTGACCAACCCCAGCACTCCACAGCCTCACGTGCCACTGAACTGGGCCTGGCAGCATCTGGCTGCTCTGTGACTTTGCCCAGACTGTGTCGCCTGCTAGGGCACCTCGCCACCATCTCTGCCCATCAGCATCCTACACGTCCTTCAGCATGCAGGTCCAATCTCACCTCCCGGATCCCTTCCCTCCTCTGTGCGTCCCACAGCCTGCTGGGTCTGAACTTCTGTGCCAGCCCATCCCCTCTGTCAGGAGGGGCCATGGCAGAGCACAGATTGTTTATTCATCCTTGTATTAACCCCTCAACTGCCTAGCAAGTAGTAATAGTAGTAACCTCATCATACATTATATTCATTCAGCACTTAAAAGCAGCTAACATTTATTGGATACTTACTTTGTGTTAGGCATGTGGTCGACTTTTACATAAGTTATAATACTTAAACTGCACATTTACAAGGTAGCTCTTTATAACTGCCATTGTCATGTATGAGAAAACTGAGTCTTAGAAATGACTATAACGTGCTTATGTCACAGAGCTTCTAAACGGCAAGGTCAAAAACATCAGATACCAAAGTCTACTTTCTTTTTTTAGAATTTATTTTTAATTATTATTTTTTTTGGCTGTGTTGCGTGGCATGTGGGATCTTAGTTCCCCAACCAGGGATTGAACCCATGCCCCCTGCAGTGGAAGTGGACTGGACCACCGGGGAAGTCCTCAAAGTCTACTTTCTTAACCACTCACCATAATTCCAATTACATGTAAACACTTTAGCTTATAAACTTAAGACCTTATTCTATTTAAGGAGGCACTCAGAAACACTTTTAATATGGAGAGAAATGAGTTAGTGAACTCAGACTATCTTGGTAACTATAAAGTTAGTTAAGCAGGGTTTGCCCTTAGGGGTTTAAAAACTAACAGAAAAGCTGCTTGGTGAGCTACTGACTTTTCAAAGCTCAGGGCAAGTAGAACCTTCTCTGTGAGAAGTGGCCCACCCCCCCTGTGTGCCCACCCGCCCAGCAGGCACTGGCATTCAGTTCCCCTTGAAGGCAGGGCTGGGCCATATTCATTTTGTAGGCCCAGTTAAGCCTAGCACAGGGCCTGGCACAGAGTAAGTAAGAAATGTCTAAAGAATGCAACACGTGGAAAGTGCATAACAATATGTACAGATAATGGTGTAAAGAAAAACTTGGATTTATCTTCGACCAATTAAGAGATCATTATATGCTTTCTGAAAAGATTCAATCATTTTTCAATAGCATGCCTTTAAAGTACCATTAAAATAAGATTCAATTAGCAAAAGCCTATTTACGTATACCTTTCAGGAGTATGTAACAAAATAAGGGAAACCTGAATAAAAAAACAAAGAGCTGCAACTCCAGCAGCCAGGAACCTAAGTGGGAGGACTGGTCAGGGAAGGGCCTCGTGCCATAGTCTGGTGGGAGACTGGAGGGTCTTAATAGGGCTGTGCCACCAGGAGAGGACAGGACTATGCAAATGGGGAAGAGAGCCATGGAGAGAACATGCGGGACTCAGCAACTGTCTAGAGATGCGGGGGGATGGGGGTGGTCAGAGCACCTTTCCAGTGTGCGCCCAAGGACAATACTACCGTCCGCTGAGATTCTCGGGAGGAGCTACTTCTGGAAGGAGGTTAGTTAATCCCACAGGAGGAGCGGTGCAGGCGTTTCTGGAGAGCAGGGGCTGCAGGGACAGCAGGCCAGCCGTGACCACTGAAGCTGGGGTGACATGAGGGGGAGAGGCTCAGAACCCCCGGGGAAGGTGGGAGGAAGCAGAGCTAGGAAGGAGATGACGAAAGAAGATCTGATGGTAGAAGGACCCTCAGGGGCGTCATGGGGTCCGGGGGAGGGAGGGGCCTCAATTTCCTGCTGTTGGGGAAAGCGAGCCGAGTTGTTGGGGGTGGTCACTGACGTCGTGTGAGCAAGCCATTCGCACAGAGTGGTGGGACAGCAAGCGGAGTGAAAGGCTCTTGAGTGTGGGGTCCCGGACCCAGTGCTGGGAGAGGGAGGCTGGCTGGACCTGGAGGAGGGCTGGGGTAGAGGCTGGGTGGGGGAGGAGCAGAGCGTGGATGAGCTGAGGGGAAACGGGCCGTAGAAGTGAAGTTTGATGGAGCAAAATGGACCAAGCAGAGGCGGGGCTGGTTATGCAAAGGACAGACCCCTCTTCCTGGAAACAGGAGTGAAGAGTGTGTGGGGGGAGGAGGGACAGAGACCTTGCCACAGAGGGAAGGGAGGTCCCAGGACTCACACTGGATGACCCCCGTCTGTGTAGGGGGCAGTGGCGGGGGGGGCTCAGGGAGGCCCCCAGGAGGTTTGAAACGGCTGTGGGAGGCCGAGCGGGCTCTGCCGAGCTCGCTCGCAGCAAGTCTGGTCTTTCAGGCTGTCCCTGTTTATCCCCTCACTGCAGGAGCAGCAGCCTGTGCCCTGAAGCTGGGACCTCGCCCACTGCCCAGGGCCCCCTGGTGGCTGGTTCCAACCCTCCCAGGCACACCCCCCCACACACACCCCGACTACCTTGATAAGCCTTCTCCCGTTTCTTCTTTTCGGTGTCGATATACTGCTCAGATGCTGCCTTGATCTTTTGGACCCAGGCCGTCCTGGAGGAGAAGCAGAGAGCGCCATTGGGCAGATTTCTCACACGTCTCACAGGTCCACCAGGAGCCCCAGAGCTCTGTGCTCGCTAACCTTGGCTTTGAGAAGTTCCCAATCATAGACTTCACAGTAATTCAACTGAAGGACTTGTTTGCTAATTGAGGATCAAGCTGAGAATTTCTAGAAAGTTCTTGACGGCACCAAGCACTTGTCAGGTGCTGGGTGCACAGAGATGGAAGATGCAATGGCAGCTCAGCATGACAAGTAACAGGTTCTACTGCACAGAGAGCTGTGCACACAGCGGAGGAGGAGCTACACCCAGAGGACAGAGGACGTGTAGCTGGCCAGGCAGGGAGGGAGGAAGGCACCCATGCAGAGGGCAGTGGGAGAGGGCAGTCAATCCGGCTGGAGTGCAGGGATGGGACTGAGACCCAGAGGCACAGGACGGCCTCAGAGAGCAGGCGAAGGAGCACAGACTGTCCCTGAGGGATTGCAGTAGGAAGTGAGGTGTCCGCTCTCCCACTTCAGGAGAGCCCGAGGAGAGGCTGGAGGCAGGGAAGTGTGTTAGAGGCGTTTGCGGTAACCTGGCACGTCTAAACCAAGGCCTGCCAGTGGGACTGTGGTGGAGGGGGAATTAGTAGGGTGTGAGCACAGGGGAGGTGGGTTTATGGCGGAGGGAGAGGTCAGGCTTTTTCCTAGGCCCCAAGGCAGGTCACACGTGGTCAGGACTGACCTCTCGTTAATGTTGTCTGTTCGGAGGGTGTAGACCCGGTCAATGTGAGAAATGTGGAAGACGGGCTCATCGCTGGAAGGGTCTGTGGGCAGTTTCACCAAGGCTTCATTCAGGAAAATGGGCTGAAAGAATTAGGGCCAAAACACAGGCTGTGAAATGGGTCAGAACACTCCACCCTCCTACGTCCAGAGAATTGTCTGTTGTGAAGAGCCTTGTTGAGAAGTAGGGGGGTCTAGCTTCCAGAGTCCTTTACTTAGGAGAAAAGAAACTGCCTCTGTTTCGTGGAAGTAAATATTTAGGGTAGATCAGATGTTACTAAAGTGGGGACAGGAGCTCCGAGTGTCTGACAGCTCACGTGACAGGGTCTCTCCTCCAGGCACTGACACTTGACCCTTCGCGTCAGCCTTGGTTTTACGGAGAGACCCGATGCTGAATGTGGACGGAGGTGGGATCACACATCGTGTTTGCTGGGAAGGAAGCTGGAATCCATAGCTGGAATCCAGCTGGTGGCTGTCAGAGGGCAGTGAAGGCCCAGCCACACTAGGCTTCTTCCCTGGGAAGTGACAAAGGAAGCGTGAGCCGTCTGGAGGCAGGTGGAGAGTCCCATGAGGACAGGAAAGGCTCAGGCTGGGAAGGAGGTCCTTAAAGTAAAGGAAACACCTCGTTGTGCTCTTGATGCTACTGCCAGGAACGTGACACTTACCATTTTATACATTTTGAATTGAGCGTTGGACTTAGAGCTGAAAAGTTTCTCGGAGCCCGAGGAAACAGCAAACTGCTTGACCATGTAGGTGAGAAGCAGGAAGTCATTGAAGAGGAACCCATGCAGCTCCTTGTTGCTCTTGGTCTTGTACAGCTTTCCGCTGTGCAGGAGCTTGCGGGGCCCCAGGCAGTTGGTGAGGGAGTTGAAAACAAGTTGCTTAAAGAGAAAGAAACTGTCACTTTGTAACTCCCAGCACCCCGGGCGAGGCCAGTGCCCTGGACCTGAGGGAGGTGCGGTAGACCTTCTAGGTGGGAATGTGGCTGTAATCATTCACTTTTACACAGAAGATCCTTACATTTATTTCTCTTCAAAGTTCAAACTGGCACAGTGAAAATAATTATTTACAAAACCACAGAATACTGATTCTACCGGCTGAATTCAAAGAACTCAAAACATCTCTCTTTATGAGAAAGGAAGATGACAACCCAAGAATGGGCAGGATGGTGAGTCTGCATGGGCTGAGCTGAGGCACAGACTGTCTACACTAGGGGAAGGCACGAACCTGGTTCCCCACCCACAGCCTGCCTGGCGGCACCCAGCTCAGCCCCACAGGCCTCACCTCCGCGAGACCTTCACACTGCACGTGAGTCTGGATCCACTCCAGTCGGTCTGAATTTTCCTTCTCCCGAACTCCTTCATTAACTTGCGAGCAGAGCTCCTCTGCCCGCTCGAGGGCCAGCTTCAGAGAGGAGTGGTCTACGTGATTTTCTGGGGTGTTCTCCAGAATCTGGAAGAGAGGGGGCTGCGTCATGTGGGATGTCGTATGTCTTCCACCTGCCCTGCCAGCCGGATGCTGGGCGCTGGAAATACAATAGTGGGCGAGACAGTCGTTTACCCTTGAGAGGCTCAGGGCCCCCAAGTTCTCGGGGAGACAGGTGACTCAGTGACAAGAGGGTGGGCCAAGTGCTACATGGACCAAGTGCCCTGTGGGTCTCTGGTGGCTCTGGGGGTAGGCTGTATGTGTAAGGGTGCCTCCCTACTTCCCCCAGTAACTTAAGCCATGTGCCTTTAGGGTGAACCCCCCAGTATAAACTGGCTGCACCTTTGATAAGTATGTTAACTTGCTGAATAGCAACATTTCATTATATTTTGGGGGTCATTGATCCTTCTGAGAAATCTGCTGAAAGCAATGAATCCCCTGCCACGGAAAAAACACAATAAAACCATGTTGTCAGCATGTAGGAAAATGCATTCATTTCACTGGGAAGTGACTTCACACTAATGTTCCAAAGGTAAAGGGATAGAGCATGCAAATTTGTGTGGTACCTCTGGAAATGAGCGGGCCCATCAGTAGATGACTCCTGTGCTTCATTTACAGTTCCAAAATGTGAAAAAGCTCTGAAAGCCTAAAGCTTTTTTCATTACTCATTTAGTGGCAAAACTTGACCTAACCTGAAGAGATGAACTTTTTAAGTCTACTTATCATGATTATTCATGAATTTCTCTGGAGGGCTGTTAATGTGTTGCTTATTAGTGCTGCCCAGGCTTTGTTGGGGTGTCATGTAATATACAGCATTTGAATTACATGCTGAATTCTGAAACACATCTGGCCCCAAATATTTCAGGTAAGGGACTGTGGATTAATGTATATTAATGGGTCCATTTGGTATCAGAACTGTGACATTAGCTCTGTAACATAAGGTCTATATTGAGTTAACATGGCTTACAGGCCAGAGATTAAGGCATAATCAATAAAAGCAACAGTCTTATATTATTTCTACTGTTTTTCTTTGTCAGATGATTAAAATTACCTCAGTGATTACCTGTGGAATAATCCTTTGAAAGTCTGCCTTCTCCCTAGAAGGCATATCAGCTTGAGAGGCCAACATTGTTTGTGTCAAAAAGATGAATGGAATTTTAGAGGGACTGTGTAGTCAGCCAGCTGAGGTAGGATACAGCCAGGGGATGATGATGAGCTATCTAGGACACTGACTTGGAGACTGCTGGGACGTCTAGGTTACATATTCAGTTGGTAGATGAATTCAGGTCTCAGCAGGAAGACTGGACTCCAAGGTCATACTAACTGTGGACTCTTTCCACAGCTGGAGACCTAGAGGGCGTTGCCCTGCCTAGACAACATACACTCATGACCCCGAGAGACCAGGGAGCTTCCTGGGAAGGGGGAGGACAGGTAACCCAAATGACCATGGATACCTCTTTTATTTGCCCACTTCAAGGATTTATCCCTTCAGACTGCATGTGTATCCATGGGCGCGTGCGCGCGCACACACACGGTGCCTGGTCCAGCAGACAGTGGAGTCGGACCATGTGGTGGGTGAGTGGCTGCTGTATTTGGAGGCTCCCTATCAGCCTCTGTGAACCTCAAAGGGTCCTGCTTCTCCCAGCCGGGCACTCACACTTCTGATGAGGAGGGGGTAGCGGGTGATCCTCTGCATGGGCTTCAGCAGGAAGCTGGAAAGGGGCATTCCTTTACATCGAGGGTCAGATGCCAGCTTCTGCAAAATAATTGAGGCTTGTGAGGAAATCATAGCCCAAGGAGAACAAGGAAACATTGGCTATTCTCCTGACTTTGACCACCTTTTAGATTTCTAACTTCTTTTAAAAACTCAGGATCCAAAATGATACGTATCAGGTTAACAGCAGGAATATCCCACCTCATGTGCCAAAGCCAGCGGATGCTTTCAGTTCTTTCTTACGTGCGTTTGGCAGCCTGTGCGATCCCTCCCTCCCAGTGCTTCCAGAACCAGACTGTCTTCCCAGCCCACTGACCCTCTCAGTCTTCCTCACTCCTTTCCTCTCCTCTGCCCAAGATCCCACACGACTGAGCCCCACAGTGGGACCTGACCAGCTGTGGAGCTCTACACTTGCCAAATTACTCTCGGTCTCACCTGGATGTCCCAAAGGCACCTCAA
Organism: Mesoplodon mirus; assembly: GCF_964341445.2. Taxonomy (NCBI): domain Eukaryota; kingdom Metazoa; phylum Chordata; class Mammalia; order Artiodactyla; family Ziphiidae; genus Mesoplodon; species Mesoplodon mirus. The sequence goes on from NC_138990.1 coordinate 43,380,811, forward strand.
TACCTCAGCATAGCCCCAAGTGGAGTCCTCATCTTCCCTCATAAAAGCATCCTCTTCCACCCCATTCCTATCAGAGTTGGTAGCACCATTCTTCACCCACTCACCTTCCCCCGCACATACCTAGGAGTTACCACTGATGCCAGTCTGTCTTCTAAGTAGCTCTTGATCTCCCCCATCTCTGCCTGCTCATCACCCTGCTTCATTCATAACAATACATTTACTGAGCACCTGCTATGAGCCGGGCTCACAATGTCCCTTCTGCTCTTCCTTCACTTGGCTAATTCATATTCATCTCTGAAGACTCAGATTAGCCTCCTCCAGTGCAGGCTCTCCCCTTCTTCACGCCTCCCCTCCTTTTCAGTGATCCTTCTCAAGCCCCCAAGGCTTCCTTTATCATCGTGCCACATCTGGACTGGGTAACACAGGTAGAGGCATCACATATGAGGTGTCTCTATAACTCCCACCCAGACCGTTAACTCCAGGATGCCAAGGACCACATTTATTTGCTTCTACTCCTAGGACTAGTACAGTACCTAACAGAGTAGCTAGTACTCTAGTATGATCATTTTAATGACTGAAAAATAATACATTTACTATAATTTACCTAATCATTTCCCACTATGGGATATTAAAATTACCCCCCTCCTTTTGTTTTTGGATATATATATATGTTTCTAAGACAAGCATCTTCATGGTATTTATTTCTATATTTTCTGAGTCTTTTTAAAAAGTAACATTTTAGAACACAGCTTGTTAGATCTGCTTTTTAATGTAATCAACACCACGCCTTTCATTATGAGACTAAACACTTTTTATTTATTTTTGCTATTACAATTGTGACACTGACGTCCTATTTACATCCTATTGTTTTAATTCCTATTTTTATCACTATTTGAAAAAATTTTAAACCTTTTACTATGCTTTAGAAGGTAAACGTCCTATATTTAATTCTTATTATTTTAAAATGTTCACATATACTCATAATTCCACATTTATGTAATTATTCTGATTAACGTTTGTTTCTGTGATCTTGGTTTCTTTCCATGTTTCTTCTAGTTCCTTTCTAGGCAACACCTTGCCTCCCACCAACTGAAGGGTTCTGCCCTCAGTGCCTTATACTGAACCATTTTTACATCCCTGAGATCATCATAAGATAAATAAATAAAATTAGCATTTATTGAATGCTTACTATGTGCTGGTCTCTGTGCTAAAGTACTTTAAAAGTAGTATCTGATTATCTCCAGGTGAGAGATGAGGGGACTTAAGGCACCAAATGTTAAGAAACTTGCCCTGGTCACAAAGTGGACCATGATGGGGCTGGAATTTCAGCCCGAGCAGTCCAATTCTGAAGGCTGTCTTGTTCTGAGCATGAAACTGTGTTGCCTCTTGGCATTGATCCTATTTGGTTATGACAGACTCTTCTTTTCATGTAATGCTTAATTTTATTCACTGTTATTTTAATTAAGATTTTAACAACTATATTTATAAAAGATATTGGGTTATAACTTTTTTTTTCATTTTTGTAATTAAACACAAATACAAAAATGGGCCTTGGCGTTAGAGTCACTTTTGTCTTATATAATGAATTAGGTAGGCTTTCTATTTTTTTCTGGGATCTGTAACAGTTTATATAAAATGGAACAATCTATTCCTTTACTGTTGTAAATAATTCACCATTAAATCCATCAAGTAAAACTAGCTCCTCTTTTAGGGTAGGTTACTCAGTTTTTTCCCTTGTTTAATATTATCTTCAGATTTTCTATTCTTTTTTTTTAACAGCTTTATTGGACTATAGTTAACTTTACAATGTTGTGTTAGTTTCTGCTGTATAACAAAGTGAATCAGCTATACATGTACATATATCCCCATATCTCCTCCCTCTTGCATCTCCCTCCCTCCCACCCTCCCTATCCCACCCCTCTAGGTGGTCACAAAGCACCGAGCTGATCTCCCTCTGCTATGCGGCTGCTTCCCACTAGCTATCTATTTTACAGCTGGTAGTGTACGTATGTCCATGCCACTCTCTCACTTTGTCCCAGCTTCCCCTTCCCACATCCTCAAGTCCATTCTCTACGTCTGTGTCTTTATTTCTGTCCTGCCCTGGGTTCATCAGAAACATTTCTGTTTTTTTAGATTCCATATTATGTGTTAGCATACGGTATTTGTTTTTCTGACTTACTTCACTCTGTATGACAGGCTCTAGGTCCATCCATCTCACCACAAATAGCTCAATTTCATTTTTTATGGCTGAGTAATATTCCATTGTATATATGTACCACATCTTTATCCAGTCATCTGCTGATGGACACTTAGGTTGCTTCGATGTCCTGGCTATTTTAAGTAGTGCTGCACAACAGACACTGGTCTCTTTCTGAATTATGGTTTTCTCATGGTATATGCCCAGTAGTGGGATTGCTGGGTCAAACGGTAATTCTATTTGTAGTTTTTTAAGGAACCTCCATACTGTTTGCCACAGTGGCTGTATCAATTTACATTCCCACCAACAGTGCAGGAGGGTTCCCTTTTCTCCACACCCTCTCCAGCATTTACTGTTTGTAGATTTTTTGATGATGGCCATTCTGACCGGTATGAGGTGGTATCTCATTGTAGTTTTGATTTGCATTTCTCTAATGATTAGTGAGGTTGAGCATTCTTTCATGTGTTTGTTGGCAATCTGTATATCTTCTTTGGAGAAATGTCTATTTAGGTCTTCTGCCTGTTTTTGGATTGGGTTGTTTGTTTTTTTGATATTGAGCTGCATGAGCTGCTTGTATATTTTGGAGATTAATCCTTTGTCAGTTGCTTCGGTTGCAAATATTTTCTCCCATTCTGAGGGTTGTCTTTTCATCTTGTTTATGGTTTCCTTTGCTGTGCAAAAGCTTTTAAATTACATTAGGTCCCATTTGTTTATTTTTGTTTTTATTTCCATTTCTCTAGAAGGTGGGTCAAAAAGGATCTTGCTGTGATTTATGTCATAGAGTGTTCTGCCTATGTTTTCCTCTAAGAGTTTTATAGTGTCTGGCCTTACATTTAGGTCTTTAATCCATTTTGAGTTTATTGTTGTGTTTGGTGTTAGGAAGTGTTCTAATTTCATTCTTTTACATGTCCCTGTCCAGTTTTCCCAGCACCACTTATTGAAGAGGCTGTCTTTTCTCCATTGTATATTCTTGCCTCCTTTATCAAAGATAAGGTGACCATATGTGTGTGGGTTTATCTCTGGGCTTTCTATCCTGTTCCATTGATCTATATTTCTGTTTTTGTGTCAGTACCATACTGTCTTGATTACTGTAGCCTTGTAGTATAGTCTGAAGTCAGAGAGCCTGATTCCTCCAGCTCCGTTTTTCTTTCTCAAGATTGCTTTGGCTATTCGGGGTCTTTTGTGTTTCCATACAAATTGTGAAATTTTTTGTTCTAGTTCTGTGAAAAATGCCATTGGTAGTTTGATAGGGAGTGCATTGAATCTGTAGATTGCTTTGGGCAGTAGTTATTTTCACAATGTTGATTCTTCCAATCCAAGAACATGGTATATCTCTTCAACTGTGTGTATCGTCTTTAATTTCTTTCATCAGTGTCTTATAGTTTTCTGCATACTGGTCTTTGTCTCCTTAGGTAGGTTTATTCCTAGGTATTTTATTCTTTTTATTGCAATGGTAAATGGGAGTGTTTCCTTAATTTCTCTTTCAGATTTTTCATCATTAGTGTGTAGGAATGCAAGAGATTTCTGTGCATTAATTTTGTATCCTGCTACTTTAACAAATTCATTGATTAGCTCTAGTAGTTTTCTGGTAGCATCTTTAGGATTCTCTATGTATAGTATCATGTCATCTGCAAACAGTGACAGTTTTACTTCTTCTTCTCCAATTTGGATTCCTTTTATTTCTTTTTCTTCTCTGATTGCCATGGCTAAAACTCCCAAAACTATGTTGAATGACAGTGGTAAGAGTGGGCAACCTTGTCTTGTTCCTGATCTTAGAGGAAATGGTTTCCGTTTTTCATCATTGAGAACAATGTTGGCTGTGGGTTTGTCATATATGGCTTTTATTATGCGGAGGTAGGTTCCCTCTATGCCTACTTTCTGGAGAATTTTTATCATAAACTGGTGTTGAATTTTGTTGAAAGCATTTCTGCATCTATTGAGATTACCATATGGTGTTTATCCTTCAATTTGTGAATTCGATGTATCACAATGACTGATTTGCATATATTGAAGAATCCTTGCATTCCTGGGATAAACCCCACTTGATCATGGTGTATGATCCTTTTAATGTGCTGTTGGAGTCTGTCTGCTAGTATTTTGTTGAGGATTTTTGCATCTGTGTTCATCAGTGATATTGGCCTGTAGTTTTTGTGTGTGTGTGTGTGACATCTTTGTCTGGTTTTCATATCAGGGTGATGGTGGCCTCATAGAATGAGATTGGGAGTGTTCCTCCCTCTACTATATTTTGGAAGAGTTTAAGAAGGATATGTGTTAACTCTTCTCTAAATGTCTGATAGAATTCACCAGTGAAGCCATCTGGTCCTGGGCTTTTGTTTGTTGGAAGATTTTTTTTTTTTTTTTTTTTTTTGTGGTATGTGGGCCTCTCACTGTCGTGGCCTCTCCCGTTGCGGAGCACAGGCTCCGGACGCACAGGCTCAGCGGCCATGGCTCACGGGGGCAGCCTCTCCACGGCATGTGGGATCTTCCCGGACCGGGGCACGAACCCGTGTCCCCTGCATCGGCAGGCGGACTCTTGACCACTGCGCCACCAGGGAAGTCCTGTTGGAAGATTTTTAATCACAATGTCAATTTCAGTACTTGTGATTGGTCTGTTTATAGTTTCTGTTTCTTGCTGGTTCAGTCTCGGAAGGTTGTGCTTTTCTAAGAATTTGTCCATTTCTTCCAGGTTTTCCATTTTATTGGCATATAGTTGTAGTAATCTCTCATGATCCTTTGTATTTCTGCAGTGTCAGTTGTTACTTCTTTTCATTTCTAATTCTGTTGATTTGAGTCTTCTCCCTTTTTTTCTTGATGAGTCTGGCTAATGGTTTATCAATTTTGTTTATCTTCCCAAAGAACCAGCTTTTAGTTTTATTGATCTTTGCTACTGTTTCCTTCATTTCTTTTTCATTGATTTCTGATCTGAGCTTTATGATTTCTTTCCTTCTGCTAACTTTGGGGTTATTTGTTGTTGTTGTTCTTCTTTCTCTAATTGCTTTAGGTGTAAGGTTAGGTTGTTTATTTGAGATTTTTCTTTTTTCTTGAGGTAGGACTGTATTGCTATAAACTTCCCTCTTAGAACTGCTTTTGCTGCATCCCATAGGTTTTGGGTCATCGAGTTTTCACTGTCATTTGTTTCTAGGTAATTTTTTTTTGAAGTAAAGAAAAGGGTGGAATGTAATCTTTATTTACAGGACACTGCAAGATATGAAATCCCACACAGAAATAGAAACCCATTGAGAGGAGAAGCTTCATACAGTATGTACAGTTTGGAAATGTTCAAGCATAGTTTCTTTGTAAAAAGTGCTACAATAACAAACCACATGTAAAAAGAGTTCTTAGTAGAGAAACAGTAAGACAAACTTCTACCAAACATAGTACACAACAAACAATTTTATGCCTCAGAGGTACAATCTAAAAGCTGTAGGTCCCAGCAGCACCATCCTGAACTTAGAATGTATACCCTTCAGAGGTAGTTTCCGGCACAACATTTTGATCTTCCTCTTCTTCCACAGAGAAATACTTCTCAATCAAGTTTAATGAAGCTTTGTACACAGACTCATTTTCATGGTTTTGTAGAGCTTCAATTTCGTCCAAACTTCCACATTCTTCAATCATTATACTAAGTTTCTCAGTTTCACCTAGTTTCTCAGCAGCCTGAAAGATATTTGAAATGGCATCCAGGATAACCAGAATAATTTTGGTGCCTTTTGCAGTTAGGAGGTTCATCAATGGTTCTCTTATGCCACAATGAACAAGGTATACGATCTGCTCAACTGTTCTGCCACTTGTATAGTTGGTCACAGCCCATCCAGCTTCCTTTTGTGTCTTAAAGTCTGCCTTAGAGAGAATGCCAACAAGGAATGGGACTAATCCATGATTTATGACTTGCTATATCTTGTCCTGGTGGCCAGCCGTAATGTTTGACATTGTCCACATAGCTTCCTTCTGAATATTAGTTTTGGAGTTCGTTAGCAGGCTGGGAAAGATGGCAAGTGCTCCTGCATCCATTACAACCTGAGTCTTCATCTGTCCCAGTGACAATATTCCCTATGGCTCTTAGCGTGGGAATCACAATGGGCAATTCAGTAGCTCCTAAAAGCTTCACAAGTTGGGGTACAACCCCAGTTTTCACAACCATTTCAATCCATTCATTTGGACCATTGGTAAGGTAGGAAATAGCCCAGCAGGTATCAGCTAAAACTTCTGGATCATCGTGATGCAGGAGATGAACTAAAGTAGGAAGAATTTGCTCAACAGCATCTAAGGGGGTGTGCAGGATTCTTGTTGTGACAAAGATTTGAAAGGGTCCAGGTAAGATTATGTAAGTAACCACATGCTAAAGATGACGTATCAGGAACCACCAAAAGTGCCAACAGCGGGTCAACTGCACCATACTTCATAACCAAGTCTTGGAAAACTGAGCCATCACCTGCCATGTTTCCTAGAGCCCATACAGCTTGTTCACTGATGTGAGCATGGGAAAATGCCAACAGAGAAATGGATGCTGGGATAGCACCTCCATCTACCACAGCCTTGGTCTGTTCTGATGTCCCGGAAGCAATGTTAGTGAGGGCCCAAGCAGATTCAAACTGAATGGGACTACAATCAGTTCTGCCCAAGAAGGACACAATTTTGGAATCAAACCAGCCCAGATTATGCTGTCTATGGGGGGCTGTTTTTCCCTAGAAAGCAGTTTCCTAGCAGCTTGAGTAGCTTGGAGCTGGCTTTCCAAATTGTTGCTATTTATGCCTTTGACAATGTCATCAACAGACCTATTTACAATGCCCTGGTTGTTGTGGTTTTCCTGCAGTGGAGAAGCAGCAGCATCTGGAAAAGAGCTGACATCCTTTTCAGCATCTGGTCATACTTCTTAGCTTTCCAGAACTCCACATTAACCTCTATTCAGTGCTGCCTCATTTCTGTACTTTCTTTCCCCTTGTTCTTGAATCTGTTAAGGCAGGCAGCTGGTGAATTAGAATTCTCATTGGTGGACATGGTTATGAGACCAAGGGAGAAAGCTACACAGCTGGCTCAAGCTTCCACAGGAAGTGGTGCGGGGCACACAGGCTGCGGATCAGCTGCCCTCAAAACGTCCACCATGGTCAGCCTGAGGATGGTGTTTCAGCCTGAGGATGGTGTTTCTAGGTAGCTTTTGATTTCTTCTTTGATTTCTTCAGTGATCTCTTGGTTATTTAGTAGCGTATTGTTTAGCCTCCACGTATTTGTATTTTTTACAGTTTTTTTTCCTGTAATTGATATCTAGCCTCATAGCGTTATGGTTGGAAAAGATACTTGATATGATTTCAATTTTCTTAAATTTACCAAGGCTTGATTTGTGACCCAAGATATGATCTATCCTAGAGAATGTTCCATGAGCACTTGAGAAGAAAGTGTATTCTGTTGTTTTTGGATGGAATGTCCTATAAATATCAATTGAGTCCATCTTGTCTAATGTGTCATTTAAAGTTTGTGTTTCCTTATTTATTTTCATTTTGGATGATCTGTCCATTGGTGAAAGTGGGGTGTTAAAGTCCCCTACTATTATTGTGTTACTATCGATTTCCCCTTTTATGGCTGTTAGCATTTGCCTTATGTATTGAGGTGCTCCTATGTTGGGTGCATAAATATGTACAATTGTTATATCTTCTTCTTGGATTGATCCCTTCCTTGATCATTATGTAGTGTCCTTCTTTGTCTCTTGTAATAGTTTTTATTTTAAAGTCTATTTTATCTGATATGATTGAGAACTGCTACTCCAGCTTTCTTTTGATTTCCATTTGCATGGAATATCTTTTTCCATCTCATCACTTTCAGTCTGTATGCGTCCCTAGGTCTGAAGTGGGTCTCTTGTAGACAGCATATATATGGGTCTTGTTTTTGTATCCATTCAGCCAGTCTACATCTTTTGGTTGGAGCATTTAATCCATTTACATTTAACGTCATTATCGATATGTATGCTCCTATTACCATTTTCTTAATTGTTTTGGGTTTGTTTTTGTAGGTCTTTTCCTTCTCTTGTGTTTCCTCTCTAGAGAAGTTCCTTTAAAATTTGTTGTAAATCTGGTTTGGTGGTGCTGAATTCTCTTAACTTTTGCTTGTCTGTAAAGGTTTTAATTTCTCCGTCAAATCTGAATGAGATCCTTACTGGATAGAGTAATCTTGGTTGTAGGTTTTTCTTTCATCACTTTAAATATGTCCTGCCGCTCCCTTCTGGCTTGCAGAGTTTCTGCTGAAAGACCAGCTGTTAACCTTATGGGGATTCCCTTGTATGTTATTTGTTGCTTTTCCCTTGCTGCTTTTAATATTTTTTCTTTGTATTTAAGTTTTGATAGTTTGATTAATATGTGTCTTGGCATGTTTCTCCTTAGATTTATCCTGTATAGGACTCTCTGCACTTCCTGGACTTGACTATTTCCTTTCCCATGTTAGGGAAGTTTTCAACTATAATCTCTTCAAATATTTTCTCAGACCCTTTCTTTTTCTCTTCTTCTTCTGGGATCCCTATAATTTGAATGTTGGTGCGTTTAATGTCGTCCCAGAGGTCTCTGAGACTGTCCTCAATTCTTTTCATTCTTTTTTTTTATTCTGCTCTGTGGTAGTTATTTCCACTATTTTATCTCCCACGTCACTTATCCGTTCTTCCGCCTCAGTTATTCAGCTACTGATTCCTTCTAGAGAATTTTTAATTTCACTTATTGTGTTGTTCATCATTGTTTGTTTGCTCTTTAGTTCTCCTAGGTCCTTGTTAAACGTTTCTTGTATTTTCTCCATTCTATTTCCAAGATTTTGGATCATCTTTACTATCATTACTCTAAATTCTTTTTCAGGTAGACTGCCTATTTCCTCTTCATTTGTTTGGTCTGGTGGGTTTTTACTTTGCTCCCTCATCTGCTGCATATTACTCTGGCTTCTCATTTTGTGTAACTTATGACCCCTTTGGGGTCTCCTTTTCACAGGCTGCAGGTTCATTGTTCCTGTTGTTTTTGGTGTCTGCCCCCAGTGGGTAAGGTTGGGTCAGTGGCTTATGTAGGCTTCCTGATGGAGGGGACTGGTGCCTGTGTTCTGGTGGGTGGGGCCGAATCTTGTCTTTCTGGTAGATGGGGCTGCATGTAGCAGTGTGTTTCGCGGTGTCTATGAACTTAGAATGATTTTAGGCAGCCTCTCTGCTAATGGGTGGGGCTGTGTTCCTGTCTTGCTAGTTGTTTGGCATGGAGCATCCAGCACTGGAGCTTGCTTGCTGTTAAGTGGAGCTGGGTCTTAGCATTGAGACGAAGATCTCTGGGAGAGCTCTCACCAATTGATATTACATGGGGCTGGGAGGTCTTTGGTGGTACAATGTCCTGAACTCAGCTCTCCAACCTTGGAGGCTCAGGCCTGACACCAGGCCAGAGCACCAAGACCCTGTCAGCCACACAGGAGGTTAATTAACTGAGTGTGTACTACATCTTCTACCCAAACTGCTGTTTCATGAAGAGGCCTCCTAGAATCACCTAGAGAAAACCACCTATGTTTTCTTAAAGGAGTTTTATGATTTCAGGTCTATGTTCAAGTCTTTAATCTGTAAGCAAAAACAGCATACTGTGCAATTCTGCTGCAAAGCTTATAGACTTTCCTGTACTTCTTCCACTACTTGAAGTGGCAGTAGACATTGGGCTGGCTGCAGTATTATTCATTTGTGGCTTAAATGGACAGGTCACTTGCTGGCTTTATTCCAGATAGCTCATCTCTGCTCTAAGAATATTTGTAGACCTGGCTGCACGTCCCACACGGAGAATGTGCGGGTAGAGATGGTGCAGTTTCTGCGGCGGTGGCCCGGGACATGCTTGGAAAGGGGCGGGTGGGGGGCTGAGAGTGTCTAAAGGGAAAGGGTGGCTGGGCGCGGACGGTGGGGGCAAGATGGCACGAGCCTGACTCTCTCTAGATGTTCTACTCTTACTGAATCAGTTTTCAAACTTTAATAGAAAACTACAAGTTTTGTTAATGTTTTCATATTTATTAGCATATATTTTGAAATATATACACTTTTAAGAAATAACTTTGTATCTATTCTTGTTTTTACTTGTGGTTTTTTTTCTCTTTTTCTATTAGATTTAGCGGAGTTATATTTTATCAGTTCTTTTCGCTGTACCTGTTTGCAAACATATTGATATCATTTGTGCTTTTATCTTTATTACTTCCTCTATTTTCCTCTTAGAATTTTATCCTCTGCCTATATATCTTATATTTTATGCTTATTTTTCCATTCTTTTCTGATAATAAAAATACTAAATTATGCACTTTCCCATAAAGTACTACTGTGGCTGTATAATATATCCCAATATAAAGTACTTCACAACAACAACAAAGATGCAAAAAAAAGAAAACAGATTTTTCTTTCATTTCCCTCATCATTTTAACATGTTTAGTAATATTTCTATTACTGAACAACATCAATAAAAATGACTTATCAAAATGTGATTTTCTATAGTGATATAACCAGACATATGAAGCTCATTGCTGTATCACTGTAAGGTTGTTGCTGACTCATTATATTATATATATATATATATATATATTTTAAATTTATTTATTTATTTTTTGCGGTACGCGGGCCTCTCACTGCTGTGGCCTCTCCCGTTGCGGAGCACAGGCTCAGGACGCGCAGGCTCAGTGGCCATGGCTCACGGGCCTAGTCGCTCTGCGGCATGTGGGATCTTCCCAGACGGGGGCACGAACCCATGTCTCCTGCATCGGCAGGCAGACTCTCAACCACTGCGCCACCAGGGAAGCCCTCATTATATTATATACAGTGAATATACAAATAGTGTACTTTCTGAGTACAGTTCTAGCATTATTTCTCCTTACCAGCTGCTTGTTTTTTTTTTTTTTTTTGCGGTACGCGGGCCTCTCACTGTTGTGGCCTCTCCCGTTGCGGAGCACAGGCTCCGGATGCGCAGGCTCAGCGGCCATGGCTCACGGGCCCAGCCGCTCCGCGGCATATGGGATCCTCCCAGACCGGGGCACGAACCCGTATCCCCTGCATCGGCAGGCGGACTCTCAACCACTGCGCCACCAGGGAGGCCCCAGCTGCTTGTTTTTAATTTATGACCATGGCATCATGGAACCAAATGTTTTCTGTCTTCTCATTGGTTTCTGGAAGGTTTTATGACAGCTGCGTACACTTCTTGTATATGTATAGGATCACAGATGCGCTTTTTATTTATTATCCTAATTCCTAGTGTCACCATTTTTTTTCCTACTCTCATTTCCTTTTGTCTCATTTTATTCATACACTTTTTTTTTTGGCCACACCATGCAGCTTGTGGGATCTCTGTTTCCCGATCAGGAATTGAACCCGGGCCACGGCAGTGAAAGCACCAAATCCTAACCACTGGACCACCAGGGAATTCCCCATCCACTTATTTAAAAATTTTTTTTATCTTGTTGAATTTTATATGTTTAAGTGAGCTATTTTATATTCCTTCTGGAATAAGATGGGTATAAAATAAATACAATTTACAAAATTAAGAAAGTGACATTCTGGACTTCTTTGGAGTATGAAGTAGCTGATGTATGTAAGTAGGCTTAAAAAAAACACTCTGCTATTTAAGATGGGCAAAATCATGGTCCCAGTGCCAAGAAAAATCAATTCAACATGAAAGGCAACTCAAAGCAATCAGAAAATTCTTTGCCGTATCTGTTTCCTTTGGAAGGTGATGGAGATGGCCTTCTCCACTGCTGAGATTCCCCACCATGCCGCCATACACCCCTGCCTCCTGGCTCAGAACAAGACTGACCTACTTACATTCCCAGAATGGAGTTACCTTTAAAAATTCTTTGAAGTCTGCGTGTTCATCTGTCTTCTGCTGTAAAAGAGCTGCTCCATTCAGCTGACAGCTGCAGAACCGGATGTAAGCCTGCATGTGGGACAGCTCAGCTGCCAGGATGTCCCCAATCATCTGCACGGGCATCTTCTCACCCCCGGTCTTCTTCCGTACTCGCAAGGCCCTGCAACCAACACACACTCTCACTTCCCGTTTCTAACTGAATGTGCTTTGCAAATGAAGGATGAATACTTTGCGAGACTAATGGTAATGACAACCAGCGAGTTACCTAAAAACCTCTGGCACCGTGAGGGAAAAGTCAGGAGGAGGAGGCAGCGAGGGCCTAAAGCCCTGCCTGCCCAGCCAACCTGGGTGAGCTGCTAGAAAGAAGAAGAAGAAAATGAAGTTTGTGCACTTGGGTGTTCCTAGGTCTTTGGAATTGTTTTGGATTCAGCTTAGTATCTTAGCAAAGTTTCTTTTGAAAATTTTCTAACTTGTTTTCAGCTGAACCAAGAAGAAAAAAATGTCCACCCTCTGTAAGGGAAAAAAGGGAGCAGGAGCCCACAGAGGCCATGTGTGGAGGCGGCATCGTTCCCAGAGAGCTGCTGAGCCCCAAGGAGGGCGGAGAGGCAGCAAGCGCTGGGACTGCTCATGCCTCCCCACAGGAGACTGTCCTCACGGGCGTAAGGGACAGAAAATCACCACAGGCAACGGAATTTCACACTGGACTTAGGAGAGTGCCAGACCAGCCAGTTATGTCTAGGCCATGAGCTGCAGCTTCTCTCCTGACTCTATCTGATGCAGAGTCAAGTATATTTTGGAACCATATGTTGATATATTGTTTAATGATTTAATTTTTCCTTTGCTTAATCAAATATTTTCTTTGTTATATTTCTTTACTTCAATAATTATGCATTTCAGAGTTAGAGAGCATTTCATAAAATGATGATAAAATTAAAAGCCTGAGGGAGGGACTTCCCTGGTGGCGCAGTGGTTAAGAATCCACCTGCCAATGCAAGGGACATGGGTTCGAACCCTGGTCCAGGAGGATCCCACATGCCATGGAGCAACTAAGCCCATGCACCACAACTACTGAGCCTGTGCTCTAGAGCCCGCGAGCCACAACTATTAAGCCCGTGCACCGCACCTACTGAAGCCCGTGTGCCTAGAGCCCAGGCTCTGCAGCAGGAGAAGCCACCACAATGAGAAGCCCGCGCACCGCAATGAAGAGCAGCCCCCGCTTACAACTAGAGAAAAGCCCGCGTGCAGCAACGAAGACCCAAAGCAGCCAAAAATAAAATAAATAAATTTATATTTTAAAAAAAGCCCGAGGGAACAGAAAACAGTGAAAGTTCTTTGCTAAGCAGCCCTGGCTGCAGAGAGTTAGATGCGAGTCTCAGCCCTGGGGCTGGGGGCGTCCGCGGCAACGACAGGTGACGCTCACGACTTACTTCAGCAGCTTCGTGTTCGACATGATGAGCTCCTTCCAGTTAACAAAGATCAAGGCCGTTTCTCCTTCAGTGAGAAAACCTGGTTCTGCCATTCGTTTCTGAAAAACCTAAATTCAGAATACACGGGAAAGAAGTCAGCTTAGGTGCAGTACACAGCCTGTGTGGTCTAAATAAAACATTATCTTCATACACTAAAACTAGGAAGATCATGGCACTTTTAAATAAACATATTGTGACTGTTAAATTTTAAATTGCAAAATTTCCCTACTTTTTGCTATTTCGTTTCCTATCAGGGCTGATTCTAAGGACTGAATCCAGCAGTCTCATCAAGAAGAGGAGATTCTCATACCTACCTCCTCAGGGTGTTATACAGGTTAAATAAACCATGGGCACAAAGCATCCACACACTGGAAGAGCCTGCAGAACTGAGGGAGCACGGCCGTTGTCAGGCTGAGCACCCCAGGGGTCTGGAAGCAGTTTGTGAGAAGTGCACCACAAGAGTGATGCCTTATCCTATCCTCAAGACTGGCCACCAAGCACATGTGGATTTCAGGGGTTAAATGATAACACTTTGGGGCTTCCCTGGTGGCGCAGTGGTTGAGAGTCCGCCTGCCGATGCAGGGGAAACGGGTTCGTGCCCCGGTCTGGGAGGATCCCACATGCCGCGGAGCGGCTGGGCCCGTGAGCCATGGCCGCTGGGCCTGTGCGTCCGGAGCCTGTGCTCCACAACGGGAGAGGCCACAACAGTGAGAGGCCCGCAGACCGCAAAAAAAAAAAAAATGATAACACTTTGGTAATCCATAGCACTTAAAGTTTCACAAAGTTCTGATATGCACATACATGCATATGCTTGTGTGTGCGTACATGCACACCTGTGTGTGTGTTTCTCAATTAACTTCATAGATGATGTAGGTCATGCTGAGTCAGGTATTATTATTCCCAATTGACCCATGAAGAAATAAAAGCTGAGAGAGTAATTTGCTCAAGGTCACAAAGCTAGAATGTGGAGGAGCCAGAACTAAAACAACATTTTGATTCTACGTTCAAGTTTCCACTAAACAACTAGGGAATGACTTTAAAAGCCTCACGGAAATGGTGAAGTCATCTGAGACAACTCTCCTCACGTGAAATCTCTCCAAAATACACATGACGTTACTCTCCATTGAAACTGTTCTAAATTAATGTTTACTGCATTGAGTTGAACCTGGATTCAAAGAACTCAGATAAAAGTGCTATGAACTAATGTCTCTAAACCTCTACGGTTCCAGAATCAGACTGAAGATGTCTGGACACTCCTATGAGAGAGAGCCCTGGAAACAAGGTCCATCAGCTCTGAGGTTGCTCCTGAAGGACAGGGAAAGCATCTGATTGTCTGTTCTTTCATTCGCTGATTAATGATTAATTTGTTACTGTTTATTCATTCTATCTGCCTGCTTTGTGCCAGCCTCAGTGAGGTAAGCAGAGGACGAGGTGGCTGGGTCCTCCAGGGCCCTCCACGGGAACGGTAATGAGAAGCCCTTGCCTGTGGGCAGTGCTTTTTACCCCAACCCCCGACCCCAACATGATGCCTCACCCCCCAGAGCGTCTTGTGAGGTGCGCAGAGTGAGAATAACCCAGCCCAAGTGGTTAAGAGGCTGGCCTGAGACGGGGAGAGCACCTGGCCCCCGTTCACCTTCTGTGCTAGTCAGAGCGGTTCTCCACACCCATTTACAACCCCTTAGGACTGGAACCTGACCGGCAGCAGGCCTGACACTTGTAGGGGTTAATCAGAAAGATGGGCTTTTCTTCCAGGCCATCCATCCTGGTGAGAGAAGTGCAGGCAGACATAAACACACCTAGCCACACATAAATTCAGTCCTGCTGGGAAGGCCTGTCAAGGGCCAGGCTACGTTTGGGGTGTAGGGTGAAGGACACACAGTCTCTGCCCTCAGGAGCTCACAGCCTGGGGGAAGACAGACGTTATCAACCGAGAAGTGCAGGACAGTGAACGTCTGAGAGGAGCAAGTGGGCCACGTCTGAGATCCCAGCCCGAATTCAGGGGAGAGAATGAATCGGGCGCAGGCCTTGCTGGGGCAGATGCAGGACTCAGCTTCTGCACCGTGTGTTCTCAAGGTCACGGCCATGTAAACAGTGCACCTATTGGGCCTGAGTGGGGACACCTGTTCTCTTTAAGTTTTTTTTTTTTAAACTGGTCTCATCTGAGGGCCTTGACACATTTTGTGGAAACTGAAAGCCATGGAAACAAAAGCATAATAAAAGTATAAAATCTTGGGGCTTCCCTGGTGGCGCAGTGGTTGAGAGTCCACCTGCCGATGCAGGGGACACGGGTTCGTGCCCCAGTCTGGGAAGATCCCACATGCCGCGGAGCGGCTGGGCCCGTGAGCCATGGCCGCAGAGCCTGCGCGCCGCAACGGGAGAGGCCACAACAGTGAGAGGCCCGCGTACCACAAAAAAAAAAAAAAAAAAAAGTAAAAAAAAAAGTATAAAATCTTACTTTGCTCAAATGCAAACCATTTAAAAGCGCCACTCTAACGGCCGTTGTCTGCTTAGGGGTCACTGGCAACATTAATAGTCACAAACACAGTAAATATATGAGATTTGGGAGCTATTTTACAGAACACTGTTTGGTTTTCCAAACTGATATAAAGGTTAGGTGAACACTCCCACTGCCTCACAATTCCTCTGGAAATAACTAAACTTTATGAAAGCGTCAGGTGCCAAAAGAGCAGTGCAGACATCGTCAGAGAAAAGTCTGAGGCAGATACATTTGCTGTAGAGCCTTCCCACCTACTCCGTACCCTGGTCGTTCCTGATGGGGCCTCTACCACATCCGACTGAGGCACTGAGTGCCTTTTCTCTCTCTCTTCACTCTGAATTACCTAATCTGGAGACTTGAGATCTTCAAGGCCTCTCCAAGGGTCAGAGGAAGCATTCTGAGGGTGTGAGCGCTCCAGTCACTGCCTGAGAATTCACTCGCCAAAGGTGATACCTTGCTACGAGGCCCCACCCCCTAAGCAGCCCACGGCGCCCTCACCTCCACGACGAGCTGAAGGTCATCCACGTACCGCTCCTCAGTCTCCATCAGCTCATGGATGTAGCCCTGCCTTTTCCTCTCCACTGGCTGCATGGTGTCCAGGGTTTGGAGATCTGCACACCCTGTGGAAAAGCAGGCTAGAGTTTCAAAATATTATTTTATCTTCTTCGGAGAAAACAGACATGAATCGTCAGATACACAGGGTTTGCAAACGTTGCCGGGAAAGAACCACATGACCTGCCAAAGGGCCCTGGGACTCGGGCGAACAGCGCACACCTGCGGAAGCGGGATTAACCACCGGCCACTCCAGAGCTCCAGAGCCGCAAATCAGCAACGCCTGTAACTGGCTGCAACACCTGCAATGCTCGTTGTGGTCCCAATTTCTTGTCCAGATAAGTAGTGACAGAATGAAGGATTTTCAGAAATGGCCTTAAAGAAACCAGAACGGTGTGGAGCCTTGTGAAGAATCTATGCTATTCTCACCATCTTGAGACATTTTCAAAGCACTGTAATGATTAAGTGAATCACATGCTGGAGACCAGTGTTTTCCAAACTGCAGGTCATGAGCTATTGGTGGGCCATTCTATCGATTTTTTTAAACAAAAACAAAACCAAATAAATAACTAGAAACTACCACGTGCACAGGATCTGTCAGTGTTGTACTGTGAAAATTTTTAGTTAGGTATGTATTTGAGGATGTAAAATGTATTTCTTACTGTGAGCCACTGTTTAAGAAAATGTTTGAGAAACATTTCTCTAGATTTCTCAAAGTTAAGTGCTCAGTTAGGAAACCTGAAGTCTCCAGGGCCCAGCAGTTCCCAGCAAGAGCACTGTCTTAACCCACTGGAACAAAGAACTGGTGGTTTGGGGTACACTGCAGCCACGGGGGCTTTGAGGGCAGTCCCCAGCCATCTTGCATGGCATCAGAGTGAGAAGTACCATAGTCACTTCGGATCAATGTACAGGCACATGGGAGCTGAGCTCACTGTCACACTGGGAAGTGACATTAACCCAGAGTCATTCAGTAAGAAGCTGAGGGCCTGCCGTACGCCCAGTGGGAGGGGAAACACCTCAGAAAGCCCTTCCTCAGGCAAAAAGAAAAAGCAGGTAGGTGCCCAGCAAGGGACAACATGAGGCGGTAGCAGTGCATGTCCGAAGCGGGAGAGACGGGGAGGCAACACGAAGGTCTGGGGGGCGGAGGACGCAGGAGCAGGGCCGGCCCTGCGGGACCTCCGCAGCCCGCAGTGTTCGGACCGAGGCAGACGCCCTGCACGGGGACAAAGGCACCGAGCCACAGAGGTGGAAAACGCCAGGATCAGACTGGCCTTTTAAGGGGGGGTTCTCTTTCTGTTTTTGATGTTTTATGTATTTTGTATAGATTTGGACTTTCAGAGAGTCCTCACGAAGACAGCGGTTCTATTTTCTGCACATGCTGCCGACAGCTTTAAAAAAAATTACTCCCACAGTCAAACAAAACTTGAATAAGGCAAAAGCCACGTTTGGTGCTACCAAGATGAAATCGCAGTGCCACTCATGTTCAGACTTATCCAGCTTTTCTGGGGACTGTGTTCCATCCTGTTCTGCCAAGGAGACCTGCAGGAATGAGCGAGAGCTAGGGATGAGCAAGGCTAACACAGGCCCCTGCCTGACCCGGCTGTGTGCAGCCAGGAGGCTGGATGCCAAGGGGACGCCTGATGACGGGGAAGGTTGCTGATCACGTCGCCATCCAGCTGACGCTGGTGGAGCCATCGCAACAGTCTCTAGGGTCGCCCCGCCTCTTTGCTAGCGGGTTTACAGATCTCGGTTCTTCACATTCTGCCACATCCACGTATTATCTCTACTATTATTTGTGTAATATTTTTGTTCATATTTGAGCTAAATGTCTAGGAAATCATGGGTTTCATGTGATGGTTATGTTTCTTCTAATAGTCACTACCATAAACATATAACCATTAAAATAATTCGAGTCCTCCTGGGCACTATTTTGTGGGCCATTGTGCTGTGCACCACCAGGATATCACACTTTGGGAATCGACGATTGATGTTAAAACCCACAAGCATTGGCCTATCTATTGAGTATCTTGGGATAACAGGAAAAGTCTCAGGTAGTTGATCGTTTCTAAGGCTGGGACGTACATGACATTAGCTTCATCGGGATGAATGTGGGACAATCCTTGTACTCCAACCCTAGCTGACACCTCTGCATTTCATGACAATGGTTCTTAAGTTTTTATTCTCCAAGTTTCCAACCTGACCCCTACCCCCACTTTCAGATGCTCTCACCTCTGACATCAGGGGGAAAAAAATCAAGGCATGATTGATGCCCCTCCTACTTCCAGCCCCACCTTCCTGCTCACTCATCCCTGTACTTCCTTCCCGTGGCGGGGGGTGAGGGACCCCTACTTCTTCTAAAGCCAGCGTCCCTAATGCGCCCCCTCCTGCAGGACCCTTCCCTGCCCCTCACACCTCCATCTTCAGTCTTCACTGGTCCCTCTAGTCTATGAACATGGTTATGTGTCCCTCCTACCACAATATTGAAAACAAACAAGCACCCTTCCCGCAACCCTGCTCCCTCCACAAACACCTGTCTCTAGCCTCACTGTCAAATGTCTGACAGTAGAGGGGCCTGACACGCATGCCCCCCGCCCCCAGCTCTCTCTGTCACTTCTCCAACTTAAGGTACTCTGGTTTCTCTCCCACCACTCCACTGACACTGCTCTTGTGAAGGTAATGATGACCTTGAGCATCGCCCAATGCAGAGACCCCCTTGGGAGCTGGTGTCCTCCTGCACCTGCCCAGAGCCCTGACACCTGTGATGAGCTGCTGCTTCCAACACTCGAGTCTCTCCCTCAGCCTCTGTCACTCTCCTCTTCCTGGTGTTTCCTTCTGCATTTCTGCCTCTGCCTGCCTCCAGGCTCTCTGGTTCCCCCAATCCAGCAAATACTAAAATGTGTTCCTGGCATTCCTGACCTGCAAGGTCAAACGAATCTGGCTTTGCATTTCTCTGCTAGGGTC
Organism: Mesoplodon mirus; assembly: GCF_964341445.2. NCBI lineage: Eukaryota > Metazoa > Chordata > Mammalia > Artiodactyla > Ziphiidae > Mesoplodon > Mesoplodon mirus. The sequence continues at coordinate 43,400,314 of NC_138990.1, forward strand.
ACAAGGCGCATCCGCGTACTATGCTCTGAGAAACCCTGCTCTAAAGAAACATTTAATTTGAGTGAACCCAGAGTTCCCAACACTTATTTGACCATAGAACCCTCTGTTTTGAGGGGAGAGTGAATCTTTTGAGAACTGAGAAATTAGGGTTTGTGGATAGAATACACCCCTCTGCCATCCTCTACACCTGCACTGTCCGATACAGTAGCCATTAGCAACATGTGACTACTGAGCACCTGAACCACGGCCAGTCCAAACAGAGAAGAGCTGTAAGTGTAAAATATACACCGGATTTCAAAGACCCAGTAGAAACACCCTAGAATGTAAAATAATGCATCAGTACAAAAATTATTATACCAATTACACAGTGAAATGATAATATTTTGGATAATGCTGGGTTAAGTAAAATAATTATTAAAATTAATTCCATCTCTTTCTTTTTACTTTTTAAAATGTAGCTGCTGGAAAATTTTAAATTACATATGGGCTTGTATTTGTGATTTACATTATATTTATATTGAACAGCTCAAGCCAGCCTCTACATTTTTTATCATGTTCTTTCCCTGACAGAATGTCCAATGACTCCTGTTTTTTGCAGAATGAAGTCCTAGCTCGGGGGGAGCACAGGGCTCCGGAGTCTCCGTAATCCAGCAGCAGCCTGCCTCTGACCATGCAGCCCACCTTCTATCCACCCTGGCCTGGGCTCAGTCCTCAGGATGTGCTGTACCAACGGTCCACGGCCTGGCTGTTTCCACTCCTGTTGTTGCCTCCGTCCACGGCCCTTCTCTGCACAGAAGCCATCTCACTACCCCTTCAGGGTGCAGCTCACATGATCCTACTCTGGGGAAACCTTTTCCATCCCCGTCCCCAGACTGCCTCTCCTTCGTGTTTTCATGGTACTGGCTTGCATCTATATTTTAAATACTTCCCACAATGTAACGTGTATTGTAGTTCTCCTGTATATCGTCACTATGTCCTTCTCTCCCAGTGGCGGTGAGGGACTGTGTCTAACACAGTCTATAATATCACACTTAGCAATGTTTTGACCACCGAGGTCAGGAGATACTTGTCGAGCGGAAGACTGTTGTGTTGTCCCCAGACCCATGGCTCATCTTTCCCCTGCTCTGTTCCACACGGCAAGGAGGCCAACCTCTAAGGCTACGTTTGTAAGCTCTTTGCTTAGCTGACTTCTGCCTGGGTTTGGCTAATGAGAGGAGACTGAAGACTACAGGGTGGACTAGGGAAAGAGTCCTCCTGCCAGAATGGTGAGGTGACAAGAAAGCATTTAGTCCCTGCTGGGTAACGAACAGAAGTGCTGGGGCTGCATCTCACATAAATTTGGAGTTCAAGAATTCCTCAACTGATGAATTAACACAAAAATTGGTCCCTGGCTGGTGAGAACTTCAGGGTGCTTGGCCAAAGAAAATGTACAACTGGTCTGGAGGGTCACTCTCACGACCTTGGTTCCACAGGATTTACAGAGAAAAACTAAGTCTCGCTAAAGATGAGTTCAAGGTAAAAAATGACAAAAAACAAGGAACAATCCACCATTCATAAAAAAACTGAGGATTAGAGCAAAAGGAGATGTAAAATATATATGTTTAAAATAACTCGAGACATATATGAAGGATTTGAAACCCTAATTAGAGTCTAAAAAACCCAACAGGAAGATCTGAAACAGAAACAAATAAAAAGGTAAATATTATCAAGGAAATAATAAATTAATAGATGAGGCAGCAGATCAAGCACAATGGAGGAAACAATTAGTAAATCTGAAAACAGAGCTGAAGAAATTACTTAGGACGTAGCCCAGAGAGACAAAAAGATGGAAAACATAAAATGAAAGCTAAAAGACATGGAGGATGGAATGACAAGGCCCAACATAAATGAATGAATGAATGAATGACCTAAAAGAAAAAAAGTAAAGGGCTGCAAAAAACTATACAAATGCAAAATATAAAAGAGCAGTGGGGGAGGATTCATTAGCAACAGACAAACGAGGCTTCCAAGGATCTGTATAAGATGACATCACAAAAACTCATGGAAATATAATAACTCTTATTTGCAACTAATGGGAGAGCCTCAAAGTGTGAAATAAAAAACTGATAGAATTACCTCCCTGGTAAATTGGGAGACTGGGATTGACATATACACGCTACTACATATAAAATAGATAACAATAAGAACCTGCTGTATAGCACAGGGAACTCTACTCAATACTCTGTAATGACCTATATGGGAAAAGAATCTAAAAAAGAGTGGATATGTGTATATGTATAACTGATTCACTTTACTGTACACCTGAAGCTAACACAACAGGTGGATTGACACTTTCCTTCTTCTTACACCTCACATTCAACCCACCTGTGGCTCTATCTTCACAATAGATAATAGTGGTCCATTATCTGACCACTTCTTACCTCATCCACCACTGTCATTCTGATCCAAGCCACTGCCATCTTTTGCCTGGATTGCTGAACCAACCTCCTAACAGGTCTCTTTGCTCTGACCCCTGCCCCCCAACCTCCAGTTTAATCTAGCAAGTCAGAGCTATCCTATTAAAACATAGCACATCCTGTCACTCCTTTGATCAAAACCCTTCAATGGGTCCTTCTCACTCTGAGCAAAAGCCAAATTTCTCACAATCAGCCCACAAGAACCTAGATGGCCTCCCCCGTCTCCGCAGACACCTCTCTGTCCTCATTTCCTTGTCCTCTTCCTCCTCCCTCGTTCCAGCCACACCGGCCTCTGTGCTGTTCCTCAAGCGTTACGGGCATGCTCCTTGCATGTGCTGTTCCCTCTGCCTAGAATGATCTTCCAGGTATCCACATGGCTTCCTCCAGATAGCCAGCACATCTTGCAAGTCTTTGCTCACATGTCACCATTTCAGAGAAGCTTTATCTGAGTAACCTGTTTAAAACTGAAATCCCTCTGGATCCACCTCTCCCCACCCAGCACTCCCTTTCCCTAACCTGCTTTATTTTTCTAAGATACGACATACTTCTTTGTTTTGTTTGTTTTCTGTCTTACCCTACTCAAATGTCAGCTCTCAGAGGGCAGGAATTTTTGTCCATTTTATAATCTGCTATGCCTGACACATAATAGGTTTTCAACAAGTATTTACAGAATGTGATACGAAGACACGCTCTGAGATAGTACACTGATATTAACTACAGGCAGTCAGAGAGAAGGATGAAAACTTCCTGGGAAGTTCCTTCTGGTGGACAGGAAGGACGGAAAAGCAGGGAAAATGAGAGATCAGGGCTACTACCAGGTCAAAGTTCCCAGAGGAATCATTAGCGGTAGGCTGGGCCACAAGACCCCCGACACTTGTATTTAGGATGTGGAGACTGAGAGGCAAAACATGAATAATGAATAAGGGTTATGAAAACTGTGTCCCACTACAGCTGGGAACCACCGTTCTAAATTACAGTGCAAGCAAGCAAACAAGATAGCTTAGAAAGGAGGAGAAAGATCTGCGAAGATTCCAAAAAGTGAAGGACAAAAGGCAAGTTGTGATGACTGATACAAAGAGGGCTTGTTCAGATTATGTCATAAAGTCCCAGAACAGTCCTTGCCCATTCTGAGGAGACCAACGCCTCTGAACAATGCTATTCTCTGTGTGCCCAAAATTAAGAGCCAGAGTATCACATAATGGCTTTCAGTCTCACTGTGTTTAAGCTCAGTGAAAAGATGAGATTTTAACAGTAAATCCAGACGACTCAACTGCACGCATTTTCTGAAGGCTGCCTTTAATACTCAAGTTTTTATCAGGGCACTGGAAATTACTGGGTATCTTATTTTGTAAGAGAATAGCCTTTTATCCGCTTGGCAAATATTTATTGAGTGCAAACTGTGTACCAGGTAGCACCATGAAGCCATATATATTTGTGGTTTCGTTTTTGGAAATTTAAATAATTCTTGAACAAGTTTTTGTGTCTTTTTTGATGCCTGTCAAGTTCTATGTCATCAGGTGTTAGGTTGCTTGTTTAAGCACAAAAAGGGCTATCTGTGTTATAAAATTGGGCTGTTTGTGTGATTCTAATGCTGCAGACCATCAGAAAGCAAAATATTTGACTATCAGAAAACAGACACATTCTAGAACTTACAAAAGCAGCTCTGTTGATAAATGCAAGTGGATTTGCATTTATCAAAAAAACCCAATTTTTTATTTTTATTTTTGAATCTATGGTAAAATGTTATAAACCTAAAGACAGCAAAGACCCCCCCCAACAGTAGACAAAAGTGCAGATTTTGGCCTCAGAAAGCAATTAGTTCAAGCTGATTCTTGCATCACCTTCTAGTCTGCCAGACTTGACCCTGTATCACTGACTCAACTATTAATGTGCTATTCAGAATATAGAATATTATGAAGAGATGTCATGAAACAATAGTTTCTTCATGTTCACCCAGCACAGAACTTCGTTTTAACAATACTAATAACCAACATGTGTGTCACAATTTACAACCTCTGATCAATTCTCTGATTAACAAATATAACTTTGACTCCTACTGTATAAACACATGGAGAATCTGAGGCTTTGGTGGTTAAGTAACTTACTGTATAATTTAGAGCTACTATATACCTAAATCTAGGTCTCTTGATTCAAGTCTTACACTTTGAAATGCCAGGCCACTTTAAATGATGCTTACACTGCAATCTTATTTGAGGTGAAACTCTGACAGCAGCGTGTACAAACCTAACCTGGTCTTATGCTTGTTGAACTGAATTCTAGAGGAAAAAATGTTTTAGTATAAATACTTGGAATGCCAAAGAGCTCAAAGTACTGAAAACCAACAGGGCCCTTATTCGCCTTTAACTCTTTTTTGTGTCTACGTAACATAATTGGTCCCTTTACATACCCTTCTACTTGGTTGCATATGCAGTTAACAGCTTGTATCTAACAGCTAATTTCAAATAGACTGTACCCTTCAGTACTCTGTATCAGTACGCCCATTACCACAGTACTGACCAGGGGCAACAGGGGTTTCATATGCACATATGTTTTTTTCTTGGTATTACTAAGCAGACTGCTACACCTCTACTTTACCCAATGGTATGATTATACAACCCATATTTTCCAACTTGTTTATGACTACATAATACTGTGCCCAAACTGCTGAGTCTAGTACACACTAATTCTATGGCACTGCCTGACTCTGATTTCGTGGTGGTTAACAGATGACCACTGGTGACACAGGGATCCCAGTAGCAGGTCCTCCCAGTACCTTGAAATGTAACTTGACCAGCCTGAATTCATTTAAAGAATGAATTAGGTAATTCTCTTTACTCTCTTCTCACCTATATCTTGGAATTTAATGATGATTGTTCTAATTCTGTGATCTGAAGTAACAGCAACTCCAAGTTAGTGAGAGGTGGCTAAGAGCACCAGCTTTGGAGTCAGATGCTGACTCAAGTTTTAACTCCATCACTTACTAACCCAGACACACACCCAAAATGTTTAGTCCATCACTTAGGACACAGCAAATGCTTGGTAAATGTTCACTGTAATTTCTAGTATCTATGTGTTAGACACTGAACTGGTGTTTCGTAAATCCCTTAAGTCTCATCTGTAATACAGGTATTACTATCTTCATTATACAGATGAGGCTAAGGCTCCTAGGGGTGAGCTCACAGAGTCATGATCCAAAGCAGCCCTCCCACTACACTTCCCATTACACTCATTTTGTCACTCTTTGATTTTATCACTGATTCTGCCTTTGACAACAGCATTAAGACATTTCTCTTAAGCACATCTTTCATAATTTGTTGTTCTCATTTAAAATAAAGTTTTAAAAGTGATTATGAAGATACTTTACTCAATTTAAAAATGGGGGCTTCCTTGGTGGCTCAGTGGTTGAGAGTCCGCCTGCCGATGCAGGGGACATGGGTTCGTGCCCCGGTCCAGGAAGATCCCACATGCCGTGGAGCGGCTAGGCCCGTGAGCCATGGCCACTGAGCCTGCGCGTCTGGAGCCTGTGCTCCGCAACGGGAGAGGCCACAACAGTGAGAGGCCCGCGTACCGCAAAAAAAAAAAAAAAAAAAAATGGGCAAAGGGGACTTCCCTGGTGGTGCAGTGGTTAAGAATCCACCTGCCAATGCAGGGGACATGGGTTCGAGCCCTGGTCCAGGAAGATCCCACATGCCGTGGAGCAACTAAGCCCATGCGCCACAACTACTGAGCCTGTGCTCTAGAGCCCGCGAGCCACAGCTACTAAAGCCCGCATGCCTAGAGCCTGTTCTCTGCAAGAGAAGCCACCACAATGAGAAGCCTGCACACTACAACGAGTAGCCCCCGCTCGCTGCCACTAGAGAAAGCCCGTGCACAGCAACGAAGACCCAATGCAGCCAAAAATAAATAGATAGATAAATAAATAAATAATGGGCAAAGGATCTGAACACACATTTCTCCAAAAAAGACATACACATGGCCAACGGCTTTTCAACATCATTAGTCATGGAGGAGGTGCAATTCAAAACCATGAGATGTCACTTCATACCTACAAGGAAGGCTTTAATAAAATGCCAAATAATAACAAGCATTAGTGAAAATGTGGAGAAACAGAAACCCTTGTACACTGCTGGTGGGAATATAAAATGGTACAGCCACTTTGGAAAACAGTCTGGCAGTTCCCCCAAAAGTCAAACCATTTGACCCAGCAATTTCACTCCTAGGTATATACCCAAGAAAGATGATGATATATGTCCATGCAAAAACTTGTACCCAAATGTACATAGCAGCATTATTCATAATAGCCAAAAAGTAAAAACCCAAATGTCCATCAATTAACATATGGATAAATAAAATGTGGTATATCTAAACAATGGAATATTATTTGGCCATAAAAAGCAATGCAATACCGATATGTGCTATAGCATTATGTACCTTGAAAAGATTATGCTAAGTGAAATAAGCCAATCACAAAAATCCCACACATTTTACGGTTCCACTTATATATGTCCAGAGTAGGCAAATATATGGAGCCAGAACACAGCTTAGCTGTGGCTGCAGGGCAGGCAGGGTACACAGGAAGATGCGAGGGTGATAACTAATGGGTTCTGGGTTTCCTTTTTTTTTTTTTTTTGCGATACACAGGCCTCTCACTGCTGTGGCCTCTTCCGCTGTGGAGCACAGGCTCCGGACGCGCACGCCCAGCGACCACGGCTCACAGGCCCAGCCGCTACGTAGCACGTGGGATCCTCCCGGACCGGGGCACGAACCCGCGACCCCTGCACCTGCAGGCGGACTCCCAACCACTGCGTCACCAGGGAAGCCCCCTGGGTTTCCTTTTGAGGTGATGAAAATGTCCTATAATTGACTGTGGTAATGGTTGCATAACTCTGTGAATATACCACTGAATTGGTATAGTTGGGGGAACTGTATGGAATGTAAATTATATCTCAATAAAGCTGTTACCAAAAAAGTGATTATGTCCAGCTTTAGCCTTCTAGATGTTATTCTTAGAGACTCTTATCCTTGCTTGTTAAATTCAGTCCTTGCCTCCTCATCTCTTCTGATTTTTCTTCTTGCCTTTTCATCGGTTCAAGTGGTGGTTATACTGCAGGAACTTCCTTATTATGAAAATGGTGGCAATATTAGCACCCTAGTGTAGAGGTTAAGAGCATGGACTCTGGAGTCGGACCACTTGGGTTTGAACCCAGCTCTACCACTGACAATCTATGTAACCTTGAACAAGTTATTTAACTTCTCTGTGTTTTCATTTCCATGCCTGTAAAAAGAAAATAGTTATGAGGTAATACATTTGAGGGCCTTAGAAAGGTGCCTAGACTAATAAGTACTCAATAAAGAGCACTGGGACTTCCTTGGTGGTCCAGTGGTAAAGAATCCGCCTTACAATGCAGGGGATGAGGGTTCGACCCCTGGTCAGGGAACTAAGATCTCACATGCCACGGGGCACCTAAGCCCACGTGCCACAACTACTGAGCTTGTGCACCTCAACTAGAGAGCCTGTGTACCGCAAACTACAGAGCCATTGTGCTCTGGAGCCCACGCGTCCTGGAGCCTGCATGCCACAACTAGAGAGGAAAAACCTGCACCCCACAACTAGAGAGAAGCCTGCACGCCACAACGAAAGGTCCCGCCTGCCTCAACGAATATTCCGCATGCCGCAGCTAAGACCTGACACAGCCAAAAATAAATGAAATAAACAAACAAATAAATAAATAAATCTTTAAAAAAAGAGCACTTTTCCTCTTTTCTTTTTACTGGTATGAGCAACGGTTATATAGCTAGAACTTCGTTACTTTATAAAAATGGTAGCGATATTAGCACAACAATCTCTTTATTTCCCCAGAACCTTTGTTTCCTCTTCATGGGTTCCTTTCACTACCCAACCCTTAACTGCTGATACCCTCAAAGGTCTGATTTTTCCCCCGAGTCATCTCATTTACTTTCAGTGGCTCAAAAACTATCAATAGGCATTCATGCCACCAGCTGATGTATATCTGATGCTGTATATCTTAATTATCTCACTACCTGCTGGACAATTCTATCTGGATGTTCCACAGGTACTCTGCAGTCAAAACTAATCTTCCCCCAACTCCGATTCTTTAATGTAGCTGGTGGCACCATGATTCCGCCCTGTCACCAAGATACAAACCTGGGAGTCAAACTGACCTTCCACCTGACCATGCATCCCATCAATCCCCAACTCCTGCCAAGGTTCCCTCAGAAACAAGTCTTGACTCAGTTTCATGACTTTTTCTCCACCTTGGCTTCATATCAGAATCACCTGAGGAGTTCTTAAAAATCCCCACGCCCAGGCCCCACCACAGGGCATTTAAATCGGGACTCAGGCATCAATAGCTTGTTAAAGGTCCCCAGGTGATTCCAGTGAGCAGCCAAGCTAGGAATCTCTGGTTTAGCCCTCGGTCTGCTCTCAAGCGTCAGCATTCAGTGTTGCTGGCTTTCCACTTCCACTCCAGCAATAATGAACTCCTTATAAACGCACCTCTCCTCCTCCGCCCGGCTGCTGCTTGTCTCCATCACACTCTCCACCATCCCACCCTCCAATCTGGCTTACTCCTACTGATCTTATGACTCTGGTAGTTGCCTCCTCCAGGAAGTCCTCTCTAATTCACCAATCTATGGTTGAGTTAGGTATTCCTCCTCTGTACTCTCTTGGTGCCCAGTAATATCTAATATCAGTGTGCTTAGCAGGCTGTTTTATACTTATCTGCGTACGTGCCTGATCCCCTCACAGAGTTAGGCACTACCTGAGGCCAGGATCACCTGGCACTCATTTGCATATTCTCAGCACCTAGTACTCTGCATTTGCTTATGCAAATACTCAACATATGTTAATTGAATGACTTTCCAGAGATGAGGAAAGATTTTGGAAAGAGATTGTTGATGTCAGACATTGATGGATGGGCTGGATTTTGATCAATGTTTTTTTTCACTCAAGGTGAAACCACCAACTTGATTATTTAACTGTAAAACTCTGCTTAACTCTGGTACCCCCCAAGCAACCACTTCAGTTTCTTTCACTGCATACTGACTCTTATTTTGTACTAAAAATATCTTAGTCTACATTTGCAGTGAGTATTGTAAATTCCTTCCAATCTTTTTGGAGAAAAAGTTGGAATAAAAATTATAAATAACATAGTAGTCTATTATTATCCTAGATTATATTTTCTTTTACTTTCAAATCAAAATTTCTTTTGCTTTTGAGATACATATGCTTATCTTGGATCAAAATCTCAATCTTTACCACTTAAAATGTTCTTTTGTCCCCCTACTATAAAACAAATTGCTGGTCTGGACCCAGAGACTATGTTAAGGAAAAAGAGACATTCCAAAGAAATTCAACCAGGACTACATATAAACAATTAGTTTAAAGGATGCTTCAAAAGAAATACACAATACAAGTCATGTAGTTTGTGTCCTTTTAATAAACACACTTGCATAGTTATATTACAATTTTGTAAAAATAAAAACGGATGACCTCATGCCAAGCGTCTCCAGCATTTGCACAATCTCAAGACCTTTAATACTATAGTTTTCAAGACGCACGAAATAAAAATTTAAGGCAAAAAAACAGCGCTTTGCAACAATTTAATAATTTATTACATTACAGTAGCATCACGGCAGCACCCAATGGTGCCACTTCAGGCAACAGTCTCTCAGTATTTCCATTACAGATTCTATTTACAAGAACTCATAACCTGGTAAGATTCATCCTAAGGAGACTGGGCAAAGAAAGCTTTAGACTGAAATTGGCATTTCTTTCTCTACTTTTCCTTCCCCCAGTTCCTTTATTTTAAACTATCAGTATTCATATTATAGTTTAAAACACTAAAATAGCAGTTACCTTGTTTTAATAGTTGTATTATTTTAGAATGATTCCTTAGGATAAAGTTTTAGAGGAAACTATACAACAGGTAGGGTTGATTTAGATTTTCAAGTTTTCTAAAAAAATCAGCTTTGGTCTTAGAACTGATTTTTTCATTGCTGAAAAACCCATCAGGTTTAATCATATATGTGATTAAAATGATTAGCACATATTGCAATTTTTAAGTAAATTTTAAAAATGATTAGCACATATTGCAATTTTTAAGTAAATTTTCATTCTTTACCTCCTACAGGGTTCAGATTTGTTCATTCTAAAATTTTATTTTCCTGATAAACTCCTTCCAATGTTGCTTTCTAAGTAAATGGAAAGCTGCCTCTTATACTGAATGAGAACAAATATGTGGCTGAATACGAGGTATTGCAAAGGACTGCATGCTCTTTTAAGAAGGACAAGTTATTATTATATGTCATACCATTTCCTTTGCTTTTAGTTTCTTCTCAAATATATGACAAAATACCTAAACAAAGAGGGGTATTTCTGTAAATACAGTAAATTTATTTCCTAGACACTCAGCTTAAATATGCCATTATGTGATTTAGTCCATAGGTACCTGATGAATATATTATTTGCAAACTGATTTACAGATACTAAGCTCTACCTGAATGTCATTCTTAATAATCTATATTTATCAGTGTAAAAGTGAAGCAATTTGAGCTACAAAAATACTTTTGAAATAATTTATCAGCGTATTAAATAAACCCAAATTCAAAATTATAAGGAGAAAATGTTATACCAAATCATGTGACTGATTAAGTGGTCTAATTTCTAACCTCAGGGTTTAAAATGGATTTAAAGTAACTGCCCTTAATTTGAACCCAACTAATGGTTGCAAAAGCAAAAAGTTCAGAAAATAAAAGGCAAGACCAAGTAAACTGTACAATTTAGAAGATCAGCTGAATTCACAAGGACTCAGTCTTTACACTCTACCCTTTAGTGACTGCAGGCAAATCTGTTATGCCACCTGTAAAATGGTATTATTGCTTTCCTATATGTCATATTTTATAAAAGTATCATGATATGGCTTCCCTGGCGGCGCAGTGGTTGAGAGTCCGCCTGCTGATGCAGGGGACACGGGTTCATGCCCCGGTCCGGGAAGATCCCACATGCCGCGGAGCGGCTGGGCCCATGAGCCATGGCCGCTGGGCCTGTGCGTCCAGAGCCTGTGCTCCGCAATGGGAGAGGCCGCGACAGTGAGAGGCCCGCATACCGCAAAAAAAAAAAAAAAAAAAGTATCATGATGATGCCAAATGCTAAAAGTTGAGGTGGTCTAATAACTAGAAATCCCTGCCTCAGGGAGCACACATACATATCACCATACATCCCAATGATGTGAAGTATTTTGGAACACAGACATTTGAACTTTGTGACGTTCTAACTAAACTGTTGATTCTTTCTCAAGTGTTGTAAAGTTATGATTTAGGCAATGTATGACTAAAATCATTCATTTATAATGAATAGGCTCATTTACACAAATATTGCACAAATATGCCTGTAACTTAAAACTCAGATATATAAAAACATATTTCACTCTTCTTAAAGAACTGTGTGAGGAAATAAGACTCTGTGATTGTATGTACACTTTTCCTGATAATACTTGGACATTCATAAACAGTAGATTGCACTGCAGTTTGTAAACATTTTAAATTGCATAAACTTCTCATTGATTTTCAAATATAGTTTAATACTGACCACTAAAACTCCCTTTTGTTTCAGCTAAGTACTCTCACGTTTATTAGTTTATAATAATGTTTATTATCTTTAAAGTTTTCCATTCAAGGAAAAGAAGTAAAATCCTATGCCAAAGTAGCCAATGTGGTTGAAGAATAGATAGTAGCCAGAGAATTCTGAATGGTAAAATCAACCCTCTAGCCACAAAGCAGCTTCATGGACATAGAGGAATGCCAGCTCTCACACATCTTTCCTTCACTGAATTCATTCTCAACTCGACAGAGACTGTCTGCCTACTTCATGGGCATTTAAATTCTTCAAGGATTCCTTATGATCTTTACTAAATACATTAAGAAGAGTGTCAACCAGTGTCCCTTTGTGACCTGGGACAAGTAGTCACCTAATTAAAATAGATAACATGAATTTTGACTTCAAAATGTACAGATATAAATGCTCTAAGGAAGGGAAGGTTTCATATCTCATGGTCAATGAAGGGAGCCTTTCATTCCTCAAAAATAATCCATTTTTAGCTCATTAGTAAAGAAGTAACAACAGACCGCTGCAGCACATGAAGCTTCTTCATGAGCCCAGACCACAGAGATCCCAAGCGAACTCCCATGTACAGGACTCATTCTTGGGCAGCCGGAACAGATAAAACATACCCTGCTCTGCACATATTGCTGGGGCAGGCCACTTTCCTCTTCTGTGAGATAAGAAAAGTTCCCTCAAAGTGTTATTGCTCCCACCCCAAAATACACAGAAAATAGAGAAAAGGATATTTCCAATTCTTGGCCTTTAAACAAATTTAAATATTGGTACTCATAGTGGCATATTAGAAAGTAATAAACAGTGCATACTGAGGGACAAATCACATATTGAACCAATTAAGAGCTCACTGTGATTAGGATTAGATCAAACATAATAGCAAAACATAAGCAATTCTGAATTCTGTAATGAATATACATGTTGCAATAACATTAGAAAAGCATGGCAGCCCATTCCAAACCAGCGAGAAAAGTTTGTGCAAATAGTGGGTCTTTGTGTGTTTGAACTCCCACCATGTAAGGGCAAACTCAACATGCATGCTAATGACCTACAATTACCAAATTAAAAAAGAAGAAAACTGCTAAAGGATGCCAGAGTGAACAGCAGGGAAAGCCACACAAAGACCCACTATCCTTTAACTTGTTACAAATAAATTTTAACTGTAAATTAGAAACACAAAGAGATAATCACAAGTGGCTCTAACATTCGAACGAAGTTAACGAATTGTGTAGGAGATATTTGACCAGGGCTGCCTGCCCTGCCTCCACGCTAGAGTCAAACTTGGATAGTGGGTCTCTGGGGTGCTTTCACACTGGAAGACAACATTGGGTCCTATAAAAAGAAAAATGAGGAATAAAATGAACATAAAGTAAATCAAGTGGGTGAGAAAAAATTCTACTGATTACATGCCACATCAACAAATTTGAACTATTAAAATTCTCAACCTTTAGAAAACACCCTAACTACATAATAAGATGCAAGTAATATTTATAAGGGCTACAGAAACACAAATGATAGTCTAAAACTTAACCAGTTTTCACTGACTCATACACTCCTGGCTGTTCTTCCTTTAGAACAGCTTTTATCTGTTCTTTGTATTCCTTATTATATACAACTTAATTGGAAAAAAGTTCCGCCACTGAAAAACAAGATAAACAACAACAAAACCTTTGGAAAACTATCACTTTACATTGTAGACACTATAAAAGCCAAATGTACTGACAAACCAGAATGCCTCCAGGGATCACTTAGTCAAAGATCTTCCAGACCCAGTAGGTTTGAAAAGTACCTTCCTCTCTCAGGTCCAGGAAAGACACCTCAGGTATTTCTAATTAATCAGATAAACTGGCAAGCACTGAAAACTGCCAAACCATCAGCAGAGTTTAAAAATGGTCATTCATTTAGGTAATCCAAGTTGTTATAATTTTCTTTACTACCTCTCCTAAAACCCTGAGATACTTTTAGGAATATTCAAACCATAAAAAACTGGACTCCACCTCCAAATTGGGAAATTCAGTTGCTTTATCTAAAGAAAAGTCTTCTCCCAAAATCCGAACGATCTTATAAGCTCTAAAGTGAAAATAATGTAAAGTGAAAATAATGCACTAATATTTTAAAATTATATAGTAAAAAGTAAATTCACAATACTTGCACTGAATCATAAACACATCTCAGCTTTTTACCATTTATATGTTCTTAGAAGCTAAGTTAAAATGAAAGGCTAAAGCTTTTAGATAATTTCACAAGAATGAGAAAAATATAAATCATGACATATTTTATTTAAGAAGACAAAAAAATCAAAAGGGTGGGGAAAAGTGACATCTATTTTATAAAAGTAAAAAATATTTCCAAGTACTGTTTATTCTCTAATTATTAATGCTATGTTTATTCTCAAATATAAGAAAGGCTAGGTAACTACCAAGAGATAATTTTATGTAATACCAAATCTCATACATTGAGATCTGGACCCTTGTTGTAAAAGTAGTGAAATAGATCTTAATTCATATATCTCTTGCAGTATGAGTTATCTACCTAAAAAAATCACCTAATGAGCTTTGCAAGCACTTTATTTATAAAATAAATTTTATCATTTTCTTTTAAATTTTCTCCTAACCTGGATGATATGTAAAAATGTGGGAAATAAATGAGAAGGTTGCAAAATTAATAGCACCTGTGCACTAAAAGGGTCATTTTGAATAGGTAAATAGGGTAATTGCCAGCTACTCTTTATTAAGCTGAAAAAGGCTGGTGTAAAGGGAAGTTGCAGTATAGACTGTTATCATACCAAAGAACCCATGAGAGAATTAGAACTTTTTTCAGATAAAATATAATAGTAGGGTCTGAAGCTAGGAAAAAAGTATTTGAAAAAAAGCAGTATAACTTCTTAACTTGTGAAAGTTTCCTGTTATATTTTCTTACTTTAAACGTTAATATAACATTTGCTAAGAGTGCTAAGTTTAAGATCTGATTCAGAGCAGTAATGAGTGCAATGTTGCACATTAAAGCTTATGCACTAGTTAAGAAGTAAATAATTTGATATTACTCACACTGCTGACTTGGATCCGTGTCTGTCGTCATCTTAACATAATTTGAAGGAAAGAGACCAGCCACCCCATTGATTTCTCCTTGCCACCAGTCAGGATCATCTTTGTTCAAAACATTAATAAGTTGCCCCTTGGAGAAGTTTAGCTCATCCTCATTATTTGCTATATAGTCATACATGGCGATCACCTGACACACTACCAGAAAAAGAACAACAAAGTAACAAACAAAATAATTATTCCTACAAGGATCATATGTTAAAATTCAGCTAAAATTTCCCTTTAGCTGTTTTCTCCCACCCTCCTTCCCCCATTCCCTGTTTTACAAAAACAAGAATTTCCCAAATGCAGCTAGAAATCCAAGCAGCTGGTTTGCTTTAAAGTATGATGGTATAGCAATTAAAATATTTCAAGGAGTGAGGTAGTTCAAGTATCACCGAACAGTTGGCTGTTTCTACACAGAACTTTTTAGAAAGGAAGTTCTCATTGAAATATTACTTTTAGGCAGAGGTAAGGAAAGAAAAAATTCTAAAATATTTTTCAAAGAATCAGCTAATCTAAGAAGGGCTAAGTTTTAACAAAACTTCTCTAAGATGAAATACAAGTTAACCCATTTCCATACCAGGATGAAAGGCAGGTGTAGTTCTTTCACTACTTGGACCCAAAAGTTTAACATGGCTGGCAGGGAACCATCCCTTCTGTCGCTTTTTTCCTCTGGCCTATAAAATTAGCAAAAAGAATATAAAAGATGAGACTAAAGACAATTATTGAGACATAAACTAAAAATGAGAAAAACCCTGGCTGTGTAGTAAAGAATTTAAACTTGCCCAAAGAGAGGTCTGGTCTTTGCCTTTGGCTTCTGGAAGGTAATAAGGTAATCTCTAAACCTCTGGAAGGTCTTGACTGTTAAGAGTGTCTCACTTTATGTGGGGGCCTTAACCATGCCAGATAGCCTAATGATGTGATTTATGGTGGGCCCTCTGGGTCATAGTATGAACTCAACCTCTGGAGGGACTGGAGACTGAGTTCAGCCATGTGGGCAGTCAACTGTGTCTACGTGATGGGGCCCCAGTAAACACTCTGGAAACCAAGGCTCAAGTGAGCTGCTTTGCTTGGCAATACTCCATGACTATTGTTGCCAGGAGATTTAATGATGTCCATGACTCCATGGGCAGAGGACAACTGGAAGCTCTGTGTTTGGAATCCTCCTGAACTCTGCCCCATACATCTCTTCCCTTGGCTAATTTTAATCTAAATCCTTTTGCTGTAATAATCCATAACCATGAATATAACAGCCTTCTGTGAGCCCTTATGGCGAATTACTGAACTCGAGAGTGGTCTTGGGGACCTCCAAACTTATGACTGGTGTTAGAAGTGAGGGTGTCTTGTGAACACCTGAATTCTGCATCGGCCTTCCACGTCAGTATTAAACAACTGGAAGATTCAATATGCATCTCAACACTATTTGCAGAAGTCTATTTGGAGATCTTTCAGGCTCAAATTTCTCTGCATATTCCACATAAATAATATTTATAAACTAAAAAAACCTTTCTAATGTTCTCCTAATAAGTTCAAGTCAACACTTAATGATATAGCTCACAGTAAATACCTCTTGGGGCTTTGTTAATAATTAATCAGGAGATCATAAACAAAATTTGTGGAAAGCCACATCTCCCACTTAGTTGGGTCAATCTTCAAAGTAAATCAGAAGGTGAAATTTCAGGGGGTTAGTCAAGAAGATACTGAATTTTCAACCTCTACTTTTCTTTAGAAACTGTAAGACCCTGATTTGCAAGAATGATGCTAAGTTAATCCTACATATTACAATCATATATCAATTTCATGTAAAAATCCAGCTCTTACACCTGTCATCATCTTTTAATCCTAAAATGCTTTTTAGTTTTAACTAGTAAGGAAATTTTAGGAGTGAGAAAAAACTCCTCTTTCTGTATCAAAACATGCAATTACTATCTCTGTTAACATTTTATGAAAAAACCAGGCTCATTTACTCCTGCAGTTCCTTTCCTTGCACTGCTGTTTCAAAAACATAAGACTATGGGGGCAGGGGGGACTGTCCAGTGAATAGTATTTTCTTAGCACTCAGCCTGGAAGTTATACCGCAAGCCTGGGGTTATCCCAGGCAAAGATGATGCTAAGCTTTCCTTTAAGAAAGTGTCCTGTGGTTTATTAAAACAGCTATTATTGGAAAACAATTATGTCTTTAGGGAAATTACTCTTCCTATTGTTACTTGTAACATCAACTGTTTAAAAATAAACAGGCAAAAGACAAGAGAGAAACATAAGATACTAAAATGGTAATAATGACTACCTCCAAGTGGTATGATTATAGGTGATCTAAAATTTTTATTAACCTTATTTTTCTAATGAGTATGCATTACTTTTATAATAAAGTTAATAAACGTTATTTAAAGGTTATTACCTGTAACTCCCCTTGCCACCAGCCACTTGTATTTTTCTTTAGAATTAATATTAACTGTCCTGGTGCAAGGCTAAGCTGTTCAGAACCAGAAGCCACATATGCTGAAGTTACTTGAGCAATCTCTGAAAAGAAGAAAAATAGGAAACTGAATTCAAGACTATTAAACACTTTAGTAGTTTTCCAGCTTCATTACTATACATACCAGGTTTCTTGTTTGATGCTCCAGATTTGCTAGCACTCCCAAAATCCTGTAAGGAAAAGATATACTGTTTTATTATTTTCCAACAATCTAGATGTAAAAGTACAAAGGCTATTAGGAACTAGAGACTTCTATTCCCAGGGTCCTTGTTTCTTTCAAGTAAGAGCAAAATAATGATTAATCTTACATTAATCAAATAAATTAAGAATCCAACACTTATGGGGAGATCTGGTTCTGACAGAATACATTATATACAAGTAGCTGATGTTGGCATCCACTGACTCAACAGGAATAGCTCATTTTCTGAATCTTTCCTGAATATTAAACGTAAACACAAACACGTTTCATTTATCAATGGGGTTAGAATCAATGTCTACCACATAAAACAAATGTGCTCTGGGTATGTTAAGGCATATGTGAGTTTAGCTCCTGCTGCATACAAGGTAATGTTATTTTAAATTTTTTGCCATGTTCCTCCTGAACTTGACCTAAGAACAAAAAATGCATACCCCAGCAACTATGACCTGTTTGACTTTATAGGATGAGCAGGACAACGGAAGCGGTTAAATCTCTTTTTCTCTTAGTGAACACAGCTGTAGTAAAAGCACCCAAGCAGAGTTGATGGTAGTCAACAGCTAACATTTTTTGAGTACTTACTATGTAACAGGTAGTGTTGCAAGAATTTTACATATATTCACTTAGTTAATTTTTGCAATAACACTATTAAGTAATTATGATTATCAACCCCATATTACAGAGAAGGAAAGTGAAACACAGAAAGGTGAAGTAACTTATCCAAGGTCACCTAGCCTCTAAGTGGCAGAGCCAGAAGGCAAACTAAGCAGTCTGTGGTTCTCAATGTGTGGTTTGTGGATCCCTGGGGGCAGTCCTTCTAGCCCCTTTCAGGGGTCTGGAAGATAAACACTATTTTCATAACAGTACTAAGACATTATTATTTGCCTCTTTTGCTGTATTGACAGTTACACTGGTGGGTAAAATTGCTGATGTCTTAGCACAAATCACAGCAGTGGTGCCAAATAATACTAGTAGTCGTAATACTCTTCACAGCCACGTGCTCAAAGGAAAACAAGGCCAGTTTCACTTAAGCATGTCCTTGATCAAGCAGTAAAAAGTTTACTAAGTCCTAATCCTCAGACACACATCTTTTAAAGAGTCTGGGTGACTAAATGAAGTGTGCCCAAAGCATTTCTGCTGCATACTGAAGTACAAGGGTTGTCTCATGGAAAAGCCTTAGGTGACTAAATTGTGTCCGAAACTAGGTTTTTCATGGAACAGCGTTTTTATTTGAAAAAATGACTAATGACAAATGATTCAGACTTGAGATTTGGCAGACATTTGCTCAAAGATGAATAAAGTAAGCCTGTCCCTTCAAGTTAAAGAGCTGACAGGATTTTTGCCAACAGTAAAACTCAAGCTTTCAAGGGAAAACTAAAATTTGGGAAAACTGGTATCTACCACCATGAGCTTGACAGCTTCAAAGTACTTAAAGGACTTTTCTATGTTAACAAATGTGATTTACTTTTTATTGAAGTATGGTTGATTTACAATGTTGTGTTCATTTCTGTTGTATAGCAAAGTGATTCAGTTATACATATATATTCTTTTTTTAACATTCTTTTCCATTATGGTTTATCATAGGATTTTTAAAAAATTAATTAATTAATTTTATTTATTTATTTGGCTGCATTGGGTCTTCCTTGCTGCACGCAGGCTTTCTCTAGTGGCGGCAAGCAGGGCCTACTCTTTGTCTAGGCATGCGGGCTTCAGTAGTTGTGGCTCTCAGGCTCTAGAGCACAGGCTTAGTAGTCGTGGTGCACGGGCTTAGTTGCTCCGTGGCACGTGGGATCCTCCCGGACCAGGGCTCGAACCCGTGTCCCTTGCATTGGCAGGTGGATTCTTAACCACTGTGCCACCAGGGAAGTCCCTATCATAGGATATTGAATATAGTTCCCTGTGCTATAGAGTAGGACCTTGTTATGTATCCACTCCTATATACAGTAGCTTACATCTGCTAACCCCATCCTCCCAACTCCAACCCTCCCGCAACCCCCTCACCTTTGGCAGCCACAAGTCTGTTCTCTATGTCCGTGAGTCTGTTTCTGTTTCATAGATAGGTTCATTTGTGTTATATTTTAGATTCCACATATAAGTGATACCATATGGTATTTATCTTTCTCTTTCTGACTTACTTCACTTAGTATGATAATCTCTAGTTGCATCCATGTTGCTGCAAATGGCATTATTCCGTTCTTTTTTTATAACTGAGTAGAATTCCATTCCATACATACATACATATATATATGTATATATGTATATATGCCACATCTTTTTTATCCATTCATCTGTTGATGGACATTTAGGTTGCTGCCATGTCTTACCCATTGTGAACAGTGCTGCTATGAACACAAGGGTGCACGTATCTTTTTTCTTTTAATTTTTATTGGAGTATAGTTGATTTACAATGTTGTGTTAGTTTCTGCTGTACAGCAAAGTGAATCAGCTATACATATACATACATGCATTCTTTTTTACATTCTTTTCCCATATAGGTCATTACAGAGTATTGAGTAGAGTCCCCTGTTCCCAGTAGGTCCTTATTAGTTATCTGTTTTATATATAGTAGTGTGTATATGTCAATCCCAATCTCCCAATTTATCCCTCCCCCTGCATGTATCTTTTTGAATTATAGTTTTGTCTGGATATATGCCCAGGAGTGGGATTGCAGAATCATATGGTAATTTGATTTTTAGTTTTCTGAGGAACCTCCCCATACTGTTCTCCATAGTGGCTGAATCAATCTACATTCCCACCAACAGTGTAGGAGGGTTCCATTTTCTCCACACCCTCTTCAGAATTTGTTACCTTTAGACTTTTTAATGATGGCCATTCTGACCAGTGTAAAGTGGTACCTCACTGCAGTTTTGATTTGCATTTCTTTAATAATCAGCAATGTTGAGCATGTTTTCATGTGTGTATTGGCCATCTGTATTTCTTCTTTGGAGAAATGTCTATTTAAGTCTTCTGCCCATTTTTTGATTGAGTTGTTTGTTTTTTGTTGTTGTTGAGTTGTATGAGCTGCTTGTATATATTGGAAACTAAGCCCTTTTCTGTTGAATTGTTTGCAAATATTTTCTGCCATTCTGTAGGTTGTCTTTTCATTTTGTTTATGGTTTCCCTTGCTGTGCAAAAGCTTGTAAGGTTGCTTAGGTCCCATTTGTTTATTTTTGTTTTTATTTTTATTGCCTTGGGAGACTGACCTAAGAAAACATTGGTACGATCAATGTCAGAGAATGTTTTGCCTATGATCTCTTCAAGGAGTTTTATGGTGTCATGTCTTATGTTTCAGTCTTTAAGCCACAAATGTGATTTTCTTAATATCATATGATGAAATGTAGCAATATGGGGAATATTTGCATAATTCAGTGATTCAGTATTTCCCAAATGACCAATGAATGGTGTTATCATATTCAGTGTGCAAAACAGACTGGTGAATTTAATGTTACAATAAGAAATGTTCACTGATATGGCTTCAGATTCCATGTTGCAACTAACCTACAACAATTTAGCACTTCTCAAGTTTTGATGTAGTAATATCGAAGAAGAGTATCTGCAGATATCTGCAAATGTTATTAATATATTTGTTTCCTCTCATATCTGCGTGAGGGTGAATTTTCTTCATATACTTCAACCAAAAGAATATACCATTCTTTTCACTATACTTTTCTGGGGAGAGAGGAATACATAGTTGTTTTTCATTAAAAGCATGTTATTTGGGGCTTCCCTGCTGGTGCAGTGGATAAGAATATGCCTGCCAATGAAGGGGACGTGGATTTGATCCCTAGTCCAGGAAGATCCCACATGCCTCGGAGCAAGTAAGCCCGTGCACCACAACTATTGAGCCTGCACTTGAGAGCCCATGAGCCACAACTACTGAAGCCTGTGTGCCTAGAGCCTGTGCTCTGCAACAAGAGAAGCCACCACAATGAGAAGACCACACACCGCAAACGAAGAGTAGCCACCACTTGCCACAACTAGAGAAGGCCCACGTGCAGCAACGAAGACCCAACACAGCCATAAATAAATAAATAAACAAATAAATAAATAAATAAAATAAAGACAATCCTGCAGCCTGTGGAACAAAAACCACATTCACAGAAAGACAGACAAGATGAAAAGGCAGAGGGCTATATACCAGATGGAGGAACAAGATAAAACCCTAGAAAAACAATTAAATGAACTGGAGATAGGCAACCTTCCAGAAAAAGAATTCAGAATAATGATAGTGAAGATGATCCAGGACCTCGGAAAAAGAATGGAGGCAAAGATCGAGAAGATGCAAGAAATGTTTAAAAAAGACCTAGAAGAATTAAAGAACAAACAAACAGAGATGAACAATACAATAACTGAAATGAAAACTACACTAGAAGGAATCAAAAGCAGAAAACTGAGGCAGAAGAACGGATAAGTGACCTGGAAGACAGAATGGTGGAATTCACTGCCACAGAACAGAATAAAGAAAAAAGAATGAAAAGAAATGAAGACAGCCTAAGAGACCTCTGGGACAACACTAAATGCAACAATATTCGCATTATATGGGGCCCAGAAGGAGAAGAGAGAGAGAAAGGACCCGAGAAAATACTGGAAGAGATTAGAGTCGAAAACTGCCCTAACTTGGGAAAGGAAATAGCCACCCAAGTCGAGGAAGTGCAGAGAGTCACAGGCAGGATAAACCCAAGGAGAAACATGCTGAGATACAGAGTAATCAAACTGACAAAAATTAAAGACAAAAAAAACTATTGAAAGCAACAAGGGAAAAATGACAACAAACAAGGGAACTCCCATAAGGTTAACAGCTGATTTCTCAGCAGAAACTCTACAAGCCAGAAGGGAGTGACATAATATATTTAAAGTGATGAAAGGGAAGAAACTACAACCAAGATTACACTACACGGCAAGGACCCCATTCAGATTCAACGGAGAAATCAAAAGCTTTACAGACAAGCAAAAGCTAAGAGAATTCAGCACCACCAAACCAGATTTACAACAAATGCTAAAGGAACTTCTCTAAGTGGGAAACACAAGAGAAGAAAAGGAGCCCAAAACAATTAAGAAAATGGGAATAGGAACATACATATCGATAATTACCTTAAATGTAAATGGACTAAATGCTCCCACCAAAAGATACAGATTGGCTGAATGGATACAAAAACAAGACCCATATATATGCTGTCTACAAGAGACCCACTTCAGACCTAGAGACACATACAGACTGAAAGTAAGGGGATGGAAAAAGATATTCCATGCAAATGGAAACCAAAAGAAAGCTGGAGTAGCAATTCTCATATCAGACAAAATAGACTTTAAAATAAAGACTACTAGAAGAGACAAAGAAGGACACTACATAATGATCAAGGGATCGATCCAAGAAGAAGATATAACAATTGTAAATATTTATGCACCAAACATAGGAGCACCTCAATACATAAGGCAAATACTAACAGCCATAAAAGGAGACATCGACAGTAACACACTCATAGTAGGGGACTTTAACACCCCACTTTCACCAATGGACAGATCATCCAAAATGAAAATAAATAAGGAAACACAAGCTTTAAATGATACATTAAACAAGATGGACTTAATTGATATTTATAGGACATTCCATCCAAAAACAACAGAATACACATTTTTCTCAAGTGCTCATGGAACATTCTCCAGGATAGATCATATCTTGGGTCACAAATCAAGCCTTGGTAAATTTAAGAAAATTGAAATTGTATCAAGTATCTTTTCTGACCACAATGCTATGAGACTAGATATCAATTACAGGAAAAGAGCTGTAAAAAATACAAACACATGGAGGCTAAACAATACACTACTTCATAACGAAGTGATCACTGAAGAAATCAAAGAGGAAATTTAAAAATACCTAGAAACAAATGACAATGGAGACACGACGACCCAAAACCTATGGGATGCAGCAAAAGTAGTTCTAAGAGGGAAGTTTATAGCAATACAATCCCACCTTAAGAAACACGAAACATCTCGAATAAACAACCTAACCTTGCACCTGAAGCAATTAGAGAAAGAAGAACAAAAACATCCCAAAGTTAGCAGAAGGAAAGAAATCATAAAAATCAGATCAGAAATAAATGAAAAAGAAATGAAGGAAACGATAGCAAAGATCAATAAAACTAAAAGCTGGTTCTTTGAGAAGATAAACAAAATTGATAAACCATTAGCCAGACTCATCAAGAAAAAAAGGGAGAAGACTCAAATCAATAGAATTAGAAATGAAAAAGGAGAAGTAACAACTGACACTGCAGAAATACAAAAGATCATGAGAGATTACTATAAGCAACTCTATGCCAATAAAATGGACAACCTGGAAGAAATGGACAAATTCTTAGAAATGCACAACCTGCCAAGACTGAATCAGGAAGAAATAGAAAATATGAACAGACCAATCACAAGCACTGAAATTGAAACTGTGATAAAAAATCTTCCAACAGGGCTTCCCTGGTGGCACAGTGGTTGAGAGTCGGCCTGCCGATGCAGGGGACAAGGGTTCGTGCCCCGATCCGGGAAGATCCCACATGCCGCAGAGCGTCTGGGCCCGTGAGCCATGGCCGCTGAGCCTGTGCGTCCGGAGCCTGTGCTCCACAACGGGAGAGACCACAACAGTGAGGGGCCCGCGTAAAGCAAAAAAAATAAATAAATAAAAATAAAATAAAAATCTTCCAACAAACAAAAGCCCAGGACCAGATGGCTTCACAGGTGAATTCTATCAAGCATTTAGAGAAGAGCTAACACCTATCCTTCTGAAACTCTTCCAAAATATAGCAGAGGGAGGAACACTCCCAAACTCATTCTACGAGGCCACCATCACCTTGATACCAAAACCAGACAAGGATGTCACAAAGAAAGAAAACTACAGGCCAATATCACTGATGAACATAGATGCAAAAATCCTCAACAAAATACTAGCAAACAGAATCCAACAGCACATTAAAAGGATCATACACCATGATCAAGTGGGGTTTATTCCAGGAATGCAAGGATTCTTCAATATATGCAAATCAATCAACGTGATACACCATATTAACAAATTGAAGGAGAAAAACCATATGATCATCTCAATAGATGCAGAGAAAGCTTTCGACAAAATTCAACACCCATTTATGATAAAAACCCTGCAGAAAGTAGGCACAGAGGGAACTTTCCTCAACATAATAAAGGCCATATATGACAAACCCACAGCCAGCATCGTCCTCAATGGTGAAAAACTGAAACCATTCCACTAAGATCAGGAACAAGACAAGGTTGCCCACTCTCACCACTCTTATTCAACCTAGTTTTGGAAGTTTTAGCCACAGCAATCAGAGAAGAAAAGGAAATAAAAGGAATCCAAATTGGAAAAGAAGAAGTAAAGCTGTCACTGTTTGCAGATGACATGATACTATACATAGAGAATCCTAAAGATGCTACCAGAAAACTACTAGAGTTAATCAATGAATTTGGTAAAGTTGCAGGATACAAAATTAATGCACAGAAATCTCTGGCATTCCTATATACTAATGATGAAAAATCTGAAAGTGAAATCAAGGAAACACTCCCATTTACCATTGCAACAAAAAGAATAAAATATCCAGGAATAAACCTACCTAAGGAGACAAAAGACCTGTATGCAGAAAATTATAAGACACTGATGAAAGAAATTAAAGATGATACAAATAGATGGAGAGATGTACCATGTTCTTGGATTGGAAGAATCAACATTGTGAAAATGACTCTACTACCCAAAGCAATCTACAGATTCAATGCAATCCCTATCAAACTACCACTGGCATTTTTCACAGAACTAGAACAAAAAATTTCACAATTTGTATGGAAACACAAAAGACCCCAAATAGCCAAAGCAATCTTGAGAACGAAAAATGGAGCTGGAGGAATCAGGCTCCCTGACTTCAGACTATACTACAAAGCTACAGTAATCAAGACAGTATGGTACTGGCACAAAAACAGAAAGATAGATCAATGGAACAGGATAGAAAGCCAAGAGTTAAACCCACGGACATATGGTCACCTTATCTTTGATAAAGGACGCAGGAATGTACAGTGGAGAAAGGACAGTCTCTTCAATAAGTGGTGCGGGGAAAACTGGATAGAGACATGTAAAAGTATGAGATTAGATCACTCCCTAACACCATACACAAAAATAAGCTCAAAATGGATTAAAGACCTAAATGTAAGGCCAGACACTATAAAACTCTTAGAGGAAAACATAGGCAGAACACTCTATGACATAAATCACAGCAAGATCCTTTTTGACCCACCTCCTAGAGAAATGGAAATAAAGACAAAAATAAACACATGGGACCTAATGAAACTTAAAAGCTTTTGCACAGCAAAGAAAACCATAAACAAGACCAAAAGACAACCCTCAGAATGGGAGAAAATATTTGCAAATGAAGCAACTGACAAAGGATTCATCTCCAAAATTTACAAGCAGCTCATGCAGCTCAATAGCAAAAAAACAAACAACCCAATCCAAAAATGGGCAGAAGACCTAAATAGACATTTCTCCACAGAAGATATACAGACTGCCAACAAACACATGAAAGGATGCTCAACATCTTTACTCATTAGAGAAATGCAA
The DNA here is from genome assembly GCF_964341445.2 of Mesoplodon mirus. Lineage (NCBI taxonomy): Eukaryota > Metazoa > Chordata > Mammalia > Artiodactyla > Ziphiidae > Mesoplodon > Mesoplodon mirus. Next base: position 43,426,764 of record NC_138990.1, read on the forward strand.
ATCAAAACTACAATGAGATATCATCTCACACCAGTCAGAATGGCCATCATCAAAAAATCTAGAAACAATAAATGCTGGAGGGTGTGGAAAAGAGGGAACACTCTTGCACTGCTGGTGGGAATGTGAATTGGTACAGCCGCTATGGAGAACGGTATGGAGGTTCCTTAAAAAACTACAAATAGAACTACCATATGACCCAGCAATCCCACTACTGGGCATATACCCTGAGAAAACCATAATTCAAAAAGAGACATGCACCAAAATGTTCATAGCAGCCCTATTTACAATAGCCCGGAGATGGAAACAACCTAAGTGTCCATCATCGGATGAATGGATAAAGAAGATGTGGCACATATATACAATGGAATATTACTCAGCCATAAGAAATGAAATTGAGCTATTTGTAATGAGGTGGATAGACCTAGAGTCTGTCATACAGAGTGAAGTAAGTCAGAAAGAGAAAGACAAATACTGTATGCTAACACATATATATGGAATTTAAGAAAAAAAAATGTCATGAAGAACATAGGGGTAAGACAGGAATAAAGACACAGACCTACTAGAGAATGGACTTGAGGATATGGGGAGGGGGAAGGGTAAGCTGTGACAAAGTGAAAGAGCAGCATGGACATATATACACTACCAAACGTAAGGTAGATAGCTAGTGGGAAGCAGCCGCATAGCACAGGGAGATCAGCTCCGTGCTTTGTGACCGCCTGGAGGGGTGGGATAGGGAGGGTGGGAGGGAGACGCAAAAGGGTGGGGATATGGAAACATATGTATATGTATAACTGATTAAATTTGTTATAAAGCAAAAAATTAAAAAAAAATCCTAAAAAAAAAAAAATCAAATGAGAAAACAGTAAGCAATAAATTTAAAATTCAAAAAAAAAAAGAAAAGAAAATGGTAACAGGAACATACATATCAATAATTACCTTAAACGTGAATGCATTAAATGCTCCAACCAAAAGACACAGGCTTGCTGAATGGATACAAAAACAAGACCCATATATATGTTGTCTACAAGAGACCCACTTCAGACCTAGGGACACATACAGACTGAAAGTGAGGGGATGGAAAAAGATATTTCATGCAAATGAAAATCAAAAGAAAGCTGGAATAGCAATACTCATATCAGATAAAATATACTTTAAAATAAAGAATGTTACAAGAGACAAGGAAGGACACTATATAATGATCAAGGGATCAATCCAAGAAGAAGATGTAACAATTATAAATAAATATGCACCCAACATAGGAGCACCTCAATACATAAGGCAACTGCTAACAGCTATAAAAGAGGACAACAGTAACACAGCAATAGTGGGGGACTTCAACACCTCACTTACACCAATGGACAGATCACCCAAACAGAAAATTAATACGGAAACATAACCTTTAAATGACACAATAGACCAGACAGATTTAATTGATATTTATAGGACATTCCATCAAAAAACAGCAGATTATACTTTCTTCTCAAGTGCGCACGGAACATTCTCCAGGATAGATCACATCTTGGGTCACAAATCAAGCCTCAGTAAATTTAAGAAAATTGAAATCATATCAAGCATCTTTTCTGACCACAACGTTATGAGATTAGAAATCAATTACACGGAAAAAAACGTAAAAAATACAAACGCATGGAGGCTAAACAATACGTTACTAAATAACCAAGAGATCACTGAAGAAATCATAGAGGAAATCAAAAAATACCTAGAAACAAATGACAACGAAAACACGACAATCCAAAACCTATGCAATGCAGCAAAAGCAGTTCTAAGAGGGAAGTTTATAACTATACAAGCCTACATCAAGAAACAAGAAAAATCTCAAATAAACAATCTAAACTTACACCTAAAGGAACTAGAGAAAGAAGAACAAACAAAACCCAAAGTTAGCAGAAGGAAAGAAATCATAAAGATCAGAGCAGAAATAAATGAAATAGAAACAAAGAAAACAATAGAAAAGATCAATAAAACTAAAACCTGGTTCTTTGAGAAGATAAACAAAATTGATAAACCATTAGCCAGACCCATCAAGTAAAAGAGGGAGAGGACTCAAATCAATAAAATTAGAAATGAAAAAGGAGAAGTTACAACAGACACCGCAGAAATACAAAGTATGCCAATAAAATGGACAACCTGGAAAAAATGGACAAACTCTTAGAAAGGTCTAACCTTCCAAGACTGAACCAGGAAGAAATAGAAAATATGAACAGACCAATCAAAAGTAATGAAATTGAAATTGTGATTAAAAATCATCCAACAAACAAACGTCCAGGACCAGATGGCTTCACAGGTGAATTCTATCAAACATTTAGAGAAGAGCTAACACCCATTCTTCTCAAACTCTTCCAAAAAACTGTGGAGGAAGGAACACTCCCAAACTCATTCTATGAGGCCACCATCACCCTGATACCAAAATCAGATAAAAATACTACAAAAAAAAGAAAATTACAGACCAATATCACTCATGAATATAGATGCAAAAATCCTCCACAAAATACTAGTAAACAGAATCCAACCACACATTAAAAGGATCATAAACTATGATCAAGTGGGTTGTATCCCAGAGATGCAAGGATTCTTCAATATATGCAAATCAATCAATGTGATACACCATATTAACAAATTGAAGAAGAAAAACCATATGATCATCTCAATAGATGCAGAAAAAGCTTTTGACAAAATTCAACATCCATTTATGATAGAAAACTCTCCAGAAAGTGGGCATAAAGGGAACCTACCTCAACATAATAAAGGCCTTATACGACAAATCCACAGCAAACATCATTCTTAACGGTGAAAAACTGAAAGCATTTCCTCTAAGATCAGGAACAACCCAAGGATGTTCACTCTCACCACTATTATTCAACATAGTTTTGGAAGTCCTAGCCACGGCAATCAGAGAAGAAAAAGAAATAAAAGGAATACAAATTGGAAAACAAGATGTAAAACTGTCACTGTTTGCAGATGACAAGATACTCTACGTAGAGAATCCTAAAGATGCTACCAGAAAACTACTAGAGCTAATCAATGAATTTGGTAAAGTTGCAGGGTACAAAATTAATGCACAGAAATCTCTTGCATTCCTATATACTAATGATGAAAAATCTGAAAGAGAAATTAAGGGAACACTCCCACTTACCACTGCAACAAAAAGAATAAAATACCTAGGAATAAACCTACCTAGGGAGACAAAAGACCTGTATGCAGAAAACTATAAGATACTGATGAAAGAAATTAAAGATGATACAAACAGATGGAGAGATATACCATGTTCTTGGATTGTAAGAATCAATATTGTGAAAATGACTATACTATGCAAAGCAATCTACAGATTCAATGCAATCCCTATCAAATTACCAATGGCATTTTTTACAGAACTAGAACAAAAAATCTTAAAATTTGTATGGAGACACAAAGACCCCAAAAAGCCAAAGCAGTCTTGAGGGAAAAAAGCAGAGCTGGAGAAATCAGGCTCCCTGACTTCAGACTATACTATAAAGCTACAGTAATCAAGACAATATGGTACTGGCACAAAAACAGAAATACAGATCAATGGAGCAGGATAGAAAGCCCAGAGATAAACGCATGCACGTAGGGTCAACTAATCTAGGACAAAGGAGGCAAGGATATACAATGGAGAAAAGACAGTCTGTTCAATAAGTGGTGCTGGGAAAACTGGACAGCTACATGTAAAAGAATGAAATTAGAACACTCCCTAACATCATACCCAAAAATAAACTCAAAGTGGATTAGAGACCTAAGTGTAAGACTGGACACCATAAAACTTAGAGGAAAACGTAGGAGTAACACTCTTTGACATAAATCACAGCAAGATCTTTTTTGATCCACCTCCTAGAGTAATGGAAATAAAAACAAAAATAAACAAATGGGACCTAATGAAATTTCAAAGTTTTTGCACAGCAAAGGAAACCATAAACAAGACGAAAAGACAACCCTCAGAATGGGAGAAAATATTTGCAAATGAATCAACAGACAAAGGATTAATCTCCAAAATATATAAACAGCTCATGCAGCTCAATACTAAAAAAGCAACAACCCAATCCAAAAATGGGCAGAAGACCTAAATAGACATTTCTCCAAAGAAGACATACAGATGGCCAAGAAGCACATGAAAAGCTGCTCAACATCACTAATTATTAGAGAAATGCAAATCAAAACTACAATGAGGTATCACCTCACACCAGTTAGAATGGGCATCGTCAGAAAATCTACAAACAGCAAATGCTGGAGAGGGTGTGGAGAAAAGGGAACCCTCTTGCACTGTTGGTGGGAATGTAAACTGATACAGCCACTATGGAGAACAGTATGGAGGTTCCTTAAAAAACTAAAAATAGAATTACCATATGACTCAGCAATCCCACTACTGGGCACATACCCAGAGAAAACCATAATTCAAAAAGACACATGGGGCTTCCCTGGTGGTACAGTGGTTGAGAGTCCGCCTGCCGATGCAGGGGACATGGGTTCATGCCCCGGTCTGGGAAGATCCCACATGCCGCGGAGCGGCTGGGCCCGTGAGCCATGGCCGCTGAGCCTGCGCGTCCGGAGCCTGTGCTCCGCAACGGGAGAAGCCACAACAGTGAGAGGCCTGTGTACCGCAAAAAAAAAAAAAAAAAAAAAAAAAGACACATGCACCCCAATGTTCACTGCAGCACTATTTACAATAGCCAGGTCATGGAAGCAACCTAAATGCCCATCGACAGATGAATGGATAAAGAAGATGTGGTACATATATACAATGGAATATTACTCAGCCATAAAAAGGAATGAAACTGGGTCATTTGTTGAGACGTGGATGGATCTAGAGACTGTCATACAGAGTGAAGTAAGTCAGAAAGAGAAAAACAAATATCATTTATTAATGCATATATGTGGAACCTAGAAAAATGGTATGATGAACCATTGTGCAGGGCAGAAATAGGGACACAGATGTAGAGAACAAATGTATGGACAACAAGGGGGGTAAGTGGTGGTGGTATGATGAATTGGAGATTTGGATTGACATGTATACACTAATATGTATAAAATTGATAACTAATAAGAACCTGCTGTATAAAAAAATAAATAAAATTCAAAAATTCAAAAAAAAAAAAAAAAGACCAGCAGCCCAGGAGGAAAGAAAAGGATTCTAAGACTGTCAACTCATTAGATTAAATTAAGGTGTTCAAATCAGTAAGCAAGGGGCTTGGGAGGCTCTAGGATTTTTGTTTTGTGATGTTTTAAAGTTTTTAATATCTTCAGAGCTGAGTTACGTATTTGGTCAATCAGTGACAAACCTATAGAACATCTATGATTTCAAGTTCTTAAAATGAAAAAGACTCAAGCCCAAGGAATATTACATAAGGGAATATTCTGGCTAAGACAATCAGGCTTGAGTAATATCTTCCTCTGTTTCCCAAGAATAACAAAATCTGGGCTTCCCTGGTGGCGCAGTGGTTGGGAGTCCGCCTGCCGATGCAGGGGACACGGGTGTGTGCCCCGGTCCGGGAAGATCCCACGTGCCATGGGGCGGCTGGGCCCGTGAGCTATGGCCGCTGGGCCTGAGCGTCTGGAGCCTGTGCTCCGCAATGGGAGAGGCCACAACAGTGAGAGGCCCGCATACCGCAAAAAAAAAAACCAAAATCTACCTTCTGGTTTTGGATGCAGTGTTTTAATTGTAGTCTACATCATTAATATAAGGATGTTAGAAGGGGAAAAATGGTCCTTTTCTCGGGGGGTAGTAATTTTGCTGGAGTGAACTGAATAAATGGCAATAACTCTTTAGGGAATTTTTAAGAAAAAGGATATTTTCATGAACAAATTCTGAACTAAGAAAGCAATGTAAGTTACTTTATTCTAAATTAGCACTTTACAATAAGGTAAGCACCAAAGCAAGGATTTTATATTGTTTTCCTAGCTGCAGAAGACTCTATTCAATTCCATGAAATACTAAGGAACAAAGGAGTAGTATCACAGAGTGCCTACCGTGTGGCAGGCACTGTATAGCAACGTACAGGGCATGTCATCCCCGATGAGGCACTAGTACCCTCATGCTTCAAGTGAGAAAACTGTGGTTCAGAGAAGTGAAGCAACGTGTCTGAGATAAAATCCAGATCTGTCTTAATCCAAGGCATGCAATCATCCCACCTCCCCACTGTGACCTCAGGGAGTTAGCTAGTGTCTAATGATGGATATGACACTCAAAAACATATAACCAAATTAATGCTATAAATGCCTTTGGAGATACATACCTTGGTACTTAAAGGAGAGCAAGAGAGAGCGATCTCACAGAGCTGGAAATGGCAAGTTCAGGCTTAGCCTTCTCCGTAGAGAGTCTGGAATTCCTTGGCACAGCAGAGTGGCAACCACCCAACCAGAACCCTTCAGCGCTGCCTCAGAGTCCTCAGAGACCAGTAGAGACACATCCCATGAGGACATGGGAGCTAGTTGAGTGTCCCTGAGAAAAAGCTAGGCCCAGCACATTTCCGGCTTCTGCTATGCATACCTGCTTGCTCTGGCTCTTGCCTGGCTCGCCGGCTGCAGCCATCTTATTCACTTGCTACCTTTTTCACTAATGCTGCCACTCGAGGGTTTTCTTGGTTCCTCCAAGCTCTCTCTCCCTCTCCTCCCACCTTAGGGCTACTGCATATGCATCTACCTGCAACGTACTCCAATCTATCAGGATTTTTAGATGGAATCATCAGAAACCGACTCTGGCTGATTTAAGCCTAAGAGAAATGGAGTGTATTGGGTGGCTCACAGAACTTCCAGGAAGGCTGCAACACGAGGTTTGGAGATTAGGAAGAGACAAAGCAAAGCTGGACAAACAGAACTTCAGCCAAAATCACACCCAGAACCAGCCTGAAGAGGGCTCTGTTGCCTTTGCCTCTGAATGCAATGCCCCCTTAGACAAGGATATCTTGGAATCACTGCTCCAAAAACTGAATGTTGCTACCACACTCATTGCCACCAAAAGAAATTCTCAGCTCTGCTTTTTGGTATCACCAGTTCCTGATTCACTGCCTTGGACAGATGACTCTGACCAAGCCTGGGTCATGTTCCCAAACTCTAACTGCAAGGAAGGCTAGGAAAGTGAGTAGGTGGGCTTTGGAGAAGCCTGCCCCTTACCAAGACTCACACCATGGGAAGGAATTCAGGAAAGGAATTCAGATGTTAAATAGCCAAAAAGTTCCACCCCTCATTTCTTCCCCTGCTTGCCTTTTCAAGACTGGCCTCTTTACAGTTCAGGTCTTTGTTGAACCAGCTCCTCAGAGGCCTTCCCTTGACCACCTCATCTTAAAAGATCTTCAGTCTGTTGTTACCTGCACCATGTTTGTTCCTTCACTGTACTTATCACAGTCGATCATCATTTATTTGGACTGTACCTTTCATGAGTACCTTGACTGCTTTGTTCACCTGTTTCCCAGTGCCCCTGACCAAGCCTTACACAGCTCTCAGTGAACAGCCGTTGAATGAACGAGTAAGTGCATGAATACTTAAGAAGGCAGAGACTCTACCTGCTTAATTTTCTCTAGATTCAATGTAGTTTTATGTTAAAGGAGTTTCCACATATTACACTGGGAATTAATCGAATTACTTTATAGGCACAGTCACAGTCTTATTAATCAGTACAATACCATGTTCCATTTTGTATTTTCATTATTATTATTTTTTACTTGAGTGGTAATGCTTATCTAATTGGCATGCAATCATGCTATGGATTTTCACTAGGCAGTTTCTGCTCATAATTGGCCACTTTTCTTACCTGAACACATACAGATTTAAAAATACGTTTGAAAAGGTATATCTTGCTCTCTGTAACAAATCAGGTATAATCTTGTGTGCTACTATATGCTAAGTGTTTTCTTACAGAGAACTTCATAATCGAGATCCAGGCGTGGCATTAATGACTAACGACTTCCTGGCTATGTCAGGATCTGAGATCATTAAACCTTTTCAGGAATGCTTCCCCACCACTACGCTGTTAAGTCCCTTAATGGTGCCTTAATTGGGGCTTTTATCGACTGCAGCAGCTCAGTAAATATGTTTTTAATTCATCATTAGCTTTACAGTAATGAGTGTAGCCATTCAGTTGCCACTTCCAGCAAGCTGGCTCCTGGCTCCATGCCTCTGGACTTTGAACATGTCTCTGGTCTAGTACTTCTCCACCACAAGAATCTGAGACCCTGAGGTCTAGAGTCTTATAGATCTTTGCATTTTCCAGAATGTTCAACAGAGGCTTGGATACCTATTAATTATTACTCCATTGAATGTTGGCTACATGAGGTTAGTGGCTATTTTAAAGTCTCTCTTAAATGTGTCTGTGTTCTATCTCCACACGTAATGTAGTGCTTGTAAACACTGTCTATAGAACTGCAACTGGCTCCTTGTCCCACCACCCTGGGAAGTCTAGAGTTTATGCTAAAAGGGCTTATCCCTTCTAAGGGTCCTTATCCCACTCGCAAAATTGTGTACAATATTTTGTGTGTAGGTGAATTTATTCAAGGAGAGGTTGTAATTTTCACCAGCCTCTTTGAGTTAGAAAAGTTTAAGAACTACTGCTCCAGAGGCTTCTAAATCTCAAATTGTCTGTCAGAAGTGTAGGTGCAGAAAAATTCTACCTACATGCACACTTCCTCTCTCCCTGTATTCCTAAAAGGGGAGAAGCAGTGGTAACAGTAATGATAATAATAGTAATAATAAACGTTCATTGGACACATACAAAAAAAATAAAATAAAAAATAAAATAAAGTGGGATAGGTTCTTAAAACGAGGAAAAAAATATATATATTTATACATACGTGCTTATGACTTTTATGTGCAAGAGAATATAAATTTTAAAAAAACAGAAAAAAATAAATAAAAATTTTTAAAAAGCAAGTTATTTATGTCATCATATAATGGGTTTAATTTTGTTATTTCAAAATGAATTAATAAATATTTTTTAAATTTCTGTTTTAATTTCTAATATGGAAAGTATTGCTAGATATAATCCATATATTTTCAGAAACTTTGGAGTGCCTAATAATTTTTAAGAATGTAAAAAGTTCCTGAAACCAAAAAGTCTGAGAACTGCTACACTATATCATACTAGTGGTGGGATGAAAAGCAGCAGGAACTCAGAGTGTGGGCTGGTTCACATTAATGTCAGAGCCTTAAAGATTTACAGACTCTTCAAGGCGGTCCCTTGTAAGCCTCCCTGAATCCAGACCATTCCCTAACTTCAGTTATCATGAGGCCCAGCCCTATCTATGGCTCTTGTCCTTGGAATTTCACAGAAATAGTTTTGCCCTTATCTCTCTAACAGGATCCCTATAATAAACTACATTTTACTGGAGCTACCTTAAGTGGTTTCCTTGTAACCAAAGCAGCCTGACCAAAACCATATACATGCATCTGTTTTAAATATGAACTCTGATCAACAGGAACGGAATGCTTCTGTTTCTATATCAAAATAACTCTACCTCGTGATCTTTTGGTTTGACGTAATTTGATGGAAAAATTCCAGTTCTATCTCCGATACTTCCTGTCCACCATTCTCCATCTTTCTGGGTCACCAATATTTCTTCACCTTCAGTGAAAGTCAAATCTCCAGGTTCTACACTTGAATATGGATAAAGTGCAATATACTCTGTAGGAAACAAAGCAAAAAGAAACTAGTTTTGGTTGCAAGATTACAGAAGTAAAAAAAAAAAAACTGTTGATCTCCAAGATCTTGAGTAATTTTGCTGTAAAAGACCTTGTGACTTAAGGAAACTTAATGTAAAGAGATGTTAAGGTAGAAAATGGAATGAAGTAATTATTTAATAATTTCTTAGAAAAAGATTACGTCTTTGACTGAACATAAAACTTTATCACAGGGTTTCTTTTTTCCCCAACTGTATCATCATCACCATCATCATCACCATCATCATCATGTCACAGAGAATAACCCCAAAACTACAAATAGGTATCAGTATTTTTACAGAGAGTCAAGACATGAAAAGTTTTTTTTAACCTTCTTACATATAGTTTAATCTGTTAAATTCTTTTCTCTTTAATTCTTTTACATAGTTGTGGAAATGCCCACTATTCAGCTGACATCAGTATGAAAGGCCAATTTCCATCACAATGGCCCAGCTCCTAGCATAGTGCTTGGCATAGAATAGATGCTCAATAAATATTTGTTCATGAATAACCTTAAGGAAAATGTCTAAGTTTTTATACCGGCTTTGTTTTTTTGTTCAGACGATTCCTAGTACTTAGAAGAAACAGTCAATGACCAGGTTTTAGAAGTCTTTTTCTTTCTTCTAGTACTATTTGTATTTGTTGACATGAAATTTGCTCTGTAGATCATAAACTGGAGATGGCCAGAAACTATTTACTATCCACATTCCCATATTATTCAATTTAGCTGACTTAACAAGATGAAAAATGATTACAAGGTTAAGGTATGTTGCAACAAGCCAGGTCCTTTCCAAAATACTCCTCACCACTTTCCTAGGATCATTCCACTGCAGTTATTCCACAGTAAACCTCTGGTTGCAGCCTTGCTGGTGACTCGAGTTGCCTAACCTTTCACAGCTGAGCCTTGGCTCATACCTTTCCCTCTGTCCACCAAGCTTTCTCTTCGTCACTAAGCAAGAACCTACTCATTGTTTAAAATGATTCAACATGGACACCTCTGTGGATTCATAGGTCCTACTCAAAATTATGTTTTTGTTCATTCATCATAGAATTTATTACAATTATATGCCTAGCCTTCCCATTTTACTGTGAGCACTTGGGAAGTTGTATTTTATTCATCCGTGTATATTTCAGGCTGTAGCACACAATCTCTAATGTAGTAGATACTGAATAAACTGTTTAATTTACCATTATACTGATTTTCTTGAGCAATATGAACAAAATGTACTTAAACTGTTCAACTAATTTTACAGTGAATATATAATTCATTTATTTATAAACCTATACAACTATTAAATAAAAATATTATCTGAAATAAGGGTAGACATTTTTCAGTACATTATCAAAATTAAGATATTCAAACAACCCAAAGGGTAATAAAAAATGTCTTTGTACTATTTATGATTAAAGTGTATCTTGGGGCTTCCCTGGTGGCGCAGTGGCTGAGAGTCCGCCTGCCGATGCAGGGTACACGGGTTCGTGCCCTGGTCCGGGAAGATCCAACATGCTGCGGAGCAGCTGGGCCCGTGAGCCATGGCCAGTGAGCCTGCGTGCCCGGAGCCTGTGCTCCGCAACGGGAGAGGCCACAACAGTGAGAGGCCCGCGTACCGCAAAAAAAAAAAAAAAGAAAAAAATGTGTATCTTGATTTCAAATCCTACTTAATGATTTATATGGTACACTGTAATTAAAATGCAATTCAGGGAATTAATTCCCTGGCGGTCCAGTGATTAGGACTCTGCACTCTCACTGCTGAGGGCCCGGGTTCAATCCCTGGTCAGGGAACTAAAAATCCCACAAGCCGTGCAGTATGGCCAAAAAAACAACAACAAACAAGTGCAATTCATAAACAACTAAATGTACTGAAATTTCCTTATATTCTAAACATCTATAATCTAGATATATAATAAAAGGAAAACAAAAAACTTCATGCTATCTCATTGCAACACTTATCTATGATCTTATTTATTGAGGCCGTCTATGCTGAATTTTTATAGTACTGATTTTCTAAAAGCGTCAAGTATTTTCAGCTATATATTTTCTATATCCTCAATATTCATGTGAAATAGAGCGGGAGCAGGTTTTCCTAACCTCACTTTAATACTGAAGACACAGAAACAAGGAGAGTAACAACTGTGGGAAGTCAGTAGCTAATTTGACTTCCATCTAATTTATAAATTGCTAAAAGCTCACCTTCTCCCACTGTACAGGCTGCAGAGGTAGGTTTCTTGTTTACAGCTGCATACAAAGCTTCTGGTCTGCCAAATAAACACACAAACAGATTTTAAAAAATAATGAAATAACAAAAAAAGACATCAACAAGTAAATAAACAAAAAAGGTGATTTGATGAAAACAGGAGGTTTTAGCAGTGCATTCTTTTAAGGGCTAAAGTTAATTGAAATATTGTCTCAGTACACAGGCTAGAAATACCCTCATACGCAAAATCCTAGTGGATTAAGCACTGTTTACTTACAAACTACTTAATTTTTTAAATCTATTGAGGTAATTTCAATATGATTTATAAATAGTTTTTCAAATGTGAGATATTTTGCCTTTCTAAAGTAACTTAAAAGACATGAGGCATTGGTAAATGGGCAATTATTTGGTAAAGCACACATGGGACTTGGCTTGGTTTAGAGAAAAATACGGGCAATATATAAATTTTACTACTTGTTTAGAGCACAGTACATTTAAAAATATGTAAAAATAACAAAACTTTATTTTTACATTTTGGAACATACATAGCTTTTATTTCCAACTTAACCCAGGAAACTGTTTTCAAAAATCTGGAAAACTGTGGCATTTAAGAACTAGACATCTGTAGAATACACCAGGGCTTTCCAGGACCTGTGAGTAAATTGTATAGTGAAGCAGTTTACAGGTTAAAAGAGGGAACCCTTACTACAACTCATGGGCACACTGAATGGACTGCCTTGCTGAATTCTCCATTACTGCAGCATTTCGAGTTGCATGCCTTATCTGTTAGAAAAGATCAGTAATTGAATGAAAAGTTAGAAGAAATGTCCTTTAAGGCATTTAAACTTAATCCCTTTGTGTTTAAGTTTTCCTTCTCTGTAAAATGTCATGGAGTTTAAGTAAGATAATTACTGTAAAGGGTCTAGCACAGTGCCATCATACACATCAGTTATGTATTCCTGCTGTTACTGTTATTACACACTCTAAATCTAACATTCCATGTCAGTCTGAAAAGTAAATTTCTGCGTTTGAACTGAAAATTGATGTATAGAACCTTAGCACTGAAAGGATTTTTAAAGATTTTTTAGTTTATTATTTTCATTCAATCAATTAAAAAACTAGAGACCAAGCAGGTTACCCTACACAGTCTGGCAAAAATAGCAGAATCAGAACTCAAGGCTCTTGATTTCCAAAGACCCTGTTCCTTTTCAATAAATCATTCTGCTTTTCTATTTAGATCAACTTCCATATAAAACACAAGTGATAATTACCCACAGCTATATTAGAGTACTTATTTGTTTGTACTAAAGATGTTTGATGACCTGACTCCCTTACAGACTGGGAAACAAAGGCCAGAGACCTTATCTGGTTTTGTTTTTTGTTCATGCAAAAGTTCATTCATTTGATTGTCCTTTCATTCGCTTTTCTCCTCATTTACTAAGCAAATATGATTGAGCAGCTACTATGCATTAAGATCACACTAGGTATGGAAAAACTGAAAAATGAACAAAAAAGACGTGAATCCCACCCTCCTGAAGTTTATGACCTAATAAGGGATATAGGTAAGAAAGTAAATAACTACAACACAGTGTGTCATGAGCCGTAAGAAACGTGATGTTCAGGGAACTCTGGAGGCCCAGAGACGGGAACGCCTCACTCTGGCAAAGGCGAGGCCCTCGGTATTGATTTGTCTAAATATTGACAATTTACAGTAAATAATAAGGGAGAAACCTCCAAAGGAAATGAAAAATAACTTCTCTAACTGACCTGATGTTAGTACAAAGAAAGCAACAGATCTAAAATCTTAAGCACTTTGAAAACTTTAGGAATCTGAAATAACTAGAATAAAAGATATTCAAAAATTGGTACAAATCATCTGAGGTATGATTTTTTTCACTCTAGGAATCACCCTTCTGGTATCAAACTCAAGAATAAACTTTTAATTTTCCTGCACAGACAACTGTACTGTGGCTGACTCATCAGTGAAAATACCAACATCCACGCCTCATGTAAACACACAAAAATGCTTACTCTTGGGCTTCCCTGGTGGCGCAGTGGTTGAGAGTCCACCTGCCGATGCAGCGGACATGGGTTCGTGCCCCGGTCTGGGAAGATCTCACATGCCGCGGAGCGGCTGGGCCCGTGAGCAATGGCCACTGAGCCTGCACATCCGGAGCCTGTGCTCCGCAACGGGAGAGGCCACAACAGTGAGAAGCCCGCGTACCGCAAAAAAAAAAAAAAAAAAAAGCTTACTCTTCCCGCCTGACTTCACTCCCAGGGATGATTTTGACGTAAGATTTTGGAAACCATCCTCTTCCTCCATGCACCTCCCCAAACCACCAATTTTCTTGCTGCTCCAAGACAGTAATGATATCATGTTTTGAGAAGTTCAAGTGGTTATCTTTCTTTGCAGTCCAGGAACAAAGGGCCTGTGCTTTTAGGTTTTCTACAACCTGTCCCTGTGAAATCAAAACCACAAAATTAAAAACAAACAAACAAAAAACACAATGGTAACCATGATTTTTGTTTTCTAGTATATAACATACTTACTGTTCAAACAGCAGACCAGTTTGGTGTGGTGGTGACTTAATATCAATGGTGACTTAATCTACTAACCAACTTAAAATTATATATGACAGACAATCACCTGAATAGCCTTCTGTGAAGTTAAAGACCCAACACCTACCATTCAAGGAAACATCTTGGCACTAAGTATCACAGGTATGGAAGGTGAACCCTGGGTACGCAAGAAGTGTACTCATAGATCCATCAAGTATGTATCACAGAACAAATGAAAAGGGAAACCCTTTCTCTCCTCCAATTTCCAAGGTCTCCTCACTGCAGTGGATTCTGTTTATTCCACTAGGAATGGAGATGCAGTTGTGATGGGCCTCCCTCCACTTTTCTGTTTTCTGTTTCATAACGTCTTTGTATTCTTATTCATCCTTCTTTCTTTCCTTCTCCTCTCAGAGGAAGGAGTGTTTTCATTTTGTTGATAGGGCTAGCCTCTTTATCTGTGCTCTAAACTTTCTATCATGTCTTCCCACCTTCTAACAATATTTTGTAGCACTGTGAATTCTCTCTCTTGAATCTTTAATTTTCCACTTCTCTACTTACTTCTACTTCTTTTTTTTAATGCTTAAAAAATATTTATTTATTTGGCTGTACCGGGATCTTAGTTGCTGCATGTGGGATCTTTAGTTGTGGCATTCGGAATCTGGTTCCCTGACCAGGGATTGAACCCAGGCCCTCTGCATTGGGAGTGTGGAGTCTTAACCACTGGACCACCAGGGAAGTCCCCTTACTTCTACTTCTAACTTCCTTAAAGAAAGAACAGTCTTAAACTTGCTTTCCAATTTCACCCCTCAGTCCATTCTAATTTAGGTTCTGCAACCATCACAATATTGAATCTCTTGACAAGATCATTGATAACATCAGAGCCAAAAGCTTCTTGCAAACCCTTACCTTCTCTGATCTCTGAACAGTGCTGACATCACTAAAACCCCTGCAGTTCGTGAAGTTCACTCTCTGGTGATTGATGGCTCCTCTTTGGTCCAGTCTCCTTCCCTTCCTGTTTTACATGATTTCCCTAATCTTATTTATGCCTATGATTTCTCAAATCTGTATCTTAATTATAACTTTATCTTTTGAGCTCCAGACTTGTAAATCAAGCTGCCTGCTGGGCCTTCCCAGCAGGCTGTCCCTCCTACAAATACCTAAGTTGCATGTCTGAAATGTAATCACTTTTAGAACCCACAAAACCCACTCCTCCGGTACTGCCATCCTCTCAGTTACTCAAGTTAAAGACCCTGAAGAGGTATGTTTAACTCCAACTTCTTCCTCACTCTTCACATTCAATGAATTGCCAATTTTATGTTGACTCCTAACACTCTTCTAAGTCCATCTCCTCTTCTATATATTTTCATTACTGGTTCACATCATCTGTTACTTAGCTATTGTAATATCCTCCCTTTGTTGGTCTCCTCCCTTTGCTTCCTTCCACCAATCTGGCCTCTATACTACTGCCAGAGTTATCCTTCTAAAATATACACTTCAACTCTCCTCTTAAAAACCTTCATGGGCTTTCCACTGCCAGTTGCTTAGCATGGTATTAAATGCTTCACAAATAAACCTCAACCTCTCTCTCCAACTTCACTTAACCCTTTCTTCATGAATCCTGTACTCTAGCCACACTATAAACAATACTTGTTTCCTATAAACTCCTCTTGTTAACATGCCACAGTGACTTTTCCCAAACTGTTCTTTCACAGGAATAACTTTCCTTCTTTGTTTGGTGAAAGCTTGCTCATTTTTGAAGGTTCGACTGAAATGCCTTACCTATTGTGAAGCCTGCTCCAATTCCCACAGATTGAATTGAAATGCTCTCTCCTCTGTATACCCCTCAAGATTTCATAAAATATCTTTATTACAACACTTCTCATACAGTTATTTATTTATATGTTTGTCTTCATTAGATTATGACTTCTTAATGGCAGAGTTTTTTTTTTCCATTAAATTTCTAGCACATAATAAATGCCTGGTACCTGTGGTCACACAATAAACATTTTTTGAGTGAAGGACTCTATTCTGATGAAGTCTGCAATTTCTTTTTAATAATGTTAATGTAACAATGCTGGCATCTCGGTTACACCTAAACCAGAGGCTAAACATATATATAACACAGTTCTCACACAAATGACTTACTTAAGGAAAACACAAACAAAAAAACCCCAAGCCCAAGCTCTTCTTACAATAACTACAAATTAAGACTATAATCAGATTTGTAAAAATGATATTTTGAGCTCAGAAACCTTAGCTAGTAGCAACTTGCTACTATGAGAATAAATTGTTGAGAAACTTCTAATAATTTCTTCAACCTCATATCACATATGAATGGTAAGAAACTAAATGATACAAACTTTGGTTAGATGAGTAAATGATGGCCTTGTACAAAAATCGTCATTCTATTTTATGTGAACCAGGAGCAATGTCAAAGAATAAAACACAAGAAAATTAAAGATACATACCTGTCCGTGAATAGGTGATGTAGATACAGGGGACACAGTGCGAGTAAAAGCTGATTTTTTCTGCCATGATGTGTTAACAGTTAGGCTTGAAAACGATACATTTTGATAATCAGTCACTGATGCTGGTTGATTTGAAGAAAGTGATCTATAAATATAACAATATGACAAAAGTATACTTAATTGTTTAGAATCTAATTAAGTACTACCAATTTATCTATTTGTATATAATATACATTGTGTTGAAACACAACTTAGGCAAAAAAAAATTTATGAACTACTGACCCATGTTTATATTTATTAAACTTCAGAATTAAATTTGGAACAAAAGGTACTCTTAGAGAGTCCAGTGCAGATTACAATATGATTAAGTAGCAGGTTGACACAAATACATATTAGGTGTTCACACATTTGCAGAGACGTGTAAACTCCATTATTAGCTAAAAACTTACTCAGAAGTTGAGGTAGCAGATAAAGACACTGTAGGAGGAAGTAAGGCCTTCTTAGGCGACACAGATTTTTCAGACGTTATTTTTTCTACATAGTTGCATGGAAACCAGCCAAAATTTCCTTGAAAACTACCATAAAGCCAACCAGGTTCTCCTACAGTTTTCTCATCAACCTATGGAAACAAAAAGTAGGGTTAACAGTGGTTAGAAAGCCACTTATTTACAAAGGAAAGAGATGCAGACCACTGTCCAGCAGCCTAATTTTCAGAATTTAGTCCGTCTAACTAAACAGCTAAAGTCCTTTCTACAGTAGATTATTAGCTCTAATGATGGACAAGGTGCCTTTTTAAATTTAAATTTTAAATTTTATCCAAGTTAATATATAAAAATAGTTTACATTCCTATCAGAGTCTTTTTGAACTCCCTAGGAGAAATAGAAAACTTTTTCTGAATACTGTTTTCCAACTGGTAAAACACAGAGGTGATTTATAGTTTCATTTCTTCTCCCAGACATTTCCCTCCTACAGTCTGGCATCCTCTGTCCTCACAGCACCCCTTCTTCCGCTTCTTGGTCCTTTGTCCTTTAAACACTGATGATACCTCAAGTTTTATCACTGGCTCTCTTACTTCACACTATACACTTCTGGAAGAGGCCCACTCACTTCTATAGTGATGAGTTCTTTATACGATATATTTGCAGAACTGACTTCTTTTCTCTAATGGGATAAGCCTGTACTTTCAACTACTTCCCAGATATCTTCAACTGGATGATACATAGGAATTTCCAACTCAAGTCTAAGACTGAACTTGTTTTCTTCCCCAGTCTACTCCTTCTCCTAAATTACTGTATCTCTGTTATTCTTACCATCAAAGACTTAGTCATTCTAAATAAAAAATCTTTGGATAGGGAGGGTGGGAGGGAGGGAGATGCAAGAGGGAAGAGATATGGGGACATATGTACATGTATAACTGATTCACTTTGTTATAAAGCAGAAACTAACACACCATTGTAAAGCAATTATACTCCAATAAAGATGTTAAAAAAAAAAATCTCTGGCTCTTACCTCTCTCACACTTCCATATCCAAACTGTTGATTTCACTTCTAAAAGCTCTTTCAAATTATTTTTTTCAACCCTACCCTCCTAACCTACTTCAGGCCTTTTTCATTTCACACCTAGATTACTGTAATCTTTACTCATCCTTTAAGATTCTGTTAACTGCCCCCAAACTAGGTCAGAGTTTTATCTCATACATACTGGCATGAGACAGCATGCATTATCATACTGTGTGATTCTTTATTTACATGTATCTCTTCCATTTGTCTGTGAGCCTTTTAATTGATACCCACTGTCCAGCATAATACATATTTTCTTAATTCACTGAATAAATATGCCAACTATGTCTCTGTTCTCCACTCCATTTTCTACACTTTTCAGATAACCTTTCTAAAATAGATTTGACAGTGTTTTACCTATCAAAATCATGTAGAATTTGTATGGTGATTCCATATCCATTAAGATTTTTAAAAACACTCTTTTTGAGGTATAATTAGCATATTATAAATTCACATTTAAGGTATTAAATTTGATAAGTTTTGACATATGTATACAGTTGTGAAAAATCACACAACCAAGATAATAAACATATCTATCATCCCGAAATGTCTCCTTTTGCTCTACTGAAAGCACTCCCTCCCACTCCTCCACTTGACCCACACCCCATCTCCAGGAAAACACAGGTCTGCTTTTTGTCATTATAAATTAGTCTGCATGTTCTAGAACTTTATATAAATAAAATCACACAATATACATCCCTTTCTGGGGGGTCTGACTTTTACTCGGCCTATTATTTATTATTATTTTGAGATCCATCCATGTTGTAGTGAATGTGAATAGTTCATTTCATTTTATTGCTGAGTAATATTACATTGTATGATGTACCACAATTTGTCTATCTGTTTACCTACTGATGGAAGATTGAATTGTTTCCAGTTTTCTGGCTATTACAAATAAAGCTGCTAGGAACATTTGTCTTTGTATGGACATATGCTTTCAATTCTCTCGAGTAAAGATCTAGGAGTGAGAGGGCTGTCTCATATGGTAGATGCATGTTTAACTTATTTTACTGATAATAATGACTTTATTGAGATATAATTCACCATACAATCCTCCCATTTAAAGTACACAAATCAATGGATTTTAGTATATTCACTTATGCAACCATTATCACAATCAATTATAGAACCTTTGCTATTAAAAAGAAACCTTGTACTATGTTGTATCTAAGAGTCTAAGAAATCCTTGAGCAGCCCAAAGTTGTAAGGATTTTCTCCAATGTCTTTTTCTAGAAGTTCCACAGTTCTAGGTTTTACATTTCAGGATTTACCTCTGATCTATTTTGAGTTAACTTTCATATATGTTGTAAGGAACAAATGAAAATTCATTTTTGTGCCTATGGATATCCAAATGTTCCAATGTCATTTGCTTTTTTGAAAAGACTAGGACTTCCCTGGTGGTGCAGTGGGTAAGAATCCGCCTGCCAATGCAGGGGACACGGGTTCGAGCTCTGGTCCAGGAAGATCTCACATGCCGCAGAGCAACTAAGCCTATGTACCACAACTGCTGAGCCTGCGCTCTAGAGCCCGCGTTCCGCAACAAGAGAAGCCACCGCAATGAGAAGCCCATGAACCTCAACAAAGAGTAGCCCCCGCTCCCCGCAACTAGAGAAAGCCTGCACAGCAACAAAGACCCAATGCAGCTAAAAATAAATAAATAAATAAATTTATATTTTAAAAAAAACTATCCTTTCTCCACTGAGTTGCCTTTGCACCTTTATAAAAAATCAGTTATATAAATATGCAGGTGTAGATCCATGTATCTATTCTGTTCCACTTGTCTATTTTCCAATCTAGATACTAATACTACACCATTCTGATTGCTATAACTTTTATAATAAGCCTTATAATCAGGTAGCATAAGATCTCCAACTTTGTTCTTCTTTTTCCAAAGTTGTTTTGATTATGAATCAGCTTGTAAATTCTATTCTGTTCCACTTGTTTATTTTCCAATCTAGATACTAATACTATACCATCTTGATTGCTATAACTTTTATA
The DNA here is from genome assembly GCF_964341445.2 of Mesoplodon mirus. NCBI lineage: Eukaryota > Metazoa > Chordata > Mammalia > Artiodactyla > Ziphiidae > Mesoplodon > Mesoplodon mirus. The sequence goes on from NC_138990.1 coordinate 43,447,223, forward strand.
ATAAGCCTTATAATCAGGTAGCATAAGATCTCCAACTTTGTTCTTCTTTTTCCAAAGTTGTTTTGATTATGAATCAGCTTGTAAATTCTATTCTGTTCCACTTGTTTATTTTCCAATCTAGATACTAATACTATACCATCTTGATTGCTATAACTTTTATAATAAGCCTTATAATCAGGTAGCATAAGATCTCCAACTTTGTTCTTCTTTTTCCGAAGTTGTTTTGGTTATGAATCAGCTTGTAAATTCTATTCTGTTCCATTTGTTTTTTTTCCAATCTAGATACTAATACTACACAATCTTGATTGCTATAACTTTTATAACAAGCCTTATAATCAGGTAACATAACATCTCCAACTTTGTTCTTCTTTTTCCAAAGTGGTTTGGTTATGAATCAGCTTGTAAATTTTTACAAAAAAGTGGAAAAGAAGTATTGAGATCTTTCTGAATGGAACACTTGTAGGATAGAGCCTGAGGATTTTCCCAAACTGTTCTCATTTAAGTATTATTTCCTAAGCTCTGTATTTATCTAAAGCAGAGATAATTTAGGAAAAAAAAGATGTTAAAAATATATATAATATGTATAAAAATTCTCAATTAAAAAGGGCTACCCTTTTAATACATCTGATGAACTTAATGTGATTGAGAGACGCCGATATTGCTGTTTCTGTTATCTTGTGCACGAGACCTATTAGACGTGTGAAAATACTGACCCCTTGGAAAAGAAGTCTGTGTTAATATAATTGTACATTCTATGCTGTCATATGTAGCATATCACATAGACAACTGTCTGGCTGTACTTGGAAGACTTTTTGAAATGTGATTGCTACTCAATGATTTTCTGTTTTAAAGAGTGTTAAACAGATCACATACGCAAGTAATAAGACCAAAAATCTTAACACCTATGTATACAATTAAACTGCATAGCTTATATTCTTAAAAAAAAAAGCCTGGTGGGAGTTTGATTGAAACTGCCTTGAATCTATAGAACAATTTGAGGAGAATTGCTTTCTTATCAATACAGAGTCTTCCAACCCATAAACATGGTATAGCTTTCCATTTATTTAGGTCTTCCATTTTTCTCAACAATACTTTGTAATTTTCAATAAACAGGTCTTGTACATCTTTTGTCAGTTTTATATCTAAGCATTTCATATTTTTATGTTACTGTAAATGTTATTTTTAATTTCAATTTCTGAATATCCATTGCTTGTATGTAGAAATACAACTAATTTCTGTATATTGATCTTGTTTCCTGCAACTTTGCTAAACTCACTTATTACTTCTAGTAGCTTTTTTTTTCTTTTTAAGATTCTATGGGATTTTCTACACAATCATGTCTTCTGCAAATTAAATCTTACTTCTCTATTTCCAATCTTGGTACGCGGGCCTCTCACTGCTGTGGCCTCTCCCGTTGCGGAGCACAGGCTCCGGACGCGCAGGCTCAGCGGCCATGGCTCACGGGCCCAGACGCTCCGCAGCATGTGGGATCCTCCCGGACCAGGGCACGAACCCGTGTCCCCTGCATCGGCAGGCGGACTCTCAACCACTGCGCTACCAGGGAAGCCCCTCCATTTCCAATCTTAATGTCTTTTATTCTATGCTGAGTCACTGCAGATCCATTATGATTTTTATCCTAGAAGATCCCATCTCTCTAGTTTTAAGCTCCTCAAAGTTCAAACTTCTTAGTGTAGAATTCAAGGCCTCTGAAATTGTGGTTTCTTTGTCAAGTACCAACTTACCTTTCTAGCTTCATCTCCTAATATTTGTCCCATATTCTAGGTAAATGGTTATGTGACATTCTTTAAACACACCAGGCTCAGTGTTTTTGTTCAAGATATTCCTCCTGCCAGAATTTTGTCAGGTTTAGGGGAAAGAACAGAGACTTTGGAGTTAAGTGAACCATGTTTCAGTCTTAGCCATGCCATGTGGCTGGTAATCTGCTGTAAGGTAATGAATATCATCTGAAGCCTCAGTTTGTTCATCCATAAATTTGGGGGGAAAATACCTGCCCTACCTTCCTCCAGGTTATTCTGAGGATTAAATTAAGAATATTTATAAAAGTGCTTAGTAAACTGTAAAGCTCTAAACAAGTATAAAGCATAATACTTTGAGCCCTTTCTCCATCCTATCCTTGGGGAAAATGTTCCCAATGCTATTTGGTTGTGTTATTGCTTCATCTTCTGGGCTCCTATAGCACTTTATTTCTTTAAATGGTTGATCTAAACATATCGCATTATATTTTGTACAATTATACATATTTCTTTTTTCTTCCTAAACTTTGCCTTCCTTATTCATTTTTATATATCCCCAGTAGGCACATGGCTAGAAACTCAACAAATGTTAACTTGGACTATTCTAAATTAGATAAACAACAGATTCAAAGTTTAATTAATAACAAATGGATTTATTATCAGGCAACTTCATTTTTGTTTATGGTAAATAATTGTCATTTTAATGCCATATGTCTGGCTATTTATTACATCATGAATGAGATATTTAAAAAATCCCTCAATCTAAGCTGCTTTGGTTAACTACATAGATAATATCGTAACTATCTAATTACAATAAAATGGTGTTCTGAAATAGAACAAGAGGAACCATTGATAAGATATTATCCTGTAGATCTAGTTAAGACTAGTTTAAAATAGCTAATCCAGAGCACTAAAAATGAAGGCAAGAACATAATAAACCCTGAGGAATATGCAACCTAAACCTGATTTAAATATTTGGTCTAAAGGCAAGGAATCACTGAAAGGTATGAGTACTGGCATTCAAACACTAACTTCCTCCTTTTCTTACAAACTTTTAAAACCAAAATTTCTTTAATACTATTTCCTAATGTTTTCAACCTTCTGAAGAAGAAAAGGCCCAATCATTTATTATTCAGAGTTAGACCAGATTGGCTCTGTAAGGGGTCAATTTTAACCAATTTCATACCTGTCATTTACAATTCTAACTGATTTCTAGTTGTCAATTTACATAGAGAGTTAAACTAGAAAATTTTACATAAATTCTCACAGGCCTAGGGAAACTATTACTTCAAAAATAGCATTAACAGATAAGGATAGAAAAATAGGTTGCCATGAAAAATGTTGCCATGGTTCAGTGGAATTTATCATCTTTTTCACTTTCACTCAAACCTCCTCGGCCACCTTCATTCATTAAGTTGACCAGATGTTGCCTCCTATCTTACCAACAACACAGAAGCCCTCAGATTTGACCTCACCTTTACTTCAGCACAAGTTATGATCCCATCCATCCCTTCGTCCAGCCCTCCAATCACAAAGGAAAATGTATCTAGCCCTTCCACCTCTCCCTCTTCCTGTGCTATAGACCCCAAGCCCTCCAGATTATCATGGATCTTCCTCCTCTCCATCCATTGGTCAGAACAGAGAGGTCTGACAGGGAGGCATGAGGCGCCTTCCTGAGCGCTCTGTGTTCTGTGTGTTGAATTGAGTGGTGGTTTCAAAGATCTATATACATGTACAAATTATTTGAGCTGTACACTTGCGGTTGTGTACTTCACTCAATGTAAATTACATTTTAATTAGAAAAAACACCTCCCTCCATTAGTGATTTACTCTTTCTGGTATCATTAACCCTTTTCCTCTGCAGATCCTTTCTATTATTTAAACCTGCTCAGGCTTCTGCCAAGTTAAAACACAAAAAACAAAAAGCAAGAACAACTTCCCTCAACCCACATTCCTCATTATTTACCACCTTTGCTCCCTCCCCTCTTTCAAAAGTCAAACTCCTTCAGAGTTTCATATATTCACTGTCTCTTCTTCCTTCCTTCCAACTGTTCCTCAACTCACTGACATCTGGCTTCTTCCCCCACCACTCCACTCAACTAATATTCTTCTCCTCAAGGTTAACAATAACTGTGCTCTTGTTAATCTAATGGTTATTTTTTTAGTACTGTCTTATTTTACATGTGGACCACTCTTCTCAAATGTCCCTGACACTAAACTCTGTTTTGTTCCTACCTCTAGTCATTCTTTTATGGCTCCCCCTCCTCTAACAATCCCTTCCATGTCTGTGCTTTTCAGGGATTGCATCCTCAGTCATCTTCCCCCTTCTTTATTACACCCTTGGATGAGCTCTGCCACAGTCGTCTTCAATAACCATCACAACGCACTGATGACATCCAAACTGGCTTCTAGATATCTCTGGATATCCAACTGCTGCCTAGAAATCTGAAACTCATCCCACACTGAACTCATTATAATTCCCACTTAAATTTCCTCCTTCTAATCTTCCTGTCTTAATGAATGAACACCATTATCAACCAAGCTGTCCAAATCAGGTATCTGGTAGTAACTCATGACTCATTCTTTACGTCAAAGATTCGGCAGAGAACACAAGCACTCAAGAAACTCCAGCTAACATTATGTTCCTGCTGTCACTACCACCAGACTGGCTCTCTGACCGTGGGAGATGTCTGCTCTAAAGCTGGCAGCAGTCTACACCCTTCCTTCCTCTACTTCTTTAGGATCTCTGTCTTTCTCATTAAACTATAAACTGAGAGCAGAGACTGTCTTGTTCACTATACCCCTAGCCTATCATAGCTCCCAACAAGTATTTGCTGAAACAAATAAAGGATATAACCAAAAATATAAGTAAGCTCTTGACCAAACATGCCCAGAGCTAGGCTACATTGCTTCATTCTTGGACACTACCTCATCATCACCAAGTAGAAGAGGAGGAACGGCAGGACCAGAAGACTGTGGACTCAAGCTCCTCAGCTGAGGAGCAGCTATGGCACTGTCAGTGTGGCAATGGCAACAGAAGGAATGTGTAGCTGGGGACTGTCTTGAGCATTTGAATAGATGGTTCTAGTAAACCCTATTCCAAGTATCATTAAACATTTGCTACCTGATAAAATACACCAAACTGGTGACAGTGCAGGTTAAAAAAGAAAACAGACACTGGCTAGGTATTCTAGGCAATATTGCCTTTATTTACTAAGAAGAAAACTGAAGCCAGGATTAAAATCGAAGTCGGTATGCTTCTAAAGCCTGTATTCTTTCCAGTAAATCACATAGCTCTGTCAAATGCTATTCCCTGCATCCTCTCTTATTTATTCATTTTACATCGTTTGTGATTATACAATAAAAATCTTTTTTTTCCAAGGAACAAGGGTCTGCATCTAATTAGAGCCACAGAACCTAACTCCTTCAACTCTTTTAATGGTTGCCAGAAAATAACCAGCTCCCCCAAATTTCACTGGTAATTTATTAAAATAACAAAATATCACCTTTTATGACATAAAGCAGTATGGCAGAGTGGAAAGAACACTGGTTTGGGAAATCAAAAGACATGTACTTGCACCCCACATTGCCAGTGGGCTGCTGACAGTTACAACCTGTGTTAAGTCTTCCTACCTAGAATATGGCAGTAATAATAACTGTCCTATGCAGCTCTGCGGTATGTCATAAGAACCAAATGAGGTAATGCTTAGGGTATATTTTTAAAATGGTAAATCACTATATAATAGTATACTCAATATTATTATAGAAAGTAATACAGTACATTGCATTCAGCTTATTCATGAGAAAAAAAGATTTTGTTTCCCACCTGTATTATATCCCCAGAATTAAAACTCATTTCGTCGTGGTTCCTTGCTTCAAAGCAATATAATGCTCTGTAATTTACCAAAGCACTGGCAGGCTCACCTAAAGAGAAGATAATTGTCATTATTTGCTTCTTTCACATATACACATCTTTGCTATGACTCAATAAAGAGCTTGAAAAGAAAAAAACTGAGCATCAAACAGTATCATGAAAATCCATTTAATATAGGCTTGTTAGAATTTAAATATTTTCAATAGTCACAGAATCAATATAAAAACAAACAAGGATATTCGTCTTAAGTAGGAGTCAGTAAAACAAAGAGATGGCTTGCAGGGTGTGCCATGCGCATGGATGAAGGAAGGTGGGGTGGTAATTGAGCTGTGTCAAGTGGAGGGAGACTAAGTTGCAAGAGGCTTAATTTCATCTGCCAAGGTCAGACTATCACAGGGAAGAAGAGCACAAAAGGGAGGTCACAGACAGAAGGTTAGTCAGTAAACAGGGTTGACTACAGATGTATCAGTATGGTTCTAAAAAAAAAAAACTGTACAAGAGTTCAAAAGTGTACTTGACAATAGATGAAAGATATTTTACTTTGCTCATTTGTAGAATAAATGCTTTAACTTAGAAAATTTTCAACATATTGTATCATTAATAAGGATTCAAAGGTTTGTGCATTCAGAAGAAATACAATAATATTTAAAGTATTTTAGAAATGCACTCTGGGGTGTATCAAAAACAATGTATATCTTCTGAGAAAATTTCAGTATGCAAAGGCTTAAAACTTTACTGTTGTTTCATTAAAATAAACAGTTTAGTTACACTGGTGGAATAAAATATTTTAAACTATTTACTTCAATTATGAAAACTGTGTCAGGGTTTATGCACTGTTAGTGATGTCTATCTTCTTTTCTTTGTGTTGCTTTAAGATTTCTACCCTCAGTCTGTTTTTTTTTTCCTCAGTCTGTTTTAATAAACCCATGAACTTCTCATCCAAGTTTAATTTAGAAAAAGGTCTTTTCTGACTCTAAGGATTAGCATTCATTTTAATTTTCTTCTTTTTTTGAACCTCATCAGAGTCTATTTTTTTCTTTTCGCTTTTGTTGCTCTGTTTCAGAAAAATCATATCAATTATTTTCATCCTTATCCTTACTTTGTTTCTCCTCAGCTTTCCACTCCACTTCTTGAACTTTTTCTTGTGTTTTTTCTTCTTGGAGTCGCTTTTGCTTTTCTTCTTCCTCCTTTCTAAGATTTTCTTTCCATAAGTTTTCTTTTCCTTGTTTTGCTTTCCTTTACATGAAAGAAAAAGAGTTTGCATAATGTCCTAAATTTTTTTATGCAAAATAAAAATGTAATAGAAGATCTTGTTCCTGACAAACTAAAGAAAAATTACATATTTCTTATATGTTTAAATATAATCTTAGGGACTTCTCTGGTGGCTCAGTGGTTGAGAATCTGCCTGCCAATGCAGGGGACACAGGTTCGAGCCCTGGGCCAGGAAGATCCCACATGAAGCAGAGCAACTAAGCCCATGCGCCACAACTACTGAGCCTGCGAGCCACAACTACTGAGCCCATGGGCCACAACTACTGAAGACCGCGCACCCTAGAGCCTGGGCGTCACAACTACTGAGCCCATGCACCACAACTACTGAAACCTGCTCTAGGGCCCACATGTTGCAACTACTGAGCCCGTGTGCTGCAACTACTGAAGCCCATGCACCTAGAGCCTGTGCTCTGCAACAAGAGAAGCCACCGCAATGAGAAGCCCGCACACCACAACGAAGAGTAGCCCCTGATCGCCGCAACTAGAGAAAGCCCGCGTGCAGCAATGAAGACCCAACACAGCCAAAAGTAACAAAATAAAAAAAAAATACAATCTTATACAGTTATGTATTTATTATATATAGCAAAGACATATTAGTAGGGGGGTGTGGAGAAACCATGGGGATCAGGGCTGAAGGGGAAAACCAATTAATCAATCAATTAATCAAGAGAGAAACTAAGCACAAGTAGATGAGCTAGGGAGTATGACTAACAATTTCTCACACTCTCAAATTTCTTCCTGCCAGCCAACCTCCCAAACCCAAGAAAAAAAGTGGAAAAAAACTGTAATGGAACTATTCAGAAAACGAATCTAAAAATTATATCTAAATTCCCTTCCTTTGTCTCCAGATTCTTCACAAGGACTGCTGTCAAACTCTTATTCCCACTATCCTAGCTAACCCCTGTTTTCAGGATTGAGTCATTGCTGTGAAAATAGGAAATGCTGCTGAACAGATTAACTACCTCTTATATTATCACTTAAAAGTCATTTTCATTTGTTAGATTTTAGATAATAGAGCATTTTTCCTCTATAGGTCCATACTTCTGTACATGTTTCTATGACATTTGATATAGCTGCAGCTTGGTTTCTAGCTGGTCAAGATGGTCTAAGATCAGCTTAGATGTTTTAATATTAGAATTAATGCTCACTGGAGTTCTTCTTGCATATACTTTTTTTTTTTTTTTTTTTTTTTTTGCAGTACGCGGGCCTCTCACTGCTGTGGCCTCTCCCGTTGCGGAGCACAGGCTCCAGATGCGCAGGCTCAGCGGCCATGGCTCATAGGTCCAGCCGCTCCGCGGCATGTGGGATCTTCCCAGACCAGGGCACGAACCTGTGTCCCCTGCATCGGCAGGCGGACTCTCAACCACTGCGCCACCAGGGAAGCCCTTGCATATACTTTTTATGATCTTACTGGAGGCAGAGCAGTCACCACTAATTAGCACCTTCTTCAAGTCTCAGCACACATTATCAGGGGCTAAGAAGATTGTGACTGGATGCATCCCTAGGATTTGGGGGCATTTATGCCCCACCAAGGTGAAAGTCTTGGCTTAATTCCATATCTCTATTCCTATAATTCCTGGAGGAATTTGGAAATCCTGGATAATTCCAAAAACTGTACACCCACTCAGTCATGAACCCTTCCTCCTCATCCCCCAAATGTCTTATACTTCATACTCCTGGTTCATTATCCCACAACTAACTTCCTCTCAACACTTTGCAAATCCTCCTACACCCTCTATCACTTTGCAGAGTGCTTTCTCTAGCACTTTCCGTAACTGACATCCAGCTCTCCTTTGAGAGGCATGCTTCTCTTGCAGTCCTTAAGCAATTCCGACCAATATTCCCTTTCCCAGTTCCAGTAACTTTCCCTGACACTCTCCCACGCCTAGGATGACCCAACCTACCTTTATTTAAATTCCCATAGCATTATAAACACCACTATCAGAGTACCTGCCACATATTTACTGGGATAAAGAAAAGACTAGAGAGTTAAGAGAATAAAAAATTAAATTTTGGTAAAGTTTCTATGTGCGTGTTTGTGGATGAGAAACTGGTCCACGGCCAGAAGATGCTTCAGAAGTTGGACAAAGAGGCCACATCTACAATGTGAAAACCTGACTATTACCAATAGCTTGGGATGAGAAGGCAACATACCGTAGCAAATGGCCAAGAAATCAAGATGTAGTACTAAGACCCAGCTCTGGACCAATTCTACATGTTCTGATTTCTTCCCTCTACTAAAGCAGGATAATGTGCAAGGACAATGAATAAAATGAAAATGTGTATTATTAATACAGTCTGTTGGCCTGAAAGGAATTGTGAGCAATGATGGAGAGATATCAAGATACTTGCATGTGTAAACAGAAAATTCTTACTAGCACATGACAGTCTCCATCTCTGTCAATCAAGAAGATTATTTACTACTAATGAATGAATGAATAAAAGTCGTTTTATTTGAGGATGCTCTTCAGAAGACTTAAAATAATATTTGTGGAACATTCTGCATGTGACTAATTTATTGTGATTTATTTTGATGATTTATTTTGATGACTGTCAATTTCTTTGACAACTACTCATTTTACTTTTTAGAAATGGACTTATTATATCTAAGGGAGAGCCCAAAATAAATAAATTCAAATAGAACTAAAAAAAAAGAAAGAAAAAGAAAATTCTAACACAGGGACTAGTCGTGCAGCACTGCACAGTTCCCTTGTGCAATGTTAAGTGGCACAAGTTAGGTGGCAAATAAAAGCCTTAATTTGAACTTTACTGTCTCCATGTCTATATTATTCCGGGATCTCTTGTTAGGGAATCACAAAAGTAGGGGTCTTAGAATAAAGAATATTATAGCTATTTGTTTAGCTGTCTGACTCTCCTACTAGAATTATGAGAAATCTAGGGGCAAGGAGTAACCGTAACCCAGAGTCTACCTGCATCGCAGTCGACAGTGACCACTCAGTAAAAATGTGTTAAAGTGGTTACTCTAAAGCCATTAAGAAAAGAGGCCTGCTATATGATAATGGGTCTTTCTTGCCTTCCCAGTAACTATTAGCTCTTTCATAGACATTATTGTCTACTCTTCTCCAGGGCAAAGAAATGTTGGTTTGTTGATATTTGTTAACTAATTATAATAATTTCTGACACTAGAGAACTTGGGAGAAACAAAGGAACATATTAGAAATAGAATCTTACCGATAGAAAAAAAAATCATGCAAAGTCTCTAAATGAATGGTTCTAAGCTTCAGATACCACAACTGTCTCACTTTTCCTTGCTATAAATGTAGGCAGTTGATATAGCTCAGATATATACAAAGAAGCCTGCATCAACATGGCATTTCTACACTCAGTATTACACTCTGTAAAATTAAGTACTTGGTTTTTATAATTTTTCAGGAAACAGTAATGGATTTATTATGGAGAGATAGAAATAATGAATGCTTATTACCTGCAAAACATTATACTTGGTTCTTTAGTTTTATTTAATTCTGAGTTACTTATAAGGTATGCATTAATGTTCCTATTTTTCAGATGGAAAAACTGAGGTTCCAAAAGGTAAAGTGACTTAATCAAGATCATCCAGATAGTAAGTGGTAGATCAAGAATTCTAAACCAGGGCTGACTCCAAAGTCTGTATTTTTCACTAATGGAACATAAAATTGGTTACTGTAAACTCAGTCCACAAAAGAAGGACTGAACTTCTAAAATTTAGAATCTAATTAGCATCTTAGGATAATCATTTTATTTCCCTTAATTCTTCATAGTCAAACTAAAAATATGGGCAACAAAATTAGAATTCTAATAGCAATATAGTATAATAAATTTATCAACTATATTACCTTGTAGCCTCGTCTTCTAGTTTCTTTTTCTGTATTAGCTCTAATCTTTTTCTTTCAATTTCCCTCAGTTTGTCGCGTTTGATCTTATAAAGTTGTTCAAGGGCTAACTGCTGTGTATTGTAGCTTTCTCTCAGTTCCTAAGGAGAAAATAAGAAGTCAACGTGGCATTGATTTAAATACTTTTGTCTTATGCAAAAATGTGGCAACTGCATTAAAAGATAAAAATCATAAAGCAAGTTAAACTAAAGTAAAAAGATTAAAAGTCTTACAAAATCTAGATGATTGAAAAATTCTTGAAAACAGTAAGTATTTAAGGTATGTGGTCAATGAGGACAAATGCATGTTAAAATCATCTGCTTTTATATTATTTCTAAGGAACATAGAATCTTTCACAAGCCAATTCTTTGATTTGGTACTTCATTTTCAATAAAAAAGCAATCTATTAAAAATACAAGGAAACAATTTGCTTATTATAACATTTGACGAGGAATTTTGTTCAGTCATATTTTTGACACATGTAGTTTAACCAAGTTACCCATAACTTTTACCCAGTGAAATACTGAACTAAACACAGAAGCAATTATTCAATAATTTAATAATTATTCAATATTTATTTAATTTAAATAATAATATATTAAATAATTTAATAACTAAAAATGGAAAAGATAACGTCTACCTAAAACCATGACTGGAATGGGCCAAAATAATGAAAAGTATTCCAAACAGGAAATAAAATAAACATTTGTTTATTGAGCATCTAGCTCTGTGCAAAGTGCTATAAAGATTCACAGCGATCCAATCCAAGGCCGTCTTGACTCCCAAGTCTATAGTCCTTGTCTTCAAAGAGTTCAGTCTCAAAGTAAAGTGCCAAAATCTGGGATATAGGTAAGTGTCTTCGCAGAAACTTGTGATTATCTGTTCAGCATTTCCTTTCCCTCTTCTGCTAACTGCACCCTTCCTCCTTTTGGGAAGCTGATTTACCCCCCAATCCCACCCTTCTATGTGGTTTTGATGAGTCTGTCAGATGCAATGCTCCTACTCCCACCCAAGTGTGGTCACTGGATCTAAACAATCACAGCACCTCACCTCCCTGGCAAGAATGACTGGTTCAAAGGATGTGCACATGATCCAGGCTGGGCCACAATCCCTTCCCGGGATTCAGATATACTGAAGAGGGGAGAAAGAAGTCTTTCCTTCACTAAACTCATTAAAATGGGATAAGGTAAACCTGGAGCTGCCCCACTTCCTAGTGAGGCCATCAGGGGTAGGAATGAAGTCAAAACAGGAAAGAGAAAAGCAAAGATTAGAGATAGAGTTGGAGAGAGAGGGAGTGCTGGGGAAACCAAATCTCCAACTTCATTCCTGTGTCTAGGAACTGCCCCGTCTACTGATTCAGTCAATGGTCTTAGTACTCTTGCAATAACCACTCTTTTCAGCTTAACTATTTTGAACTGAATTTCTTTTACTTGGAATCTATAGAATTCTGAACAAGGGAGTAGAAAAAGCCTGGGATAAGGAAGAGGAAAAACAAACAAAAAACAAAGAAACTCCCACAAAAACCTAAAGTAAACAAAAGAGACTTCATGGCAAAGGTGGGAGCTTCAACAACATTTAGATAGAATTTTTTGGTAAAAGATGTCTTGGGGCATCTATCTATACACAAAAACAAAACTCCAAACCACAAACAAACAAACGAAAACAACCTAAGCTCTACTTCTTAATATTTTATAGATGAACCCTTTTAACTTGATTGAAATGGTAGATCTAATGTGAGTAAATGTGGTATCCAGAGACTATGCCCAAAATGTCTAAGATCAAGACTTGCAGCTTAAGACAACAAGAATACAAATACTACATTCATAGCAAAGTTTTCACAGATCTCAGCTTCTGTAGTTCTCTTTGTTGCACCTTTCTCTAAACTCTATTGACGGGACTTCCCTGGCGGTCCAGTGGTTAAGACTTCGCCTTCCAATGCAGGGGGTGCAGGTTCGATCCCTGGTCAGGGAGCTAAGATCCCACATGCCCCACGACCAAAAAACCAAAACATAAAACAGAAGCAATATTGTAACAAATCAATAAAGACTTTAAAAATGGTCCACATCAAAAAAAACGTTCAAAAAAAACATCAAACAACTCTATTGAAAAGCAAAGAATACAATGGTTACAATCTGTGGAGAAGCAGTGTGGTTTAGTGATAAGGGCACATGGAGCACGGGTCTGGAATAAGAACGCCAAGGTCTGAATCAGGCTCTATCTGTGACTAGCTGAATAATCTTAGGAAAGTTACTTAACAGCCTCCTCATCTGTAAAATGGGGTTAATTATAGTACATGCCTCACAACACTGCTATGAGGACTGAATGGGTTAATACATATAAAGTGCTTACAATAGGGCAGGGCACATAGTAAGTCCTCAGTAAATATTAGCTATATTATTGGCTGAAGTCATAAATAGAATTATAAGTTTAAAAGGAGAGTGAAGAGGAGCCAAATTGATGTCTGATCTTAATATGGCTGTAAGGGTAGCCCTCTAACTTGTCCTTTAAAATACTGTTCCAAGTCTTCCTTCATTAGCCCATTCCTCCAGTGTGTGAAATAACGAGCTTCCTTGTGCTCCCCAAGACGTTCTGTGCATTCCCCTATCACAGGCAGCGTCTTCTGACTGTATGACTGTCTCCACTGGAGTGAGTTTCTTGACAACAGGATTGTCTTTCATCAAGGTATCCCCACCCAAGAGAAAGCCTGGTAGAGTGTAGTTATTTAATTAGTATTTAATTAGTATTTACTGGATGCATGAAAATACATAAACCATAGTCTATGCATATTAATAAGATTTGAAGAGCACCACAGGGCTTCCCAAAAACATTTCCTCTGCCTGACTTACAATGATTCTAGAAATTCTTATCATTAGACTCACTCACTCCTCTGAGTTAAGTCATGCTTCCAAGAGGTCCTGGTTAAATCTATCAGTTAACTATCACTTTGTTGTACAGCAGAAATTAACACAACACTGTAAATCAACTATACTTCAATTAAAAAAAAATCTATCAGTTAACTGAAAAGAAGTGAACAATCTGCACTTAGGAAAAGAATTGTACTCCATCTTAACGGAATAATAGATCATTCTTTTCAGGTTAAGGAAGTTCTCTTCTATTCCTAATATGCTAATAACTTTTTCATTTTTTAATCATGAATAGATGTTAAATTTTATCAAATACGTTTTCTGCATTTAGTGAGATGAGCATACTATTTTTCTTCTTTAATCTGTTTATATGGCAAATTACAGTCAACAGTTTTACATGTCAAATCATCTTTGCATGGCTAAGATAAATCCAACTTGGTCATAATGGAGTATCCTTCTTATAAATTTCCACATTCAACTTTTCAATGTTCTTTAGAATTTTTGCCTCTATGCTAAATTGGTCTATAATGATCCTTTCTCATACTATTCTTATCAAATTTTGAGGTTTATGATAGTTTCATACAATAAGTTGGGAATATTCCCTCTTCTACATTTTGAAACAGATGTATAAGACTGGAGTTATTTATTCCTTCAGTAAAATTCTGGGTCTGGATTCTCTTTTAGGGAAGATTTTAAACTATGGAATTAAAATATTTTGTGACAATAGAGCTACCTAAATATTTTATTTTTCTTGAGCCAGTTTCAGCAAATTCTGATTTGTTCATTTCACCTACGTTTTCATATTTATGTGCAAAATTTTTCATAATAGTCCCTTCTCTTTTATTGTTTGCAATGTATTTAGTTATAGCTCCTTTTCACTCCTTTATTTTTATTTTGTTTTTAAAGTAAGTCTTGCCAAAGGTTTGATAATTTTATTAATCTATAAAGAGAGTCAGGGCCTCCCTGGTGGCGCAGTGGTTGAGAGTCCGCCTGCCGATGCAGGGGATACGGGTTCGTGCCCCGGTCTGGGAGGATCCCATATGCCGCGGAGCAGCTGGGCCCGTGAGCCATGGCCGCTGGGCCTGCGCATCCGGAGCCTGTGCTCCGCAACGGGAGAGGCCACAGCAGTGAGAGGCCCGCATACCGCAAAAAGAAAAAAAAAAAAAAAAAGAGAGTCAAATTTTGGCTTTCTTGATTCTCTGTATTAAATATCTGTGTTCTGTTTCACTAATTTCCTTCTACTTTTTTCCCTTTATTACACTAGTCTTTTTCTAGCTTCTTAAGTTGAACACTTAGCTTATAAATTTTCATCTTTTTTAAAAAATATATAACCATTTAAGGTCAAATCCTGACTCTCTGGGTTGAATTTCTGCTTGCTACCTGTGTGACCCTGGGCAACTTAATTTACTCCTATGTGAAATGTGAACAAATAATAGGACCTACCTCATCGGGTTAATATTAAGGATTAAATAAATTGATATAAGTAAAACATTTAGAACAGTGCCAGTCACAGATAAAGCCTTTAATAAATCCTAACTATTATTAGTATATCTTGATTTATGAATTAGAAAATAGTTATTGACTCCTGATATGGACTATGGGGAATCTGCTCATTTACACTATCCCCTATCTCCTCTCCATTTTCCAGTGTTTTGTTATAATTTAAAAATAGACTTATTCTACTATTTCATTTTCATAAACATTTGACAACATTTTGCAACGCAATTTTTCTCCAAGTTTTTATTTTGAAAACTTTCAGATCTACAAAAAATTTGACTAAGTTGAAGACGCTGATGCTTTCACCCCTAGAACTTCATCATTATTCTACGTAACTACGGTGTCAATGTCAGTACCAAACTAAAGAAATTTAACAGTGACATAATAACCTTAATACAGAATTCATACTCAAAAGATGTTCCCTCCCAATAGTGTAAATACTGTCCTTAATAACAGCTTTTTTTTGGCTCCATAATCCAATCAAGGACCATACACTTCATTTCGTTATTGTGAGAAGATTTCCTCCATCTTTTACGAGATTCACATTTTTAGAGTGTGGGTTAGTCAGCTATTTTACAGACCAAACCACAATTTGAGTTTGTCTAATTATTTCCTTACACTTATACGGATGAAATATTTTTGGCAAAAATAGTATAGAAGTGATGTCTTTAAAAAAAGAAAAAAAAGAAGTGATGTGTCTTTTTCAGTGCATCATATCAGGAGACACATAATGTCAGCTTCTGCCATTTGGGTAATGTTAAATTTGACTGCTTGGTTGAGGATGGTTTACCAGTTTCTGGCCTGAGTATTTTCTTTGCTCTTTATTGCCATTTCTAGATGATTATTTCTTCTTACTCTTACAAACTCCATCTTTTTCTGAGGCTCAGAATAACATCCAGCAGTACCACCCTCCCATTCCTCTTTATTGTCATCTATGGATCACCTGGTCACTGATCCTCATTCATTCATTTTCATTATTCTTCCAGTCTCTGACATCAATGTAGATGACCCCATCAAAACCTCAACTCAGACTGATCTCCTCAAACACGGGGAGGGGGAAATGTAAGCCTGGACGAAGTGAGAGAGTGGCATGGACATACGTACACTACCAAATGTAAAATAGATAGCTAGTGGGAAGCAGCTGCATGGCACAGGGAGATCAGCTCAGTGCTTTGTGACCACCTAGAGGGGTGGGATAGGGGGGTGGGAGGGAGACGCAAGAGGGAGGAGAAATGGGGATGTATGTATAGCTGATTTATATAGGTGGTTATGCAGCAGAAACTAACACACCACTGTAAAGCAATTATACTCCAATAAAGATGTTAAAAAAAAAAAAAAAGAAAGGTAGGGATTGAAACAGTAACCTGGGAAATATCAGTCAAGTAACAACTAAGAGCATGTGGTTTATTTGATGCTGAGTTGAAAACTGTAAGAACTGGTGTCCAGGGAGCTGATAGGACTTGAGCAGCTCTGCTAAGTCATTCTAAGTGACCAGAAACTATGAATTCAAAAGCATTCTCAATGTTCATTCTTGGGGCTAAACATATGTATTTCAGCACACTGGAGGAAAATTTTCCAAGTGAATATTATACAGAAAAGAAGGCTTAATTATCCCTTGGCACTGTTCCTTTCCTGCCTCAGAATTATTGAAAAAAATACTGAAAAACACAAATAGGATTTATGTAAATGTAAGTATCTGACAATAGATCTTCTGCATAGATAGCTTTATAAAACATAATTATAATAAAGTATATATGGTTTAAGAAGGTTATAAAGTTTAAGAGCATCACAGTAGGAGGATTATAACTTTCTACTGTGATAAAATCCATCGAAAATATAACTTCCCATTTTAACTAAAAAAAGAAAAAACAAAACAACTGATCTCCTCAACAATGATTTTTTTTACTCCATTTAATCCATTTGCATTATTATACCCTGAATCTTGTCATCATCACAAAGAGAACTACCACTGATCAGTATCCCATTTTCCAAACCTAAGTTCTTATCCTTCAAGCTTTTCTTATATATGGTAAATCCATTTCAACAGGTTTCCAACCTCACTGAGACCTCCATTCTGTTGACCCCATCATCCTCTCTTTTTTCATCAGCACCCCTTCCTCTCTGCATATCCCTTCATGTCCAGTACATATTTCAGAGTTCATGTTTATCACAGTTACTCTGTTAAGATCTGTAGCTCCCTTGTTCCTCCCTCTCTGCCCATGTCTATTAAAACCTCAAACCCGTACGAATCTATTAACCTATGTCATCATCCTTTTCCACGCTTACACATAAACAGCTGAACTTTGGTGGGGAAAAAAAAGACACAATTAGGCCTGCTGTTTTCTACTTAAATTCATGAACTCCAACTTCAAATAGGCTTTCAACATTGCTCAGGACACCTACTGTGTTCCTCTATTAAGCTTGCACTCCCCACCCCCACTAAGATGTGTATTTCATGCCTACTTTTCACTCCTGAAATTTCCCAATCTTCCATTCATTCTTTTCACTACCAGCCAATAATCTTGCCTCATTAAGCCAGACTGGAATTCCCTCATCTTTCCATCTCAAAAACAATAAAACTTCCTGCATCTGCATCCATCTCCTTCTAGTCTAGTTTGAGTTATTCCATGTCCTCAACCACCCATGAAGACTCCTTGTAATGATCCAACTTGCTTCTGATTTTAGGTTTTGAAGCTATCAACTTCCTACTCTCCACCAACAAATTTAACCGACTTCACACCTATCTTATCCCCATATGTTACACTGGAAGTATTCTTTTTCTCTTGTCCTTCAATCTATGCTCCAGATTATATCTTAGTCTGCTTCCTTGGGACTTTGCTCCATCAGTTATCACTACTTTATACGGTCAATCTCAATCTCTCACTTTCCTCCTCCTTCCCTTCCTCTCTCTTCTACTTAAGTCTTGTCTTTCTTTTCTTTCTGCCTTTTTTTGATTTAAAAAATAGCCTTTACTTAAAAGAATAAATTACATGGAATCAGAAGTTTTCCTAAAACCTGGGATACATGGTTTTCTGCTGTTTTTTGACTAATTTCTTTCTACTTTTTTCTCATAAACTCTATATACCAATACTAACTCTAAATGCTGTATATTTTCTGACTGAGAACATTCAAAACCATTCATTCATTCGACAAGTGTGTATTGCCATACATGATGTTCCATGCACTGTTCTAGGTGCTGGGAATTCAGCAACGAAATATTTGGCTTGAGCCTGGCAATCATCTTTAAGACACTGAGATGGATAAGGTTAGTTACCTAAAAAGCTTAATTTTCTCCATTTCCATTCTCCTGTCCTAACAGAAACTATCCATTCCTCATGTATCCATATGCTGCACAAAAAGGTGATACCACTTTCAAGGGTGGTCCTAATTATTATTTTATTTTTCAACTTTATTAAAGTATAATTGGTAAATAAAAACTGTACATATTTAAGGTATACAATTTGCTGCTTCAATACACATATACACTGTGAAATGATCACCATAATCAAGCTAATTAACATATTCATTTCCTCATAGTTACCATTCCCTCCTTCCCCCCACTCCTTCTCTTCTTCTCTCCCCCCTTTCTTTCCCCTTTCTTTCCTTTCTTTCCTCCCTCCCTCCCTTCCTCTCTTTCCCTCTCCCTTCCTTCCTCCCTCCCTCCCTTCCTTCCTTCCTTCCTCTCTCCCTTTCTGTGGGAGAATGTTTAAGATATATACTCTTAACAATACTGCATTGTATAGTTGAAATTTTCTAATTATAGTCACCATGCTGTGCAGTGGGTTTCACAACTTATCCATCTTGCATAACTGAAACTTTGTATCCTTTGTCATCTTTCCTAAACAAACAAACAAAGTTTTCCTCATGCTCTCTTTTCACTCTCCTAAAGAGTTGTTTACATGCACTCCACCCCTCCTCAGCTTCCATTCATTCCTGATCTGCTGTAATCCAGCCTCTGCTGGTCACTCAACTGAGATGGCACTTTCAGAAAGGTCTTTAAAGGTCTCCTTGTTGACAATTCAATGGATACTTCTCAGTACTAAGTTAACTGACTGCTCTGTATCATTTCCAATGACTACAGAAAGCCTCTTTTCTTGCTTTCTGTAACAACACTCGGTCTCCTGACCACTCTGACAGTATAGGTTTCATTCCCTTTTACATTCCTAAATTGCCTCTGATGAAACCTCAACAAGCAGTGAAAGGTTGGAAAGCAGGAGGCAGAAGGAAGAAAGGAAAACAAGAGACAAGAATAACCTGCTAGCCTGTGGAGAATCAAATGCTAACTCGAAGAATCAGACTTCTGTGTGTGAGTACAGTCCACAAATATCATCAAACTGCACTGTATACTTGAAGAAACACTTAGGTTTACATTTCTGTGTGATCTGCAGCAAAAGTTCTAAGACCAGATAATCTGGCCATTCATGCTATAACCAAAAAGGAAAGGATGATACCATCTTTCCAACTGCCCTACCTTTGCTTAGGTAACAAATGAGCTCTACTTATGTTCTCGTCTTCACTGGGTATATATATGTAATTGCCCTATTGCCATCCATTTTAGTACTGAGTAGAATACAGTCAAAATTCTACTAGGGTCAGCAAGTGGTAAATATAAAGCAACTTTCTTTAAACTAAATTAAAATAGGAATTCATTGAATGTTTTAAATATTCTTTGTGCTATCATGACAAAGTGAACTACTTATTTATAAATATGATTTAAACAGTTTTATCTGTGGTGCAAGCGTATCTAAATATGAGGCCTGATAACTAGACAAAACTAAAGCTGCACCTGCATTATTGGTTAAGATTTTTCTTAAAGAAAAATCTTATAGCAGTATTAGGAAGCAGCCTGATATACACGACATAACCTTGCACTAGATTTCAGAAGGTATACGTTTTACTTTAAACAATAATTTCAGTGATATGGGTAAATAATTTAATCTCACACTCCCTTAGTTTCCCTTTTAATTGAATGAGTAATCATCCCATCAGTTAGCCCAACTCACAGGGATGTTGTACGGGAACCAGGAAATATTTCTCAGTGTCTTGGGCTCCTCATGAGAAAGGTTACTCTGGGCAACGCTACTGATTCCTGGCATTAGACTCAAACAGGCAGTGAGACAGCAGAAGGATACTCAAGCAAGCAGAAAGAAAAGTGTCTATACTGTATATGTTATTTCAAACAAGGATATTTAGATAAATGCAAAGAATAGTCTAGTTTTTTAAAAAAGAAATCAGTAAAGTAACTCAAAGAAAAGGAGCTAGATATTAGAAAATAACCTTAAGTAAGAGGAAGAGGTTGTTGAGACAGCTTAGCAGAGACAAAAGGCACTGAAGAACAGAGTCATCCATATTCCCACACTGTAAGATAAGGCAGATAAAAAGCCAATTAAACTATGTACAGATTTAGAAAAAAATAATGTAAGGAAGATAACTTGGCTGGTTTGTCTGTCCATCAAGGACAAATTATTTGGTTTTCTTTAAATTTTTTTTCTACAGAATATATGCTCGTGTAGAATGTATTATTGACATTATTCACCTCAAACTTCCCTTTCTTAACTGAAGCCACCATGGTTTCTTTTACCATTCTGTTTACTCTATGGTTGGTGTAACATTATTCTAAATAAGTTAGCAAAATGAAAGTCACATGAAGAGACAGAGAGCTGCCTGAAAAGCTTCGTAATACGTTATGCTCTAAAAACTTCATGCTTCATTAGCAAGGGAG
This sequence comes from Mesoplodon mirus, assembly GCF_964341445.2. NCBI lineage: Eukaryota > Metazoa > Chordata > Mammalia > Artiodactyla > Ziphiidae > Mesoplodon > Mesoplodon mirus. The sequence goes on from NC_138990.1 coordinate 43,468,078, forward strand.
TAACTGAAACTAGTCCCAAATTCTAATCATGTGCCATTACTCTGGTTGCTAGCTTTTAATATTTTCTTTCACGGGCATGGCTTCAGTATACAACTAACACTGCACAGAATGATAAGCATATGGTATACGTTTTGGACATCTGTTCTGCCACTGCAGCAAATAATGAATCATGAATCTACTTTTCATGCAAAATTTTTAGTGCCAAATTATGCTTTGGATTTCATTGGTTATGGCATTATTTCACAAAGGTTAATTAAATTGTAAAAAAAAAAAAAAGAATTTAGTGTGTTAAAAGAGCCTCTACAACCTGGACTATTTAAAATTTTCCATATTTCCCATTTTCGAATTTGCCTAAGATCATTCTGGCTGAGATCTAATACTGACAAATCTAATCTAATCTAATCCTAATACTGACAAAGGTAATTATTTTTTAAATGTATAGATGCCAATAAAAACAGTCATCAAAAACTGGAAACTATGGTAAATTGTATGTTTATTTACACGACTTAATGTTTATAATACACAGAGAACATTAAAAACAATCCTGCAATTCTGGTATAGCTCAAATTATAAAAAAAATTATGAAATGTACTACATATAACAATAATAGCTTCAGTTATTCGTTCAATTAAATCAAAATAAGGAAGGTAAAAGGCAGCTAACTAAAAATGAATATAATAGAAGATAAATACCTTTAGTTGATTGTTAAACGAATCCATTTCTGATAGCTTAGATGCAGTTTCTTTTTCAAGAGCATCTAATTGTTCTTTAAGTCTTTGGCATAATTCTTCCTTTTCTAATGATTTTTTATGAAGTAAACCAACTCCTAAATCTGAAATACAAACATCATACAGTTTACATTTGGTAGAAGTTCCTGTCATTACCAGTAATTAACATTTATTGTCTGGTCAAATTGGTATAACTAGAGAGCCAAAGGCTATACACACATAAGGTGGATCAACTCAAGGGAAAAAACAATCAGCAGTCATTTCCCTTTTTCGGATCATATCTTGGAAGATCCTCATATGGAAATGTTATAAGCATTGGTTCTGTACTCAAAAGAACTAGAACTCGAAGTGACGCTCCATTCTGGGTAAGGTGCTTCACCAATCTGATCTGCAGGCTCTCCTATTCAATGGGCATTATATCACCCACCTCATATATGGGGTGATGATATAAAGCCATTAGTACAGAGTCTGGCCCATAGTAAATACTCAATTAATAGCACCTATTGTTAAAGTAGCTTTCTATTTATTCTCAGTGCTCCCAAGAATAGGGGAATATTCACTACAAGGACTCAATAAATATTACTAACTGGATCATTCAGTGGTGGTATTTTAGGAGGTAGGAACAGAGAGCTTCATTTTATATGACCTTTTCTTACACATTTAGGCAAGGATGAAAAAACTGGATGGAAATATATGATGCAGATTACATTTCAGTAAATTAAGACAGCAATCTTACCATCTATTTAAGTACAAATGACCCTTGAACAACGATTGGAGGGTGGCCCTCTGCTCTGTTGAAAATCCAAGTATAACTTGCAGTTGGCCCTCAGCATACGTGGGTGCAGTTCCTCCATATCCACAGTTCTAAGTCCTTGGATTCAACAACCATGGATCTGTGTAGTACTGTAGTATTTACTTATTGAAAAAAATCTGCATAGAAGTGGACCTGTGCAGTTCAAACCCACGTTGTTCAACGGTCAACTGTACATATTTTAAAACTTTATTGTATTTTTTAAAGTACAGAAATCTAGTACAAAATTCAAATAAAATGAAGCATATAGAGTAAAAAGTAAAAAAGTCTCTCTTCATCTCAACTCCTACCCACCTCTTAGGTACCTGATATGTGCATATTCAGCATTTCCATGGGGCTTTAATGGGATCGCGCTGTCTACACTGCTTGGCAACTTCTTTTAAATTTAATAACACATCTCACCATTAAAGACATCTAGATCTAGTTCATTCTTTAAAATTGCTCCCTGGTAGTCCACATTATGGCTATTCCGTAATTTATGTAACTGTTCCCTTTTTGATTGCCATTTAGGTTGTTTCTGATCTTCTACTATTAAATAAAAATGCTGCCATAAACATACTTGTATGTACATTTCAACGCACACATGGAAGTTTTTAAAAGGCTAGGAGGTGAAAGAATTGCTATGTAGAAGGATGTGCACACTTTAAATTTGGACAGAAACTGCCAAACTGCCCTTCCAAAAAGCTGTACCAGCAACAATGACACCAAATTACCTGTTTCTGCACACCCCTATCACCAGATACTATCACTCATTTTTCTTTCTTTTTTTTTTAACATCTTTATTGGAGTATAATTGCTTTACAAAGGTGTGTTAGTTTCTGTTTTACAACAAAGTGAATCAGTTATACATATACATATGTTCCCATATCTCTTCTCTCTTGCGTCTCCCTCCCTCCCACCCTCCCTATCCCACCCCCTAGGTGGTCACAAAGCACCGAGCTGATCTCCCTGTGCTATGTGGCTGCTTCCCACTAGCTATCTATTTTACATTTGGTAGTGTATATATGTCCATGCCACTCTCTCACTTTGTCCCAGCTTACCCTTCCCCCTCCCCGTGTCCTCAAGTCCATTCTCTACATCTGCATCTGCGTCTTTATTCCTGTCCTGCCCCTAGGTTCTTCAGAACCATTTTTTTTTTAGATTCCATATATATATGTGTTAGCATATGGTATTTGTTTTTCTCTTTCTGACTTGCTTCACTCAGTATGACAGACTCTGGGTCCACCCACCTCACTACAAATAACTCAATTTCATTTCTTTTTATGGCTGGGTAATATTCCATTGTATATATGTGCCACATCTTCTTTATCCATTCATCTGTCGATGGACACTTAGGTTGCTTCCATGTCCTGGCTATTGTAAATAGAGCTGCAGTGAACATTGTGGTACATGACTCTTTTTGAATTATGGTTTTCTCAGGGGATATGCCCAGTAGTGGGATTGCTGGGTCGTATGGTAATTTTATTTTTAGTTTTTTAAGGAACCTCCATACTGTTCTCCATAGTGGCTGCATCAATTTACATTCCCACCAACAGTGCAAGAGGGTTCCCTTTTCTCCACATCCTCTCCAGCATTTATTGTTTGTAGATTTTTTGATGATGGCCATTCTGACTGGTGTGAGCTGATACCTCATTGTAGTTTTGATTTGTATTTCTCTAATATTAGTGATGTTGAGCATCCCTTCATGTGTTTGTTGGCAATCTGTATATCTTCTTTGGAGAAATGTCTATTTAGGTCTTCTGCCCATTTTTGGATTGGGTTGTTTGTTTTTTTGATATTGAGCTGCATGAGCTGCTTGTAAATTTTTGAGATTGTATCACTCATTTTTCATTTTTGCTAACTGGCAAAAAAATTCTTATTGTCATTTAAATTTGTATTTTCTTGGCAACTACTGAAATCAGATAAACATCTATTTATATGGCCATCTACTTACATTTATCAGCCATCATCTTGAATTGTCTCGTCTCAACCTTTGCTGGCTTTTCCCTCCTATTGGCTTGTCTTAGTTTCTGATTTGTAGAAGCTCTAAATACTTGTTGTATCATATATATTTCAATTTTTTTTTACTATTTATGACATCTTTCATCATGAAAAATTTTTTCATTTTTATTTCATCGTAAACTAAATATTTTCCTTCATAGCTCTATGTATTGTTTGAAGAGACTTTTCTGACACCAAGATTATAAAAATGTTTTCCTCTGTAACATTTTTTTCTAGAGTTATATTTTATGTTTAGCCTCCCACTTTACCTAGAATTTATATCTGCATAAAGTGAGGTAAAGAGCTTCTTCACCCCCCTTTCAACTATCCCTCAAATCAATTAATGAAGAGATAGTAACTATCGAAAGCCCATCCCTTCCCCACTGATGTTAAATGCCAACTTTATCTAATCCTAAATTGCCATATATATATATATATATAAATGGGCTTGTTTCTAGACTCTCTATTTAGTTCCAGTGTTCTGTTTCTATTTTGGATCAATAATACATTATTTTAGGTACTATACCCTTCAAAGCTCATGTTTCGGTAAACGATAGGGCTAGACTCCTCCCCCCACCAATGTTTTTTCTTTTTAAGTCTTGGCTCATGATGTGTATTTTCTCTTCTAGGTTAATTTGTGAATTATCTGTCAAGTTTCATCTAAGGAAACCTGAATAAAACTGAATATGTGGATGAATTAGTAGAGAACTAAATAATAACATCTTTAAAATATTGAGCAAGTTCATTCAGGAATATAATACGTATCTACTTATCCAGGGATCTTTTATGTCAATCAGTAAAGTTTTATGGCTGTGCATTTCTTCTTTGTTCATTTAACAATGAGAATGCTGATATGAATGAGATCTTTTTCCCCCTTATTTTCTAAATAAATACTTTTGATATACAGTAAAGTTGCTGATTTTTATATGCTGATTTTGTATCCAGGCACCTTGTTAAATTGTCTTATAATTCTAACAGTTTTCCAGTATTTCAATAAATATTTAATCATTAAATTACACATCTGCTATATGCAAGGCCTTGCACTTTGTTCAATGGTAGGTAAAAGTGAAGGATAAGGCATGGGTCCTATTCTAGTCAAGGTGGGAGATAAGCAATGGGAAAAATAACAGTAAAAGAATATTCATTCTTAGTATTGAAAATGAGCATGAGTAAAAATGGATGCTTTCATACTGAATGTGATCATATTACATCTACGAGCACTGTGTTAGGTAACTGAAAGAGGCAACATGGTAGTGTGGTGGGCTTTAGGAGTCAGACACACAAGAATTTGAGACCTACTATTACATGATCTTGGGTAATTACTTATTCTCTGTGAACCTCAGTTTTCCCAAGCTGCACAATGGAAATAACGACGACTACTTTACAGGGCTGTTGTAAAGATGAAAGGAAATAATGCATGAAAACTGCCTAGCATGGTGCTTGGCACATGCCTGATAATCTTAAATGGTTACTATTATGGACAGAGGAATCTAAGGGATACTGGGTACTTTGCAAACTCCAAATAAAAGCTTCCTATTCTAAACTGGACTACAGCAAAGATTAATAAATTTATAAAAGCTAAATTGGATCACATTCCACAGAGAAAGAGTAGCTCTACCAGGCCCCTAATAAGACATATTCTACATTCTCTTCACAATCCAAATACTAACAATGAAGATGACAATATATTTTCTACCCTGCACAGATCAGGAGTGCTGCCTTATCCTGCTTCTGGAATGCCTGTGAGGGGTAAGGTAGGAGCTGATACACTTCGAACAGCCAAGAAAAGCATCCTGTGCAAGGAAGACTGTCTGAGACGAGACATCAGTGGAAGGTGGGAGACATAATTATAAGAGTAGTTCACAAGATCAAATTTTCTATTCCTGGTATTCCTTCGATGTAAAGGGACCTTTACTAGAACAACAGTCCCAGCTTCTTTCTAACTCTTAAATACTTGGTGAGATCAAGATAAGGACCCGGGTGTACACAGCCCTATACCTTTCCTATCCCTTGCTTTCTTGAGGTTGAAGTGCCTACAGGAATCTGCATTCTTTTTTGTTCATGCACCCAGTGTCTTACAGGGGCAGCTGTACTGCTCAGATAAGCCATGCTGTCTAACATCAGCTTTATTAATAATGAGGTGATACTCTGGTCTCTCATGTCTTGCTCCTTTGCCTTATTTCTTAATTTGTTCAGAATTTGGGCAAAGAAGAGGGATGAACCTATTTATTGGCCCGCCTAAAAAACCAAAAGTGTAATAAAGAGCCCTAGAATGAAAAAACTGACAGATACTCAGTGGGAGACATTTAGGATACTTTAGCTAGTTCTAACACATTTGCAGAGTTACTTTTCTTTAAATAAATCTTTCTTCTGCTACATTGTTATTGGCATGCTATCCAATGTAGAGATTTTTTTTTTCTTCAGTTTCCTGGTTGAGACTTGAATCAAGAGAAATGTTATATTCTCATAAATTACACTGGAATATTTTGTTCCACAGGTGTCAGAGGGGCAAGGTGGTAAAATTCTTTACATGAATCACAAAGTTAGATGACATAGAAGGTCTGGGAAGAGTGTACCAGTCTGCTTAGGCCTATCACTGCTGTACACTATCACCCTAGAATCCAACAGGTTTGGCTCCATAGAAAAGTCCCCTCACGAACAGTTCTTTACAATTAGTGCAGGATTTTGCCAAAATGCACACATAGTCTTGTGTTCAAGCCAAACTGAGGCTTAATTGTAATGTAACATTTAAGTTCAACTGTAATGTAACATTTTATTTGATTGATATTTGAAATATATAAATAAAAATGGTATCAAGACAGGAAGTCAGACCACAATTGTTATTTTATTTCTATTTACATTTTATTGCTAAAAATGCTCCAACATGAGGTAATATTTTTCACATTATTTTAAAAACTTTAGGGGCTTCCCTGGTGGCGCAGTGGTTGAGAATCTGCCTGCTAATGCAGGGGACACGGGTTCGAGCCCTGATCTGGGAGGATCCCACATGCCGCGGAGCGACTAAGCCTGTGAGCCACAACTACTGAGCCTGCGCGTCTGGAGCCTGTGCTCCGCAACAAGAGAGGCCGCAATAGTGAGAGGCCTGCGCACTATGATGAAGAATGGCCCCCACTTTTGCCACAACTAGAGAAAGCCCTCGCACAGAAATGAAGACCCAACACGGCCCAAAATAAATAAATAAATAAATTAAAAAAAAAAAAAAAAAAAAAAAAACTTTAACTATAGACAAAAAATGTTATTTATAACAGAATAATGCTATTTTAAAATGCAACAGAATATAACTGATACATTCAGAAAAGAATACAAGAGGCAAAACAAACCTTAGAGACTTACCAGGTGTGTTACTGAGCTGCATATTTTTAATTCTTTCATTTAATAATTGCTTCTCTGGCACCAAATAGATAAGCTTATTTTGATATTCCTTATAAAAAGAAAAAGAAACTCTGTAATGTTGTCTAAGAATTTTCTAAAAATGTAAAAACATGATTTAATCACTCTTGAAACTTAGTATAGGAATAATACATAGAATGATATGTAAATTGCTTGCAACTTATGGATAAACTAAAATGGAATTAAATGATGTATTTGTTTATTAAAGACTTAAAACTCAAAGGGGTAAATGCCCAGATATTGTATAAATATTAAGCAGAATTTAACCAGGTGTTAAGCACAGTTTTAGGGAGTCCATGAGATTCCTGATATTATACAAGATTGTGTGTATCCACATACCTTTAGGAAGAACGTCTATCAGAGGCTCAAAGGGGTTCATGACCCCAAGAGTGAAAACCACTCTATTAGGAAGAATTACTAATAACTGCTCACGTTTAAGGACAATTCAGCAGCAAAGGACTTACCTGAAGTTCCTGTTGAAGCTGCCTGATTTCCATAATTTCCAGGTCACACTGCTTATCCAGAACTTCCAGCTCAGTCTTTTGAGTTTGCTTCCTGAGTCGGACGTCTTGAAGTCTGCTTGAGATCTGCTGATGTTTGCCATTCTATAGGAAGAGAAACATATGGTAACATAAAATGCTAATAGGAAATGTTCTTATCAAGAGAACAATATTTTTATTTAAATTTTAAATGTCATTTATCATTTATACTCAGTCTAAGATAAATGTCTAAAACCAAGTTAACTCAAGAGAGTTATTAGCAGGAAACACACTGCTGTGAGTGTTAAGAGCCTATTATGTGAAGAGGAGAAAGCACAAACGTAACACACTGAATTTTTTTTCTGAACTCAGCATTTAGGCACTAATTCATAATATTAAAATATAAACAATCTCTTAGAATAATAAGGAGGAATAAGTGTGTGCATATGACAATTAGCATTACATTCTCTGAACTTCTTTTTCTATCCTCAATGCTGCCATCTAATTCTTCTAATTAAACAGTGTACAGGAGGGTCTTTTGGGGCCACACTACTCTTCTCCTATACCAATATTCCTTTCCCCTTGTTCTGAGAATAAAAAAAAAAAAACAGAACAAAAAACAGCAGAGATTCTCAATGGAAGCTAATAAGAAGGGTGAGGTGTTATGAGCTGAACTGTGTCCCCCACAATTTATATGTTGAAGTCCTAACCCTCAGTAACCTCAGAATATGACTGCATTTGGAGATAGGACATTTAAAGAGGTAATTAAGATTAAATGAAGTCTTATGGGTGGGCCCTACTCCAATCTGACTGGTGTCCTTATAAGGAGAGAACATTTAGACACGATAGAGACAGCAGAGATGCACAGGCACAGAAAAGACCACATGAGGACATGGCGAAAGGCTGCCACCTGCAAGTCAAGGAGAGAAGCCTCAGAAGAAATCGAACATGCTGACACCTTGATCTTGGACTTCCAGCCTCCAGAACTGTGATAAAAATTGCCACCTGGTCTGTGGTATTTTGTTATGGCAGCCTTAGCAAATAAAGTGGGGTGAGGAAAAATGAGGCTCCTGGTTAAAAATCGCCAACAATGAAAGTTTTTACTGAAAAGTATGTTTCATATTTGAGAAATACACGCTGAAGGGAATATGCTGTGTCCACCCTGGATATCATGTTATTATCTTCAGCAAATATAAGTATAGGCCCTGGACCTTTCCAGACTCTGCACATTAATCTGTGCTACTGCTTGGTGTGTTACCCCAGTTCTTGGGGGAAAAACAATCAAAAGGTTTCCTCCCATTGTATTTTTAAGGAAAAACACACAGTCAAGATAACGGTTCAGACAGATACCCAAGTAGCTACACAAAGAAGTTAAAGTTTTTAGGACTGTCCTGTAGTACTATGGCATGATTAACAACTGTGGTATGCTTTCCTATTCATTTGAAGGCATAAAATAGTACCTTTCTGATGAAAGATATTGTGATTTTTTTAAAAATGTAATTCAATTCATCAACCAAATAAAACATTAGACTACAATTAAACAAGATGTAAATATGGCTCTACTACATAGCTACACATGCATTTTCTGCAAAACCTTACTGTATTATCAGGTCAGGCTTATGGGATTACAGGGTCGTAGTAGAATAGTATGCCTTACTCAGACCCTTTCTATATTCTCACTTTGCATTTCAAGCAAAGTCTTTTAACAGGTACTCTGACATCTGATATATAAAAACTGATAAGCATAATGGGCAATATTAGTTAACAACCATAGTCTTTTAGAACTGAAAGGAATCCTAAGAGATTATTTAGGTCAGCAGTTTCCAATCATTTTTTCTTTTTAGCAGTAGAATCCTCTTTTCCAAGCAAATTTTAGATAAAACTCCAATGAAAGTACAGCAGATAAATGTGGTGATTCTCTGTTGTGAAACGTGGGACGAAGAAGTGGGGAGAGGAGACGCTGTCCTAGCGCCTAGGCTCTCCTCTCCCACCTCCGCAGACCACCTTCCAGAGACCAGTTTGAAAACTGAAAATCACAGAACCAGCACAAACTTTTATTTTATAGACACGCAAAGTGAGGCACAGAGAAGGGAGATGTCTTGCCCAAGAGTACCTTGTTTATCCACATCTGAACTAAGACCACAACAGAATTCTCAGCATTTCGAGTCACTATCCTTTTTTAGTAAACTATACTGTCTAAACTGTTAAAAAGCACATATGAAAATATGACTATTTAATTACATTAAAACATAACATATTCATGAGGTAGATTTAAAAAACAATAATATTTTTCAACAGGTAACTCTAAGTATCATTCAGATAAATTTCACTTAAACCTATAGCCATACCAGTGCTTCCAACTCGAGATGAAGGCTTTTCTTTTTAGAGTTTAATCTGACAATTTCTTCCTGTTCTCTATTCCTTCGATTGAGAAGCTCCTGTCTACGAATTCTCTCCCATTCTAAACGACGTTGTCTTTCAAGTTCCTGTTTTGCTGCCTGAAAATAATGAATTAATTTTTAAATTAACAATTTTGCCTCATTCAAAAACTGATGGAATGACAAAGTACAGATGAGGCAGCATTTAGCACTTAGTGGGCTTGAGTTTCTAAGGGTAACTGGGCAAACCTAGTTTTATCAATGGGCCTAAACTAAAGACTTCCACAAAAGCAAATTCATCCACCAGACTTTCTGATTGCTTCATAGGGCCATCCTCTTGCTGTAGTTACTTTTCCCTTAATAAACAAAAAGATGACTTCAGGGCTTCCCTGGTGGCGCAGTGGTTGAGAGTCCACCTGCCGATGCGGGGACACGGGTTCGTGCCCCGGTCCGGGAAGATCCCACATGCCGCGGAGCAGCTGGGCCCGTGAGCCATGGCCGCTGGGCCTGCATGTCCAGAGCCTGTGCTCCGCGACGGGAGAGGCCACAACAGTGAGAGGCCCGCGTACCACAAAAAAAAAAAAAAAAAAAAGGATGACTTCATAAATGCAAATGTTAGTAGGAATAACTGTACCTTTATTCTGTCATCAGGGAAGAAAAAAATTTTATTTACCTTATTTCAGTGCCACTGTAATTTACTGTGGTCCATGCACAGCCCTTGAAAACACAGCCAGGCCTCCCAGGGACCCCACACAGCACCAGTTTTCCCAAGGACCTGCACAAGCCCACTCTCGTGATCCCTCTCAAGGCCTTCAACTCCCCAAGCTCTTCTTTCTGCCTCTCCAATTACTTGGCCTTTTACTCTGGATCCTAAGCTTTCTTTCGTTTAATGACCTGATCACACTGACTTCTTCCTCTGGCTCCTCACTCAACTCAGCTTTGCAACCAATCTGGCACTGACTGAGGTATCACCTGCAGACATGCTTTCTCTACCAGCTGTCAGCCCTGAAACCCCTCACAAGCAAGGACCCTCTATCTCTCCACAGGAGAAGGAAGATTCAGATTTGTACAGGGTAAGAATGAACGAATGATGCTGAGAAAAAGCACAACAAAAATTACCATTTTTTATCAAATGAAATGTAGCCACTTACTAAATGAAATGATTTTCCTGGGAAATAAAATAACTTAAAAAAATAACCTCTCGTCTTTCTATCTCTTTTCTCCTTTCTTCCTCCCGTTGTCTCTCCAATTCCCTCTGCTTCTCCAAGCGTTTTTCTAATTCCAGTTGTTTCTTCCATTCTTGCTCTTGTAACTCTCTCTGTTTCCGTTCCCACTCTTCCTTTTCTTTCTGGGCTTTGCGCTCTGCCTCCCTCTGCTGCTGCTCCATCATGGCCTGGCGTCGCTTCTCCAGTTCCATGTTCCCCCGCTCATAGTTGGCTTTCCGCTTGTCCTCGAACGTAACTAGATAAGGTATATTGTAAGCATTCTTCAACATCAAGCCTAATGATCCTGTAATCTAGCTTCAACGTCCTCATGCCTCGTGATCACGTGACTGCTACTTCTCTGTGGATACTTCTCCGAAGGATAATTTTAACTCAAATGTAAATAGTAAAATATTTACTTTCTTATAAGAATTCATTTTTGGAAAACAAATCTCTAAGTTTGAGTCCATCCAAGAGAAAAATAATTTTACTATTCCTGCCAATGAAAATACTTTTCATTTTTTTTCTCAGCATTTTCTTCAAGGATAACCAAAGTTGTATGGCTATATATTTGTTATATTTGGTATATGTCATTAACTTTTTAATATTTTAAAATATCTACACATGTACTTTTCCAACCAGTATTTAAACTTTTTTTAAAGCTCAAGATTTCGTTACAAAGCTTGCTATAATGATTTTTCCAAAAGTGGGAGAAACACTTTAACTAGGACACCTAATACATACACTCTTGCCAAATATACACACCTGTCTCTTCCTCTCAGTTTTGACTATCTTAATTTTACTGATGTTGAAATCCATCCCATTCATCAAATAGTTTCTCGTACAGCATATAAAATATTAAGAATTTAAAAATTCTAAATATACATTTATATTTCATGGTAAAATTTAAGAGAACTCACAATAAACATACAACTTGGACACTCGATGTTACCTGGTAATTTTTTCTGAGGTTCCTCTTCTTGTATTTTCTGGTATGAAGGCAGAGTTCCATTAATGGAATCAATTTGCTTTCCTCCTCTAAGAAAAGCAAACAACAAATAAATTTAGCATCATGTGATCTGAGAATTTTTAGACAAGACTATATAGACTACCACTGACTAGAGCAATTTAATATTAGAATGTAATTAAAGATATTTAAAATATAGTGTGGTCTATAGTTACACTGTACAGCAGTATATGGATTATCAAGCCAGAGAGATGTGGATTCAAGTCATGGTTCAGCCAGTTGCTACTCTTGGGTAAATTTATTCTCAATCTCTTTACTCATCAGTTTCCTTATCTATAATATGGTGAAAATACACACCTACTTCTAATATCTATTCTCTCTCCGTGTAACTCATTAAATACCAAAATCAAATGGCAATGTAAATGTTTGATTTTCCACGAAACTAGAGCAGAGGCCTCAGGAAATCCCAAAGTAATAATCATGTCTGCCAAACATGATCGAAACAACACCCCTTCATCTACAGAGGCACTCACCTAAAAGACGGAGGGACAAGCTCCGGAGGTAAAGTCAGTGGCAATGGCTGTCCAGCTTTGGCCATATCAGTGAGGTGCATTGCAAGGATAAACTCCTCAGCTTTTAGCTGCCCATCACCATCAATGTCAGCCAGAGTCCTAAGGAAAATATGAAAATTCACAACTTAGAGAGTCTATTTAGAGTAAAATATTTTCAGAAGAGTTCAATTTTTTATTTTTAAAACAAGATTAATGACAGTAGAACAGCTGGGTTAACATATTTTAGTGAAAAGTAAATACACACAGAAAAGTGAGCTAATTTTTACCCTTAATTTTCATATCACAAAAGAGAGGGAAGAAACGTTGAAATGGAAAGGGAAATATTCCTTCTGAAAAGGTGGCTTGTCTTGGTTCATGGTTAATTCACCCATCAAATCACATTTAGCTCCACATTAAAAATGAGATATTCTCTAATTCTCCATAGAAGGCATTATATAAAAGCAAACAAGTTTTACTTGTAAAATAATTAAACGCCAAATTCTCGAGGATAACATTTTACAAAGCAATTTTATTTGCTTACAGGTTTGCATTAATTTTCACATGGCCGCTTTTATGGAATGTTTTTGAGTCACGAACTTTTACAGGAACAGTATAACAGAGATGTATAGTTAAAAATCATAATCAACAGGCAAACTCACCAAATAGTAGCTAGCTGAGTTTGAGAAAGGTTTGACTGAAGAAGGGCATTTCTAGCTTGAAAACCTGATGGTGTGAGAAAAAGCATAAAAAAATTCTTTAGCCTCTTAAAGTCACACAAACTTAAATAGCTGCACCCTTGAAATAACACTGCTGCTATCCTGGGATAGCATCGGCTTTTACCATGCACCAGACACTGAGCATTCAGTAGTCATCAAAACAAACACATTCCCTGGACCAAGGAGTTTAAAGTGTACAGTTAGTAGAATCAAGTGCTCCCGTGTCCTTTCAGAAGATAATGGTACACACAAGTGACTGACACGAAGGACTAAGCCAGCGACACAGAGTATTAGAGGCCAAGCTCTCAAAGCACAGCTTCCTTAAGCATTTTCAGAAATTCTCTTCTCTCTCTGATCATTCCTTTGTCTCTACTCTTCCTCTTCTAAATGACCTGTAAATGCTGGCATTCTTCACGGATCTATCCTGGGCACTCTTTTCTCTCTGTGCATTCATATCCATTTCTATGACTTTAAGCAGCACCTAGAGGCTGAGGATTCCCAAATGTACATCCACAGCCCAAACCTCTCATCTAAGTTTAGACTTCTATATCCAACTGAAAAAATCAATGTATATATTTTATAAGCATATTAAACCAAATACATATAAAAGTACTCTTTCAATCCTCATCCAGGCCTCTCTTCCTAACCTTCACCCAAATCATTCTTCCTCAGTCCTCCCTTCTCTGTGAGTGGTATCACAATCCATCCAGTGGCTCAAGCCAGAAATCAAAAAGTCCCCCCTGCGCCTTCCCTCTCCTGTACACCCATGTCCAACATCAAGTCCTACAGTTCTACATCATTGCATGTCTAGGTCCCTCTCACCTGTGAAGTCGAAATCTAATGTCACCTTCTCAGAAAGGCCTTCTCTGTCCACCCTACCATTCAATACATTTCCTGCTTTTCTCCTTTATATCTCATATCATAATTTGTAATGTAACATTTGCTTGTTTACCTGTTTGTCTATTTCCCCTATTATGCTAAGTTCTATGAAGACAAAAGCCTTGACTGTTTTATCCACTAATGTATACCCCACACCTAGTAAACAGATGCTTAATTAATATTTGCTAAAGTAATGAAGAAAATTGTAATCCAAAATTATCCTCTATCTAAGGTGCAACGGGGGCTTACTTATGTGATAGCAACTGATAATAACAATAGCTAACATTCATTGAATGCTTACTATGCATGGTAAACTGTTCAACTTCTTTTCTCTCCCTCAGTGTGAGAAGACAAAAATATGTCTCTGTTACAGGCTCCCAATCTTCACTGAATATAATCCAGAACAGAAAATCCCTCTCTGCTTCAGAGGAGCATTTACTCCTGGTGAGCTTGTCTGTGGCTTTCTGACCATGATGAATCCTGAGGCTTCTCTAGAGAAGGTCACCTAGTCAATAAAGCAGGTGCTACACCTCCCACTCTCAGGTGCCTAAGCCACAAGTGCCAGAAGAGTCAGCCCTACCCTGCATTTAGCCTGAGTCAAGGACTCTCCAAACAACTCTGCACAGAAGAGATACAACTGCCAGCTCTTCCTCAGCAACAACTTGCACTACAAAGCCAGCACAGATGCCGTTCAACCCATTGCTTCACTGAGCTTTGAACACAGAGATCTGGATAACCAAAGCTACGTATTCTATATGGAACAACCTCAAATATACCACATATTATAACAAGCAATCAAACGTTTATATTATATAATTTTTAAATCTTTTCCATCCTTTTTTTGTCTGGCCATTTAATAGAAATCACATAAAGGAAACACACTGGAAATAGCTCACAGCCTCACTCAATGAATACGTCTCAATAGATTTCATATAAAAAGTGATATTTGAGGAGGTTTTTATGCTAAAAGGAGGATTCTTCCAATAAAGAAATGGCAGGCTATTTCAAACCTGAAGAAAGGATCTATAACTAAAGTTTCAACCCTTGGACAAAGATAACAAAGCAGACCCCTCGCACTAGGCAACAGAGCAAACAACAGGAGGAAGGGAAGGAATGCAATGGTTAAAAGTGCACTGGCGGAAGGCTTAAATGTGTGCAGGCCATATGAGTAACACAGAGGCCAAAGAGAGGCAGCAGAGGAGCTGCACTAAGGAAGCTCACTCGAGCATGCACACTACTGGTCTGCCAATACTCTGGATATCCTATTTCCTGCGCCTAAAATGCTAGTCCCCCCACTCTCTACCAGGCAGTCTATCCTCTAAGATCCAGCTCAAATGTCACCTCTCCTGTGAAACGCTCTCTTACATCCTCAGCATTAGTCACTTTCTCATCCATATTAATCACAGCACTTTTAAACCACTATTCACTGAGATTATGTGACCTATACTATGGGTTCTTCAAAGACATGGGCCGGGCTTCACTGGTGGCGCAGTGGTTGAGAGTCCGTCTGCCGATGCAGGGGACACGGGTTCATGCCCCGGTCCGGGAAGATCCCACATGCCACGGAGCAGCTGGGCCCGTGAGCCATGGCCGCTGAGCCTGCGCGTCCAGAGCCTGTGCTCCGCTAAGGGAGAGGCCGCAACAGTGAGAGGCCCGCGTAACGCAAAAAAAAAAAAAAGAAAAAAAGACATGGGCCATGTCTTCTTGTCTGCATTCCAGTGTCATACTGAGTGCCCAGAAGATATGTGACTCAGGAAATATTTGAGTCAATGAATCAATCTAAATAAATCATGAGTGAGGGTTTATGGGGAAGAGAGGAGGAAGAACAAAAGGGAAAAATTAGACCACTAACTGCTACATTCGCTGAACAAAGCATACCACATAAGTCTAGGTTAGCTCTGTCCTCATACACGTGGGGCTCATGCTCAGTTTCAGGACACCAGAGACAACTTCTTCTTTCAAAGAAAATCAATCCTTTCCTTAACTACCGATATATAGCTTTACTCTTGTAAGTCTAAGAATAATAACATTTTCTGAAAACACAATACACACCCTTCATGCAATGTGTCACATACAAATAAAGTAACATTAAGGGAACGTTTCCTCACAGTGGGCTCCCCACTGCCCTTCATACTGCAACACAAACCCACTTTTGTTTATACTCTATGTTTGCAGTACATACACAAAGGGTACTAATTTTAGGTGTACTGATCAGCGGATTTTTACATGAGTATGCACACATGCAACTAACACCCACCTCAAGATACAGAATGTTTCCAGCACCCCAGAAGGTTCTAACATGGTCCCTTGTCCAACAGAGTAACTAAACTATTCTGATTTTTATCACCATCAATTCAGCTTCCTGTTCTTCAACTTCATATAAATGGATTAAATATTATGGATCTTTTGTGCCAGACTTCTTTGACTCATGCAACATCTGTGAAATGATCCAAGTTGTTGCATGTATCAGCAGTTCATTTTTATTGCTGCAAGGTATTCTGCTAAAGAAATACACCATAATTTATTTATCCATTCTCCTGTTGATGGACATTTAGGCTATTTATTTTTTGGATGTTGTGAATGAAGCTGCCATGAACACTTCTGTACATGTCTTTTTAGCCCACTTCTGTTAATCTGAAAAAAGACACTTCTTCAATGCAAAATGTAGGGCCCAAAGAAGTTCATTTTTTTCAAATATGAGAACTGCCTGACTTTATGTTAATCTTAAATACTATAGTTTGAATATCATTTCACAGAATCTAAGATGTCATTGATTATAAGACACCCCATTATTTTATGTAACACTAAGAAGGAAAAATCACTGCCAAAAAAAAAAAAAAAATGACACAATGTTAAGATACCACTGATGATAATACACATCCCAATTTCAGAGATGTTAAAATGCAAAAAAAAAAAGATTACTTAAAAATATAGTATAGGGCTTCCCTGGTGGCACAGTGGTTGAGAGTCCGCCTGCCGATGCAGGGGACACGGGTTCATGCCCCGGTCCGGGAAGATCCCACACGCCACGGAGTGGCTGGGCCCATAAGCCATGGCCGCTGAGCCTGTGCGTCCGGAGCCTGTGCTCCACAATGGGAGAGGCCACAACAGTGAGAGGCCCGCGTACCACACACACACACACAAAATATATATATATATATAGTATAGTTCCACATAATTTAACAAAGTTACAGAAATTTACAGTTCTTATATAATATTTGATACATATATAGTTGTAAGTTATGAAGTATACTAATAAAAGTCACCCATTAACCTATTATACAACTTAAGAACTAGATCATTACTAAATTCTTTGAAGCTATCTGTGTTCCCTGATTTTATCTCCATGCCTCCCCGAGAAAAGGCAACCACTATCCTGAATTTTGTGTGTGTAATTCTCTTGTTCTTGTTTTTTTTAAAGACTTTATCACAAAGATATGTATCTTTAAAGAAAATATTGCATATTGCGTATTAGCTTTTCCAATCAATTCCAAAAGTTTTATTGCTCCCTTGCCCCAATGCACAACTAGAGACCCCATACTCCCATTTCATATACTGCTTTTCATCCTCCAAACATGTCGTGTACTTTTTGCTCTTAGGATTTCTTCCTTGTCACCCTCAAATGCCCTCACCTTCAATCTCTATATGAATCCTAACTTTTTTCTTTCATGATAGGGCTTCAATGCTCCCTTCCTATAAGATGTTTTATCTTATTTCTTCAGTATTAATATCTCCTATTGTATGTCCCTAGTACTTTAAAGCTCTATTATTTTTAAACACTCATTTTACTCTGTCTAAACTATAATTCGTTGTTAAGTGAAGAGAGAGGCGAAAGTTAGAAGATGGGAATTCTACTTGCCTATTACCCTCTGTTTATGTCCCCCTTCACTATCCTCAATTAGTGAAGTTTGGATGTTTGTTCTAGCATGGACTCAAATGTTCTAAGGGGATCTCAGGTCAGGTTTTATGGCTACATTTGGGTTGGAGCTTTAAAGGGGGAACAATGCTCACATGAGGTATTCGGAAGGACAAGCAGAGAAAGAACCATTGAGGAAGGAGACTCTCAGGGAAACTGAGCTGAAGCTTAGTGCCACACTCTCTTATCACATGAAGTTCTCCATTCACTGCACTGGAGGACGAGGTTTGACCTTCTCAAGGGAGAGGTCTTCTTTCCAAAAAGTTGGGTGTGCTCAATTTGATTATAAGAACTTTGAACTCTTACACAACTTAAACATTATTTGTATTTATCAAATGCCTGCTAAAATTTTTGGATGTTAAAATTTTAAATGAGCTACAAAATACAACTTCAAATAAAATTTCTTTAATAGAAGCCCATATAAAATCATAACTCTCTCACATTCTTAAGCACCGTATGCCGCTTACCTGAGAGGTATCCACTCATGCTTTTGTCAAGACTATTAAATTTTTGCCGATATTTTAATCTTGAAGGCTGAGGAACTGCCCACTCTGAGGTGCCAGTTTTGGGTGAGTTCCCTGGGAGGGAAGCAGTTGAGGAAGTTGAGCTGTAACAAAATTTATTTAAAATTTTTGTTACTAAATAAAATACGTTTAGTTAAGTCAGAGACAGTAAGAATCATACCTTCTATAATATAACAGTAATTACTTTTATACTTGACACTGAAAAAATTTAATCAACTATCCTTATTCTTAGGAAAGCAAATACCATATGAAGTACAGAACTACCATATACCAAGAACCTACTATGTGCCAGGCCCCACATCGTGCTAGGGTTTTTACAAATATTATTTCTAATCCTCATGACAAACTTAAAAAGTATTACTGTCTCCATCCTTTAGATGGACAAACTATGGCTCAGTGATGTTGAGAAAAACGAGGTCACACAATCAGTGAGTGTTTAAACAAGGATGCAGACATTGTTCTTCTGGGTCATTGCTTTAAAGAGTATTATTGTGATTTATACAAGTGGTGATGAATGAACATTGATGCTTTTGTGCTTTCTGAAATTTCAAAGACACTCAATCAGCAGCTTTTGCTCGAGAAATAATAACGTACAATGATTATGAGATGTTTTGAGAAATATTTTTGAAAGAAAAATGTAGCTTTGTGCAAAAAATTGACTGATTAAAAATATAGAATATTTTTAGTTTACATAAGATATATTTTTCAAAAGTAAAATACTACAGACAGTTAATAATTCTTAAATAAAATTATTTTATGTGAATTATAAATAGTAAATTTAGCAAGTGTTTACATTTGGCCACTATAAAGTAAAACCTGGATAAGCTCAGAGCTTTAAAAAAAAAAGTCATTTGTTAAATACTCCTTATTCAATGCCTAAAAAGTTGGAAGTTTTAAGTATTCATACCTACTGGATCCTAAATCAATCAGAGACTGGGCTTTCTGTATATTAGCACCACCAAATCCTCCCATCATCAGACTGTAAGACGACGTATGAGGCAATGCTAAAAAAAAACCAAAAAAGAAAAAGGTTCATACTAAACAATTTCACAAAGTATGAAGGAAATCTATCTATTGGGATGCAAATATAACAGTTTCTTCATATAAAATACTGAGTCATCAGAAACAAAGCACTTACTTGAAGAAGAATAAGGAATGGATAAAGGCTGAATGAGACTGGCGGTTCCATTTGGTAATGATGAAGTGCTAACAGAAGGCACTAGGGGAGCAGGCATCATTAGGGGAGGACGGGTGGTCCCTGAAGTCCCAGAGGACAAGGGAGTTGCTATGGGTGCGACCGGAGGCAATGACTGAGGAAGGGACAGATTGGGCATGCTTCCCATTCCTAAGGACAAAACAGAACACATTCCCCAGTGCTGCTAAACCAATTATAAAACACATGACAGAAAACAAGTTCACAGTACAGTGAGCAACTGCTATGTTACAGAAACAGTCAGCAAGCTAGTTTTAAAAACTTCACTAAAGCAGCTTGGACCCAGTGCAGTGCAGGAGGTAAGCCACGGCTTTTAATATCAATATTCTGACCTGTGTGAACTAAGCGAATGCCTACTAAGGAGTTAAAAATTCTCTTCTAGTATCATGAATAAAACTAAAGAGCCTTTTCCAACTAAATATTAGTATCCTCAATGACAGAATGTATTACCTGATCAAATGTGGGGTTTTGTGTAGGGATAATAAATACAGTGCTGTTGAGTTAACACACACACACACACACATTCACTCCCGAAACTCTCCCCTCTCCCGTAAAGGATGTTCTAAATACTGCATACTTTAAGAGAACCAGTTATGCATATACACTACGTGCAAGAAGAAAGCATGCCACACGTTCCAGTTTTCTTATACGTAACACAATACATATGGATTCAAGGACAGTTCTTTAAAAGGAACAAAGTGATGACTCATTTGTTTACTCACTGCAGAATATGAAGTACACTATATAAATATGGTTACACAAGGATTTGATATTATCTCTAGAATTCACTGCAATAGTGAAAGAATTTAGTATTTTAAGGTCTAACATCTGGAGTGAAAGAACATGTTTCAGATACATAGAGATATCTAATTGAACGTTCCGTTCCAATGAGTGCTTCTCACAAATAATAGGAAAATAGGTAATCAAAATTAATAGAAAACTAGTTACCTCTGATGAATATGCAAATTAAATAGCACGAAGTCTCCAACTTTTAGCCCTAAATTTAGCTGGCTAATTAACCTTTAAAGAAATTTCTATTTATGTATAATTTGAAATTACCCCCCAAATCAAACCATTTCGAGTTTAAATTGTTCACATTTTTTGTTATGCATACAGAGTATAGAGGAAACTAATTAAGAATAGTATTTAGGATCAGCTATAACTAGCAGATCACATAATTTATCATCCAATTGGGAATTATGAAAGGGAACACTAACCAGACTAGATGCCAGGACAACAAGCATAATCACAACTGTCCCTGGAAAACTGGGACACATGGACTCCCTAGCTATGACAGCGAACTTAACATTTCTAGTCTCAGACATGAAAGTTAACTTGGAGTCTGGGGACTGTCATTTTATGCCAACAAATCTTTTTCTGATTCTCAAATATTATGCCTAGGAATCAAGTTTAACTATCAAATGCATCTAATTAAATTAATAAACACATACCAAAACGAGCAGAAATTAATGGAGAGAACATAGGAGGTTGTTTCATAATAGGGGGAAGAACCACGGGCAACTGTTGGCCTTGAAGCTTTAGTTTGATGAGTTTCATAGCTATGGAGAACTCTTGCTGATCCATCTTCCCATCCTTGTTCAGGTCTGATAAAGCCCTAAAAGGACAATGAGGGCAGTAGATTTGTTTTATTTTGTTTTGTTTTGATGTATTGAGCTCCCCTGATTTTAAGAGCTCAAAGTCACTCTTTTTTTTTTTTTTTTTTTTTTTTTTTTTTTTTTTTTTTTTTTTTTTTTGCTGTACGCGGGCCTCTCACTGCTGTGGCCTCTCCCGTTGCGGAGCACAGGCTCCGGACACACAGGCTCCGCGGCCATGGCTCGCGGGCCCAGCCGCTCCGCGGCATGTGGGATCTTCCGGGATCGGGGCACGAACCCGTGTCCCCTGCATCGGCAGGCGGACTCTCAACCACTGCGCCACCAGGGAAGCCCCAAAGTCACTCTTTTATTCAGGATGGAACAGGGCCCTCCTCACAGAACCTGAGAGCAGATCAAACTAATGCATCTGCTACTTAGTTTGGAGGGTGAGAGACTGTTATTCAGGGTCAACATTACTTTTGAGGAGGATGACAAAATGGAAACAATGACATAGCATTTACATGTAGATCATCACTTAATTAAATATGTGTATGTGTATAACAAAAAGCTAAAACCTGTACATTAATATATACTGACCAAAGATAGTATCTAATAAAAGACTATCAGTCTATATAGTATCTAGATACCTTTGGGACGAATTCCACCAGTGCAGATGGAAAGAAATTATACAAGAGTATAACCATTGTAAACAATTTATTCATTTGTTCAAATATTTACTGAATGCTTGCTATGTGCCTGGCACTCTGCCAGGCATGGGAATATTCTGAATGGAAAGAAGGATGGAGTAGGGGTTGATGTTTATTGTAAATACATTAAAAAACCAAAACCTTAGATATTATAAAGAACAACTTCTTTAAGGTAGGAATAAGGGAAGGGAGGGCTAATTTGGGGTTTATAGATGATGAAATAAATGAAACAACTACAAAATAACAGAATGAAGATCAAGACTCTTGCCAAATTGTAAAGAAGTGTTTTTTTAATAGAAAAACACTTAGAAATTTCCTTTCCTTAGAAATTCTAAGGACATTAGAAATTTATCCTATAGAACAAAACCCCAATTGATTTTTAGTCATTTGCTCAATAAAATTTATTTTCTAAAAAGCTGAAGAAATACTGTTATTTTATTTATTTATTTATTTATTTGCAGTACACGGGCCTCTCACTGTTGTGGCCTCTCCCACTGCGGAGCACAGGCTCCAGACGCGAAGGCTCAGCGGCCATGGCTCATGGGCCCAGCCGCTCCGCAGCATGTGGGATCTTCCCGGACCGGGGCACGAACCCATGTCCCCTGCATCGGCAGGCAGACCCTCAACCACTGCGCCACCAGGGAAGCTCAGAAATACTCTTATTAACAACAGACTCCAAGTAAAAACAACTTTATGTTAACACTAAGTATTAAAAACAGAACAAGGTCAGACTATCAGAAAGTTAAGCTCATCTACAAAAGAAAACATTTTACCATATTTCAGCTAAAATGGGAGCCGGCAGGCCTGACTGTAAGAAAAAGGTACGTGCTTGATCACCTGAAGACAATAAAAACAAAAAAATCAAACAGCGTATTAGTAAATGGAATTACTTTGATGCCTCTGAATAATAATAATGGCCAATAATAACAATGTTATTGATTTAATTACAATTATTATTTTTTATAAATTGATTGTTGATTGATTAGCTGCGTTGGTCTTTGTTGTGCACGGGCTTTCTGTAGTTGCGGCGAGCGGGGGCTACTCTTCTTTGTGGCGCACGGGCTTCTCATTGCGGTGGCTTCTCTTATTGTGGAGCACGGGCTCTAGGCATGCAGGCTTCAGTAATTGTGGCACGCAGGCTCAGTAACTGCAGCACGTGGGCTCTAGAGCGTGGGCTCTAGAGCAGAGGCTCAGTAGTTGTGGTGCCCGGGCTTAGTTGCTCTGTGGCATGGGGGATCTTCCCAGACCAGGGCTGGAACCCGTGTCCCCTGCATTGGCAGGAGGATTCTTAACCACTGCGCCACCAAGGAAGTCCCTAATTACAATTATTAAAGAAAAATTATTTATATTACTTTAATAAGACTTAGAGGTTTTAAAACAAAAATGTCACAACTGAAGTTATATATGCATTAATCAGTGATGAAAGATTACATTATTCATCTTAGGTTTTCCTCATAATTGGGGTCTTATTTGATAATATGCATAAAATTTACAGTTAAAAACACTATTCCCTAGACGAGTTCTAATTTAAAAAATACCAGGTTTGGGAAAGATACTCCTCATGGGTGTCTGATATGTCCTATATGTCCTGCTGTGTATGCCAAGAACGTAAAATCCTAATTGCTCTCTACCTGGATCATGTCTCAGAACTGGGTTTGCCGTGAGCAGTCTTGAAGGATGAGGTAATGTGTCCCTCTGGGACAAAGAATAAGCTTGCTTACTGCTTGCTGAAAAATGGTAGGTTCCCCGAAGCCCAGTGTTGCTCTTCTATAACACAGCCACTGCAGGTGCAGCATCCTTCTGGGCCCTCTGCATGGCCCCTACGTGACTCAGGGGACGAGGGAAATGGACAGAGATATGCCGATGCTCATGCTACCAGCTGTGCCATTAGAAAGAGTGCCCTTGGTCTCTGACTCAGGAATTCTGGGTCTTCTGCCAGCATCCATGAGACAGTAACAGACCAAATTATTACCTTGTAAGTAGGGTAACCAAATCCCAACCTGGATACCAGGTAAGGTAGTTTTTATTACAGAAGTGCAAATAACATTAAACTATAATGTTTAAGAGGATGGACTCCAAAGTCAGACTGAAAGGTTTCCAAGCCCAGATCACCACTAACCATCTCTTAGGCAAGTTACAGAACACCTCAAAGTCTCAGTTCTATCATCTTTAAATACAGACAACGACAGGGCAACGTCACAGGCTTGTTGTGAAGGTTAAAGGAGATAGTGTATTTAGTATAGTATCTGAAATACAGTACAGATTTGGTAAATATTAGCCATTCTATTTACTACTACTGTAAATAAAGCCCTAAGGTGCTTTAGCATAGAAAAGAAAGTTTCACTTATAGAAAAAAATTTGAAAGACACACCTAAATTAATCCTCTTTTGGTTCTGGGGGACTTCTTGCAAAACAAGGGCTATAGCATCAACAATCAATGCTTATAAAGCCTCCCAAAGACAGAGGGCTAATTGTTGGGAAAACAGATTCCAGAAGAAAAAATTCTAGATTATTTTCAAGAAAATTGATCTGATATATATATTTCTACTAGGTTTTAGTAATACTGATCATTATACTAGTAACTGGCACAACATATTAAGAACACATTAATAAATTTGCTTAGGGAAAAAAGTCTCAACTACCTTGAGAAATAAATGGAAAATTTTCCAGATATAAGGTTAAAATGTGAAACTGGACAATTAAAGTTTAGGATCAGGAAAAGATCTTCTATTATGCCAAATTCAAAGACAAAAAATTAAGATGGTTCTGGGTAAAATAAGAAAGTCACATTTTAAAAAAATTCTAGAATTCTGATTGATATGAATTTTATCATTAAATAATAAAATTGATGGCAGTCAAATTAAAACTAATTAAAAGATACTACATGGAAAGGAGCATAATTTACAAATAAAATATAAACACAAACCTGTTATGTAACCTCCTGAGGGTTTGAGGTTATCAAACTGCTTGTCATGCTTAGTCCGTTCTTCAGAGGTAATAGCCCACATGTTCGGCCCTCCTAAAACATAAATGAAAGACAAAGATTTTATAGTGTATACATGAGAATACTTAAATACAATTCCAAAATGTAAACAAGAATCACAAATATCCATTTAATGACAGTACTTAATACTGAAGTGACACAAGAAGGAAAGCTCTATCATAACCATACATAGCATGGCCCTAAGGCTTTTCACTCACTCACCCAATTAACATCTACTTGAACAATTACTGTGTACGACTCACTGGAAGTGGGCAACAAGCTAAATACTGGAAATGGAAAGATGAATAAAGTATTACTCCCATCCTCAAGGAACTCTTACTCTAGAAGATGACTACCAGCATTTACAATGTTAACCTGTGAAGCATCCTAAGCAGAAATGCATACAAAAAGCTGTGCTAGTACTGAGTTAGAAGCATCAATGATGAGCTAACAGGAAAGGTAAGACCAAGGCACAGCCTTGAAGCTTGGCTTTAATTTTGCCATGTGAAGAGGTGTGATAAGGGCATTTCATACAAAAAGGGCGTAGCATGAGAAGTCAAGGCGTGTTCAAGACACTGCAACTGCACTGAGTAGACTAATAGCTAAAGCACCACGTGAGTGTGGGAAAGTGGTTAAGAAATAGGTAGGAAGAATTAACTTTAAGGGGTCTTAAATACCATCCTCATCTGACCTTTACACTGGAAGTTACAGAGTGCCATCTGGTACTTTTTTTTTTTTTTTTTTTTTGCGGTACGCGGGCCTCTCACTGTTGTGGCCTCTGCCGTTGCGGAGCACAGGCTCAGCAGCCATGGCTCACGGGCCTAGCTGCTCCGCGGCATGTGGGATCTTCCCGGACCGGGGAACGAACCCATGTCCCCTGCATCGGCAGGCGGACTCTCAACCACTGCACCACCAGGGAAGCCCCATCTGGTACTTTTTAAAGTAATTTTTCAATTTGAAATACTTTTAGATTTACAGGAAAGTTGCAAAGATAGTATGGAGTTCCTGTGTATCCTTCATCCAATATCCACCATGTTAACAATTTACATAACCACAGCACGTTTGTCAAAACACATAAATTAACACTGATATACTACTACTGGCTAAACTAAATACCTCCACCAGCAGGACTAGCTGGTGAACCCCAACACAATTAGACTCTGGGTACTGGAAACAGCACAAATCTTTGTTACTGATGATTCTGCTAAGTGGAGCCTTTGGCAAAGGGAAACAGCCTCCAGCTGGGTCTGAACGCTTGATCTAGACAGGCCTAGTGACTCTCTGGCCTGATAGTCCCATTTGGGGGTGGGTCAAACTTAAATTCCACAACTAACAAGGTGAGAAGGACCCCCAAAAGCCTTGCTTGCCAAATGGAAATGGTATATTCAAGAATACAGGACAGCCTTGCCCCAACGGCATTTTGGCTTTATATGAAAAAGTGGCAGCCAATCCTCTGAGGGGAAACTTTATTCCTACTCCACTGTCTGAAGCAAAGCTACTGGATCAATGAGGTTCCCTGAAATGCCTCAGCCTGGTTCACTAATGGTTTATAGAAGCTGAAGCTGACAGGGTCCACTGGGCTGCCATGACTGTTCAGCCTCAGAGCTATGCAGAACCAAAAGGAGGCACAGTCATTCTCTTCAGTGGGCAGAACTCAGATTCTTGGGCTGTTGCCAGTGGCCCAGCTGTTTGGTTTGCCACTTGGAAAATTACAACTGACAGATTAAAGGTAGCCTCTTTGGGGCTGCAAACTGAAAACAAATTTTAATTGCTAATTGAATGGTCTGGGTCACTTAATGTAGCTACCCATGGCAAGAGCCCATTCTCTAATTTAGACTGAAATCAAGCTTCTGATTAAGTCTGACTCTGTGTTTCTGATGCAGAGGATACCACTGCATGCCAGACTTAATGATTCCTGTCTGGGAGGTCTCACTGCACAGGGCATTGCCCTTTTTTTGGCTCTTGGCAGATGGACTACATCAAACTTTTGATCTCCCCCTAGGGCTATACTGGTGGTTCCTCAAGCTGTTGACACTTTTTCAGGTTACCAATCAGCCCCCTATATCCATACTATTGCGGCCCTTGAAAGTAATCTGTGTCATGTTTTTAGCTTTCTGGACTATTTGCACTGACGCTAATGTATCATTTATCAGAAAAGCTGTTCAACAATGCATTGATGATGTCTGACTCTGCTTCCATAACCTCCTCCTGGTTCACCTTACTCCTTAAACTAAGACAGTCTGGCCACTGAATGTGCTGTCCCTAAGAAAGGGATCATCATCGCCTCTTAGCTGGTTGGTGCATCCTCCAGGTGGCAGCTCAGCTAAAAAGGGACCTAGAGGAGTCACAGTTAATTCTGGTTAGGGTTTACAAAAATGTCCCTGTCCCTCTTGCACCTGACACTTCTAGATCACTAGAAAATAGTGAAGTTATAGCTAAATGGAACACCGAGATCTTTTGGCAGCAGACAGCAACGAGCAGGCATCTGAAGAGACATACCTTAGACCCCAAGAGGTATGGGAGTGGGAGAAGCATGACCTTTTCTCTTTCAGAACTGGCCCTGGAGTCTTCTTCCCTAAGGAGAATGCGCTGGTGTGGCTCTCCTAAACTGCTGGAAGCACCTTAAAATTTATGTGACTCTGAGTCTGCCATCCCCCACCAGATGGCTTTCACTACCATCTGATCCTCATCCACTTTCAGTCTTAGGCAGGCCATGTGCACCTGAGTCCCAGGGGTATGGATTTCTCTGTTCCTGCGCCTCCACCCTGGGGCATCCAAACTTCTCCTTGTATCTGTGATTGGTCTTGGGAAGCACTTTCCTGCTGCTCCTCCAGCAGTAGTAGGAGTAATACCTCTGCTTGGTATTGGTATAGAATCTTAGACACAAGGTTTCCTTCCCCCACGCTCAGGGGTAGACAGGGTTTTCTTCTACCCTTACCCCAGCAGCAATGTGTCTCTGCCTCTGTCCTTGGGGTGAGTCTTTACTGACCCACTCTCAGTGGCTTAAGGTTTTTACTTAATAGGAAAAAAAGATGTGAGGAAATGCATGGTACTTCATGTCTGTCTGCCTACAGCTGCTTGAAACTGAGGTGGGGGCTCTTTCTGGTCTCCTGCAGAGCCTCCATCTTTCTCATGAGCACCCAGTTAATGCCCACAGGAAACAGCTTGTAAGTATAAACTCCCATTGTGTCTATGGCCCCCAGTTATTCCACACCAACATGCTGGCCCTCACTTGTCTTTCGGTAGTTCATTGAAATTTTATCTTATTTCTGTAACAAATGCCCTACTTCGAGTACTGTTTGCATCCATAAAGTTTGAGGTTAAATTCTGTGGAGAACTGCTCCAACTTCACTGGAGTCATAGAAATCCTTCAATTTGCCATCAGTCCCATGTTCCACCCTGCATTCCAGCCCCCTTTACTCAACAGCTCTACTGAAAACATCAGTCCATTTATTTATCAAACATGACTCTCCTATGCCTATGTTGAATCCAATCTAATCTGCTTCATAATTTCTAGAAACTTTCAAAGTTTCTGGTACACCGATGGTGACACGATTTCCTAAAGCTACCTTGGATTTTTTTTTATGTTCTCTTTGATAATTTAAATAGGATCCAGGAAGAGAAAGGCCAATAACATAGAATTAAATCACTATCTTGAGACAAGACTTAGTGTTGAGTTATGAGTGCATATTTCAATAGGAACAACAAAGCAGCTCCAGAGAAGAAGGTAGTATGAGAGGTCTAGAAATATTCTATGAGGCAATTAAGGAACTAAAGATATTAAGCCTGAATAATCAAAGGTTAAAGAAGAAAAAGTAAAAAAAAAATACCCCTTTTAAAACTCACACCAAAATACAAAAATACTTATGGATAAACCTGACCAAGGAGGTGAAAGACTTATATGCTGAGAACTAAAACACTGATAAAGGAAACTGAAGATGATTCAAAGAAATGGAAAGATACGCCATGCTCTTAGATTGGAAGAATTAACATTGTTAAAACGGCCACACTACCCAAAGCCATCTACAGATTTATGTGATAGGGATCAAATTACCCATGACATTTTTCACAGAACTAGAATAAATAATCCTAAAATTTATATGGAACCATAAAATACCCAGAATTGTCAAAGCAATCCAGAGGAAAAAGAACAAAGCTGGAGGCATAACCCTCCCAGACTTTGGACAACACTACAAAGCTACAATAATCAAAACAGTGTGGTATTGGCACAAAAACAGACATATGGATCAATAGAACAGAATAGAGAGCCCAGAAATAGACATACACCTATGGTCAATTAATCTTCGACAAAGGAGGCAAGAATATACAATGGAGAAAAGAAAGTCTCTTCAGCAAGTGGTGCTGGGAAAGCTGGACAGCCACATGTAAATCAATGAAGTTAGAACACATCCTCACACCATACACAAAAATAAACTCCAAATGGCTTAAATACTTAAATATAAGATGACACCATAAAACTCCTAGAAGAGAACATAGGCAAAACATTCTCTGAAATAAATTGTACCAGTATTTTCTTAGGTCAGTCTCCCAAGGCAATAGAAGTAAAAGCAAAAATAAACAAATGGGACCTAATCAAACTTATAAGCTTATTTTTTTATTTTTTTTATTTTTTTATTTTTTTTATTTTTCTGATACGCAGGCCTCTCACTGTTGTGGCCTCTCCCGTTGCAGAGCACAGGCTCCGGACGTGCAGGCTCAGCGGCCATGGCTCACGGGCCCAGCCGCTCCACAGCATGTGGGATCTTCCCGGACCAGGGCACGAACCTGTGTCCCCTGCATCGGCAGGCAGACTCTCAACCACTGCACCACCAGGGGAAAAAAGCTTATAAGCTTTTTTTAAAAACTTTTTATTTTATATTGGAGTATAGTTGATTAACAATGTTGTGTTAGTTTCAGGTGTACAGTACAGAGATTCAGTTATACATATACATGTATCTATTTTCTGCAAATTCTTTTCTCATTTAGGTTGTTACATAATATTGAGCAGAGTTCCCTGTGCTATACAGTAGGTCCTTGTTGGTTACCCATTTTAAATATAGTAGTGTGTACATGTCAATCCCAAACTCCCTAACCATCCCTCCCTCCCACCAATCCTCCCTGGTAACCATAAGTTCGTCAAACTTACAAGCTTTTGCACAGCAAAGGAAACCATAAACAAAATGAAAAGACAACCTATGGACTGGGAGAAAATATTTGCAAATGATACGAATGACAAGCGCTTAATTTCCAAAATATACAAACAGCTTATACATTACAGTAATAAAAAATAACCCAATCAAAAAATGGGCAGAAGACCTAAATAGGCATTTCTCCAAAGAAGACATACAGATGGGCAATAGGCACATGAAAAGATGCTCAACATTTCTAATTATTAGAGAAATGCAAATCAAAAACCTACAATGAGGTACCACCTCACACTGGTCAGAATGGCCATCATTAAGTCTACAAATAAATGCTGGAGACGATGTGGAGAAAAGGGAACCCTTCTAAACTCTTGATAGGAATGTAAATTAGTGCAGCCACTATGGAGAACAATATGGAGGTTCCTTAAAAAACTGAAAATAGAGTTGCCATATGATCCAGCAATCCCACTCCTGGGCATATATCCAGATAAAACTATAATTCGAAAAGATACATGCACCCCAATGTTCATAGCAGCACTACTTACAACAGCCAAGACACGGAAGCAACCTAAAGGTCCCCTGACACACGAATGGATAAAGAAGATGTGGTATGTATACACAGGGGAATACTACTCAGCCATTAAAAAGAATGAAATAATGCCAGCAACATGGATGGACCTAGAGATGATCATACTAAGTGAAGTAAGTCAGAAAGAGAAAGACAAATACCATATGATATCACTTATATGTGGAATCTAAAATATGACACAAATGAACTTTTTTACGAAACAGAAACAGGAAACAAACTTATGGTTACCAAAGGGGAAAGGGGGTGGGAGAGAGATAAATTAGGAGTTTGGGATTAGCAGATACAAATTACTATATATAAAATAAACAACAAGGTCCTACTGTATAGCACAGGGAACTATATTCAATATTCTGTAATAAACCATAATGAAAAAGAATATGTATATATATATATATGTATAACTGAATCACTTTGTTGTACACCAGAAACTATCACAACATTGTAAATCAACTATACTTCAGGTTAAAAAAAACATTAAAGAAGACATGGTAGCAACTGTAAGTGTTTCTACAAGTTGTTATGCAGAATACGAAGTAGTTATTTGCTTTCCATACATGAATTAGGAAAAGGACCACCATTTTGAAGAAAGTTAGGACTGTATGAAGAGGGAATCAACCCCACCAGAAATTACTCTTTTGTTACCAGAGGTGTTAAAACAGACAATGGTCTACTAAATCTGAAAATGTCTGAGGATCTCTCAAGCCATGAAAAACAAACAATGATTTTATGATCCTTTCCATTTGCTCTGAACATGAGACCCAGTCTCAACTCACTAACCCCAAATACATCTTCACCCTCCTCCTTTCATAGCTAAACAGCAGTGGAGCATAAAGGAACACAGTGGAGGTTCTGCTCCTGTGTGCTAACCAGTTTTGTGACTTGAGCAGGTCTTTAAACTTCCTCACCCTTTGTTTCCTTACCTAGGAGTTGTTGTAAGAATGGTGTATGTAAAGGTGATTTCAAAAGTATAAAGTATGTAGCAGGCAATACTTGACTAGCCAATGTCCTCCACCAGAGATGCAACCCCTGGCTGAATCACCTGGGGAGCTTTAGGAGAAAAAAAGCTATTCCAGCAGACCAAGTAAATCAGAATCTCTGGGGAATGAGGCACAAGCTTCACAATTTTTAAAAAGCTCTCCAGGGCTTCCCTGGTGGCGCAGTGGTTGAGAGTCCGCCTGCCGATGCAGGGGACGCAGGTTCGTGCCCCGGTCCGGGAAGATCCCACATGCTGCAGAGCGGCTGGGCCCGTGAGCCATGGCTGCTGAGCCTGCGCGTCCGGAGACTGTGCTCGACAACGGGAGAGGCCACAACAGTGAGAGGCCCGCGTACCACAAAAAAAAAAAAAAAAAAAAGCTCTCCAGGTGATTCTTTTGTGCAGCCAGGGTGGGGAACCACTGTCCTATACAAACCAGGTTTGCACCTTGCCTCCTCTTCTTTCTATCACTCCGCAGAATATTCTGCTCCACCTCTACCCTTTAGGCCAATTCAGGACAACTAGAAAATAATGCTGTCCAAAGGCAACAACTGGTGGCTGTCAAAGTGAATTATGTGGTCTCTTTCTCCTAAGGATGCCACAGGCATCTTGCAATTCTATCCTGTTAAAAGATGAGTTAATCTCATCTTACTTTTTCTCATAGAGATATACACAGATCTTTTTTTAATCCCCTTTACCCTACTGTTCTCTCAACTCTTGACCATCTCAGAGAAACAACCTTCCCTCTCTTATCATTTGCTTTTAAAGTCCAACAACATTAGCAGAGTATTAGTAGTACTTAGTAGAAGCAGCAACTACTATTTACTATTACTTTATACCGGCAACCATGCTAAGCATATTAATATTACGTTTAATTTTTACAACAGTTCCATGAACAAGGTTTACACAAGTTACAGACGAAAAAAACAAAGCTAGGGAAGTTAAATAACTGGCCTAACACCATATAGCTGATTTAATTTTTAGCTAGAATCTTCCTATACTTTAGAGTATAAGTCCAAAGTTTCTGCTCTTAACTATTACACCACATTGCCTCCCTGACTACTCTGATATTTATTTTACTTTAGCAGTATTATTTTTGTAATTTAAAAATGACCAGCAGGGCTTCCCTGGTGGAGCATTGGTTGAGAGTCTGCCTGCCGATGCAGGGTACACGGGTTCGTGCCCCGGTCTGGGAAGATCTCACATGCTGTAGAGCGGCTGGGCCTGTGAGCCATGGCCGCTGAGCCTGCGCGTCCAGAGCCTGTGCTCCGCAACAGGAGAGGCCACAACAGTGAGAGGCCCGCGTACCGCAAAAAAAAAAAAAAAAAAAAAAAAAAAAAGACCAGCAACAAAATGTAAAGGAGATACATATAAATTGACATTTGAATATAAAAATATGTGTCTCTTTTACATGTCAAAGCAACCAAATTTTCCCTTGGAATAATGTATCTTAAAAAATTGGGGGGGAAATTCCCTGGCGGTCCAGTGGTTAGGACTCCATGCTTCTAGCACAGGGGGCCCAGGTTTGATCCCTGGTGGGGGAACTAAGATCCTGCAAGCAGTGCAGCATGGCCAAAAATAAAAAAAAAAATTTTAAATTTTGAACACTGATTATATAAAAAATATGTAGAAAAAAAAAAAATAAAAAAAATAAAAAATAAAAAATATGTAGAAAAATGTAAATCGTGATACTATTATTTACTATTTAACAAGAAAGAAATCTATACAAAACAAAACCAAGAACAACAAGAATGCTGGTAGTGTATCCCTATCTCAGAAAAGTAAATTCTTACAAACGCCATATACATAACATCCTCTTTCTCATCCCATGACATATGTTCCCTTTACTTGGATTGCCATTCATATCACCGTCTTGCATTTCAAACTTTCTCTTTCAAGGTCCAGGGCAGGCGTCACTTTCTCCAGG
Source organism: Mesoplodon mirus (assembly GCF_964341445.2). NCBI lineage: Eukaryota > Metazoa > Chordata > Mammalia > Artiodactyla > Ziphiidae > Mesoplodon > Mesoplodon mirus. The sequence goes on from NC_138990.1 coordinate 43,501,748, forward strand.
AGGTTCCTGACACCTGCAGGTCAAATTAATTGCTTCCTCCTCTAGATTCTCAAGAGACTTCTCCATGCTTCTATAGAGCACTTAAAAAGGTTCTGTAATTGTTTTCTATCCATCTGTTCTACCAGACTATGAGCCCTTGGAGGACAAGAGCTTTGTGTGTTTATCTTTCTATGCTCGGAATTGGCAGAGTACCCAGCACAAACACTTAAAAATGATTGAGGAATAAATGTCTGAAAAAATTGGAGTAGAGAAAAAGCAGAGAGGCAAGATCAGGGTTTGGGGAAACACAAGAGTCATTTACAAATATTTCTGTTGTCTATCCTTCACATATAGTTGTATCAGCTTTCTGTGGAGGTCTTTAAAGCTATATATTCAACATGGCTAATAATCATCTATACTTCATTTCTGATTACCTTTTCAGTTTACTCAGCTTCTACCAATAAGAAACCAAATATGTTTAGGTATGTAAACTCACACATATTTGCTGACTAGAGTCCATAAAAATCTGCCTTACAAAGTTGTTTACAGGAATGCATATCACTGAAATATAGGTGCCCACTATAATTTTAAACACTAGATGGATTTAGTATTTCTAAGCCTTAAATGACTGGATTTTTAAAAAAAATCTATAAACATCCTCTCTTAAAGACAAGATTTAAGATTAGAGTTAAAAATAAAGAAACAGGGAATGTCCTCACAGTCCAGTGGTTAGGACTTGGTGCTTTCACTGCGGTGGCCCAGGTTCAATCCTTGGTCCGGGAACTAAGATCCCATAAGCCTTGCACTGGGGGTGGGGTTGGTGGGGGGGGGAGGAAGGGAGAGAGGGAGGAAGGAAAGAACAGATGTACTGAAGAACTAAAGACCTAAAATAGCTAAACCTACACATCTTTTTTTTTTTTTTTTGCAGTATGCGGGCCTCTCACTGTTGCGGCCTCTCCCTTTACAGAGCACAGGCTCTGGACGCGCAGGCTCAGCGGCCATGGCTCACGGGCCCAGCCGCTCCGTGGCATGTGGGATCTTCCTGAGCCGGGGCACGAACCCGCGTCCCCTGCATCGGCAGGCGGACTCTCAACCACTGCGCCACCAGGGAAGCCCCCTACACACTTGTTAAATAAATACCATACAATGGTAAAAAAAAACCTACTTTATTAGTTTATCATAAAATAAATAAATTAACCAATCATGATTCCTGTGACTAGGAAGGCAAGTAGTGTGGCTACAGAACTGATTTAATACTGTATGACTTTGGAAAAATGATGCTGATGATAAAAAAAATAATGACCACAACAAAAAGGATTACAAAGATGGAAGCAACTCACCTTTATTGAGCCTTATCAGTCAGGGACTTCAAAGACAGTAACTCACTGACTACCACCACTACCTTATACATAAGGTACTGCACTATTACCCCCATTTTACAGATGAGGAAACCAAAACTCATCGTGGTAAAGTAACTTGCTCAAGGTCACACAACTAACAAGTGGCAGAACTGAGATTAGAACCTAGGTAGCCTGAACTCTCTACACTACACTGTCTCCCAATGTATATAGATAAGATGCTCACATTCTCTGTACCTTGATTGCCACCTCTATAAACAAGAGTATTACCTAACTCCTCAGGGTTGTCGTAAATATTACATGTAATATGTAACATATCCACACTAAAAAACACTAAATATCATTTTTTATCTATTAGACTGACAAAATAACAATAGCTAACATTTAACAAAACTTACCCTGTGTCAGGTACTTTTCTAAGAGTTTTACATGTATTGTTTCTATTAAGTCTCACAAGAATTCTATGAGGTAACTATTATTACTATCACTGTTTTTCAGAGGAGAAAACAGAGGCATGGCGAGATTAAATAATTTGTCCAAGGTAACAAAGTCGGCAAATGTTAAAGGCGGGATTAGAATCCATGCAGGCTTAATTAAGGGTCTTAATCTGCACCTTGATGATAATTAAAAAGAAATAGACCTACAAATATGTTGTCAGTTGACTTCAACAAAAATATCAAGATAATTCACTGGGGAAAGAATAGTCTTTTAACAAATTGTGCTTAAAGAACTGGACATCCATATTAAAAAAAAAGAATCTCAAACTTGTACCATATACAAAAATTAACTCTAAATGGATCATATCTAATGTACATGTAAGGGCTAAATTATGCAACTTCCTGAAGAAAGCAAAGAAGAAAATCTCTGTGACTTTAAGGCAAGACGTTTTAGGACACAAATGGCACAAACCATTAAAAATTTTTCGATAAATTGAACTTCATCAAAATCTAAAACCTCTGCTCTCATAAAGACAGTATTAAGAAAATGAAAAGACAAGCTACAGACTAGGAGGAAATATTTGCAAAACATATGTGATAAAGGACATATATGCAGCATATCTAAAGAACTACAGATTCAACTCAATAAGAAGACAATCCCTGCTTTTAAAAATGGGCAAAAGATCTGAATAGACACATCAAAGATACACAGATGGCAAATAAGCATATGACAAGATGTTCAATGACACTGATCATCAGGGAAGTGAATACAAAAACCACAATAAGATATCACTACATGCCTATTAGAATGTCTGGAATTAAAAAAAAAATGCTGGCAAAGATGCTGGGCAACCAAAACTCTCACACATTGCTGGTGGGAAGGCAAAGAGATAATTTGGAAAAGTCTGGCAACTTCTTATGAAGTTAAATATACATTTACCAAAATAACACCCCAATAATAACCCTTGGGGATTTACTCAAGAGAAATAAAGGCCTATTTCCAGATAAAAATCTGTCATCTGATGGTTATAGCAGGTTTAGACATTATGTCTAAAGTTCCAAAACCTGGAAGTAACCCAAATGCCTTTTGCAGATGAATGGGTAAACAAATTGTGGTACACATTTATACAATGGAATACTACTTGGCAAGAAAGAGAAATATATGCAACGCCATGGATGAATCACAAAAGTATTCTGTTAAGTGAAAGAAGCCACAAAGATACAAAAGGCTACCTATTGTGTATTTCATTTATATAATATTCTGGAAAGACAAAACTATAGAGACAGAAATCTGATCAGTGGTTGCCAGTGGCTAAGGGTAAGGTGAAGGGACAAAGGAAAATTTTAGGTGATGGAAATGTTCCATATCCCAATTTACATGGCTATATACATTTGTCAAAACTCACCAAACTGTATTTAAAAGGGGTGAATTATATCTCAATAAACCCAACTTAAAACAAAAATATAAAGCATCTAACACATGCCTGTCACATGGAGAGTGCTAAATAAATTAGTTTCCTTACTCAACCCAATCCCAGGGAACAACATAATTAAGGAGAAGGCAGAGCATTAAAATCTTTCTCAGGCTCTTCTTGTGATAAAGGTACTCTTGCCAGAAAATACTGAAAGTGAGGCTTTTTAGTCAGAAACCTTACGACTATTTTAAGTCTGAACAGTCTGGTTGGGGAAGCTTGAGCTGCTCTAACATACATCATCCCCAGGCAGTGACAGAGTGCTATCCTAAGACTACAGAGAAGTCTGTTTCAGCAGAAGGGAATCTGTGTCAATCCTTATCACATTATAACACTTTCTTATATACTACTATCTCCTCACCTTTCTTTGGGTACCTGTTTTTGCAGTGGCCAACTCACCCTATCTGATAATGCTTACTGCTTAGTTCTTCATGAGTCCAACCAGCAACCCTGACACCTACAATATATTGTACATTCATTCAACAAACATTTATAGGGCACCAATGTGTGTAAGGACGAGTGGTACAGAAATAAAATGAACCCCTTAAATGAGCTCAGAGACTTTCTAATATTTAAGGGACACCACCAGCCAAGAGAGTCACACACAACAATCATGATTAAATATTATCATGATTAATGCTACTAACAGAATAAAAATGTTCTAAGTCATATGAGAAGGAATAACTTTTAAGTAGTATTCAAATAATCTTCAAATCTGAACACTTCCCCCAAAATGACCATATTAAAACATAAGTTATTAATGCACTAGAATTTTACAGAAAGGAAAAGTCACATAGAAATAAGAAAACTATGAAATATATGTAATTCCAAGCCAATTTTAAAATAGTTGATCCAATTCTAGCTTTCTTATTTAGAATATATACTAACAGAACCTTTTAAAGAGCCAACAGTCTATTATTTTGAACTTCAAGTAAAATATATCCTAAGGTTAATCTACATTTATTCATAAGTCTTATAGAAAGGCAGGAAAACCTAAGTTTTGAGGTTGATGTTTTCAATATGTCCTTAAAAATCTAAAATCTTTTACATTGTCTGATGATCACTTTAGAAATCTATTACAATTCTATCCACTGCCCCCCAATCCATCACTAAATTGAGAATGTGGTATTTTCATAAAGATTTCTGTTGCTTAGTCTCATCTACTGGCTCTGTCAAATATGTTCTTATTGTCTATGTAGCAGGAAAAATACACATTTACAGGACATCCATAGTATGCTAGATCCCATGCAGTAAGTAGTGTCATCCCTGTTTTACATATATAGATATACATACATATGCATATGTTCATACACACACACAAGTAAGTTCCACATGGTTAAGCTGCATAGCTGGGTAGTGGAACAGCAGTATTCTAACACATAGTTCTGAACATACATGATTCAGAAAGGTTATATCCCACTTGTATGCTATAAAAATTAAATGATATCAGAAATAGTCTTCATTGGTACATTTCTCCAATTCAAAGTAATAGTCAAATGATATATGTTGACCCAGTACTAACTTAAATCTCTAAAACACAACGGGAATACTGGTCTAGATAGAACTAAAGTCTCAACTGTAGGGACCTGAGTAATAAATGCTTGGGTTATATGTACAGTACAACACTACAGCTGATTCTACAGGTCCAATGCTCAACAAAAATTTCTTAACTGCACAGTTGAAAACAGTAACAAGCTCTAAAATTCTAAAAAGGTAATAAAGCTCTAAAGTTAAAAATGGTATTTTTTTCCTCCTAAAGCCACTAGCTGTTCCTTTTCTCTCCTTCTCCCTTCTCTCTTCCACATTTTAGACAGAGCCACTGTCATGGGCTTCAGCACTTCATACTCACATAAACAGTCTTTAGTAACCCCACAATTTTGAGGCTGAAACAAGCCACATTACACTACAATATCAACTGGTAGCAACATGTATCTGAAGTGGCCTCTTGCCTATCACCTTATGGCTCATATATCATGCTCTGTGTATTTAAAATTTCATTAAATTTTTGAAAAGCAGAAAGCAAACCTACCATGATTAAGGAAGGCTTTGGAAAGGATGATTCTGCTGGCGCAGAAGACATCAGAAGTAAAAATCACAAGTGGTTAAAAATACAATGCAATGATCTTCTTTAGTTTTGTTAAGGAGATGGGAGGCAAAGCAAACAGACTAAGAAAAGAACATCTGTTCAACAGAGCTTTCTGAGATGTATATGCATTGTCCAATACAGTAGTCACTAGCCATACATGGCTTTGAGCACTTGAAATGTGGCTGTGTGACTGAGGAACTGAATTTTTTACTTTACTTAACTTTTCTTAATTTAAATTTAATTTTTATTAATTTAAATATAAATTTAAACAGCCACATGTAGCTAATGGCTACTATATTAGACAACACAGCTCTAAGAACCAAAAAAGTCTAAAATGTCTGTGTTTAGTCTCAGGATGATAAAGTAGACATGGCAAAATCTGAAGACTATGTCAGAAGTATTTAGACAAACAGCTTGGTGTAGGGAGGGCACTTAGAGACAAGTTCCAATGGTACTGGGCATGAAAAAATTTTAACCCAATCAATAACTGAGAATTTACTAAAGGAGCAAACACTACTTTTGAAGGTTCTCTGCTATACATGGATGCTTATTTCAATAAGATCTTAAACCCTGAACTGGACATAAATTAGCTATATACAAGATTATCTTCAATCTTCAGCTATTTTATAAACTAAGTAGGAGGATAAGTACCTCCTAAGTACTACAGTCTGCATTAGCTGTCAATTCTTCAGAAGTTTAAAAAAACTGACAATTCTGCAGCCTGTGGAAGGAAAACCACATTCACAGAAAGACAGACAAGACAAAAAGGCAGAACTTTGTACCAGAGGAAGGAACAAGATAAAACCCCAGAAAAACAAATAAATGAAGTGGAGATAGGCAACCTTCCAGAAAAAGATTTCAGAATAACGACAGTGAAGATGATCCAGGACCTCGGAAAAAGAATGGAGGCAAAGATAGAGAAGATGCAAGAAGTGTTTAACAAAGACCTAGAAGAATTAATGAACACATAGAAGAATTAAAGAACAAACAAACAGAGATGAACAATACAATAACTGAAATGAAAACTACACTAGAAGGAATCAAAAGCAGAAAACTGAGGCAGAAGAACGGATAAGTGACCTGGAAGACAGAATGGTGGAATTCACTGCCACAGAACAGAATAAAGAAAAAAGAATGAAAAGAAATGAAGACAGCCTAAGAGACCTCTGGGACAACACTAAATGCAACAATATTCGCATTATATGGGGCCCAGAAGGAGAAGAGAGAGAGAAAGGACCCGAGAAAATACTGGAAGAGATTAGAGTCGAAAACTGCCCTAACTTGGGAAAGGAAATAGCCACCCAAGTCGAGGAAGTGCAGAGAGTCACAGGCAGGATAAACCCAAGGAGAAACATGCTGAGATACAGAGTAATCAAACTGACAAAAATTAAAGACAAAAAAAACTATTGAAAGCAACATGGGAAAAATGACAACAAACAAGGGAACTCCCATAAGGTTAACAGCTGATTTCTCAGCAGAAACTCTACAAGCCAGAAGGGAGTGACATAATATATTTAAAGTGATGAAAGGGAAGAAACTACAACCAAGATTACACTACGCGGCAAGGACCCCATTCAGATTCAACGGAGAAATCAAAAGCTTTACAGACAAGCAAAAGCTAAGAGAATTCAGCACCACCAAACCAGCTCTACAACAAATGATAAAGGAACTGCTCTAAGTGGGAAACACAAGAGAAGAAAAGGACCTACAAAAACAAATCCATAACAATTAAGAAAATGGTAACAGGAACATACATATCGATAATTACCTTAAACGTGAATGGATTAAATGCTCCAACCAAAAGACACAGGCTTGCTGAATGGATACAAAAACAAGACCCATATATATGTTGTCTACAAGAGACCCACTTCAGACCCAGGGACATATACAGACTGAAAGTGAGGGGATGGAAAAAGATATTCCATGCAAATGGAAATCAAAAGAAAGCTGGAGTAGCAATACTCATAGCAGATAAAATAGACTTTAAAATAAAGAATGTTACAAGAGACAAGGAAGGACACTACATAATGATCAAGGGATCAATCCAAGAAGAAGATGTAACAATTATAAATATATATGCACCCAACATAGGAGCACCTCAATACATAAGGTAACTGCTAACAGCTATAAAAGAGGAAATCGACAGTCACACAGCAATAGTGGGGGACTTCAACACCTCACTTACACCAATGGACAGATCTTCCAAACAGAAAATTAATAAGGAAACATAAGCTTTAAATGACGCAACAGGCCAGATAGATATAATTGATATTTATAGGGCATTCCATCCAAAAACAGCAGATTACACTTTCTTCTCAAATGCACATGGAACATTCTCCAGGAAAGATCACATCTTGGGTCACAAATCAAGCCTCAGTAAATTTAAGAAAACTGAAATCATATCAAGCATCTTTTCTGACCACAGTGCTATGAGATTAGAAATCAATTACAGGGAAAAAATGTAAAAAACACAAACACATGGAGGCTAAACAATACGTTACTAAATAACCAAGAGATCACTGAAGAAATCAAAGAGGAAATCAAAAAATACCTAGAGACAAATTACAACGAAAACATGGCCATCCAAAACCTAAGGGATGCAGCAAAAGTAGTTCTGAGAGGGAAGTTTAAAGCAATACAAGCCTACCTCAAGAAACAAGAAAAATCTCAAATAAACAATCTAACCCTACACCTAAAGGAACTAGAGAAAGAAGAACAAACAGAACCCAAAGTTAGCAGAAAGAAAGAAATCATAAAGATCAGAGCAGAAATAAATGAAATAGAAACAAAGAAAACAATAGCAAAGGTCAAGAAAACTAAAAGCTGGTTCTTTGAGAAGATAAACAAAATTGATAAACCATTAGCCAGACTCTTCAAGAAAAAGAGGGAGAGGACTCAAGTCAATAAAATTAGAAATGAAAAAGGAGAAGTTACAACAGACACCACAGCAATACAAAGCATCCTAAGAGATTACTACAAGCAACTCTGCCAATAAAATGGACAACCTGGAAGAAACAGACAAATTCTTAGAAAGGTCTAACCTTCCAAGACTGAAGCAGGAAGAAATAGAAAATATGAACAAACCAATCACAAGTATTGAAATTGAAACTGTGATTAAAAATCTTCCAACAAACAAACGTCCAGGACCAGATGGTTTCACAGGTGAACTCTATCAAACATTTAGAGAAGAGCTAACATCCATCCTTCTCAAACTCTTCCAAAAATTGCAGAGGAAGGAACACTCCCAAACTCATTCTATGAGGCCACCATCACCCTGATACCAAAACCAGATAAAGATACTACAAAAAAAGAAAATTACAGACCAATATCACTGAAGAATATAGATGCAAAAATCCTCAACAAAATACTGGCAAACAGGGCTTCACTGGTGGCGCAGTGGTTGAGAGTCCGCCTGCCGATGCAGGGGACGCGGGTTCGTGCCCCGGTCGGGGAAGATCCCACATGCCACTGAGCGGCTGGGCCTGTGAGCCGTGGCCGCTGAGGCTGCACGTCCGGAGCCTGTGCTCCACAACGGGAGAGGCCCCAACAGTGAGAGGCCCACGTACCACACACAAAAAAAATACTAGCAAACACAATCCAACAACACATTAAAAGGATCATACACCACGATCAAGTGGAATTTATCCCAGGGATGCAAGGATTCTTCAATATACACAGATCACTCAACGTGATACACCAAGTTAACAAATTGAAGAAGAAAAACCATATGATCATCTCAATAGATGCAGAAAAAGCTTTTGACAAAATTCAACACCCATTTATGATAAAAACTCTGCAGAAAGTGGGCATAGAGGGAACCTACCTCAACATAATAAAGGCCATATACAACAAACCCACAGCAAACATCATTCTCTACGGTGAAAAACTGAAAGCATTTCCTCTAAGATCAGGAACAAGACAAGATGTCCACTCTTGCCACTATTATTCAACACAGTTTTGGAAGTCCTAGCCACGGCAATCAGAGAAGAAAAAGAAATAAAAGGAATACAAATTGGAAAAGAAGAAGTAAAACTGTCACTGTCTGCAGATGACATGATACTCTACGTAGAGAATCCTAAAGGTGCTACCAGAAAACTACTAGAGCTAATCAATGAATTTGGTAAAGTTGCAGGGTACAAAATTAATGCACAGAAATCTCCTGCATTCCTATATACTAATGATGAAAAATCTGAAAGAGAAATTAAGGAAACACTTCCATTTAACATTGCAACAAAAAAGAATAAAATACCTAGGAATAAACCTACCTAGGGAGGCAAAAGACCTGTATGCAGAAAACTATAAGACACTGATGAAAGAAATTAAAGATGATACAAACAGATGGAGAGATATACCATGTTCTTGGATTATAAGAATCAATATTGTGAAAATGACTATACTATCCAAAGCAATCTACAGATTCAATGCAATCCCTATCAAATTTCCAATGGCATTTTTTACAGAAATAGAACAAAAAATCTTAAAATTTGTATGGAGACATAAAGACCCTGTATTGCCAAAGCAGTCTTGAGGAAAAAAAAACGGAGCTGAAGCAATCAGACTCCCTGACTTCAGACTATACTACAAAGCTACAGTAATCAAGACAATATGGTACTGGCACAAAAACAGAAATGTAGATCAATGGAACAGGACAGAAAGCCCAGAGATAAACCCACACACATATGGTCAACTAATCTAGGACAAAGGAGGCAAGGATATACAATGGAGAAAAGACAGTCTGTTCAATAAGTGGTGCTGGGAAAACTGGACAGCTACATGTAAATGAATGAAATTAGAACACTCCCTAACACCATACACAAAAATAAACTCAAAATGGATTAGAGAACTAAATATAAGACCAGACACTATAAAACTCTTAGAGGAAAACATAGGAAGAACACTCTTTGACATAAATCACAGCAAGATCTTTTTTGATCCACCTCCTAGAGTAATGGAAATAAAAACAAAAATAAACAAATGGGACCTAATGAAACTTAAAAGCTTTCGCAGAGCAAAGGAAACTACAAACAAGACAAAAAGACAACCCTCAGAATGGGAAAAAATATTTGCAAACGAATCAACGGACAAAGAATTAATCTCCAAAATATATAAACAGCTCATGCAGCTCAATATTAAATAAACAAACAACCCAATCCAAAAATGGGCAGAAGACCTAAATAGACATTTCTCCAAAGAAGACATACAGATGGCCAAGAAGCACATGAAAAGCTGCTCAACCTCGCTAATTATTAGAGAAATGCAAATCAAAACTACAATGAGGTATCACCTTACACCATTAGAATGGGCATCTTCAGAAAATCTACAAACAACAAATGCTGGAGAGGGTGTGGAGAAAAGGGAACCCTCTTGCACTGTTGGTGGGAATGTAAATTGATACAGCCACTATGCAGAACAGTATGCAGGTTCCTTAAAAAACTAAAAATAGGATTACCATATGACTCAGCAATCCCACTACTGGGCATATACCCAGAGAAAACCATAATTCAAAAAGACACATGCACCCCAATGTTCACTGCAGCACTATTTACAATAGCCAGGTCATGGAAGCAACCTAAATGCCCATCGACAGATGAATGGATAAAGAAGATGTGGTACATATATACAATGGAATATTACTCAGCCATAAAAAGGAACGAAATTGGGTCATTTATAGAGACGTGGATGTATCTAGAGACTGTCATACAGAGTGAAGTCAGTCAGAAAGAGAAAAACAAATATCGTATATTAACGCATCTATCTGGAACATAGAAAAATGGTACAGGTGAACCGGTTTGCAGGGCAGAAATAGAGACACAGACGTAGAGAACAAACATATGGACAACAAGGGGGGAAAGTGGCAGGGGGGTGGTGGTGGGATGAACTGGGAGATTGGGATTGACATACATACACTAATATGTATAAAATGGATAATTAATAAGAAACTGTTGTATAAAAAAATAAAATTCAAAAAAAAAGTTAAGAAAAATTACTATCTTTATTCCTATATACTACTCCTAAATTAACTTTACAACATTTTAGACAATTATTCAAGTAATCTTTTTTTTTGTTATTGAACATCGTTTGTTTCCAATATTTTATGTATAATGCAATGAGCTACAAAGTGATCCGTAAATGTTCAGAGAATGGAAAAAAAAAATGAAGAAAGACCAGGTGTGTACTGATTTCTTTCATGTTCATTTTGTTTATAAACCTGCTTAACATGTTGGCTGAAGTTTATAACTAAAAAATGTGTTTACAGCAAACTCCTTTGTATGGGGCACAGAAACCCTCAAATTTGAGTGGAGCACATTACTACTACAATTATTACCCTTACTCTAAATTTACATTTATCACTCATTATGGAAAAAAAAAATTAATTTCAAAAAATTATCCATGGCCTCAAATAATTATAATCCCATACCATTTCTAGAGAAGGAGAAAGGCTCACATTTGAAAAGGCAAAAAACAACAAAACCCTTATCTCAAGTCCATCCTTAAATGACAGAATCCTATCACACATCTGAATTTATTTTTACTTTTTATGCAAATAATTCATTTTTCTAAAACTTTTCTAAATCTCACAAGGTCAATCCTGAGTCTTAAAACTTTAGATATACGACATATATTTTCTTTACTAACAATGTACTGATTTGGGCTTCCCTGGTGGCACAGTGGTTAAGAATCCGCCTGCCAGTGCAGGGGACACGGGTTCGAGCCCTGGTCCAGGAAGATCCCACGTGCCGCAGAGCAACTAAGCCCGTGCACCACACTACTGAGCCTGTGTTCTAGAGCCCACGAGCTACAACTACTGAGCCCACATGCCACAACTACTGAAGTCTGCTCGCCTAGAGCCCGTACTCCGCAACAAGAAAAGCCACCACAATGAGAAGCCTGCACACCACAATGCAGACCCAGCAATGCCAAAAATAAATAAATTAATTAATTTTAAAAAACAGCAACAATAAAACAATGTACTGATCTGGCCCTATGAGTGAGAACACTTTTTTTTTTTAATATAACTGATCAAATACTAGATGGTAACATTAACACAATCCCTTTGTGAAGGTGGTGGAATTATTGGTGATTTTTTCCTCTTTTTTTCTTTCTAGTGTTATTTACTATTATGGTTTTCAATTCAAGGGTTAAAGAATTATTGACTGGACCCTCTATTTCTTTATATTTTTAATTAGCTAATAAAATTTACCTCAAAATTAAGAACTCAGCATCTTTGATTTGTTTAGTGATTTAAAAAATATAATGCATTTTCTCGGGCTTCTCTGGTGGCACAGTGGTTGAGAGTCTGCCTGCCGATGCAGGGGACGGGTTCGTGCCCCGGTCTGGGAAGATCCCACATGCCGCGGAGCGGCTGGGCCTGTGAGCCATGGCCGCTGAGCCTGCACGTCCGGAGCCTGTGCTCCGCAATGGGAGAGGCCACAACAGTGAGAGGCCCGCGTATCTCAAAAAAAAAAAAAATGCGTTTTCTCAATTATAAATAACATACACAGTAACAAGACCTATTAAGGGTAATTAACGTGTATCTGGGAAATAAAGCTAGAATCAGAAAAAAAATCTTTAAAAACTTTTTATTATTGAAATTACCTAAACATTTTCCTCTAATATGTTTCCTATTAAACAATTGGGTATAGGCATACATAATCCTTTATAAAAGGGAAAATGAATCAATTTTATATGCATATTAATAATTGAATATTTACTGGTTTAATCAGTTTACAATCATCTCATGCTATCAAAAACACCTTTAATATTCTCCACTTATGGCACTAAGCTTTTTGTCCTCCAGTTTTACGCATTAAACACAATGTTTGTTTAGGTTATCCTTAACTGCTCAAAGGCAAGCACCACATTCCAGATGATACTACAGAACATGCTTATACTGAGCCATAGGATTTACTGCATATTATTCTAATAGAAGATACATGCAATGTTCTGAAATAAACTATCTAAATACTTTCAACAAGAATACTTTAAGTTTTTCATTTATAAGCTTAAGGAAAAATATCTAAATGGATATTTTATAACCTCTACCAAAGAAAAAAAATCTCATAACCTCTTTCTCTTGCCACAAGCAAGCTACTTACCATTCATAGCTGTGGGAAACTGAGCCATCATGGTCCTGAATTTTCCTTGCTAGCACTCAGCCATCTACAACATGAAAACATTGTGCCATTAATAACACAACAAGGGCAGACTGCAGCTTAGTGCTTCCGCTAAGGAGTAGGAATGTCTGTCCCCTTCAGCTCACACTTCCAACAAAAAACAATGCAGGGCTTTGGATGCTGCTGAACAGACAGAATTTACATTTGGGGAAGGGTAGGAGATTTTGTTGGGTAATGGTACTGCCTTTAAAATAAAACTATTTAAAAGAAAAAGTCATATTTAATAGCAAATACTTAGTAAGAGAAACCTTTGGCATGAACCAATTTTGTAGAAATTAATTTGGGAAAGAGGAGGGTTGTTACAACTAGGCAAGAATTTATTTCAAAGAAACCAACTCTATAAATTAATTGTACAATAACTTGGAAATGCATAATACTCTTCTTCTTCAAAACAAATCCCCAAACAAGAAAAATATCCAAAATAAATGTAGCATAGCTGTAATTAAGTTCTACAGGTTTATAAAAATGGACTAAAAGTAACTATTAAAACATGTATGTTGGGCTTCCCTGGTGGCGCAGTGGTTAAGAATCCGCCTGCCAGTGCAGGGGACATGGGTTTGAGCCCTGGTCTGGGAAGATCCCACATGCCGCGGTGCGCAGGCTTCTCATTTAAATATTAACATTTTTAGAAGCCTGAGGAAAACTGTTTACACAAGCCATCTGAACAAAGAAGGCATAAGGAGTTGCATGTCGTGGTGGAAGGTGTCACCAGAGAAGTTGGCTGACTAGCTGCCAAGAAGTGTTACAAGGTACCATATCATAGTGAATGCAGTGTGCTCAAGGGGAAAGATGACTGTACCAGTAGGACCACCAAGGTAAGTCACGAAAGAACTGGTATATAAATCCAGCTTGTTCATTTATAACGATAAATTTAATGGCTAAGAGAACAAACAGCAGCTTTTCTTCCTATAAAGCAAACGATCATCTACTAAATTTTGGCCAGATCATTGTGTGGTGAGCAAAGGGATTTAACTGTGATTAAAATGTTTAACGATACCAGGCATCAGCAGTCTAACACATCTAGCTACACAACAGGGATAAGCAAGGACTGGGCAGTAGGGATGAGCAAACCCCCAATAATGCTTGGAATGGCACTGCCAGTTTTAGTCTTCTGACTCCCAGCTTTTCTGTACGTTACCATGATAAACCACCCTCCCTCTCAAAGTGCACATTCTTTTTTTAAGCTTCACTGCAATGGAACTTTAAACCTTTTACAACACTTAGACTTCACCTGTCACTATACTCTTCTTAGGTAGGAGGACATTTTACCCATGTACCAGTTAGTTTTCTTCACTTCTTTCTCAAAAGGTAATGTTAACTCCAGGTTTGGAGTTGCTTACTATACAGAAAAATAGTACCTAAACTATGGTGGGGTGGTCAAAAACTCCTAGAGGAGGTACTGTGTAGAGCTTCAACAGGTGAGTAAGAATTAGTTAAAACTATAATGTTAAGAACCTTGTACTTGAACCTGTGGCTGACAAGTTTTAAAAGGTTTTAAGGAGGGACACAGTCATATTTCACTTAAAATAAGACAGTCAATTGTGAAGAAAAGGCCAAGCCTGCACCGGGGAGATCAGTTAGAGTATCTGGCACAGATAAGAATGCTATCTGGCACCTGATCTAGAACAGTGGCCTCAGGAAGAGAGAAGGGATGAACTGGAGAAGCAATGAAGTGTTTAAAGCAGGTAGAACTCAAGGACTCTTTAGACATAAGAGATCATGGAGAAAAAGGAAGCAAAGAGATGACTCCCAGAATGATACTCTGTGAGACTGGGTGAAGCGTGGTGTCACCAGCTAAATAAAGTGAACACAGAAGGAAATTTCATAAATCAAGTTTTGATTACAACTTCCTCAAATACAGAAATTCTACAAACAGGGGCTTCCCTGGTGCCGCAGTGGTTAAGAATCTGCCTGCCAATGCAGGGGACACGGGTTCGATCCCTGGCCCGGGAAGATCCCACATCCCGCGGAGCAACTAAGCCCGTGCGTCACGACTACTGAGCCTGCGCTCTAGAGCCCATGCTCCACAACAAGAGAAGCCACTGCAATGAAGAGTAGCCCCCGCTCTCCGCAACTAGAGAAAGCCCGCACACAGCAACGAAGACCCAATGCAGCCAAAAATAAATAAATTAAAAAAAAAATTCTACAAACAAGTATAACACTTTTACCTCCCCAATTTTAAATTATTTATAAGTAATGTTAAACCAAAATAAGCCAAATCTTGCAAAGAAACTACTGACTTAAGATATGCAGTAGCTAGACCCCTATTTTATTAGGAGAGAATTTTTCTCCCCAAGATTTAATTTTTTTAATTTATTTTTTTAGGCAAAATATACTTTAATATATCTGAAAATAGAGTTAACAATAATTGCTACCATAACTTTTAAAAAAGATTTCCTTGACTCCTTTTTGTTCTAATCTTCATTCTGCTTGATTAATTTGTAATTGCAAACTATTTACTTTGCACTCTAATATGTTTACTGCATCCACTTTTTAAAAATTAATGTTATTGGACTATAGTTGCTTTACAATGTTGTGTTAGTTTCTACTGTACAGCAAAGCGAATCAGCTATACGTATACATATGTCCCCTCTTTTTTGGATTTCCTTCCCATTTAGGTCGCCACAGAGCACTGAATAGAGTTCCCTGAGCTATACAGTAGGTTCTCATTAGTTATCTATTTTATACACAGTACAAACAGTGTATATATGTCAATCCCAATCTCCCAATTCATCCCACACCCCTCTCCTGAGATTTTTTAAATGTGGGAGAAATCCTCCAAAAGCATTACCTACAATGCATTTTATAACTGCATAAAAGCATGTGCATTTCCAAAGATAGCTTAAAGAAAAAGCACAGGCTCACAAAAGACAAATAAGGAATAGGATCCCACAGTCACAAAGCCTTTATCAGTTAGATCTAGGTCCAAAACTTACAGATCATCTATCTAGAACCTCTAGCTAGTCATCATGTACTCTGTACATGCCACATAACAAATGCTCAATAATCACAGGTATAATCCTGAAATAAAACCAAAAAAATAAATCAAATAATGTGAGGGGCAGGGAGGGCAAATCCCCTTAGGGAAGCTGAAGGTACTGGTATTACAGAATATTCTTCACCTGGTACATGGGGTTTAGCCACCCATGCATGCAGGTACCACGTTATAACATGTATGTACGTAGGTTACATCTGATTGACTGTGGTAACATCTGAATATGGTAGCATAATTTGTTGAAAGCAATAAGCTTCTTTTTAAAACTTTTATATATGCTATATTTAGGAATTTTTAATGCAAAATATTATATTATATTTGCCCAACTATATCTGGATTGTTCAGATGACTTTTAAAAATTTTATTTATATATATGTTTGTATGTGTATATATATTTCAGATTATTTTCCATTATAGGTTATTACAAGATATTGAATATAGTTCCCTGTATTATATAGTAAATCCTTGTTGCTTATCTATTTTATGTATAGTAGTTTGTATCTGTTAATCCCATACTCCTAATTTATCCCTCCCCACTCCCTTTCCCCTTTGGTAGCCATAAGTTTGTTTTCTGTCTGTGAGTCTGTTTCTGTTTAGTATATAGATTCATTTGTATTATTTTTTTAGATTCCACATATAAGTGATATAATATTTGTCTTTCTCTGCCTGACTTACTTCATTTAGTATGATATTCTCTTGGTCCATTCATAGAACCATTAAGCTTTTAAAGCCTACCATTTCATATCTGTTATGTTTATATCAATACTCTCTGGCCTATTGTAGAATAATTACTTCACGCTTAACAATTCTAATCTATATTTGCAGAGAAATAATAACAATTGAAATTTTGAAAAATACAACAGATATATTTGATGTTTTTTTAAAAAATCAACATTTTTGCATTATGTAATCATAAAAGTTACTATTTACTAAGTGCTTACTATCAATGCAGTACACTTTATTAATTATCTCTCTGTCTTGTTCAATAGTCATTGAGAATCTAAAATACTTTAGGTTCTGTACAAGGAGCTTCACACACAGGAGCTTGTAGACTAGTCTAACAGGTGCCAGACAATGCTAGGTACCTTTGATAATACTAATAATCCTCACAATATCCCTGGAGGACAGAGATACTCTACTCATTTCACACTTGAAGAAACTGAACGATTAAATTACTTGCCAAAATTTAGTAAGTGATGAAGCCAGGATGCAACCCTAAACCTGTCTAATTCTAAAGCCCATGAACTTCCCATGGACTTTATCTGCCTTTTCCTCTCCTAAACGGGGATAATAATTAATGCTGAGTGGGTCACAGGTTCCTGCAAGCAGCAGATCAACTTAGTCTTGCTACATTTCTAATGGAAAAGAAACACAAGCCAGAGACGCCCTCCAACACTTAGGTCTACAGCAATCACATACATAAATTAGGGAGTGCTAATTATTTCTTACCTCTTGGTATAACCCTCTGAGAGCAAGAAAAGGATAATCAGCATCTCCCCAGTTACAGGGCTGATGTCTGTTTCAGGCATGTGTGATTGAAGTCAGCATCCAATAAACACCTCTCTCTACTCCTTAAAGGGGGTAACATGTAACGATCGGCAATCTTGGCAGTTTGCAGTTATATAATTTGAACACTCTGCTAATTATCAATGGTTTTAGAATATTTATGTGGAGATTTTCCTGCTCATAAGTGGAGAACTGACATTGTTACCTTTTAGAAACCAAGAAAATATGTGTGGTAGATAGCAGGCATAAGGCAAAGACCACTGCTTCAATTTAATATAATCCAAATGCAATTTGCAGAATGTGGTAAATATATTCATACTAAGGCAGAGAAAAGTAGAAATGCTTGAATAGGAGTAGGAAATCCTTCTTCTACAAAGCGTCAGTAAGACCCAGGAGGAAAAAAAATTGTAGCCATTATAAATAAAAAGTAGTTCAATTAAGGTTGGATTTGTTTAGAAGCACAGAATTATAAAGAAACAATTACAGTAATTATTTAGTCTAAAACCCTAAATTTTCAAGGTGGGAAAACTAAAAGACTTCTATGAGCTCACATAGCTAGTCGGTAGCGAAACTGGTCCTAGAAACCACATTTCTTATGTCCAATGCTTTGTTTTTAAGTTTCCCAACTTGCCTGATTATATCACCTGGGACATTTCCTAGTTCTACAGATTCCCAGGCCCATCACCGGGAGGTTGTGACTCAGTAAGTGGGTCATTACATTAATTAGGGCATGAACCTCCTAAAGTGGTCTTCCTGCCTTCCACAGAGCTACTGGTTTTTTCCACAACAGCCACTGATGTCCTTCTACTTAAATTCCCCCACTGATTACAAGTTAAAGCCCAAACTTCTTAGTATGAAATATGGCACCCTTCAAAATCCCACCCCAATCTACTTTACCACACGCATCTCTAGACACTTCCCCTAGATTCAGATATCCTAAGTACACCAACCTTTCTCCTTGAAACAGAGAGGCTTTTTTCACTCCCCTATTCCTTTGTAAAGAGCTGTTCCCTCTGTCACGTTCACCGTACTTTCTTCTCATTCTTCAACTCCCAACTCAAATGTCACCTCTTCTTTGGAAGACTTATGTCCTCTCAGGTAGTTAGTCACTATCTCCTAGGTATGCCCATAACACTGTTCATCCCACAATAACTTCACTTATCATACTGTATCCCAATTTCCCATGTTTGCCTGTTTCACTTGTTCTGGACACAGATCATTTTTATTTACCTCTATGCCTAGTGCCTAAACCAGATCTACTTGCTAAACAAATGAACTGGGTAAATGAATAAGATGGTTGAGATATGGGGAAAAAAAAAAAGAAAGCGAGGGAGGCATGGAGAAAGCTAGTATTGAATTGAATACGTATGTAGAAAAGAAACTGGTAAGAAAGCAGATCAGGCTCCAAACTACTTCCTTGAAACCCTGCAGGCAGCAGAGCTGTGGATTTTAAACCAAATTGTTCCTTGCAACATGGGCCTCCTGTAACTTGTTTATTTTTTTTCTTGTAAGTACACTTTTAGAGATAAAGGTTTATTTCCCATTGAATTCTAAAGGCTTTTTATTGGGATGAGGAGAAAGGCTTGGGTTTTTCAATTATACTTTGAATTATGTTGGTTGAATGTTGATTAGTGTAAATAATTTGACTGAAGGTCTGACATTCAAACGCAACATAATCAAGTTCCTGAAGGCGTATCTTATAAAACTTTCTCCAGTGCCTCCTCCACTTCATGTGCTACATACATAAAAGGCAACTCTCCAAACTTGCTGATTAGTTTGGAAAAATGTTCTTTCCCCATCTGATTCCCAAGGAGATCAAGGTCAGTTCCATGAGAGAATGATTAAAGCAAAATACCTACTTCTTTATAGTTCCTGCAGTAATATGAAACTTACAGAGTACATATATTCTCCATACCTGTTCCCCATCTATCTATTCATTCATTTTTTCTTTCATCCACATATTTATTCATCAAACACGAACAGTTACAGAAGTCATGACTAAGCCATTAGTTTTGGCAATCTGTTGTGAGTACAGTTCCAGTATGGTGAGCTGGCTGTAAAAGTCAAGTTGAAGTAGATTAGGCAGTAAACGGGGAGGTGAAATGTAGGTGACTTAAGAAGCATGTTGTTAAGGGAAGGGGAAAAACGGGTGGGAGGAGAGATAAGAGGCTTTTAAGAAAGAGGAAAGATTATAAGGGTTTACTTTTTAGATGGGAGAACAAAACTAATTTTAGAGGAAGAGGGAGAGATTTAATTTTGAAAAGGGAGAAGGAAAGGTTGTTACCTAACAAAAGTCTGGGTCCAGAGAAAGTGGAAGTTGACAGCTTTAGAGTATAAAGTTAGACTCTGGGACAGAATAAAAGACAGGAAAAGTGGTAAAGATGAATATACATTAAGTTTGGAAGCAGAGGAAAAAGAAGCTGAGAAAACGAGAAAGTAAAGCTTTTCTTTGCAACCCTTCTGTCTCTCTTTTCTTTGGGCCCAGACAAGAGTTCAAAGGGACAATAGTCCCAGGGCCCCAGGTGCCTAAACACAAATTTCTCTCCTCTACAGGCCAAAAAAAGAGAGGGTCACATGCAAATCAGTTCCCATGAATCAACCAGACATGTGCATTTCAAATTAGCTCATGCCTTATACATCAAAACATTTGTTAAATGAATGAATGTGGGGGAAAATTTTCTAGGCAGAGGTAAAATAGTACATGCAAAAGCAGAGGGAAGAGTGTGGTCTGGGAAAATAGGCGGCAGCTTATTCATATGAAATACTGAAGAGCTAACAACAATGCAAGGAACTGTAAGAATAGCTGTAAAAGTAAGTATTGCATCAATACTTAGCTAATACGAACTACAGAAATGATCCCTGAAAGCATAGTCTTAATACCTAGCTAAAACAAATGTAAATCAGCACAACCTTTCTGGAAAGGAATGTGGAAACATATTTATAGGCGGCCTTATTACAAAAAGAATTAAAGCCCCCACAAAAATACAAAACACATTTAAGTAAAAAGTAGATTACTAAATGAAGTAATATAGAAAATAAATGATCACTGTACTTCAAACTTCTGCATATGTTTGACATTTTTCATAATAAAAGCTGAAAAAGAAAACTAGCTTTTGACCTTCATGCATCTGACTTGACCACTGGCTCTCCTCCTTCACTGCTGTCCCCTACAATCACCAGAGTAATTCCTTGACTGCTTTAACACCTAGCTCACTATCTACTCTCCAGCATTATTCCCCAAATAATTCTTGGTGATGTCAATATTCACACAGATGATCCTGCCCATATCTTGGCCTCTAAGTCTTTGACCTCCTTTGTTCCAAAAATCTTACCCTCCATCTTAGCCATCGACTCCCAGGTCACACCCTAGGCCTTGTTATTACCAATAACTGTACTCTTCTGTAATCCATTTCAAGTCTGCCATGCCCCTTTCACCAGCACCATCTCAACAGCCCCATCTCTCCAGTTCGCTAACTCCAACAATTCTTTAACCCTACCTGGACCTACAAACTATTGGTCTTATCAACTTTTCACTGTCCCTCAATCTTCCTTATATCCTCACACCCTTCCTGATGTCCTAATGTCCCTCCTTACCCAAATTAAATATCACAGTCCACCATTATAAGGAGTTAGTTATATACACCCTCAACTTCACTCTCCTCTCTCCCTACATACTACAGATCTGGCAAAATCTCAGTCTTTTCTAAATCCAACTCTCTAGTTATTCCATGACTATATACATGAAGTTGCTGACTGGTCTCACTTTAGATTCCTGAGCACTAACTCAAGTGGACCCTACGTCCTGCCTGACAAGTCGATATTTCCCTAGTCCATTTGCTTTCCCACTTGCTTAGATAACTATTTCACACTTCGCTCTTTCAGTCTCCCAGACTTGTAACAGGTTACAAATACTTTTTATCCAGTTCGTTGTTGTACCAACTTTGTTATACCTTTTTGTCAATCTTTTCCTTTATGAATACTGAGTATGCTATCATGCTAAGAAAGGCCTGTCTCACATCAGAAAATTGCCCAAATTTTCTTCTAGTACCTGTATATTTTTCAAAATTTATATATTTGATCTATCTGGATTTTTATTCTAGAGCAGAAAGACAAATATGGGTCTAAATTATTTTCTCCACTCTTGCACTAGTGATGTCTATCACTTTTTCTGAGACCATTTATGAAATAATTTGCTTTTCCTAATTGATCTAAAATGCATCTCTTTTCTTATACACTAAGTTTACTCACAGCCTATATTTTTGTTCTGAGGGTCTTCCTGTGTACTCCTATCTCAGGGTTCTAATTACCATAGTGTTCAAATATGCAAATCCCTCTCTACTCACTATCCTATTTCTTCATAATTTTTGATGCTATTCTCAGATGCGTATTTTTGCATCCTTCAGTAGATCCCTCCTCTTATCTCCTTTATTTCTAGGTACTTTATGGTTATAGTAAAAATGACATACTAACTTTATATATTTTTGATATAGAAGAAACATATTCATTTTGGTAAATTTATATTGCAATGAATACGTCTGGTTCATTTGCCTGCTTGGTCCATGGTTGTTTGTCTCATGACAAAAACATCAGCCAAATTCCAATAGGAGAGCATACTACAATATACCTAACCAGTACCCCTCAAAACTGTCAAGGTCATCAGAAACAAGTAAAGTTTGAGTAACAGTCACAGCCAAGAGGAGCCTAAGAAGCCATGACAATTAAATGTACTATGGTATGGGATCCTGGAACACAAAAAGGACATTAGGTAAAAACTAAGGAAAAGTAAATAAAGCATGGACTTTAGTTAATAATAATGTACCAATATTGGTTCATTAATTGTAACAAATGTACTGTACGCTATCAATACGTTATCAATTGATACTGTAAGTTATCAATAATGAGTACAAGGGTATATGGGAAACTCTGTACTATCTGCTCAATTTTTCTGTAAATTTTAAACTGTCCAAAAAAAAAAGTGTATCAATTTTTTAAAGAAGGCAAATACCACAGAAGTAGAAGGTTTAAGGTAAAATATGTGCCTTTAAATTTGGCAACAGTCATCCAAAACAAAATACCCACTTGGCCCATTTGTAAGAACTTATCTTAAGAAAATAATCCAAAGGCGGAAAATAGAATGCAAAGATGCATATCACAGTGTCATCAACAGTAGAAAAAAATACAAATAAGGTAATTTATCTAACAGAGAAAGGAACAAGAAAATAAAGTTATATTAACTTAGAATAATATGCGTCTATTTACAAATGATAATTTCAAGGCCACAGTAGATAGGTAATGTTTATGATACAATGTGTTTCTAAAAAATACAAAATTCTAGAATAGGATACAAATATTCAAAATTGTTAGCACATGGCAAGGATTAGAAGAAAACCTCTTGAGGGAAATATATAATAAATGTTTATTATACATTCACTAAATAATAATATTCATAACAGTTTTATTTATAATAGCAAAAAACTTGAACCCACCTAAACATCTGAAAACAGGAGTATGGTTAAAAAATCATAGCCTACTACTAGATAAAAATATCACAGCCATTAAAACTTATGAAAATTATGAAACAACACAGAAAAAAAAATCTTCCATGTAACGTGTAGACGAAAATCTACACTATGATTACAACTACATAAAAATTATATATGGGTGTGTGTGCATGTGTATAAACAGTTTAAACTCTAGCACCTACCTCCTCTTCCTGGAGTTTGGTGAGTGGGGCTGAAAATTCCCACTCTCTAATCCTCTAGGTCTCTCTGGTTGTCCAGCCTTACGCTGAGGCTATCTAGGGGTGCCCCTCTCAGTCACCTCATTAACATAAGCTCATGTATGATGGAAAGCAGATTTCCTATCACTCAGGGAATTCCAAAGGTTTTAGGAGCTCTGTGCCAGGAATCAGGGACAAAGACCAAATATATTGGTATTACACTACATCATCTTTTAACCCTATAGCCAATATCAATCACCCAGAGCCTCTCCCTTGTCAATTTCTTAGTCTATTTTAAACAATATTAAGTAACAAATCTGTTTTACCAAAAACATTTAACTGAAATTACCAATCTCATCTCAAATCCAACCATGCTACATCCAGTGCTAAAACAGGAAAAGTATACTCGACACACACCGTACTGCAGAGGCCTAAAGAGACTGAATCCAAACTGATGCCACACCAGAGCAGGGCCCACATGGGAGAGCTTCTACCGGTTACTGGTAAATTCCAATCTCCACCAAAACACAAACAGAACAAGAAAGTAAAGGAAAGAAAAACTAGTGGCCAATGGATAGAAAAGCATTCATCCATTTTCTTACTCTGGCAAGCCAATTAACTCTTTTTTAAAATATCAATACATTTCAAGTAAAGCATGCAACCACTGCAGCAAAAATAACACTCTTAAATAGAACATCCCAATCATTCAAGAAAGTGAATATAAAATAATAAATATGCAATGAGGACTTTAAAGGCAAACTCCAAGTTCTGACAGGTACAAAAATTACCAGGAAAGAATAAAATAGAGATATTCTAACATGGAATGAGTCACACTTTAAAAAAAAGTGTATCCAGAAAACATTTATGACTGAACAGCAACACCTAACCAAAGTAAGGTCTCACTTTCCCCAAATACTTCAAATCACAAATTTACAAATTCTCTTCACCCATCTGAATTCTTTAACTTTGAGGGGGAATGGACTTTTTTTTTTTTTAAACAAATTTGGCAAACCCAGTTTCTCTCGGAAAAAACACAAATGCACAAAATGTGGCATACAATTTCAAAGGTTTCAGGCTTCCAAAGCCAATCTGTGGACTTTCAGAGATTCATGTATTCCATAGTTAAGACCCTTAATTAAATGTACACTAATACCCATTTAAAAAATTTATTAGAGTGGGATAGAGTGGAAAAGAATCTGTCCAATTATGTAGTCCATTCATTCTCAAACTATTCTAACCGTGGCCCACCTAAGTGGAACAAGAGATCCAACCTAGCCACTTGCTCCTGTTTTCCAGTAGAAAAATAACTCCATGATGAAGAAATTATAGCAATGAAACAGCTACACAAGAGCAAAATGGTCAACAAAATTCAATCTAACATAAGTCTTTAATTACAGTTAATTCAAGAGTAGCAGAAACGGGAACCAAATCAAACTCAAGACAATCCAATGATGCACTGAAAATAGTATCCATCAGTGTGGGCGTGCATAGTAGGAATTTTTCAATTCAATTCAGTGCTGCCAAAGTTTTGTAGAGTTAACAGATTTCTTAGAAGAAAACTAAGAACCCTCAGGAAGCTCTAGAAATTGGCTAGTTTTAGTTTATGAACACTAAATTTCAGTAATCCTTAATAACTCAGATTATAAGTAGACTATAGGAATACATAAAAATCAAAGACTATGGAAACGGAATAACAATAGCCCCCAACAATTGAGGAAATGACTTGTATTTTAGTTTCATTCGTCAGAAAAAGCCTTCTGACCTAGCATATGTCTTGAACTTATCTGGGAAGCAGCAACAGAAACCAATAATTTTCAACCACTGTGATTCTGTGATTCTGCTCACCAATAGTATAAAATCTAATCTCCTACTAAACTGGATCCCTCATACCTTGCTGGTGAGAATGTAAAATGATTTAGCTGCTTTCAAAAACAATTTGGCAGTTCCTCAAAATGTTAAACATAGGTTACCATAAAACTCAGCAATTCCACCCCTAGGTATGAACTCAGGAGAAATAAAAACATAAACCTATGTCCATACAAAAACTTGTACACGAATGCTCACAGCAGCATTATTTATAATAGCCAAAAGTGGAAACAACCCAAATGTCCATCAACTGATGAATGGATAAACAAATGTGGTATACCCACACAATGGAACCTTTGGCCATAAAAAGGAACTAATTACTGATACATGCTACAACATGGATGCACTTTAAAAACACTACGGTAAGTGAAAGAAGCTAGTCACAAAAGACCACATATTCTATGTTCTCATTTATATGAGGCGTCCAGAATAGGCAAATTCATAGACAGAAAGTAGATTAGTGGTTCCCTAGAACTTGGGGTATTGGAGGGAAATGGAGAGAGGTTGCTAATAGGTACAGGGGGGTTCTTTTAGATGATGAAAATGTTCTAAAATTTGTGATGATGCTTGTGCAATTTTGTGACTCTAATAAAAACCACAGAGCTGTAAACTTAAAAAGGGTGAATTTTATGGTTTATGAATTATATCTCAATAAATCTGATTTTTTTTAAATCTAATCTTCACACGGCATACAAGGTGTTTTAGGGTTTATCTTCTGCCTACTTTTGCACTCTTGGAATACCTTCCCCTTCCACCTCTGCCCCATCTTATTCCTATTCCCTCTCTCTCTGAATCTGTGTAACTACCTACCTTCTCAGTGACACTTCCACTTACAAAAGCTTTCTTTGCCACATTCTCATTTTATCTTGTACATATCTCCATTAAACTACATACCAACTAGTAATGTAACCTTTGTTTTCATTCCTGCCCACCTCTATTAGACTGTGAGTTCCTGTGAATGTCTCTTCATCTTCATATACTTAGTGCTCAGCAGTCAGCCACATGGTAGGTACTAAAATACCCTTTAATAAACACAAATGCTTTGACTCTGAGAGATTAGCATCCTTTCAACTGCACTGAGGACAAGCAAGTTGACAGTCTGGAACTTGAACTTTGAAAGCAGATCAACCAATGGAGTTCTAATACCAGTGCAGTTACTTCTTAGTTTAGTAGACTTCCACATGACATAGCTTCAATTTCCTAACCTATACATGTGGATAATGCCAGGCTGTTTTAAGGCTCACCTATCATGTCTGTAAAGCATCTGGCACACACAAGGTGATCATAAATGATGGCTATTACTACTATTATTTCAACATGATTTTCAACTATAATACAGTCAGTCCCCTACATATGAACCTTCAAGTTGCAAACTTGCAGATACGAACATGTGTTTGCATGTCCAATCACGTTAGTTCACATGCCAGGTGTACACTGTCACGTGCGTGCATCCTCTACAAGTGGTTGTGCTTTTTGTACTCTACTGTACAGTACTGTATAGAGTTCACTAGTACAGTATCTTTATTTCAAGCCCAGCATGTCCAGAAGAAAGCGAAAAAGCGGCATTGACGTAGCTGGTACTGCTAAGAAGCGCCAAGCGATACCGATGGAAACAAAAGTGAAAATAATTGAGAGAGTGGAGCGACAAGAGGAAGAAGAAGTGACTGAAGAACCAAAGAGATTCATGACACAGGAAATGGCAAGGGGATTTTCTTTATTTGAGGAGGCACTGTTAGTTTTTGATGTACAGGACCTGAACGTAGAATCATACACGAAGGTTGCAGCAGTTCAGAATGCAATCCAGTGCTACCGTGTCATCTATGACGAGAAGAAAAGAGCTACTACCCAAACATCACTGGATCGTTTTTTTCAAGAGGGTAGACAGAACTGAATCCAGCAAGGAACCAGAACCTGCGCCATCAACGTCAGGCATGGGTGAAATTGCAGCTTGCCCTCCGTCTCCTATTGCTGACGGTCCTTCAGCTCTACCATCTCCCACCTCCTCTCCCTCCTCCAGTCAGTAACTCTTCTTGCCTGTTCACTCGATGCCAGCCCCTGTGTGCCAGCTGTTGTATTGTACTACTGTACTTTTCAAGGTACTGTACTGTAAGATTAAACATGTTTATTGTTTGTTTTTATGTATTATTTGTGTAAAAAGTATTATAAACCTATTACAGTACAGTAATATATAGCCAATTGTGTTAGTTTGGTACCTAGGCTAATTTTGTTGGACTTAGGAACAAATTGCACTTACGAACACGCTCTCAGAACGGAGTTCGTTTGTATGTGGGGAATTTACTGTAGTTGGCTTGATTTCACTGAATTGGTATAACAAACCACAGTTGTACCAATTACTAATAAAAAGGACATGTTTTTCTTACAAATATTGATTATATTTGAGTAAAAGGTGACCATTATTTCTACCGAGAGGCTTAGGGCCCCAAAGACACAAAGCATGTTGAGACTCAAAAGCTTCAAAAAGAGAACTGTTCTATACAAACTTAGTTCTTAGTTCTAGTTCTTCAACTTAGCATCTTCAGCTTAAGATGTGTGAATATAAATTGTAAGTTTGGACTTTTATAAATGTTAAGTTTAGCCCACAAAGAATCAACCAATAAACAGGGCAAAAAAAGAACTGGAATGGTAAACTAATACTGAAGTAGCTAGTGCTCCAATTATATCAAAGATTTAAATTAAACCAATTTTAGAAGAATTAGTCAACAACTCTGAACAAGACAATTCACCCACACGAAGGGGGAAAAAACATCTAAGAACAGCTTGTGACTCAGCCTTCACTGCTGTAAGGGGAGGGTTGGGGGAGCTGGCTATTTGGTCTATTCTTCTGTCTCATATCAGGACTAAATATTAAAGCAAAACTATTTACTTGAATGAGAAGTATAGAGGGAAAAAATTCAGGTAGATTCTTCAACTTCAAGTAAAATATCACCTCTTTGAAATAAAGATAACTTTCTAAGTTTTGAAGCCATGCAAGAAAACACAAAGGAAATAGTAAAAATTCATTTATATAAGTATTTTAAACTTCTGTTGAAAACAAAATTAAAAGATATACAATTGGAAAAAAATCACAACAAATATGACAGCCATTATTTTTAATATACAGAGAACTACTAAAATAATGAAAACAAATACATAGACGATTTTCCAAAGAGGAAATAAAACTGGCTAATAAATGTTAACATCACTAATAATCAAGAAAATACAAATTAAGTTTTCTTTTGTTTCTCCTTATAAACTTATTTAAAAAACCCTCAACAACAGACACTAGATAGTAGTCAGGGCTAGCAAACATGAGAAGAGATGAGTACTACAGGCATACTCATGGGGGTGCAAACTGGTAGAGCTCTTCAGAAGGCAGTGTGAAAATATACAGCAAGAATCCTAACAACGTTCTTATCCTGTAAGTCAATAATTTCACTTCTGGAAATCTGTCATAAGGAAATAATAATAAATGTGGGAAGCACTTTACTTACAATGATATTCACTGCAGTTATTATTAGTTACTACACAAAAAAATTGGAAATAATATGAGCATCCAATAATGGGAGAACACACTGAGCCAAGTATTATGCTGCCACTTAAATTCATAATGATATGTAAATTATATCTCAATAACCTACTTTTTAAAAAACAATTTCAGCTAGAACATATAATCACCTGGAAACTGGTTATCCTCTTATAACTTACGATATACTATAAATGTGTATTTATCATTATTAAAAATAACAGCGGCTAACAATCACTGAATACTTACCAAATACCAAGCCTGACACTCAGGTCTTTACTTGTTGTCACTGTTATCTCATTATCATTGATATCATCATGATCAGGGCCATCCTAGAAGTCTGAGGCCCAGGGCCACTCACCCACTGTGAGGCTAGCCCAGGATAAATCACACTTTAAAGGAGGTCTCAGTGTAAACATTTTCATAGGCCCCTTGAGAATATTAAAAAAAATAGTTTGAAGTTAAATTTTAATTATTTCAAAAAAGAAAGGTACAGTACCCCTGACCCACCCCCTCCCTGCAACCACAGCCCAGAGCAGCCCCAGCTGACCTAACCAAAAGACAGGTCTGATTATTACTGTTACATTTATTGAAAAGTCATTATGAGATGGTCACACTAAACATACATTATCTCTTCATCCTCATAACAACTCTAGGGATAAATATTATTATGAAATCTCCATTTTTTAAAGAAAAGAAAACTGAGGCTTAGTGAGATTGTTACACTCACAAAGCTAATGAAAGGCTAAGTTGGAACTAAAACCCCAGACAGCACAAGCCATGTTCCTAACTACAGTGTTGTATTGTAAAACATGTACAAAAATATATATGCAAAAACAAAGAGAAAAGAGAGGGTGGATGGGAGACACCAAAATATGGTTGTCATTGGTTGTTGGACTTGGAATAACTTTTTTCTCCTACTTTTTCTCCCTCTATTTTACAAAGTTTCTTCAATCAGCATGCATTATTTTCATAATGAAAAAAAGTTTCAGTTACATGATGGGACATAAAGAGGAAAGAAATCTGAAAAAACATCAAATTAATTGACAAATAAATTACGTTGTTAATATAAAAAGTGCTCACTTGTTATTCTTCTAGATCAGCAGTCAGTATACCTCAAGATTAGGCTAGTGGAACAAGAGAATGTCTCTTAGTCTCTTATCAAAGCTAGAAGAACAGAAACGTAATGAACGCTGGAGAAAAAAGGAGTTGAGATCTTATCCAGTGTGCTGACAGCCAGGGAAAGGTGTGCAGGAAACCCAAGTCTCCACAGACAAAAGCTGCATGGTTCCTTCTCTTCCCAAGCCCAAGGCTTCTACTTCCGGCAAAGGCTGCCAGTGGGCCTACCCCACCAAGTCACCAAACTTCCCTGGGCATTTCAAGATCTTACCAAGTTTACACCAGGACCCTCCAACTTCCCCTGTCTCCTCACACTGAAAAAAAGGGGGAAGTCAGAAGAGAAACTGAACCCTGTTTCATAGCAGAAGAAATCTAGAAGGAAGATTTAAATATTCTGAACACTAGACCAGGTATGCTGGGTGAAAGAAGAACTTATTTCATCAGGCTTTCCCAGAAGCAAGGTTGATAATCCTCAAAATCACTCTAAATAACTGGCGGTTCCCAGAATGGGGAACTTCCACATCTGTTTTCACTCGGTTTTAGTCTCTGGGCCCTCCCTCTCTCCCTCCTTCCCCACTGGCCTTCAAAGCTCAGTTCCAAGGTTACTTCCTCAGTGTAAGTTTCTCTATTTTACATACTGGGAAGGTTGATTTCCTTCTTGATATCACCAACATCATCATGAGCACCTTCAATTCAAACCAACAAATCTTTACAGAGTCATCAGAGGTATAGCACCTGTATAAGATGTGTAAGTGCAGGGAATACACAAGAGGAATAAGACCAAAACTGAGTATTGCATGTAAGTGCTATAGGTATAAAGAAAAGACAGAAGATGGGCACCTAACTTTGCCTTAAGACTAGAAAGTTGTTAGATGAGTAATCCCAGAGGAAATGACTCCTAAACTGAGTAATGAAGAACTAAACAATAGGTATCACGCAGTAGGCTAGGAAGAGAAAACAGATTTTTAGGAATTGGGAACAGAAATGGTCAAGGACACAGAAGAAAAAACTGTTTGAAAATTTAAAACATAATGTCAGAGGACTTTGTAAATGGAGCTAATAATAGCACTTACATCACAGGGGTGTTGTAAAAATTAAATGAGTTAATAAATATAACAAATTAGAATAGTGCTACACATGGGGATTACTACATAAATGTTAGCTATTATCATTATCATTGATAAGAATCAATTTACAAAACTAAGAAACAAACTTGGAAAAAAATTTACACCTATAAGCAAGAGTTAATATTCTTAATATATAAAGAATTCTTAGAAATAACCAAGAGATGAACATGCCAATGAAGTGAGAAAAGGGCAAAGACAAATATTTCTCAAAGAAAAAAAATTTAAGTATAACCTTATTAATATTCAGAGAAAGAAAAATTAAAACAAGGGTCTTTATCAAATTATTAGATTAAAGAAAAAAAAAGCCAGTGTTTCTGAGGATGTGGGGAATAGGACTGATTACATCTGGTAAGAGAACATCTTGGTACTGACAAGTTTTTCTAGAAGACAACTTGGCAATACATTTACATGGGCCTTAGGAAGTGTCCATACCTTTTGATCCAATACCACTGCACCTACTAGAAATTTATTCTAAGGAAATAATCATAGACGTAAACACAGATATGGTTACAAGGATGTTAACTGTGGCACAATTTAAAATAACAACAAAAAAACTATAAACTACCTTAATGTTAGAGAACCAATATGAGACAATGATATAAGCACAGTATATAGAGTCAGACTAAGTTCATAACCTATTGCTGCCACTTATTGGCTGTGGGATCTTGGGAAAATTACTAAACCTGTCCTTGCTCAATTTTCTCAGCTGTAAAATAAATAATAAAAGAACAGCTCTTATAGAGAGGCTAAAGACTAAATGAGCAAAAATATGTAAAGTGTCTCAAAAGTATTGATAACCAGGATATAGTAAATGCACAATAAATATTAGACATTATTAACATACCGTAGTAGCAAGGCAATATTATTTAGCCAATAAAAATTATAATGTAGATAAATATATAATAAAGTAGAACCACGGTTTTTGATAAATGCTAGTAAGCTAAAAAGCAGATTATATAAGCAGAGTATATAATTCCATTTTTCCCAAAGAAAAATTTCTAGAAGGAGATCTACTAAAATATTAACACTGAACATTTCTCCCGGTAATATGAATTAGGGACTATTATTTTCTTCTTTCAACTTCCCTGCAGCTTTTCAGTTTTACACAAGGAACATGATATTACTCATCACAATAAAAATGGTACAAACAAAAAGTCTATAGAATTTAAAAACAAACACAACATAGCACTTTTAGAAAAAACCAAATTAAGGTATCTATTCTAAACTATTTGATAAATCTCTGCTCTAGGTTCATATTGTGCCTGAGGTTTTTTGTTTTTTGTTTTCTGGCTTAAGTTACTAGAAAATAGAAATATTGAGATCTGCTGGGTCCAAACCAAATAGTAAATGATAAACATTTCTGTTAAATACAATGACCTGAAATACTATTAAATTTACTCATAAAATGTGTACAATAATCCTTCCCCAATCTTGAATTCCTTAATAATTTTGAATGAGGCCAATTTCCTTCTCTCAATTTACCCTCACCCACCTACCCACACATTCCCTAGCCTCATTTCCTACCTGACTTTTCTCCATGGCACTTAACAAATTCTAACTCCTAGACATTTTGTCTCTGCTCCCCCTTCTTTTTTTTTTTTTTTTATTTTTATTGCGGTACACGGGCCTCTCACTGTTGTGGCCTCTCCCGTTGCGGAGCACAGGCTCCGGATGCGCAGGCTCAGCGGCCATGGCTCACGGGGCCTAGCCGCTCCGCGGCATGTGGGATCTTCCAGGACCGGGGCACGAACCTGTGTCCCCTGCATCGGCAGGTGGACTCTCAACCACTGCGCCACCAGGGAAGCCCTGCTCCCCCTTCTTGAATACAAGTAGCACAAGGGCCAAGGTTTTTGTGTATTTTTTTCATTGTTTATATTCTCAGTGGTTGGGCCAGTTCCTGGCATGTAGACACTCATTATTTGCTAAAAGAATTAATTCGATACCAAGAATTACAAGTGATTTCTGTTGGGTTTAACTTTTTAAAGAGGAAAGACAGTGTTTGAGAAAAAAGAAAAGAAAGTTAAAGCAGGTGGCAGAAAAGGTGGGAAGAGGGACTTTTTTTTTTCACTGAAGCCCTTGGAAAGACAAAGATGGGGTAAAGTCAACCTAATGAGGAAAGCAATAGCAAAGATGGATTTAAGAGAGAGCTGCAGCATGTACTTTTTCAAAATGGGATTACCACCAGGTTACAAAGACGATAAAACCCAGGTACTGGAAAGTGGTGTTCAGAAAGTTTGGGGTTATCTGCCTCTAACCTAAATGGCTCTCTCCATCTCAATCATCCAAGTGACTTAGCTTTCCAGGACCCAGTGGAACCCCGGATCCTGGAGGTAGGAGCTAGTGAGCTGGAAGAAGGCGGCAAAAACTCCAATCAGAATCATGGAGTGAAGACCAGACACCAGAAGAAAGGAGAGGTGGTGAGGGAAAGCCTTCCAATACAGGTTGTCTAAGCATTTCACTGGAACTTTAGCAGAGGGAAAGCCTAAAATGTTTCTCGCGAGGTGAACAGAGTAAGGGAAATGAAATCTCAAGTCTTAACCGTGGCTTCTCCTCTACAATTCCGGTTTTTAGGGCTTACCACAAAGTTAGAGAATGAATGCTACACAAGTGTTCCCAGCCTGCATCATTCTCAGCAAACTTCATTAATCCTGAAGTTCTCACTTATATTCACCAAAAAGTATCTCATACTTACTAAAATTAAAGACACCTAATGTTACATAAATTGAGAAATTATTAACTTGACCTACTTAATTCTTATATTTAAGCAGTCATTCTTAAGTGTGAAGGAGGAGTGGTAGGGGGGTGAAGAAAGTGTCCAAATACGTATTTTAAGCAAAAATGAAACGATAAAGCAACAGTTATCAGTGTCCTCCTAACTGTCGGAGCAAACCCTGCTGGGTCCTTATCTGTGTGGACTCTGCAGTTTCACACTGCCACCGTCCTTGATCATTCTTTCCCATTATCAACCTCACACTAGCCAAGCACTCCTCACACTGAAAAGTAGAAGTTATTTAAGCATATGGATTCAAAGACTTTGAAGTAATAATCCAAAGCTGTTTTTCTTTTGCAGATACACAACATTTTCTTCTTTCAGGCTATGTTTCCCCATCTCCCCACCCCCAACCCCCAAATTAAGAGGACTAAAAGGGCAGATTCTTTGTTGGGAGATGGGATTGTGGCTAAATTCTACTCTATTTTCCAGCCTTCTTTTAGGAATGTTTTGATGGTAAGCTTAAAAATTAAGGGCAAATCATCATCAACAAATCTACAAACAATAAATGCTGGAGAGGGTGTGGAGAAAAGGGAACCCTCTTGCACTGTTGGTGGGAACGTAAATTGATACAGCCACTATGGAGAACAGTATGGAGATTCCTTAAAAGACTAAAAATAGAACTACCATACGACCCAGCAATCCCATTACTGGGCATATACCCTGAGAAAACCATAATTCAAAAAGAGTCATGTACCACAGTGTTCACTGCAGCTCTATTTACAATAGCCAGGACATGGAGGCAACCTAAATATCCATCGACAGATGAATGGATAAAGATGTGGCACATATATACAATGGAATATTACTCAGCCATAAAAAGAAATGAAATTGAGTTATTTGTAATGAGGTGGATGGACCTAAAGTCTGTCATACAGAGTGAAGTAAGTCAGAAAGAGAAAAACAAATACCATATGCTAACAC
Source organism: Mesoplodon mirus (assembly GCF_964341445.2). Taxonomy (NCBI): domain Eukaryota; kingdom Metazoa; phylum Chordata; class Mammalia; order Artiodactyla; family Ziphiidae; genus Mesoplodon; species Mesoplodon mirus. Next base: position 43,536,803 of record NC_138990.1, read on the forward strand.
ATATATATGGAATCTAAAAAAAAACAAAAAAAAAATGGTTCTGAAGAACCTAGGGGCATAACAGGAATAAAGACGCAGACGTAGAGAATGGACTTGAGGACACGGGGAAGGGGAAGCTGGGACGAAGTGAGAGAGTGGCATGGACATATATACACTACCAAATGTAAAATAGTTAGCTAGTGGGAAGCAGCCACATAGCACAGGGAGATCAGCTCGGTGCTTTGTGACCACCTAGGGGGTTAGGATAGGAAGGGTGGGAGGGAGATGCAAGAGGAAGGAGATATGGGGATATATGTATATGTATAGCTGATTCACTTTGTTATACAGCAGAAACTAACACACCATTGTAAAGCAACTATACTCCAATAAAGATGTTAAAAAAAAATTAAGGCCTAAAAAGCTTATTTCTTTTCCAGTTACTAGGTTAAAAAAATTTTTTAATAAATAAAATATAAAAAGGAGACTAAGTTTAGTTTTGAAATTTCTCATCGACAGAAGTTGGAATAATAACAGGTAACATTTATTAAGCACTTACACTGAGCAGAAGTCACTGTGCTAAGCACTTTATATTATATACAACAGCACTATGAGTTGGTAATGTTACTTCCCCCATTTTACAGATAAGGAAACAGAAGCTTAGAAAATTAAAATAAGTTGCTCAAGGTTGCTATTTAGTGTTGGAGCTGGGAGTAGGAGGCTTAACTTGAAAGCCTGTACTCTTATCTACCACAGTTAAGATAAAAATAAATAAAATTTTCATTGAAACACATAAAATGAATATGTATTAGTGAAGAAAAAGATCTACAAAACATGAAACTGTTGCTTAAGTAAAACAAGTTAAATGTCTGCCATCTGGTATTAGATCCCTAAATGTCTCAATTTAGGGATAAATAGCTTCACAAATAAATAAATCATTCAGGGTCCTGATACAGCTGTGAAATTAATTTTTAAGTGAATCTCTCAAAATAATACATTTGCAGATGAAATATGCTGCCCTCTTAGAGTTGTAAAAATACATTATCTCTTGATGTATTCACTGCCCTACTTCTATTTCTGCTCAGTTTCCTCCCCCCCTCCCCCACTTCCTCTCTGCCTTCAGATCCTTTAAGGCCCGTTCAGTTCCTCCTTCTCATCAATACCTATATGCACACTCTTACTCAATAGGACTCTAACATTAGTCGCTATGCTCTGTAGTTAAAGGATGATAAAAAGTCAGGAATGAACTCAAGTAAAAGATACAGCATTTCTGATGCATCTCCATCTTTAGAACTATTCTTTTACAGAACTAATCCTAAACATGATTTTTCTACTTCATACTTGGAATCCACCTTTAACAATTAACACACAAAAAAATCTGCCTTTTTTAAGCTTTTCTTCATAGTTATTCCATACATTTTTCCATAAATAAGGTATTGAAAAGATCAGAATATAAAAAAGAAAAACAAGAAAAGGCACTGTTGTATGGTAATAAAATACCACATTTTGAGAAATGTAATTAGTTTATTTTGAATCATTCCTGGAACTTGTTAATACAAATGCTTTACAAATAAATATAGTATATAAAAATGCTAGTTACTTATCGATGGAATAATATGTACTTTCATTCATCTACTCAACAAATATTTATTGAATGCCCAAATAAGCTTTTGTTTTTGTTTTAATTTCTGAACCAAGATGAGTGTACCAGATAAGGGAACAGGTGCTGAAGTTAGAAGGATCCTGGTTTGCAACCTGGCTCCTGTACTTACTAGCTCAGTGACCTAGAGCAGCTCAGTTAACCTTCAGGTTAACATTTCATTTATCTATTTGATGGGAGGGAAAGAACTACTCATAGGGTCTTTGTGAGCTTCAAACGATTATATAGCACAGCACAAGGCCTGGCAGGCAGTAGGTGCTCAATAAATGACAAGAATGGTAAATACATTTTAATACTGAGGAAAGTAGCTGAAAAGGGAGATGGCCAATAATGGTCTTTTTGTCTTACTAGAAAGAAATTTGTGAAACTGTATTAAAGATACAATAAAATAAAAATCTTAGGGTTATGTAAGAAAATTTCCACTTTAACAAAGGGATATGATAAGTATATAGAGTGAAAAAACTAAAAAATAAAGATAAGGAAGAAAGAAAGAAATGGGTAAAGGAGATCTTGAAAGCTGTTGAGTTTGGGTGATGGATGTATAAGCGGTTCCTTTTACTATTCTGATTTTGTGAAAATACAAAAATTTTTAAAACCATAATTCCAATCCCAGCACATGCCTAACACATTTCCTCATATTCAGGAGAGATCAGGATTTTATCCTTGAGATGTGCTGAACTAACAATAGTACCTCCCTGCTCAATAATTCAGTACAGGTCAAGTTTTCTCAGACAATTCTACCTTTCGTTATAAAGGTAAACAAAAGGAACAATTACATGCATTAAAGTATAAAATGCAACTTTTTCTGAGGCTCATTAATACTACACTAAAACAGCAGCCATGCACATTTTTTCCATGTCCTCCAAAAAAACCACAAAATTGTCTGTCCTTAAACGAAGCTTTTAAAAACAACTTCCACCTTACATACTTTTGAAATAATAAAGGATATATGTCAGTCATATCTCAGTAAAGATGGGGGAAATAAAGAAATTACAAGAAAATCGTAGGCACAGCCAAAGAAACTTAGCACATCAGAATTGCTACTATCTTTAAATTTTGAGGGACGTCATTATTAATTTATGTAAAGGTTCTACTTTATGTTTCTAGATTGCGTTTAGGTTTTACCACTGATTAACAAGAAAGCAAACAAGCACAGGGAGAGAGGCAATTAATTTTCTTAAGAGGCTTAAGAGGCTTAACCTACAGAGTCTAGGCTGCCTAAATTAAGCTGACTGGGACAACATAAAATTTCAAGGCACACCTCGCCTATTTCTGGTTAAGCAAGTAAACACTAGTAAAAACAAACTAGAGCATTTAGTAAAGCAAACATTTTTGTGTTAACCTTAATTCCTATCACAAAGCGGTTGGCTCCATCAAAAATATTCCTAATTCCTAAATAATACAAGGTTCAAATGAAGCATACTTGCCATCAGCAATCATTCGACGATAAAGCACAGGATTAATAAATCCAAATACAGCATCTTTCTACAAAATGCAAAGCCATCTGCAGTTTCAGCCCTCGGTTTACCCATTCACTATGCATATGCAGGCGTCTTTTAAAAAAAATTATAAAAGCAATAAACTTTACTCTGGTCCAAGAGATTACATCTCTCCGTGCTTCCTGTACACCCTGGGAAGTCAATAACGCCAAAGTCAAATTGTAACATGTCCCAACTTTGGTTTAAGTTGAGCAGTGGACGCCGAGCATCCGCCCACTGGCCTCTCGTGACTCGGGCTACTTTGACGCACCGGGATGCGGCTCACCTGACATTCCGCACCAACCCTTACCAAGAAGGAAAACCAACTCCGTGAAAATAAAATGGGGCTCCAAGGAAGCACGCGGTTGCCCCTCAGGGCTGGCTCTCTTCTGCCCGCACCCCGAAAGCGAGGGGGGCACGCCGCCCCCGGCCCGCCGCGGCGTCCGCACCTGCCAGAAGAGGCCGCGGCCGGGGGCCGGGGCTCGGCCGTGGAGAAGGGGCAGCCCGGCCGTGGAGAAGGGGCAGCCCGGCCCCGGCCCCTAGTCGTCAGCCCTGGCCCCGCCGCGGGGACAGGAACCCGGCGCCGGAGGTTTCCGCCCGGCGCCGCCAAGCCCGCCAGGGGCCTAGCTCGGGGGCCGCCCGGGCTCCCGAGGGCCCGTCCGCGTCGTGCGGGGCGCCCAGCCCGGCCCGCCAGTCTCCCCGCGGCGGACGCAGTAGCGTCCGCACCTGCCCCGCGCCCTGCAGCAGGCCCGGCAGCAGCTTCACCCACCTGGCGCGCTACCGCGCCTCACGCACGTCACAGCGCGGCCCCGCGCCCCTCGGCACCAGCGGCGCGGGCGCGGGCGGACGCCGGGAGACCCTGCCCAGCAGCCGCAGCCGCCGCGCCCGCTTCGTAGTCAGGCCGCCGCCAACGAACCTGTTGCGCAGCCTGTCACGGCCGCTCGGGCTCCGCGGCGCCGCCTCAGCCCCACAACAACATGGCGGCCGCGGCCTCCGCAGGAAGCCGGGGGGCGGGGTGGGAGGCGACGGTCCGGGCTTCTGGCTGCCCGCCCGCTGCCGGGCACCGACTCCCCACCCTCGGGAACCCGCAATTGGCCCGGGCGCGGCTCCTCACCCCCAGAACCCCAGGGCAGCGGACCCCGCGGGCCTGGTCCTAGTGCTCCGCTCTCCCCTCGGGGAAGCCCCGAAGCCCGGACGCGGCAGCCCTTCCTGGAGGGGCGCCGACCCACCTGGCTCCTCCTCCGCGAGGTGACATGTTGAGGCTGGGTGGTGCTTTTCCCGCCACCGCAGACCCCACAGTTTTGGAAAAGGGCCAAACGGTGTGTGGTGCGTGCCTGCGGCACCTCCCGTGGCGCTCTCCCTGGAGCCTTCTCACTCACTACAGTATCTTCGCCGACCTGGGAGCTCGATTCCCCTGGAATGGGGAGTGGGGCGGGAAGAGGTTGTTCCCACCCTTGCTCATGGGTGTGTTACAGGCCTTTCCCTCAGGTAGCGCAGAAGGACTCACCGTACCCAACGGTCGTCCATGCAGCGTTCCTCACCCTCCTCCATCGCAAACAAAAAAAGGCAAGAAAGGGGCCTTCCAACCCTCATCCACACGCAGAGCAACTACCCCGTATACTCTGGCCGAGCAGTAAGAAACTAGTCACCTCTCCGTGAACTCCACGACCTGCGGGTCTGCGGATGCTGGACGTTCTTCCCCGCCTGATAGCTGCCTGACAGGTGAAGCTCAAATTCAGTGTCTCTTTTTTCTCCCCTTTCAGCTCCTAGTCTCTTCGCAAAAGACTAGATAACACAAGTCACCGCCATTTATGGAGGTTTTGCCCTTGACACAGCGCTCCTACAAGAGAAAGGCTTTTTGTTAGTTGGGGTTAGAGGAGTCGGTGGTTCCTCTGGGCATAACAGAGTGGGGGTCCGAGACCCAAGAGTTCTGTTGGCTTTCAGAGGCAGGGGCGGGGCTGGTCCCATGTGCAAAACTCATATCCCCATGACTTGTTGGAAAAGGAGAAATCTGTGCAGATCAGATGATCCCATGGCTTGCTTTCATTCTACCTGTTGGGGCATGTGAAGGTAGCAAGGCTGGCTTGAGAGGCATGACTCCAAAGCCCAGGCCTATCTGAACTAGTCAACGAAGTATATGAGGAACTTAGCAAACATCAGTGATGATAAACAGGCTTTTCCCGCTCTCACACTCAGTGTTTTTCCTAACTCTTGGGTTTGGACCTGACCAAGGCCTGACAGACAGGTCCTGAGCTTCAGTGACACAGAGAGACCTGAGTCCTTTGCATTAGCCTAGGAAGTCCTTTATCTACTAGGGACCAGTCAGTCTATCCCTTATCTGCTGGGGACTAATCAGTCTGCAAACAAACCACCCAGGCTAGAGACAGCACTCTTGAGCACATGGTCTCATTCCCATGACAGACATCACCAGTTAATTGTGATTCCTTTCAGAGCCCCTACTTCAGTCCAGGCCTCTGAATCCTTCTCAACGTAGTGCTCCAGAGAGTTGGCTTGTAAGGTGAAACCTGTTTTTAATTCCCGATAGGCAGATTGTTAGCCAGTCTCCATTTCCCTCCCATCGTTTGATCAATGTCATTTGTGTTCTGAGTTCTGGACCTGATACAATTCACCCTGAGTCCTCTTTCTTTCTGAAGGCGGAGCCAACTCCTTGGCAAGACAAAAATGAACTTTATAGAAAAATGAACTTTATAGAAAGGAATGGTTATAAAGAAGTAAAAAACATTTTAAAAATCTTCATAAAATAGACCAAAAAGCTAAGAACCTCTGATGGAAATTGAGGTCCTGAATACAACTGGGAGCCTATAGTACCCCAAACACTAAAACAGTTATATCCCAGCATTCCATTCAGAGCTCTGAGCCCAGTTTGTCCATCCTATCCTACTCTTCAGCATTGATGATTCACCTCCACCATCCCAGGTCTTTGACTTCCTCTTCTCTCCATAGGGCACGCCTTGGAACTCTATCTATAATTTCTCTCCTTAGTATTTCCCAAACCCCACCATCTCTTCTTTTCATCTCCAGCACCAACTGGAAATCAGATACCTGGAGGAACTAAATAGTACCTAAGGCATATAGATGTACCTGCCAAGTCTAAAGAAGTTTAGGAATTATTGTAGGGTGAGAAGTTAGGTAGGGGGCTAGGTATGTTGCATTTCTCTTCCCCAAGTTCTGCCACAATTTAGGATAGATTCAAGGCGTGTTCCTGGTAACCTAGCTTTTACCATGGGAGCATTTAATCTCAGTATGTTTTCCTTCCCTGCACTGATCCTCCCTCCCAACCATATATATCCTATGTTCTAGCAATCTCTGTTTCTGTTAGTTTTCAAAGATTCTGTCCTTCACCCCATTCCTACCCAGTCAACCCACATAAAAATTCATAGTAATGGAAAGAGGCTAGAGTAGAGTACAGAAGCAATTCCAGACTCTAAGCATCTCATAAGATAAATATAGAGTAGGAAGAACTTGGAGCTCATATGTAATACTTCTACTAGTAATAAATCTCCCAAGACAGTGGTGTAAACAATTTATAAAGAAATTAAGAGAAAAGGGGCAAAAAATAGTTTTTTAATTTATTCAGATACTTATTTTGATGTGCTTCATTCTTTCCTGATGGTCCAAGTTTCCATCTGATAATATTTCTCTTTAGCTGAAGAACTTCTTTTAGTGTTTTTTATAGTGCAGGTGTGTTGGCTACAAATCCTTTTAGTTTTTTTTAGTTTTTTTTGTGTTTTTTTTTTTGCGGTACGCGGGCCTCTCACTGTTGTGGCCTCTCCTGTTGCGGAGCACAGGCTCCGGCATGCAGGCTCAGCGGCCATGGCTCACGGGCCTAGCCACTCCGCGGCATGTGGGATCTTCCCGGACCGGGGCACGAACCTGTGTCCCCTGCATCAGCAGGTGGACTCTCAGCCACTGCGCCACCAGGGAAGCCCCTAGTTTTATTTTATCTGAAAATATTTTTATTTTGCTTTCATACTTGAATGATATATCCCCTGAATATAGAGTTCTGGATTGCCAGGGGAGTTATTTATTTATTTATTTAAAAATTTATTTATTTTTGGCTGCATTGGGTCTTCATTGCTATGCATAGGCTTTCTCTAGTTGCGATGAGTGGGGGCTACTCTTCGTTGCAGTGTGTGGGCTTCTCATTGCGGTGGCTCCTCTTGTTACAGAGCATGGGCTCTAGGCACTCAGACTTCAGTAGTTATGGCACGCAGGCTCAGTAGTTGTGGTTTGTGGGCTCTAGAGAGCAGGCTTAGTAGTTATGGCACACAGGATTAGTTGCTCCGTGGCATGTGGGATCTTCCTGGACCAGGGTTTGAACCCATGTCCCCTGCATCGTCAGGTGTATTTTTAACCACTGCGCCACCAGGGAAGCCCAGGGGGGGTTTTTAGTTTCAGCATTTTAATGATGTTTTTCCATTCTCTCAGACCTCCGTGGTTTCAGATGACTGTTGGCTGTTGAGCAGATCATTTTTTTTCTCTGTGTAATATGTTATTTTCTCTTGCTGCTTTCAAGAGTTGCTCTTTGGCTTTCAATAATTTGACTCTGATGTACATCAGCGTGAACTTTTTTGTGTTTATTCTGCATGGTGTTCATTTGTAATCTTGTATCTGCAAGTTTCTGTCTTTCATCAAATTAAGAAAAATCTTAGCCTTTATTTTTTTAAATACTTTTTTTCTGCCCCATTCTCTCTCATCTCCTTCTGGCATTCCAGTTACATGTATATTTGACTATTTGATACCATCTGGGGTTCATGTAAGATGTGCTTTAGCAGTGAAGCAGTGTTCCACCACTGAACACCAGAAAAACCTGGCTCTACCCTCCTGATCCTCAGGGCATCTGGAGATAGAAGTGGTGAGTAGTATGATTCTAAAGCTGTGCCCCCTCTACCTTCTGTCTTTGGTAGGAGTTAATCTGCCTCTGCTGTTAGCAACTGTACTTTCCAGCTAGGGTGTCTCTTCTGTTCTCCTGTAGAAAATAACACAACCTCACAGTCTTTCCATGCCACTACCAAACACACACACACACACACACACACACACTTATATACTGTCATATTGATTCTATTCCTTCTGAGAAATAGATGGAAAGTAAGGTTTGTCCCTTTTTTAGTTTCTTTTTCCTCTTAAAGCTCACATGAAAGAGTAGATGTGCTGACTGGTCCTTTGCATAAAGAACTAAAGTCAAATTTAACCTGGGAAACCAAGCTGAGGCTGCCCTAGTTTCTGAATATAAAAACAGATGAAAGCAGGCCAGGAATAGGGGAGGTCAGGGTCCAGGAAAAGGCCTTGGGCTTCATTTGACACCTACGGATGTACCTCGTTTTATTGAACTTTATTGTGCTTCACAGATACTGCCTGTTTAGAAATTGAAGTTTTGTGGCAACCCTGCATATCAAACAAGTCTATCGGAGCTGTTTTTTCAAAAGTAGTTGCTCATTTTGTGTCTCTGTGTCACATTTTAGTAATTCTCACAATATTTCAAACCTTCTCATTATTATTTATTGTGGTGATCTGTGATCATGATCTTTGATGTTACTACTACAACTTGCCAAAGACTTGGATGATGGTTAGGATTTTTAACAATGAAGTATTTTTTTACTTAAGGTATGTACGTTTTTAAGGCATAATGCTATTGCACACTTAATAGACTACAGTGTAATGTACACATAATTTTTATATGCACTAGGAAACCAAAAAATTTACTTTATTGCAATATTTGCTTTATTGTGGTGGTCTGGAACTGAACCCTCAGAATTCCCAAGGTATGCCTGTATTGGCTGATTCATTAATCTGATATTTGTGTTCCTTTGGTAAATAGTTATTAAGAACCTATTGTGTTCCAGCTACTGAACACAAGGAGTTCACAAGGAAGTAGCGCTAGTGGGGAGCAGTTGAGATTCAATTTAGAGGAAAGGTCAGTGGGACAAACTTGTTCCTTTGCTCTTATCTTAGCTTCTTGACCTCCCATACCCTAATCTGGAGCCCTAGAGAAGATGAGAAACAGAGAAGTGGAAATAGGAGCGACTTTAGGAGAAAAAGGAGGGAAGTTCCCTAGTGTGAAGGAAGGAATGTTCTCATTATTGGGGTACCTGTTCCCTGCAAAATTTGAGACTCTGGCTTAAGGCCTGATGGTACCGGAAAGGCAGTGCCAGGCAAACTAGAAGGGGAAGTTAACCAGACTTGGCCCTGAGCCAGCACTGCAGGGTGGAGCCAAAGGCCAGACTGGGGTGAAGCCCTGGAGGCTCTGGACAGGGCATGCCCATTCATGACTGAAGCACCAGGGGCTTCCAGTCTGGCAGGTATAGCTCAGCAAAAGGGAATCCAGCCTGTATTCAAGAGTCAGACATGTGGATGTCTGGCAGATTTGTCCAGCTGTCTGTTTAGTTTATTGTTGCTGTCTCCAGCACAAACCTGGAGTGATACCAGTTTCCTTCTTGTAATAACCTAACTAATATTTATATGGCATTTTGTACTTAACACAGTAATTTTATTTCATTTAATCCTCACAGCAATCCTAGAGAGCAGGCTAAAGTTCTGTTTGTGATTATCTAACTTTGGTTGGTATGAAGAAAAAGAAGTAGAGTCAGGCATAAGCCTTGTGTTGGGAATTTCCCCATGCAGAGTTGTGATTTTTTCCCCCCTTTTAAATAGAGGAACACAAGCCATGCTATTCTGGGTTCAGAAAGCAACAATGTTTTAGTTTCTTTTTTTTCTTTTTTAATATTTATTTATTTATTTTGGCTGCACTGGGCCTTAGTTGCAGCATGCAGACTTTTAGTTGCAGCATGCAGACTCTTAGTTGTGGCATGCATGCAGGATCTAGTTCCCTGACCAGGGTCTAACCTGGGCCCCCTGCATTGGGAGCACAACAATGTTTTAGTTTAAAATATACAATAGATCAGATCATTTTGTACTACTTGGCCCAGACTGGTGGGACAAACATTTTTATTTCTAGTATTGCCATTTTCTTCTCCCTAAGTAAGTTATCTTGAGCCAGTGAAATATAAGATAACTGCCCCTATCCCGACCTTATGCCCACTCTCAGCAGAGAGAGATTGAGTAACCATCCTTGCTTTGGAGCCATAACACTATAGGAGTATAGACCTCATGCCAATAGGAAGCCACAGTTTGCTTGTTTAGGTGATATAATTGATTCCTTCTAGTGTATTTTTCATTTCGGTTGTTGTGTTGTTCATCTCTGTTTGTTTGTTCTTTAGTTCTTCTAAATTTTTGTTAAACATTTCTTGTATCTTCTCCATCTGTGCCTCCATTCTTTTTCTGAGATCTTGGATCACCTTTACTATTATTACTCTGAATTCTTTTTCCGGTAGATTGCCTATCTCCACTTCACTTAGTTGTTCTTCTGGGGTTTTGTCTTGTTCCTTCATCTGGGATATATTCCTCTGCCATCTCATTTTGTCTAACTTTCTGTGATTGCAGTTTCCATTCTGCAGGCTGCCGGACTGTACCCTGTCTCCTGTCTGCCCCCTGGTGGATGAGGCTGTCTAAGAGCCTTGCACAGGCTTTGTGGTGGGAGGGACTGGTACCTGCCCACTGGTGGGTGGAGCTGGGTTTTGTCTTTCTGGTGGGCAGGGCAGTGTCAGGGTGTGTGTTTATTGGGCAGCTGTGTGCTTAGGAAGACTTTAAGCAGCCTGTCTGCTGATGGTTGGGGCTCTGTTCCCACCCTGTTGGTTGTTTGGCCTGAGGTGTCCCAGCACTGGAGCCTCTAGGCTGTTGGTTAGGGCCAGGTCTTGGTGAGAAAATGGTGACCTCCGAGAGGGCTCACTCCCCACAGTGAGCCACAGCTGCCCCCCCGCCTCTGCAGGAGACCCTCCAATACTAGCAGGTAAGTCTGGCCCAGTCTCTTATGAGGTCATCACTTTTTTCCCTGGGTCCTGGTGCACATGAGACCCTGTGTGTGCCCCCCAAGAGTGGAGTTTCTGTTTCCCCCAGTCATATGGAATTCCTGCAATCAAACCCCGCTGGCCTTCAAAGCCAGATTCTCTGGGGGCTCCTCCTCCCGTTGCCAGACCCTCAGGCTGGGGAGCCTGACATGGGGCTCAGAACTTTCACTCCTGTGGGAGAAATTCTGTGATATAATTATCTTCCAGTTTGTGGGTCGCCCACCCGGCATGTATGAGATTTGATTTTATCACAGTTGCACACCTCCTACTGTCTTGTTGTGGCTTCTTCTTTGTCTTTGGATGTAGGGTATCTTTTTTGGTAGGTTCCAGTGTTTTTTTGTCGATGGCTGTTCAGCAGTTAGTTGTGATTTTGGTGTTCTGTAAGAAGAGGTGAGCTCATGTCCTTCTACTCTGCCATCTTGTCTGTGATCCAAGGTGATATACTTGAAACTTGCCCTGCCTTGACTTCCCTCAAGAACAAGATGAACATTTAAAAATTAGAGCAATGGGGGCTTCCCTGGTGGCGCAGTGGTTGAGAATCTGCCTGCCAATGCAGGGGACACGGGTTCGAGCCCTGGTCTGGGAAGATCCCACATGCCGTGGAGCAACTAAGCCCGTGAGCCACAACTACTGAACCTGCGCGTCTGGAGCCTGTGCTCCGCAACAAGAGAGGCCGCGATAGTGAGAGGCCCGTGCACCATGATGAAGAGTGGCCCCACTCGCCTCAACTAGAGAAAGCCCTTGCACAGAAACGAAGACCCAACACAGCCAAAATAAATAAATAAATAAATAAATACGCCATTAAAAAAAAAAATTAGAGCAATGAAATCACTGGTCAAAATGAGGTCAGCAACCTGAAGTCAGTTGCCATCCTCATCCACCCTTCCAGGAGAATTTTCTGCCTTGGAGGTTAGGATTGGGTGCTGGTGTTATTTGCCATTTCTGATTTTTTTCCTTTTGTGTTGCATGTATCCAATAAACATTTCCCCCCATTTCTAGTATCTAGTTTTAAAGTGCTTAATTCAGTAGACATGTGTAGAAGCACAAGAAGGGACAAAAATAGACTGCTTGCAAATTAATTTAACCTCAGAAGCCATTCTTCAACAGGTGGATATTTTTGGCTGTTTTTACAAGTGAAAAATGTGAGTGTCAGAAAAACTACAGCCCTTGAACAAAGCCATTCAGCCATAAGTGCTAAGAATGGCTGGTATCCAGTTCTAATATTTAACAATCACCACCACCATTGTTTGCTGAGCATGCCGGTCACTCATACAGTCTCCAATCCTTAAGATAATAGTGCATAGCAGGTATTATAAACCTCATTTCACAGGCAAAGAAATTGAAGTTTAGAGGAATTGGATCATTTTTCCACAGTCACATATTTAGGAAGTGGAAGAGCTAGAAGTTAACTCCTGACTTATATGACTCTCAAGTCCATGCTCTTTATGAGACTTCCTCTCACTATATTACAGTGTCAATAATTTCTCTGTTTTTGTATTAAATGTGCATAAGTAACAACTTCCAAAATTATTTATCTTGGAAGAACATTTACCCAAAATATGAAGATGCAAATAGTAGGTCAAGCTCCTCTCTACAGTCAGACACACTGCGTGTTACTCCTGGAGCTTGGGATTCCTCCCTCTGCAGCCAGGGCCTCATGTCACCGTGCAATTGCCCCTTCTCTATGTTGGCCACAGACTTCCAGGCTGTGACTTACATGGGCTTATTTCTTAGATTCCTTTAAGAGTCTGTCATGTAAATAACATAACTCTTTAGGAAAGAGAATCCACCCGATCATTTGAAGAGGAGAGGCAGCAATGGCCTTAAGATGTACACTCCATCTGGCCAGTGTGAGCCATAATAACTAATTAAATGAACATCTTGCCATTCATGACCACCCACACTGACCCAAAGTAATTTAGTAAGGTTGGATTACTCAGAATACTTAGAAAAGCTTCATTACATTCCAAATAGGCAGTTTAAGGAAAATGAAATCTTCTCAATGGCTGTGTCCAGTTTTAATTCTGTGAAATGATCTTATCTAATTACAAACCATTTTTGTTCTTCTTTAGTGAAGTATAATTTGCAGGCGGTGAAGTACACACATCATAAATTTGCCAGCTCCCAGATTTTATGTAAGTAAAATCACACAGTATGTACCCGTCTGTGCCTGGCTTCTTTTATTCAATGTTGTAAACAATCCACTTTGAAGCAACAGAATTTTTACCACACTTTTGAAATAGTCTGCCTAGAATTTACTCATTTGTGGGAAGAGGAACTAAAAAAGATTTCAGACTAAGTCATTTTTAAGAGATCGCCTTTTCTCTCATTTTCATCAAGAGGTATTTAATGAAAACCTTTCTGTAAATGTTATGCATCCATCTATCTGTCCATCTCTCACTTTGGTCCAAGAAATAATTTCAAGTTCTTTCTATTGCTGCACTAAAAATTTTCAGTTCTGCGTTCTGGAAAATGCCAGCATTGTTTTGGTACTTAAGAGGGTTGTTGACCAAACTCCCCATAGCCAGCAAGTCTTAACTCTCTACAATGTTCTTTTCCTAGAATTCAGTTTTTTCTTCAGAGAAAGAGGGTTGATTTTGTTTTTATTTTTATTACCCAAATAACATTGTATCAATAATTATAAATAAATTTAGAATTACATCTAGATTCTAAATAATGCAGTTGCACAATTCCAACAAATTAAACTTTCATTCTACTTCTAGGACTTGTGTATATGGATATATATTTATTAATTGACTGTAGTCATAGTGTAATATAATTTTATTTTCAGCTTTTTTTCACTTAACATTATGTCATAACTATTTTTCTACAATAGTATATTTTCTATATTTTCCATATTTATCTTCTTTAAAAAGTGCATATTATGTATTGAATGCAGTACCATAATTTACTTAAGGATTCTCCTGCTATTGGCTGATTTTAATTTTTTATTATTATAAATAACGTGTAATTTCTTTTTTTTAAATATTTATTTATTTATTTGGTTGCACTGAATCTTAGTTGTGGCAGGCAGGCTCCTTAGTTGTGGCTCGTGGGCTCCTTAGTTGTGGCATGTGAACTCTTAGTTGCAGTATGCATGTGGGATCTAGTTCCCTGACCAGGGATCGAACCTGGGCCCCCTGCACTGGGAGCACAGAGTCTTATCCACTGTACCGCCAGGGAAGTCCCAACATGTAATTTCTAAACACCTAAACATATATAAAAAACATTTCATAGTAAACATTTTCATAGATATCATTTTTTCTTCTTTTGGTGTCCATCCTTAGAATTAATTCTCAGAACTTTACTGCAGCAAAATAATTATTGATAGTTTCTACAAAAATATACTTATTTAATCTGCCATAGCAGCATAGGAATATACCAGTTTCATTACACCCTCATCAAAAGTATATTTCATCTACATTTAAACTTTTTAAATACTAGGCAAAGTAATCTTTTAACTTGTTTTTCTTAGATCAGTCCTGATGATCAACATTTTTGTTACTTTTTATTAATAAAGTTAATTTTTTTCTCCTATGAACTATTCACATTCTCTGTCCATTTATATATTATGGTATCCCTATTTTACCAATTCATATGAATTCTTAATATATACAAAAGAGGGTTGTTTTAAAATCATCATTTAGTCATTGTCTCATTGGACATATTATTTTATTCTCTACTTACCAGATAACATGGATTGATTCTTATTTATCTTTCAATATTCTTGCTTATCTAGAAATATTTAGTGTGTGCCTTTTATATGCCAAGAATGTGCTAAGCAAAGAGGATATAGCAGTAAACAAGATAACATGGTGCCTGCTCATATTAGATGTTCAATAAATGTCACTGGATGCTGAAAAAATAAGTGTTATAACAGAATAATGTCACCTACATTTCAGCAAGGTAATTATTGTTGAGTGATTCTCAGGAGTCCTTGAGGAGGTTTCTAAGATTCTCCTACCTGATCAGAATAGTCAGGTGGTTCTTTTCCAAGTTCTATTTTTAAAACTTTTTTCTAAGATATATGTAGTAATAGTACTACTATGTAGAAGTTATCTTTTACTACTTTGTATGACCTGTTTGAACACAAGCTTGCTTGTGGTAACCTAGGAGAGGCACAGTTTGTTTTCATTGTATAGTACTACTCTATGCAGTAGAACTCTTAAAACATAATAAAAATCTTTGTTTTTACAAATTTAAGTTCAATGTTTTCTAAGGCTTTTGATACATTGAAAATAATGTTATGCTGGGCAAGGATATTTATCAAATTACTACAGAGAATAGCTCCTTTGATGAAGCCTACTGAATGAAGCTTCTTTACCTATAGGTTCACCGTGGTGAGATTTTTTTCCATGTGTTTCAAAGGGACTTAGTCCCACCCTAATAATTTAGGCAAATGCTTTTCTTATGTCTTTGTATAAGGAAACATAAAACTCTCAGTTCCATGTCAGAGTGACCAGGTTGAGTTAAGATGTTTGGTTGGAAATAACAGGAGTCAACTCAAGGGGCTTAAGCAAAAAAAAAAAAAAAAAAAAAAGTATATATTCTACATAAGGTTATAGGAGGGTACAGTGTTGAATGCTGAATAGGCACCCTCTCTCTCTCATCTCTGCACTTGTGCTTCATTTTCTCTCTGTAGACTGACTTCGTATCCTTTTCCAGTTCTCCTCGCAAGGTGGAAGATGCCCTCACCTCATCCCCACCCCACCCCCACCTCCATGTTCTAGATCTAGTCACCTAAGGAAAGGTTGAATTGCTCAGTTATAATTTCAGATTTCTTGGGATGAGACTCTGATTGTCCAGCTTGGGTCAGGTGCCCACTCCTGGCCCAGTCAGCTGTGGTCAAGGGGGTGGGATCAAGCTGTATAAACAAGTCTGACTCAGATCCACTCTTGTGATTTTGGGGTTGTAGTGTCTGGAGGCCAAGGGGAGAGGAGGAGCAATAGGAACAGACAGATACCACAAAAGATGTCTCCTGCAATATTTTTGTCAGGCAGACATATTGGTACTGATGGCTGGGTTTTTTTTTTTTTAATTAATTAATTAATTTATTTATTTATTTATTTATTTTTGGCTGTGTTGGGTCTTCGTTTCTGTGCGTGGGCTTCCTTCTAGTTGTGGCAAGCGGGGGCCACTCTTCATCGCGGTGCGCAGGCCTCTCACTGTTGCGGCCTCTCTTGTTGTGGAGCATAAGCTCCAGACGCGCAGGCTCAGTAGTTGTGGCTCACGGGCCTAGTTGCTCCGTGGCATGTGGGATCTTCACTGACCAGGGCTCGAACCAGTGTCTCCTGCATTGGCAGGCAGATTCTCAACCACTGTGCCAACCAGGGAAGCCCATGCTGGTTTTTTAATGAAAGAAAAATAAATATTAAAATTTCTTTGCAGTATTCCACTATCTTTGGGGCTCTTCTTACAACAGCTTGATATATTTTAGTTCACTGAGATGATTGAGGAGAATCTAAGTAATATCAAAGGGTTTTATGTTGCTGTTTGATATTTTTTGTTTGGGACAACACGAGACAGTAACTGAAATTATATTACAACTCTAGTGTTCTCTTCTGAAGTTAAATGTTCTTCCCATGAACAGTGGCATTGTTAGAAGATTAAAACAAAAATACAAAACTCTACCTTCAAACCAGCAAATAATTCTGGTTAGAATTTTGGTAACTTATTAGGGATTTATAAAAAAAAGTTTCCTGAAGTTTGTGTCTTTCAAGTTTAGCCTTGCTTTTAATTTGATGCAGTGTATAGTCTGAATTGATTTGTTTTTGTAATCTGTGTCATAAGCCTTGGGGCAGGGACCAGGTTTTGACATGTAGTTTGGTACTTTATACTGCACTCTCAATGCTTAGAAAATAATGATTAATAGTTAGGTGTTGGGTTTGGGGCACAAAACCCTAACTATAAGTAAAATTAACTTTAAGAGCTATTTTGGTGTATGTTGAAAGTGAGATATGAAAAACTTTTTATGGCTTCTTAGAAGGAGTCGAGAATGTTCCAGTGGCTGAAACATGTTGAAATTTAGAATACATATATGTAATTGCCTGATGAATGTGAATGTCTGATAGTTTTAATGTTAAAAGTTCTAAAAACACTTATACTAGAATTAGTATCACCAAGGTTGGATTAAGAGTTTAGAGGCCCTACACTCATGTGTGAAATTAAAAAACCAACAACACAGACAGCAAAATATAC
This sequence comes from Mesoplodon mirus, assembly GCF_964341445.2. Taxonomy (NCBI): domain Eukaryota; kingdom Metazoa; phylum Chordata; class Mammalia; order Artiodactyla; family Ziphiidae; genus Mesoplodon; species Mesoplodon mirus. Next base: position 43,554,043 of record NC_138990.1, read on the forward strand.
TAAACCTTAAAGTAAACATCAGGAAATCCAATAAGTTCTATGGTTTGTTTGTTTTGTAATTTTGCATGATGACTATTTGAATGACTTTTTAAAAAAACTCTCAAATATTGAAGTATTTCCAAATAGCTGTGTGTGTGTGTGCACGCACAAGCATTGCTAGCACCCTAAGAATGTGCTTAGTTTGCCTTTTGGGTGATTCACAGTAGGTACACCATGTTATTAGAATGTTAAGTAGATTGTGTGGACTTTGGTTCCAATTACCGAAAATTTGGATAGCTAAGTTGGCAACCAAGGAAGCTACACCAAGGGGCAACTCCTTTATGACCACTTCAAGAGAGAAAGCTGGGCCTGGTGTCTTCTGCCTCATGTGGTACAGGCTCAGTTTCATATTTGAGCATAAAAATTTTACCCCAGAGTGGTACTGGTTGAAGAGCAAGTGAGCAGTTGTAGAAGGCCTTGTGTGATGGTTCGTAACTTCTTCACCAAAAGCCCTTTCCACTATTTCCCCTTTAGATTTGGAATATTTTCTCCTAATTAAAAAAATACATTTACTATATAAAATTTGTGGTATGTCAGTGTATAAATAAGATGCCTTTTTAAGAAAGGGAAATTAAGAAAATAAGATAATCTTCAGAGTTAAACTACATAAATACAAAATTGCAGAGAAGAAAATAGACGAAAATTACTTTAAAGAAATGGAATGGCTCCAGATCTGAGCAAATTATGACAGTATATGCTGAGGGCATAATTGGAAGGAAATGGAGATTTGTTAGTCTGGAGAGATTTTTATAAAAGAGCATCTGAGATGAATTTTGGCAGTGTCCATCCAATTACTACTGTCCTGGGAAGAGAAAATCTCACACTTGTGGTGGTCATGGTTTCCTCAGAAAGGCCATGTTTATTGAGGAGAAGAGTACTAATGCCAGGTCGCATTAAACTTAAGCTACTACCTGCCCCTGGTATGATTCCAGTCTAAGTAAACAACATTCTAATCATAATTTGATTCCCTATGTAGTTCACCCCACAGGGAAAAAAATGTGCTAGTCATGCTTAGAATACTATTCTGGCCCATGTGACTGTGATAATTCTCAGCACAAATTAATACATTATCCGAGTTTGTTCATCAACCTCTGTAAATTTGGTTAACGTGAGGGATGATCCCGAATGGGCTGACAAATGGGCTTTTGAAGCCAGCAAGACTGAGAGCCAAGGAACCTCACCAAAGAGTATGGCCTTTAGACTCTTGGAGGGCGGAGGATGTGTCCAACTCATCTCTATCCCCAGTTTGTAGCACAGGGCCTGGCACCCAGTAGAAACTGTGTTCATTTATCTGAACGAGATACTCCTTAATGTTAAAGCCTATTTCATAATTGCAATCTCATTTTATAATTACTCAAAAGTATAATTCACCAATCAGAAATTTTTTTAAAACTTTAAAAAATTTACCTTGGTAATATACATTTTGAAGAAAATATATAAAATAGATATAAGTGAAAAGAAAAAAACTAACCTTCCAAATTCAATTACTTGGAGAAAGCCATTGTTAACATTTTGGTGTATACCCTTTCAGACATTTTTTATGCATAAAGTACATATATGTTTAAATATCTATATTCTTACAAAAATGGTATCTTACCATAATGCAGTTTTGTAGCTTGCCTTTTTTTTTTTAATTAAACTATATGGTGAAAAATCTTCCTGTCAATAAATAGTCTGTGGAATCATTTTTAATGACTGCATAGTATATTCCTTACTATATGGATGTACCATAACTTGAACATTCTCCTATTGTTTATCATTTAAGTTCTGCCCATTTCTTTGTTATTATAAACAACACGCTAAAGAACACATTATTTCTTTAGAATAAATTCCTGGAAGTGATATTGATAAATTAAAGTGTATGCGTGTTTTAAAGCTTTAGATGTATAGCCAAATTGTCCTCTAGAGAAAATGCTTTAAATTATTCATTCACTAGCAGTGTTTGAGAGGGCCCGTTTTCCTACCTTAGGCTTTCTACAACTTAGTATCACTTGACAGCCCTGGAGCTTAGGGCCACTACACAACCCACAGGATCCTTAACAACTAATTGGACCCCCAGATGCAGGTTTTCCAGTCAGCCTCACCATGCTTCTCAATCCCAGCCCTTGTCTCCCCAAATCTAACTCTAGCATCCCCCTTCCTTTCTCCTTCCCTCCTTCCTTTTTCCCTTCCTCACTCCCCACTCCCCTCTTTCCTCCCTTCCTCCCTTCCTTCCTTCCTGTCTTGAAGTTCCTTCAGGGAAGCTGTGAGTGGGCTCTGAGTATGATCACCAGACAAAATAAAGGATGCCCAGTTAAATTCGAATGTTAGGTAAACAACGAATATTGCCTGAACATAGTATAAATAGTTTTTCTACTAAAAAAATTTATTATATATTGTTATCTGAAATTCACATTAAACTGGGCAACCTGTATTTTCATTTGCTAAATCTGGCGAACCTACCTGAGTATTCTTTAATCTAATACCATCTGCCGTAAATCTAGTAAAATTCCTCAAAATATCTGATATTTGGATGCTTCGCTTCTCTGTCTCAATGCTGACACAGATTATTCCTTACATTTCTTCGGTCATTTTGGGTGGGGGGAGGGGAAAGGGGAGGGAAAGGAATCAACCATGTCTTCTCAATCTGCCATCTTTTCCCAGAAGTATAAAAGTTTTATGAAAAATGAAACAAAACAGTGAATTTGAAGGCTATAAAGTAGGAGAACATTCATGACTTATCATTTGGATAAATTGGTTACAAAGCATGTGTTATGATCTCATTTCAGTTTAAAATATAGTACTTTTATTTTAAATTTTATTCAAGTATAGTTGATTTACAGTGTTGTGTTAATTTCTGCTGTACAGCAAAGTGACTCAGTTATACATATATATATTCTTTTTCATATTCTTTTCCATTATGGTTTATCACAGGATATTGAATATAGTTTCATGTGCTATACAGTAGGACCTTGTTGTTTATCCATCCTATATACAATAGTTTGCATCTGCTAATTGCAAACTCCCAATCCTTCCCTCCCCCACCCCCTTCCCCCTTGGCAACCACAAATCTGTTCTCTATGTCTGTGAGTCTGCAGTTTTGTAGATATGTTCACTTGTGTCATATTTTAGATTCCACATATAAGTGATATCATTTGGTATTTATCTTTCTCTTTCTGACTTACTTTGCTTAGTATGATAATCTCTAGGTCCATCCATGTTGCTGCAAATGGCATTATTTCTTTTTAATGGCTGAGTAATATTCCATTGTGTGTGTGTGTGTGTGTGTATATATATATATATATATATATATATATATATATATATATATACCACATCTTCTTTATCCATTCATCTGTCAATGGGCATTTAGGTTGTTTCCATGTCTTGGCTATTGTAAATAGTGCTGCTATGAACATAGGGGTGCCTGTATCTAAAATATACTACTTTTAGGGACTTTCCTGGCAGTCCAGTGGTTAAGACTTTGCCTTCCAATGCAGGGGGTGTAGGTTCAGTCTCTGGTCAGGGAGCTAAGATCCCACATGCCTCATGGCCAAAAATCCAAAACATAAAACAAAAGCAATATTGTAACAAATTCAGTAAAGACTTTAAAAAAAATGGTCCACATCAAAAAAAATCTTTAAAAAATACTACTTTTAAATTATAGTAAAAGAATAATTTTTAATAAGATTCTAAACTCAGACTTCAATTATATTCCTCGTTCTGCCTTTCCAGCAGTTTTACTTGGACAAGTTATTTAGCCTTTCTAAATCTTTTTCTCATCTTTAAAGGGGGCATACATTCTTCTTTGTAAGTTTATTTGAAGTAGTGAGATAACAAGCATGGCACTCTGGCATATCCTAGGCCTTTTCTACCCATACACTGAGTGAGAAAGCACACACAGGACAGTCTTGATGATTGGATTACTCTGTTCAATTTTTGCTTTTTATGACACATTCTAGGGAGTCTTAGATTAAATTTAGCAATATTATTCAATCTAGTTTTGGGTCTGAAAAAATAAAGAGGCTTTAAAATTTTGATACATTCTTTCTAAGTCAAAATGTATGTGTGTGTTTGTATTTACTATATATTCAGTTATATATATATCATCAAGATTAGTTGTGTGTGTAAAAGATTTTTGGATCCTTATCTCCAAATACTCCACCAGCCACCTAGATGGACACCCCACTAGATTGCTGAGAAAAATATATGAATGGAGGATAAGGACATTATTTTTTTTGCAGGCTGGGAATTTGGCCTAATTGTACACCTAATTTGGTGTACAACATAATGATTTGATACACAAATACATTGTGAAATGATTACCACAATAAGGTTAATCTCAGATAGTCCTGATACTTTTTAGGGGAGGGGTGTGCTGAGAACTTTTGAGATGTATTCTCTTAGCAACTTTGAAGTATACAATACAGTATTAGAATAATTTTTTCTTTAACAATCCTGGCAAATCCAGCCAAAGCTACCTCAGAGCACCACTTTTTTTTTTAATTAATTTATTTTTGGCTGCGTTGGGTCTTTGTTGCTGCATGCAGGCTTTCTCTAGTTGTGGCGAGCGGGGACTACTCTTTGTTGCAGTGCACGGGCTTCTCATTGTGGTGGCTTCTCTTGTTGCAGAGCACAGGTTCTAGGCATGTGGGCTTCAGTAGTTGTGGCACGTGGGGTCAGGAGTTGTGGCTCGCAGGCTCTAGAGAGCAGGCTCAGTAGTTGTGGCACACGGGCTTAGTTGCTCCGCGGCATGTGGGATCTTCCCGGACCAAGGATCGAACCTGTGTCCCCTGCATTGGCAGGTGGATTCTCAACCACTGCACCACCAGGGAAGTCCCAGAGCACCACTTTTTAAGATGCAAAGATTTAAATAGGAGCCAGGAGGAAAGGACATTCCACATGTAAGCAAGTGCTTTTCATCTTTTGGATCCTTACATTCTTTGCTCCACACTTAGTAATAAAGCCCCCAAACGTCTTTGATCTGTATCATATTTCCTCCCCCAGGGAATGGAGCTGTGTGTGGAAATCCTTGGGCTCCCCCTAACGGGTAAAGTGTGCATCCAAACAGTGACTGGCAGATGGTGTGTGTGTGTGTGTGTGTGTGTGTGTGTGTGTGTGTGTGTGTGTGTGGCGGGTATTGGGGGTGGGTTTGTTGTTGCCTCTGTTGTTTACTGTTAAAGTCAGGAAACCTAGGGTGTTGCTTTCCCTCTCCAAGGAGCTTAGCAGACTATCAGAAATGTCCTGTCTGCACCTGCATGCAGCTGATTCTTCAGTCCTTGCTAGTTCTCCACTTGGGACTCATGAAATGGGTAGTTCAGTCTTTTTACAAGTGTTCCTTTGATGTTCTACCCAGGGAGCCAGAGCTAGTTCAGGACATATCAAGTGCAACCCAAGTGTTTTTCCAAGTATGGACCAGCTGCATAAGGATACCCGAGAGTGTTTTTTAAAAGTGAAGACTTCTGCGTCCCACCCCAAACCTTCTGATTCAGAATTTCTGGGGTTGGGTGTTGGGGAGGAGGGCAGGGAAGGTGAGGCAATTCTTATGCACACTGAGGTTTGAAGATCAGTGCTATACACTACTTGAGAAGGCATTCCCCTATTCTATGTCTCATTTAAAATTATGCTGGGGCTTCCCTGGTGGTGCAGTGGTTAGGAATCTGCCTGCCAGTGCAGGGGACATGGGTTGGAGCCCTGGTCTCGGAAGATCCCACATGCTGCGGAGCAACTAAGCCCGTGTGCCACAACTACTGAGCCTGCACCCTAGAACCCGTGAGCCACAACTACTGAGTCCACATGCCACAACTACTGAAGCCTGTGCGCCTAGACCCTGTGCTCTGCAACAAGAGAAGCCACTGCAATGAGAAGCCCGCACACTGCAACGAAGAGTAGCCCCCACTCGCTGCAACTAGAGAAAGCCTGTGCGCAGCAACGAAGACCCAATGCAGCCAAAAATAAATAAATAAGATAAATAAATTTTTTAAAAATTATGAAAAAAAGTAAAATTATGCTGTATGATGCTGTAATCAGACTCCTCAGGGTTAAATATACAATGAGCACAATATAATAATATTGCATGCCAGTTTTTTACCCTGAAAACAGAACACAGCAAACACCCTTCTCTTATTCAATCTCTTGAATTTAAATTCTCAAATACGTAGAAAATGCTTTCCTCTTCCCTTTTTAAATCTTATCCTGTTCAGTCTAGATAAAGGAGTCTTATTCACTCCTTCAGCTGTGGCAAAGTTGGGTTAATTCAGTCCAAGTCTCAAGTGTTCCAGGGAGCTATGAGGAACAGGCCTTCTCACCAAATTTAGGAAGCCTAACTAACTGTGAATAAATATGATTGCTTAAAATCTAACCACAGTTTCTCTTTAGAAGGATAGTTAAAATGCAAATTTGTAAGTTTCACTCTAAAAATTCTGGTTTGGTAGATCTTGGTTGGAGCCAGGAATCTGCATTTTACCAAGTATCCTAAGGTAACTCTGATGCCAGTGATCCTCAGACTATATTTTAAGAAACTCTACCTTGTATGCCAGAGTTTCCCAAACAAGTATAGTATTGCCAGAATATTTTACAACAAACTCCTATGTGAATCTTAAATTATAGTTCTAATCAAGTATTTAATGTTAATCTGGAGAAAAGCAGTAGTCTTGGGATAATAAATAATGGCACAGAGACCATAATTTCACCCTTTTCTCTATTTTACATAGGTTTTACTTTTATCATGGTAAAATATACACAACATAATATTTGCCATTTTAACCATTTTAAAGTACAATTTAGTGGCATTAATTACATTCTCAGTGTTGTGCAATCACCACCACAATCTATTTTCAAAACATTTTCATTACCTCGAACAAAAAATCTGTACCCGTTATGCAATAACTCATTATCCTCCCCATTTCCTCAAACCCTGGTAATTTCTAATCTACTTTCTGTCTCTGAATTTGCTTATTCTAGGTATTTCATATAAGTGGAATCATTCAGCATTTTCCCTTTTGTGGCTGGATTATTTTACTTAGCATAATGTTTTCAAGGTTCTTTCATGTTGTAGCATGTATCAGAACGTCATTCATTTTCATGGCTAAATAATATTCATATATACATATATATACATATATACATATATATATATATCACAATTTGATTATCCTTTCATCTATTGATGGATATTTAGGTTGTTTCCACCTTGTGGCTATTGTGAATAATGCTGCAATGAACACTGGCATACTAGAATCTGTTTGAGTCCCTGTTTTCAATTCTTTTGAGTATATAACCAAAAGTAGAACTACAGGGTCACATAACTTTTTGAGGACCAGCAAACTCTTTTTCACAATGACTGCACCATTTTATACTCCCACCAGCAATGTAAAGGAGTGCCAATTTCTCCACATTCTTGCCAACACTTGTCATTTTCTCTTTTTTTGATAGTTACCATCCTAATGGATGTGATGTGATATCTCATTGTAGTTTTCATTTGCATTTCCCTAATGATTAGTGATGTCGAGCATCTTTTCATGTGCTTTGGCCATTTGTATATGTTCTTTGGAGAAATGTCTATGCAAGACCTGTGCCCATTTTTGAATCGGGGTTTTTGTTTTTGTCATCGTTGAGTTATAGGAGTTCTGTATATATTCTGGATATTAATCCCTTATCAGATGTAGTTTTGCAAATATTTTCCCCCATTCAATGGGTTGCCTTTTAACTATGTTGATATTTCTTTTGATACACAACATTTTAAAATTTTCATAAAATCCAATTTGTCTATTTTTTATTTTGTTGCCTTTGGTGTCATAGCCAATAAATCACTGCCAAATTCAATATTGTGAAGCTTTTGCCTGTTCCCTTCTAAGAGTTTTATAGTCTGACGTCTTACATTTATGTCTTTCACTCATTTTGAGTTAATTTTTGTATATGGTGTTAAGTACAGTTTCAACTTCATTCTTTTGCATGTGGGTGTCCAGTTATTCCCAGCACAATTTGTTGAAAAGACTGTCTTTCCCCATTGAATGGTCTTGGCACCCTTGTCAAAAATCACTTGATCTTATAAGTGAGGATTATTTCTGGGCTCTCTTCAATTCCATTGGTCTTTATGCAGTACCACATTATTTTGATTACTGTAGCTTTGTAGTATGTTTCAAAATCATGAATTTGTGAGTCTTTCAGCTTTATTCTTTTTCAAGATTTCTTTGGTTATGTAGGGCCCTTTGAGATTCCAAATGAATTTTAGGGTGGGTTTTTTTAACAATAATATTTTTATTTATAATGATCACATAAATGTCCATCCACTGATAGGGAGAGATGTTTATGATCTATTAATTGACAAGATCAGAATACAGAAAAGTATTTGTAACATGATCAAGTTTTGTTTCTGAATTGATGGTTAGAAAGAGAACTATAAAGCCTGAAATGTAGAATGTTTTTTTTTTATTTTGCAGAAAAAATGCCATTGGGATTTTGATAGGGATGGCACTGAATCTATAGATCACTTTGGGTAATATTGACATTTTAACAATATTAAGTCTTCCAATCCATGAACATAGGTTATTTCCATTTACTTACGTCTTTAATTTCTTTCAGTAATGTTTTGTGGTGTTCATTGTACAAGTCTTTCACCTCCTTGGTTAAGTTAGTTTCTAAGTATTTTATTCTTTTTGATGCTGTTAAAAATGGGATTGTTTGTGGGGTTTTTTTTCAGATTATTCATTGTTAGTGTATAGAAATGCAACTGATTTTTGTGTGTTGACATTGTATGCTGCTACTTTGTTGAATTTGTTTATTAATTATTAACAGTTTCTTTGTGGAGTCTTTAGGGTTTCTACGTATAAGATCATATCATCTGCAAAGAGATAATTTTACTTCTTCCTTTCCAGTATGGATGCCTTTTATTTCTTCTTGCCTAATTCCTCTGGCTAGAACTTACAGTACTATGTTGAACAGAAATGGCAAAAGCAGTTGTCTTTGTCTTTTTCCTGGTCTTAAAGGAAAAGTTTTCGGTCTTTCACCGTTAAGTATGATATTCACTATGTGTTTTCATATGTGGTTTTTATTATGTGAAGTTAATTTCCTTTTATTCCTAGTTCATTGAGTGTTTTTATCATGAAGGGGTATTGAATTTTGTCAAATGCTTTTTCTGCATCAATTGAGATGCTTATGTGACTTTTCTTCTTCATTCTGTTAATATGGCGTATTACACTGATTGATTTTCATATGTTGAAACAACTTTGCATTGCAGGAATAAATTCCACTTACTCATGGTGTATAATCCTTTTGATATTTTGCTGAATTTGGTTTGCTAGTATTTTGTTGAGGATATTTGTTCATAAGGGATATTGGTCTGTAGTTTTATTTTCTTGCAGTGTCTGTCTGGCTTTGGTATCTGGGTAATGCTGACCTCATAGAATGAGTTAGGAAGTTTTCCTTCATCTTCAGTTTTTTGGAAAAGTTTGAGAAGTATTGGTATTAATTCTTCCTTAAATGTTTGGTAGAATTCACCAATGAAACCATCAGGTCTAGGGCTTTTCTTTGTCAGATATTTGATTACTGATTCACCATCCCTACTATAGGTCTATTCAGATTTTCTATTTCCTTGTGATTCAGTCTTGGTTGATTTGTGTTTGTAGGAATTTGTCCATATCATTCAGGTTATCCAAATTGTTGGCATACAGTTGCTCATAGTGTTCTCTTATAATCCTTTTTATTTCTGTAGAATTGGTGATATTCCCATTTTCATTTCAGATTTTAGTCATTTCAATCTTCTTTTTTTCCTAGTCCATTAGCTAATGGTTTGCCAATTTTGTTGAGTTTTGAAAGGACGAACTTTTATTTTCATTAATTTTCTCTATTTTTCTATTCTTCATTTATCTTTGCTCTAAATCTTTGTTATTTCCTTTCTTCTGCTAGCTTAGGATTTAGTTCTTCTTTTTCTAGTTCCTTAAATTGTAGAGTTAGGTTACTGATTTGAGGTCTTGTTTTTTTCTCCTTTAGCAGTGCTTTCACTACATCCTACAAGTTTTGGTATGTTGTGTTTTTATTGTCATTCTTTTCTAAGTATTTTCTAATTTCCCTTGTGATTTCTTCTTTGTTATCTTGGTTTTTTAAGAGTGTATTATTTAATTTCCACAAATTTGTGAATTTTCCAGTTTTATTTTTGATAATCCTATTATAGTTAGAAAAGATACTTTATATGATATCAATCTTTTAAAATCTATTGAGACTTAATTTGTAATCTAACATAAAAAAATGCACTTTCCACTTGCCCCTTCAGACCTAGGGGTGGAGATAGCCCCCATGTACTTCACCATCCCTTACTGGTTCTTTTAATCCTGCCCACACCTCTGTAAATAGTTTCTTATTAAATTCTATTCAATTCTTCTTTGAGTGTGCCAGTCTGTTTTCTGCCAGAACTCTGACAGCTTCATCACTGTTCATGTTCTCCCTTTACTGTGTTTATTCATTTCAAGAATTTAATCTCATTTTAGCAGAGTTTCTAGAAGCAACAGAAATAAGTGCCATATGTTCAATCTGCTGTATTTAACTGTTAAATATCCTTTTCCCACTATCTTTTCCTATGCAGAAGTATCTGACTCTATTTTCTTTGATATACTAATTTCTCTCCAGTACCTAAAGCAGAAGACTGGAGGCCTTAATCTATGGTTAAATTGAAAAGACAGGTCCCAATTCAGGGACAAGCACAGTGGTAGGCAAAGCAGAAGCACCATACTATAAAGAGTGACAAAGTCCATATGGTGAAGGGTGACCCTGCACTCATTCTCTTGAGCTTCTCAACACCAAAAAAAGCTGAAAGCCAGAAGGCCCATAGCTCTGTCCCCATGTACCCACCAATCAGAAGGTTCAAGGTTTTTTCACTGGAGAAAGTGAATAGCTCTAAAGAAAATTTTAAAATGCATGCTCAGTCATTCCACAGTGAAGCTTACCAGGCAAAAGTCTGGCACACTTAAATCTTTTTTTTAAATTAATTTATATTTTAAACATTTATTAAAGTATAGTTGATTTACAATGTTGTGTTAATTTCTACTGTATAGCAGAGTGATTCAGTTATACATATATATACATTATTGTCCATATTCTTATCCATTATGGTTTATCATAGGATACTGAATATAGTTCCATGTGCTATACAGTAGGACCTTTTTGTTTATCCATTCTCTATATAGTAGTTTTCATCTGCTAATCCCAAACTCCCAATCCATCCCTCCCCCATCCCCTCTCCCGTTGGCAACCACAGATCTGTTCCTCTATGTCTGTGAGTCTGTTTCTGTTTCATAGATAAGTTCATTTGTGTCATATTTTAGATTTCACATACAAGTGATATCATATGGTATATGTCTTTCTCTTTCTGACTTACTTCACTTAGTATGATAATCTCTAGGTCCATCCATGTTGCAAGACCCAGCTCTACCTACAAGAGGGCAGGCACCAGTCCCTCCCACCAGGAAGCCTACACAAGCCCCTGGACCAACCTCACCCACCAGGGAGCCAACACCAGAAACAAGAGGAACTACAATCCTGCAGCCTGTGGAAAGGAGGCCACAAACACAGAAAGTTAGACAAGTTAGACAAAATGAGATGACAGAGAAATATATTGCAAATGAAGGAACAAGATAAAAACCCACAAGAACAACTAAATGAAGAGGAGATAGGCAACATACTTGAAAAAGAATTCAGAGTAATGATAGTAAAGATGCTCCAAAATCTCAGAAAGAGTGGAGGCACAGACTGAGAAGATACAAGAAATGTTTAACAAGGAGCTAGAAGATTTAAAGAACAAACAAAACACTACATGTATGAACACTACAATAACTGAAATGAAAAATACACTAGAGGGAATCAATAGCAAAATAACTGAGGCAGAAGGACGAATAAGTGAGCTGGAAGACAGAGTGTTGGAAATCACTGCCACAGAACAGAATAAAGAAAAAATAATGAAAAGAAATGAGGACAATCTCAGAGACCTCTGGGACAATATTAAATGCACCAACATTCTCATTATAGGGGTCCCAGAAGGAGAGGAGAAAGAGAAAGGGCCTGAGAAAATATTTGAAGATGTTATAGCTGAAAACTTCCCTAACATGAGAAAGGAAACACTCAAGTCCAGGAAGTACAGAGAATCCCATACAGGATACTCAAATCTTTGAATCAATGTTTTAGTGCCTTATTTAAAAATATGAATGGACAACAAAAGTGTACTAGGTATTTGAAAAAGACTTAAGAGAGACAAAGACAACCAAAAATAAATGCACAAACAAGCCATAGTGAAAATTCAAAGAAAGGAGAGGCAATTCAGAGCTCAGAAAAAAAACAAAACAAAACGAAGAACATTGGATTAGTCTGGAGAAAAAAATGAAGCAGTGCTTTAAAATTCTGAAGAAAAATGATTTCCAATCTAAAATTCTATACCTAGTCATATTATCACTCTGATAAGAAGGGTAAAATAATGACACTTTTATTCAGGAACACTGAATGATGTGAAAAAGGAAGAAGCCAAGAAAAAGAAAGACACTGGATCCAGGAAACAGAAGATCTGACATATAAACAAGGGGAAAAGAATTCCCAGGATTTTAGTGATGGGAAGTTTCAGGATGACAGCTGGGCAGTAGGCCTAGTGAGTGACCAGTACAGTTAAGAGAATAAAGGCAGAGGGCTCCAAGAGGGATACTTCCAGGGAGAAAACTACTTGTAGATTATCTGATGTATTTTAATGTATTCAGGGGACTTCCCTGGTGGTCCAGTGGTTAACACTCTGTGCTTCCACTTTAGGGGGCATGGGTTTGATCCCTTGTCAGGGAACTAAGATCCCACAAGCCACATGGCCAAAAATAAATAAATTAATGTATTCAGAAATTATTTTTAGTTCTATTGGATAGTTTGGAGTTGAATTAGTGAGTTTGACTTGGGAAATAAGCAAACAAGTAACCAAAAGACCCCAAGGCAATTATCAATACTGGGAAGAACATAAAGTTGTTCAAGTATGAAATGTTATCATAGTATACACTATCACACAGCTGTGAATAATAGAAAGTAATCATAATAATATAAATAATAACATTTATTTAAACAAAAATGCCAATGTAACTAATTTGGTAAATGGGAATGAGGAAGTATATGTGAGCAAATATATTTGAGGGAGATGACTTAAGAGAACTAAATCTTCATTTACCATAACAGCAAGTCAATAGGTAATAGCTAACATAAAAAAATAAAGAAATGGCAATGTAAGCACATAAGTTATATAAATGGAGATAAAACCAGAAGAAAGAGCCAAAAAAATTTAAAGAAATTGCTTAAGAGGAGTGGGAATTTGGGAATAAAGCTCAAAGGGGCAGACTTCTGCTATTTTCCACTGTAAACTCACAGTTCTCTTTAATTTTTTTAAACAGATACATGGGTTTGTCTCATAAAAACAAAAAATGAGAAGAAAAACAGGGGACTTCCCTGGTGGTCCAGTGGTAAAGAATCCGCCTTACAATGCAGGGGATGCAGGTTCGATCCCTGGTCGGAGATCAAAGATCCCACATGCCACGGGGCAGCTAAGCCCGCATGCCACAACTACTGAGCTTGTGTGTCTCAACGAGAGCCCACGTGCCTCAAACTACAAACCCCATGTGCCCTGGAGCCTGCACACCACAACCAGAGAAGAGAAAAGCCTGCACACCACAACTAGAGAGGAGCCTGAGCTCCACAATGAAGAGCTCTCGCACTGCAGTGAAAGATCCCACATGCCTCAATGAAGATCCCATGTGCCACAACTAAGACCCAATGCAGACAAAAATAATAAATAGAAGAAAGAAAGAAAAGAAAAAAAGAAAAGATAAACATATCACATAGGTCAGGGGACCCCAACCCCCAGGCCATGGACTGGTACCAGGCTGCAGCCTGTTAGGAACTGGGCTGCATAGCAGGAGGTGAGCATCAGGTGAGCGAGGGAAGCTTCATCTGCCGCTCCCCGTCACTCCCCATCACTTGCATTACCACCTGAACCATCCCCTGCCCCCCCACCTCCCCCCCAGCCCGTGCATGGAAAGATTGTCTTCCATGAAACCAGCCCCTGGTGCCAAAAAGGTTGGGGACTGTTGACATAGGTGGTCTGAGGACCTGAATAATTGTCACATAGCAATATTCCTCTATCTCTTCCCCCCACCTCTGTTCCTTGTAAAGAGTTCTCGGAATCTATGTGGTATTTCACAAGTGTTCTGTGAATTTGTTCTCTTGGCTGCCTTGAAGTTTCTGTTCTTGCTGTCTTTTTTCAAAGGCGAACTAAGAGCCACACCCCTGCTGGCTGCTGACTCTCACTGGTTTCTGTCCCCAGGCTGCTGCGATTCCCAGTGTCAAATTGTTGGTGTTTGTGCCAGCAATACTACTACTTGTCACTGCTGAAGCTGCTGGCTCCAAGGCTGTCAACATTTTATACCCTACTGCCCCCACACACTTGTGTTTTCCTAAATGGGAGAAATTTCTCTCAATTTGCAAAATCGGGAATCAGTATTCTCTCTTGAGTATCTGCTTTTATCTTTTATCTTATGAATACTGTGGACATGCAACTAACTTTTCTTTCTGGGGGCTGGCTTCTAGGAAAGTTCTTAGCTAAATCTACTTGTAATTCTAGAGGGTGGAGAGGATCTTATGGTTTGTATGTTTGTTTATTACTTTTAAGTGACTTTTGGACTTTGTTTTAATCTTACGTTTTCACTTGTCTTTTATTCATTCATTCATTCATTCAATACTGTATTTATTTTGGTAAGGTGACTAATATCCTTTTTTTGGAAATGAGAATATATAAAACATGGAATAAATAAGTGACAAAAATTTTTAGATTAAAAAAATTTCCCCTTATTAAAATCTCTTTATCTTAGGAATCAGGACTGAATGCATGGTAGCACTCTTGATTACTGTAGCTTTATAGCAAATCTTAAGATTGGATAGTGCATTTCCTTCAGATTCTTCTATTTCAACATTGGTTTCATCATTTAATTCCTTTGTCTTTCCAATAAATTTTAGAATTGGCTTGTCTATATTTATAAAACTTCCACTAGAATTTTTTAAATAACACCTTTACTGAGATATAATTCACACACTATAAAATTCAACCTTTTAAAATGTACCTTTCAGTGGCTTTTTATATATTCACAGAATTGTATAACCATCATCACTATCTAATTCCAGAATATTTTTATCACCTGAGAAAGAAAGCCCATACCCATTAGAAGTCACTCATTCAATCAGTTGAAGACCTTAGGAAAGAAAAGCTTGAGTCCCTGGAGGAAGAGAGAATTCTGCCTTGGACTCAAGCCTACAACATCAGCTCTTCTCTCAATGTCTAGCCTGCTGGCCAGCTTTGAACTTGCCAGGCCCCACAGTCATGTGAGCCAGTTCCTACTCTGGAGAGCCCTGACTAATACAGATTTTGAAATCATACAATATGTGCCTTTTCTGTCTGACTTTTTCATTTAGTGTAATATTTTCAAGGTTCATCCATGTTCTAGCATGAATCCATTCTTCGTTCCTTTTTATGGCTGAATAATATTCTATTGTATAGCTATATCACATTTTGTTTATCCATTCACTAGTTGATGGACATTTGGGTTGTTCCCACTTCTGTCAATTATGAATAATGATGCTGTGAACATTTGTGTACAAGTTTTTTGGGGGGCAGGTTTCAGTGTTCTGTGAATTTGTTCTCTTGGCTGCCTTGAAGTTTCTGTTCTTGGATTTTTTTTTCTGTTCTTGGATTTCTCTTCAATATGTGGCCACACCATCTTACATTCCTCTCAGCATTGTATAAAAGTGCTCTAATTTCTCCACATCCTCACCAATACTTATTAGTGCCTGTCTCTTTTATTATTGCCATCAGAGGGGGTGTGAAGTGGTACCTCATTGTGATTTTTATTTGCATTTCCTTGATGGCTAGTGATGTTGAAAATTTTTCCTATTTATGTTTAGAGTCATCAAAGGACTGCTTCATGCATTCTGTCCATTTTATAGCTGCATTCAGTGGGAAAGGTTGGAAATATGCTTACTTCATTTTACCTGAAAACAGAAACTTGTTAGTTTTCGATTCTTAGAACAAGAGTATCTTTACATTTTCTAATATTATTGCTGGTGAATATAAATACAATTGATCTTTTGATGTTCATGTGGTTTCCTGCAAACTTGCTAAACTCTCTTTAATTCTAGTGTTTTACCATCTGCAGATAATAAAGTTTTGTTTCTGTCTTTCCAATCCTTATTTGTTTATTTATTTTACATGATTGTATTGGCTAAGAACTCCAGAACAAAAAGGTAAATTAGAAATGATGATATGACAACCCTATTTTCTTCCTGGCCAGCCCCTACCTTGAATCATCTTGTTAGCATAAACTACCTAGGGGCCCACCATGGGTCACCTTGTTAGCATAAATGTCAGGTGTGGTCCAAGGGACCCACCATGAATAACAGAGACACTTTTGCCACTTGGAAAATTCCAAGAGTGTAGAAGTTATCTCCCAGAGCTAGGACAAAGGCCAGACCTCTCTTTGGAGGTCAGATTCTTTACTACACAGTGGCATGAGGATTAAATAACTAATTACATGTAAAGCTCTTAAAATATGACCTGGAACATAGTAAATTCTCAGTAACTGTTAGTTACTACTATTACTATTACTGTTGTTATTAATCCTTGCCTCTTTTATTTTTGGTCTTTGACTTCTAAGAGAGCCTTGTTACCATTTTAACTTTTACTTTTGTCTATCCAACCGCCTTTGCTTTCCTAGTTTCCCTTCCTATTACATCTCACATAAGGAGGACATTGCTTGACCGAGAGAGGGAAGGAAAGTGTAGAAATCAAGCTAATGTCTTTCTCCCTTCTCCCAACAATCCCTGCCTCTTCCATTCTAAACCAGCATCCTCCTTCCCTTCTTAACAGCTCTCTTTCCTTCACTCCTAAACTGGAAGATCTTGACACCATGAACCCAAATTCTTGCATAACAATATGCTGGTACTGGTCCCCACTTTAAACAAGCTCCATCCTGTCTCCATAACTCCCATGTATCTGCTTCATCTACCTGTTTAGACCCTCTAGGATCTGATTTTGCAATGAAAAGTTTAGAGATTATTACCAATAGTCTCTCAGCATCTTACCAATAAACAGAACACAGGAAACATTATTAACAAACTTAGCAAAATTTTCTTACTAAAGAATTCTCCTGCTAAAACTCAGGCATGCTAAGTTATATATGAAGAACAAAGCTTTAATGATGTAAGCTCATGTTAATTTTTTGAATAAACTGGTCTTACCCCTTGCCATTGCACCTGAGAAATGGTGTTTCCATATTTTTTTAACTTATGTTACTTAACAAAATGCCTTCATTAAAAAAATGAAGGTCCCGGGCTTCCCTGGTGGCGCAGTGATTGAGAGTCCGCCTGCCAGTGCAGGGGATACGGGTTCGTGCCCCGGTCCTGGAAGATCCCACGTGCCACGGAGCAGCTGACCCCGTGAGTCATGGCCGCTGAGCCTGCGCGTCCCGCGCCTGTGCTCCGCAACGGGAGACGCCACAACAGTGACAGGCCTGCGTACTGAAAAAAAAAAAAAAAAAAAAAAGAAAGTCCTAATAGAGAAATCCTGTGTGACACAAACCAGTTGCATGAGATTTACCTTATCGCTAGTTCACTTATCAAATGTTCTTTTCCAAGGGGCTGGAACTTCTAGTGCATAATTGGTTTTGGTTAAGAAAATCAGAATTCTGAGTAAAAATGATTCCAAGTTGAAATAGGAAATAACTGGTTTTGGTTGTTTAAACAATCATGTCAAGGATTAAGTGACATTAGAGATCATTTAATCCAACTCCTGCCTTTTAAATATAAGGCAACTATCCAAGAATAAACAAAGTTCCATGCTGTGTTTTATGTTTTGAAGCTGTCAGAACCTCTTAAAAAATTAACCACTGCAGGGGGGAGACAGCAGAGGATTTGCTTCTTCAAATGTTGGAAATCACACCATGATTCTCCTATTGTTTTGGGAACAACTACTTGGAAATATTTCAAGGAGTTCATTTTAAGTTCAATCACATCTAAAGTGATGGAATTTATTAGTCACTGAATATCCATGTGCTCCCATGCATTTCCCAGCTCCCTTGTAGTTAAGTGGGTCTATGTGACTAGTTATGACAAATGAGATGTGAGTGGAAGTGACATGTGTCACTTCTGAGACAAAGTGTAGAGAAAAGAGCACTTGTTAGTTCTTGATGCCTCTCTCTTTTCCTGCCATTACAACAGTAGAAGCTAAATGTCGAGATGGTGTAACCAAAAGATGGGAATAGCCTGGATGTCAGGTGTGCTTAGAAGGGAGATGTCCAGAAGAGCCACGGTACCTGCAGCTAACTTCATGTAAGTGAAAAATAAACGTTAATGGGTTAAACCAATAAAAGTTTGGGATTATTTAATTCTGCAGCATAACTAATCTATCCTGGTTAACACATTAACAATACTATCTTACATTAGCTATGTTTTAACTTGCCATAATTATCTGAAACATAATTTATAATCTTTGACATTCATACAGATTTGAAACCTTAATATTTGTATGTATCTCTTAGTTTAAAAAATGATGGCAAGCGAATTCTTATTTTTTCATGTTGAGTGAGAAGACAGCCCAATAGAAGACTATATCACCTATGATTAGTATAAAACATGGTCAAATTTAATCTTATTTAACATCTTGATTAAATCTGAATAATTAGGTAACCAAAAAAATTTTTATTTAGTTTATAAGGTTGCAATTTGCTATATATATCAGCACAGACTAAGCCATTTTGGAGGACAGCACAAAAGTTCTTTTAGGACTACATGATATATTTTTCCTTTAATGTTTTCCTTTAATTTCCTTAAAGAGATGGATGGATTAATTTTAATTTGCTTCCACAAAATTGAGAGCCAAAAGATAGGTAATTTGCTCTAAGCCATACAAATGAATGGAGAAGGTAATACCAGAACCCAACTTTCATTGTTTCCACTCAGTATATGCTTCCTCAAAAAGATACAGGATGGTAAGTAGGAAGAGATGAAAAAGTAGAGGGTACACTTCTACTTCCGGGAATGATGAGTTAAGTAATTTAGACAAATCCTCCATTGAAGACATCTAGAATGCTGAACAAGACATAACATCATCTTTCTAGAAATAGCAAATTAACAAATAGTGAGAAATTCCTAGGCTAAGGTCCTGGAGAAGATGAAAATCCACAGAGATGTGCCTGGAAGTGGTGCCATTTTGTTCTGAGGATGTTTAGTAATACAGAACAGGGAGTTAAGAGACTTAACTGCCTTTGGGGCTAGGAAGACAAAAGTTGGAGTCCATGGCCCACCACAGTAAGGGCCCTGCACCTTGAGTTGAGACTAGAAGGACGGACACTAGAAATAAGGGTGAATTGTACTGCAGTCTGCTTTTGAGTCATCTGTGCAGCCCAGAAAATGTCAAGCTGTGAAATTGGATTAGGGTAATCTTGGATTGTTGGTGCCTCCAACTGCCTGGCAGAAGCAATGGAAATTCTCTTTGGAGAAAGAGAACATCACTGTAGGCCTCAAATTATTTTTACAAATAATTAAAAATAAAATTGTCAGGACACAGTAAAAAAGAACCAGGTATACAAGATGAAAAATGCCATGAACAAGAAAAATAAAATATAACAGACTACTAAAAACAGATCCTCAGGGATTCCAGATACAGATTGTAAAGCAGCTATGCTTATCAAAGTGAAGTAGATAAAAGGGAAGCTTGAATATTTTAGTAGAGAACTGTACAGAATTTTAAAAAAGTAACACATCAGAGTTGAAACAGAACCAAATAGAATTTCTAATAGTAAAAAATAGAGTAACCTAAATGAAATCAGTGAATGAATTTAAGGACAAATTAGATACAGTTAAGAAAGAATTAGTGTACACGAAGACAAAAGAAACCACCCAGAATGAAGCACAAAGAGAAAAAACAATGGAAGAAGAAAAGAGAGCAGAATGAAAATATCTAACTTGTTTAATTGGAGTTTTAAAAGAAGTAAGAGACAATGGGACAGAAGCAACATTTAATGAGATAATGGCTGGGAATCTTTCAGCTCTAGACCTCAACCTACGAATTCAAGAAGCCTGGTGAATCACAAGAAGACTTGTAAAAAGAAAGCCACACATAGTCACATCATAGGGAAACCAAGAAAACCAAAGGCAATGAGAAACTATTAAGAGCAGCTTAAGTTGCTGCTCTTAATAGCAGCAACTTAAGACAGTTGACTGTCAAAGAAGCAATAGTTAGACTGATTGCTGAATTCTTAGCAGCAATCACTGAAGCCAAAAGATTGAGTAATGATACCTTTAATGTGCTGAGCTAAATAGCTGCCAACCCAGAATTATATACTTAGTGAAAATATCCCTAAAATGCTGTGTGAAAATAGCCTCAAGTCAGTAATTAAAAGTTTTCCCTTCTGGTACCTGCTGCAAGTACACACCTGTGGGTACTGCTCTGCTTGTTCTTACTCACCTCCGGCCTATAAGCTCTGTGCTCTTTGTAACTCTGCAAGGAGCTGCGAGAGAGGTGAGAACAGGAGTGAGGTAGGAAGGCAAGATGAGGAGTTAGAAAGTTCTTACTTGGCTAACATTTTTGTAAGATGGCTTCACATCCTCTAGGGCCAGTAAATGTTTGAAAACTGGCTCTCCCACAGGCAATTTCCAGAATCCCTCATAAATATTGAGTTGTCCATATTTTTCTTACTGCTTTGTAAGTTTTTTATACATTCTAGATACAAGCCTCTTTTCAATAATATATGGTACAAATGTAATTTTCCATTCTGTGGCTTACCTTTCCATCCTCTTAATGGTGTCTTTTGGTAAGTAGAAGTTATTACTTTTAACAAAGCCTAATTTATCATTCTTTTCCTTCTGGTGAGTGGATATTTTCTTATTTGCAAAGAAGTTCCCCTTTGTCTCTTTTAACAGCAAGGCCAACCCTTTTTCCTCAGTAGCATAAAACCCAAATTTAACTGTGTGATGTTGAACAGAACTTGGTAGCCTAACCAACAGCCATTTCCCATTTCTTCCCTGCTTACAAAACAGAATTGATGGGAGAAAAGATTAGGGGAAACGTGTACCCTAAAAACATAGGTTGTTTGGTCAAAGCACCCCACACCTGACCCACTCAATCATAATTCTGGGACTAGAGTTTAGATGTGTGCAATTTTAAGAAGTTCCCCTGGATGTTTTGGTTGTATCTTAATAAAGATTACAAAGAAAAAAAAAAAACCCCTCAAGTTTCAGGAATGTGATGGAAGGAAGGAGAGAATTTCACGCAGGGGTTGGAAAATAGACAGTCCAGGGAGGATAAAGATTAAGAAGGGCACAAACTTCCAGCTCTAAGATGAAGAAGTTCTGAGGATCTAATGTACAGTGTGGTGGCTATAATTAACGGTACTGTATTATACACTTGAAAGTTGTTGAGAGTGGATCTTAAATGTTCTCACCACACACACAAAAAGATAGTTATGTGAGGGAATGGTGGTGTTAACTAACCTTACTGTGGTAATCATTTTGAAATATATACATGTATTAAATCATCACGTTGTACACCTTAAACTTGCTTGTTATATGTCAATAGTATCTCAATATAAAGCTGGGAAAAAAATGCAAGGCATATGCAAAAACTAACAAGAAAGATATGGGCTACAAATATACCAATGGTACCAAGCAATTCAAAGCAATTCAAATTTTAATTTTGTAGGCATTTATACAAGAATGAGGATTCTAAAAAATACATGGAGATTCTTTGCACGTTTGCAGAAAAATTATCTAATAAATTATCTAATTTTTAAAAGATTAAGAAAAATGTGTTGGATTTAGTTGGAATCTTCAGTCATTAGTAAACTAAGAACACTTTTAGTATAGAGGTGTGGTGCAGAATTTGGGTTACATGATGTTAAAGATAGGGAATAAGGAGTCAGAAAGCAAAGAACAGGTATATACTAAATATTTAAGCAGAGAAGATGGTAATAAAATGTTTTGCAGAGTCGTACACAAAACATTTTTCAGTTTTAAGATTTGAGATCCAGGGGAATTCCCTGGCGGTCCAGTGGTTAGGACCTGGGCCCTTTGGTTTGGGAACTAAGATTCTGCAGGATGTGTGACGCGTGGTGTAGCCAAAAAAAAAAAAGAAAAGAAAAGAAAAGAAAAAGGAAAAGAAAAATAAAAAGCTTGAGATCCAAGACCATTAAAATCCTTGAATCTTAGAGCTAAGAGGAACCTTAAAGGTCATCTAGTCGAATTCCGTTTGATACTTAAGTTTTCTTTACAAAGTCCTGTCATTCTGTCTATACTCAAGCTCCTTTGTCGGGGAGGTCTGCAGTGTCTCCGCATGGCTTTGAGTGAGGGTTTTTCCTTGTCCACTTTCCTCCTCAGAGTTTACTGATTGTCATATTTGAAACAGGAGGACAGGTGTCAGCTGTGACAGAATGTCATCTCAGTAATTTATTTAATAGCTTTCCAAAGGAAATGATAAAAAAGGGTCTGGCTTGAATTTTATTTTCCAAGGGCGAACACTGGATCAAACTTAAATAAATAGGACAGTGTAAGAAACAGTGGTTCGTCAAGAATGAAGTTTTGAAGGTCAGTCCTTTGTTTTATTTATTTAGTCCTTTGTTTTAGACTTTGTGAGGAAAGTTTAACTCTGTGGTATTTATTATGGCAATCCCAAGTCAGAAATTTGAGGAGGAGCCATATCATTTAGGAATGGCTTTGGCTGAAAGAAACAGAATATCCGACTAAAACTGCTCAGACCACATGACCCATAATATGCCACTTAAGAAAACGTGTGAAAGCAGGTGATGACTGGGGTGCTCAGCAGCTGGATGACGTTCGGGCACAAGGGCTGTTCCCTTGTCCTGCCCGTTCTGGCCACCAGATGGCGCAGCTGCTCTACACAGTGTATCCTCAGAGCGCCGAGTCCCAAGCAGGAAGGAAGGAGACAAGCAAAAGGGCTTTCTCTTTCTCTTACGTCTCCCTAAGCAGGAAGAAACATTGAGGCTCCCAGCAAACGTCTTGGGCCTGAATTTGACCTCATGCCCATCGCTAGACTCACAAAAGGGAAGTGAGAGTGACATGATTTGCTTAGGCTCTGAAAATGGGCACATCATTGCCCATCGAAATAGGGCTTTTATTTTGTGTATGTAATTATTATTATTTTTTTAAGCCAGAAAGAAGTGGGCAATAGCTGCTGGGTAGGCTACTAATAGCCTTGCCAGAGGAGCTCAGGAGAAATTATACACGCTAAATCCACCCGGCCCTGTGCCAAGGCAGGATAATGCCTCTTCAGAAACTAGTAAAATGTTTTTCTTCCTCTGATAATTATTCATTCTCTTCAGTGACTTAGAAAAACTTCTTGGACTACATTTCTTGCCATTAAGTACTTGATGAATATAGAAACTGACTGTAAAACTATTTTTAAAAGTCACTCTGCTTCTAACCCAAACTTCTTACTCTAGCTCTTAGCACTACACGAAATGTACAAATCACCTCCAGTTTACATATTATAGAAGAGCCTTGGGCTTCCCTGGTGGCGCAGTGGTTGAGAGTCTGCCTGGTGATGCAGGGGACACGGGTTCGTGCCCCGGTCCAGGAAGATCCCACGTGCTGTGGAGCGGCTAGGCCTGTGAGCCATGGCTGCTGGGCCTGCGCGTCCGGAGCCTGTGCTCCACAGCAGGAGAGGCCACAGCAGTGAGAGGCCCACGTACCACAAAAAAAAAAAAAGAAGAGCCTTACATGGAAAAGAATAAATCATTTTCAAATTAGACATTCCATCTAGAACTGAGTAGCTGATTCCCAGCACTGTCTTTTATTTCTGACATGCTTTTACATGAGAGTAATCTTCTACTTGCAGTAATTTTCAGGATAAAATTTTCTTCTCAAAGCTCATTTTATGAAGTGTTTTTTGTTTTTTTTAGTTTTGAAGAATAAAGCAATTATTCTTGAGTTTTGAAATTGCACGTCAAGTCCAGGAACATGAATTATTCTTTATTTTTGAAATTGCATATCAAGTCCAGAAACACTGACTTTTTAATTTAAAATATTAATGTCAAGTGATGGCTGTAAACATCTCCTATTTTCACCCTCATTCTCTCAGTGTGCCTCTCTTTCTTGGTAGATCCTCATTCCTACTGGATTTCCATGGCACACCAATTATCTCAGGCTACCGCTGTTTACTGACAGCTGTTCTCTGCCCACCATGCAGCCACCCTTCTGCTGGTAACTGGACTCTCATTCCCATCTGTGGAAATCCCTGCCTCCCCAGTGTGGTTGCTTTGGCTGCTGCTTCACCCCTGGCTCAGGCACAGAGCTTGTGACCTAAATCAATCCAAATATTGCATTCCCCTGGCCAGACTGATTCACAATCAATGAGAAGTAATGATACTTTTGCTGGGACTTCTGGGAGAGAGATTCATTCTCTGTCCTGCTAGATTTTTATGTTTAATGCAAGGCTGAGTTGCTGTAGCCATCTTGACATCTTAAGGGGGAACCCTGTGAGAACTGACCTGTGAAGAGAGAGAGCTGAGAGAGAGAGAGAGGCACCCTGGTGATACTTTTCAGCCTTCAATCCAAGATAGCAGCGTAGAAGCAAGCCCTATTCCTGGACTGTTCAGTTACATAATCAAGTAAGTTCCTGTTTTGTTTAAGCCAGTATTTGGATCAGATCTTTTCTCACTTGCTATCAAAAGAGATCTAACCTGCTATCAAAAGCTATACTAATGTTCAGAATCTCTTATGACCAAGAAGTGTCCTCAGATACTGAACATGTCATAAAAATTAATATGGAAAATACTTGTTAGGGAATAAATGCACTTATAACTTATTATGTCTAATATTTTTGCTGTCTTTTCTCCAAATAATAATGTCCACTCATCATACAATACAATATAGAAGAGTTTGAATTAGTATTCTCCATTTTACATACTTAATATATTCTTTCTTTTTTGTTGTTTTTTAATAAATTTATGTATTTATTTAATTTTGGCTGCGTTGGGTCTTCTCTGCTGCATGCGGGCTTTCTCTAGTTGCAGTGAGCCGGGGCTACTCTTCGTTGCAATGTGCAGGCTTCTCATTGCGGTGGCTTCTCTTGTTGCAGAGCACGGGCTCTAGAGTGCAGGCTCAGTAGTTGTGGCGCATGGGCTTAGTTGCTCCGCGGCATGTGGGATCTTCCCGGACCAGGGCTCAAGCCTGTGTCCTGTGCATTGGCAGGCGGATTCGTAACCACGGCGCCACGGGGGAAGTCCCTCATTTTCTTTAAAGGCAATATAGAATTTCTTGTGAGGCAACCGACATTAACTTTTTTCATTAAAAAATTAAGGTATAACTTATATACAGCAAATTTTACCTTTTTAGTATACGGTTCTGCAAGTTTTGACTAACACATATCTTCCTTTGTCATTTTGATAGATACTGCCAAATAGCGCTTTTGAGAAATTTGTGTAGGTATGTGTATCTGCCTTTCTACAATCTTGTCAATTCAGACGTGTCATCAAACTTTTTGATCTTTATCCATCTGTAGGTGAAAGTGGTATTACATTATCATTTACAATTTTATTTCTCTCATTATGATGAAGCTTATCATTTGTATAAGATTCATTTAGATGTCCTTTCCTGGGAATGATCCAAACCTTTTCTTTTTTGGTCCATTTTTCTACTGTGTGTTGGTCTTCTTATTCATATCAAGTAAGGACTCTTGATATATTAAGAAATTAGTCCTTGTTTGGTATATAAATTACAAAACTTTGGGGAACGATGTTCACAGAAACATCACATAAGAACTGCACACCCCCCACACACACACACACAACAAACACTTAAACCTTTGTCAACCACTGGGAGCGCACTGTATATACAAAATTGTCCTCCAGGAGAACTAAACTTCCAAAATTAGGTTTTGGCTTAGGAGATTGTCATGCTTTGCAAAGGAATCAGAGATGTATTGTCTGGAAACAAAAATAAAAAGCACATGTCTGTGCAATTAACTGTATAGTCTTTGAACAATCTACAAGGATTAAGAGTAAATTTTTTTTTAACGTTTATTTATTTATTTGGCTGTGCCAAATAGCTGAGGCACTCGAGATCTTCGTTGCAGCACGTGTGCGGGATCTAGTTCCCTGACCAGGGGTTGAACCCGGGCTGCCTGCATTGGGAGCAGGGAGGCTTAACCACTGGACCACCAGGGAAGTCCCAAGAGTAAATGTTTTATTATCTATAATATAACTGACCTGGGTCTCTCTAATTAATATATGAGAATATCCATCAGTTAATTTCAAGCACATGGAAAAATATAAAGTCACTTCTGGGTGCTTCCTGCCATATATTTCCAAAACTATTACATCATACTAAAATGAAGAATACATTCACAGTTGCAGTGATCTAATCTCCCAACTGCACACGCAATATTCAGTAGAGATCTCTATATTTCAGGATGTAATGGAGAAGAGGCGGGATGTAAGAAAATTAAAAATTACTTTATTTTCACATGGCATGGAGAAATAAGATGTGTTATTTGGCCCCCAGTACAGCAGAAGACAGCTTGTGAACTAAAAACGAGGACACAGAAAACTTTACTTGATTTATTTGGCTAAATAAATTTATAGAATGTTTAGGAGAGAACCTCCAGGAAGAGGGAGATGGAAATAGGGGGAGAAGAGTGACTCAATACGCCTTCTTACATGTGGAACGATGGACATAAGGGTATAATTAAGTCATCCATTATGAGCTCGTACCAGGTGAGTACTGGTCACTGTCTCTGATTTTTCATTTATTTATTTATTTATTTATTTATTTATTTATTTATTTATTTATTTATTAGAGCAGAGAAAGATTTATTGCAGGGCCATGCAAGGAGATGGGTGGCTCATGCCCCAAAATACCCTGAACTCCCTGAAGGGTTTCAGCAAAGAATTTTTTTTTTAACATCTTTTTTGGAGTATAATTGCTTTACAATGGTGTGTTAGTTTCTGCTGTATAACAAAGTGAATCAGCTATACATATACATATATCTCCATGTCTCCTCCCTATCCCACCCCTCTAGGTGGTCACAAAGCACCGAGCTGATCTCCCTGTGCTATGTGGCTGCTTCCCACTAGCTATCTATTTTACATTTGGTAGTGTATATATGTCCATGCCACTCTCTTACTTTGTCCCAGCTTACCCTTCCCCCTCCCCAAGTCCTCAAGTCCATTCTCTAGGTCTGCGTCTTTATTCCTGTCCAGCCCCTAGGTTCTTCAGAACCTTTTTTTTTTTTTTTAGATTCCATATATATGTGTTAGCATACGGTATTTGTTTTTCTCTTTCTGACTTACTTCACCCTATATGACAGACTCTAGGTCCATCCACTGCCTTTGATTTTAATTTGCGTATTGATATTAAACATTTTGTGTATTCTGTCATTATACATGACTTTTTTTCAAACACGGATAATTGGTAGAAGTCATACATATTGGTGGCCTTTTAATTCTTTCTCTTTCACACCAATCCTTTTGTGTAACCAGCTCACTGAACAAGCAGGACTTGTATTTGTGACCATAGAAGTAACTTATTTTTATTTCCTACTCTGTTTTTAAAGCTCTCTGTGGGAGGGAAGCCCTTGCCTTCCCCTCTGGGTGGAGATTCCAGCACTTGCACCACATTCTGCTCACTTTCAGGTAATAAGAATCCTTATGGTGGCTTTAAGTCCCAAACACAACCTCAACCTAGTAATTAAAGCTTATCCCTTACTTCAGCTGCGGCCTGTTGCAGGTGAGAGTCTGTGATCCAGGAAAGGTGAGAGGGGGAAACAGCATCTCTTGCTCACGTGCCTCTCCCCAGCTGGACGCTGTCTGTGAGGAGCCAGGAGCAGGCATGGGAGCCAGGAGCGAAGTGAGCGGTAAGGAAGTGCCTGCTGGTGGATGCTGGCTGGCTTCCCTTCTCCAGGCCTAGTGATGCCCTCTCTCATGGGCAGTTTTCTAGGGCCTTCATGCATTCTGCTCCTGGGCCTTCACTGACCCATCCTGTGAGCTGAGAAGCGCCCTTTCTTTTGGTTGGTTGCACCTGCTCTCTTCTTGGCACCGCTCCTGCCAGTCTGCTTTCTACCTATGTCCCCTCACACCACAAATCTGCCCTCGAGGGCAGGACCCACTGAAATGACGTCTGGACAGCAGGAGAGGCCCTGCTCATGCTGTGGGTGTGGGCAGCCCCTGTGTCACCTTTAGCTTTCTCACTCACGGGTGCCTGTAAGCAACCCTGCTTGGAGTGGGTCTCCAGGGCATCCTACTGCAGCTCCCTTACCTTTGAGGGGAAGGTTTCAAAGCTCCCTCCAGAGGAACCCTCCTCACAAAGTTCTTCCTCTCTCCTCTCGCAACACGGTAGGGCCTCAGTGTAGGTTCCTTGTCTAACCTGTTCTTGGCACCTGCTTTGAAGTTCCCACACGGCCTCACACCTCACGTTGGAATCTGAAATCTATCAAAACTGGGTGCATGAGTCAAACCTCCCAGTTACACATCCTGTCATGTTGTTTTCTCTTTTTCTTCTGAAGGAAATTCCTTTTACTTGTAGAGTTATTGCTAGCAAAACTTTCTCCCTGCCAGAGGGCATCACTCAAATTGGTGAAATGGCCTTTATTATCTCATGTCCCTGGGAGGCCCCTCAGATGTCTTTGTCTCTTTATTTAGGTCACCTGTTTTTGATTAGGCAACATATGCGCATGGTATAAAATTCAAAAGGCACCAAAGGGAGGGGCCAGAAAAGCAGGTTTCTCCTCAACCCTGATCACTTGGATTCCTTATCCCTCCCTCCAAAAGTAACAACCATTTTGAGATCTGGAGTATGTTTCCAGAGTATCGATACAGATACAAGTACATGTGTCTATGAAACCTTTTGCTTGTAAAGGTAGCGTGTAACACACTTTTCTGTACTCTGTTCTTTCCACTTAATATATATTGTAGATCATTACATACCAGCACATATAAAGCTATCTCTTTCTTTGTAATGTCTACATTAAATTTCAAGGGGTATAACACAATTTGCTTCACCAGTTCCATAGTTATAAAGATTCGGATTTATCTTTGTTGACTGATTTAAATAACCCATTTACGTAATGGTTTGAGCATGGGTTCTGGAACCAGGCTGTCTGTATTTATGTTTCAGCTCAACCACTTACTTTCTGTGTGGCCCGAGGCATTCTACTTAACCTCTCTGTGCTTCAGTTGCCACATCTCTAAAATGGGTGTAAAAATAATATTTACCTCTTAGAGTTGTGACGATTAAATGAGTTAATACACGTAAAGAGCTTATAACCATGCTTAGCACACACTAAGCACTTAATTAATATACGTTAGTGTTTATTCTTACTGGATAAAATTGCTCTGTGCCCTCCTGCTGTTCCTAAGCCTGGTCTCCACTTGTAGAGGGACAGAGCTGTTGTTTCTCCCCTGTGGTGTTGCGGGCAGGGAGTGTGATTCAGACATGCTGTCTGGTACTTGCTGATCTCAGGGGTGCCTGGGTGCTCTTTGCTGCTTTGTTTTCATAGATGAAGTCTGGGGTCTAGGACTTGTGACCTGGTTCTCTCAGCTAGGTGAGGCATTATGGCACTTCCTGGGCCATTCACCTTCCCTCCTGGCCCTAAAACCCATCTGAGGTCTGGCTGCTTCTCCAGTTTAGCCCAGTCCAGGCAGTTTGCTCTGTATTCTCTCAATTCAGAGCCATGGCTTTCTTACTTTGGTGATCCCCTCTGACAAGCTTCACTCTCAGCTTTTGTCAAGAGTCTTCAATAAGTTTCTGGGCAGGAGCCTTCTTCTTTGTCTTTTGTGTTATGCTCTAATCTAATGAATGCACCTCTCCAAATTCTCCATCCTCTCTTGGTTGGCTAAAGGTTGTCCTGTAGTACTTTCTTCCAGAAAGGAACAACAGTTCACCCTTGAACAACATGGGTTCAAACTGAGAGTTCACTCACACATGGATTTTTTCCAATAAATATGTTGGAAAAATTTTTGGAGATTTGTGACAAATTGTAAAAGCTCACAGATGAATTGTGTAGCCTAGAAATACCAAAAAAATTAAGAAAAAGTTAGGTATGTCATGAATGCATAAAGTATTATGTAGATACTAGTCCATTTTATCATTTACTACCAAAAAATAAACAAATCTATTATAAAAAGTTAAAATTTATCAAAACTTATGCATATAAACACTGCGCCATTCACAGCTGAGTGAAATGTAAACAAAAGTAAAGATACAGTATTAAGGCATAATTGCATAAAATCAACTGTGGTACATACCGTACCGCTGTAATAATTTCGTAGCCACCTCCTGTTGCTATCGTGCTGAGCTCACATAAAATGCCGGGTGACACATTTTCTCCACATGAGCAGTTGGTGGCTCCAGTAAATTGCATGTCGTAGTAAAAAGTGATCTCTTGCGGGTCTCGCATATTTTTCTTTGTGTTTACGTCAATACTGCAGCCTTGAATAACACATGGGATCCACACGAAGTGCCACTACTGACGCTGGAAGTGCTCCCAAGAAACAGAGAAAAGGCATGACGATGCAAGAAAAAGTTAAATTGCTTGATATGTACCATAGATTGAGGTCTGCAGCTGTGGTTGCAGCCATTTCAAGATAAATGAACCCAGCGTAAGGGCTATTTAAACAAGAAAAGGAAACGCGTGAAGCCGCTGTTGCTGCAGCTACACCAGCAGGGACGAAAACCTTGCACTCTTTTGCGAAATACCTTTTTACCTGGCATTGAAGATGTAGTTTTATGTGGTGCACGACTGCTCTAAGAAAGGCATACCTATAGACTCTAATATAATTCAAGGAAAAGCAAGGTCATGCTATGACAACTTAAAGCAAAAGGAAGGTGAAGAATCTAAAGCTGGAGAATTTAATGCCAGCAAGGGATGGTTTGATGATTTTAGAAAGAGGTTTGGCTTTCAAAACGTCAAGATAGTAAGGGAGGGCTTCCCTGGTGGCGCAGTGGTTGAGAGTCCGCCTGCCGATGCAGGGGACATGGGTTCGTGCCCCAGTCCGGGAAGATCCCACATGCCGCGGAGCGGCTGGGCCCGTGAGCCATGGCCGCTGAGCCTGCGCGTCCGGAGCCTGTGCTCCGCAACGGGAGAGGCCACAACAGTGAGAGGCCGGCGTACCGCAAAAAAAAAAAAAAAAAAAAAAAGATAGTAAGGGAAGCAGCTTCTGCTGACCAAGTGGCATCAGACAAGTTCCCAGACACCATTAAGAAAACCACCGATGAGAAAGAATATCTGCCTGTACAGGTTTTTAATGCAGATGAAAGTTCCCTATTCTGGAAAAAAAAAGAAAATGCCATGAAGGGCATTTATTAGTAAGGAAAGGAAGCAAGCACCAGGATTTAAGGCTGGAAGGGATAGGCTACCTCTACTGCTTTGTGCAAATGCAGTTGCGTTTATGATCAGGACTGCCTTTATCTATAAATCTGCTAATCCCCAAGCCTTGAAGGGAAAAGATAAACACCAGCTGCCAATCTTTTGGTTGTACAAGAAGGCCTGGACAATAAGAACCCTTTTTCTGTATTGGTTCCATCAAAGTCAGGAAGCACCTTTCCAGTAAGACTTTTAAAAGTTCTCTTGATATTGGACAATGTCCCTGGCCACCCAGAACCCCATGAGTTCAACACCAAAGGTGAGCTGTTTGAGTGGTTTCCTTGCCCCCAAACACAACGTCTCTAATTTAGCCTGTAGGTCGGGGATCATAAAGACCTTTAAGGCTCATTACACACAGTACTCTTTGGAAAGGATTGTCAACCCTACGGAAGAAAACCCCAGTAGAGAGAACATCATGAATGTCTGGTGGGATTACACCATGAAGATGCCATCGTTGTTAGAGAAAAAGCTGTGAAAGCCATCAAGCCCCAAATAATAAATTCCTGCTGGAGAAAACTGTGTCCAGATGCTGTGTGTGACTTCACTGGATTTAAGACAGAGCCAATCAAGGGAATCAAGACAGAGATTGTGGATAGGGCAAAAAAGGTTGGGGGAGGGAGTGAAGGGTTTCAGGATATAGATCTTGGAGAAATTTAAGATCTAATAGACATCATACCAGACAAATTAACAGAAGATGACTTGATGGATATGAGTTCGGAACCAGTGCCAGACGATGAGGAAGAAGATGTAGAAGAAGCAGTGCCAGAAAACAAATGGACATTAGACAATCTGGCAGAAGGATTTTGATTATTCAAGACTGCTTTTGACTTCTTTTATGACATGGACCCTTCTATGATATGGGCACTGAAACTAAAGCAAATGCTGGAAGAATGATTGGTACCGTATAGAAACATTTTAAGAGAAATGAAGAAGGAAAAAGTCAGGCAGAAATCATGATGTCTTTCTGTAAAGTTACACTGAATATGCCTGTCTCTCCTGCTGCCCCTTGTATCTCCTCCACCTCTTGCACCTCTGCCACCCCTGAGACAGCAAGTCCAACCCCTCCTCTTCCTCCTCTTCCTCAGGCTGCTCAACATGAAGATGGCAAGAATGAAGACGTTGGACTTCCCTGGTGGCGCAATGGTTAAGAATCCGCCTGCCAATGCAGGGCACACGGGTTCGAGCCCTGGTCCGGGAAGATCCCACATGCCGCGGAGCAGCTAAGCCCGTGCGCCACAACTACTGAGCCTGCACTCTAGAGCCTGCGAGCCACAGCTACTGAGCCCTTGTGCCACAACTACTGAAGCCCACACGCCTAGAGCCCGTGCTATGCAACAAGAGAAGCAGCCACCTCAATGAGAAGCCTGCACACCACAACGAAGAGTAGCCCGCAATCACCACAACTAGAGAAAGCCCACGTGCAGCAATGAAGAACACAGCCAAAATTAAATAAATTAATTAATTTTAAAGAAAAGAATGAAGACCTTTAAGATGATCCACTTTCACTTAATGAATAGTAAACAGTCATCATGCTGTACAGTTAATAAACTTATCTGCTGTGTATGTATGTGAGTGTCTTTGTGTGAAAATCTAATAATTGTGTGGCAAGAACTGTATGAGACATTTTTGTGTCATCATCATTATCATAACCTAAGTATTCATTGTGTAGAACATTGTGTGCGAGACTTGGATTGAAGTGGAGATCCTATCCCTACCTAGGCATAAGGTGAGTGATATTTAATATAAACTTAATAATGTGTTAGTTTTCTTACTGTTTTATAACTTTACTTTAAAAGAATTACATTACAGTTTAGTGCGCCTCTCTTGTAATTGGAAAAACAGTATCAGCCGATCATCGCAGTGTTTTGTATCATGCAAAACAATATTGATGTAGGCACTGACAGACAATCCATCTTGTAAACATGATGTAAACTTACAGTATTGATAAATACAGTACAGTACTGTAGATATATTTTCTCTTCCTTTTTTTTTTTTTTTTTTTTTTTTTTTTTTTGCGCGGTATGCGGGCCTCTCACTGTTGTGGCCTCCCCCGTTGCGGAGCACAGGCTCCGGACGCGCAGGCCCAGCGGCCATGGCTCACGGGCCCAGCCGCTCCGCGGCATATGGGATCCTCCCAGACCGGGGCACGAACCCGTATCCCCTGCATCGGCAGGCGGACTCTCAACCACTGCGCCACCAGGGAGGCCCCCCTTTTTTTTTTTTTTTTTTAATTGGGGTATAGTTGCTTCACAATGTTGTGCTAGTCTCTGTTGTACAGCAAAGTGAATCAGCCATATGTATATACATAGCCCCTCCTTTCTGGATTTCCCTCCCATCAAGGTCACTGCAGAGCATCGAGTAGAGTTCCCCATGCTATACAGCAGGCTCTTACTATTTATCTATTCCATACATTAGCAGTGTATACATGTCAGTCCCAATCTCCCAATTCATCCCACTCCCCTTCCCCCGCCTTGGGGTCCATACGTTTGTTCTCTATGTCAGAGTCTCTAGTTCTGCTTTGCAGATAGGTTCTTCTGTACCATTTTTCTAGATTCCACATATATGGGTTAATATATATTTGTTTTTCTCTTTCTGACTTACTTCACTCTGTCTCTAGGTGCATCCACGTCTCTACAAATGACCCAATTTCATTCCTTTTAATGGCTGAGTAATATTCCACTGTGTATATGTACCACACCTTCTTTACCTGTTCATCTTTCAGTGGACATTTAGGTTGCTTCCATGTCCTGGCTATTGTAAATAGTGCTGTAATAAACATTGGGGTGCATGTGTCTTTTTGAATTATGGTTTTCTCAGGGTCTTCCTTATGTTTTTAGTGATAACATTTTCTTTTCTCTAACTTACTTTTTTGTAAGAATACAGCATATAATACATATAACATACAAAATATATGTTAATCAACTTTGTTATCAGTAAGGCTTCTGGTCAACAGTAGGCTATTTGTAGTTAAATTTGGGGGGATTCAAAAGTTATATGCAGATTTTTATTTTTATTTTATTTTTTATTTTTAATCTTTTTTATTTTTTGCAGTACGCGGGCCTCTCACTGTTGTGGCCTCTCCCGTTGTGGAGCACAGGCTCCGGACACGCAGGCTCAGCGGCCATGGCTCACGGGCCTAACCACTCCGCGGCATGTGGGATCTTCCCAGACCGGGGCACGAACCCGTGTCGCCTGCATCGGCAGGCGGACTCTTAACCACTGCGCCACCAGGGAAGCCCTATATGCAGATTTTTGACTGCACATGGGTCAGTGCCCCAAACCCCTGTGTTATTCAAGGGACAATTGTGTATTCCCTGACTTTTGGCATGTTTGACAATATTTGTCTGTTACATTTATATTAAATATGCTGAGTATAAAAATCTTAGATCACACTCCTTTCTTTATAAGGATTGCCTCACTGTGTTCTATTGCTGAATGTGACTGTGGAGAAGTCTAAAGCTCATCTGAAACTTTTTCCCTTTATAGATTAGTTGATAATTTTGCATGAATGCTCAAAGTATTTTTTTCTTTATCATTAAAGACCAGTAACTTTATTGGGACATATTCTTGTTGACAATTCAAAATGTTCATTTTTGTTTGTTTTGCTTTTTTTCTCAAGCCTTTCTTGTGTGTTCTTTACAGGTTTTCAAGAGTTCATTGTTAGTTTCTTTGTTGCTCTTATTGTGATCCTCACTTCAATGATGGCAAATGCCTTTTCCCTGCTTTTTTCCTGAATTCTTCCAATTGATTTAAAAAATTAACTTTTATGCAATATTTTATCTATGAAATTATAAAGTATATATAAGGTATAAGGACTAATCAAACAAAGATTTGGCCGCTAACATTTGGGTTAGAAGTACACCAACTTAAACTGACAAGTCAATTCTAAAATTTATCTGGAGGGCTTCCCTGGTGACGCAGTGGTTAAGAATCTTCCTGCCAATGCAGGGCACACAGGTTCAAGTCCTGGTGCGGGAAGATCCCACATGCCGCGGAGCAACTAAGCCCTTGAGCCACAACTAGTGAGCCTGTGTGCCACAACTACTGAAGCCCATGCGCCTAGAGCCCGTGCTCTGCAACAAGAGAAGCCACTGCAATGAGAAGCCCATGCACCACAACAAAGAGTAGCTCCCGCTCACTGCAACTAGAGAAAGCCCGTGTGCAGCAAAGAAGACCCAACACAGCCAAAAATAAATAAATTAATTAAATTCATTTTATAAGTAAATAAATAACATTTATCTGGAAATTCTAAGAACCTAGAGAAATCTTGAAGGTGGTGATCTTGAAGAAGTAGAATAAAGATGAAGGACTTAAACTTCTAAGCATTAGATTTCTTATGACATTAAAATAATTAAGAGAGCATGGTGTAGGTACTAGGAGAGACAAATAGATCAAGGAAAAGAAGTCCAGAGATAGACCCAAACATGTACAGTTCCGTGATTTGTTATAAATTTAATTCGGAGGAAAAGATGTTATTTTAAATAATGGTGCTAGGCAAATTGGCTGCCCACATAGGAAGAAAAAATGAACCTTAACCCCCATCTCCCTTCATAAACCAACATTAATTTGAGGTGGATCATAGAACTGAATGTGAAAGTCAAAACAATAAATCTTAAAAAGAACATGGGAGAATATCTTTTATGAGTTTGCTGCAGGCAATGATGTCTTAAACAGGTTGCAAAAAGCACTACATATAAAATAAAATATTGACATGGGCTTCCCTGGTGGCGCAGTGGTTGAGAGTCCACCTGCCGATGCAGGGGACACAGGTTCGTGCCCTGGTCTGGGAAGATCCCACATGCCGCGGAGCGGCTGGGCCTGTGAGCCATGGCCGCTGAGCCTGCGCGTCCGGAGCCTGTGCTCTGCAACGGGAGAGGCCGTGACAGTGAGAGGCCCACGTATCGCAAAAAAAAATAAAGAAATAAAATAAAATAAAATAAAATATTGACAAGTTGGTCCTAATTAAAATTAAGAATATTTCATCAAAAGACATCATTGGAGTGAAAAGGCAAGATACAGACTGGGAGAAGAATATTTGTAGACATATATCTAACAAACGACTCCTACCCAGAATATACAAATAACCCCTTCATATTAATAAGAAAAAGACAACCTGATAAAAGATGGGCAAAGACTTGAATGGGTACTTCACAAGAAGTAAGCACGAAAAAAGTTTCTAAATTTGAGTCATCAGGGAAATGTAAATTAAAATTACAATGAGGTGCTTCTACCAGACTGGGAAAAATTAAAAAACTAACAATATCAAGTAGAGGCTAGGATGTGGAGGATGTATTCCTGGTTTAAATTAGTATAGCCACTTTGGAAAACGTTTTAATTATTCAAAGCTAAATATACATGTACTTTATGACCTAGAAATTCCACTCCTTTGTATATTCCCAATAGAAATGAATGTTTATATCCCCCCAAAAGACAAGTACAAGAGTGTTCATAGCAGCTCTTTTCCTAATAGATAAAAACTGGAAACAGTTTAAATATTAATGGATAAATAGCCTCACATTCATGTAATGGGATACTAGGTAACATTGCAAATGAATGAACTACTACTATTCACAACCATGTGGATGAAACTCATAGACACAGTGTAAAGTGAAAGAATGTATAAGAGTACCTACTGTATGTTTTCATTTGTAGAACATTCAACACTAGACAAAACTAGTTGATGGTTGATGATAGTGGTGAAAACAACAATTACCTTTGACTGGGAAGGGCAGGGAGGAGCCTTCTAGGATGTTGGTAGTGTTCCATACCTCTTCAGAATGGTGGTTGCATGGGTATGGTTACTTTTTAAAACTCCATCAGGCTATACATCTAAGACTTTACTATATATAAATTCTACCTCAAAGAAACAAATGTTAATGCTAACTCATTTGTTAACTTCAGTCGTCTGGTCATTTTCTCCTTGAACCCTTGTATCTCTGCTTTGAGTGTTTGTTATATACAGGTTATTTTTTTCTAGAGGTTATTTTTTCTTTAGTTCCTCGAGTTTATGGAGATTTGTTTGGTTATGATTTTCACTGGCTTTGTGGCAAGATTTTTCTGCTCTTATTCTTTTTTTTTTTTTTTTTTTTTTTGTGGTACGCGGGCCTCTCACTGTTGTGGCCTCTCCTGTTGCGGAGCACAGGCTGCGGATGCGCAGGCTCAGCGGCCATGGCTCACGGGCCCAGCCGCTCCGTGGCATGTGGGATCTTCCCGGACTGGGGCACGAACCCATGTCCCCTGCATCGGCAGGCGGACTCTCAACCACTGCGCCACCAGGGAAGCCCTCTGCTCTTATTCTTTATCTGCTAGTCATTTTTCCCTCTTGATTTCCTTCTTTTTTCTTGTATTTTTGTAAAGAGCTGTGCTGTTCCCCTTTTGATTATTTCCCACCTTTAGTAAGGGCACTTTTTCCTGCAGGGCTGATACACTACCCATTTCCAAAGGAAAACGTCCATATTGTATTCTCTCCAGGGGGCGCCGTTCACACAGAATACAATAGGAATAGTGTCTTCTGAGACACCTCTGCTGAGACGACCTATCTGCTGAAATTCTTGTGGTGGAGGGACTAGAGCAGAGTGCCAAACCTCTCCCCGAGCCCCCATGATATCAGCAGGGTTTGTATGTGTACTTGTGTGAGCTGGTCTAGCCTTTCCTCCTCTTCAGAGGAGAAGGTTAGCAACGGCAGGGCAGCTTATTACTGACAGCCATTCCT
Organism: Mesoplodon mirus; assembly: GCF_964341445.2. Lineage (NCBI taxonomy): Eukaryota > Metazoa > Chordata > Mammalia > Artiodactyla > Ziphiidae > Mesoplodon > Mesoplodon mirus. The sequence goes on from NC_138990.1 coordinate 43,592,202, forward strand.
CTACCTGACATCACCATGGTGGGTCTGTAACCTTCTTTCCTCACCTGCTGCCCCTGCCCTCTGTGGTCTCCAAAACGGTCCGAGGAAACTTCAACAGCTGACCTGCACCAATTCTTGTTCTAAGCAAGTATTGTTGGTTTTGCACCTCAGGAATCCACTTATGTTTGAGCTGAGTTCTGCCAGCTCTGCAATATGCAATTTCCCTGCCTGGATCTCCTTTCTCAGGTTGGATTATCACCATAGAAAATAGCCTTTCTTCATATATATTAAGGTTCCTGGTGAAAGCGGCTTAGCCATTTCATCAAAGATGAAGTTTCTTATTCTCCTTATTGCTTTCAGGTGATTTAAAATATTTTGCTGTCACAAACAGTGCTGCAATGTATATAATTCAGTTTGTATATATGCAAATGTATCTGTAGAACAAAGCTCTAAGATTGGAATATGGGTTAAAAGGGTATGTGCATTTATCATTTGAACATTACCTAGAGGTTGTACCAATTTATACTCCCATCAGTAAGCATGCCCATTTCCCCAGATCCTTGTCAACACCATGGACTATCATACATTTTGGTCTATGCCATTCTAGGAGGTACAAAATGGAGTCTTAGTATATTTTGAAATAACATTTTCTCTTTTTGTATATTTAAGAATCACTTGTCTTAGTGTTACCTTTGTACTTCCTTTTCTACAAACTGTCTATCCATTTTATTAGCCCATTTTCCTATTGAGTGTTGGTCTTATTGATTTGCAGGGACTCTTTATATTAAGGAAATAAGCCCTTTGTGATACGAGGTGCAAATATTTCCCCCAGTTTGTCATTTGTCTTTGGATTTTGCTTAGAGTAACTGTTGCTTTATTGATTTTTTTTTAATTCACGAAGCTGCAGTTATGGATCTCTTCTTTGATGACTTATGGGATTTTTACATCCTGAGAAATGATCTTCACTGTAATGTAAGGTGAGTCCTTTTGTGGTCTCCACCCATGGTGAAGCAGGGCTTAGAAACATGATGAAATAGGGTCAACATCATGCAGTATGGCTTAAAGATCAGATTTTATTGAAGAAACCTACCAGCCAGGGGTCAGCAAGAAGAGATGAAGTGAGTAGTCCTCTATCTTCTCATCATCATGTGGAGAGACATACCAGGGCCTGGGTAATCAGCTAGACACAGAGTAGGTTTGAGTCTCAGTGGAAGGATCCCTCATCCTCCCCACAGTGCTCTTCCTTCTTACTGTGCAAGCATCTTGTTTGTGGGGGGGATAATGAGACTACTGGGCACCAAGAAGTCTAGATTTAGTATTTAGGGTTCTGACTATCCACAGGGATTATTTAGGAAAGCTAGCTGCCCAAAACTTGGAGACTTTGGGGCCAGCAGGAAGTTGTATAATAAACATTGAGAAGGATAATTATGCTGATATTTCCTAATCTTTTATAGCCGGGGGTCAAAAGATTTCATTTAAACTGATAAGTCAGATAAAGCAGTATAACACACTAAATAGCACAAAGGAAAACCCTAAGACTGATTCTAAAATTGGGCCAAGTTCTTGGTTTCAATGATAAAATCCATACTCACTAGTTTAGGCAGAAAGGGATTTATTAAGTAGCTCATCTAAGCATTGGAAAGGCTGGAAGAAACGGGCTTTAGGCTAACGTTGCAGTAACAACTCTTAGAACTACATTGCAGAACTAGCCTGGTGAGATAGCTGCTGCCACTTTTTGTCCTCAGCCATGCCCAGGAAGGCACTTCCTCGAAACCACGAGGATTTCAGAAATGCAGAAATGCAGAAATGTCCTCCCCAGCACAGAATGCTCTTCCCCCAGATAGCTGTGTGGTTCCCTCCCTCAGGCAGCCCCCAGTTGGCTTCTACTCCTGGGTTTGAAGTTTGCAGATTAAGTTCGGCCCCGGGCCCCGAGAGCCTTAATAATGGCCTTGGGCATGGAGACTCAGTATAAATCTGTTCGTGTCCTCAGCTTTCGTCTTTCATTACCCATTGCTGCTCACATGCCCCAGGGATAAATCCTGGCTTCAGTACTCTTCTTCTTTTGAATCAACTGGGTGGTTTCTTTCCCCAGGAACTAAGAGAACCATTTGCTGAAGGGAGAAGAGTGCCTTCTACCTAGTTGTGTACAGAGTAGACATGGATCAAGTGCAAATTCCATCTCGGAATCAAAAAGGAGATGTTAAGAGTATCTTGTGCTGGACTCTCTGTAATTGCCTTTAGGGAATTAATACATTTGAAGGCTAGTGTCCACAGTAAGCATTTGAAATCATTTATTATTTAATAGATTCAAAATTTTTTTGACATGTGGGACAGGCTTTTGATACCAGTCAGGTCAAAAGGTGGGTTCCCAGTTCATTGGTGATGTCATTCCATTTCACACAGACTCCCTGGTGTGTTCTTCCTTTCCGAGTCTGCACACCACATTCATGCACTCTATGGGGAGATTATTTTTAGCCATCAAATTCCTTGACAAGCTGGTGATGAATTTCTGCTAGAAAAATTTTTTTTGCATTAAAAATATCAAGTCACAGCATGAATTTCATCTGGGAACCACATGTCTAGGAAAGTAATTATTTCAAACCCAAGGGCATAACCGACCACAGCTAAAATGGATCCAGTTTATGGTTCTGCCATACTTGCTCATAAAGCATTGTACTCCCAACAAAATCACAGTGCTACACACTGGGTACTGGCCACTAGCCTTGTAACTTTCTTACTGACTTGGATATTTGAGACCTGAACTTCAAGGGAGTTTGTAGTCTCTGGAAATGGAGAACAGGGACCAGCTAAAATGATCAACTTTGAGGAATTCTGAGAGCATGACATGCATATGCAAGAAAACAGTACTACAGAAAGTTCTTGAAAATCTGCTACCTGTATTAGTGTTGACTGTGGTTCTGAGAGGAAATCTGATTGTAAGTTCCTTCTAGGAAAGGAAGGAGTGTATCCCTAGCACATACCTGCTTGGTAGGTGCTTTGATGATGAACGGAAATAAAACCCTGACCTCATGAAGGAAAACAGCAGTGTCTCCTGTAGCTGCCATTCAATAAATAATCATCGAATGAGGGGCAGTGAAGGGTAATTATACCCCTTAAGGAGTAATTCAGCTAAACTTTGCATCTGTGTTTGTGCACAACCATGTGGGTAAGGGTAAGCTTCCTCAGAAAGACATTTTCCCAGTGGAAAAAGACTTAGAACTGAATTAGAAGATTTGGATCTTGATCCTGAGACTTACTACTGTTTGACCTTGAGTACCTCACCATATGTCTCTGAGACTCAGTGTGTTCTATCTAAATCATTTATGAAAATATAATGGGCGTGTAGACTAGTGCATTCATTCGGGAGAACAATCCACCCTTACCGTGAGAAGTTGGGTGAGAGTAATCCTTATGGCCCTGTAATCCCCCAGAGTGGCTCACCTCTGTGTATAAGGGCAGCTTTATGAGGATGTTCATTGCATATAGAGAGTGTGCAGCAACCTAGTATCCATCTCTAGGGGAATGGGTAAAGAAAAGATGAAGGATTTTTATCACAAAATACTCTGCAGCAACTGGAAGTGATGAATTAGAGATACAGAAAGCAACATGGATAGATCTTTAAACATAGCCTTGAGTAAATGAATAAGACATAACAGTATCATAGAACGATTCCATGTTGGCTAATTAAAATCACATTCATGGAAAATAACCCATGTATTTATCAGAGATACATTACCCATCGAGGACATATTTCAAATATGTCAGAAGGATACATGTGGAGTAGGGATTGGGAAAAATAACAATATAAGAGAGGGGCCTTATCCAAAACCAATGATGAGAATATAGCTTAATCATCTCCAGCCTAATTAGAAACATAGCAAAAAATGCCATTCTTTACCCCATAGTTGGAATTGTTCCTCTCACCCTGTTGCTATCATGGTGTCTCTTTTTTTTTTTAATTGTTCTTTAGGAACCCATGGCTTTTCCTAAACTCTGTTCAGCGATATCATGGATAATGCTTAGAGTCTAGATATAGTTTGCAAATATCCTTTTGTTCCTTAGATTTTCCTAGTCAAATTAAGTATTAGATGTGAATATAAAGTAATGAGTTTTTAAACTTGATCCAAATGAATGTTATGTCTTCCAAGTACTCATAGATTCCACCAGTTCCGCCAATGCTTGAAACATTTTTGGAACTTGTGTGTGTGTGTGTGTGTGTGTGTTGTGTGTGCACGCATGCACAGTCATTTAAGGATCAGCTGCACTTTATATTATTGAAAAGCCTGGCCTTAGCTATCTGGTCACTGTCCACCTCTCCAGTCTCATCTCCTTCCGGTCTCCCCACCTTGCCCACGGTGTTCCAGGGACATGTGCCTTCTTCTAGTCTCTACTGCACGTGAAACTCATTCTTGCCTGGGGCCTTTACAATAGCTGTTCCCCTTGTCTGAGATGCTTATCCTTCTGATCTTTCTTTTCAGGGTGGGCTCCTTCTTGTCATTCGGGTCTTGCTTTAATATCATATCCTTAGAGAAGCTCTTTCTGATCACTCAACTGAAGAGCCATCTAATAATGTGCTCGGCCACCACCCTGCTTGAATTCTCTCCATTGCCACAGCTTGAATAAAAGTTGTGTATCCTCAGTACCTAGAAAGGTGCCTGCCACATAGTAGGTGCTCAAAGGCTGTTTGCTGAATACATTGAAGAGTAGGATTAACTCAGATCTCTGTGCCTGAGGTCCAGAAAACAAGCAACATAAATATAAGGGGTTAGTATAGATTCTTTCTCCCTTGTTAATTTATTATAATTAATTGTTTATCCTTTTGTTATGTCACTTCACACTTTACTTTGTACCACATATGTCTATTTATAAATGTGTCTATTTCTCCTACTAAGTTGTGGGCTTCTGAAAAGAATGAGCTGTGTTTCTAAAATTTATATCCCTTAGAGGACTTAGCACCAAATTTTGATATTCTGAGTACTAGATATATATTGCTATCAGATTGAACTGAATCTGAGTGGCGCGAACAAGTGTGCATGTGTATATGTGTGTGTTAAAGAGAGTGTGTGGGAGAGAACACAGTTGTATGGGCCTGTTTGGGTACTTTTTGTGCCAATGATTTTTAGACTGATTTTGAGTGTCTGCTTACATTTAGAAAGGGCGTATTTGGACAGAGGTCAAATTTCTGGACCATGTAGTCGTAATAGCCTAAATTCTGTAAGACAAAAAGCAAAATAGACAAATGGGCAAATGGAAGTAAGGTCATATACTTAAGATGGCACATACCCATTTTACACAGTACTCTGCTCTTTTCTACATAAAAACAATGACATTAGGGAGTTAAAGGGGGGTAAGACCACAAAACCCAGGGTTACCCCAATATTTAACTGGAGTGGGTGGAGCAGATAGATTGTGAGTGACTTGAGGACTGACCCTGTGTCCTGCAAATTTTTCTCTGCACTAGCTAACACAGCGCATAATGCGTAGGAAACGTTTAACAAAAGTTTGTTAAATGATGGATTAAATGAAAAGTGGATACATGAACAGTAATGAGATTGATTTTTTATATGACTCATAAATTGGCTCGGAGACCATTGGCTCAGGAGGAACTCAATTGAATAGTTCCAAAAATGTGGCATCGTTGACCTAAGTGTGAAGTCTCTCTAGAGTACATATTTATCTGTAGAAGTGGCATTATTCTCCATCGTCACCATCTTCCAGTCTCTCAGACTAGAAACGTTACAAGCTTATATGAGCCATCTACCTTACTTTTCTTCCACATCTAAGCAGTCGTTAATTCCTGCCAGATTTACCATTGCCTTTTTGCCTAAGTTCTAGACAACAGCCTCTTAATTGGGATCTGGCCACAAGTACCCCTCCCCTTTGCAATCAATCCTCTCGCAACTCACCAAAGTTATCCACCTGTATTTAGTATAATAAACAAGCTGGACTTGGGAGGATTTGAGCGAAAAGCACCTATGTTCTATCTTATAACTGGCCTTTTAAAACTGCTGTCTCCAATCTTTCTTCCCTACCCAGGGGTATTGAAAAGTTCAGTCCAATCTAATATGAAAACTTCAACTTCTTATCCCAGTTAAAGTTCTCCCTTCCACTAGTGTGGGCCTCAACCAGACTTGCAAACATATGGTGAAGAGGCGGGGTTCACAGTCATTTCTTCTCTTTTTTCACCTCCTCTTGCACTAGCTGAGCCCAGGAGAGAAGAGGGATTAGAGAAAGAGGCATGGTCTTCAGTAGCTCTTGCAGTTGTAAGAACAGAGCCCTCTGTGAGTGGCAGACCTAACGGGTATTTCTCTGGTGGGGTGATTTTGAGGATTCATTTAGAGACCCTTCTTCCCTGGGATATCCCACTATAACATTGCCTTGACAATACCCATTTCAGGTATGTTCTTAAAATTCCTCCCTTATCACCTGGATTCCAGCAGCCTCCCCGACCCCCGGCAGTGTCTCCGTTGTTGGAGTCATCTAGAAGGGCCTTGTCGAGTCTATAGGATAACTCAAGTCCAACTCTCTTCCTCATGTCCTCATGGCACAGACTTCTGTATTGTTTCTGTAGTGAAGCTTGTTCCCTCTGGGACCCACTGGCTTTGCTCTGCTGCCCCAGGTGCCACAGTCAGCCTTTTGCTAAAGACTTTTTTTTCCGGTGGAATCACTCGGTCCCTTCTCTTAGCCTTTGCTTGCAAAGCCTGGAGGTGTGTGAAGATCTAAACATGGTAGAGCCAGCTCTAGGCATCTCTTTGCAAGTCTTGCCTAGATAGTCTTGTATCTCACTTAGGATGTCTATGAGTGGAGAGAGACATAAACCTACTGTTCTCAGCTTTGGAGCCTCAGCCAAAACCCTGAGAAAGGAAGAGCCCTATTTTAACATGCTGTTACATTCCTTTAAAAACATCAGATACTGTTTTGTTTTGTTTTAATTAACTGTTCTAAGCTTACAAGGCTTGATTTTAAAGTCCCAGAAAGACATTTTAGCAAGCTAAGTAATGGATCACTGAAACCCCATTATTTTGCAAATGAGAAACTAAAGCACAGGAAAGTTGATTGATTTATGGAAGATCACACAGCTAGTCATGACTGACCAGGGCTTGAACCTAGATCTTCAGCCTCCAAATCCTGTGCTCTTTCCACTACATTATCCTGTTTAACATGCTTCTCCTTAAAGAGGACCAGAGACATTTTCTCTTGAAATAAAGCTATCTATATGTAAAGGTCAAATGAAAATAATACACACTTTTAACAATTTTCAAAGTCTACAAACTGGATGCTGGGATTATGGAGGATTTTCATTTTTTTGGCTTACCTATATTTTCTAAGTTTTCTATGATGATCATATATTTCTTTTACCATAAGGAAACAATACATACAAAATTATTCTTTTTAAGTATAGTTCTCTATTATAGGAAATAATTCTGTATAAATGAAGACAAAATTGCATCTATATACTTTTTGGTAAGTCTGTTTGAGTAGAATAATAAGACCTGAGTTAGGGAATTCCCTGGCAGTCCAGTAGTTGAGACTTGGTGCCGTCACTGCTGTGGACCTGGGTTCAATCCCTGGTTGGGGAATTAAGATCCCAAAAGCTGTGTGGTGAGGCCAAAAGGAAAAAAAAAAAAAAGACCTGAGTTACAGTCCTGGAGCTACTTAACTACATGACCTTGAGTTAGTCATGTGACCTCTTGGGGAATCATTTCCTCAAATGTAATATATAGAGCCTGGACTATATAAAATCTAAGATGTTTTTCAATTCTGAAAATAAAAATTATTTCTTAAAAGCCTTATGAGGAGCAATTATGAACATTTATATGAAAAGTCTCAAAATATGAATCTCCATGTAAATTTATGGTAATAAATGCCCATGATTTCTCATCCTTCTCTAAAATGGGCCTTCCAAGCAAATGAGGTCAACCTTGGCAGTTTATCCAAGCAAGACACCCTGCCCCTGTATCTACCCTGAAGGGCTCCACTTGTCCCCAAGTCCCACCTCCTCCGTGAAGTCTCCCTGACTACTCCAGCCCTCCCTGCCACCCCTTCCAGTTCCTACAGACTCTGAGCCTGCACCGCCCCATCATTTGTTGCTCTCCTCTGTTGCACGTTGTGATTCTTCGTGTGTTCGATTTTCTTCTCCAGCACGTTGCCTGCATTCAGCAGCCGCCTTGGCTGTCCCTGTTTCCCCCACTACTGCCCACAACAGGCTTGAGCACGCAGGGCCTCCTCCATGCACATTTGTGATTGAGAGGTGTCCCTTAGGAGGAAAACTATCTGAAAGGTCCAATTAGAGACTCAAGCGATGTGGGGTCCCTGGCTGTCTTTGGAACAGGGCGCCATCCTCAGCCAGTCTTGGTCTAGAAGCAAGTGAAATTGATCCCTTGTCCTCCAACTCCCTTTGGGTCTTTCCCCTCTCCGGCTCTGGGCAAGGCTGACTCTGGGTTACTTTCTGCTGCTGTCACTTCCTGGAACTGGACCCACGGTTTGGACCTCTTCTGGAAAAGGGATCATGAGTCTCTCCTTACACTGCTGGCTCCAGGTGACCTTCCTTGGGCCAGGCCGAGGGAGTAGAGTCATCCAGAGCTCTAAACTATCTGGCGTAGGTTTTGGGCCTCTTGGCTGGGAAGGCCAAAACACTCATGGTGAGCTCTGCTGACGTTTACTGTCTCGCAGGACCTGGGGGAAAGGAGGTGGGGCCACCTCTCTGCTGTCTCTAATTGGCCGTCTCTCCTACGCCCCACCTCCACCCTTGGTGCTTCCTCTTCTCCCCTTTCTCCTCTCCCTAACCACTGCCCTCTGGCTGTCTTTCTGCCTTACTTTACTTGCCTCTGTTATCTCCTCTTCTTTCCCACTGGGCCCAGCTCTTGCTCTCTCTATCTGTCAGCCTACCTTCCTGTTTCTGGTTATTTCCACTGTCTTCTCTGCCCACAGAGCAAAGAGGGGGAGAAGAAGTGGTCACCACTCTTGTGTGCCAGACTGGGAACTAGGTGATTTCGATACATTTTTCTCATTCTGAGAGCTAGACTGATCATTTTAAGATGGGGAAACAGAAGGATTGCATCAGCTGCACCTCAGAACCCGGTCAAGGGTCCCAACAGGAGTTGTCTTACAGCCGGTTGTGCAGCACCGGCCAGGAGGCGGTGGAGGCACTGGCACTGGGGTGAGATGTCGCAGGAGTGGTGGAGGTCCTCCAAAGTAGGTCACATATGCTCTGCTGTACGGTTCTGAGCTCTCTGATCAGCCCTTCCGAGCACAGTGCCTCCAGTCACACATCCAGAGTGAAATGTGGGTGTTCTAATCGCTGAAGAGAAGCCTTCATACTGCTCCTTCAGCACATAGCCGCCTCTCCCGCGCCAGGAACCGCAGGGAGCCTATTGCTTCCCATCCTGAACTGGTTCCAGAAGCGTTAGGTGATGCTCAGTACAATTTTCAGTTGTTATCATACGAGGCCCTTAGAGACGCTTCTCAGTTCTAGCAATTAGCTGCACCGGGGTCAACCAAGTGTTCTCAGCTCTAATTAACAGCTGTGTTGAATCTGGGACACATACGACTCCTTTGGGGATATGCTCTTCAAACAGAAACAAAACCGGAATATCAAGCTCTTTCCTCCTTATCAGAGGCTATGAAGTCTGAAAATTATTGCTGAGGGTATTCTTAATAAAAATTCCGGGAAGCTGAGTGGCTTCTGGGCTGAATTATGAATTTAAAGGTAAAAATATCATCTCGGCTGTACCGTGAAATTATCCAGTGGGGCTCAGGAGGCTCCAGGGAGTGCTAGGGGGATTAGGTGCCTCCCAGATGCACGCCCAGAGCTCAGCTACACCCAGCAGGCTACATGATATCATTGCCACATGAATCAAAGGCTTGCTCTCTGGCTTCAGAAGGAAAAGGAAAAGGAACAGAATACCCTGTGTTGGTAGTCCTGCCCCAAGCGGGAACTATGCTGATGCCTGCTCAAGTTGTTCTCTGGGTGTGCTGGCTTCTTGCCCTGCCTGACAGCTGCAGGAGTTCTGTAAGAAATCTGAGGGAGAATTTCCTCTGCAGCCATGACTGAGACACCCAGGATCAAGAGCTTTGCAGACAGAAAAGACATTACCCTTCAAATATCCCGAGTCATCTATTAGGGTCAATAAGCAGCCGGCAAAAGCAGGACAGCTGGCTGTCCAGCACCGGATGGAGAAAACGTATTCCCCTGGGAACCAGCCAGTTGAATTTTTCTTTACTAACTGACGACAAATGTACAGAGGCATTTAAAAATAAGTATATTTTAACACTAGAACGTTTCAAATGAATAGGAATGTACAGAACAATGCCAATGAACAAATGTTAACTTTGTGCCATACTTACTACTTCATATATTTTTCTACATAATTTACATATATGTTCGAATCTTCCCCCGCTTTCTCTGGCCTCACTCACCACTGGTGTCCTGAGGTTGATATGTATCTTCCTTTGTATCCACATCCAAGGGTATGTATTCTTACTACACATGGATGTATCCATAAGCAATAATGTCCTTCTCTCTGTTTTTGAAATGTATGTAAATGGTATCATTCTGTACCTCTCCTTTTGAAACATTTAAAAATTTCTCTCAACATGTTTCAGAATCATCCACATCAGTACATATAAATCTAGTTCATTCATTTTAATTTCAGAGAGATATTTTATTATATGACTGTTTCAAAATGTGTGTATCCATTCCCTTATTGATAGACTTTAAGTAATTTAAAAACATTTTAATCACAAACATGTCTGCAGTGAATAAGCTTGTACATGTCTCTTGGGGAACGTGTGGGAGATATTTTTCTTTAGGGCAGTAGTTCTCAAAGTTTTGCTCTCATAATTCTTTTACACTGTTAAAATTATTAAGGACCCCAAATAGCTTTTGTTTGTGTAGATATATCTATTGATGTGTATGGTGTTTAAAGTTAAAACTGAGAAATTAAAAAAATATTTAACAATAACAAATCCATTGTGTTTAACATAAATAATGTATTTTTAATGAAAAATAACTATATTTTACCAAAAAACTTAGTGAGAAGGTCATTGTTTTGCATTTTGCAAATCTCTTTAATGCCTGACTTGATGGAAATTATATCTCCTTCTGCATTCAGTCTGTTACAATATGTTTTCTTTGTTGAATTATATGAAGAAAAATAGGCCTCACATAGGTACGTAGTTGGAAAAGGGAAGAGTATTTTAATAACCTTTAAAGATAACTTTGGATATTCTTCATCAAAGATACTAAATCAAAAGTCAATAAATAATAGTTTCATAAAGGTTGCAGTGTGGAATCTGAAATAATTTCAATGAACTTCTCATACTCTGTTACATATAAAACCCATTGATCTTTCTTGGTCATTTGGAAAACATTGCTTCACTGAATTATATGTCTTACAAACATCGACAGATTTCATTATACAGTATCAAAAAAGCACATTTATTTATATTACCACTGACTTCATCATAGAAGTTTCTGAAAGCTGGGAAACTCTCAAGGTCATAGTAGTGGATGTAAATTTTCCAAAATTCTAACTTTTGCTTGAAAGCTCAAAATTTATCATTGGCAACAGATGCAGTCAGTTTCTTCCCTTGAAGTGACAGGCCCACTTTGTTCATTTATGAGAAAATGCCTGCCAAAATCCCAAGTCTGAATAACCATAGTTTGTCAGTCTTTCTTTCAAGTAGAAATGGTGTTCCATGAAAAAAGCAGCTAGTTCAGCTCATAGCTCAAAAAAAGAATTAAAAAAAAAAAGCACAAGTGTTTTTCCGTGAGAGGGAACCAGCTACCCTCATGTGCAGAAATGTTTTATGCGTATTTTCCATTTCATTTTGCAGGATATTAATATTCAAAAGACGTACTCCAGAGTTGAGCTTTATTTAATAAAATTTATTAATTTCTACTGCTTCATCAGTAAAATTCATAAGTACAACTGGATGATGTTGATGGTGATGATGATGATGATGACGATGATTATGGTGATGATGATTTTATTTCAAGTGCCTGACAATAAAAAATACAACAACAACCAGAACAGTTTGGTACCACAGCCTTAATTTGTGCTAAATCACCAGCATTTTACCCACATTTGCTTTTGCGTCATCATTGCAAACAACACCACATTGAAAAAGGCAAATAGTACTGAGTTTAGATTTAAGAGTGGAACTGCTGGGGTCTAGGATATAGATGTATTCAATTCTACTGGATAGCATTGAATTGTTCTTCAGAGAAATTGTGCTCTCTTAGACATCTACCAGCAGTGTATGAGAGTTCCTATTTCTCCACAACCTTGCCAACATGGAACTTGTCTTTTAGCTGTGGTTTTGGTGTCTTGGTACAGAGGTTTTAAACTCTGTTTTGAAATATGCCCAGAGCATTCTGTTCTTAACAAGGCTTGCCCTCAAGAGAAACTGTTTTACCAGAGCCTAACTGACTGGGGTTTTACCAGAGACCCACTAACCTGAAGGATGGGAAATACCCAATTCCAGCCCCTGCTAACCTTCCTGTTGCACTTAAGGGGGAAAAAGTAAAATAAAACCGAGAAGCACTGGTGAAGGTCACAGCCCAGGGGGCAAGGCTCACTAAAAATCTGAGACCTAATCATAGGCTGTAGAATATTCCTGTCTCCCTACCCTTGACCACCACATCAATAAGGCCTTTGTATAATAACAGGGGAACACAGATGGAAGAATTGTGTGTCTCAGGCGTTATTTAAGAAGTCTCTAGAGAAACCTAAAGACAACAGGGCAGACAGAAACAGAGGAAATTTTAGCCTCTGACACCTACAGTTATAGCAAATGGTAACCCCCAGCCAGATAAATATAAAACTGCACCCCAAAGGTCTATTTACCTCAGTTCCTTTTATTTGTGTATCATGTCTGGCTTTCAACCAAAAATTACAAGGCATACTAAAAGACAAAAAAACACAGTCTGAAGAGACAGAGCAATCATCAGAACCAGACTCAGATACAGCAGAGGTGTTGGAATGATCAGACCAGGAGTTTGAAAAAACTGTGATTAATATGCTATGATAATTTTTTTCTTTGGTCCCAATTCTTTCATATTTTATTTGTTTCTTTCACAGCACCTCCAGGACGATGTTAAATAGAAGTGGTGATAATGGTCGTCCTTGTCTTTTTTTCCTGAATTAAAAAATGCTTCTAAACATTTCACTATTGACTATAATGTTTGCTTCAGGTTTTTGATAAATACTTTTTTTCAGGGTAGGAAGTCTCCTTCTATTTCTAGTTAGCTAAGCGTTTTGTGGTTTTTAAAAAAAAATCATAAGTGGATGTTGAATTTTATTGAGTGCTTTTCCTGTATCCTCTGAGATGATCATGTGGTTTTCCTTCTTTAATTTATTAATGAGTTGAAATGAAATAATAGATTTTTTTCTTACGGTAATTCATCATTGTATTTGTGTGATAACCCCAATTGGTCATAATCTTTTTAAAAACTACATTCCTGGGTTTGGATTGCTATTATTTTGTGTAGGAGTTTTTATATTTATGTTCATAACCAAGGTTGACCTATATTTTCCTTTCTTGTACAGTCATTGTCTGGTTTTGGTATCAAGGATACACTAGCCTCCTAAAATGAACTTTCCATTTTTCAGTTCATTTTCTGGAAATGAACTCTCCTGCAAAATAATATGAACCTCATGTATTCTTTGTGGTAAATTTAACTATTATTCCATTTCTTTCATAATTATAGAACTAGTAATATTTTCTATTTCTTCTCAAGTTAAATTTAATAATTTATCTTAAAAATCCATGTCATTTGTTTTCAAATTTATTGGCACTAATTTGATTGGAGAATTTTATTATTGTAATTGTATCTTTATATCATTTCCAATATTGTTTATTTGTACTTTCTCTTTTTTTTTTTTTTTTTTTTTGTGGTACACGGGCCTCTCACTGTTGTGGCCTCTCCCATTGCAGAGCACAGGCTCCAGACGCGCAGGCTCAGTGGCCATGGCTCACGGGCCCAGCCACTCTGCGGCATGTGGGATCTTCCCGGACCGGGGCACGAACCCGTGTCCCCTGCATCGGCAGGCAGACTCTCAACCACTGCGCCACCAGGGAAGCCCCTGTACTTTCTCTTTTTTCATTGATCAACCTTACCAGAAGTTTGTCTACCATACTTTATTAAATCTTAAATATTTTACTCCATTAGATATTTACTCCATTCATTTTCTAATATTAATTTTCATACTTCTTTTAAAAATATACATATGAAGCAATAAATTTTCTTTTTGTGCTATTTGTACTATGAGTTTGATATGCAGTGCTTTCATTGCCATTTATTTTCTATGTATTTCATATTCATAATTATACTTTGAAGACTAAATTAATAAAAATGTTTAAAAATTTCCTAACATTAAATATATTTTTTTTTATTTCTAACTTTATCACATTGTACTCAGAAAACATGGTCTATATATAAATTCTTTAGTGTTTGTTAAGACTTCCTTTGTGGTCTTATGCATAGTTAATATTTATAAATGTTTTCTATATAACTTTATAACTGATCTTAAAAAATTATGTATTCTATAATTGTTGGGTGTAGTGTCCTCTACATGCTCATTAGATTGAAGTTGTTAAGTCAGTTATAAAAATCATCTGTATCTTTAACTAAATTTGTGTTTGATCTTATTATTTCATGTGTGAGAAATGTTAAAAACCTCCCAGTGTTATTATAGATTTATCAGTTTTCTTCAGAATTTTGTCAAGCTCTGCTCTCTATATATTTTAAGGCTAAGATGTTAGGTCTGTATCATCCTCATGACCTAATAAATTCAACCATTCATTTACTGAGCACCTACTATGTGCTAGGCATTGTTAAAGACAGTGAAAAGACAGCATGGAACAAAACAGAGAATGATTCCTTTTATCATTGAGTAATGATACTCTTTATCACTAATAATTCTTTTGCTTTAACATTTACTCTGTATAATAATAATATTGGTGTGCCAGTTTTTAAAATATGCATAATTTCCTGGTATTTTATCATCCCTTTGTTTTCATCAGCATATGGCAGAACTTTGTTGTTTTTAAATCCAACTTGAGAATTGCTGACTTTTAATGGAGAGATAGAATCCCTCTTCTTTTGTTTTGATCACTAATATATTCGGTATTAATTTTAGCAAGTTATTTTATATTTTCTGTATACCCTGCTCTTTCTTTCTCTTTTTCTGTCATCTACTGTCTTGATTTTTTAAAGTCCTCTTCTTTCCTCTGTTGGTTGGGAAGTTATATAATTATATATCTACACTTTTAGAGACTTTTTTTTGGTTATTGTTAATATTTAATATGTACAGTTGTCTTAACAATGTTTAAAGTTAACCAAGAGTTCTATCCTCTTCCCAAACAATGCATAGCTCTTAGAGTCTTTAAATTTGGTCACTCCACCTCCCATTGACATGTTATTCTTGAGTGGTATTTTATTTGTACTTTGTTTCTAACCCCCATCAGTCTTTAATGTTACCAATGTTGTTTTCACAAATGAATATTTGTATAGATTTAATCTACATGTTTACCAATTTACCTCTCTCTCTCTTTTTTTCTTTTTTTGCATCTCATTTCTTCGCTTTTGTTTCAATATCTTTCTTCTGATACTTCAGGAAGAAGTAACTATCATAGGTCTTCCAGTGATAGCCTGTGAGTAATAAACTTTCTGTTAGTCTGAAAATGTCTTTATGTTAGCCTTATTTTAAAAGATACTTTAGTTAAGTGTATAACTTTAAGTTAAATAGTTATTTTCTTTTAGCTCTTTGAAGATATTAATCTAGTCTTTAAGATCCTATTGTTGATGATGAGAAGTCTGCTGTCAGTCTAATAGTTATTCTTCTGTGGTAATATGTCTTTTGCCTCTGGCTGCTTTTGAGACTTTCTCTTTATCTCCGGTATTCTGTAGATTCTTTCACCACCATTTGTCTGTGTGTGGATGTTTTTTTCCTTGCTTGGTCCTTCAATGTGAGAACTTACATCCTTCTTTAAGTATGGAAAAATTCGATCTGTTTGCTCTGAGCATTGTCTCTCCCCCTATTTCCTTCTCCAGGAACTCCTATTAGAGGCATCATAGTATCTTCTCATTGTGTCTTCTCACTCTTAGCTTCTGCCATGCATTTTCCATCTCTTTCATTTGTCTGTACTGCATCCTGTGTGATTTATGAGAATCTATTTTCTAGGTAACAGATTCTTTCTCAGCTGTGTCTAATAAGCTGTTTAACATACCTTTTATGCTTTTTATTTCAGTGACAATAATTTTTTACTTCTACAAGTTTTAAAAGAAAAATCTGCCAGATTTTCTTTTTTTTTATTTTTAAAGATTTATTTATTTTTGGCTGTGTTGGGTCTTCGTTGCTGTGCGCAGGCTTTCTCTACTTGTGGCAAGTGGGGGCTACTCTTCGTTGTGGTGCACGGGCTTCTCCTTGCAGTGGCTTCTCTTGTTGTGGAGCATGGGCTCTAGGCGCGTGGGCTTCAGTAGTTGCAGTGTGTGGGCTTGGTAGTTGTAGCACGTGGGCTCAGTAGTTGTAGCTTGTGGGCTCTAGAGCGCAGGCTCAGTAGTTGTGACTCATGGGCTTAGTTGCTCCACGACATGCGGGATCTTCCCAGACCAGGGATCGAACCTGTGTCCCCTGCATTGGCAGGTGGATTCTTAATTGGGCCACTGGGGAAGTCCTGGGAAGTCCCCTGCCAGATTTTCTTCATTGTTTTTTCTTTCCTTTCTTGTATATCTTTACCTATTTGTTTAATTCAGGTTTCACCAGTGTGTGTGTGTGTGTGTGTTTGTGTGTGTGTGTGTAGTTTTATGCAATCTTATCACATGTGTAGCTTTGTGTAACAACCACCACAGTGAAGATACAGAATTGTTCATCACCCCGAGGTTCATGCTGCTCTTTAGAGCCGTACCTACTTCCCTCACTCATCCACCCTGTTCTTAACCCCTGGCAACCACAAGTCTGTTCTCTATTTCTATAATTTTGTTATTTCAAGAATGCTATATAAATGGAATAATACAGTATATAACCTTTGAGATTAACTTGTTTCATTCAGCATAATTCCCTCAAGATCCATCCAAGTTGTGTGTGTGTTAATAGTTTACTCCTTTTTATTGCTCAGTAATATTCTATGGTATATACCATTGTTGTTTAACCATTCACTAGTTGAAGAATATCTGTGTTATTTCCAGTTTTAGGCTAATATGAATAAAGCTGTTATGAATATTTCTGTACAGGTTTTGTGTGAACATAGGTTTTTATTTCTCTGAAATAAATGCCCAGGGGTTCAATTGATGGGTCATATGTTAGCTGCATGTTTAGTTTAAAAAGAAATAGCCAAACTGTATTCCAGAGCGGCTATATCATTTAATATTCCTAGCACTGTGTGAGTGATCCAGTTTCTTCACATCCTCCCCAGCATTCTAATAGGTGCCTAGTGATATCTCATTGTTGTTAGGCTTTGCATTTCCCTAGTGGCTAATGATGTTTAGCACTTTTTTGGTGCACGTGTCATCTGCATATCTTCTTTGGTGAAATGTCTGTTCATATCTTTTGCCCATTTTCTAACTGGATTTTTAAAAATTAATTTTTATTGGAGTAGAGTTACTTTACAATGTTGTGTTAGTTTCTGCTAATTGGATTTTTTTTTAACTGCTCAGTTTTGAGGGTTCCTATATATTCTAGATACAAGTCCTTCATTGGCTATGTGGTTTGCAAATATTTTCTGTAGCTTATCTTTTCATTCTCTTTATGGGGTCTATTGCAGAGCAGAAGTCCTACATTTTGATGAAGTCCAATTTGTCCATTTTTCCTTTTAAGAATTATGTTTTTTGGTGTCAATTCCTTAATCATTTTAAACTTAAACTTAATCATTTAAAACTTAAATATCTAGTCTCTTTCTGATTTACTTTTATACCTGGTTGTTAGCACACAAATTCTACCCATTGTTGTGTGTATGAGCTCCACCTAATGCTGGTTCATTTCTTCATCTCTTTTGAATATTATGGGCTCATTCTGGGGGGGGGGATATAGAAAGTTCATTTTTCCTCATCTTAGTGCCTCGACCTATGGGAGTCACTCTTATTTTAATGTTTTACATTTTCTCTTGCCAGGGTTTGAGAAATTTTGTGAGTCCTGGACCAGTTTGGGGATTTCTGTACCTTAGGGGCAATAAATATATGGATCCCATATTTTCATTTGGGTAGTCTAGAGTTTTATTCCCCCATTGGAGATTTAGTCTATCCAGTATTAGGTACAGAGCTTCTTTGCAACTTCTGTGGGCCATTGGGATAACGTTTTTCCTGTTCCTTTGTCATGGATTTAACAGACCATCTTGGCAAAGTCCCAGTTCCAACACTCTGCCCTTTTCAAGTTGAGAGTCATGCATTTTTTTCCCTGTATGGACGATCAATCCCAGTTTCCAGTCCTAAACATTATACCCGGTTCCAGTACCCCACTTTTCCAGGTTACGACAGGATAACTGGAGTTTACTGCTCTGATTTTTTAATTCACTTTTTGTTCTTGACCTCTGTGGTTTCCCTTTCTTTTTTTTCTTTCTTCCTTTCTCTCAATCTTGACTATATAATTAGTTTTATATTATTTTATGCAGCATTTTAATATACTTGTAGTAAGAGTTGGTCCACACTAGCTTAATATCCCATGTTGTCAGGACCAAGACCTTCCACATAACAATTTCAGTGTTGTATCTGTTAATCCCATACCCCTAATTTGTCCCTCCTCTCTTCCCTCTCCCCCTCGGTAACAATAAGTTTGTTTTCTGTATTTGTGAGTCTGTTTCTGTTTTGTATATACATTCATTTTTAATTATTTTTTAGATTCCACATGTAAGTGATATATATAGTATTTGTCTTTCTCTATCGGACTTATTTCACTAAGCATAATATTCTCTAGGTCCACCCACATTGCTGCAAATGGCAATTTAAAAAAAAAAAGGAATTTCAATCTTGCAGAAAATTACACACAATTTGAGAGGTAGAGAATGAAAAATTAAGAATGTGAAAAAAATCCAAAGAAGAGATCAAATAAACACTGATATTAAAGTGACAAAATTTTGACAGGGAAACCTATTAATATTTCCCCACCCGCTAAGGTATAGTTTTGGGTGGAAAGCATCGATTTTCAAAACTTTTCTGATTGTTTCTTTCTCTGATCCCACTTCTACCCCCCCTTCCTTTACTAGATTCATGTTTGATATTCCAGTGTATGCTGAATATAGAGAGTTCTAGACCATGTCCTGGGCTTTGTTTTCTGAATATTCCTCTTCATAGCCTTTCATCCCCAACGCTGAGTTGTAATTTTAGGTCTCATTCTACCTTGGCAACTGGTTTCTGATTACCCAGCTACTTCCCCTGCCTATCATATGACTGTGCTTTCCAGGCTTATCTTGACAATTGTAGTGCTAATTTCACACCCTTAGTCCCCAAATTGCTTGCTATTCTTGGTCCCCCAAAATGCCATGCCAAAAAGTTTGGTATGGTGGGGTAGGGGCAAATTTGGAATTTGGGATTAACAAATACAGACTATCATATATAAAATAGATAAACAACAAGGACCTACTGTATAGCACAGGGAACTATATTTAATATCATGTAAAAACCTATATTGGAAAAAAAAATGTTGGTATAAAGTTAGTCTCTTTTTTTTTTTTTTTTTTTTTTTTGCGGTATGTGGGCCTCTCACTGTTGTGGCCTCTCCCGTTGAGGAGCACAGGCTCCGGACGCGCAGGCTCAGCGGCCATGGCTCACGGGCCCAGCCGCTCCGCGGCATGTGGGAATCTTCCCGGACCCGGGCACGAACCTGTGTCCCCTGCATCGGGAGGCAGACTCTCAACCACTGCGCCACCAGGGAAGCCCCCCCCCCATTTTTACTTCTCCATTTTGTGTAAGCAGTGGTGCTTCTGATTACAATCCTCCAAGGGATTCCTATTACATTTAGAACAAAATTTAAATTTCTTATAGTGGCCTACTATAAGGACCAACATGATTGGTTCCTGCCAACTCTCCAGTCTCAGCTCCGTATGTTCCTTTCAATATGTAGATTCAGATATTCTTTTACTTCTAGACATTTTTCTCAGATTATAATTTTAAATATTAAATTTTTTTTTTATTCTTTGTGGACTCTCTATTGCCCACATGTTGGATCTTCTATGCTTATCTCATGTATTTACCACTCTGAATCAACTTTAAATAAATGGCTATCAATTCAACTCAAGCATGTACTTATTGCCTAGTATGCTAGTACGTACCTCAATCAGGAATACAAAAACCAAAACCAAGAAACGATCAAACATGTTGCATTTTGCTTTTTATGAGCTGATTATATATGGAGGCAACTCACAGGGAGAAAATAGCTTGATAAGAAGCAAGAATGTCAATATACGATTAACTGCTAAAATAAGAGTAAAGATACTAGATGATATAGGATTGAATTTTGTAGCCAATAATGAAAAGAAGGCTACTTGTAAAACCCAGCCTTAATAGGCTCTGAGGCAGAAATCTGTCTTTTCCATTCATTTATCAATGCTCACATTGATCTTTATTTTGACACTTATTGACTTTATACTTCACATTTTCTCATCTTTATACTACTCTACAAGTTTTCCCCGAAAGGTGTTTGATGCTTATTCCATGTTTCCTCAGAATTGTGTAGAAACTTCTATTATAACACTAACTACATGGGTTGTCAGTGGCCCAGAGCAAGGGGTCTGAAGTCAGATAGAGCTTGGGTAGAATCTCAGCTCTGTCACATTAATTTTGTGACCTAAACCAAATTACCTAACCTATGACTTTATTTTCTTCATCTGTCAAATGGGGTTAAGAATAGATTGTTATAAATGCTAAGTTGGATAATGCAAGTAAAGTGCTTAGTACAGCATCTGTCACATAGTAAATGTTAACTCATCTTTACAGGCACTTCTCTGTCTTCCCTACTGGACTATGGTCTCCAGGAAGACAAGGATCTAGGCTAAATCTGTTGAGCGAATTTGTAGCTCTGTGTAATAGTCCTTTTTCTTGACTGAAGGTCATATGCCATGTTGGTTCACTATCTAGAGGACTCTTTTATTAAAGAGAGCAGATCCCCAAATAGACTATCTTGTGCTCAGGTGGTAGGGCATGCTTAACGGTAAATAATCTAGTTATTGATATTTTTACCTATCCCTATCTATGGTCTGGGAAACTCTATTGATCTGGGTTTTTCTAAAATTCTGGTGTCCATTAATTTTTCTGGTCACCTTCCCTATTGAAGAGGTGCCTGCACTTTTTCTGGGATGGCTAATCTTTATTTATTTATTTATTTATTTATTTATTTTTTATTTTTTGGCTGTGCTGCGCGGCATGTGGCATCTTAGTTTCCCAACCAGGGATGGAACTCGCGCCGCCTGCAGTGGAAGCGTGGAGTCTTAACCACTGGATGGCCAGGGAAGTCCCATTTTTCTTTTAAATTCTCCTTTAAATCCTTCTTCCAGAGCACCCTGTATGCAGCTTAAGTTATTTTGCATTTGGCAACTCTGAGAAATTAAAAAATACAATTACAGGCACATTCTCCTCTTTCCTCTAGTTACTCCAATGTTACATTTCCCATGAAGTTTATTAAGAGTTTAAAGGGGGAAAAACAACCTAGCCATCTTTCTTGACTTATTGTAATAATTTAAATAGTCCCTTTAAAAGCAATGTGTGGATATATTTATATAAATATAGGTATAGTTATGGATAAACTGGAGATATATGTGGTTGTATATATGGATGAAGAAGTCTGGAAGAATATATCTCAAAAAGTTAACAGTGATAATCATTGGGTGGTGATATTATCAGTGCTTATTTTTCCTTTATGCTTTTCAACATAAATCCTTATTGGGTTGGTTTATATTCTGCTCTCACTTTAGCTGTAGCAATTCTCTCAGAGACTGCTAACTGTCTTCAAAATCCTTTTTCTCATTCTTCTTTAGTAATAGAACTTTTACCTGAGTACAGGGGTGCCCAGAATAAAGACTACATTTTACAGCCTCCCTTGAAACTAGATATAGCCATGTGTCTAAATGAGACTAAATGAGATGTGATTAGGAATGTCATATGTGACTTGGTGAAAGGGTTCTTGAGTGGAAGATGCATATTCTTCTTCCTTTCTTTTTCCTTCTTACTGACAGAGAAGCAGGTATAATGGCTAGAAGTTGAGCAGCCCTTTGGACCATGAAGGTAAAAGTCAGACCCTAGGGATAGCAAACTAGAAAGTTGGAAGAAACCTGGATCCATGACAATTTTGTGGACCTTGTCATACCAGCTCAAGGCTTCTCATCTCTGGATGTTTTACATGAGAGCAGCATGTATGATTAAGCCATTGTTAATTTGGATTTTATGGTACAGTTAAATCCTCACATGGAATTAGTGTGTAATTCATATTTTCCTTTGCCTCAAAGGTGAAGAATTTATGTGCTCTTCCCTGGACATATTTTCTGTAAGTAAACTGTTGGGCTTGGATTCTTATGCAGTTTTAAGATTGTTCAATCTCATAAAGCTCTGGTTCATTGGAAACATTAGTACATGTTTACCAGGACACATGTATGAGAGTGTTCATGGCAGGATCCACTGGTAATAGCAAAAATTTAGAAACTACTGATGAAAATTATTTTAAAAATTTGTGGCACAGTCCTGTTACTGAATATTATACAACAGTGAAAATGAGTTAACTATAACATTATTGATAAATATAGGGAACATAATGTGGAGCCAAAGGAACAAGTCCCAGAAGACAACATGTAGTATGACAAGTTCAAACATAAATAAACTAGCATATTGTTTAGGCCACACATGTGTGTAATAAAATGTAAAGAAAAGCAAGGGTATGATAACAGCAAAATTTAAGAGAACGATTACTACTGAGAGGAAGGTTGGGGAATGGGATAGAGGAGGAACACACGGGTCAACGTAAGTCATGGAGGCCTTTTAGCTCTTGGGTTGAGAGATGGGTCCATGAGTCCTTTATTATATAATACATACAGTATAAATCAATTAAATGAGGTTTATGAAAGGACCAAAGGGCTAATGATAATCCTGGATTCGTGACACACTATTAACATGAATCAGGACTCTGATAATCCAATTTTGTGTTTCTGAAGTTCATAAAATAATCATACCACTTGTGAAGCTGCCTATTAGGCAGCCCTGGCTTAATTTGTATAAACCAGGCAACAAGGATAGAAGTGTTTCTATTTGTGTATCCAACTGTTTCCCTATCCAGGTTTTTGTTTTTTTTTGTTTTTTTTGCGGTACGCGGGCCTCTCACTGTTGTGGCCTCTCCCGTTGCAGAGCACAGGCTCCGGATGCGCAGCCTCAGCGGCCATGGCTCACGGGCCCAGCCGCTCCACGGCATGTGGGATCTTCCTGGACTGGGGCATGAACCCGTGTCCCCTGCATCGGCAGGCGGACTCCCAACCACGGCGCCACCAGGGAAGCCCCCTATCCAGGTTTTTAAAAATAAACTTTTAATTTTAGAATAGTTTTAGATTTACAGAAAAGTTGCGAAGATAGTACAGAATTACTGTAAACCCTCCGCTGACCACCGACCCTGTTTTCCCTGCTGTTAACATCTTACATTATATGGTGCATTTGTTCCAATTAATGAACCAATGACGCTACATTATTATTATTATTATTATTATTTTTTTTTTTGCGGTATGCGGGCCTCTCACTGTTGTGGCCTCTCCCGTTGCGGAGCACAGGCTCCGGATGCGCAGGCCCAGCGGCCATGGCTCACGGGCCCAGCCGCTCCGCGGCATATGGGATCCTCCCAGACCGGGGCACGAACCCGTATCCCCTGCATCGGCAGGCGGACTCTCAACCACTGCGCCACCAGGGAGGCCCTACATTATTATTTTTTATTAATTTTTTAAAAATTAATTAATTTATGGCTGCATTGGGTCTTCGTTGCTGCGCGCGGGCTTTCTCTAGTTGCAGCGAGCCAGCGGAGGCTACTCTTCATTGCGGTGCACGGGCTTCTCATTACGGTGGCTTCTCTTGTTGCGGAGCACAGGCTCTAGGCACGTAGGCTCATTTGTTGTGGCTCACGGGCTCTAGAGCTCAGGCTCAGTAGTTGTGGCGCACAGGCTTATTTGCTCCACTGCATGTGGGACCTTCCTGGACCAGGGCTCAAACCCGTGTGCCCTGCTTTGGCAGGCGGATTCTTAACCACTGCGCCACCAGGGAAGTCCCTTTTTTATTAATTTTTATTGGAGTATAGTTGCTCTACAAGGTTTTGTTAGTTTCTTGCTGTACGTCAAAATGAATCAGTCATACGTATACATATATCCACTCTTTTTTAGATTTCCTTCCCTGTTATTATTATTAACCCTAACCAGACATTAAGCTTCCTGAGAGCAGGGCTTACGCATTTTAGCATTCCCCAGCATCTTGCCTCTAGTCAGTGTTCCACGTGTGTTGTATTGATGAGGAAATTAAATGTACTAAATGACTAAATTGTCTGCAAAAATAAGCTCCGTATTTCATGATCAAATATAATTTGCTTTAAGCAGCTAAAGCTGCTTTGAGATATAACCCTGAGCTAACTTGGGTTTAATGTTCTTAAAAGTCATTGTTTTTGAATTATTTACAAGCGTCCTCATTAGAATAAGCACAGGGAGCCAAGTGCTGAATTGGGTATTTTTTTCTTCCCTGGGTTTCTTTTCTAAATCAGGTCATGGAAAATGGATGCTATTTCTTTAAATAATATAACCAAGCTGATCCCTGGATTACAATTAGGTTACGTAACTTGCTTATGAGCTGCTTTTCATTAAGACTTGCAGTGGGCAATGGGGCTTTACATTTCAGAGCAAAGCTGGGAGAACAATCCTGCTAAAAGCCAGAATACATGCGGTGTCAGAGGCAGGAACTGCAATAACTTCGGCACGGGATTGAGTTCCGTGTAGGCGGCTCCTTTTCTCTTTAAATCCTTAAAACATCCTTTGTCCTACCAAACTCCGTGGTTCCAAATACATCCACAACAGAGTTGCCGAGGACCCACAGTAAGAGAGAAGATCAAGGTTGCTGGTCCCCAGCAGGCTGAGAAATGTAGCCCTCCAGGGAGGACATTATCAAGTTTCCGCAGAACCATGGCTCAGTTTCATTTCTTGCAGAACGCAAATTACTAGGAAACATTTAAAAAATGTGTCCAAGGGAGGTAACAAAAATCCTAGTACCAGCCTATAACCGTATCTTTGCAAATAAGCATTTCAGAGGTACAGTAAGTAAAGTAGAAGGTGTCAGATCAAGGAGAAAGCAAGAAACTTGGTGTCAAAGAAATCAAGTTGGAAGAGATTCCAGATGGGGGTTCATCAAAACATACAAACATCTGTTCTAAAAATGGAGATAAAGCCAACTTTCCCCAGAAGGAAGTTGTTCATTGCTGTTAAACAAGATTCTACAGGATGGAACCATTTTTGAGAGTAACATCAAAACCAGTCACAGAAGATGATAAATGTTGGAAATTGAAGTAAGCAAAGTTATCAGAGAAATGGGACAAAGCACCCTTGGCAATAAACGAGCAGGGAAAAGTGCTGCCCTCCAGGGTGAACCAGAGCAGCTCATGAAAAGAAAGGATAGCATAATGCCAAAATTCTACTAACTGCAGAATTCTCTTTTGAAAGGGAATTACTGCATAGTGATTAAAATAGCAATCAGGAACAATTAAATGAACTTGGAGCCCTTCATGTCCTTGAAGAAACACCTGTCATATACTCTATGGGAAGAGTTAAAATGATAATTCTTTAAGCAGCTAAATTAAAGCTTGTTTCTTAACTTTTGATAAGTGTGATCTCTTGCAAAATTCCCCAAGTCGAGGACATTTTATTATATAGCTATATAAAATAATAAAGAAAATTTTTTCTTTTAACCTACAGTTAGCTTTTAAAAATTACGGTTAACTTTCAACTACTAACACTTAATATTATACTTAACTTTTATAAGTTTTTTAACATAAAAATTAACTTTTTACTATCAATTATACTACCAATGTAAATGTAAGCTATATGCTTGAATGCAAAGCAGTTAATTAATTCTAATGGTATTGCACATTAAGCTTGGCTTCAACACAGCCTAAAACTTGCCTAAGCCCTGTTGGTTGCTGGGGAGTCTTTGGTTCTGTGTGTGTGTCTAATTTACTAATGAACTTGGTGTCATTTAGGGCTGAACCAAGCACATCTGAACGGGTCTGGCTGCTTCTGGGCAGCTGGGGAAGGGCACCCACAGTGTTCTGAGCAGAGTTGGAAGAACACCAGAGTTGAGCTGAGTCAGAGGCTCTCAAAGTGTGTGGTGAGTCAGAATCAATGCCCCCCTCGCTACCCCAGCTGTAGCAAGAAAAAAAAAGAAAACAACAAAAAAAAAAACTAGGGGGAGTTCTAAAAGGGAAGGTATTAAAGGACACACTACAAACCTCCTCCCTGAGACCCTTTGCATGCTGAATGCTGTGGGCCTTGCCCATTCCTAGGGAGGTTCAGACCAGAGGCCACAGTCTAAGCAATGGCCAGAGGGAGAGCCAGCGAAGGTAACCATAATCCTAACCCTAGCATGATGGACAGCGAGAAAGGGAACAGGCTGGCCAGCACACGCCACTGGGGTGTGATCACCAGCAGTGAATCTTGGGGAATCTGCAAATGGTCCTGGGAGCCACAAAGATACATCAGAGAAGGGACATGAGCTCTGGGTCCCAGATACTTGGGTTTAAGCTTAAATCCTTCCTCTGTCACTTATGTGTGTGATATTGGGGCAAGCCACTCAAACACTCTGAGCCTTACTTCCCTTATCTGAAGGTAGTAATATCCTTTCTCATTACATGGTTGGTTGGTGGTGAAGAAAGTGGGTTGTATGTTGCTAAATAGGATTTCATGGTATTGCTTAGCTCAATACTGGGGCCTAAAATGAAGGAGGTACTCAATAAAATATTAATGGAATGAATATCTAAGTGATACCACCACTAGACTATCCAGTTGAGGCTGTGCTTGATCCCTGGTTGACATGTTTTCCAGGACATGATTTCTTTAGACCCCTCCATATCCCCAAGAGAGCAGAAGCTATCTGTCTCCTAATCTGGGAATTGTCTTTCTCCTGTGAGGAAAGATTATATAGAAAAACTACAAGTTTAAATATTTAAAGTTTCAAAAAGCTCTATCCAATACTCTACAGATGTGCACAACCTTCTCAAAAATGGCTCTCCCAGCAAATATGCCACTGGCAAAGATTGACATCTTAAAAAAAATTTTTTTTATTGAAGTATAGATGATGTACAATATTATATAAGATATAGGTGTACAATATAGTGCTTCACAATTTTAAAAGGTTATACTCAATTTATAGTTATTATAAAATATTAGCTATATTCCCTGTGTTGTACAATAATCCTTGTAGCTTATTTTATACCTAATAGTTTGTACCTCTTAATCCCCCACCCCTATCTTGCCCTTCTCCCCTTCCCTCTCCCCACTGGTAACCACTAGTTTGTTCTCTATATCTGTGAGTCTTCTTCTTTTTTGTTATATTCACTAGTTTATTGTATTTTTTAGATTCCACATATGAGTGATATCATACAGTATTTGTCTTTCTCTGTCTGATTTACCTCACTTAGTATGATAATCTCTAGGTCCATCCATGTTGCTGCAAATGGCAAAATTTCATTCTTTTTTATGGCTGAGTAGTATTCCATTATATATATATATATATATATATATATATATATATATATATATATATCTCACATCTTCTTTACCCATTCTTCTCTTAATGAACACTTACATTGCTTCCATATCTTTGCAATTTTAAATAATGCTGCTATGAACATTGGGGTGCATGTATCTTTTCAAATTAGTGTTTTTGGGTGTTTTGGATATATACCCTTGAGTGGAATTGCTGGGTCATATGGTAGTTCTATTTTTAGTTTTTTGAGGAACCTCCATACTGTTTTCCATAGTGACTGCACCAATTTACATTCCTACCAACAGTGTAGGAGGGTTTCCTTTTCTCCACATCCTCGCCACCATTTGTTTTCTGTGTTCTTTTTGACGATAGCCATTCTGCCAGGTGTGAGGTGATAGCTCGCTGTGGTTTTGATTTGCATTTCCCTGATGATTAGATGTTGAGCAGAAGATTGACATCTTAATGATGATGAAGCAGCCAGAGGCTTTCGAGTCTTACTTCAGTAACAGAGCTCATTTTGGAGAAATATCATTCAGCATTCTTTTGACCAAATTTTACTGAATGTTTCTCCTCTGCAAGGCTTTGTTTTAGGTCCACCCTACAGAAAGAATTACAGATAAGGCACAGAAGCCCTATCTAAAACCTACAATCTTATGGAAGGAAATGACTGCACAGATGACTAGTAAAAATACAGGTTGTGGTAAGAAAAGCTGAAGACAGAGTCGTGAGACCATCTTGTTTATTTTTGTAATTCTCACAGGGCCTTTTGTTCTGCCGCACAAAAATAATGATAATAACAATAATAACGATGATGATGATGATAATGTAATTGCAAGCATCCTGAGTGCTTACTACATACCGGACACCACACTAAGAGCCTCTTGCATCCATACATTGCTTTGTTTAATTTTTACAACTCTGTTAGGTAACTTCTTTTATTAATCCAGATTACAAATGAAGGAATTAGGGCAAAGATTTTCTCTGGGAGATGCTGAAGACATTCATTTGCTTGTTCATCTGAATTTCAGCACCATATAAAAATTTGGGAAACAAAAATGGAATAAAAATTTCATTTCTAGACGTTACTAGAAAATAGAGTTTGAAGGGGAAAGAAGAAGACTGATATTAATTGAATATCGACTATTTGCCAAGCACCTTCAAATGCATGATTTCATTTACTGTTCATTTTACAGGTGAAGCAATGGAAGATTAGAGAGGTTACATAAATTGAGCCCAAATATACCTGACTCCACAGTCCACATTCTTTCCATTCTATCAGTAGAGTTCTGGCTCTGCTACCTATAAATGTCACTTACGTTTTCTAAACCTTGGTGTTCTCAGTAGTAAAATGGGAATAAAATGGCTACCTGCCTAGTCCTTAGGACATTTTTTATTTTTATTACTTTGGGGTTTTTTTGGTCACTCCATGCGGCTTATGGAATCTTAGTTCCCCAACCAGGGATCAAACCCATGCCCCCGGAAGTGGAAGCACGGAGTCTTAACCACTGGACTGCCAGGAAAGTCCCACCCTTAGGATGTTTTGAGAAATCATGTGAAATAATTGGGGTGGTCTATAAAAATGAAGCAGGCATGGATCCAATAGCAAATAATCCAAATTCAAATCAAGGAGACATAAACATATCCATGATACAAAATGTTAGGAGTCAATACATCTGTTTGATAAAAATGCTGGGAGCACTGAAAAGAGAGTTATTTCTGTTGCTTGGGTGAGCCATGGAAGAGTCCATCTAGAAGATGACATTGAGCTAAACCTTTAGAATGAGGAAGATTTCATTAAGTTTAGAAAAAAAGCTGGTGTGGGGGGGAGTGGAGGGTGGGCATTTTAAGGAGAAGAAATGACAGGAAAGGCATGGAGGCATGAAAGAGCGTGAGTGTCCTGAACACAGAGTACCAGGTGCCTGGGATTGGCAGATGATGAGCCTGGGAATAATTGGACCAGACTGAGAAGGCCTTGAATGCCATGCTAAGGCCTTTGGACTTAATTCTGTAGACAACTGGGGGCCACCGAGGGTAACTACCCAAAGAATCCATAATGACAAAGAGTCTGAACAGGGCCTTTTGCCATCCTGTTCTTGTGATGATCACAAAGTCCCATGTTCAGAACATCACAGTCTGTTGCCATGGAAATAGTAATGGGCCTCACTATGGGAATAAATTATCCTCATCATTATACCTTTCTTCCAAGGAACTCAAAGTGTTTGTTGTATGTGTTTTCTTTTCTTTCTTTCTTTCTTTTTTTTAATAGAAGCACCAGATGGTGGTTAAGGGAAAGAAGAAAGCCTAAAGACTGTTGAATTAAAGGAGATTTCAAAGGAATGGAAGGAAAAACACAAGTTGAATTTTGAAAGGTTTAATCAAAACAGATGGCAGAATATCTCAGCCTGAGGGATGGGGAAAATTTTCTCAGAACCGATCTGAAGTGGAAGCTTCTTTACCCTTGCTTCCTGGGTCCCTGTCTGATGCCTCTCTGCAGGCTGACGGTTCAAGCTGGCTAATGAGGAAAGAGAGGGGTGTGTGTGTGTGTGTGTGATAATATATATGCCAGAGACAAGAATTAACATTGTTGAAATGCCTTTTTAAGTTACTGTAAGTACTGATTTGTTATTCATGTGATCTTTATTTTCAGACAAAATTTTTTTAAAAAATAACAAACAAAATTTTACTCTCTTCACGAAAGTGTGTCTGCTGTTTTTACTCTGGGGGTAGAAAAAGGAAACTATTACTTTGCGTATTTAATTTGTGCACACTTTCCTGTATCACCCTATTTTAATTATCTGTTTAATTCAGTCTTTGGACAGAATAGTCCTATGAGGTAGACATTGCTCTTCTTTGTTACAGAGGAGGATGAGGCCCACAGAGACTGCACATATTACCCAGGTTACTTCTAAGTGGCAGAGCCCTGCTCTGAGCTCTGGTTAGTGTGGGCTCTTTCCAAAATTCCAAAAGAGTTCTGGCCTTGCCGCTCTAAAACCGAGAGAACCTGGGCAAGTTTCTCATTCTCTCTGGGCCTCAGTTTCCTCTACATAATAGGAAAATCAATGCCTACATCAGCATTCTTGCTTTAGAGGCATGGGCATAGAGTGGAATGTGAATCTGAAGAATGATAAACACTATGTACATTTTCTGATATTCTGATAATCATTTGAGACCTCTGAGTCCCTGTCTTGCCACGCTGCCTGGGGTTCTTTTGAATGGACCAATCATGTTCTGAGGATTGAAATAGTTATTTTTTTAAAATGTAAGGTACAAAAAGCAGGGAAAAGTTAGGGCATTGGAATACCCATAGTGGTTCTATTTATACCACGTGTATTTCATGAGTGTTTACTATGTGCCAGGCACAGTTGGTGGGGATACTAAATAAAATGAACAAACAGACAGGATTTGGCTATCCTAGAGTGCCTAGAAAAAGAGCAGTCATGGGAAGATTTCTACCTGGAAGTTGCATGTGAAATGAGGTTCCAGCCATTATCCTTCACAGAAGACTATTTCCTAAATTTGTATGTTGTACCTTCTTCAAGCAGGTGAGGGAAGTTGTATTACTCTGAACCTGCCCTAACAGTGATGTATCTGTCCCCACTCCCTAGTCATCCTTATTACGTACAATAATCTCAGTTTCCTGAATATTTCTGAGGCTTTAAAATATATATATTTATTTATTTGCCTGTGCCAGTTCTTAACTGTGGTGCACAGGATCTGTTTAGCTGTGGCACGTGGGATCTTTAGTTGCAGCATGTGGGATTCTTTTTTTTTTTTTTTTTTTAGTTGCAGCATGTGGGATCTAGTTCCCCGACCAGGGATGAACCCGGTCCCACCACACTGGGAGTGCAGAGTCTCAGCCTCTGGACCACCAGGGAAGTCCCTTCTGAGGTTTTGATATATAAACCACACATTAGAGGGATCAGGGCAGAAACGCTTGTGTTTGAATCCTTTATCATTCTGCCTTTTACGGACTGAACTACTGGTTGATAACCCAACTGTCTGGTCGCATATTGTGGTTTTCCTATGAGCGGGATGGGAAAGTGAGGAGGGCGAGGCAGCTGCAGTGTAACAAGGAAGGAGAAGCAGTTCACGGAGCCCAGCCCAGGAGTGTGCCTGCTCCTCATCTTCAGGATGATCTTGAGTCCCTCCAACCTGCCACAGCACAAAAGGGGAAATATTTTTCCATAAAAAGCTATACCTTTCGGTTTGGACATTTCTAACCCACATTCTCTCTTGAAGTACTTTGTTTTCTCTGCTCGCCCACTCAGATCCACCTGATGCAGCTCTGTGCACAACCAAATTTTATTGAGGCTTAAGTAAATTTGGAAGGGATTCTTACTCAAGGTCTTTGGACTTCTGGCTGGTGGGAAGATAAAAGAACCTTTCCTGAGTAGCAGGGCTCAGGCAGAGTCAGAGAACATATCCCAAACAGATTGTAAATACCAGGAGGTCTAGAGAAAATTTGGAAAGAGCATAACCAAAGAGGGCTTGGAAAATCTGGAAAGGCAGCAGTGAGAAGCAACAGCTGGAAACAGAGAGGAGGAATCGCTCGGGGGGATTCGGGAGACAGAGACCAGAGGGGTTTTGTGCATTTTCATGGCCATGCCAGATTCATTTTAAGGCCAAGATAGAAGAACCTAAGGAAATGACCATGACCTTGGAAAGGATTTTGAATTTTATTCCAAAATAAAGTCATTGGGTTGGATGTTAAGACCGAGGGAGAAAGAGGAATCAAGGAATCAACTGATGGTGCCATTTATGGAGGGGAAGAATTTTAGATAAGGACCAGGGTCCTTGACCCTGGAAGCAAATCAACAGAATTTCATTTGCTTTTGTTAAGTTTGAGTTGTGTTTGGATGCAGGAGTCTGAAACTCAAAGGAGAGGTCTGGGTTGGAGAAATGAATTTGGGAGTTGTCAACACAGGTACTTAATGCCACACTTTAATGCCATACTTAAAAGAAGAGAAAACTGAAGCTGGGGGAGGTTAAGTAACTTGTCAAATATACCCATTCTGCCCCCAGTGAGTGGTGGAACCACCATCCAAAACAAGGCCTATAATGGGTATAAAAGATAGTTATTGTTATTTTTGTTGTTGTCGTTGTTATAGCTATTATTTCTTGCTGAGGTTAAGGGCTTGGCCTCATTACCTTTATGTAAAACCAGCTTAGCACCCTAAACAGCCCCATAAAAATCCTCTGTGATGCTGCGCCACTGCCCTGGGAAACCCCCAGGCTCTGCCTCCCACCTGTTGTTTTAAACTGCTTGCCTCGTGCTGGGATCTCAGTTGCTGTGCTTTTGCCCAGCACCTGGTTATTTCTGCCTCGTTGCCCAGATCCTTTGGCCTGACACTTCAGTGGGACTCTCGGTTTGGCATCCCAGCTTTGCCCAGGGATGCTATCTTTCCCTTGGCTCCATGAGTTACAGCCTGTAGGCCAGTCTTGCCTCAGCTTTGAGCCTAGTCCTGGATCCCAGTTCCCTAAAGCAAATATGGTTCCCTAGGTACTTGCTTTTGCAGGAAGAGAGCTCAGACAATATCCTGGCTTTGTCCTTTAATACATATTCTTTCCATGAAAAGCATCCTGGATTTATTCTCCTTACTTTTTCTTATTCTATCTTATTTTTCCAGCCTTGGGCTAATCGAGTAAGAATTCTTTATTCCATTGTCTTGGATCTTCTGAGCCTGCCTTCCTGCTTTTCTCTTCATTCCTCCATCATAGACTTTTATACTTTTTTTTTAAAACCTGCTTTTACCTCCTTCTTCTTGCTTCCAAATGTCCTGGTTTTCATGAAGACCTTTCATCATTTCACTCCTGTGAAATTTCACTCCTCTTTCCCACATGATTCCTAACTTCAAAATTAAAAAAAAGTTTAAACCTCACTGTTATTTTTTGACATTGGCTAATTCTAGCTCTTGTTCAGAGGTTTCTTCTCGCAATTCACAAATACTGTTTGGGCAAAAGGACCAGGTATTTAATCATACTTTCTCATCATTGCTAAATTCAGGGTGACCTACAGGTGGAAAATACCTAATGGCTGTTTATGTTCAATATTCATTCAGGTTGTCCAGTAGCCATGCTGACCAGGTAGTTCATATTTTAAAGACCACTCTGCCTAAAATATTACCACTTCTAGGACAGAGGCACACTGAGAGTGACATCTGTTAACTTTAATCAGCCTGAGAACTCATTGATCCTAAATGTCAGTTTATAAGGCTCTTGGTGGCCCACCGACCTCTACATTCTTTCCAGAAACAGTGTGATGAAATAAACTCAGCAAACATTCCAAACAGAAGGTTTATAGGTCTTCCTTGATGGGGATTAATGTTGCTACACTTCTCAAGAGAAAAGATTTCCCTGTGCCTTTGTCCAGTGATTCTCAACAAGGGCACACTTGACCCCTGGGGAAACACAAGAATCTCCAGGTGCAGGGGAAGGGTTTGTTTGAAAAAATACATTCAATATTAGAATATACTTTTATATTTGAAAAATAAATAAGAGCCCTTTTGTTTTCATTATGCAAACTGAAGAAAGTAAAGATGGACAAATGCAGGAAATAAAATAATCTCAACAGGGAGATCAGGGAGAGGAGAATGTTTTTCTAATTTTTTGTTGTTGCTGTGAACCACAACAAAATAAAAAATACATTTTGTCTTAATTTAGTACACGTGTGTGTGTGTGTGTGTGTGCAATTAAAACAAAAAAAAAACATTTTACACAGTGCTTACTCTTTTCTTTTTTCCCAACTGCTGGTCATGACAAACTAAATTGATATTATGATCCAAAGTTTGAAAAACATTTCCTTCAGGTGATAGTATCAGAATCTCGGGAGGGGTAAGATTTTTAAGTTTATTACAAAAAGGCATTTTTAAAGAAGTTGCCTATGTCCTTGAGATTGCAGACTTACTTCTTTTTTCTTCTCTCCAAGGTCCCTGTTACTTTACTTTCTTTTATTCCAGTGTGCATAGACAACAAGTGAGAATATAAAACCAGTTTGCTGCAGAGTGTAGAACTCCTAGATTATGTACTCTATGAAGTTGGTATATTGTAGGTACATGGTTTCATTGTTTAAACTTAAACTTATCTAACACCTATCAAGATCCTGATTAATAAATTGATTATCAATAAACACATTCATTAATTAATTAACCTTATCTTGTGATTTTTTTGGTTCTCTCCGATAATTTTTACCCCTCATTCTAAATGAAGGTCCAGTTCTTAGCTCTCCTGGCTCATAGGGGAGCAAAGTCCCATTTTCCCTACATAGTTGAGGCCTCACCCTCTCATACAGGATGGGTCACATTCCACTCTGCCTCTTGAAATCCCAAGCAGTGATACTCTCCTGACCACCTCCCCCCCTTCCCCCATCATCATCTCCTGCGGCTGGTCTCTCTTGCTGGCCTTCTGCTTAGTTCACTTTTTAAGTTAGCCCTTTTATAAGAGTGACTTTCTAATCTTTGCTCCTATTTCCTGATCCCACATCTCCTGTACACCTTCCATCCTTCTTTCCCTAGAAAGCAAGAGCCCAGAGCCGGTATATCACCTACCTTGTCCATCACATAATTGTGTATATTTTCTTGAATCCAATCTGATATTGTGATTTTTTTTTTCTGGGTGTAAACCAATAATATAGAAATATGGAGGGCTGACTGTATACAAAGGCCCGGGCTCATTAACTCCTTAATTCATTCCCCTACATTGGCTGTTATCTGCTATCTCCACTTGGATATCATGCCAACATCTTAGCGTATTTAAAATTGAATTTATTGTATTCTGCCTCAAACTATATTCCTTTTCAACTTTTCTACTGACAACGATGAGAACGGTGATGGTGAACTGTGCTGCCTTCCACTTGTCCAGAACTACTGTGTTTTCTCGCATATCATCTTACTTGTGCCTCCCCAAAACACTATGAAGTTGATAGATGCACTTTACAAATGAGGAAACCGAGCCAAGAGGGGGATCAGCACCTTGTTCAAAGTGGCAGACAGGTCTTCCAACTCTCAGTTCTGTGCCTAAGCTCTCGGCACTGCCTGGCACCTCCAGCTTATAACCACGTGGCGGTTTCTGTTCCTTTTCTTCTACCACAGTCCCACATCTAACCCGTCACAACATTCTCCTGATTGCTCTTCTGCAGTGTCTCACACTTGCCATTATCAAAGCAGTTAAACAACTCTTTCCTGGAAGCCCCCATCTGCTCATTCTTCAGTCACCACAGAAGAATGCGTTTCCATGCTTCTTTTCTTCTCTAATTCATCCAGAAGACATTCATTTGGACTATGATGTTTGTTTTGCGTATGTTTTCCCTTTCATGTTTTCTTCCCTCTGTTCCATGTGCATTTTGAGGTGTAATTCTGGCTTTCCTCTCAGGATTGAAATGAGGGTCTCAGATACAACAGCTCTTAGGAGAGTAGCATCACACCCACACCCTGTTTGAAGAGTAAATATCTGTGGATAACTGGAAAAATCATATGTGTAATACGTATATGTGTAAATATGTTGATCTCATAATATCACTGCCTTGTGGCCTACTTCAGCTTCCTATTTCCTATTTTGGAAAATTCAAAATAGGCTGTATATCCAAGACTGTCTCTTAACTGTGAATTTTCTGACCTTGTCCTAGATACCAAAGTAATGCAGCACTTAAACCACCTGTCCCAAAATTCAAGGGTGCGTGTGGCCAGGGGCTCCCTTCAGGGGATAGATAATGGATCTATCAAATGGATCATACTTCTGTGATGCCAGAAGCATCCCAAGGAAAATAAAAGGAACCAACTTTTATTGTGTGTCTTCTTGATACCACCACCAAGTCTGGTATTTTATCCACTTTATCTCTTTGCATGCCAACACCAACCCTGCAAAACAGGTAAAGAGAGGATGGGGGGGAAATTCTGTCTTGGCTGCCTAACCTGGACTCAGAATTCTGACAGATCTAGGAAGGTCCAAACGCTGATGGGAAGGGACCCATTTGCTTGAGGAATCAAGGAGGTCCTGAGAAATAAGTTATTCTAAGGAGAGCGGGGAAAATTTGGATGAAAGTGGGAAGAATACTGTGAGTGTTGTAAGCTGCTGGTCACTCACATTACCAGCTGACTCTGCTCTGGGAATTTCCGCCTTAGTCCTAGTGAGATTGTACAAAAAGCAGAAACAAACAAAGCCATTCACTTGAAAGATATTAAGGCAAGATATTATGACCTGAGATACCCTTGCTGGACAGCTCGTGTGGCAGAGTGCAGCCCACAGGGCCCTGGAGGATCTGTGGGAGCAGAAAGCACACCGTGACCTGGGAGCATGAAGGCACTGGGCACCTGCAGCCTCAGCCCAGGCCTTGACCACGGGGCATCAGACTTCACCCCAGGTGCCAGAACCAGAAAACAGGGAAATGGCAGACTTCATGGGCTGCTTGGCTGACAATAGTGTTTAAAGAATACTTATGAGACAATCACTGTCTCCATGTTACCTGCCTCCTTCCCCACTCCCAGAGCTATTTGAGACGAAATCAAAGAAGCCTATTTCACAAATACGGCTTTGGTTGGCATATTTTTAGTCACTGTCCATTCCCACACCTGGCTTGAGAAGCAGATCACAAGCATATTTTCATCTCCATTGTATGGATGAGAAACTGAGGCTCAAGAAATTTAAGTAGCTTGTCTAAATTAATACAATTAGGAAGTGGCAGAGCTTGGGTTAGAATTTGGGTCTTCTAGATTTCAAAACCCATGCTCTTTCCTTTATTATTTTATTATTTTATTCCACAAACGTTCTTGGAGTGCCTACAATATGTCAGGCAGGGGAGGCAATGTGAAACATTCTGCCCACATGAACCTCATATGCAGTGGCAGAGATCGCTAACTTTTCACCAAAATTCCTGGTCTCTTCTTCTTCCTGGACTCATAGCTAGACTACATCTCCCAGCTTCCTTTGCAGTTAGATTTCCAGCCTGCTGAATGTGAGTGGAAATGATGAGTGACACTTCCAGGCCTGGCCCGTAATAACCTCTCTCACATGTTTCTCTCCACTGAGTTGACTAACAACCACCTTGGAAGCCACATGTGGAAAATGGCCGAGCTCCTTCCGCTGATGAGGAACATATGATTTGGTCTGTTATACGAACAAGACATCAATTTACATTGTGT
Source organism: Mesoplodon mirus (assembly GCF_964341445.2). Lineage (NCBI taxonomy): Eukaryota > Metazoa > Chordata > Mammalia > Artiodactyla > Ziphiidae > Mesoplodon > Mesoplodon mirus. Next base: position 43,630,014 of record NC_138990.1, read on the forward strand.
TTGAGATATTATACATTTAGGAGTTCATTTTTTACAGCACTCTCTAGATCTTAATTAAAACATACCTCTACATGAGTACAATGATTTTCTTTTTGCCAAAAGAATGAAGGTAAACTTTCCTCCTTTTTAAACTAAACTACTTTCTAAAGACGACTTTGAAAAGTCTCGTGGTGTTGGATGGAAATCAATCATCTGCTGGCCAGAAGGGGCTCCTGTTGGCTGAAAGGGTGACACCAGGGACTCACTCGAGAAAGCCTGCATTGGTCCAGTGTTGCTCACAACTGAGGGGGCCGTTCTCTCTAAATCTGGTTCTGTTTTACCCATCCTGCTGTGCAAAAAGACTTGATGCTACACTCTCCAACCTGGCCTCTCTCAAATATAATAAAGGCGATATCTTAACCTCCCTCTGCCAATCTTGTTTTACTTCTCAATTTATTCAGAACTCAGGTTGGGAAGAGGTTTGCTACTTATTGGGCTCCCTCAGAGATTTCTGGAGAAATCAGTAGTCAGTGATAATATCATGATGACTGTATAAATAAATCTTCACAGTTGAACCCAATGGAATACTGTGGTTATGTTTTGTTTCTAGTACAATTTTTGCCCTGGAGTTAATAAAAGCCATGTTTTTTGTTTAAAGTTTTCTTAGTTTTCTATGAACCTACACTATTTTCTCCAACTACTACAATTTCTCTGTCAAAGATTTTTCAAACAGTATGCCAAAAGTGCTATCCATAAAAGTCAATAAATTGGAAAGCATTAAAATTAAGAACTTATGTTTATCAAATGACATGATTAAGAGAGTAAAAAAAAAAAGGACTTCCCTGGTGGCTCAGTGGTTAAGAATCCGCCTGCCAATGCAAGGGACACGGGTTTGAGCCCTGGTCCAGGAAGATCCCACCTGCCACAGAGTTACAAAGCCTGTGAGCCACAACTACTGAGCCCAAGTGCTGCAACTACTGCAGTCCGCGTGCCTAGAGCCCATGATCCACGACAAGAGAAGCCGCAGCAATGAGAAGCCCTCTTGCTGCAATGAAGACTGGCCTCGCCAGCCACAACTAGAGAAAGCCTGTGCGCAGCAACAAAGACCCAATGCGGCCAAAAATAAATAAATAAATAAATTTATATAAAAATAAACCAGAGAGTAAAAAAAGAGCACAGAATGGAAGATACTTGTAATCCATGTATCCAAAAGAGGAATTGTGTACAGAATATATAAAGAACCCCAATGGATCAGTAAGAGAAAGACAACAGAATTTTTAAAAAGGGGCTAAAGATTTCAACAGGCACCTCACTAAAGAGGATTCCAAATGGCCTACAAACCCGTGAAAAGATCAACTTCATTAGTCACCAGGGATGTATAAATTAACACCAGACTGAGGCCCTACACATCTACTAGAATGGTTCAAATTAAGAAGGCAAACAATCCCTGTGATGCCAAGGATGTGGAGCAACTGGAATTTCTACACACGGCTGTTGGAAATGTGAATAACTCTTTGAACTACTTATTAAAGCCGAACCTATACATACTCTGTGAACTAGCAGTTCCCACTCCTTGATATATACCCAATAGAAATGAGTATAGTACTCACAAAAGACGTGTATAAGAATGTTCATAGCAGTCCTAGTTGTAATAGTTAAAAACTGAAAACAAAAGTCCGTCAACAGTAGAATGGATAAACAGTGATGTACTCAAAAAATACTATACAGCAAGGAGAATGAACAAACCATTACTACTTGTAACATGATGGATAAATCTCATAAAATGTAACAATGCATGAAAGAAAACCGCACAAAAAAAGCACATAATATATGATTCAATTTATATAAAGCTCAAGACCAGGCAAAACTCACCGATGGAGATGATAGAACTTAGTTTGGTGGTTACTTTTGTTGGGTGGAAGAAGGCTTGAGTGAGACTTTCTGGGGTGCTGGTTATATTCTATTTCACAGTCTGGGTTCTAGTTGTTTGTGAAAATTCTATGAGCTGAGCAATTATGATTTGTGCACTTTCCTGTCTGTACGTTATACTATACTGGAAAACTTTTAAATCTACCAGATCATGTAGACATACTGAAAAAATACTGAAAATTCTAGGGCTTCCCTGGTGGCGCAGTGGTTGAGAGTCCGCCTGCCGATGCAGGGGACATGGGTTTGTGCCCCGGTCCGGGAAGATCCCACATGCCGCGGAGCGGCTGGGCCCATGGGCCATGGCCGCTGAGCCTGCGTGTCCGGAGCCCGTGCTCCATAACGGGAGAGGCCACAACAGTGAGAGGCCCGCGTACTGCAAAAAAAAAAAAAAAGTATTGAAAATTTTAGGAAACGAGAGCCTTCTGGATAGATAAGCTTAACAGTACACAAACTTGTCATTATCAGTAGGATTTGGTCTCTGGAATGACAAATGTTAATTCAGATGTGTAGACTTCTCAGGGGTGAAAGGGCACTTAAGTAGCAAATTGTTCAGTCACCTGTCCACCCCCTTTTGAGGGTGAATATTGAAGTGGACGTATCCAGAGTGGACATCAGTTATTTTTTTCTGCCTAGAATTACTTCCTTGGGGGCTGCTACTGTCCAATATGTTCAATATGTGGTTTTGATGTGTTGTCAGTTACAACAATCTCTCATCTACCCCCAACATAGAGGTTGATGTTTGATCTTTGCTTGGCCAGTAACATTTTTTATCCCAGGAAGCTGAACTTCGAGTTGAGAAATACAGGCACAGAAGGGGGTGAAGCTATGTTCATATGTTGTCATAGGAAGAGAGTTCACAGTTCCTGATTCCAAGATCCTTGAAGCTGCTTTGGTTCTGGCCTCCTGACGACAAATCCAAGAGATCTTTTTATTCTCTGACCTGCCCTATATCCTCCCAATCAATTTTTGCCTCAGTAGCAAGAGTTTATTTTCATAAGTTTCAACCAAAGAATTGATACATCATTGGAACCTGCAAGGTTTAGAAACTCAGTTCTATTAGTTCATTCAGGAATTATTATGCTGCACAGAAATGATACACATTGACCAAACTCATAGGAATTTGATATATAAACCATGATATTAACTTATTACTTTATTCTAGGAGATATTCTTGGTCTAAAGACAAACACAGTCATTTTGCAGAGGGCATTCATTTCAGATTTAGCATTTGTTTACTAAGGACTGACTCTTAGGCACTATGGTGAGCAAAGAAAAATGAAACTGGGTGTTTTCAAAATGATTTTCATAACCTTCAAATCATGTCTTGATGTGCTATACTTTCTAACAGTGCTACTTAATAGATTTTTCTAAAACACCATTTTGTTGGCCTCTGGTCAGAAATCTTCAGTAACCCCTCATCAACTACATATTGCCTAGAATGCTTCCATCCTCTTAATGTCACCCTCCCTATTCCTAGACAAAGCCTCCATAAAGCTCTTGTGCTACACTCTGGGGCTTAGGGAGCTGCTCCAGGCACTGCTTCCCAGGTCCCTTTCAGAGCCTGCTCTCCCTCAGCACCTTTAGTTCACTCTGGTTACCTCATAACTAGTTCTACCTCTTTGATTCGTTTATCTTGATCCTAGCCATGCCCCAGTTTGCTGTTTTGATCTTCTTTCACTGTGCATTTTGCAATTCCATGTGCCAATCTTGCCTTCCCTCTTACCCTGCCTCAACTCCCAAAACCAGGAGGGATTTGTATCTGAGGTCTCCTGGTTCCAGAGGGAGTGAGGATATGGATCAAGTCCTGAGGTCTAAGATTGACATTCAAATTTCTCCCAAATGCCGTGTATTTTCTTTACATGAGCATGCCACTCTAGCTAGAACGATTATTTACACTCTTGCTAACAGAAAAGGAAGTATTTCCCACTCTCTGCTTTTGCTTACACTGTTCTCTCTCCCAGGAAGCCCCCTACCTCTTCTCTCCCTGTGTGAATCTTAGCCATCAAGCACTCCACAAATGCTCCTACAGATCCTTCAGGGCTTCACAGCTCCCCACCCATGAATCTCCTCCTGATTTTCTGGTTACTCTACAATGCTCACCTTATCTCTACTACCAGTTTTCAAGCAGTCTTGAAGGTAGTGACTGTGTCTTAGACTTTTTTCTCTACTATCAATTAAACTATTGGTACTGAGGTCCTACTCTGTGAAGGGGACTTCACTGGACACTCAGGGAATACAGAGAAATAGAAGACTTAGGTCCTGTCTTCAAATAGTTACAGCCTAGTTGAGGAGACTTTGTCACTGTAGCCCATGTGCATTAGGCCTGCAATAAGTACCTGTTTATCTTAGTCTTCTAGGGCCTGCCATAACAAAATACCACAGACTGGGTGGCTCAAAAAACAGAAATTTATTTTCTCACAGTTCTGGAGGCTGGAAGTCCAAGATCAAGGCATTGGCAGGTTTGATTTCTTCTGAGGCCTCTTTCCTTGGTTTGTAGATGGCCACCTTCTCATTGTGTCCTTACATGGTCTTTCAGCTCTGTGCATGCACATCCCTGGTGTCTCTTTGTGTGTCCAAATTTCATCTTCTTACAAGGACGTCAATCAGATTGGATTAGGACCCACACTTACAGCCTCATTTTAACTTAATCATCCCTTTGAAGGCTCTTTCTCCAAATACAGTTACATTCTGAGGTACTGGGGGTTAGGATTTCAACATATGAATTGGGGGTGTCCATAACCCTGTTGAACAGACCATAGCCCTGTTGAAAGATTGGTTAATTATAATCCTGTGGAATAAGTTACACCTTCCATAGGAGGCTAAACAGTTGTGGAAATTGCCTGTGAGTTGTCGACTAATGCAATCTTGGATTTCCAAAGGCAGTCCACCAGGTATGCTTCCTTTGGTTTTACAGCACAAAACTACAATGTTAAGACACAAAGAAGAACTTAATTCCTTAAGCAATGAATAGAGTGTATCATCTCTGTATTTGGTTTTCCATCTTTTAAAATTAGAGGTGGAGTCTGTACATGGCCTACGGGAAACTCAGGGGATTATAAGCTTATCTCTTGTACGATCATCAATGTGCAACTTCTTGAAATTTAGTTTTCAACCATTGGTCCTCTATGTTGTAAAATTTTCTTTGAGTCTTTTCTGTGGTTCAGTCCTGTCAAGAACTTGGTCTGTTAGGTGCATAATTAGGGTGGGTGGCAGATACTGGGGGTAACTGCAGGCTAGTGAAGGTAACTGGCAGATGGATTAGCTAAGGGCAGGCCTTGTACAGGGATCAGGGTTTGCTGAAGTCTGGAGGACAAAGTTGAAGAAACAGTAAGTAAAGTTTTTCTCTGCTGGATAGAGAAGCCTCAGGCTAAGAACCTGTGGGGAAGCTGTTGCTCTAAGAGCATATGCAACACTCTCCCTTCTACCCAGTGGAATAGCCTTTTAAAAACAGCACTACTGTACTCTGAACATCATCAGTATAAGCAAGAGTCACATGTAGTCCTGACTGTCAGTGTGCACAGGTGCAGCTCCATGGGTTGCCAAGGGCTGGTCTGTTGGCTTCTGTGTCATATCAGTTGTTAAATACTTTCAATATCACCCCTGGGCATGTGTATAAGTTTTCTATCTTTTTTGGTAAAATTTCTGTCAAGGGCACCAGCTAATCTGCTATTCAGTGTCATACAAAGATTTACATGATAAATTTCACTTGGCATTCAGAACTCAGGATGATAAATAACTTTATGCTGTAGTGTACAGTTCCAATTAACATCAGCACTGAAGTCACCAGAACTGTCAGTTTCTCTATATGGCAGTGACTACTGACAATTTGTCTTGGTTTCCTGGATGTCATCCAGTACATTGGCCAAAGAGGCCAAAGCAGGCATCTGTGTTATATTTCAACCTCCTTCCTGCCTCTTTTTTTTTTCCTTTTTTTATTTGAACCTAAACTTTTGCTACTAAGTACACAGGTGCAGCATTGGGAGGTTCCTTTATTATTCATTCATTTGTTTATTCCTCCAACAAATATAGAGTTCCAACTTTGTGTTAGGTACTGGACATGATGGTGAACAAAACCTGATAGGGTCCTGGTCTTCATGGAGTTTATTTTATTTATTTACTTTTAAAACATTTATTTATTTATTTATTTGGTTGTGCCAGGTCTTAGTCGTGGCAGGTGGGCTTCTTAGTCGTGGCTCGCCAGCTCCTTAGTTGCAGCTTGTGAACTCTTATTTGCAGCATGCGAACTCTTAGTTGCGGCATGCTTGTGGGATCTAGTTCCCTGACCAGGGATGGAACCTGGGCTCCCTGCATTGGGAGCATGGAGTCTTATCCACTGCGCCACCAGGGAAGTCCCTTCATGGAGTTTAGAGTCAAATGGATAGTTTAGTGGCAGGATAAATCAAGAGATCATGTCCCCACTTATGGCTTTAATCTCATCCCTGTTAACTTCTGTTAACGTTGCTTGGTCAGTTATTTTTTTTTGCCACTTCAATCTTTTCTAATAAATGATCTTCCCCTCTGCCCACCAACATGTCATATCTGCCTTCTACTGAAATGATAATCCTCTTGTGTTCATTAAAAAAAAATTTTTTTTTTCTGGTTCACTGCACGGCTTGCGGGATCCTAGCTCCCCAGCCAGGGATCAAACCCGTGTCCCCTGCAGTGGAAGAGCGGAGTCCCAACCACTGGACTGCCAAGGAAGTCCCTCACTTAAGTTCTTGATTGCCATTTTCTCTCTCCATCAACAGACTTCACAAGTGAGTTAGTCTTGACCTCCCAGCGCCCACTCACTTCTTTACCACTTGTAACCCTGCTTCCGTGCCCACCTCTCTGGGTGACCAGGTGATTTCATTGCTCTCTGTGTTGCCTCTTTTTGCTCATCTGAGTGTTCTTCTTCCTTTTCATGCTAAAAGCAAGCAGCAGGCAAGCAAGATCCTTTACATCTGTGAAACTTGTCCCAGAAAGCCTTCCCTCAGACCCATCCCAGCAAGAATGCCTCCTGCAGGAAGCAACTAACTAGCTGTTTGGACAAGTCACTTAAGTTCTCCCGGCCTCAGATGCCTTATCTGTGATATGAGTAAGTGGTGCCAAGATCTCTTCCTGTTTTAGGAGTTTGGGGGTGTAGAAAATCAGATGAGGGAAGAGTCAAGGGAAAGAGAGCTCCCAGTGTCTCCTGACCCCAGGGACAACAGGAGAGTGAGGAGACAGCAAACTCTGACAGCTCTTGGAGAAGGGGTAGTCAGGGAGGGCGACGCAAAGAGAGGCTGGAGGGCAGTGATGAGGCTGGGCAATGGGGACGAGCAGAGGGGCAAAATAAACTCTTTCCTGGCATCATAGCTATAGACACTCTTGGAACAAGAAGCTCTGTGCAGGCTCTGAGCTTGTGGACCTAGGATTGCTGAGTTTGAAGCATATCATGTTTGACACATGCTAGCTCCATGAATGGTGATATGTACACTTCCCTTCCCCAAAAGAAGATATACAGTATAAGCACCAACTATCGGGGTTAGCTGAACACATGAAACTTCCCTATTAGAAGGTGATGCCTTGAGGGCAGGAAGCCTCTCTTCTCAGTCTTTATAGCTTCTCAGACAGTGTAGTAAGTAGCACTCAGTTTGTTAAATTGAACTGAAGAATATTCTTAGATCTTATTCAGCTTGGTACTGGAGGGAAATTCTGAGAGAAATCCAGGGTGTTAATACATTGGATTATTTTAGCACTGATGCCTGCACTTTTATATTCTTCTTACATGAAACCTCTCCTCATTTATTTACTTGTTTATTCATTTCTTATCTGCTTCTCCCACAATGTAAGCTTTTTTTTTTTTTTTTTTTTTTTTTTTTTTTTTTTTTTTGCGGTACGCGGGCCTCTCACTGTTGTGGCCTCTCCCGTTGCAGAGCACAGGCTCCGGACGCTCAGGCTCAGCGGCCACGGCTCATGGGCCCAGCCGCTCTGCGACATGTGGGATCTTCCCGGACCGGGGCATGAACCCATGTCCCCTGCATCGGCAGGCGGACTCTCAACCACTGCGCCACCAGGGAAGTCCCACAATGTAAGCTTTTGAGGACAGATACTGCTTCCCCAGCATCCTCAATACTTAGAATAATGCTCGGCACATAGTGGGCTCTTAATAAATATTTACTGAATGATTGCATGAATGAATCTCTGCATGAAATCTCTACTTATGATTCTTGTCTTTAAAAACTTAGGGGCTGCCAGCTTGCCTTCAGGACTGAGGAAGTATAGCTAGCAAGATCCCCTTCTCTGCTTTCTTATCCCTTTCCTCTGCACAAGTGGCAGAGTTTGGGCAGCCCTGAGAGTCGGGAGGAAGAGAGAAATCTGGCCACCCCACCCAGCTGAAAGAGTGGGACTTTGTCACTAGGCTGCCACCCAGAAGATTCCACACCTGCCTACTTGAATCTGCTGTGGTCTGCAGCTCAGTGGTGAGTGGGAGTGCAGGAAAGGTTTGGCCAGGGGATGGCCAGCCCCACATGAGTTATGGGGCCTCCGCAGCAAGAATCCCCTCAGCAGGCCTGACTGGGGAGTCTTCTTCAGGGCACTAATGGGTACCACCATGAGCTCTCACCCATGTATCAGGTGCCTTGGCAGAGGTCCTGGTCCCCAACACCAGCAGCTGGTAGGCCCCATCTTCATGGGAAAATTCACAGTCATCATTGGTCCACAGAGATACGAGAGAATGAATTGGTGCATCAATAGCTATTGGTTGTACCAGTGTTTAAAGAGCAGCAGTGTAGGTTTTCCTTCTGAAAGCCAAACTGAATGAAAAACAAGGGGTGTTGGTTTTATCCTGGATGTGGAGGGCCCTGCCCTCACTGAACTTGCAGGCTGTGGAATCTATAACCTAAAGACCTAATGATGGTGGAAGAGGCGTGACTCCAAGCAACCATTCCTGTTGCTCTCAGAAAGGCTGGCTGAACCACAAAGAGGGTGAAGTTCATCTTCCGTAGCCTCTGACTTCTCTCCGCAATACTTATCTATTCCAGTGCCCCTACCTCCCCAAAATGGGAAGAAAACCATCTGCTTCACTGAAATCATGAGCAGTCTAAGGCACATATAATTTGCTCTTCCTCCTGTATTTGAATTCTAAATTTAGAGAAATGTTTGGAATTTATATTCATCAGATTTCTTTTACTATAAAACTACTTTATTATTATTTTTAAATTTTATTTATTTATTTTTGGCTGTGTTGGGTCTTCGTTGCTGCACACGGGCTTTCTCTAGATGTGGCAAGTGGGAGCTACTCTTCGTTGCGGTGCGCGGGCTTCTCATTGTGGTGCCTTCTCTTGTTGTGGAGCATGGGCTCTAGGCAAGCAGGCTTCAGTAGTTGTGGCATGCAGGTTCAGTAGCTGTGACTCATGGGCTCTAGAGCGTAGGCTCAGTAGTTGTGGTTCACGGGATTAGTTGCTCCGCAGCAGGTGGGATCTTCCCAGACCAGGGCTCGAACCCGTGTTCCCTGTATTGGCAGGCGGATTCTTAAGCACTGTGGCACCAGGGAAGCCCAAAGCTACTTTAATGCATGACAAAAGAGTTTCTAAAAGGAAGATTATCTTTTCAATTTTATGTATATGAAAGTAAAAGAAGGAAATACCAAAATATTAACAGTAGTGGAGTCTGAGTCGTGAACTACAGGTAATTTCTATCTTCATTTATCAACTTCTCTGTATGCTCTTGATTTTCTACAATAATCGTAATCAGGGAGAAACAATTTGTTGGAAGAATCATTCTGAAATAGCAAGTCACAAACCCAAAGGAATGAATCTCTGTTGTTGAAAATTGCAGGCACGCTGGTAAGCTTGGGGGTGAAGGTACATCTGGCATCTCTAGAAGCACACAACACAGGCCGCCACCAATCCAGTCCTCCTACATATACAACTGAAATTGGCATTGAGACTTCAAAAGTAAGAAGCAGCGTTACAGCAAGTCTGATTGAAGTCTACATATGTTAGGGAGGCATACCTGTATTTTACATCATTAATGCTTGTCTGGGATATTGTTATCCCAGAACGGTGCAAAGAAAGCATCCATTGCAGTGTGCTTTTAGTAGGGAAAAATGATAAATAACCAAAATGTTCATCATAGAAAATATAATCCCCAAAATTCAGATGTAAAAACCAAAGATATTTTATGGTATCTTCATCTTTTTAGTTACAATTAGTATGCATGGATAATGCCCACCTTAAGAGAAACAGGACAGTTGTTGAGACTAAAAGGTATGAAGTGGTCATTCAGGAAAGGAAGATTGTTTTTTTTGTTTGATTGTTTTGTTTTTGCAGTACGTGGGCCTCTCACTGTCGTGGCCTCTCCCGTTGTGGAGCACAGGCTCTGGATGCGCAGGCTCAGCGGCCATGGCTCACGGGCCTAGCCACTCTGTGGCATGTGGGATCTTCCCAGACCGGGGCACGAACCTGTGTCCCCTGCATCGGCAGGCGGACTCTCAACCACTGCGCCACCAGGGAAGCCCAGGAAGATTGTTTTTTAAACATGATCGCACCTACATTTCCATTGGGTCTGGACACATTGGGGATGCATATATCACTGGAGAATTTACTACTAAGCATGAAGCAAGATGGTGCTGCTAAGTAGTTAGCTCTGACAAATGAATTAACTGAATTAACTGACGTAGGACCTAAGAATATTTTAGAAAATAACTGCTGTGTAATTTACAGAAATAAAGTTACAGTAACTAATCAATAAGACTTGGCAAAGAGATCAGAAATCCTGTTATTTGATAATAGAACACTATGACATAATAAGTTATTTATTTGACTTTAAAAAATCAATTGCGGGCCTCCCTGGTGGCGCAGTGGTTGAGAGTCCGCCTGCCGATGCAGGGGATACGGGTTCGTGCCCCGGTCTGGGAGGATCCCATATGCCGCGGAGCGGCTGGGCCCGTGAGCCATGGCCGCTGAGCCTGCGCATCCGGAGCCTGTGCTCCGCAACGGGAGAGGCCACAACAGTGAGAGGCCCGCGTACGGGAAAAAAAAAAAAAAAAAAAAAAAATCAATTGCAAAAAGTAAAATTGTCACTATTTGCAGATGACATGAGTTCATAGCTAGAAAACCCTAAAGACTCCATCAAAAAGCTGTTAGAACTAATAAACAAATTCAGTAAATTTGCAGGGTACAAAATCAATATAAAAAATTGGTTGCATTTCTATACACTAACAATGAACTATCAGAAAGAGAAATTAAGAAAACAATCCCATTTACAATTGCATCAGAAAGAATCAAATACCTAGGAATAAGTTAACTAAGGAGGTGAAAGACCTGTACACTGATAACTATGAGGCATTGATGAAAGATATTGAAAAAGACACAAATAAATAGAAAAATATTCCATTCTTATGGATTAGAAGAATTAATATTGTTAAAATGTTCATCCTACCCAAAGCAATCTACAGATTTCATGCAATCTCTATCAAAATTCCTATGGCATTTTTCACAAAAGCAGAACAAAGGATTGTAAAATTTTTACAGAACCACAAAAGACCTGCAACAGCCAAAGTAATCTTGAGAAAGAAGAACAAAGCTGGTAGCACCGTGCTTCCTGATTTCAAACCATATTACAAAGCTATAGTAATCAAAGCAGTAGGGTATTGGCATAAAAACAGACACATAGATCAGTGGAAAAGAATAGAGAGCCCAGAAATAAACACACGCATATATGGCCAATTCATTTATGGCAAAGTGGGCAAAAATATACAATGGGGAAAGGACAGTTTCTTCAATAAATGGTGTTGGGAAAACTGGACAGTAACATGTAAAGAATGAAACTGGATCACTAACTTACACCATACGTAAAAATTAACTCAAAATGGATTAAAGACTTGAATGTAAGACTTGAATTAAAGACTGAAACCTTAAAACTCCTAGAAGAAAACATAGCCAGTAAACTCCTTGGCATTGGTATTGGTGTTGATTTTTTGGATCTGACTCCAAAAGCAAATGCAACAAAGGCAAACATAAACAAATGGGACTACATCAAAATAAAAATCTTCTGCACAGCACAAGAAACCATCAACAAATGAAAAGGCAACCTGCTTAATGGGAGAAAATATTTGTAAATCATATATCCAATAAGGGGTGAATATCCAAGATATATAAAGAACTCAGACAACTCAATAGCAAAAAACACAAACAAGCTGGAGTATCTGAATAGGTACTTTTCCAAAGAAGACATGGAGATGTCCAACAGGCACATGAAAAGATGCTCAGCATCACTAATCATCAGGGAAATGCAAATCAAAACCACAATGAGATATCACCTCACACCTATTAGAATGGTTATCATCAAAAAGACAAGAAGTGGAGAAGTGTTGGAGAAGATGTAGAGAAAAGGGAACCCTCATGTCCTGCTGGTGGGAATGTAAATTGGTGCAGCTACTATGGAAACAGTATGAAGGTTCCTCAAAAAATTAAAAATAGAACTACCATATGACCTAGCAATTCCATTTCTGAGTACTTATTTGAAGAAAATGAAAACAGTAATTTGAAAAGATATAAGCACCCCTTTATTCTCTGCAGCATTATTTACAATAGCCAAGATATGGAAACAACCTAGGGAGTTCCCTGGTGGTCCAGTGGTTAGGACTCAGTGCTTTCACTGCCATGGCCCTGGGTTCAATGCCTGATCGGGGAATTAAGATCCCGCAAGCCATGGGGTGCAGCCAAAAATAAATAAATAAATAAATAAATTAATTAATTAAAAAAAAACCCACCTAAGTGTCCATTGATGGATATCTGGGTAAAGAAGAAGTGGCATATACATATACACAATGGAATACTACTCAGTCATTAAAAAAATCTTGCATTTGTTACAGCATGGATGGACTTGAGGGTATCATGGTAAGTGAAATGTCAGACAGAAAAAGACACATACTGTATGATTTCACTTATATGTGGAAGCTAAAAAACAAAACAAACAAAAAAACAAAATCAAGCTCACAGGTACAGAGAATAAATTGGTGGCTGCCAGAGGGGATGGGAGTTCAAGGGTGGGCAAAATGGGTGAAGGGGGTCAAGAAGTAACAAAATTTCAGGTATAGAATAAATAAGTCATGGGGATGTAATGTACAGTGTGGTGAATATAGTCAATAATATTGTATTGCATATTTGAAAGTTGCTAAGAGAATAAATCTTAAAAGTTCTCATCAGAAGAAAAAAATATGTAACTTTATATGGTGATGGATGGTAACTAGACTTATTGTGGTGATCATTTTGCAGTGTATACAAATATCAAATTATTATGTTGTACACCTGAAACTAATATAATGATACATGTCAATTATACCTCAATTTTAAAAAATCAACTTGCTGAGCAAAAAGTTTTTCCACCAAAACTGAAAGAAACTCCAGGAAACAATTCAAAAATCAGTATTATTTGGGGGCAAAAACCACTCAATTTGTTTAACAACAGCTAATTTAACAAATAATATTTTCAAAGTGTTAAAAAGAAAATTTTAAGATGCTCCAAATGAAACCCTATGTTTATGTAATATTGACTTCTATTGTACTTAATATCACACACTAGGAGATGGTAACTTTTCACAGAGTTTATATGCAATTTAAATAAAACAGCACTTATATAGGCTCAAAGTAAAGCATGGCTGTGTATAAAGGGGTCAAAATCCATCTGAACTGCAAGGTGGACCCAGGGTACTATTGCTTTGGAAACAATAAAGTTAAGATAGATGCAGACTGTTTGTCCAGAAACCCCTTTATCTAAAACTCTACGCCTGGGTTTCAAATCAAGGCCACATTTCTGTCAAAAAGGACTTAGATTCTCTAGGCAAGAGACAGATACATCAGTCTTACTGATATAATTATGAACACCACAGTTTCTGATATTTATGATTGTGGAGAACAAGATTTCTCAGTGAGTAGGAAGCAGTGAGCAGAAGTCACTCGAAGAAGGCGGCTATTATGACATTTTACAGCTGCAGTATGTCCTTAGGGGACACTGCATCCTGTTAACTGTTCAGCTGGCTTTATCTGTGCCTATTCTTCCAACTTGATGAATGGTCGGTCAGATTTTTACCTTCTTAGTTTGAGCTAATTTTCACTTTTTCACAGGCAATCCTAAGTAGCGAACTAAACACTACTGAGTGCTTTGCATACATTATTTCATTCAATCTTTGCAATAATCCTTTGCTAGCATCCTATTTTACAGATGAGGACACTGAGGCTTGGAGGTGTTAAAGGGATTTGTTCAGGGTCACACCGCTAGTCAGTGGCAGAGCCATTTCAAACCCCAGTCTGCCTAACTCTAAACCTAGCTTTCTTAATGTCCATAATTCAAGCAAATGTAGAAATAAAAGACTATTCAAAGGAAAATTGACAAAATCCTTTTTGTGGGGAAGTGGCAGGCTCATGCAAGGTAGATAGGACCATAGATTGGAACAATTTTTCTGGAGATCAATTTGGCAAATATGTAGTAAAAAAAAAAATTAAACATGTACCCTTTGAGCCAGCAATGAATCTTGTATGAATTTAACCTAAGAAAATAATTTTCAAACCTTGCACAGGGGCATGCATTAGAATTACAGCATTATTTATGAAAACAAACACACAAACAAGGAAATAAAAACAATGTAAACATTTCCCAGTAAGGGATCGGTTAATTAAATGGCTAAAGAGACATACAAGGCAAGACTATTCAGCTACTTTAATGATGAAAATATATTGTATAGTAAAAGACACCAGATTATTTATGAGCATGTATAGTGTCTCTATTATGTAAAATCGAATACCATACTGTATTTATATGTGCAAATACACATAGTCAATATGTGGAAAGGTGTTCATTTTTTTTTTTCTGGCTCAATAGAGTTTGTTTTACCTGTTTATACTTTTCTTTATTGTTTGGTTATTTTATGAATCAAAACAAAAAAACTATTTGAAAAAAAGTGTCAATGTTAAATCAGTTCTTGTCTCAGCAAGTGGAGTGAGTTCATGTATACTAGCCAGATGTTTTATACAACTAGGAACCTATTATGCTTTGGAGAAAATTCAACAGGTATATTATAGATCCTGGTCATGTAACTACCATGCTTGTGTTCCACCGAAGGATTAATATTAAAGTATGAGGTCAATAGGACCTGACTAAAACCAGACCTGTCTGGGCTATAAAAGTTAAATGTTGTCTTACATTTTCATTTAAAAAATCTCTTCAAGGGCCTCCCTGGTGGCGCAGTGGTTGAGAGTCCGCCTGCCGATGCAGGGGATACGGGTTCGTGCCCCGGTCTGGGAGGATCCCATATGCCGCGGAGCGGCTGGGCCCGTGAGCCATGGCCGCTGGGCCTGCGCGTCCGGAGCCTGTGCTCCGCAACGGGGGAGGCCACAACAGTGAGAGGCCCGCATACCGCAAAAAAAAAAAAAAAAAAAAAAAAAAAAATCTCTTCAAAACAGTTTTATTTAATTGAGGTCAGTCCTACTTCTTGACCGGCATTGTACTTTGGGAGTAAAGGAACTTTTGCTTAAATAGGTAAAGCAAATGGATTTCAAAGAGGCTGTGTGGGGTTCAGGAAGCAAATCTAACTAACAAATCTTTTGCCCCTATATTAATGGCTCCTGGGGGTAGGGGGTTGGTTGGAGTTAAGGAAGTGGGCCTGTTTAGGAAACGTAGATGGAGCCAGAGAGGTGTTGAAATGACAAGAGACCAACTGGGAAAGAGAAATGTGGGTTATGAGCACATGAAAAGATGCTCAACATCACTAGTCATTAGGGAAATGCAAATCAAAGGTACAAGGGAATACCACCTTATACCCATTAGGATGGCTACTATAAAAAAAACCAGAAAACAACTAGAGTTGGCAAGGATGTGGGGAAATTGGAACCCTTGTGCATTGTTGTGGGAATGTAACATGGTATAGCTGCTGTGGAAAATAGTATGGAGGTTCCTCAAAAAGTTAAACATAGGGCTTCCCTGGTGGCTCAGTGGTTGAGAATCTGCCTGCCAATGCAGGGGACACGGGTTCGAGCCCTGGTCTGGGAGGATCCCACATGACGCGGAGCAACTAGGCCTGTGAGCCACAACTACTGAGCCTGCGCGTCTGGAGCCTGTGCTCTGCAACGAGAGAGGCCGCGACAGTGAGAGGCCCGCGCACCGCGATGAAGAGTGGCCCCCGCTCGCCGCAACTAGAGAAAGCCCTCACACAGAAACGGAGACCCAACACAGCAAAAATAAATAAATAAATTAAAAAAAAAAAAGTTAAACATAGAATTACCATATGACCCAGCAATTCCACTTCTGGGTATATACCCCAAAGAATTGAAAGCAAGGTCTCAAAGAGATCTCTGTACACATATGTTCATAGCAGCACTATTCACAATAGCTAAAATGTAGAAGCAACCCAAGTGTCCATTGACAGATGAGTGGATAAGCAAAATGTGGTACATACATATGATGGAATGTTATTCAGCTTTAAAAAAGGAAATTCTGCAATATGGTACCACATGGATGAACTCTGAGGACATTATGCTAAGTGAAATAAGCCAGTCACAAAAAGACAAATACTGTGTGATTCACTTATTTGAGGTACTTAAGAGTAGTCAAAATCATAGAGACAAAATAGAATGGCGCTTGCCAGGGAAGGGGAGAATGGGGAGTTAGTGTTCAATAGGTAAATATTTTCAGTTTTACAAGATGAGAAGAGTTATGGGGATGGATGGTGCTGATGGCTGCCCAACAGTGTGAATGTATTTAATCCACTGAACTGCATATTTAATAATGGTTAAGGTGGTAAATTTTATCTGTATTTTAACACAATAAAAAAAGAAGGAAAAAGTGGGTTATAATTGTTTTGGCAAGTGATTATAAACGTAGAGGAAAGAGAAGAAAGTCAAAGGACCTTACTTATGAAGGAGTCTCACCCTAGAAAAATCCTTTCTTTAGTGTCCATGGATGGCAAGATAAATAATACCTTCAGTTCCACTCATCATCCAACAAAATCTCACCACTGCCTGTCCTGAGGATGTTTAAAAGTTAATTAAGACACTGGGCTGCAGAGCTGGGTAGGGGTGGGGGCTGGGAGAGGGAGATGCAGGCGTTATTAACAGTTGAAGCTGTGGAAACAAAACCAAGTCAATCTAAGTGAGAGGAGAGGTGGGAAAAAAAATCAAACTTTGAGAATACCAACATTACATGGTTCTGTGGACAAGGAACAGCAAAGAAAAGTGCTAGGGAAGAGAAGTTCAGAAAACAGGCACAGAGAGAAGAGAATGATGTAGAAGACAGGGGAGGGGAGGAGAGTTTCAAAAAGGAGGACTTCACAGTATAAAGCGCTGTAGGAAGGCCATCTAATGGGGTGGGGCTTTGAAGTATCTACTGGACCTGGCAATCAGCAGTGGCCAGAGTGTAGCCCCGACAGGAGACAGCGTTACCTGCACACGTGGTATGTTTGTAGGCCTCTTCATACAGTCTGGACTGGACTAGACTGGGAGGTATGTCCTACAGAAGGGGATTAACCTGGCGATTGAGAGATACATAGCTCTGGGTATTTTCAGTGATTATTGGGGATGGGGACTCTGTAGGTGGCTAGATGTCCTGCTAAACTAGTTGAGGGCAAGAGCTAATGAAATGCACCTAGGGCTCCAGTAATAAGAATCAAATGAATGAATATATAAAGAGTTTTGTTTGTTTGTTTTGTTTGTTTTTATTTTTGGCTGCATTGAGTCTTCATTGCTCCACACGGGCTTTCTCTGGTTGTGGTGAGCAGGGGCTACTCTTCGTTGTGGTGTGCGGGCTTCTCATTGCGTTGGCTTTTCTTGTTGAGGAGCACGGGCTCTAGGCGTGCGGGCTTCATTAGTTGTGGCTCACGGGCCCTAGAGCGCAGGCTCAGTAGTTGTGGTGCACAGGCTTGGTTGCTCCACAGCATGTGGGATCTTCCCGGACCAGGGCACGAACCCATGTCCCCTGCATTGGCAGGTGGATTCCTAACCACTGCGCCACCAGGGAAGTCCCTGAATAAACGAATATATGATGAATGTGGGGTGTGGACTAAGGATTGGTTTATGAGCAGGCCAGGAATAGGATGATGAGCAGTCCCCAACCTTTCTGGCACCAGGGACCAGTTTCGTGGAAGACAATTTTTCCAGACAGTGAGGGGGATGGTTCAGGAGGTAATGTGGGCGATGGGGAGTGGCAGATGAAGCTTCGCTTGCTTGCCTGCTGCTCACCTCCTGCTGTGCGGCCCAGTTCCTAACAGGCCTCGACCGGTACCGGTCCACAGCCCGGGGTTTGGGGACCCCTGATCTAGGGTATGGCAGTGAATGATGGCAGGATGGAGTACATGCCTCTTGAAGAAGTTGCTCACTGACTCAGAGAGGTGCCAGGGAGGTTGGTGTTTTCAAGGCAAGGTCAGGTTTCAGTTAGGAGAAGGAGTGTGAAGGGCTTAAAGATTTCTACAGGTTGCTCTCGAGTAGAAAACCCTGAGAGACAACAACAGTAGGACAGGATTGAGGCAGGTGCAGACAGCTACCTGGGAATAAGAGTGCAGGAAAGGATAGCTGTCTGCTTTACAAAGCACCTCCGCAGCCAGCGACCCATTCATCCTTAGGACAACCCGGGGAGAGAGATAGGTATTATATTGCCAGCCTTTGGAATGAGGGATGCTTTCCAGATAAGGCTCGGAAAGCCTGTTCAGCCGCTGTTTGATTCCTCTAATGACAAGGAACACTCCACTTTTGGAAGTATCACTTCCATTATAAAATTTAAAAAGCGAGTAGAAAAGAAGAAAGGTGTGGGCCCCCTTGAGGGGAAAGCTCTGTTAATGACAAACATTTTGGGTAATTCATGGAACTGCAGAGCCAGACGCGTCAGTCAGATCTGTTCATCTGTAAAACGAAGGGGGCAGATGATCTTTCTTTTTGCTTATCTAATAGCCTGTGAAATCATCTATGCAACCAACTCCCAATTTTACAGAATAAAAAAAAGGGCTGCGGATGTGTCTCGAAGTAATACAAGAAATTAGCGGAGGGACAGGCCAGAACCCACTCCACCCGGGTCTACTGCGCCCCTCGCCGCTCCACACCTTCCCGGACAGATCAGGCCAGCGGGAGGCTGCAGGCCGGGCGGCCTAGCTGAAAGTACCCTGGGGTTCGAGGCGGCTTCCCGGCAGCAGTCATAGGAACGCCCCGAGGGGAGGGGAAGAGTTAGGGCCTCCTTTCCCACACTTCGTTAGGACGCGGGCCGGGGCGGGACCGCGGCAGCCCTCCCTCGGGCCTGCGGCCGGCAGAGGGCGCGGGGCGACTCCTCGTTTCGCTGCCCGGCGGGCGGGGAACTGGCTGCCCCCGGAGCGCCGTCGGAGCTCGCGGGCACCGGATCGCGGCGGCCTGGCCGGCTGGCTGGAGGGCGCAGGGGCAGCGCAGAGGGCAGGACGGCGGGAAGTGGGCGGGGCGGCCGGGAGCCGGCGGGGCGGGGCGGGGCGGGGCGCGGAGGGGGCGGGGCCGCGAGCGGGGGGCGGTGGCGGCGGCGGCGGCGGCGGCGGCGGCGGCGGTAGCCGAGGAGGAGGAGGAGGAGAACATGGCGGCCGCGGAGAGCGGCTGAAATGCCTGTTTTTCAGGCCAGGCGAGCGGGAATCTGAGGCGATTCTCTGAGCCTTCCCCTCAGACGGCTGAACCGCGGCCTCGAGCGCCTCGACTGTCCTGTTCCCTGCTGCTCCCTCGAGTGCAGCCTGCGCCCGGTCCGTTCTGCATCCCCCTGCGGGGGGACTCCTGCTCCGGAGGAGGGGGCCGGAGAGCCGCGGCGGCGGCGGGCTCCTGGCCCGAACAGCGGCGGAGGCCGCGGCGGCGCCGCCACGGTCGCGGGCGAGCGCGGCGCCCGTCAGCGCGGCCCAGAGGCGGCGGCGGCAGGTGAGTGGCAGGCGGCGGGCGCCGAGCCTCCCGGTGGGTGCAGCTGTCACGAGCCGCGCGGCCGCCGAGGCCCTAGGGGGCGGGAGCAGCTGGTGCCCCTCCGCCCGCCGCTCTCCTTTCTCTCCGCTCCGTTCCCCCTCCCACTTTCCCCGACTTCTCCCTCGGCCTCGCGCGGCTGGAGGGGGCGGAGGTCGCAGCTGTCACGGGCACCAGCTGGGGGCTGCGCCGCGGATGGAAACTGCTGCAGCAGCGACTTCCCTGCCCCGTTTCCCAGTTGCCCTAGTTAGAGCGGACGGGGCGAGCATCCGCGGAGGGTGCGCGAGGCTCGCGGCCGCCGGCCCGGCGTGGGGAGAGGCGCCCCGAGCCCGCGGGCGCTCCCCGCCGCCGAGAGGGGGAGCCGGAAGTCGGCGCGGGCGCCCCTCGGCCCCGGCGAGCGCGGTGACCTTGGCAAGCCCGGTAACCTCTCTGAGTCTCGCTTGCCGGGACTGCGAAATGGGGATGACCGTGGCGAGCCTTCTTGTAAGCGCAGCCTCCGACGGCGCTTCTGTTTACCCCCGCGCACTTGCTTTACCCTTCTCCAGACGAGGGATTTCGGAGGCAGAAACGGGATGGATAAGTGAGATTTTCCTGTTATGTTTAGGGTTTGGTCCCCTTCGTCGGATTCTGCTGAAAGGATTTAGGAAGGGGAGCAAACACGTTGGCTGGAAGACTGAGAAGTGGGATGGGTTAATGGTCAGCGACAGAACTCGAGCCATTCCCTAGTCGCTTGGAAGAGAAATGGAGAAACCGGACACCAGGGTCCCTGCTCTTACTACCCAGCTGTGTTGTTTTTTGTTTTCTGTTTTTAAAGCAGTCACTCCCATAGACTATAGACACTGCCTCGGTTGACGATGTTAGAGGGAGACGGAGGGTTTGACAATAAAGCCTGTATGTGTGACAAGGAGAGTCCGTGCTGCTGTGGCTGCACTTTGGTGGGGAGGAAAACTTAAAGCTGGAGGATCTTTTAGCCTTTCAGGCTGGGCTCTCTTCGTTCACTGTAGGTGTTGAAGAGGCAGGTGTCCTTGTGGAGAAGGTGACAGTTTTTTTCTTTTGAGACGGTGAATTTTTAATGCTGAGCATGATGGTGGTGAATGAAGGGTTCTGGAGTGAATTGCAGTCCCAGCACCCTCTGTTGATGCCAAGAGTAATCTCTGTGGCGATGATTTGTGAGGGCTGAGGCTTTCACTTCAGTGATTAAGAAATCTTCAAGTGTCTGTGTAAAACATTGCTGCGGTGAAGCTTAGATTATACTGTACAGTTGAAGGGATGGAGTTCAGGGGTTAAATTTGTTTGAGGTTTGTCTTCAGTTTTGGAATTGGTTGAAGGTTAGTCTCAAAAAAAAAAAAAAAAAAAGTTGGCCAAAGGGGCCTCTCAGCTTGTTTCACAGAAGCTGTGATGTAGTAGGAGGGGGGTCAGATTTCACGTTGAGAATAATATAAAAAGAGTGTTTGCTTGGGTCTTTTGGCTCTTGAACTAGAAATAGTTTTGGGTTAAAAGTAGCAGTGGGGTTTGATTCAGCTTAATAAATGGGCATTCCTTGAACTATGTCATAAACAGATGCAACTGCAAGTGTTTCTTTTTTATCTCCTGTACTCTGTGGAAGGGTCTAATTTGGTTTTGTGAACTAGCGTTGGAAATGGTTTCCCTCTATTTCTTACTCACATTTTATCCTTTGGGAACAATGGATCAAAAAGGGGGCCTGAATAGGGAATATATGGTTTGGAGAGAAAAAGCAGAGATGCTGCTTATAAGAACAGGCATTTGGTTTGATTTTTGTAAACATTTTGCACTGGTTATTTATTTCATCTTTTTAACTCACAATGAAGTTTGAATTTTAAGGTGCAGAATTTGAATTTTACATAGTTTATAGTTGATCTTTTTCTCATTTCCTTCTGAGAAAATCTGTTAGGATTGTGTCTTTTAAATTACTTTTTGTGTGGTTTAAGCCAAGGGAGTATTTTAGATCTGCATTTTTGCTAAGTGGTTTTATTGAAAAAAGGGCTTGATGGAACTGATGGTGATTGTTCCACTTAAACTGGGATTATATAGACAATGCATTTTCCTGCCTCTTTCTGCCAACATTTGTTTTTCTTTCTCCTTCAATTCCAGGGTTTCATTTCTAGAAATCTGGGCTGGAAACAGAAGCAGCAGTTTGTATAATACCAAGAACTTGCTTATGCCAGGAAGCTGTAAGGGTAGCATGAAGTGGGTGTGGTATAAAGATACTGCCACTATTTAAGACAATTTAACTGTTGAGGGAGTCCAGGGTCAAACTTTAATTTTTGTTGAATTTCCTGCTTTCTTTGTATGTGTTAATCTTTTGGTGGGCAGAGGATTGGGTTGCTATGGTGCTGACTGGTGTATATTGTGAAAGCACTGGCAAAATTTCATGCTTTTACTCTATACCGAAGGGTGCTCAACAAGCCTAAATAATTTAAAGATGTTGTTCCCAGGATGGAATGTTCTCTGCATGTACTGTTGATCCTGCTAATCCAGTGATCGGTCTTCACCAGGACTAAATGTTGAGTAGGTGATGAGGGTGGTACAGAGGTGCTGAAAGGTGGGGTGGGGAAGAAAGGATATTGGACATTCTTTGAAAATCTTTTCTCTATTGGACTGTATATCAGAGTATGGTTTATAATTCTTTTTAAAGGACATCTCTGTCCTCATCGATTTCACATAACTTCTCTTACATACTACCTTCGTTCCTTACTTAAGTTTGTCTTTATTGCCCTATCCCCCAAGGGCTCCACATTGTTTGAATATGTTGCATATCTTTTGGGGTTGGTTGGTCTTAAACCATAGGGCCTAAAATAGCTTTCATTTTAGGGCAAGTATGGGAGGTCAACACACGCACACACCACCGAGTAGAATCTTCTTAAGTCATGGGGCGAGGAGATCCCCAGGTTTCTCATTACCGTCTTGGCAGTGATTTTTACTTTCTGCCTGTGATAATCACAGGAATTCTCAGAGGGCCATCAGCTGCTTTCCTAGCATAGGTCCAGAAGCACGTGGTGGGCTCCTTTTTACATTACTTCCAAATATCGGGTGCAGAAGAGTGTGGGATTGGATGAAGTGCATGTGTTTCAG
Source organism: Mesoplodon mirus (assembly GCF_964341445.2). Lineage (NCBI taxonomy): Eukaryota > Metazoa > Chordata > Mammalia > Artiodactyla > Ziphiidae > Mesoplodon > Mesoplodon mirus. The sequence goes on from NC_138990.1 coordinate 43,652,921, forward strand.
GAGTTGAATGACAGCACTATATCCAGTTTTGGGCTGCAGAACCATACAAATTTCTCCCCACCTTGTACAACTTTCCTATGAGTTGGACAGACTAGACTGTAGGAAAGGACTTCTTCATTGCTTCTCTCCCAGGTTAACCAGTAGCTTAGCTCTTGGTTATTGGTCACTAAGGATGGACCTTATGGTCTCTAACCTTTTTTCTTACCATTGGAGGTGAGGTCTAGTCATTTCAAGCCTTTCTTTCTCTCTTCTTTGTGTTTTACTTAGACTTTGCGCCTCTCTCTCAACACATGGGGTCAGAGGTCATAAAATGGCCTAGTGGCAACTGTGTACCATTCTTGGTTGCTTAGTTTAAGGAGGAGGTGCAGGTTTTTTCCTTTAGTTAAATTCCGGATGATGTTTTGTGGGTGCACAGTATTTGGATTAACATAAATTATTATTTTATATTTCTGCAAGATACATGGTTGAATAAGAAGAATTATTACAAAACACTGACACCAACATTTAAGTCCGGTTCTAGAAATGCAAGTAGAGTTGGTTGTTGAATCCATGCTTCCTCCCCCATTCCCCCATCTGCAACACAGTATTTTTGAGGCTCCTTGAAATGACAGGCTTTTAGAAAAGCTTAGTATAGTTATCATATTTTGAAGATAAATAGCTTATGCCAAAACAGAAGCTATAGTCACTGGAGGAGTTGTAGAAGACTTCACATTAATCAGTCTAGTCACCCTCATCTTAGATATATTTTGATCTAATCTCTCCCCATGGGTATGTTTCAGTGTGGAGGGTGGGAAGTTGGGCTTTACTGAGAAGTCCTGGACCTGACCACTGGGAACAGACAGATGAGGTCCATAACAATAGGTGCAAGCACAGAAGTGAAATACACCTATTAACAGGGCCAGAAGTCTAATAACACTGGTTTATCCAATGCTTCCAGAGTGCTACTTCATTTTTGCCTTGTAATTTTGAGGCAGTTTTTAAGCTGCCTTTGAGAATGGATGTTTGACTTCAGACACGGGAATGGTGCCCTGGCTCTTTTACTTAGTAGATGTAACCTTGGGCTAGCTGTTTAACCACAGTAAACCTCAGGTTTTCGTGCTTAAAATCGGAATAATGTACTTAAACTCATATTGTTGTGACCTTTAAATTAACTTACTGTATTAAATAACAAGATATGTCTAGCATAATGATTGGCAGGTAGTTAAGACTTTAATAATGTTTTCTACATTTCCATAACCTAAACACATCACTGCCTAATCCATCCTCAGATTATCTGATTCTTTTCTTTGTAGTTTCTTGGATTTCCCCCTTTATTTCTGCCTCTCCAGTCTGGTCCTCCTGTCATTTTGCGCATGGAGTAACTAGCATCACATGAACTCTGTGGGCCTGAGTTTCTTTATCATTAGATGAGCATATTGGTCTGAATTCACATTTCTTCTTGTGCTGAAATTCTATGATTTGTAGGTTTATAGCTGTTTGCCTGCATGCATTTGCCTCTCTAATTCATCCTACATATAAGTGTTGAAAAAATTCTTTGCTGAAATATTTTTTGATGTTATTGTTTTTAGTGGAGGCTCTCTGTGGACAAATTTATCAAATGTAAATCATTTAAACTGTTCTTGTATTTCTCATTCCAGAAAATTTGCCGCAGATGGCATATGCAGAAATGCTTTGTAAACTGTAAAGTGCTACACAAGTGATGAAAGTATTATAATCACTTGTAGATATCTTGCTTCTTTGATTTTACATGTTTCTTTTCTTTATTTAAATTGTATTCCTTTTTCCTTTATCTCCTGACCTTCAAGAACAGTCAAAGCTGGTATGTTCTCTAGAAAACTTGATTTTTATCACACTTCTTTAGCATCGATTACCCAGTTTGTTCTTTTTTTTTCATTTAAATTAAAAAAATTTTTTTTATTGGAGTATAGTTGCTTTACACTGCTGTGTCAGTTTCTGCTGTACAACAAAGTGAATCAGCCATACATATACATATATCCCCTCTTTTTTGGATTTCCTTCCCATTTAGGTCACCACAGAACATTGAATAGAGTTCCCTGTGCTATACAGTAGGTTCTCATTATTATCTATTTTATACATAGTAGTATATATATGTCAATCCCAATCTCCTAGTTCACCACCCCACCCCTTCCTCCTTGGTATCCATACATTTATTCTTTACATCTGTGTCTCTATTTCTGCTTTGTAAATAAGGTCATCTATACCATTTTTCTAGATTCCACATATATGCATTAATATATGATATTTGTTTTTCTCTTTCTGACTTCACTCTCTGACAGTCTCTTGGTCCATCCATGTCTCTGCAAATGACACAATTTCGTTCCTTTTTATGGCTGAGTAATATTCCATTGTATATATGTACCACATCTTCTTTATTCATTCCTCTGTTGATGGACATTTAGGTTGCTTCCATGTCCTGGCTATTGTATATAGTGCTGCAGTGAACATTGGGGTGCATGTATCTTTTTGAATTATGGTTTTCTCTGGGTATATGCCCAGTAGTGGGATTGCTGGGTCATATGGTAGTTCTGTTTTTAGCTTTTTAAGGATCAGTTTGTTCTGTATAATAAATTTCTTTCTTCCTTTCCTTCTTCTTCTTCTTCTTTTTTTTTTTGAAAGAGTTTCTCTTTTTAGTGTATGTTGAATTGGCTTTCCTAATTAGATTAGAAAATCCTTTGGATGGCATGAACCACAACATTTAGAGCAAAGGGCCCTTAATGGTGATTTGGAACAACCTTGTTAATATTATAGATGAGAAGACTAAGGCCAGACAAATATAGTAATTTTCATGGGTCACATAGTTAGTGTCTTTACTTGGGCAAGAACCCAGGTATTTGGCTTCCAGTCTTCTTTATGAGAGTTACTTCTTGTATTTGAAAGTTATTACAAAGAGATTTAAAATTTTAATAATTTTAGTAAGGTTTTGAGTAACGTGTAAGCTAGTAGGAAAGGCGTATTTTTGTTTTTCGGCCAAAAATTGTCAAATATTGTAATAAGGTATTAATCAGGAATTAATTAAGGCTGCTGTCTCAAAAAGTACAAAAGTGCCTGGAGAGAAATGTTTGCTTTTCTTGTATGGCCCTCATTCAGAGTCAGCAAATATTTATTGAGGACCGTCTCCGAGACACAGTGTACTCAGGTACTGTGCTTGCTCTATATGTTACATTTTATAAGCAAGGAAAGTCAGCTCAGGGAAGTTAAGTGGCTGGTATAAGATTGCACAGCTTGTAGGTATTAGGGATGACATTTGAGTCCAGGTCTTCCAACCTGAAATCACGAGCATATCTCTAAATTGGCTTCTCTCCAAGGTGTTCCCCACACTTGGCCACACTGTAGCCCTCTGTTACTTTCTGGACTCCTTTCTGTTGTCTGCATGTGCATTGGAGACTGCTGCCATCTCCATTGCTTTGTGATGATCCAGGAGCCGATGTACCAGTTACTTAATGAAAGTATCACTTTAAGATTTTTGTGCTGTTTCTGATCTCACCTTTGTACTTTAGTAATGTTGATTTTTTGGTGCTTCTGTCTAGGTAAGCTTATCTTTGAATGGTTGGTTTGGATTCTTAGCAATAAGATTCTGCCTCTCATGTTTTGTTAGTATTTAAATAGCTAAAGCTTAGGGTATTTTTTTCATTTGGAATAAATTGCTTGGTCATTCTCTGTGTTTCCACTTGTATTTTGAATGGTTGGTCTTATTCTTATAGCTTTAATATATTACATCTTACATTTTTAGTTTGCTTATATGGTTAAAACATTTACATGCTTTTATTATCAAGCATAGATTCGGTTGTTTAACAGTAGAAGATATTCTATTGTGAGTGTATGTTTGTATATATACAGATATCATGCCATATTTGACCAGATAGTTGAAGGATGAAATGTCCTTGCCTTTTGAAAGTACCTGTATGTGTAATACTGGCTTTACTTTGCCGAGTTTGTTTGGAGGAAACCAGGGAAAAGATATTTGTTCTACAAAGTCTAAGTCCTACCTCCCTCCCCATTCCAGATGGTACAGGAAGTCTGTAATTGAATTTCTAAGTAGCCACTCAATCATTCATTCAAGACATAGTTATATGAGTACTTACTTTGTTCAAGGTGCTGTGTTGTTAAAAGATAGGGAAGTTAAATGATAAGATATAGATCCTGTCTGTAAGGAGATTATGACCTAAGAGAGGTGATAAGACAACACACAGATACCTATATTACTAATTAAATGTGATGAGTGCTATGAGAGAGGTACTGAAATAGTACTTTGAGGAATCAGGAGAGTGAGCAATTATTTTCATTTGAAAGGGATAGGGGCAGGTTTCGTGGCGGACTTCGTGGTGGACAGGAACATTGAAGGCAGGGGATGATTTCTGTGTGAGTGAGGGGGAGGAGAGCAGTATATTCAGGAAGATTAAACAGCAAAGATGAAAGGACAGAGACGCTTGGGGTTATTTCGGGAATCATAAAGGGGGAAAGTGCAAGCCGGAGGGTGGCACCAGCTGAAGTGGGAGAGGGAACCAGATGTTCTAGGTGCAGTTGTAAGACATTGAATGATTTTAATGGAGGGAGGTGGTCAGGAACGGTGAAGTTTGTAGATCTGGATGAAAATGAGAAGTGCCAGTTTTCCAAATCTATGTGGATCTTTTTTTGGCGGGTTTTACACCCCAAATCTTATATTTTCATAGTTTTTGAAATGATTCCATATGTAAGGCTTACCACACTGGGAACTTACGCATTTTTATGTATATTTGAGAACATAATTTTTTTTCTTGATAGGAGTTAGTACAAAATCTTTTTCACTGTCTTATGCTTTTAAAAATTAAAAAAAAATTTTTTTAAGCAGTAGCTATTTCTTTAAACAGTGTGTTATCATTTGGAATTCTTAAGATGATGCAGTGGACTTGTTTTTCAAGTGTAAAAATGTCATCTCCTTATGTAAATATGTGTCACTCTATAAGTTAGATTGGTCATACAAGTTGAAAGCCCCTGGCTCTCAATATATTTCATGATTTATTTTACTGATTTATTTATGCCCTGCCATGTTCCAAAAAGGGTTTAAGGCAGGATATGTCATGAAGAGTCTTGGACCTTGTTCCAGCCCTGTCTATTATTTGACTGAATTGCTAACCAACATTACACTGAGGGAACAGTGTTGAAGACAGCTGATGTCATAGAATGTACTGCAGTTGTGTCTTTTGCCAACTGGTAGTAATTCAGAGATGGATACAATATAATCAGAGTACCTTTAAAGATAACTCCTTTGAACTTCCATAGCATGCCAGGGAAATTGGTTGGAAGGGACTCATGGAGAGCTTTGACCCGTGGGAGCCCAGGCACATTTAGAGCAGTGGTCTCTACAGTAGGGTTTACATAAAATTATTAGAGAAATATTAGAGGTGTGTTAGAAAGTTTCTTTACTTTCAGTCTGCTGTGATGTTTTATAGTTTATAGGAGCCTGGGTAATTGCATTTTTAGATTTATTATTTTAAATAGTAGACTAAACATATATTGTGTTGCAGTAGGGAGTCACCAAGCAGATTTTTTATAAAGTATTTCATACAGGTTAACTGGTCATCTTGAGGTAACAGACTTAAGAATTGTCTAATTTAAAGATGACTTATTAATTTTTCTTTCACAAAAATACGAGTGTCCAAAATTTGCTGACATTTTTCTCAGACAAGTGTCTGTGAGTAGTATACTACCTAGCAGATATTTATGAAAATAAACCCACTAAATCTGTCCCTTTGGGATGATGGTAAATTCTTAACAGTGACTCAAAAAGTAACTGCCTTTCAAAACAAAATAAAATTCAGTGTTTCGGAGAGAGGTTATTGAAAATGTATATTTGGGACTATTTCCATCATTATTGGATTTAATTGCTGAAATGATGTTAAATCTTTAAGAATGTTTTTATATGTATACTTGAACTTGAAAACCAAATTTTCTAACCTGTATAAAGACCTTGTAAGAGAGACGTTTTAGTGGTTTTGGGCCCATCTACTGAAAATATAAAAAAGGCAATACTGGGCTTCCCTGGTGGCGCAATGGTTGAGAGTCCGCCTGCCGATGCAGGGGGCGCGGGTTCGTGCCCCGGTCCGGGAAGATCCCACATGCCGCGGAGCAGCTGGGCCCATGAGCCATGGCCATCTGAGCCTGCGCGTCCGGAGCCTGTGCTCCGCGACAGGAGAGGCCACAACAGTGAGAGGCCCGCGGACCGCAAAAAAAAAAAAAAGTCAATACTATCTGATGAGTTAGTAAGAACAACTGATTGTCATCAGGAAATATGGCAATGCACTATGTGAATTTTAGCAAAAACTTTTGCATAAATGGTGAAGAGGATTGAAAATTGAAATTCATGTTTTATTCAGTGCAAGTGATGCAGTTCTTCCCTTTGGTTATACTCGTCTTTGTGAAGTATGTTTTTTGGCTGTGATGACCATTAAAACCAAATAAAAGAGTTACTTATTATAAAAATGAACTGAATTTAGAACCAGAATCTTTAAGTTGCTGTATTACAAAATATGAAAGCAAAATTTAAAAATAATAGTGTTCATCACATTACTCTCACCAAAAATGGTGGTAGTATTAAAAACAATATTTATTAGGGAGAGCATAAAGCCGTGTCATCAATAGGTAAATTAAATGTTTAAAAATTGTTTATTTTATTATAATAAATGTCATTCTTTTACATATCCATTTTTGTGTATGCTTTATAAGGCACATAATTTATTGGTCTAGTGGGCAATGTATATAAATTGTAAATAAATGTACATATATGGCTTCTTATTGAAAACCTTTTTAACTGTGGGTTATGTGATAAGAATAGTTATCGCTGTTTTGTAGGAAGGATTTTTTTTTTCTCTGTAATATATTTATTACTCCAGTCTTATAAATCAGAAAAGGAGGATAACACTTCTCCCTAAGACTCAAAAGGAGCTCCAGCACCAGCACCCAAAGCTGAAATTCTACTTAAACTACTCCTTGAAAAATTACACACGAACAGTGAAACATTATCATGTGCTATGCTAGTATATAGCATATATATATATATATATATATAATTATATATATATATACATATATATATATAATTTAGAATATATTCTAAATTATCCCATTGCTATGTATTTTGTGCATTCGGTGATCTACCCAGTCATAATGTACTCATACATACGTGCTTTATCGTACATAATACATACTGTGTATAATCATACATTATTTACCCCATGCACATAAGCACGTTCATTAAACTATTAATGTTGCATAATAATTGGTTCACCATACATACCATTCTTTACCACATAGATACCCATTGTGTAACATATACAATTAATATTACATAGAACACACTAATAATTGTATGTGCCCTATTAAGTCACATCATTTCCAGTCAGCATGCTTGTTACAACAGATAATCAGCTCTTAATCACCAAGCTTAGGACGGGTTTTTAAGTAAGAACCCTTGGAATTCATGGACTAAGAGTCTCTAGATAGGCTTTGCGGGGGGGGTGTCTGTGAACATTCTGAAATTATGTATATGCAAAATTCTATGAGTCTGTGCATTTCTCTGGAGAGAAATGCATAGGGTCCCAAAAGGGTCCATGACCTCCCCAGAGGTTAAGAACCTCTTGTTAAGGACTGGGACCTCAGTAACTCCATTCATCCAGTCTTATTTTCTTGCCAAGTTTAATGGATATATCTGATGTCATTACTTAGGCCCACAGTATGACTGGATTTGCAGTCTGTTTTTCCATTTTGCAATAGATGTGATCGCAATGCCTTTGGCCTTTACAGATGTTTGAGCTCCTATCTGTTTGTTGCACAATTACCTGGCCTTCGTCACTTGGCTGCTTTTATATATCATTTCCCACCTCTGTTCCCCTAAATCCCAGTGAAAAAGAGTGGATATTTTGTATGAGTGTGGAGATGGAAATGAATATATGTATAGAAGAGCCCAGCATCAATTCAAGTATTGGGAGACCCCGCTGGGTAGGCTGGAATTCACAGTTCCTGTGGCTTTAACCTCTTTGTAGCACCTGAATCTCAGCTTCTTAGAGTCCTTAAGGTCTGATTTGACATATGCTGAAAACACTTTCCAAGTTCTATCAGCTCTTTAGATCTATTCCTTTTCTCCTCACTGTCATCATTCTATTGATAATTTAGGCCTGATATTTGCCATAGTATCCCAGGGAGGTCTCACTGTCCCCAGTGAGTTCCTTCTTCAGTCTGTCCTAAATTTTGTTTTGGAATGATCATCCTCATTTTGATTTTCATTGTGTTACTTTGTTTAAACCCTTCAATGGCTCCTCGTCATTGTCAAGATAAAGTTCCTTAGCCTGGCATTTAAAGCTTTCCAGTGTCTGGCACCAACTTGCTTTTCTGGTCTCATTTCCCACTAGTCTCCCCCAATGAACTGTTCAAAGTAAAATTGTCCGTTACTGTCCCTAACACATCCCTTGGGCTTCTCTGTTTGCACTCCTTTATAATTCCTTTCCTTGGAATGTTCTCCCTTATCCTGGTCTATACCTCTTGAAATTCTATTTATCCTTTAAAACTCAGCTCAGATTCCACCTTGCTTGTTAAGTGTTCAGACTATAAAATTAGAAAATAATCCCTTCCTTCTTTGAACTCTTTTAATATTTATTTTCCGTATTATTAATTTGACACTTTATACTGCCTTTATACTCTGTGGAATTTTTTTGTTTTCATGTGTCCTATCTCCCAAATTAGGGTATGAGAATGGCAAAGGGGATCATGTTTATATTCTGTCCTCTGCAATGTCTTATGCATGTAGATATTAAAATGTTTAGCAAGTCATATTGATTAAATCATGATACTACTTATTAATGTACTTAGAGAAGTAGGCCTTTTTTTTAATGTGTGCCTGGAATACTCATACATAATATCTAGGGATCCTCTTTACTGGCTTCAGGGTATTTGGGAAATTGAATTGGAAATCAGATATTGCTTGGAGAGCATGTAGTCCTACAGCATAAGAAGTTGGCTGTTAAGGGCTACGTTCAAAAGTCTGGGGTAACCTGGTGACGCTTTGTTTTCCAGTGTAGCGCTCCACTTGCCATGGATAACAGAAAAGCTTGTGTTCGTTCGGCTCTCTCCTTAGCCATGCTGGAGACACAAATTCCTTATGTCTTGAGGAATACTACATTTCTGTTTAAATTTTCAACACATTCTTCTCAATAAAAGATAAAGTTTTATTGAATAATTGTTGTTTGAATGGTTAGTATGGGGCACCGTGAATTAGTTATACCTTAGGGTTTCTGCCCTTCAGGGAGATAATGATCCTTATAGGGAGTCTCATTTGCTTTCAATCATACATGAATTAAAAAATAATATAAAAGATGTCATAAGGGAGTGTATAACTAACTAGCTTACTTAGTTGCTAACTGAGATATGTGGAAACTCCTCTAGCACTTACTATTTTTAGCACTCACTTGAAATTTATTTATTATCATTTATATTTGTTTCTGTTTTGACATGTGTCCTTTCTCAGCAACCACATTGTACATTATAGAAAGTAGAGGCCATTTATTGTACTAGTTGTGTGCCAGTACCACAGTGCTTTTCATAGTTCTTTACCTGCAGTATACATATAAGTGTGTTTCTGATGATGCCAGGAGCATGCTCTGGGTAGGCTTCCTGGAGGAAATGGAATTTCAGTTAGATTTCTAGGATTTGAAATGATGCTTATAGCATCATCCCATGGGATATGAAAAAAAGGGTTCTGTAGTTGAATAATAAAGTACATATGTTTGGTACATTATCTGAACATGGAGCCTCCTTGGTTACTAGGCCTTTGGCCCTGAAGTGACCCATGTCACTTCCTCTTATAGCCCGTTGGCCAAAAGAAGTCACAGGGTACTACTTACGGAGCCAGGCATGTGGGCAAGAAATGAATATTCACTGAGCAGTAAATGTCTTTGCCTCACTATAGCAGAATTGGCTTTATTCAGAGAGATGAATACTAGAATTGGTAGGCCCTACTTGGAGTCATTGAAGTAAAGAAGAATTGTTTCTGTGTGGCAGTATAAATAGGGATTTTATTATTAAATTTATTTGTGAAAAGAACTTGTAGTGTTGAATGGTAGCTCTTGGGATAATTAAAGGAGACATTTTTACCAATGTCTCTACTTTAGGGGTAGGTATTATAAATTGTTTTAGTTTAGATGGTTTGCTACCATCTTTAGAGTAGGTATTTGAAACAGGTAGAAAGAGATTCTTTGGCTTCAGTAAAACGGATCCAGAATATTTGTACATATACTCTTAAGATTATAAGGTGAGAAAAATGAGAGGGGGCATAAAGGGCTTTCAGATACTATTGAAGGCCATTTACTCTCTGAGGATTTCATAAAATTTCTCTTTACAGTCCCTAGAGCTCTTTCCCCTCCTTCTTATCAACATATTGCTAATTAATTAAAATCTGTTTCCTCCATTTTTTTTTTGTCTTTTAATGCTTGGTTTGATAAGGACCATTGGGTAGTGGTTAAAATGTTGGCCAAGTGTGGAGGACTAGGAAGCCCCAATCGTTATTTATACATGAGGCTTATTTTCCCCTCAATTTAATTCTGAAGTCATCAACCCTGAACTTTTTAGACCTTAGGCTTTCTTTCTGATGACATTCTAATAATTATTTCCTTTTTAAATTAAAAACTAAATCATATATAATACATGTCTATATTCAAATAATTCCAAGAAATGGGAGTACGTAGAGTTGAAAGGTGAAAGTCTCTGTAGTGAATTATATGATAGCTGGTAATTTAGGCTGTATAGGTTTAGGCTGTCTAGTATTCCCTTCACCTCCTTTTCAGGTTGCAGTATCCTACCCCTTGGCCAGGGGATGAGCATGTGACTTAGGCTTGGTCTGTCATAATGCTCCATTCCTCTGGACACAGTGACTGCTGCAGGATGGCCATATGACTAAAGCAGGTTCAGACCCCTTCCTTGAGATTGAAAAACAGATAATTGGATGAGGGACAGGCTCATTCCTTTGGAGTTGCTAAGCTGACATAGAGTGTGCCTGGCCAAATGAAGGAAGCCTATGTGCCATGGGAAAGAATGAGGCCAACATACAGACTGAAGCAGAGCTGACCAACTCTCTCTTACACACAGGCACACTTAAAAACGCACAGTCATGCACATTCTCACATGCTCGCATGTGTGAGCATGGGGAGTCATTGGAGCGTCTGGATCCACTTGAACCTTAAAGTAGATCCACTTTATATTTCCCAGTTAAATGAGTTACTCAGTTGCCTGACTTGCTTGTGTGAGTTTGAATTGGGTTTGTCTCTCAGAACTGAAAGAGTCCTGACCATTTCAGACCCCTGTTGGCAGCTATCCCTCTCCTTCCCTCCCCACTACCCACGGGATCATACTTTTTGAATTGTTATAGGCTTTAGAAAACTTAATATCATGAGAATCTTTCTATGTCAGAACATGAAAACATGAAGGAACTGTTTTATCTTTGCATAAAATGCTGCATAGCATTACATTAGATGTATATTCTATAGTTTTTTTAACCATCTCTCTTTTGATAGACATTTAAAAACTAGTTTTTTGCTGTTGCAATCTATGTTTTGGTAAACATCCCAGTTTGCACTTGTTTTTGCAGGTGTCTGAGAACACACCTATGGAATTAATGGTTATGCATATTTAAAAAATTGATGTCCTTTCAAAATGTTATTACAAAGGCTATATCACTTTATGCTTTCACCAAGAGTGTATGATAGTTGCTGCTTTCCCCTAACTTTATCAGCTTTGGATATTATCAGTCATTTCTATTTTGGGTCTGTCTGATGGGTGAGACTGGTATAAAGCATGGTAATTTGAAGTTCCCTGACTGTTGATAAAGTTGATCATCTTATCAGATATTTATTATATATTGGATTTTTTCCCCTAAGGCTCTCTTGTTCATATTTTTTCATTTTCCTTTTGGGCCTCTTGTCTTTTTTAATTGCTTCCTAGCCATAATATACTCATGATGTAGTTGTTTTTATACTAATTAGGGATGGCCTTGGTAAACAGCTGACCCTGTTACCTAGTTATTTCAAAAAGAAAGATGTGAGATATCTACTAATCCAAAACTCTCATCTTATTTGTTTATTTACAGATATCCCTGAATATTTAATTGATTTATATCTGATAACTTTGTATAGCTGCCTATATAACTTTGTTTAGCTAAGGGGTACATGTCTCAATTGGATAGTCTGTGCATACTTAATTGAGGTAGTTTTATGGCTGAGCTAAAAGTTGAGAAACTCTCATCTGGAGAATTTTCCAGGTCCAAATCATTGTGATTACATAGAATTTTGGGACTCAATTAACTGTTTGTCCATTGGTGCTGAATCAGAACCACTTTGAGAGGAAAATTTTGGCCCTGTAAGAAACTGTTTTCTTGGCTCACCCCTGTGGAGAGGTGGGTTGGCTGCATACTTAGATATCTTTAGTGGTTAGGTTCCTTAATTTTCCTAAGAGTATATTAACCTAACTCTGTACTTGATTGACTATGAAAGTGTATAGTTTACCTGTAATTGGCAGTACAGAATAGCTTTACTCCAGCAAGTATATATTCACTTACTTTGCAGCCCAATTCTTATCAGAAACCTCGTAGTCAGAAACAGGACTCTTTGAGAATTGCCTAAATAATACACAGTCAATCCATTGCTCTAGAAACAATCAGTTTTTGCTTGAACCAAGCCAGAATACCAGAGAGCTACATATATTGATTGCATTGTTTCCGACTGGGGTCGAATTACTTTTACAGAATTGTTATTCGGTGTAATGCAATGAACCGTTACTGAGGGCATTTAAAACAAACAGTTTTATAAAGTTTAGTACGCCTCTTATTGTAGAATCCTTGTGAGGATATTATCTCCTTTATCCCAGTGCCCTTGTTGATGTTGTAACTACTGCTACTACTGTGACCGTTAGCTGGTGACCTGGAGTACGAAGACAACACAGAATGAGCTAAGAGTTGATGGACAAATACCGCTCTTAGCTGATGGCAAATGCTTTTGCCCAAAAGGGAGGCAACATTATGGAAGAGGGCTCTGGAGTTAGATTTCCTGGGCTTGAATCCTGGCTCTGCTACTTCCTAGTTGTGTGTTATTTAACCTCTTGGTGCTTCAGTTTTCTCATCTATAAAATGGGGATAATAATTGTACCTACCTCTACAAGGTTGTTGTGAGAATTTTGTGACCTTAAACATATAAAATGCTTAGAACATGCCTGGCCCAGGACACATGCAGTGAAAATGAGCAGCTGTTGTTCCCCGCCCCCCACCTCTTTTATTGTGGTAAGATGCACATAACATAAAATTTAGCATCTGAACCATTTTTAAATGTATAGTTCAAGCTGCTATCATTATCATCATCATCATCATCAGTATTGGAACCCATGTAAAAAAATGTAAAAAGAATGTTAAAAAAATCATCATTTTTAATCATTATTAGAGCCCATGTAAAAATGCGTAGTAATTTTTTTTTCCCAGGTCTGGGTAACAGGAAAGCTGCATTTCTTTGACCAGCTGGTTTGTTTGTATTACTTAGTCATCGTGACTCTTATAACCTATGGTATTTCTCTCTTTGCAAGGTAGCTCAGTCAGGTGTGCAGCCCTTCCCTTGCAGCTGTATAGGACCTTGTGGCACATAGCTTGTGGCACATACCTCTGACTTTATTTTCCTCCCTCGTTTTCTCTTTGCCCCATTCTTGTCATTTCTTTTTTTTTGTTTTGTTTTAAATAAAACTAAGTAGATTTTATCTATTTATTTATTTTTGATGTATTATTATTTTTTAACGGAGTTTTTTTTATTGGAGTATAATTGCTTTACAATGTTGCGTTAGTTTCTGCTGTACAAGAAAGTGAATCAGCTACATGTATACATATATCCCCTCCCTTTTGGACCTCCCTCCCATCCCCTCTCTGTCCCACCCATCTAGGTCATCACAGAGCACTGACTTCTTTCTTTTTAATTCTAATGCATTCTGTGAGCTGTCTCAAATCTTTTTTAGAATAATATGGAAATAAACATTATATATTTATATATTTATATATTATTCGTTATAGCATGTGCCCATGTTGAAACGTCACATGAATTTTCATTTAATTTACCTTACGCTGGCTGCTTCTTGATGACAGGGAGGTGCTATAATTTTCATTAAGATATCTCAAATCGCATCATAGGATGGGTTACTTCTGGGAACGTTCCTGTTGACAGCTAATCCTGTTGATGGTGTGGGTTTTCTTTTAAGCTTCAATTACAAAAGTGCTCCTCCTGACTTTTCTTGTTTGTTTTTTCCGTTGACCTTTGCTTCAGCCCTCTCTTGTAGATTTGGGGGGTGGGATTGAGGGGGGAGGATCACTTTAAGAACTTGTAAACCTGTAGTCTTTAAAAGTACGCTTCAGAATAAGACTTTTGTCATAGGTGTAGCATAGGAAGAGTAAAAGCTATATGTGTTACTGTCTTTCTTTTAAAAACCAGAATGCCAGTTTATTGATGTACAAGGGAAAAAAGGAAATGTCCCAAAGCCTAAAATATTCCCATATATTCTGGTTATGTCACTAGCATATTCTCTTCCTTAAGCAGAGATGTGTAATGGGGCTGATGCTATTGCCTTGTTGGGGAGAGAATTAAAAAGAAGTTGTTTGGACAACAGGATTGATTGAAAAGTCTTTTACGTATTTTTTTTAACTTGTAGATTTCTTCTCCCCTCTGCCCTCCCCGCCCCCTGCCCGCTTTTTTTTTTTTTTTAATTTGTCTGTTGAAGAACAGACCATAAGGATCAAAAAGTGGGCAGTGGCCCAATTCCTGGAAATCCCCGCCCCTTCCTAAAATAGCTGGAATTCTCCTCCCACTCGTTAGCCTATGAAATTACCCATGTCTATAAAAACTGACAACCCGATACCGTGGTGCCTTTCTCACCTTCTGAGATGGCCCATTCTCTGCCTGTGGAGTGTGTTTCTCCCAAGGCCTTTCTCACCTTCTGAAATGGCCCATACTCTGTCTGTGGAGTGTGTTTCTCTCTAAATAAATCCATTTCTTACCTATCACTTTGTCTCTCACTGAATTCTTTCTGCGACAAGAAACTGAGCTTCATTAAGTCCTGAAACCAGGTGTGTGACCTCAGTTGGAAGACTGTGGGTTTTGGCTGGGTTCAAGTCCTGGCTGCGTGGGTTCAAGTCCCAATCTGGGTTTAAGCTGTCTTTGAGTCCTGGCACATGGGTTCAAGTCCCAATCTGAGGTGCACAGTTTCAGCTTGTCCTATAGAATTTCTTATAATCTGGATTTCTGTTTAGTTTCACATGTTTCTCTACCCTCTTGTATATCCTATAAATTGGTAATTTGATATAGAAGCTTGATTAAGGTTTAATTTGGGGAGGGGGAAAGATGACTTTATAGATGGTATTATGAGACACACATAATGTCTAGTTGTCTTTTTGTGATGTTATCAGCTGTGGGTATTGCTGTTAGCTTTCTATTCTTAAAATCCTAAAGTGATCACCATGGTGTCTAGATGAGAAAGGGGAGGCATTTCCTGGAAATGTTGGCATCTACTCTGTACAGATAGGACTCCTGGTGATCATTGGAGAATGATGCAGTGTTGTGTAGACTCAAAGACCAGTCCTGGCTTCCTTGTTTAGGAGCTGTTTGATCTTGCATAATTAACAATAACAATAACAGTAACAGCAGCTACCATTCATTTATTGCTTATTTTACACCAGGTTCTGTGCTAAGTGCTTTATATATGTTGTGTAGTCTGATCCTCATAACTACCCTGTAAGCCAGCTATCTTATTTTGCAGTTCACTTTGCTGAGAAGTAATGAAGCGGGGATTCAAGCCCTGAGTGACTCCAAGCTTGTGCTCTTAATTGCTTTGTTCTTCCATATCTGTAAATTGGGGTATAAATATAGCTGCCTTATCTATCTTGTAGGGTTAATGAGATATTGTGTGTGAAAGTGTCTTGAAAAATATTATAGATGTTAAAATGAGAAGTGTGCTGGACTGACAGTACACAAGGAAAGGTGGATAATGGAGGTCTTTGCCTTTGGCTAAGTGACAGTGAGAAGTTTGGACGGAAAGAACCCTCTGGTCATTTTCTAACTTCTGTTTCCATTACTATGGCTGTTGACATGTGGGAGAGTTTCCTTCTCTTGTTAAAATTGACAGTGATAGAGGTTTTATATGTGGTAAATGTCACATGTCAGAGATCACTTAAGAGTCTCTGGGTGAATAGTGATGTCTTGGTTTTACTCCAAGGGACACGTATATAGGCTTTGTACAGATATTTTTAACTGAGAGAACAAGAGTATAGTCACAGTTCTTTTTCTAAAAGGATAATACATTTATTGAAAGTGGGGGGAGCGTTAATTGAATTTGTGATGTCATATTTCTTTAGCTGGATAGTGGGTATGTTATGTATGTTAAAATTATTTCCCCCCAAATACCTTTTTTGTATGTCTAAAGTATTTTATAGTTAATAAAACCATTGAAGTGCTGAACAGTAATAATCGCATGTGTAATAGACCAAGGAAGAAGTAGGTGTGAAGTTAGTACCTTTAGGTCTAACCTTCAGTAATTTGTTATCAATTATGATATTGGTCATGAGTACATGGAGAACTGTGTTGAGAAGAGATCTATGGCCATGCCCAGTTCCGTGGCAGAGGGTGTTGTGATTGATGACTGACGTCTGCCTGGGCCAGGCATGCAGAGTATAAGCATATATGCTTTGTTTTTGCTAAGTGTTGGTAATGTGTTTAGCAGAAATCCGCAGGCCTTGACCTAGACTCATTTTCTTGGTTCTGTGCTTCTTCCATTTCTTCTGTTACTTTGGAAATCATGTTGCCATACTATATTTATTATGGCGAAATATCTAGAATTTCATTGTGATATTCCCAATAAAGATTTCCCATTTATTATTATTTATTATTGTTTTTGACATGTAATTCACATACCATAAAGTCACCCGTTTAAAGTATACAATTCAGTGGCTTGTATATTTGCAAAGTTATGAAACTATCATCGCTAGTACCAGACTATTTCACTCCCCACCACCCCCCAAAAAATACCATGGAATCATATACTATGTGACCTTTGGTGTATGGCTTCCTTCACTTTGCATAATGTTTTTAAGGTTCATTCATACTGTAGCATGTATCAATACTTCATTCTTTTTTTTTAAACTTGTTTATCTTTTCTTTGTTATTATTATTTTTTATAAATTTATTTAATTTATTTATTTTTGGCTGTGTTGGGTCTTTGTTGTGTGGGCGGGCTTTCTCTAGTTGCGGCGAGCGGGGGCTACTCTTTGATGCAGTGCACAGGCTTCTCATCGTGGTGGCTTCTCATGTTGCAGAGCACGGGCTCTAGGTGCACAGGCTTCAGTAGTTGTGGCGTGTGGGCTCAGTAGTTGTGGCTCATGGGCTCTAGAGCGCAGGCTCTGTAGTTGTGGCACACGGGCTTAGTTGCTCTGCGGCATGTGGGATCTTCCCGGAACAGGCATAGAGCCTGTGTCCCCTGCATTGGCAGGCGGATTCTTAACCGCTGTGCCACCAGGGAAGTCCCTTAGTACTTCGTTCCTTTTTATGGCCAAATGTTCTGTTCTGTGGATGTACCACATTTTGTTTATCTATTAAGATGTTGATGAATATTTGAGTTATTTCCATTTTTTGACTAATATGAATCATGCTTTTATTAACTTTTATGTACAGGTTTTTGAATGGACATATGTTTTCCTTTCTTTTGGTTATATACCAAGGAATGGAATTTCTGGGTCATATCGTAACTCTATGTTTAACCTTTAGGAACTACAAAACTGGTTTCCAAAGTGGCTGCATCATTTACATTCCTATCAGCAGTGTATGAGGGTTCTTATTTCCCCACATCCTTGCAAATACTTGTTATATGGCTTTTTTTTTTTTTTTTTGCAGTATGCGGGCCTCTCACTGTTGTGGCCTCTCCCGTTGCAGAGCACAGGCTCCGGACGTGCAGGCTCAGCGGCCATGGCTCATGGGCCCAGCCGCTCCGCGGCATATGGGATCTTCCCGGACCGGGGCAAGAACCCGTGTCCCCTGCGTCGGCAGGCAGACTCTCAACCACTGCACCACCAGGGAAGCCCTGTTATATGGCTTTTTGATTCACACTTACATCCTAGAAAGTGTGAAGTGACATCTCGTAATTTTGATTTGCATCTCCCTAAAGACTAAGATGTTGAGCATCTTTTTGTGTGCTTATTGGCCATTTGTACATCTTTCTTAGAGAAATGTCTACTCACATCTTTTGCCCACTTTAAAATTTGGTTATTTGTCTTTTTATTATTGAATTTTAAGATTTCTTCACATAGTAGTCCCCTTTATCATGGTTTTGCTTTCAGTGGTTTCATTTACCTTGGTTAACTGTGGTCTGAAAATATTAAATGGAAAATTCCAGAAATAAACAACTTATAAGTTTTAAATTGCACACTGTTCAGAGTAGTGTGATGAAATCTCGTGCTGTCCCACTCTGTCCAGGACGTGAATCATCCCTTTGTCCAGAATATCCTGCCCGTTAGTCACTTAGTAGCCGTGTCGGTTATCAGATTGACTGGTATCGTAGTCCCTGTGTTTAACCCTTATTTTACTTAATAGTGGCCCCAAAGTGCAAGAGTAGTGATGCTGGCAATTTGGACATGCAAAAGAAAAGCTGTAAAGTGCTTCCTTTAAGCAAAACCTGAAAGTTCTTCACCTAATAAGGAAAGAAAAAAATCTTATGCTGAGGCTGTGAAGATCTACAGTAAGAACAAATCTTCTATCTGTGAAATTGTGAAGAAGGCAAAAGAAATTCTTGCTAGTTTTGAGGTCACACCTCACACTGCAAAAGTTACCGCCACAGTACATGATAAGAGCTTAGTTAAGGTAGAAAAGGCATTACATTTGTACAATAAGATATTTTGAGAGAGACCACATTCACATAACTTTTATTCTAGTATGTTGTTAAAATTGTTATATTTTATTATTAGTTATTATTGTCAGTCTCTTACTGTGCCTAATTTATAAATTAAACTCTATCATAGGAATGTATGTATAGGAAAAAACATAGTATATATAAGGTTTGGTACTGTCTGCGGTTTCAGGCGTCACTGGGGTCTTGGAACATACCCCCTTCAGATAAGGGGAACTACTATATTTTCTTTATACAAGTCCCATATCAGATAAATGATTTGCAAATATATTCTCCCATCATGTGGATTGTAGTTTCACTTTCTTGATGGTGTCCTTTGAGACACAAACGTTTTTAATATTGATGAACTCCAATTTATCTTGTTTTTCTTTTTTGTGCTTTGGTGTCATAGCTAAGAAATCCTTGCCTAATCCAAGGTCATGAAAATTTATACCTCTTTTCCCCTAAGAGTTTTATAGTTTTTGCACTTACATTTAGGTCTTTGATCCATTTTGAGTTAATTTTTCTATATGGTATAATATGGTAGGTCCCACTTTTTTTTTTTGCAGTAGAGATAAAGCTCATTATCTTCTGTATATACACATCAGCAAGACCTTCTGGTTCACCTCACTTTGGTAATGTTTTAATTAGTATATGATTTTCTGCCAGTTCATTAGTTTCACCTTTGACTCCCTGCTAATGAGTATTTTGTTGGTCTTTTTTTTTAAATTAATTTTCATTGGAGTATGATTGCTTTACAATTTTGTGTTTGTCTCCACTACACAACAGAATGAAATCAGCCATACACATACAGATATCCCCTCCCTTTTGGACTTCCCTCCCATTTAGGTTGCCACAGTGCATTAGGTAGAGTTCCCTGTGCTATCATTTTGTTGGTCTTAAATGGAGGTTTTTTTTTTTTTTTTTTTAAACCAAAGCCATATTATCCTTTGCACTTATCATAGAATGTGAGAATTAGGAAGAAGTTTGTTGATCATATAGTCCAACCTCTTATCAGAGCAGAACCCTCAACGTCTGTGACAGAAGGGCTTTCAGTTTCCTTTTGGACACTTTCGGAGTTGGTTAGTTCACAAGTGTGTTGTACTATAGTGCAGTAGTTACATTAAGAAATCTTGGGCTTCCCTGGTGGTGCAGTGGTTGAAAGTCCGCCTGCCGATGCAGGGGACCCGGGTTCGTGCCCCGGTCCGGGAAGATCCCACATGCCGCGGAGCGGTTGGGCCCGTGAGACATGGCTGCTGAGCCTGCGCGTCCGGAGCCTGTACTCCACAACGGGAGAGGCCACAACAGTGAGAGGCCCACACACCGCAAAAAAAAAAAAAAAAAGTTTGTGTCTCCTCAAAATTCTTATGTTAAAGCCCTAACCCCCAGTGTGATGGTATTAGAAGGTGGGACCTTTTGGTATGAGAAGGTGGGGCCATGAGGGTGGAGTCCTCACAGTGGGATTAATGTCCTTATAAGAAGAGACCTGAAAGCTTGCCTCCCTGTCCCTAGCATGTGGGGATACAGCAAGAAGGCAGATGTCTCTGAACCAGAAAGAAGGCCCCTCATGAGACACATCTGCTGGAACCTTGATCTTGGACTTGCCAGCCTTCAGAACTGTGGGAAATAAATGTTTGTTGTTTAAGCCACCCAGAGCATGGTATTTTGTTACAGCAGCCTGAGTTAACTAAGGCACATCATAACCCACAGTGTTTTATAATTAAATGAGAGTGTTATATCCACCAGCACAGTGGAAGAAATGCTTATATTCCTAAAGCCATTCAGTTCAGTTTTTAAAAGCTCTAATGGTTAGAACATTTATTCTTTTATTCATCTGGAATGTTGCCCTTGGTAACAAGTCCCCATTTTATCAACGTCCTCTTAAAAACCTGGAGTCTAAAATTACACTCAGTACTTCACTTATGTGCATAGTAGTACAAAGTATGGTGGGCTGATAATTTTTGTTTTCCCTTTTAATATAACCCAGAATTAAGCTGTTTTTGGTAGCCATATCCTCTTTGGAGCTTCTGTTGAGCTTGTGATCAAGTAAAACCCCCTTTTAACAAGAGTTACTAAGCTGCATGTCCCATTCCTTTGAAACACCAGAGTTCTTATAAAAGTTGCTTTACAGGTACAGATTATGTGGGCTTTTCTCTGTGACTTATTGGCTCTGTGACCTTAGCCAAGTCACCCAATTTCTTTGAACTTAATTTTTTAAATCTGCCAAATGGGAATAATACCTCCATTTTGTAGTGTTATTGGGGATATAATTAGATGATTTGTGCATAAGGCTGTCACACTCCCAGATGGAAATAGGTCTTGTGAAAACAGTCTTCTGTTACAGGTGCTTCTTTGCTGGCTTTACTTACTCTTGGTCTGGTATTAACTGTTTGTTAAATAGAGTCCACCCAGTTCAAATCTCTTTATATCCTGAATTGATAAGAAATATTTCAAATATAAAGAATAGTAGAAAAATCATTCCATGTACTCTCCATCTAGCTTATAACTTAATTGGATCTTAACATTTTCCTGTATTTGTTTCAGATTTTCTTTTATAGGCGTAAAACACTGTGGAGTTGAACCCTCTATGTACCCTTTTCTTTCCCTCCCCCCCTTCGTTCCCCAGAGGTAAACACTATCTTGAATATATTTGTTTCCATAAATAATGTAGCCGTTTTGCATGTTTTTAAACTTTTGATACACACTGTACTGCTAAACACACTTTCAGTATGTTTTTTCCCTCAACATTTTTCTGTTGCATGGCTACACCATAGCTTATTTACCCTTTCTCCTTTGGTTGATTATTAAGTAGTTTTCAATTTTGTTTTATTATTGGACAATGCAACAGTGAACTTTCCTGAACATGCTTCTTGTGAACATGTGTGAGTTTCTACAGAGAGCATGTAGGGGTGTGTGTGTGTGTGCGTGCTTGTATAGGATTGGAATCACTGGTTGAATAGTATATGGCTCTTCAACTTTGAAGAGTAATTTGACATTACTAAGTAAAGTAATAATTTAGTAATTACTAAATAAAGTAATAAAGTAATGTCTAAATTTAGACATTACAATGTCTAATTAACAATTAGATAGACATTACTGTTAAGAGTGTGAGAGTTTTACTTTCCCCACATTTCCTCTACCAGGTTTTAGCATTATCTAAAATGGTTCTAGATGGTGAGCAGTTATTGGGTTCAGCAATTTCTCTGGCCAACTCTAGAAACACTTGGTATGTGCAAGGAAACATTTATACATACTGTCAAATGAACAGGCTCCTGGAACTGTGTGGCTCAGGATCTGTGACTAACTTATTCTTATAAGGCCACCCGTAATTTGACCAGTTCCCTGGTGGTCCAGTGGTTAAAAATCTGCCTTCCGGGCTTCCCTGGTGGCGCAGTGGTTGAGAGTCCGCCTGCCGATGCAGGGGACACAGGTTCATGCCCCGGTCCGGGAAGATCCCACATGCCGCGGAGCGGCTGGGCCCGTGAGCCATGACCGCTGAGCCTGCGTGTCTGGAGCCTGTGCTCCGCAGCGGGAGAGGCCACAACAGTGAGAGGCCCACGTACCGCAAAAAAAAAAAAAAAAAAAATCTGCCTTCCAGTGCATGGGACACGGGTTCGGATCCCTGGTCGGGGGACTAAGATCCCACATGCCACGCCAAGGGGCAGCTAAGCCCGGGTGACACCAACTACTGATCCCGTGTGCTCTGGAGCCTGCGTGCCACAACCAGGAAGCCCGTGCACGACAACTAAGACCCGACGCAGCCATAAATAAATAAATAAATATAAAAAAGAAAAAGTCTAAAAAAAAAAGCAGATTTTAATTTTTTAGCAATAACACAGTCACATAAGCATTGGTAATAGTCTTCATTACCTGTATTTTATTTGATTAATCTGCATGTGGGAGCAAGTAAGGTAAGCAAGATTCTAATCTCTGACAATTGTGACTTAAAATGAATAATATTAACAGATTAATAAAATTAGTATAGGATACTAGATAATAAAATGTAGACATAAATATTTAAATTTTAATGGCTTAAGATTTTGACATTGAAAGACATCTATAGTCATTTAATACAAAGTAACTATGATTAAGTATAGTTTAATGAGTCTCATATGAATCTGCAGAATAGTTATATTAACTATCCACAGTTTAAAGACAGAGATCGTATAAGTTCACTGGATTGAGTCAAGTGTGCAAGCCAGAAGTAAGAGTGCTTATCACACCTTGACCCTTGCTTGAACTCTGGGGATCAGAATAAGTTATAGCTGTCAAATCTAATTTAGCATTGAGAAAGAGCTTATCTTTTATTTTTTAAAATTTAGTATTAAAAACATGTTTCCTGTGAAGTTTCTAAATTATTGAAGGTGCATTTAGGAATAATTTATTTGGGGGACATTTATATTGGCACCCTTTTTAAAATTTATTACTCCTTTGGTATTTTGAGAGATTAGAGGTGATTCATGTTATATTACTTGGAGGAAGGCTGTCTTGGTTCCTTGATTGCTTGTTTTTGTCCCCTTATGTTATGACAGGAAAATGGATTATCATAGAAAATAGGGGAAGTATTAAAAAGCAGAAGGGAGAAAAAAAAGCACAGAGCAAGTAAAATAAGCAACTAACCATATATAGTCCTGTCCCTACACAAAAGCTATTAATATTTTGGTGAACTTTTGAAAGTTATGGTCTGGATTTATAATTCTATTCAGAATTTTGGGGTGTTTTTTCCAAAGCTAATAACTGTTCTTTAAGTCATTGGATCAGGAGTTAAAAACAAAAGAACACACAAAAACAAATAGCACACAGAAACCTTCAGTGAATCTCCTTCTAGAAAGAAATTATTCTGTCATTGAGGAATAGCCATATCAGCTCAGCCAACAGGTAGGTAATCAGTCACTCTCTGAGCTGTTTGAGTGTGACCTCCTGTGTGCCAGCTGCTTGGTGGTGAATAGGCTGAGGCTTGCTCTGCATGTTATAAAGGCACAAGTGACATGGATCCTGACCTATGAAATATATTTTTTACTTTTTATGATTATGAATAGATTTTGCCTTTTTTTTAATTGAAGGGGAGGAAAGACAAAAGTTCATTAAGCTGTGAATGCAAATAATTATGTCACTGTTGTTAACTGAGCCAAACTAATGGCTACACTTGTGAAATGATAGTAATAATTATAATAGTAGAGATGGACGTTAAAAAAAAAAAACAAACTTGGCCTAACTCCCTCTAATTCGCAGTCTGGTGTCTGACCTTTTTCTCTCTTCTCCCACCTGTTAGTGTCATCTTTCTCCTTTTCTCTGTTACTCTCTTTGTTTTACCTATTGCTGTAAAACTGCCTCTCTAACCTTTTTTCCCAATATACTCTCCTCTTTCTGTCCAGCTTTTTTCATTTTAAAATATATCTTTATATACCAGTGTTTTTCTGTATGCACCCCCCCAACTACATATTCACACCATTTTGTTGGGACTACACAGTGCTTTAATATCTTTTGAATTTGAATTTTTAAGGGTAGCATGTATTCTGTTCAATAACGTATAGGCCACACTTCTTCCTATTGGCTTAAACTTGCCCCATTTACACGGTTTTGTTACTTTGGCTCTTGTAGGGATTTGAATTTTACTTTTTATGCCATACTCTCTGTGACAGTCAGGAATAGATCTATACATATGTGTTAAGTTGATTTTTAACAAAAGTACCAAAGCAATTCAGTGGCAAAAGGACAGTCTTTTATTTTTATTTTTTTTATTTATTCTTTTTATTATTTTTTTTGCTGTACACGGGCCTCTCACTGTTGTGGCCTCTCCCGTTGCAGAGCAGAGGCTCCGGACGTGTAGGCTCAGCAGCCATGGCTCACGGGCCCAGCCGCTCCGCGGCATGTGGGATCTTCCCAGACCGGGGCATGAACCCGTGTCCCCTGCATCGGCAGGCGGACTTTCAACCACTGCGCCACCAGGGAAGCCCAGGACAGTCTTTTAAACCAATGATGCTGGCACAATTGGGTATCCACATGCAAAAAATTGGACTTTGATCCATACTTTGTATCACATTAAAAAAAATTAACTCCCAATGGATCATAGAACTAAATGTAAAATCTAAAACTTTAACACCTCTAGAAAAAGCATAGTGTAAAACCTTTGTGACTGTGGGTTAGGTGAAAGTTTCTTAGATTCAACACATTCAAAAGGCATGATCTTGTAAAAGAAAAAATTGATAAATTGGACTTCATCAAAATTAAGAACTATTAAGAGCATGAAAAAACAGTCATCAGAGAAATGTAAATCCAAACCACAGTGAGATACCACTTCACACCCACTGTGATGGTTAGAATTAAAAAGATAATAACAAGTGTTGATGAGAATGTGGAAGAAATCAGAACTTTCACACACTACTGGTGAGAATGTTGAATGGTGCAGCTACTTTGGAAAACACTCTGGCAGTTTCTTGGATATCCCTCTCAACTCCTTCAAGTCTTGTGCAAATCTTGTCCCCAATAAAGGGGGGGTCTACCTGTATCATCCTATTTAGTATCACAATTTTCCCCTTCCCCTCCTCTTCACTCACAATCCCCTTTTCTGCTCTCCCCCCAGTATGTATCACCTAACATACTATATCATTTACTTATTTCATTGTGATTACTGTTTGCCTCGCCCAACTGGAATGTAAATTCTATGAGGGCAGGATAGAATGGTGCCTGGCTTAAAGTGTAGCCTCTCATTAAATATTTGTTGAATGAATGAACAAAAGCTGGGACTGACTTCAAATTCATGTTCCTAATCACTGTGATATACAGTCTCTCTAACATTTATTATTGAGTTTTAATAATGACTTTGTTTTTAAATTACGACTCAGTAACTATATAATTTGATACTTCATCTAGTTGTGCTATAATTTATTAAACTATTTATTGTCATTTAGTTTATTTCTGAAGGATGGAATCATTCATTCAGCAAACATTTAGCAGCCTTTAGTGTTAGGCTTTGTGTGCCAGCCTTATAAAGAAGAAGAAAATATGGACCTTATCCTCAGGGAATTCTTAGACTATAGTGGCAGTACGTATATCAATAATTATTATAATGGTATCTGATAAGGGCACACATTAGAGGCATTTTGAAGGTACCAAAAGAGTATACCAGATGTAGTACACAACTCTGTGGGAGCTATAAGTTGGGTTCTGATTTGGGGATGGTGCAGAAATGGGAGGAGGAAGGACGCCTGAATAAGACGCAGTAATCAAAATGTACATGGAGGTATGGTTTTGGCCAGATATTAAAATAGATTGGGGGCTTCCCTGGTGGCGCAGTGGTTGAGGGTCTGCCTGCCGATGAGGGGGACGCATGTTTGTGCCCCGGTCCGGGAGGATCCCACGTGCCGCGGAGCGGCTGGGCCCATGAGCCATGGCCGCTGGGCCTGCACGTCCGGAGCCTGTGCTCTGCAGCGGGAGAGGCCACAGCAGTGAGAGGTCCACATACCGCAAAAAAAAAAAAAAAAAAAAAAAAAGATTGGAAGAGGGCTAAATATTGTCAAGGATGAAAAGGGTGAAGTAAAACCGTAATCATTAGGAGTATAATAATATTCTCTAGTAATTTATAATCCGACACATCATTGGAGTAAGATTTTTGCTTTTAAAGATCTGAAAGGGGGCCTCCCTGGTGGCGCAGTGGTTGAGAGTCCGCCTGCCGATGCAGGGGATACGGGTTCGTGCCCCGGTCTGGGAGGATCCCATATGCCGCGGAGCGGCTGGGCCCGTGAGCCATGGCCGCTGGGCCTGCGCATCCGGAGCCTGTGCTCCGCAACGGGAGAGGCCACAACAGTGAGAGGCCCGCATACCGCAAAAAGAAAAAAAAAAAAAAAAAAAAAGATCTGAAAGGGGTAATGCATTTACCTTGTATTTATCTTAAAATATGTAGTACTCATACTCTTAGGAGAGGGTAGGATTGAGTATTTAGAATTCCTTTAAACTACAAACAGTGGGTGTTAAAAACTAATAGTTGTAGAAGTGAACACTTTTTGAGAGCTTATATACTAGGTACTGATGTAAACATTTTACATGTGTTAATTCAGAATAATATATTTTACTTTCAGTTATATATATGGTCAAGTCATGAGTATCTGTAGGTAGATTATCTGCGTTTGGATTATCCATCTATTCCAAAATATACCTTCATTGACTGTGTCCTTCTGTCTTCCCCTCAATATCCTTCTTCCAGTTGTTTTTACTGCATCTGACTAGCTTTTTTTTTTTTCTGAATCATCATTTATACCTATTTTTAAAAAAGCTATTAAATAGATTGTTTTTGTCTTTCTACCATATTTGTTGATATTTGATGGGTCATAATGAGAGAGCAGATGTCATGTAAGCATGAGAAAAGTATATAGACTCATTTTCCTCAGTCTTAGAATATTCCTCACTTCCTGTTTCTTAATATTTCATTTATTTGTTTAAGGTTTTTCTCCAATTACCATTTGATCGTCTATACAAGTACCAATGGACACTATTTTCCTCAGTCCTACTTATTATCACATAGCCTCCCTTCTCCCCATAAACCAGGGCTATAATTCTTAGAAACCATAGGCTTTTAAAGAATTTGAAGGCTCAGAACTAGAGGAAGGAGAAAAGTTATGAAACAGAATCCACTTACGGGAATTGATTTCAGACAAGGCTAATGATGGAAAATATCTTCACCCATATTGTGTGATGATTTTTTAATTTCACTATTATTTTGCCTGAAATTCTGTCTATTAAGCATTATTTGGATAGACAAATACCTGCTTTTTAGATACTTTTGGTTAGGTTAAGAGTTTATAATGATTTTTTTTTTTTTTTTTTTTTTTCTTTTTGCGGTATGCGGGCCTCTCACTGTTGTGGCCTCTCCCGTTGCGGAGCACAGGCTCCGGATGCGCAGGCCCAGCGGCCATGGCTCACGGGCCCAGCCGCTCCGCGGCATATGGGATCCTCCCAGACCGGGGCACGAACCCGTATCCCCTGCATCGGCAGGCGGACTCTCAACCACTGCGCCACCAGGGAGGCCCTATAATGATTTTTATAAATTGTTCTAGTCAGATTACCTCTCCACCCCTAGTTGTGATTAGAAGGGAGAAATGTGGGCTTCCCTGGTGGCGCAGTGGTTGGGAGTCCACCTGCCAGTGCAGGGGACACGGGTTCGTGCCCCGGTCTGGGAGGATCCTGCGTGCCGCGGAGCAGCTGGGCCCATGAGCCATGGCCGCTGAGCCTGCGCATCCGGAGCCTGTGCTCCGCAACGGGAGAGGCCACAGCAGTGAGAGACCTGCATACTGCAAAAAAAAAAAGAAGGGAGAAATGTAATTTAGTACATTAGAGTGCTATGGTAAATTGGAGCAGCCAGAGTAGGGCTATAGTAGGATACTATGGTATGGGGGGATTTGCGCATACTGGAATTAGGAATGAGGAGTGTGGAGAATGCTGTGCAGAAAGGTGGAATTTACAGAAGACAAATTGTTTCATTAAAAAATTACTAAGGTTGGCAGTTTAGGGAGTGACCCTTTTCGGGGGAAAAAGGACTTTTTTTCTTTAAGTCTATCTTATCTGATGATCTGCTCACCTACTCAGAACTCAGGTTGATTCTTCAGTGTAGTCTCATTTTCCACATTTGGGAGACTAGTATGAGAAAGATGAAAGCAAACAAAATGGGACTCTAATTAATGTTGTAGTACAGCTTTGTAAAATAAACTTTTGGGGACAAGCCTATCAGTTGGACCATAATTCGTGACATTTATTTTATGGGAATATGCATCTAAAATGTTAAATGACTAACATGCAGTTAAAATCAAGGCTAAAATTTGTTGTAGAGAACAACGACCTCATATGAAGGATAAAGATTAGGGAAACAGAATCTGAGGTTTATAAGGGATCTTTGGCTTTTTAAGTCTATCTCTCTTCTGCTTGATTATCTTTAGTAATAATGATCCTGAGGTTTACTTCTGTATAATATCTACTTATTGGTCACAGCTCTACTCTTTGAAGTTGGATACAACAAATTGCTGTCCATTTTGGTACATCAACGGTTCAGATATTTGATGACTACTTTGATGTCTCTATTTGATGATAGCTCTCTGTCTTCCCAGATGCTTCTCTTTTCCAGAATAGTTTTGACAGCCTAATTGTTTCTTGTATACCATTATTTTCAGACTCTTAGAAATCCTAGGTGTTCTCTAAAGTAAAATCCTTTAAATCATAGTATTTAAAACCTCATACAATGGTTTAAGTGTGATTCTGATGAGCTCAGATTAGAATGGGTCTATTTTAGCAGTGTGATTAAGATCAAGTTTTTAATTAGTTTTTTTTTAAATGACTGTATATCCCACTTTTTGTTCCCATTAACTACTTTGGTCATGTAACCCTGTAGATTTGTTTGTTTATTTATTTATTTATCTATTTATTTTTATAATTGGTTACTATGCCAGGTCTTCCTGTCTTCATTTTAACTGAGGAATAGAGGAGAGATTGGTATAGCAAATCAAGCCATGAACTCTAGGGACAAAAAGATTTGGGTTTTGCCATTTATTAGTAAAGTGTCCTTGGATTAATTTGACTTTAAAAAAATATATATAGTAAGATCACAACTAAGTGCTGAACAGTCATTGACAGGAAGGCACTGGAACTCACCAAAAAAGATACCCCACATCCAAAACAAAGGAGAAACCCCAATGAGATGGTAGTAGGGGCGCAATCACAATAAAACCATATCCTGTAACCACTGGGTGGGTGACTCACAAACTGGAGAACAGTTATACCACAGAAGTCCACCCACTGGAGTGAAGGTTCTGAGCCCCACGTCAGGCTTCCCAACCTGGGGGTCTGGCAATGGGAGGAGGAATTCCCAGAGAATCAGACTTTTGAAGGCTAGTGGGATTTGATTGCAGGACTTCGACAGGACTGGGGGAAACAGAGACTCCACTCTTGAAGGGCACACACAAAGTAGTGTGCACATCAGGACCCAGGGGGAAGGAGCAGTGACCCCTTAGGAGACTGAACCAGACATACCTGTTAGTGGAGGGTCTCCTGCAAAGGTGGAGGCCGGCTGTGGCTCACTGCGGGGACAAGGACACTGGTAGCAGAAGTTCTGGGAAGTACTCCTTGGGGTGAGTGCTCCTGGAGTCCACCATTAGCCCCACCAAAGAGCCTGCAGGCTCCAGTGCTGGGTTGCCTCAGGCCAAATAACCAACAGGGAGGGAACTCAGCCCCACCCATCAGCAGACAAGTGGATTAAAGTTTTACTGAGTTCTGCTCACCAGGGCAACACCCAGCTCTACCCACCACCAGTCCCTACCATCAGGAAGCTTGCAGAAGCCTCTTAGATAGCCTAACCCACCAGAGGGCAGACAGCAAAAGCAAGAAGAACTACAGTTCTGTAGCCTGTGGAAGGAAAACCACATTCACAGAAATATAGACAAAATGAAAAGGCAGAGAGCTATGTACCAGATGAAGGAACAATATAAAACTCCAGAAAAACAATTAAATGAAGTGGAGATAGGCAACCTTCTAGAAAAAGAATTCAGAATGATGATAGTGAAGATGATCAAGGACCTCAGAAAAAGAATGGAGGCAAAGATTGAGAAGATGCAAGAAATGTTTAACAATGACCTAGAAGAATTGAAGAACAAACACCTAGAAGAGTTAAAGAACAAACAGAGATGAACATACAAAAACTGAAATGAAAAATACATTAGAAGGAACCAACAGCAGCATAACTGAGGCAGAAAAATGAATAAGTGACCTGGAAGACAGAATAGTGGAATTCACTGCTGTGGAACAAAATAAAGAAAAAAGAATGAAAAGAAATGAATACAGCCTAAGAGACCTCTGGGACAAGACTAAATGCACAAACATTCACTTTATAGGGGTCCCAGAAGGACAAGAGAGAGAGAAAGGACCTGAGAAAATATTTGAAGAGATTATAGTTGAAAACTTCCCAAACATGGGAAAGGAAATAGCCACCCGAGTCCAGGAAGCGCAGAGAGCCCCAGGCAGGCTAAACCCAAGGAGAAACACGCCAAGACGCATAGTAATCAAATTGACAAAAATTAAAGACAAAGAAAAACTATTAAAAGCAACAAGGGAAAAATGACAAATAGCATACAAGGGAACTCCCATAAGGTTAACAGCTGATTTCTCAGCAGAAACTCTACAAGCCAGAAGGGAGTGGCACGATACACATAAAGTGATGAAAGGGAATAACCTACAGCCAAGATTACTCTACCCAGCAAGGATCTCATTCAGACTCGATGGAGAAATCAAAAGCTTTACAGACAAGCAAAAGCTAAGAGAATTCAGCACCACCAAACCAGCTCTACGACAAATGCTAAAGGAACTTCTCTAAGTGGGAAACACAGGAGAAGAAAACTACCTACAGTAACAAACCCAAAACAATTAAGAAAATGGTACATACATATCGATAATTACCTTAAACATGAATGGATTAAATGCTCTAACCAAAAGACACAGGCTTGCTTAATGGATACAAAAACAAGACCCATATGTATGCTGTCTACAAGAGACCCACTTCAGACTAGGGACACATACAGACTGAAAGTGAGGAGATGGAAAAAGATATTCCATGCAAATGGAAATCAAAAGAAAGCTGGAGTAGCAATACTCATATCAGATAAAATAGACTTTAAAATAAAGAATGTTACAAGAGACAAGGAAGGACACTACATAACAATCAAGGGATCAATCCAAGAAGAAGATATAACAATTATATATGTACCCAACACAGGAGCACCTCAATACATAAGGCAACTGCTAACAGCTATAAAAGAGGAAATTGACAATAACACAATAATAGTGGGGGACTTTAATACCTCACTTACACCAATGGACAGATCAGACAGGAAATTAATAAGGAAACACAGGCTTTAACACAATAGACCAGATAGATTTAATTGATATTTATAGGACATTCCATCCTAAAACAGCAGATTACACTTTCCCCTCAGGTGCACTCATCAAGAAAAAGAGGGAGAGGACTCAAATCAATAAAATTAGAAATGAAAAAGAGAAGTTACAGCAGACACCGCAGAAATACAAAGCACCATAAGAGACCACTACAAGCAACTCTGTGTCAATAAAATGGACAACCTGGAAGAAATGGACAAATCCTTAGAAAGGTATAACCTTCCAAGACTGAACCAGGAAGACATGGAAAATATGAACAGACCAATCACAAGTAATGAAGTTGAAACTGTGATTAAAAATCTTCCAAGAAACAAAAGTCCAGGACCAGATGGCTTTGCAGGTGAATTCTATCAAACATTTAGAGAAGAGCTAACACCCATCCTTCTCAAACTCTTCCAAAAAATTGCAGAGGAAGGAACACTCCCAAACTCATTCCACAAGGCCACCATAACCCTGATACCAAAACCAGACAAAGATACTACAAAAAAGAAAATTACAGACCAATATCTCTGATGAATATAGATGCAAAAATCCTCAACAAAATACGAGCAGATAGGATCCAACAGCACATTAAAAGGATCATACACCATCATCAAGTGGGATTTATCCCAGGGATGCAAGGATTCTTCAATATATGTAAATCAGTCAGTGTTATGCACCATATTAACAAATTGAAGAATAAAAACCATATGATCATCTCAATAGATGCGGGAAAAGCTTTTGACAAAAGTCAACACCCATTTATGATAAAAACTCTGCAGAAAGTGGGCATAGAGGGAACCTACTTCTACATAATAAAGGCCATATATGACAAACCCACAGCAAACATTGTTCTCAGTGGTGAAAAACTGAAAGCATTTCCTCTAACATCAGGAACAAGGCAAGGATATCCACTATCACCACTGTTATTCAACACAGTTTTGGAAGTCCTAGCCATGGCAATCAGAGAAGAAAAAGAAATGAAAGGAATCCAAATTGGAAAGGAAGAAGTAAAACTGTCACTGTTTGCAGATGACATGATACTATACATAGATAATCCTAAAGATGCCACCAGAAAACTACTAGAGCTAATCAATGAATTTGGTAAAGTTGCAGGATACAAAATTAATACACAGGAATCTCTTGCATTCCTATACACTGACAACAGAAGATCAGAAAGAGCAATTAAGGAAACATTCCCATTCACCATTGCAACAAAAAGAATAAAATACCTAGGAATAAACCTACCTAAGGAGGTAAAACACCTGTACTCAGAAAACTATAAGACACTGATGAAAGAAATCAAGGATGACACGAAGAGATGGAGAGATATACCATGTTCTTGGATGGTAGAATCAATATTGTGAAAATGACTATACTATCCAAAGCAATCTACAGATTCAGTGCAATCCCTATCAATTTACCAATGGCATTTTTTACAGAACTAGAACAAAAAATGTTAAAATATGTATGGAGACACAAAAGACCCCAATAGCCAAAGCAATCATGAGGGGCAAAAAATGTAGCTGGAAGAATCAGACTCCCTGACTTCAGGCTATACTACAAAGCTACAGTCATCAAGACAATATGGTACCTGCACAAAAACAGAAATATAGATCAATGATAAAGGATAGAAACCCCAGAGATAAAACCACACACCTATGGTCAACTAATCTATGACAAAGGAGGCAAGGATATAGAATGGAGAAAAGACAGTCTCTTTAATAAGTGGTGCTGGGAAAACTGGACAGCTACATGTAAAAGAATGAAATTAGAAAACTGTCTAACACCATACACAAAAATAAACTCAAAATGAATTAAAGACCCAAATGTAAGACTGGACACTATATATCTCTTAGAGAAAAACATAGGAAGAAAACTCTTTGACATGAATTGCAGCAAGATCTTTTTTGAACCACCTCCTAGAGAAATGGAAATAAAAACAAAAATAAACAAATGGGACCTAATGAAACTTAAAAGCTTTTGCACAGCAAAGGAAACTATAAACAAGACGAAAAGACAGCTTTTAGAATGGGAGAAGATATTTGCAAACGAATCGACGGACAAAGGATTAATCTCCAAAATATATAAACAGCTCATGCAGCTCAATATTACAAACAAACAACCCAATCCAAAAATGGGCAGAAGACCTGAATAGACATTTCTCCACAGAAGACATACAGATGGCCAAGAGGCACATGAAAAGCTGCTCAACATCACTAATTATTAGAGAAATGCAAATCAAAACTACAATGAGGTATCACCTCACACCAGTCAGAATGGGCATCATCAGAAAATCTACAAACAACAAATGCTGGAGAGGGTGTGGAGAAAAGGGAACCCTTTTGCACTGTTGGTGGGAATGTAAATTGATACAGCCACTATGGAGAACAGTATGGAGGTTCCTTAAAGAACTAAAAATAGAATTACTGTATGACCCAGCAATCCCACTACTGGGCATATACCCTGAGAAAACCATAATTCAAAAAGAGTCATGACAACAATGTTCATTGCAGCACTATTTACAATAGCCAGGACATGGAAGCAAACCTAAATGCCCATAGACAGACGAATGGGTACAGATGTGGTACATATATACAATGGAATATTAGCCATAAAAAGGAATGAAATTTGATCCTTTGTAGAGACGTGGATGGATCAGAGACTGTCATACAGAGTGAAGTAAGTCAGAAATAGAAAAATATTGTATATTAATGCATATATATGGAATCTAGAAAAATGGTACAGATGAACCAATTTGCAAGGCAGAAATAATGACACAAATGTAGAGAACAAACGTATGGACACCAAGGGGGGAAGCGGGGGCACGGTGGTGGGATGAATTGGGAGATTGGGATTTACATATATACACTAATATGTATAAAATAGATAACTTATAAGAACCTGCTGTATTAAAAAATAAATTCAAGAAAAATATATATTGACAATATTAATACCTCAGTAGGATTGTTATGAGGATTATATGAAATTATCTAGGGAAAGGACTTTAATATGCTTCATTCTAGTGCTTTACTTACTCTTAATTTAAAAAATGTTTAAAATAAACATTTAATAGATGCAAAAGAATATATTAAAAGATATGTAACTGGTAAAGAATACTATACAGCAAGCACTCATGTGCTTATCAGTCTAAAATTTATCTAGTTTGTTTTCAACCTAGTGTTCTACCCTTTAGATCATTTACCACTTTTAGTCTTCATTTATTGCATTCCATAGCCTATTCAGTTTTGTGTTATCAACAGATATGATGACCAAGTTTTTGAATTATTGGAACAAGTCATTGAAAAAAAATTTAACAGGGCAGCTGGAGGCTGAGCACTGAGGCAGGCCACCACAGCCCTGTTCATTGGTGGATACTGAGTGCTTAATCAGCACTTTCTGGGTCGGAGGTTTTATAGTCAGCTTCTTTTCTGCCTGGAAGTACATTTAACCACTTACTTCCTATGATTTTTTTCTCTACAAAGATATTTGAGAGATCAATGTCAGATATATATTCTCTTTAGTACTAATTTCCTAATTTACCCACCTAATTTTTTTTGATGGTTATGCTGTGAAAACTGTGCTATTTTTTTGAAAAAAAACCCAGCCATATTTAGCATAATGATATAACAAACTCTTAGATATTTTAGCTAGTGGTAAAATATACACATCCTTTGTTTCAGCATATTACAGATTTTTTAAAATTGGTTTTAAATTTATCATTTTAATTTTTTTAGTTCTCAGTGTAATTTAACATGAACTAAGAAATTTCTCCTTCTCAGAAATAGAATTTTATTTAATAGTTCTCACTAAAGATTGCAAAGTTCATTAGAGTTGCAACCAAAGATTTCCAGTTTTAGAATTAACAATAGCTTATATTTTTGGTGCCACATTTCTAAGTCTTCTAGTGGTCAGCAGAATTATCTGAAGAAGTTTTGCACAAAAGATATTTAATATGGTTTTGATTTATACAGAAAATCAATGTACTCACCATTAAGAGCTAGAGAAGGATCATTGTTTTAATAATTACATTCACCTTGCCATTTATTTATGTTATGAAATTGTAGTGAGAATCTTTATTGTGACTAACGCAGTGGAATTTCTAGCTCATCAGGGTATTTATTTTGGGAAATAAAGACTCATCTGAGCAGAAAACTTGTTTCTTATACTTTACTTTTGCAATAATATGGCCCTTGGTCTGTGTTTCAGATTTTTGGCTTTTGTCCATTTTGTCTCTCTGATGGCTTATTGATTCTTTTTCCTACTGAGGCCCATTATTTATTTGTTTTAATTAATTAATTTATTTTTGGCTGCGTTGGGTGTTCGTTGCTGCTCGCGGGCTTTCTTTTAGTTGTGGCAAGCAGAGGCTACTCTTCGTTGCAGTGCGTGGACTTCTCATTGTGGTGGCTTCTCTTGTTGTGGAGCACGGGCTGTAGGCACGCGGGCTTCAGTAGTTGTGGTGCATGGGCTCAGTAGTTGTGGCTTGCAGGGTCTAGAGCGAAGGCTCAGTAGTTGTTGCTCATGGGCTTAGTTGCTCCGTGGTATGTGGGATCTTTCCGGACCAGGGCTTGAACCCGTGTCTCCGGCACTGGCAGGTGGATTCTTAACCACTGCACCACCAGGGAAGCCCCGAGGCCCATTATTCTTAATCTAGCTTTTGTTTTCACATAGCTACTTTCCACTAGTTTATCATCTATATGCAGATTAAACATAACAACATGCAGTGGCGTTCCAGTTACTCCGTCTCAAGATAAGTTACTTTGCACTTTGCTTTTACTTTGTTCAGTACTTCCTTTAAAATAGCAAAGTCCAGAGTCCACATGTGTTTAGACTTGGATATATAGGACCTTTGCAAATCTCTTCAGCGCTGGTAAGGAAAGGAGGGCCTGAGAAATGTCTTGAGGTAGAAAAGTAAGGAAAATAAAATATATTTATGAATATTTTAAATAGAGGATATCTTTTAAAAGGGGTTGATTGCTATGCAGCCAAAGTCCTATAGGCATTTCTTATATATCAAATTTCTTTATAGCCTCATCTCAGCAGTGTTAAAGACTCATAATAAAAAATGATCTTACAGCTTCCTGAGTGTTATAGTGCAAGACTACTAAGAGTGGCCGTGATGGACTGCTCAGTTGAAAACTATCTCTGGTAACTTTTTGTTTCTAAAATAGGGGTGAAGGAGCAACCCATTATCAAAAAACAAAACAAAACAAACTACTGACAAAAATCCCCTTTCCTTCCTTGTAAGCCCAGAAATATGCAGGTTTGGGAAATTTACCTTGCTTTCAATGTTGATATGACTTTTTATGTTTTTAGTTTGCTATGGTGTCTAATGAAATTATAGAATGTATCCACAAAAAGATCAAGTCTTATATCTGTGTTTGTTACTTGGTCACCTAATAAAATCAATATATCTGAATCATTTTGCTGCACACCAGAAACTAACACAACACTGTAAATCAGCTATACTTCAATTAAAAAAAGAAATCTACGGCCTGAATGAATTCTTTCCACCTTTCCTTCCCTAGCTTGATCACTAGTAGCTGCCCGTAAGACAAGTCTTATTCAAAGGCAAACCCTAGCCGAATGTTAATAGACTAAAATTTACGTGATAGTGCATGTTGGGAGAACTTTCATTTTCAAGCAGTGCTGACCTGTTAAGATGGTATTACCCTAATCAAAGCCTTACATGATGTGAACAGTAATAGGATAAGCCAGTAAAATTGAATGAACTTTGTAATGGGAATTATAAATTTATTTATTTATTTATTTATTTTTGGCTGCATTGGGTCTTCGTTGCTGCACGTGGGCTTTCTCTAGTTGCGGCGAGCGGGGGCTACTCTTCATTGTGATGCGCAGACTTCTCATTGCAGTGGCTTCTCTTGTTGAGGAGCATGGGCTCTAGGTGTATGGGCTTCAGTAGTTGTGGCACGTGGGCTCAGTAGTTGTGGCTCGCGGGCTCTAGAGCGCAGGCTCAGTAGTTGTGGTGCACAGTCTTAGTTGCTCCATGGCATGTGGGATCTTCCCAGACCAGGGATTGATCCCATGTCCCCAGAATGGAAAGGCGGATTCTTAACCACTGTGCCACCAGGAAAGTCCCTGTAATGGGAACTAGAAGACTTGGGTTCTAATCCATGTTCTGTTAGAAGTTATGAGCTTGAGCAGACACTTTACCTC
Source organism: Mesoplodon mirus (assembly GCF_964341445.2). Taxonomy (NCBI): domain Eukaryota; kingdom Metazoa; phylum Chordata; class Mammalia; order Artiodactyla; family Ziphiidae; genus Mesoplodon; species Mesoplodon mirus. Next base: position 43,690,943 of record NC_138990.1, read on the forward strand.
TCTCAGAAGCAATTCTTTAATCTGTAACATGAGGGCTTGGATGTGATGCTTTCTTAAAACCTTTTCTGATTGAAAATGATTGCATAATTATTATACCTTCCTCACTACCTCTAAACGTCTCTGTACACTTTTCTCCTTTCTTTTCCTTGGAGGAAAAGTTAAATGACTTTCCAAGACCTATTCATTTGATCGTGAAACTGCCCTTTCCTAATTCCTTCAGTTTTGTTGTTCATTCATTTATCCATCAAACATTTATTAGGCATGTTCAAGGTTTCAGGTTCTTTTAGATTCTGGCAAGAGAAAGATCTAGAAGACATAGATGCTGTCCTTAAGAAGGTTACAATCTAGTAGGGGAAGAAAAACATTCAATACAGTATAATAAAAAAGGGATGTAATATGGCAGGGTGATGGCACAAAGAGGAAGGGAATCTTTTTTTGGTTAGTCAAATAAGGGTTTACAGAGAAAGGGACCCCTGGCCAGAGTTTTAGCATTATAAAAAGAAAAAAACACTTTTTTCTCCTCAATAAAGTATTTATACTTTCTTTTAAAATTTTATTGGAGTAGAGTTGATTTACAATGTTGTATTAGTTTCAAGCATACAGCAAAGTGATTCAGTTATACATAGACACATACTCATTCTTCTTCAGATTCTTTTCTCATCTAGGTTATTACAGAATGCTGAGTAGAGTTCCCTGTGCTATGCAGTAGGTCCTTGTTGGTTATTTATCTTATATACAGTAGTGTGTATATGTTAATCCCAAGTTCCTGATTTATCCCTCCCTCATCATTTCCCCTTTGGTAACCATAAGTTTGTTTTCTGTGTCTTTAAGTCTGTTCCTATTTTGTAAATAAGTTTCATTTTGTATCATTACTTCAGGTTTTCCTAACACCATTTATTGAAGAGACTGTCTTTTCTCCATTGTATATTCGTTTCTCCTTTGTTGTAGATTAATTGACTGTATAAGCATGTGTCTATTTCTGTTATCTCTGTTGTGTTCCATTGATCTATTTGTCTGTTTTTGTGTCACCACCATACTGTTTTGATTACTCTCGCTTTGTAGTGTAGATTGAAATCAGGAAGCATGATACTTCCAGCTTTGTTCTTCTTTCTCAAGATTTTATTGGCTATTAGTGGTCTTTTGTGGCTCCATACAAATTATAGAATTATCTGTTCTATGTCTATGAAAAATGCCCTGGGTGTCTTAATAGGGATTGAACTGAATCTGTAGATTGCATTGGGTAGTATGGACATTTTAACAATAGCAATTCTTCCAGTACCTGAACACAGGATATCTTTCCATTTATTTGTGTCATTGTAAAAGTAGTAGATTCTTAATGTAAAAATATTAGGAATATAGAAAAGCAAAAATCAGGAAAACAATCACTATTAATACCTTGATGTGCAATCTCTTTTGAAGATGTGTTTTAAAGGATGCCTAGAAGACTAAAAAGAAGCTGGGGGAGGGAGCATTAAAGACAAAAGGAATGATGAATGCAAAGGTATGAAGTTCTGTAAAAGCGTGTTTTGTATGACCAATCATAAATAGGTATAGCTGGATCACAAGGGGTACTGCATGGGGAAATGGGGAGATATAGGGAGTCATCAGTCATTTCGTGGAGGACTTTGAATGTGGTACTAAGGCATTTAGAGTCTATCTGTAGGAAGTCTGGAGCCAACAAAGCATTTTAAGCTGGGAAAGGGACAGATTCATGATGTGATTTGCATTAAAAACAAAACAAAACTTATTCTGGCCAATTTCAAGAAGTCAGACTGAATACTGACTACCTTTCTGCTTTCTTTCACCAAATCAGTAGGAATAATAGAAAGATATATATGTAGCCATCTATAGAAATAAGAAGGAGAATTCTCTGTAAATCAGAAAGTGTGAAGAATTTTTGAAAATAGATAGGAGGTCCTATGGGTAATGATTATATCCAGAGATAGGGGAAACTGGAAGCAGAACGGGTCCCAGAATAATCAATAGGGTGATTCGCTAGCATTACTGTGCATGAGCAGTCAAGCAGCTCCAAACTCTGTACATTCTAACACCAGTTTGGACCAAGCGAAAGGTCTGTTTCCATGTGAGAACTGCATGTAGCAACCTGGGTCTGTGAGATGAGGAAGCACCCAGGGTAATTGGTTATACTCACACTTAGAAGACCAGGCACTGAGGCCCCACACCTGGTGGCATGTTCGGCTCCTCCTCTACTCCTGTTGAAAGCAGTATGAAATGAGTATTGCTTTCTTTTTTTTTTTTTTTTGTGGTATGCGGGCCTCTCACTGTTGTGGCCTCTCCCGTTGCGGAGCACAGGCTCCGGACGCGCAGGCTCAGCGGCCATGGCTCATGGGCCCAGCTGCTCCGCGGCATGTGGGATCCTCCCAGACTGGGGCACGAACCCGTGTCCCCTGCATCGGCAGGCGGACTGTCAACCACTGCGCCACCAGGGAAGCCCGAGTATTGCTTTCTGAATGAGGTATACCCAAAGAAGCCAGCAGAATGTCAGAGAATCCCAAATAAAAAGAATCTCCAAATGTTTCAGGAAAGTTGACACCATGGTACAGAATCAACAAACAGAAGAGCTTAATGTCAAGTAAAAAGTGACTAGAACAGAGTTCTAAAATTAGTGTAGCCAATAATTTTAGAGACATAGGGAATTTATTATATTCTTAACAAGTGGTTATAAAACAAGGGTAGGCATTTATTAGGAAGAGTCAATTAGAGATCTGGGGAATGAAAAATATGGTTGTTGAAATGTAATAATCTTTTTGGTGCCAGTGGAGGATGGATTAGAACAGTACATGGGGCTCCCTGGTGGTGCAGTGGTTAAGAATCCTCCTGCCAGGGCAGGGGACGTAGGTTCGAGCCCTGGTCGGGGAAGGAGATCCCACATGCTGCGGAGCAGCTAAGCCCATGCGCCACAACTACTGAGCCTGTGCTCTAGAGCCCACAAGCGATAACTGCTGAAGCCTGTGCACCCAGAGCCTGTACTCCACAACAAGAGAAGCCACCACAATGAGAAGCCCGGGACCACAACAAAGAGTAACTAGAGAAAGCCTGCATGCAGCAATGAAGACCCAACACAGCCAAAAATAAACAAATAAAGAAGTAAAAAAAAAAAAAAAAAAGAACAGTGCATGATTGGTTGCAGAGAGAACTGGCTCTTTCTGGTGATCCAGTGATATAATGAGATCTTTTTTTTTAAAATTTATTTATTTTTGGCTGCGTGTGGGCTTCCTCTGGTTGCAGCGAGCGTGGGCTACTCTTTGTTGTGGTGCACGGGCCTCTCATTGCGGTGGCTTCTCTTGTTGCGGAGCTCAGGCTCTCAGCGCGCGGGCTTCAGTAGTTGTGGCTCGCGGGCTCTAGAGCGCAGGCTCATTAGTTGTGGTGCATGGGCTTAGTTGCTTCCAGGCATGTGGGATCTTCCTGGACCAGGGCTTGAACCCATGCCCCCTGCATTGGCAGGCAGATTCTTAACCACTGTGCCACCAGGGGAAGCCCTATAATGAGATCTTGAACTAAGATAGTAGCAGTAAGGATAGAGCTGAGGAAACAAATAACAAGAGATGTTTAAAATATGGAATTAATAAGGCAAACTGGGTGTGGGAATGAAAGAGAAGTGGGAATCTAGAATATTTCCAGGTTTCTTGTTTGGTTGAGTGAAGAGGTAATATTGCCGGAAACTGTGGTAGCAAATTCAAGAGTAAAGGCAGTTTTGGGGGTTGGTGGTGGAGGATTCTACTCTCTCCCCTGGACCTGTTGAAATTGAGGTGCTTGTAAGACAATCAGGTGGAGAAGTGTTGTCTGTTAGACTAATGGATATATGGATTTGGAACTTAAATGTTTTGGGCTTGAGCAAGATTTGGAAGTCATGTATAGGTGATAATGGTAGTAGATCTCATGCTCCTGGGTAAGATTGCTGAGGAAGAATACATAGATTTTGAGACACAATGACCACTGCCATTTAAGAGGTGTGTAGAAGTAGCAACAGCACAGGAAGGGAGGGAAGACTGGCGGGAAGAGTAAGAGGTGCACCAAAAGTAATGTCACGGAAACCAGAGAAGTAAGGGAAGTGGTCAACAATGGCAGACTACCAAAGGGTTAATAAGGGCTAAGTAGTGATTTGGCGATTGAGATTTGACCAAAACAGGAGGAGCTTCAGTGGAGTGGTGGGGCTAAAACCAGACTGTAGTGGGTTAAGGAATAAATGGAAGGTAAGGTGGAAGAGGCCATGAACATAGATTTTGCAGACATAGGTTTGTAGAGGAGTAAGATCTGTGAGAACTGGAATATGGAGGTGGGATGCAGGATTGGAGAGGAGGTTGTTCTGTTTTAATGGATAGTCCTCTCTTCTTTACTAGTTTCTTACCCCTTTCTTACAAACATTGTCAGGTGTTTTCTTTCATTCTCTTCTAACCTTTTACCTCATTCCATTTCACTCTTAAACTTTTCTCCCAACTCTACATTTCTATGGTACTTATTTTCTCTTTTCTTTGTCTGGAAGGATTCTCATGATGTCTTACATCCTTGTTCATCTATTTATATGCTCTGTCTCCTTAGCTACTTGATACAAAAAGTCTTTCAGTGTCTTTTTGTGTCTTTGGGTTGACCACAGTGTCACACTGAAGATGCTCAGTTAAGAGTTCTTTGAAAGTCAGTTGCACAAATACCAGATGGAGACATCCCATTTTGGTGTAGTTTTAAAAAAAGTGTGCATTTTATGGGCAGAAGACCTAAATAGACATTTCTCCAAAGAAGATATACAGATTGCCAACAAACACATGAAAGAATGCTCAGCATCATTAATCATTAGAGAAATGTAAATCAAAACTACAGTGAGGTAATACCTCACACCAGTCAGAATGGCCATCATCAAAAAATCTAGAAACAATAAATGCTGGAGAGGGTGTGGAGAAAAGGGAACACTCTTGCACTGCTGGTGGGAATGTGAATTGGTACAGCCACTATGGAGAACAGTATGGAGGTTCCTTAAAAAACTACAAATAGAACTACCATATGACCCAGCAATCCCACTACTGGGCATATACCCTGAGAAAACCATAATTCAAAAAGAGTCATGTACCAAAATGTTCACTGCAGCTCTATTTACAATAGCCAGGAGATGGAAGCAACCTAAGTGTCCATCATCAGATGAATGGATAAAGAAGATGTGGCACATATATACAATGGAATATTACTCAGCCATAAAAAGAAACAAAATTGAGTTATTTGTAGTGAGGTGGATGGACCTAGAGTCTGTCATACAGAGTGAAGTAAGTCAGAAAGAGAAAGACAAATACCGTATGCTAACACATACATATGGAATCTAAGAAAAAAAAATGTCATGAAGAACCTAGGGGTAAGACGGGAGTAAAGACAGACCTACTAGAGAATGGACTTGAGGATATGGGGAGGGGGAAGGGTAAGCTGTGACGAGGTGAGAGAGTGGCATGGACATATATACACTACCAAACGTAAAATAGATAGCTAGTGGGAAGCAGCCGCATAGCACAGGGTGATCAGCTCCATGCTTTGTGACCACCTAGAGGGGTGGGATAGGGAGGGTGGGAGGGAGGGAGACGCAAGAGGGAAGAGATATGGGAACATATGTATATGTATAACTGATTCACTTTTTTATAAAGCAGAAACTAACACACCATTGTAAAGCAATTATATTCCAATAAAGATGTAAAAAAAAGTGCATTTTAGACAGAAGTTTGATATGACTGATGGGAAAATTTGGGAAGCCTTCAAATGCATTAATTGAAGCATTATATTCTGACTACAGGAAGAATTAATTATTCTACCCTAGTGAAAATACATGTAACAACTGTTGTTTGACTTTAATTCTGAATGTCATGATTAAGAGGGACAATTGGCAATCCAAGAACTTGTTCAGGAGAGGGAGGAAAATGGTGGAGTCCAGAGTGCTGGTTGTCAAACCAGTATCTATTCTTCCTTTCATTCTTAGTAACATATCTACAGTATTGTGGGAAGATCTCTAAGTCCAACTATAAAACATTATTTCTCAATAGATGTAAACAGAAAACTTGGGTAGCACTTCTAGGAAAGCTCTTTAAAGGACATGGACTCATCTGGGAAGCCTCAGAAGGAGCTCTTGTCCCTTCCTCCTTCTGCCTAGGACGGAGACGAAATTTCTGGAGTTGCAGCCATCATCTTTTGACCATGAGATGACTTTGAGCATAGATGCTGTGGGGTAAGGCCGGCAGAGTGAAAAGATAGAATGAGTGGGGGTCCTTGGTGACGATACAGCTGCCAATCTATCCTGACCTGCCTACCTCCAGATCTCTTATGTGAGAGAAAAATAAACCTCTCTTTTCTATAAACCACATGTATTTGTTCATGTGCAACTGAACCTTATCTCAGCCGACACAGAGGGCCAGTCCACTGACTAGATTAAAGCTATTACGGAGGCTACTCTTTGCAGGCGGAGAAGAGGTTATGGACTCAGCTGGTTTTGGGTTTCCAGGGTTGACATAGGGGGACATTTTTGGAAAAAGGTTTTAACACTGATCTAAAGAATTCTTGAGAGAGCCTTTCTCAGTTTCTGATTCTGGACATAATTTGAATTTTCATAGCAGATGGCTCTCTGAGAAATAGTTATGGCACTGCATGAGATGTAAAAAATTCAAATTCTTAGACTGAGATTTGATTGTTGTGAACAAAGGGAATTCTGAGAACAGGAAAAAGTTTATGGAAAACAAAATCATTAATATTGAACTAAAAAACCCATAATAGTGAAAAGTAGATTGAATACTCCAGAAGATCACATTAGTGAATTAGAAGACTAGTTCAAATGATGTACCAGAATTACGGAAAGATAGAGCTGGAGATAATAGGCACGGTAGATAGATCCAGGAGATCTGGTATACATAAATTGGGTGTTCTAGTAGGAAAGAACAGAGATGACGTATACATGATCAAGAAATTCTCAAAGAAAGTATTGAAAATGTTGCTAAACTGAAGACTTGTACTTTTTATAGAACTCACCAAATAGCAAACAAGATGAGTGATTATACTAGTCACATTTCTGATGTTCAAGAATAAGAGAAAATTCTCCAAGCTTTTGGAGAGGAAAATCAAATGATTTTCAAAGGGAAGATAATCAGGTTGGAATCTAGTCTTCTACTTCATGAAAAATACTAGATGAGAGGATTCAAGACCTTTTATGGAATATATGGACTAATAAAATGCTAATAGAAAATCTGAGTGATTAACAAATTATCAAACTTTTTTTTTTTTAGCTAAACAAGGGTATAAAATATAAAATAATTGAGTAATTTTTGTTTTGAGTTGAACAACACTCATCTTTTTTTTTCTTTACCATTATGGTTTATTATAGGATATTGAATATAGTTCCCTGTGCTATACAGTAGGGCCTTGTTGTTTATCCATTCTATATATAATAGTTTGCATCTGCTAATCTCAAACTCCCAGTTCTTTTCTCCCCAAAACCCCTCCCTCTTGGCAACCACAAGTTTGTTCTCTATATCTGTGAGTCTGTTTCTGTTTCATATATAAGTTCATTTGTATCATATTTTAGATTTCACAGATAAGTGATATCATATGGTATTTGTCTGACTTACTTCACTTAGTATGATAATCTCTAGGTCTGTCCATAATGGCATTATTTCATTGTTTTTTGTGGCTGAGTAGTATTCCATTATATGTATATACCACATCTTACTTATCCATTCATCATCTGTCGATGGACATTTAGGTTGTTTCCATGTCTTGGCTTGTAAATAGTGCTTCTATGAAAATAGGGGATGCATCTATCTTTTCTAATTATAGTGTTGTCCGGATATATGCCCAGGAGTGGGATTGTTGGATCATATGGCAACTCTATTTTTAGTGTTTTGAGGAACCTCCGTACTGTTTTCCCTAGTGGCTGCACCACTTTACATTCCCACCAACAACACTGTCATCTTTTTTGATTGTACTGAGGACTAGTGAAAATTTAATTACCAAATAGTATTGATTCCTGTTTTAGAGTTTGGTAGCTACTACAGTATCTACAGTGTTATGAGGGAAAAGGATTTATCCTCAGAGGTTTATACCTTACTACACTGTCATTTACATAAAAAGGCAAAAGAGAGATTTCAAGACAGACATGGTTTCAGAAATTACACTAGCCTTGTACTTTTTCTGAAAAAAAAATGTCCAAGGAAATACTCTGTAGAATAAGATAATTAGTAAACTTGATTTAACAGATTGATATCAAACTTTGTACATACAGAAAATACTTCATTTTGATTACCTGTAATATAGTCATTACATCTAAGGTACAGAAATAACAAAAATAGAAATTCAAAGTTATTTATTTTAAGCATTTACTGTGTTCCTACTATGTATTAGGCAGAGAGCTAGGCTGAGGGTGCAGTGAAAAACAAGGTAATGTGATTTTTTTGCCCTGATGGAGCCTGCAGCCTGGCAACCAATACAAGAAATAACCGGGTAGTTACAATGCAGTGCAGTGGATGCTCCAGTGGATAGACTACGTGATAGAATGTCAGAATAGAGCAGGAGCACTTAACCCAGATTTGGCGGAGAGGCAGAGATGGCTTTCTGAAGAAGGAACATCTGAGATAAGACAGGAGAAAGAAATTGAGAAGATTTCAGATTAGTTGATTGCAGGCAATACAAAGTGAGACAAAGGAACAGATGACACCAGAGAGGTAACTAGGGACAGTATCACACAAAATCTTGAAAATAATATCGAAGCAGTTGGGCTTTATTTTGAGAGAAGTGGGGAACTATTAAAGATTTTAATCATGAAAAAGTGATATGATCTGGTTTGTTTTTTAGATAGATCAGTCAGGTTATGGTGTGGAAAATATCAAATTAGAGCCAGTATAATTGAAGGTAGTAAGATCAGTTAGAGAGTTGTCTTATTTATTCATTTGTTATAACAATAAATATTTCTAGGTTAGAGGTGATGTTGGGCTGGCTGTGGTAGGGTCATGGGATGGAGAGAAGTAGAAGGACTTGAGAAAGATTTAGGCTTTCGTGGTAGGCTTTGGTGGTTGGATATTAGGAAAATGTAGAGGGAAGAAGACAGACATGATCCCTAAATCTCTGGCTTGTGCAATAGGTAGTTGATGATGGTGCCATTTATTAGAGGAACCGTGGAGGAGAAGACTAAGGAAGGATGATGAGTTCAGTTTGAGGTGCCTATGGGACGCCGAAGTTGAGATCCGGTAGATAGTTAGATAAATGGGTTTGAAGTTTAGGAGAGACATCTGGGCTGGAGATACTGATTTGGAAAGTATCAGCATTTGGAAGGTAACTAAAATCATGGATGTGAAAGATCACCCTGGTAGAAGGTACAGAGAGAGAAGAGATTTAGGTGAAAGATCTTAGAACACACACATCTAAAATGAGGATTCTTCTAATAAGACTTTTAGAAGGAATGGCTAAAAAAGTAGGACAGAAATTCAGGAGATACACCTAAAACTTATATAATGATTAAAAAAATTCAGGAGAGTATGGGCTAACAAATCTGAAACCATTGTACATGTATACTGGTATTAAAATAAGTAAATGGACGGTGAATTGTGGGAGCCAGGTTTCTCACTTTTGGTGAGTGAGGTTACAGACAACCATGGCAAGGGGAAGGCTAGAACAAATCACATGGTACTAGATTAGAGTTAGAGAAATCAGGATGAACTCACGTTTAGGTTAATGTAGATATGGATACAGAAACAATTATAGGTATGTATGTATATATGGCCAAGTATACAGACATATATTTCCTAGCTCTGTCTGCTAAAAGGGCCTAGAAGCAATGACACCCCAGTAGCATTATGCACACCTAGCACCAAGATTTTGATTTGATACCATTTTCCAATGAAAAAAAGTAAGCTTCTTGGAAAATAGTTGATTCTAGGACTGGCGCAGGGAATATGCAAGATGAACCTGGAACATTTTGTAGAGCTAGAAGGTAAGAAAATACTCAAAAGCCAAAAGGATGGGGCTTGGCAAAAGGATACAGGAGGCAACCTGAAAGAGCAACAAATGACCAAAGCTGGATCAGTTTGAATAACAAAATAAATAACACAGTATTGGATTATAACCCTAAACGATTGAATAAGTAAGTGTCCCCCACTTATTTATCCCATACAGAAGAGCTCCAGGTAATTTATGCAGACACTTCCCTCCCTCAAGGAGGTGGAACTTAACTCCCTAGGCTTTGAGTGTGTGCTGTACTTAGTGACTGAAAGGGAATGGTTATTTATGCAGATGCTGTTTAAGGTTAAATAAGGTATGGACTGAGGCATTTTCATGGGATATAGCATTAAAGAATATTTTTGATCTCAGTGGGAGCTGTTCTAGGGGAAAGGTAGATTTTTGGGCTATTAATGTGTATGACTCTAACCTTAACCAATCTTATAGAGTATTCTGTATATTCTTATTAGGAGATTTAATCACAAACTGACAGCTATTTAGTGTCTATCAAAAGCTCACTTAAAGTATCAGATATGAGAAGATAGTTTAATGAATATTTTAATTATGTATTCATCTCATTTCTCGTATTAGGTCTTCAGAGAACAAAAGTATCAAGATCATGTCACCTCAGTCTCCCCCAACATGAAAATGCCTGTACTGATTTTGATTTAATGATATGCCGTCTGTCTATAAATATATCTATAAGCAACATCATTTGAATGATGTGCATTTTCTAAAATTACGTTTGAAACTATAGGCCACTAGGTTCATTGTTCTTTTTTCAAGTACATACAGTTCAGATACAAAATTTACATGTTTTCTTCTTATCAGAGATGAAAACTTACAACCCTGGAAACATGGACCCCAATTTGACACTCATTGTTTATAATTTGCTGATATTATGAATTTGATAGTGTCTGTTTCAGTTGCCTATTGTCATTTAACAAATCACTCCCAAACTTAGTGGCTTAAAATGGCATTGATTTATTATTTTTACAGTTCTGTGGGTCAGGAATTTGGTCAGGGCTTGGCTAGGGGATTCTTCTGCTCTGTGTGGCATCAGCTGGGTGCATTCACTCAGCTGGTAGCTGGGCTGGAAGGAGGCTTCACTCACATGTCTGGCACTTTGGCGTGCCTCCACATGGCCTCTCACCAGCATGATAATTTCAGGGTATTCAGATTTCTTACATGGCCTCTCGCTTCCAAGAGGGAGAAAGGGGAAACTGTCAGTCCTCCTGGTCTGTGGAGCTTCAGAATGTCACTTTTGGTCACTGTTGGTCAAAGCAAGTCACAGGGCCAGCCAAGATTCAAGGAACTGGGGTATAAACATCATATCCTCATGGGTGGAGTGACGTGTACAGAGAGAGGGAAGGACTTGATGGCAGCCATCTTTGGAGGCTATTATGTGGCCATACCAACTAACTACTACAGTATCTTAATTTTTAATTTTATTTACAAAGTTTTATTGTGATTAATCCTCTTTACCTTGTGTCTTAACTTGTAACCAATTCAAGTCCTCTTAGAAATTAGATTATACATATTAAATAAAAATTATTACCTTAATTTAGTAGAAAAAATTGGGGATAATGAGGGGCCATGCTAAGTCTCACTCTTGTCATTGTCACTCACTCTAAATTTATCTTGGCTTAACAAGTATCTTGGATTACTTAGAGCTGAAAATCATAGTTTCTCTGGAAGGTTTACTGACACATGTTCATATATATTTTTTAAGCCCTGATAAACTTTGTGGAGCACAGTTCTAGTGAAGGGTACCATAATTTAAAATTCAGATACCCTTTGACTCAGAAAGTAATTCCACTTCATGAGTACACAGATATTCTTTAGAGCATTGTCAGTAATGGAAAAATACTGGAAACAACATATGAGTCTGTCAATGAGGAACTGGTTTAACAAATCATGATGTATTCATATGATAGAATATCATGAAATTGTTAAAAAAAAAGAGCAGGAGGAAATTCTATAAGGAATGATATGAAGTAAGTTCTAAAACACATTAAGTTACAAAAATCAGGATGAGAAGCTGTATAGTATGCCATCACTTTCATTAAAAATACATATAAATGCTTTTTTAATGTATAGAATACAAATGAATACACAGTAAGCAAGGGAAGGGAGCTGGATGACTAGGGGGGACTTTCTATTCACCATAGCCTGTTAGTACAATTTACTTTTTATACAGGTACATGTATTAACTACTCTAAAACTTAGCTTAAAAACTGCTCTGACAGTTTTATTTTATTTGTTGGTTATCTTCTTGTGTAAGGCAGAATGTTGGGTGTTCCATTCAGACAGGAGCCTAAAGGCCAGTAGGAAAGATTAAACACATGTACCATATCAGCAGGCTGCTTGTTAGAGTTGTCATTTTTGCATTGTCCAAAAACTTTGCCCATTGTTTTTACTGGACTGTTTATTTTCTTCTTATTATACTGAAGATTTCTTTTATATTCCGGAAACAAGTTATCAGATATTTGTCTTCCAGATATTTTCTCCAAGTTTGTGGCTTGTCTTTACATTTTCATAACACTGTCTATGGAAGAACAGAAGTTTGAAATTTTAAGTGCAATATCTCAATTTTTTCTTTTATGGTCCATGCTTTTTGTTTCATATCTAAAAACTGCCTAACTCAGGTGTTGGCAAACTATAGCTGATTCAGCCCACTGCTTGTTTTTGTAAATAAAGTTTCATTGGAACATAGCTATGCCTGTTTGTTTCCATGTTCTCTATAGCTGCTTTCATGTTATAGGACAGAGTTAAGTCTTTGCAGCAGAGATGATGTAGCCCATAAAGCCTAAAATATTTACTGTCTGACCATTTACAGAAAAAGTTTGCCAACCTCTGGGCTAACCTAACATCCCCCAAATTTTCTCCTATGTTTTCCTTTAGAAATTTTATAGTTTTGTATTTTAAAATATTTAAGTTTATTAATTTTTAAAAAATATTTGTTTATCTTGGCTGCACCGGGTCTTAGTTGTGGCATGTGGGATCTTTTAGTTGCAGCATGCAGGATCTTTAGTTGTGGCATGCGGACTCTTAGTTGCGGCATGCACGTAGGATCTAGTTTCCCGACCAGGGATCGAACCGGGCCCACTGCATTGGGAGCTCAAAGTCTTACCCACTGGCCCACCAGAGAAGCCTCTAGGTCTATTAATTTTTATCTAAGATGTGAGGTGTGGGTTAAGGTTCTTTTTTTCCCCCCGTATGGATTGTCATTTGTTCTAGCACTAGTTGTTATAAAGACAGTTCTTTTTCCATTGAATTACTGTGGTACTTTTGTTGAAAATAAAATCAATTGACCATAACAGATACATTTCTGGACTGTCTCTTCTGTTCCATTGATGTGTGTGTTTATCCTTATACCAGAATTATCATGTCTTGATGACTATAGCTCTATAGGAAGTATTGAGGGACTTCCGTGGCAGTCCAGTGGTTAAGACTCTGTGCTCCCGCTGCAGGGGGCATGGGTTCAATGCCTGGTGGGGGAACAAAGATCCAGCATAAAGCATGGCGCAGCCAAAAACAAAAAAAAAAATTGCAGGTCAAAAATAAAAAGATCTTCATTTAAAAAAAAAAGGAAAGTATTGAAATCAGGTAGTATAAAATTTCCAGCGTTCTTTTTTTTTAGAATTATTTTTAGTATTATAGGTTCTGTGCATTTCCATATAAATTTTAGAATCAGCTAACCAGTTTTTATTTTAAAAATCCTTGTAGGATTTTTTCTTTTTATTTATTTATTTTTGGCTGCGTTGTGTCTTTGTTGCTGCGTGGGCTTTCTCTAGTTGTGGCTTCTTTGTGGTGCATGGGCTTCTCACTGCGGTGGCTTCTCTTGTTATGGAGCACGGGCTCTAGGCGCAGGGGCTTCAGTAGTTGTGGCACGCAGGCTCAGTCGTTGTGGCTCGTGGGCTCTAGAGCACAGGCTCAGTAGTTGTGATGCACGGGCTTAGTTGTTCCGCGGCATGTGGGATCTTCCCGGACCAGGGCTCGAACCCTGCATTGGCAGGCGGATTCTTATCCACTGGGCCACCAGGGAAGTCCCGCCTGGTGGGATTTTAACTGTGATTTATGTTAAATCTATACACTAATTTGAGGAGAATTGATATATTAACACTGATTAATCTGATCTTTGAAAACAGTATACTTCCATTTATTGAGGTCTTTGATTTCTCACTTGGTGTTTTGTATTTTTGAGCACAGGAATTTTTCATTTATTTTGTTATATTTATCCTGTATCTTTCTTTTTTGATGCTAATGTAATTGCTACTGTTTTGTCAATTTATTTCTAATTATTAATTGCTGCCATATAGAAATACAGTTGAATTTTGTACGTTGACTTTGTATCCTGCAATTTTGCCAAATTCAAAGCAAATTTAGTTTCAGTAGTAGATTCTTTGGGATTTTCTATATAGACAGTCCTGTCACTTGTGGACAAAAGACAGTTTTGTTTCTTTTTGTTTTTTTTTTTCATCTCTAGGCTTTTATTTCATTTTCTTGCATTGTACTGACAGTACAGTGCATTGTTGAATAGGAGCGGTGAGAACAGATGTTCTTGCCTTGTTCCTGATCTTAGATGGAAAGCAATTAGTCTTTCATGATTATGTATGATATTAGCTTTAGATTTGTTGTAAATTCATGTCTTAGGCTGAGGACGTTCCCTTCTGTTCCTAGTTTTTTGAGTTTTGAATCATGAATGGTTGTGGGTTTTTCCTGAATTTCTTTTGCATCTGTGAAGATGATTGCTTATATTTTAGTCTATTGATATGTTGAATTACATTGATGGATTTTTTTTCATATTGAACTAATATTGCATTCCTGGGATAAATGCTATTTGGTCATGATATATATTCCTTTTTGTATATTGCTAGATTCATTTTTCTAATATTTGGTTAAGATATTTTGTGTCTATGTTCATGAAAGGATATTGGTCTGTAATTTATTTTTCTTACAGTTTTTTTGGTCTGACTTTTACATCAGAGTTATGCTGTCCTCCTAAGATGAATTGGAAAGTGTTTTCATTTATTTCTGGAAAATTTATGTATTACTGTTATGATTTCTTCCTTAGATGTTGGTGGAATTTACCAAGGAAGCCATTTGTCATGGAACTTTCTTCGTGGGAAGATTTTAAATTATGAATTAAATTTTCTTAATATATTAAGAGCTGTTGTTTTTTAATTTCTTGAGTGAACTTGGTAGTTTGTATTCAGACTTCCAAGGACTTGGTACGTTTCATCAAAGTTGTAGAATTTATTGCCATAAAGTAGCTCATAATATTCTCGTATTATCCTTTTAATATCTGTACAATTTCTAGTGCTGTCCTCTTTTCATTCTTGGTATAGTTAATTTGTGACCTCCCTCTCTCTCTCTCTCTAGCCAGAAGTTTATTCAGCGCTATTGAAATTCTCAAAGAACTACATTTCAGTTTCATCAATTTTCTCTATTGCTTTTTGTTTTTAGTTTCATTTCTTCCTTCTAATTCCTTTGTGTTTAATTTGCTCTTCTTTTTCTACTTAAGGTGGAGGCTGAGATTATTGATGCAAGACTTTTGTTTTCTAATATAAGCAGTTTATGTTTTATGCTGTAAGTTTTTCTAAGAACTGCTTTAGTGGTATCCCACAAATTTTGATATGTTCCACTTTACTTTTAATTCAATTAAAAGTGTTTTTTAATTTCTCTTTTTAATCTTTGAGTTATTTAGAATTGTGTTGTTTAATTTCCAACCTTTGATAATTCTTTATCTTTCCGTTACTGATTCTAACTTAATTCTGTTTTGGTCAGAGAAAATGCATTATTTAATTTAAATTTTTTAAAATATTTTGAGTTTTGTTTTATGGCCCAGAATATGGTCTTTCTTGGTGAATGTTCCATGTACCCTTGAAAATAATGCATTTTCTGTTCTTGTTGTGTAAAATGTTCTATAAATATCCAATTAGGTCAAGTCAGTTAATAGTATTTTCAGGTTTTCTATAGCTTAGTGATTTTCTGTTTTCTTGTTCTGTTGATTAATAACAGAGGAGTATTAATGTCTACAACTGTAATTGTGGATTTGTCTAATCTCCTTACAGTTTTGTCATGAATTGATCCTTTTTCGTTAAGTAGTATCCCTCTTTATCACTGGTGATGTTCCTTATTCTGAGGTCTGCTTTTTCAGATATTAATACAGCCATGCTGTCTTTCCTTTCCCTCCTTTTACTTTTAACCTATGTTTTTGTATATAAAGTAAGTGTCTCGTGGATAGCATACGACTGGATTTTGTTTGTAAAATTTGATCTGATAATCTCCTCCTTTTAATTGGGTGTTTAGATAATTTCTATTTAATATAATCATTGAAAGTTTGGATTTAAACCTACCATCTTGCTAGTTGTTTTCTAATTTTGAATCTTTTTTGTTTATTTTTTTCACGTTCTATTGAATTAATCATTTTTCATAATTTCATTTTATCTAACTCTTGGCTTATTCTGTGTATTTATACACACACACATATTTTTGCAGTTGCTCTAGGTCATGGTTGCTTAGCCTTGGCACTGTTCGTATTTTTGGTTGCATAATTCTTTGTTGTTGGGTCATGGAGGGAATACCTCTGTCCATTGCAGGATTTTTAGCATCCCTGGTCTCTATCTACTAGATGACAGTAGCACCCATTCCCCACCACCAGTTGTGACGACCAAAAAACTTTCTAGACTTTGCTACATGTCTCTGAGGGGGCAGAATTGTTCCTGGTTGAGAACCCCTACTCTACGGTTTATTTTATTTTATTTATTTATTTATTTATTTATTTATGGCTGCATTGGGTCTTCTTTGCTGCACACAGGCTTACCTCTCTCTGGTTGTGGTGAGCGGGGGCTACTCTTCATTGTGGTGCGCAGGCTTCTCATTGTGGTGGCTTCTCTTGTTGGGAGCATGGGCTCTAGGTACGCGGACTTCAGTAGTTGTGGCACACGGGCTCAATAGTTGTGGCGCATGGGCTTAGTTGTTCCGCGGTATGTGGGATCTTCCCAGACCAGGGCTCAAACCTGTGTCTCCTGCATTAGCAGGCGGATTCTTAACCACTGCGCCACCAGGGAAGCCCCTACTCTGTGGTTTAAAATATATATCTTTAACTTATAATAGTTTTTTTCACATTTTTTAAAATCACATTTTTTCTTTAAATGATATTATACTACTTCATGTGTCATGTAATACCTTATATACAGCATACTTCAACAACTGTCTACCTTCCATCTTTATACTATGTTGTCATAAATTTTATTTCTATGTATGTTATTAACCCTACATTATCATTTTTTGCTTTAGTTTGTGTTTAACCTTCTAAAATCAATAAAATATGAAAAAAATAGTCTTTTATTTTTACCTTCTCTTTCTAATGCTCTTCATTTCTTTTTTGTAGATCCAAATTTTCACCTGGGAATTTTCACTGCTGCCTAAAGAACATCTTTTAAGATTTCTGGTGTCTGCAGGCAGTGAATTCTCTCATTTTATTTGTCAAAAAATTCCTTCTTTCGTCCTTCAGTTTTCAAAAATATTTTTGCTGGTTATAGAATTCTATGTTCAGCTCTTTTTCCTTTCAGTACCTGAAAGGTATTATTTTCAATATTGTCTTTGGCTTGTATAATTTTCTGAAGATAAGGAAATTTTAATCTTTGTTATTTGTATGTAGTCTTTCTTTTTTCTCTGTTTTAGAGATTTTTATCTTTGTTTTTCTACAGTTTGACTATAATATACTCGTGTATGTTTGTTTGTGTGTGTGTGTTTTGGTATTTATCATGATTGGGGTTCTCTGGGATTTTTTGCTCTCTAGTTTGTTGTCTTAGATTCATTTGGGAAAATTCTTGGCCATTATCTTTTCATGTATTTCTTCTATCTTATTATTTTTGTTTTCTTCTCCTGGGGCTCCAATTAAATGGATGTTATACATTTTGATATAGTTCCACAGCTCTTGGATGCCCTGAACTGTATTTTTTCTTCAGTTTTTTAAAACTGTGGTTTCCTTTTGTATTATTTCTATTGTCCTGTCTTTAAGTCCACGGAGTCTTTCCTAATCTGTGTCCAGGCTGCTGTTGAGGCTGCCAAAGAAATTTTTCTTCTCTAATGTAAACAAAGTTTATTTTGTTGTTTCTAGCTTTTCTATTTTACTTTTTTAAAGTTTCCATGTCACTGCTGAAAATTTCTATCTTTTTATGCATGTTATCCATCTTTTCTACCAGATCATTTAACATAGTTATTTTAGAATGTTTGATAATTTCAATTAATGAATCAGTCCTGATTCTGTTGATTACTTTATCTCTTGACAAATGGTTATTTCTTCTTGCTTTTGTGGATGCTTCATAATTTGTGATTTAATGCTCATCATCATGTACACAAGAATAGGAGAGACAAGTGATCCTCTTCTCTCAGGCTGTTTTTGTCAGAGGTTGAGTCAATCTAATCTTGAAATGAGGTGGGTTTGGATTTTGTGGCCATTATTACCTTCAGTGTACCACAGGCTTCACATTTCTCCATTTGGCTGCTGTTGCCTTGTGTTGAGTGTGGCATGTGGTACTACAGGATTTTTCTGTGATCCTGTATCACCCTCATCTTTCAATAGTCTTTGCACATCTGTTTGCAGAGGGATTTCGTGTTATTGTTTTTCTCCCAGTGATAGATTATTGTTGCTTGTTACCCAGTGCTATGCTTGTGGGACAGGGCAGAGTTCTGTTCTGTTCTGGTGCAGACTCAATCCTTGTCAGGTCCTATACATTCCTGGGTATCAATGGTAGGACTTTCTTAGCTTTCCTGCTTTCTCTTCCCTGTGGTGGTCAAACACTGTCATACATTTGTGGTTGGTCTTGGGCAGGAATATCCTTTCCCTCCCTTGTAGTAGTACATCTCTGTTGGTATTGGTGCAGAATCCTTTGCCCAAGACTTTTTCCTCTCCCCCTCCCCCACAGTGGCAGAGGGTTTTTTTTTTTTTTTTTTTTTTTTCTTTTTGCGGTATGCGGGCCTCTCACTGTTGTGGCCTCTCCCGTTGCGGAGCACAGGCTCTGGACGCGCAGGCCCAGCGGCCATGGCTCACGGGCCCAGCCGCTCCGCGGCATATGGGATCCTCCCAGACCGGGGCACGAACCCGTATCCCCTGCATCGGCAGGCGGACTCTCAACCACTGCGCCACCAGGGAGGCCCCAGAGGGGGGTTTTTTTACCTCTACTTTCTCATAGCATCAGTGTATCTTTGCCTGTGTCTGGGAGCTTAAGAGTGTTTTCTCCCCATCTGGGAGAGGTATTTTGCTTCTGTTCTCCTCTGAAGCAGTGGACTTTTGCCTGGACCCTGGGGTGAGAGGGTTTTCTGTCCTTCCCCCAGTGGCTCTAGGCTTTTGCTTTGTGTTGGGGACAGGTTGGGGAAGCAGGCAGAGCTTCAGGCCTGTACTCATCACCTTGTACACACTTGCCTCAGTGATGAAGGGCTTTCTCTGGTTTGCTGTCCTACCTCTAATCTTTCTTGTGAGAATCTGGTTGAGGCATGTAGAAAAACTTGCAATTGAGTGTAAACTCTCCTTGTGTCTGGGGTTCTCAACCATTCCTAACTGACATAGTAGTTCATACTTGGTCTTTAAGAATTTGTTAAACTCTTAACTGATTTTTTTTTCTTACATACATGTATGGAGGCCACTTCTTCTGATGACCTGCCAAAGGTAAAACAGTTTGTGTGTATAGCCTCTCCCTGGAGGAGTTTGTCCCTCTTTGGTATTAAATTACTTGGTTGCCTTCTGACTTCAATTCTTTATTAGATTCAAGAGAAGTTTTGATTTTATAAATCTGGCTTTTTCTCACTAGGGTGGGAAAACATTCTTTTGTGGCTTTCTGCATTCTAGGTGGAAGTGGAACTACTTAGAGTTCTTGACAGGGTTTGCTATTTCAAACTGCTGCTTATTCGGATCCCTCTTGAATGTTTTCTCTTGCCTTCATTTGCCTCTTGAGCACTTTGTCATTTAGGATTGAACCCAAGGGACTACTTCCTCCATGAAGCTTTTCCCGATCCCACCAAGTAGAATAGAACATCTCTTGAATTGTACAACTGCTTTGCTTCCTGTACAGCTGTATTTCATTTTTGCAGACCCATTGAAACCTTCATTGAGGTTGAGCAGCTTTCAGAATTCGAGACCTCTCAACCTGAGAACTGTCCTTCTACTTTCAAAGTTTATGACTGTTATGGTTGATAGATTTTAGGTAGGATCATAAAGTAAACTTGAGATAAAAGATAAAGAAATATACAAGAGAACTTACATTTATTAATATAATAAAAATTTGTGAAATCATACCACATAGTTTCCTGTGTACAGTTATTGCTCTTGAACTAAATTATTTTCAGAAATAAGACTTAAATTTGTAGAATCTAATTTCTTAGAACTATGGGCTTGGTTACACAAGCTAGTATATATTCACACAATGAAATATCATGGAGTTTTAAAAAACAGTGATAAAACATATCCTAACATGGAAAATCTGTAGGATATAATGAGTGAAAAAAAATAAGGTACAAAACTGAATATTTTGTGTAAGAAGGCAGGAAGAATAAGATTATATTTGCAGTTAAGTGTATTTGCATAAAGAATCACTAGAAGGATATACATACAACAAACTAATAAAAGTGGTGACCTGTAGTAAGCAAGGACAACGCGAGCTGCATGTGGATGATATATAAGTGAGACTTCTCAAACATGTTATGTTCCTTTTTACATCATTTTGATTTTTTTTTCATTTTGATTTTTTTTGATTCATGTGAATGTAGTATATATTAAGAAAAGTTAAAGTTAATAAACATTATGTGAATGTTAAAAGATAACAGGAAGATTTGAAAAATACTTTAGAGCTGATAAAATATGTTGGCCTATGAAATAAAAATTGTGTGTGAGATACCTTTATTTTACATAAAGCAGATTTTACAGATGAAAAGGTAAATACAAAGCATGGAGAATTGCAAAGATCAAGGTTTTATGAATCTTGCTCTAGATGAATAAATATATAGAAAGGCTGGTTTTCTAGCATGCTTAGAAAGGTTTTGGGTCTAGACCCAATGTGGATGATCCCTCAAAGCAGAAAGGAGCATTGTGTTTAGGCAGCAACTATAACAGAAACACAGAGTGCTGAGAGTGGACTGGGGAACCATTTCTTACTCATGAAACTACTGGGCATATCCTTGGAAACTGATAAAATGTATCTAACTATTGTCAGGAAGAACAGGAGATGAGAATACCAAAGAATATTCTTATTACAAATTATAAAGAAACAATAATCACATTACGTAAATAGATTATAGCCCAGAAATCAACCTTGTTGTAGACAAATGAAATGTATAAGAAGAAATTTATAAATCAACGGGTGGTTTACTTAATTACTTAATGTTGTTAGGAAAACTGGCAATTTGGAATACAGGTCAGTTCAGAGTTAAATCTCTTTCCCTACATCATTTGGAATGAAGTATTCAAATAATTTAGCCCACAGAAAAGTGAAAATCAGAGTATTTATCTGTTATCATTGAAGGGGAAGAAATTTCTAAGCAAAGAAATAAAAGAAGTGAAAAATGCACTGATGGGTAAATCTGGCCACGTGAAAAGAAAAACTTTTGTATTGAAAGCCAGCGATAGACAGAAAATGTTAAAAGTAGATGAAAGAAATAGTATTTTCACAATATAAGTGGTTAAGGAAAACATAAAACTCCTTTCCCATTCTACCCAGGTGGGGCTGGAAGAGGGAGAGTTGCACATTTGGGAACAAAGGCAGTGTGCGTTACGGGAGAAGGATCTGATTAATGACATAGATAGCATTCAGTGTCTAACTAAATTTGAAGACCTTAATATTATAGCAGGATCAGTCCATGTGGTTGTGTGTTTTTTCTCTAGCAGGTGACTGAATTGACCCAGGATTAGGAATTTGAGAGTGGTGAAGTGGAAGAAAGAAAGTAACGTACTTGGTGGACTGATAGCTTGGGTGACAACCAAGATTTTGAGATTGGTGATAACACACAACTGGAAAGATGAGTGTAGGTAGAGTGCATCTAAGGGATTGAGTCTGGACCCCGGTTAGAAAAGATAGAGTGGAATATTGAACGACAAAGTCAAGAAGAGGGTAGGACAGCCAGATGGCATGACCCTGAGGGAGGGAATGGGACTGCTTGTGAGTGAGGGTCTGGAAATGTTACTGTGGACAAGGTTGATTCCTATGGCTTTAGTCTTCACTCTAGAGGGTTCTTTTCAAGAGCCAGATTTAGCCCAGTGGTTGAAAGTAGTGTTCAGTGATAAGGTTGAGGATGTAGAGGTCTTTTGTTTTACTGTGTAAAAGGGGTTTCCAGAGGTCCCTGTGGAAAAGGTTGGAAGGAAGGGCGGCCGTAGGGGAACGCATGCGGTGACCGAGACAGCAAAGAGGACACTGTGGGCATGAGAACAAGAGAAAAGGTAGTCACAGTGGTTTATGTTTTGAATAAAGCCCGAAGGTGACAGGGGTGGGAGCCACAGGTAGAAGTAACTAGCAGGATTCCTGAATTGACCTGTGGTGTAATGATTGTCTCTGGAGCCTGATCCACTGTGTCTTTGTAATCTAAAGGGAATATTAGTGGAAAGCTTAACTCTGGCTGGTAAAACCTAAAGCAATTAGGCTTTAAATAACAAAAGCCAGTAGGGCTCGCCTTTCTTAAGCATCCTCTGATGTCTGCACAGTCCCACTGTTTGGAGTTAGCTTTGAGGCAGAATGGGAAGATACAGCACTACCATTAATTTAGGAAAGTCCACAATTTGTCACGTCCTACTGCCAAGGACCCGGGAATGAATGACAGCCATCATATTGGGTGCTTCTTTATCATAGAGGTATCTTCTGCTGGAAATCCTGTTTCCTCCTACTGTTCCATTTTACCTGAAACTGGGTGCTGGGGCCACTGCTGCTGGGGTGACTTCAGCAACTCTGATGAGTGAGTCAGTAGCTTAGGTCTCTTGCCTCCTTGAATTAACCAATGCAAAGCCCAATTTGCTGCATACCTCCTTTGGGGATCTGAACCTTTTTAAAGCTGGTAACTAATTACTGCTTATTAGCTTTATTTGTTTACTTATTTAACCTTTATTCTTTCATTTCAGTTTTTAAAATCTGTGGTAGGGACAAGAATGGGAATTAGAATTTCTTGAACAACGAAAGCATCGTATAAGAATCTTTGTATGCTTACAGGGAAACAATGATGTGTCACAGTATCTAAAATCTAATGTTTTCAGTAGAACAAATGTCTCTTTTCTCCTTTAGATCGAATGGAATGTGACTGGAACCGACTCTGATGATAAAAATCAAGGACCATCAGGCAAGATCAGGGAGTAAGAATTTTTGCTTCCAAATGAAGACACCGACATTTAGAACTTCTACTTATTCTAAGGTATTCGAGGTACAGTTTTACTTTAATTTGACTCCTTGGCAGTCATTTTATAATGCTGATTTCTACCTATATAGATTTCATAAGTTTAAAAGTTTTTATGTTAGAATGGTTAGCTTTTGGGGAAGAGGCCACCCCCCCCCCCCACACACACGTTCCTCCAAATCTGAGAAGAGATTCAGATTTTAAAGGGAGGTCATCCTTATAATTAGGAAAGCATGTCAATTATAAGAAATATAATGGACTTCCCTGATGGCGCAGTGGTTAAGAATCCGCCTGCCAGTGCAGGGGACATGGGTTCAAGCCCCGGTCCAGGAAGATCCCACATGCCGCAGAGCAACTAAGCCCGTGAGCCACAACTACTGAGCCTGCGCTTTAGAGCCCGCCAGCCACAGCTATGAGCCCGCGTGCCACAACTACTGAAGCCCACGTGCCTAGAGCCCATGCTCCGCAACAAGAGAAGCCACTGCAATGAGAAGCCCATGTGCTGCAACTAGAGAAAGCTGCGCACAGCAAGAACCAAAGCAGCCAAAACTAAATAAAGTAAATAAATTTATTTTAAAAAAAAGAAGAAACACAAATGTAAGAAAATATATCAAAATGTTCATTAAAAAAAAAGAAATACACTGAGTGCAGATTTACACTCAGTATAGAAGAACTGGAATAAATAAATGTCAATTTAATAATTATTTTATTTACGTCATGACCCTCTGAGATGAGCAATTGAATTCAGCACTCCTACCAAGTGTGCTTACATGATACAAGAGATCTTAGTGATTGTCCTTTAGTTTGATTTGGAAACCTCTCTTTCCTGTTTTCCTAAACTTACTGTTAAGAGTTTTCTATTCACCAAGAAATGTCACTTATACTCCCGGTAGACTGTTTCTATAGGACCTCGGCGATCTGACGGGTTAGTTTTACTTAGATCAGAAAAACCAGGCATGTAATTAAAGTGTCAGATGATACTTCCAAATCATTGGGTGGCTGTCCACTTTAAAGACTATATAAGACAATTGAAAACAATCAAAGGAAACATAGTATCAACAGAAAACATAGTGGTCTCTATTTTTCTAAAATATATATAAATTTCAAAGAGGGTACAGTTAGTTTGGTGTTTATTTAACAACAAAATAATTTTGTGTTAATTGTATTTTTCCAAATAGGCAGAAAGTATGGAAAGATAATTATTTTTAGGGACAGTCAGAGTTGGTTGGTTCTCTGTATACATTATAAAGGTTTGTAAATTAATTTTGCTAGATTATAGAGAAGATGAAAATCTGAGAAAAATGTATCACTTATTACTTGGATTTTAAATTTCATTTTATTCTGTTTCAGAAGAAGAATATGTAAAACAGTAAATTCTAAAATATAAGAATCCATATTGGAAAACCTAAGACTGCTTCAGTTAAAATAAATGGATTACTTTCTAGAAGGCGGTGGTATAATTGAGCAGTTTTTGCCAAAGAAAAGTTACCTCGAATCAAATAGCAGATGAAAAAGAGGTTGTTTTGATGAGAAGTTTTAAAACTTCTCTGGCAGCTAGCAGGTGTATTGTAGTTTTCAAAGATTTTTTGGTGTCATTTTGAATCAAATGATAATGATATTAAATATATAATTTGACTTATTACCAGAATCATTTCCCTTTTTAAAAAATTTGGATGTATTTTATTTATTTTTTGGCTGTGTCAGGTCTTAGTGGCAGCACATGGGATCTTTTGTTGCAGCGTGCAGGCTCTTAGTTGTGGTGCGTGGGCTCCAGAGCTCATGGGCTGTGTAGTTGCAGCACATGGGCTCTCTAGTTGTGGCACGCGGGCTTAGTTGCCCCGTTGCATGTGGGATCTTAGTTCCCTGGCATCCCCTGCAGTGCAAGACGGATTCTTAACCACTAGACAACTAGGGAAGTCCCTCACTTATTTTTTAAAGCTATCTTTCCTTCTTACTTTCATTTAACAACATTAGTTGAATGTTCAGGCTTTGCAAAGAATAAGTCTAAATATGTGGAAGGATATAAATTATTCTATAACTTCATTATGAATGAAGTTGAAGACATCTTTCACTCAGAATGTTTACTCTGGGGCTAGGGAGGCTAAATACTCTCATCTGAAAACCATTTAAAAGCAATTATGAGGACTTCCCTGGTAGTGCAGTAGTTAAGAATATGTCTGCCAGTGCAGGGGACACGGGTTCGAGCCCTGGTCCAGGAAGATCCCACATGCCGCAGAGCAACTAAGCCCTTGCGCCACAACTACTGAAGTCCGCGCACCTAGAGCCCATGCTCCGCAACAAGAGGAGCCACCGCAATGAGAAGCCCGCGCACCACAATGAAGAGTAGCCCCCGCTCGCTGCAACTAGAGAAAGCCCATGCGCAGCAATGAAGACCCAATGAAGCCAAAAATAAAATAGAAATAAATAAATTAATTAAAAAGAAAAAAATTATGAAATGAGCACATAAAATCATAGTTTAGTATTCCTTTCTAAGTAATATAGTTAAGTTCTGTATTCAGATGTCAACAAAAAGAGAGTAGGAAATTCTGATCAATTGAATTTGGTGACTAATTGGTTGTGGTTGTTACCCATTTATGGTTCTACTTGTGAAAGTGCCATATAACCAAATTAGGTTGCTTAAATCCTTAAATTAGGGATTTCTAATTCATCCATTTCTTATATTGCCCCGCGCATTTGCAAAGTAATATTTGTCATTTTCCCTTTCAAAAATGAAGTAAAAATTTCACAAACTTGTGCTCAGAAGTTTTATATAATACATTTTGACAATATTTTCTTTCTTTTTTTTTGACAATATTTTCTTAAAAATTTTTGAGAGGATTTTAAGATTTTGAGATAGTGGGATTTTGTTTTTTTGGGAAGGGGGATTAAAACAAAACAAAATCAGTACATGAGTTAAGGCCCTAGAACATTTGTAAGGTGATGTCTTGGATTATAGTTTACATTAAATTAAAATAGTACCTTTGGGCTTCCCTGGTGGCGCAGTGGTTAAGAGTCCGCCTGCCGATGCAGGGGAAACGGGTTCGTGCCCCGGTCTGGGAGGATCCCACATGCCGCGGAGCGGCTGGGCCCGTGAGCCATGGCCATTGGGCCTGTGCGTCCGGAGCCTGTGCTCCGCAACGGGAGAGGCCACAATAGTGGGAGGCCCACATACCGCAAAAAAAAAAAAAAAAAATAGTACCTTTTAAATATATTTTGTTTGGACTCACAAAAGCATTTAAAAACATTTCAACGAGGTATAATTGAGGGAATAGGTATTCCCTTGCCACCATGATTTTCTCTGTGGTGTGATGGAGAGAGCACAAGCTTTGGCTCTTCTACTTTCAAGCTACCCTGAGGAACTGAATTAATATTTGTCTTAGTTTCCTTTTCTCTAATAGTTACTTTTTAGACTTTTGATGAAAAATGAAACAAGTGTATAAAATTATAGATGCTTTTCAGTGTTAGATTAATGCACATTTTTGCTAAAGATAGAGAAGACCACACTACTGAAGTATCATTCACAGTTATCCTTCTTCTAGCAAAAAACAGGTCAACTCACACTACTACTGAGAAGCTTGTCAAACCAGTTTCAAACTTAACGACAAATATTATGCTTGGAGAGAAAGTAAAATGAGCTTTTGGCAAAAATCCCTTATCAAAGGCATACCATCTGGAAAAGCAATTACTGTCATGTGCATGCTAGCAGAAGTTTTTGTTTTTCAGTTGGATACAAGCACTGATGCGCTGAGGACATACCAGCACTTCATAGAGATGTGTTACTGTTTAATCACTGAGAAACCCGTACGAACAGAAGAGTTGTTGGTTGATATTGTGTCTTCTTGTTGTTGTTGTTGCCGGTGGTCGGTTGGTGTTTTTAAGCCATTGTTGTCTGGAAAAGTCGCATTGGTTCCTCTGATCAAAACCCAACAACTTTAGCTGTAGGAGAGGGTGCACTTGGTCTGTGAATAAAAGAAATTGCACTAAGATATAAGTTTATATCCTGCTTTTTTCCAGAGAGAAAAATTGGCATTTAGTAATGTGATTTCTGGTTGTGATTTAATGTTGAAAACAACCAGTAAAAATTGTGGATGTAAGCAATTTTTGGCCACTAACACCGTGTCTTTTTAGGATTTGGGGAAGAAATGGTCAGCAAATATAGGATCCTGCTTTTCCACAGCGATCTTTGCTAGCTGTGTAGGGTGACAGGGCTTTAATGTTTGTTAATTTGTTTTTTAGTAAAATAAGAAGAATGTTTCTTTACCACTGATAATGCCATTTCTATGATTTCAAGGAGGCATAAACTTACATTTACTTTTTCAAATAGTCAGAACTTATAACTTCATATTCACAGTATCATGAGTTTCAGTGTTAAGGATGAGGTATAAGAATTTTATAAAAGTCTGAATTATGATACAAAATAATTCTTATCTAAGAGTTTGACCATTTCCCCACACTTGATGATTTTATTGGGTTATCAGAGAAAACACAACCAGTGAATTTTTATTGTACATGTTTAAAAACCACATCTAAATTTTGAAATAGAACATGAAGAAATACTTTCCAGAGCCAAAATGCCGGCAGAGAATATATTAGGAATCTTGTTGCTCCGGTCTCTCAAATGGAAGCATTTAACATCCAGTTTTGAGTGGGATATGCTCTTTTTTGGACATTGAATGGAATGCTGAAAGTAGACTTGAGAAGGAACTATTTCTATAATTTCTGGGTCCGTGTTCAATCATAATATCCAGAATGTATTCAATATAACACAGTTGATTTATAATTAAGAATTAGGCACTTTTAGTTTAGTAGAAATAAAGAATAAGAAAGGAGCTAGTTGAAATGGAAAGCAGCTTATGGCTAAAGCTGGTTTCAGAGCTGGGGCCTTGAACATCTTGCAAGGAAGTTATCATAGCGGGTGGCAAAACAACGAGGGTGCTTAATTGAATGGGCTCTGGCTGGCTAAAGATGAGACAGTTTGAACATTAGTAAGTATAACTGCAATATATAATCAGTCACATCCAATATGTTTAAACTGATGAGTTCATGATGATACTTTTTTTTTTTTTTTTTTTTTTTTTTTTTGCGATACGCGGGCCTCTCACTGTTGTGGCCTCTCCCGTTGCGGAGCACAGGCTCCGGACGCGCAGGCTCAGCGGCCATGGCTCACGGGCCCAGCCGCTCCGCGGCATGTGGGATCCTCCCAGACCGGGGCACGAACCCGCGTCCCCTGCATCGGCAGGCGGACTCTCAACCACTGTGCCACCAGGGAAGCCCCATGATGATACTTTAAAGAACTCATTCATTTTCTTTGGCGTATGCTAAGAAACCAACTATACCTGAATGTGACCAGTAGTTGAGGAGAGGAAGTTTCTTTTCTCAGATGTATTCTAGTTACTAGTATTCTATTTACAGTTAAGGGCTGATAAATAGAACATTACCATTTCATAATGAATTCCAGGACGTAAGCAAAGATCATCAGTGGCTGCTAACATCACAGGAGGAGAGACAGTCGGACATTAGGTTTCTCTTAATGAAAGTTCACAATCCTTTCTGTGAAGTATCATTGCCAAAAAAATTGAATTTGAATCTAAATCTGATCAAGCCTGTAGCTCCAATTACCAATTTACAGGAAACACAGAAGACAGGGAAACAAGTGAAATGATACCGTGGAGATGCCGTCAGCAGAATCTAGACTATGGGGAAGTCTTTGGGACACGCAACTTGGTTTTTTTTAACAAATAAATTGTGAGGAACAAAAAAAGAGAAAAGAAGGTAGAAAACTGAAATTAATAGCAATGTTTGGACTTTATTTGGGTCCAGATTTTAATAAATAAATATTTATAAAATAATCGGAAATTTGAACACTGGATATTTTATATTAAAAAATTATTGTTAATTTTTAGGTGTGATAGATAACAGCATGTAGTTATATTGAAAAAGAGTCATTATCTTTTAGAGATACATATTGAAATGTTGATGGATGCAAGGATTTGTCTGGATCTGCTTTATTATCAGGAATAGAGGGAAGGCTGTGGCTGGGGATGAATCAAGATTGGCCATGAGTTGATCTTTGTTTAAGCTAGGAACTTGTGGTGTTGGAGGGTGGGGTGGTGGTGGTGTAATTCTTGATATTATTCTCTAAGCTTTTTTGAAAATTTTCATAAGAAAAAGGTCCAGAAATTTACATTTTCTCTTTGTTGGCTTATAAGAATACAATTGAACTATGTGTATTTAGCAACCTGCCGAATTTTTATTTCTAATAATTTCTTGAGTCTTTTGGGATATATATATATATACAAAACCATATTGTTCACAAATGACAGTTTTACTATATAGTGCTTACTGTTTACCAGGCTCTATTTTAAGCACCTATGCGTATTAACCCATTAGGTCCTTGAAAGAGCTCCAGTGAAATAGACATTAACTTGCCCAATGTTGCGTAGCTGGTATGTGGCGGAGCTGGGATTTGAATCCAGGCATTCTAGCCCTAGAGTCTGTGCTTCTCTGGTTTTTATATCTCCTTATAAGTTTTATTTTTAACCCCTCCACTCTAATCCTTGTACCTTTTATTTCTTTTGTTTGTTTTAGTGTAGTGGCTAGAATTTAAACATTTAAATACCAGTTTTCATTTGTAATTTTGATTTTGGAAGTTGTCTTAATATTTAGTGAATCCAGAGTCCAGTCAAATTTACTCCTTTATAAATACAAGGTACTCACCAAGAAACTAAGAATTGACTTAGTATGAAGCTAGAAGCCAAAGAATAAAGTGTATCGCTATTTAAAGTTGCCAAGACATGGAAGCAACCTACATGTCTATCTAGAGAGGAATGGATAGAGAAGGTGTGGTACATATATACATTGGACTACCACTCAGCCATAAAAAAGAATGAAATAATGCCATTTGCAGCAACAGGGATGCATCTAGAGATCATCACACTAAGTGAAGTAAGTCAGACAAAGACAAATATGATATCACTTATATGTGGAATCTAAAAAAAAAAAGGATACAAATGAACTTATTTACAAAACAGAAATAGACTCACAGACATAGAAAACAATCTTATGGTTACCAAAGGGGAAAGGTGGGGTGGGGGATGAATTAGGAGTTTGGGATTAACAGATGCACACTACTGTATATAAAATATATGTATTTTATATTCAGAATACATATTTTATATATATGTATATATATATCTGAATCACTTTGCTGTACCCCTGAAACTAATACAACTTTGTAAATCAATTATACTTCAATTAAAAAAAATAGAATAAAGTGTATAGTAACAGCTTCTAGTTTTTTTTTTTCAAAATTAGATTTATCTCCTGATCTGCAAGCAGCCTATTCCTGGTCCGTTTGACTTTGAGTTACTTGTTGATTCCATTGGTCCTATTTGCTGAATTTCTCTTTGACTCTTTGATCTTCTTCCCCCGACCCCCACACCTGTCATACAATTACTTCTCATTTGACTTTACATGGGTTCCATGAGATAAAATCAGGGGAAGCACTTAGCACACTGTCTAGCACATAACATATATCTAGTAAACATGCCTTTTGGTTTAAGAGAAAGCTACTTCACAGTTTTGTTTAAAAATTGTTCTTATTTCGGGCTTCCCTGGTGGTGCAGTGGTTGAGAGTCTGCCTGCCGATGCAGGGGACACGGGTTCGTGCCCCGGTCCGGGAAGATCCCACATGCCGCGGAGCGGCTGGGCCCATGAGCCATGGCCGCTGAGCCTGCGCGTCCGGAGCCTGTGCTCCGCAACGGGAGAGGCCACAACAGTGAGAGGCCCGCGTACCGCAAAAAAAAAAAAAAATGTTCTTATTTCTTTAATCAATTTTTTAAATGGGGAGAGGCGAATATGGCTTAGTTACTTTAAGAAGCCCGAGGCCGGGGACATGGGGGAAACACTGATGATAATGTGCTGTGGTGGTTTAATGAGTATTTTTGTGTTCTCTGTAAGGCACTTGCTTATAATAGTCTCTCAGTTTGAGAAAGATTACTGAGAGAGTTGGATGCCAAAATAATACTTCTCTACTAGGGAGTGAGGTAGGAACAATTTAGGGGAAAATGTAACTTGTCCCAACTCCATGGGATATTTACATTTCTCTTTGGCCAGCAGCAAAATACATTATGATGTTGTAAGATAGCTAAGCTTCATGAAAGGAGGCATATAGGCTTCAGTAAGGAGGACAGTTTTTGGTTTCACCCTCAAGAGAAAGAGGTGGGTCATAATTACAGGTAACCTTTTCCTGGAGTTTGTGGAAGGTGACCATCTGAAAACTCGGTGTAGCTAGTTGAAAGTTGTGCTGTTTTTCTGTCCTTCGCTGCCTTCCTCCCTCCATCCCAAGTGCTTGTTATTTTGTATAGCAATAAACTGGAACAGCCTTTTCACATATCTTTAATGGTATTTTTGGAAATTATATTAAACTATTTGGAAACTGAAGGTTGTAGAGGCACAAGAATTTTTTTCATTTTCCAAATGACAGAATATAATTATTCAATATAATTATTGAATGGCACAGCTATTGAAATTGACTGTTTTGCTTTTATGGACTAGTTTATTGGTAAGAAATAAAACATATTTTTTGAAGAATAAAATAAATGTGTGTGGTGGAAACTCATTCTTCTATCTGATCATGAAAGCTTTGAGTGGAAAGATGAAATACTCTCCAAACTACACCTGGATGCTATGGAAACCAAAAGGTGATATGCAAGATTAAGCACAGTTGAGAGGTACTCAGTTTAACATCTGTCATCAGTTGGTTGGTAAAGGCCTTGAGCCATTTATTGTTCTGAAGATGATCTTAAATGAGGAGGCATAGCTAAAGTGGTCAGTTACAGAGTATGGGATCAGTGAATTTAAGAGAAAAGAAAGCTGATAGGAGAAAACAAAAATATAATAATAATAATAGCTAATATTTAGTGTTTACTATGCAGCAGGCAATGTGATAGACACTTAAATATATATTTTCAGGTACTACCCCAGTAACCCTGTGAAGTGTAAACTGTTATTACATATATACGTATGCAAATAAAAAACTCTGCATAGCAAAATAAAACACCAAAAAAATTTTTTTTTGTAGGAGGAAAATGAATCTTAATAAGGTGTACTTTGAAATTAACTTGCGGGAGAGCCAGGATTCCTCCATCTCTTCATCTTGGAGTGAAACCAAAAGCTTGAGTTCAGAAACTGATTTTTAATCAGAATTGAAAAGGAAAGCGAATTCTAGTTTAAACAAGCTGCAAAAGCGTAGATTTGGGAAAACCAGGGATTTAGGGATTTTGCTAGTTCAGTATAATTTTATGATATGATAGGGCTCCTGAAAAGTTATTGTAGTCACTAATTATTAGTTGGAGTATAGTGTCTCATACAAGAAAAGTCATAGCTCTAACATGCTAGTCAAATCATGTTTTACTGTTTTATGGAAGGAGGGATGCCTTATTGGTTTTGAAATGGTGTTTGATATGGAGTGACTTTCAAGTATTTTTATCACTTTTAACTTCCTTCTTCAATTAAAAATGAACACGGAGGGGCCTCCCTGGTGGCGCAGTGGTTGAGAGTCCGCCTGCCGATGCAGGGGATACGGGTTCGTGCCCCTGTCTGGGAGGATCCCATATGCCGCGGAGCGGCTGGGCCCATGGGCCATGGCCGCTGAGCCTGCGCATCCGGAGCCTGTGCTCCGCAACGGGAGAGGCCACAACAGTGAGAGGCCCGCGTACGGAAAAAAAAAAAAAAAAAAAAAAAAAAAAAAAAAAAAAAGAACACGGAAATGAATTTAAATAGCTATTAATATTTTCGAGAAATTTTGGACATTGCTTAGAATTAGAAATTCCTTACATTATTAAGAAACACTCTGCCTATTACAGGTCTAGCAGTGTAAACTAAAATTAGGTTAGGTGCAAGATTGAGAATTTCTGTCCTTACTCTTCATATATGGATGCATTTCATGCTAGTAAAAATTGAAAGCCTGAAGTATAGTGTAAGACCTGTATTGCTTGTAATGTGGTTTATTTAGTTACTTATAAAGCTTTCATTTAAATTTCAGAGTAAGTATACTTTTCCAGTTGACTGTGCAACATTAAAAAAAAAAATTAGGTTAAGTCACGAAGGAAAACGTCAGCAAACTCCAGAAAAGCTAAAACTAGACATGTCCAATCTCTTACTATAACAGAAGTTTAAAATGCGCTACTCCAACCACTTGGAAAAATCAAACAGAAAATGTTCTTAAATCTTAATGTTCTTAAATCATATTGAATCAACCAGGAGATCAAGTATACAATAACTGATTATATAGCAAACTAAATACAGACTCAGGCAAAGACTGATATTGACCTTAGAAAATTGATTTTTGAAAAAGAAATGTACTCGACCTCAGATTTTAGTAAAACAACAAATAAAACCAACAAAATTAGTGCCTGGGAGAAAGGGAGGATATAAATAAAAGCAGAAACAGATGAACTGAAAACCAAACTGTAGAATTAAAAAAATCTAAGAGCTACTTCTTAAGGTTAAAAAACAAAGTAAATATCTGACTGATTTTATCAAGGAAAAGATAGAAAACCAAAGTAAGAAAGAATAAACAGGACATAAAAGCAGAAAAGAGATTTTTAGAATTATAAGAGAGTTCTATTTAGTAACCATAAGCCAAATTATTTGAAATCTCTCTGAAATGAATTAAATGCCCAAACTACTTTAAGAAGAAGAAAATCTGGGTAACCCAGAAAACTATGGAAGAAAAGTTCGAGGAATTTTCTCAAAAAATTGGTTCTGGGGCCAGATTGTTTTGCCAGTGAGTCTTTTCTAGCTTTCAAGGAACATATAATTCCTATGGTGAGAAATAGTTCTGGAGATTATAAAAAGATGGAAATATGCCCAATTAATGTTATGAATATCTTCACAATGGTTACTTCATGGGAGTGAGATTCTTTCAGGGGATTAGTTTTTTAGTTTCTACTGTAAGCACAGATTTTTCTTGAAATTAAGACAATTGAGGGAAAAAAAAAGCAAACCCAGAAATTAAAACCTTAGACAAAGATGTCTTTTATATCCATTAATATATTTACTAGTGTTACTAGTACTCTTCATTCCTTTGTGTAGATCCACATTTTGATCTGATATTCTTTTCTTTCTGCCTAAGGAACATTTATTTAAAAAGGTGCAGGGGCTTCCTTGGTGGCGCAGTGGTTGAGAGTCCGCCTGCCGATGCAGGGGACGTGGGTTCGTGCCCCGGTCCGGGAGGATCCCACATGCGGCGGAGTGGCCAGGCCCGTGAGCCGTGGCCGCTGAGCCTGCGCATCCGGAGCCTGTGCTCCGCAACGGGAGAGGCCACAACAGTGAGAGGCCCGTGTACTGCAAAAAAAAAAAAAAAAAAAGTTGCATGCCTTATAATGGATTTTTCTCAACCTTTGTCTAAAAACATTTCCATAGTCATTTGGAAATATATTTTAACTGGGTATAGAATTATTTATTTATTTATTTATTTATTTATTTATTTATTTATGCTGAGTTGGGTCTTTGTTGCCGCACGTGGGCTTTCTCTAGTTGCAGTGAGCGGGGGCCACTCTTCGTTGTGGTGCGTGGGCATCTCATTGCAGTGGCTTCTCTTGTTGCGGAGCAGGGGCTCCGGCGGTGTGGGCTCAGTAGTTGTGGCTCTCGGGCTCTAGAGCACAGGCTCAGCAGTTGTGGAGCACGGGCTTAGTTGCCCTGTGGCATGTGGGATCTTCCTGGAATAGGGCTTGAACCCGTGTCCCCTGCATTGGCAGGTGGATTCCTATCCACTGCGCCACTAGGGAAGCCCTGGATATAGAATTTTAAGTTGACTTTTTTTCTTCCAGTACTTAGCAGTGTCACTACACTGACTTCTCATTTGCATAGTTTCCAATGAGAAGTCATTGTTTTTCTGTGCATAATGAGTCTTTTTCCTTACCTCTGTCAACTTTCTTTTTTTTTTTTTTTTTTTTTTTTTTTGCGGTACGCGGGCCTCTCACTGTTGTGGCCTCTCCCGTTGCGGAGCACAGGCTCTGGACGCGCAGGCCCAGCGGCCATGGCTCACGGGCCCAGCCACTCTGCGGCATGTGGGATCTTCCCGGACCGGGGCATGAACCTGTGTCCCCTGCGTCGGCAGGCGGACTCTCAACCACTGCGCCACCAGGGAAGCCCTCCTCTGTCAACTTTTAACGTTTTTTCTTAACCAGTGGTTTTCAACAGTTTGATTATGATATTTCTAAGTGTGGTTTTCTTTGTTTATCTTTCCTGTATTCTGTTGAGCCTCTTTGTTCTGTGGGTTTATGGCTTGAAAAACATTTGCCTATTATTTCTCTACATATTTTTTTCTATCACCTTCTTCCCTCTAGCTTTTAGACCCCAATTGCATGTATATTAGATAGTTTGATATATTGCTACAAATTATTGGTGTTCCCCTTCTTTTCCTTTCTTCCTCCCTCCCTCCCTCCCTTCCTTCCTTCCTCCCTTTCTCCCTTTCTGTGTTTTCTTTTTGTGCTTCATTTTGGATATTTTCTATTGTTGTGTTTTCAAATTAATTGTCCAATCTGCTATTAATCCCATCCAGTGTATTTTTCATTTCAGATCTTGTGTTTTTTATTTCTAGAAATTTCATTTGGGCTTAAAAAAAACCTTGCCCTTCTCACCTTAACATCGCCATGTCTTTCTCTGCCTTCTTGAGCATGTTGAGCATATTTATAGTAGCTCTTTTAATATCTTTGTCTGCTAAGTTCCGTCTGTTAGTTCTGTGTCTGTTTTTATTGATCTGTTAGTCTCTTGGTTGTAGGTCATATTTTCCTTCTAGTTATATGCCTTGTAAATTTTCATTGGATGTCATTGTGAATTTTATGTTGCTGAGCGTTGGATTTTGTTGAATTCCTTTAAATAATGTTGGTCTAAATTTGGCATGCAGTTAAACTTCTTGAAATCACTTTGATGTTTTTTTGAGATTCACTTTGTTTTGAGGAAGCTTTGGTAGGGTGGGTCCCGGGCAGCCTTATTTCCTTGAGCTAATTTAGAGTTGCTACTTTTTGAGGACTTTACTTAATGTTTCATGTATTATTAAAACCGTGTAGCTCAGACTGGACTTGAACACATGCGGCCGGGACTTGAACCTGGCCAAAACTCTGTTTGGGACTCCAACCCACGGTCTTTTAATTAGAGTCACTCACCTGGTGTCTGGACTTACTGAGGCTCAGGTTCTTTATGTCTCAGCGCTGAAGGAATTCCGTGAGAGGCGAAGTGATAGCCAAGAAGTAGATTTATTAATATAGGACGCTTGTAAGAGATGCAAGCGGGCAGGCAAGGGAGCTCTGCCCTGAGGATTAAGTGGGCTGCAATTTTATAGTCAAAGGAAAGGGGGAGGGGAAAAGACTGCGTTCTTCGAGTAGACATGGGGCTTGCTTACATCACTAGTTCCTCCTTCGTATCAGTCAGGAGAGTGTCTGACCCTATGAGGTCAAACTAGGATCATCATAGCACTTATTCAAGTCAGTAGAAGGGCGGTGACATTTTTCTTCCACCTAATGGCCTGGGGCATATCTTGTGCTTTTATTTATGGCTTTATAGTTAAGCAAGCCTGCTTCATTCCACGACGTTCCAATAGCTTTCTTGAGCCATCATTAACTTAACAGTGGTCTCCCAAAGTTTCCTAGGTTTCCCTCTCTATCTATATTCCCTTAGTGGGACTTCTACAACTACCTGTATAACTATCCTATTCTATCCCTATCATTATGAGGTCTTTTCACTCTACTTGGTGGGAATACAAATTATCTCTACCCTTGTATGAGTTTTGGGACTTTTTTGACCTATTTGCTTTTCGTTGGTCCTTTCCCCAACGTTAGGTAGTTTCCTCTCTCAGATGACCTGTCAAAGACCTGAGGGGAGGCCTCTACAGATTTCCAGAGCTCTGTGTCTGCAGGTCCCTTCTCTCTGGTACACTTTAACCAGATTCTGGCTGCTTTGGCTTCCCTGAACATTGTCAGTCTCTCTCCTCAACTCTCTGAGACTGCCAGGCTCTGTTGAAGTCCTCCCTCTCTACCCTGCATCCTGGAAACTGCTTCAAGGGTGTAAAGTGAGGCAGTTGTAGGTCTCACCTAATTTTTTCCCCCTTTTCTCAGGGATCCCACTCCTGCTTTGACTGTTGTCCAATATCTGAAAGCTGTTGTTTATTTTACCCAGTTTTGGTTGTATAACCAGAAGCATTAATCAGATGCCTGTTACTCCATCATGGCTGTTTGTAGAAGTACTCGATTATCTTTTCCTTCTTTTCTGTGGGTTAAGATGTGGACCTACATAAAAGAAGCCAAGAAATCATTTGGCTTGTTCTCAGTGTTTCAGGTGTTAGGCTTAACTGTAACTGAGGCAGAGGAGTCCCTAGTTGCCTGTGGTCCAAACCCTTTGATAATAATAAACAGGCAGTTTTGCCTGGTACATCCCTTCTCACTTTCATTCTCTGGAACCTACTGCAGTGGTAGGGTGGTTGATCAAGAATTATGGTATTCTGAATCTTGGTTAGGTACTACACAGTTTTAATACATTCTTAATACTCTTACTTTCAACTGAATTAAGACCTATTTTTACTTACTTTTTCTCAGCTATTTCAATTTGCTATTACCTTTAATTTTATCAGGGTTTTTTTGGCTGTGTTATTTGCTAGTTAGTTATCTATCTGGTTGTCATTCTTCACTGGGTTGTATTTACTTCATCATGTGTTTTTCTGCATCACGGTAACCTTTAGGATCTTGGAAGGGTTTGATCTTTATTCATTATTATCTTTAGTTTTGTTCCTGCTTCTCTGTTCTTGCTTTCCTTTACCCAGAAATGAATGAGCAAATAAGTAACTGAATAGACATAGACAAATATATTCACACATATATACACACAGTGCATTTTCTCAATTCTGAGACTATTAATTGTGATATATACTATTGATTGAATATACTTTAAAGAAAGAAGAAACATTAAATTTATTTTTAAAATCCTTCTTAGAAATTAACTGACAGAAGCATACATTTATCCATACAGTTTCTATACCATCTTCTTTGGAATCGTAGTACAAGAGTGAGTCTAATCCTTTTTCATACTGACGTGCTGATTTTCCTCACCTGTTGCTGCTTTTCTATACATTATGATTGTCAGTGTGGTTTTGAGTCATGTGGGAAATGTTTGGAATTTAACTGCTTTTCTTTGTTGGCTAAATTCATGGTTTCAGTTTTTCTATAAACTGTGAATTAAATAACTTCTTTTTTGAGTCAGCTGGAAACTTTTGACAGATATCCAGCCCTTGGGTAATAGTACTTTGTAAAATGTAAATTGGTCACACCAGTGTCTCCCAGCTCTGCTAATTCTGTGATCTATTTTGAGGGACTGGGTAATTTCTACTGCCTTTAATTGCTCTTGCTTGTCTCGCAACAGACAATTTTTGCATCACAATAGCTTTTTATTTCAGTGCTTTCTGAAAACATTTTCAAGTGACAGTTAGGCTTTCAGATTTAACCTAAAATTCAAAGGCTTGTGAGTTTATCTATGCAGTAAATTCAGCTGTGGTGATATTTGGATAAACAGATACCTTCTATGGGCAGGTATTTCCCATAGGTTTACACATGGGCAAGCAGTTACATACATCACAGCTTACTCTTTTGCTTAACTACCGGTACATTTTTTGGACATTAATTCTGATACTTCTCCTAGTTTCAGAAACCTAAAAATATTATTTTAAGAAAAGCATTTTTAGAATTGAGAAAATATGATTTAGGAATTTAGTATACAATAGCAAGCATAAAGTCTATCAAGGGGTAGAATTATTTCATTAATTTTGAGGTGATCAGGTAGCAGTTAGAAAAATTAGTGTTGAACCTGTCTGTATGCAAATGTATGGTTAACTTTTTAAAAACTGGAAAACTAGTGAAACTATGCAAATAGTAACCCAAAGTAAGAAGACTCACAAATTGACTAAAAAATTAAGTACATCTATATGAAAAAACCAGCACAAAATTAAAAAGAAAAATAACAAAATGGAAAATATTTACAAATTTGACCTTAAATCCTATCTAAAATAACTATGAATATTTTTAAAATATTTACGACACTAAGATTCCAGTAAGTACATTGATAAAGTCGTGTCCATTAGGTCAAAATAGAGTTTACATAGAGTAAACAAACATAAGGAAAAGAGTTCAACCTCCTGGGTAATTAACTGAAACAATAGTGAATAACCTTTTTGTACTTATTGAATAACTGTAATAAATTAGGGAATGAAGTACTCATGCATTGTTTTGGAATTGGTACAGCTGGCCTCCATAAGTACCTTTTTGTATTTATTGAATAACTGTAATAAAGTAGGGAATGAAATACTCATGCATTGTTTTGGAATTGGTACAGCTGGCCTCCATGGTTTTCTGATGAGAAATTCCCCTGTAGGTAATGCATTGTTTTTCTCTGGCTGCTTACAGGATTTTTTTCTTTGTGTTTAGTTTGAGAAGCTTTATTATAATGTGTGTATGTCTGGATTTCTTTGGGTTTAACCTGTTTGCAGTTTGCTCAGCTTCTTGAATTTGTTAGTTTATGATTTTCACCAAATTTGAAAAACTGTCATCCATTATTTCTTCAAATACGTTTTCAGCCCACATTTTTTCTCCTCTTCTTCTGGGATTTTGATGATGTGAATGTTAGATCTTATGTAATTGTTCCACAGGTCCCTGAGGCTCCATTATTTTTTTCAATCTATTTCTTTTTCTCTTTTTCAGACTGGATGATTTCTATTGATCGATCTTTAAGTTCACTTTCGTTTTTTTTTTTGTTTTTTTTTTTTTTTTGCGGTACGCGGGCCTCTCACTGCCGTGGCCTCTCCCGTTGCGGAGCACAGGCTCCGGACGCGCAGGCTCAGCGGCCATGGCTCACGGGCCCAGCCGCTCCGTGGCATGTGGGATCCTCCTGGACCGGGGCACGAACCCGTGTCCCCCGCATCGGCAGGCGGACTCTCAACCACTGCGCCACCAGGGAAGCCCAAGTTCACTTTCTTTAACATCGATTCTTTCTTCTGTTTTCGACATTCTGCTGTTCAGACCATCCGTTGAATTTAATTTTGGCTATTGTATTTTTCAGTTCTAAAATTTCCATTGATTCTTCTCTGTGTCTTCTGTTCCTTTGCTGTGACTTTCTGTTTTCCCATTTGTTTCAGTAGTGTTTATAATTGCATTTTGGTTCGTTTTACTGATAGCTGCTTTAAAATCCTCATTAGATAATTCAGACATGTTTGTCATCTCAGTACTGGTGTCTGTTAATTGTCTTTTCTCATTTAAGTTGAGATCTTTTTGTATATTGCTTTATTTTTTCATGAATATAGTTATAAAAACAAGTTACAAGAATAAGAACAAAGAGGAAATAGAACCAATCTAGCTGTATAAACTCAATTTCTTTCTCTATAAAGTAGAAATAATATCTACTTCACAGACTTTTTATAAAGACTACATGAGAACACATACATAAAATATCCATCTCAGTCCCTGGCATATAACAATGCTCAGAAAATATTAGTTAACTTTGCTTTTCTTTTTTCTGATTATAGTATTTTGAAATCATTACTGTCAACTACTTGGCATTTTAAGAGAAGAGGTTCTTTAAAAGAAGTCTTAACCTTCCTTTCCTAACTAGTTCTCTAAATTGTAATTACTTAATACAAAGATCAGCGTCTTCCTCATTACTGTCTTAGCTTTTTTGTTGGGGGATGGACCTTTTTGTTGTTAAACCTAGATTAGTTTTCTCCGTGTCCTAGGTCCTAGGTAATTCATCCACTTTCTTCTGTTCCTTAGAGACTGTTTTCTATCTACAACACTTTTCCAGGGCAGAAGTGGAGTGATGTATTGCCAGCTCCCCCTTACTTGCCAGCATGATAAGTACACTTTACCTTTTTTGCTTTTAGGATTTTACAGCAAAGCTTTACAGGAAAGGTAGAAGGAGTAAGAGGTAGAGAAGGGGCGCTGCTGGTCATGACAGAAATAAACACAGAGGTGTAACAAAGCTTAGGAAATCCTAATAACTTCTTAAAGTCATTGGTAGTCTCTGACTCTTGCTGAGTTGGTAACTGGATGCCCTATTT
This sequence comes from Mesoplodon mirus, assembly GCF_964341445.2. Classification (NCBI taxonomy): domain Eukaryota; kingdom Metazoa; phylum Chordata; class Mammalia; order Artiodactyla; family Ziphiidae; genus Mesoplodon; species Mesoplodon mirus. Next base: position 43,732,392 of record NC_138990.1, read on the forward strand.
CAGAGGTCCCCAACCTCCGGGCTGCGGACTGGTACCAGTCCACAGCCTGTTAGAAATGAGGCTGCACAGCAGAAGGTGAGTGGCGGGGCGGGTGAGCGAGGGAAGCTTCATCTGCCGCTCCCCGTCACTCGCATTACCGCCTGAACCATCCCCCCCACCGTCCGTGGAAAAAATGTCTTCCACAAAACCAGTCCCTGGTGCCAAAAAGGTTGGGGACCGCTGCCCTATAGGACCGATGCATCTTGATTTTTTTCTGCTTTCTCCTGAAACCTCTTTGACTTTCATGATGCAGAGTTTTTCCTGAGAAAGTGACATTTAAGCTAAAATTCTGAAAGATGAGTTAGGAGTTACTAGGTGAGAGCGGAAGAATGTGCAGGAAGACAGAATCAGCATATCTGAAGTTCTTGAAGTAACGAAGGAGCATATTGGAGGTACTAAAAGAATGTCAGTACAGAAATAAAAATGGTGTGGTATCAGCAAAGGGATAGACGCATGGATCATTGGAACAGAGTAGACAGTCCAGAAATAGGATCCACAGAAATATGGTCAGTTGATGTTTTTTTTTTAAAAGGGTAGAGTTAATATTTTATTGTCACTTATCAGATGGCAGTTAGGTATATAGTGTTTATACTTGACCTTTCCTTTTTGTAAATAAAAAAATTACATGTTTTAAACAGCCAATGGCTGTTTACTGGTCATGTCTTCAGAAAACATGATGAGATTAATTCATTAATGGTGGCTTCAAGGTTTTCCTTATTGGTGCCAGAAAATTCACCCACTTTCTGTTCCTTTTTAAAAAACTGGAAGGTTGCCATGCATTTGACTTCACACTCTGAAGCAACATCCTGACAGTCATCCACATCTACTTTGAGGAACACCACGTTGGAATACTTTTCAGAGAGAGAATGAAAGAAAGGTTTGATCATTTCGCAAGTCCCACACCATGTGGCTGAGAAGTCGACTACTAGGAGTTTCTCTCCTGCATTGTTCAAGGCCTCCTGAAAAGCATACTTTCTCTCAATCTGCTTCACCATTTTGGTTGCTGGGGTCTGATGAGCGACCTCATGGTGGAAGCAATGAAAACGGATCCAAGGGGCTGGACAGAGCTTTGGCCAGTTGATTTTTGACAAAGTTGCAAAAGCAATTCAGGAGAGAAACAGTGACCTTTTTAGTAAATGGTGTTGGCTTTGCATTCATATGCAAAAAAAGAATCTTGATTTATACTTCACACCTTTATATAACAATTAATTCAAAATGCATCATAGATCTAAATGTAAACTGTGAAACTGTAAAGTTCTTGGAAGAAGGCATAAGGGAGAATATTTGTGACTTGAGGTTAGGCAAAGAATACTTAAATATGACACCAAAAGCGTGATCCATTAAAGGAAAAAAAATTGATAAATTGGACTTCATAGAAATTAAAAGCTTTTTGCTCTGTGAAAGACACTGTTAAGAGAATAAAAATACAAGCTACAAAGTGGGAGTTAATATTTGACTATCATATATCCAATAAAGGACTTATGTCAAGAATATATAAAGAACTCTCAAAACTCAAGAGTAAAGAAACAAACAACTAAGTTTAAAAATGGGCAAAAGACATAGACATTCCATCAAAGAGGATATAAGGTTGATAAATAAATACATGAAAAGATGTTCAAAATCATTATTTCTTTAAAAAATCATTTTCTTTTAAAATCAAAGTCATTTCTTTTAAAAAAAGAAAATTTGGAATTTGCAGAAAAGTTGCAAAGGTAGTACAGGGTGAAATTTGTTAGTCTTCTTTTTTTTTTTTGCAGTACACGGGCCTGTCACTGTTGTGGCCTCTCCCGTTGCGAAGCACAAGCTCCGGACGCGCAGGCTCAGCGGCCATGGCTCACGGGCCCAGCCGCTCCGCGGCATATGGGATCTTCCCAGACTGGGGCACGAACCTGTGTTCCCTGCATTGGCAGGCAGACTCTCAACCACTGCGCCACTAGGGAAACCTCAGTCTTTCCTTCTTTTTGATAGCTCTGACGCTTTTGAATAGTACTGGTCTGGTATTTTGTAGAATGTTCCTCAGTTGGGTTTGTCTGATGTTTTTCCGATGATTACACTTTGGGAAGAACTACAAGAGGTGAAGGACCCCTTTCTTTACATTATATCGCGGAGTACAGTATCAACATTATTATCACTGGTAGTGTGGTGGTGTTAACCTTAGTGATTTTTTTTTTTTACACTTTGGAAAACAGTTTGGTACTTTTTTATGGAGTTAAACATACAGTACCATATAACCCAGCAACCACCCTCTGGGTACTTACTCTAGAGGACAAAAACTTAATTTCACATAAAAATCTCTACACAAATGTTCATAGCAGTTCTATTCATAATCACCCCGAACTAGAAACAATCTGATATTTTTCTGATGGGTAAATAGATAAATGATGGTACATCCATACAGTGGGTTACTTATTCAGCAACAAAAAGGAATAAATTATTACTATTATTTTTTAATAAATTTATTTATTTTATTTATTTTTGGCTGCGTTGGGTCTTAGTCGCTGCACGCAGGTTTTCTCTAGTTGCGGTGAGGGGGGGCTCCTCTTCGTTGCAGTGCGTGGGTTTCTCATTGTGGTGGCTTCTGTTGTTGCGGAGCACGGGCTCTAGGCGTGCAGGCTTCAGTAGTCATGGCATGCAGGCTCAGTAGTTGTGCCGCACAGGCTTAGTTGCTCCACGGCATGTGGGATCTTCTGGATCAGGGCTCGAACCCACGTCCCCTGCAGTGGCAGGCAGGTTCTTAACCACTGTGCCACCAGGGAAGCCCAGGAATAAATTGTTGATTCATGTGACAACTGGATGAAGTTTCTGTTGGGGTAATGGAACTTTCTGTATTGTGGTTGTGGTGGTGGTTGCATGACTCTATATGTATTGCTAAAACTCATAGAACTGTACATGCAAAAAAGTTTCTTTTATTGTGTGATAGTTTACTAAATGTAATTTTTAAAATGTGAAGCTAAAGTAAAAAGAAAAAGGAGTGCATACCTGGAGCACAGAGAACAATAGCAAAAATAGCAAAAAATGGTACGACTGAAGAATGGAGAGTAACCACATCATTTAGTCCCTGTAGGACTTAATGGATTTTAAGCAGGGGAATGACCTGATCAAGACATTTTAAAAGAGGTTTATGAAATCTCTTTGATCTTCAGTGTGGAGAATGCATTGATGGGAGATAGATTGAAGATCTAAGAGGAAGAATAGAAAATAAGACATTTCTTGCATCTTTCCCACAAATTTTGGTAAAACCCAATTCCTGAAGTCTATTTTTGGTATTAGGATCTTGTGATGATAAGAGTAATTATAATTACAAGCACTCCTTTTGACTTTTTTAATACAACCTATATTTTTATACATTATACTCTGCTTTTCATATGAATAAATGAGACTCAGTTACCAACTAACATGATTTTGCCTAGTTATGTCTATCCAATGTTTTGGTTTCAAAAGTGTTACCATCTTAAAAAAATTACTTATGCAGTTCTTGGTATATTATTGTATTTGCTCTTATTTTGTAAAAATGAGTAGAAGATTAAAGAAATTCAGCTGAGAATGATAATTATAAGTATGCTTATAACTTGAATATTAGTTAAGACCAAGACAAAAATGACAAATCTTTGGTTTCAGTCAGTGCTTATTGGATTAAAGAATATTAATCTAATATTGTGTGTGAAGTAAGAGAACAGATTTTTAAGAAAATGTGGAAATGTAATTATACTGTTGACAACAGGTCAGGTGAAATTAGGGACATACGTGTTTTGAAAAACGTAATAGTATCCCCCTTTTACCTTTTCACACATTTTAGTTTTCATACAAATTTTCGGGAGTAGAGTATATATAAATATAATGAATTTCCTGCAATGCTGGTGTTGGATAAGAAAATCTATTATGTCAAACTCATGAAATTGCCATTTTTTGAAGGCAAAAATGTTAGAATGTTGGCAGTTTTGTGTGGTTGAACCTAATATTTTTTCCCAGATTGATTACATTCTTGTCTATAAGTTCTTGATTTAGAGAAGGGTATGTTTTATAGTTAATTTTGTAGGAGATATATCTTGGTTCTGGTTCTGTACAAAAGTCAAAAAAGATTAATTGATTCGCAAAGAGACAGCAAAAATGTGAATTAATGTTCTTTTTTTAAACATAAGTTTTACCCACAGAAGTAATGCTCCTTTTTGAAATGCTAACAAGATTGGTGAAACTAAAGTCCATCTTGAGCATTTCTACAGTCCTGGTTCTTTCCTGTTCTCTCCGTGGTTAATATTTGGTGTCTATCTTTTCAGATATTTTCAGTCCATTTATATTTATGTACTTACATACATAAATCCACACATATACACTGATTTATATATGTAAGTATACATATATACACACATATTTGTAGGAAATATATAGTATTGTATGGATTATTTTTTGTAAGTGGTATATTTATATATTTTGGCAGTATGAGTTTTTCACTCTCCAGCATGTTTAGATCTGTGTTTTGTTGTTGTTATTTTCAGTTTCTGCATTGTGTTTTGTACGATAGCTGTACGAGTTTTATTTGGGCCCTCAGGGTTTTTACTGCAGATTGTTTATAATTTTTTAAAACTACAAACAGTGGAGTCAGGAGTGTCCTGTATGTACTTTCTTATACACCTGCATGATAGTTCCTTTAAGATAAAAAGAAGTGGAATTGCTGAACCATATGGTATATGCACTTTAAATGTTTTATAGGGAAATTTTCAAGTAGACAAAATAGAAGAGTGAACTTCTACTCGCCTTCAACAGTTATCATCCCGTGATCAATCTTGTTTTATCTGTGCTCTCACTTACTTTATCCCTTCTCACATTTTTGAAACAAATTGAGATATTGTGTCATTTGATCTGCAGATATTTCATGTGTTTCTGGAAAATATAAGGTCTTTTTTTTTTTTTAGAGAAAAACACAATCGTAGTACTATTATCACACTTGAAAATTAACAATTTTTTAAAAATTTTTATTTATTTAATTATTTACTTATTGGCTGTGTTGGGTCTTCTTTGCTGCGCGTGGGCTTTCTCTAGTTGTAGAGAGTGGGGGCTACTCTTCAATGCAGTGTGCAGGCGTCTCATTTGTGGTGGCTTCGCTTGTTGTGGAGCATGGGCTCTAGAGCGCAGGCTCAGTAGTTGTGGTGCACAGGCTTAGTTGCTCAGAGGCATGTGGGATCTTTCCAGACCAGGGCTTGAACCTGTGTCCCCTGCATTGGCAGGCAGATTCTTAACCACTGTGCCACCAGGGAAGCCCAACAATAATTCTTTAGTATCATTAAATATTCAGTCAGTGTTCAAATTTTAAACTGTTTTAATGTCAGAAACATTTTCTTCCATATTTTTTTACTTGTTTGAATTAGGATCCAGATGAGGTTTACAGTTTGATTGGTTGATATACCTTAAAAAAAAAGTCTTTCAAACTATTTTTCTTCTTTTTATCCCTCCCTCTCTTTCTCCCATCCCTCCTCTCTCTTTCTTTCACTCCATCTCCGATTCCCCTTTCTTTCTCTGTCTCCAGCTTCCTTTCTTCCTCCCTCCCTCCCTCCTCCCATCCTTCCCTCCCTGTCTCTCTTTTTTAAATTTTGCAGTATATTGATTGAAGAGACTGGGTGGTTTGCCCTACAGATTTTTTCCATTTTTTCCATTTTTTCTAGCTCTTGCTTATTGCATCCCATGGCATTGTTTAACTTGTTTATTGTTCTCTGCATTTTCTGTAAATTTTTAGTTAGGTATGGAGGCTTGATGTGATTCAGGTTTGATTTCTTTTTGTTAAGACTGTTTTATAGAAAGTGTTGTCATTTTCTATAAGGAGGCACATATATATAATGATGATACATGCAATTTTTTTAAAGATTTTATTTTGATGTGGACCATTTTTAAAGTCTTTATTGAATTTGTTACAATATTGCTTCTGTTTTATGTTTTGATTTTTTGGCCACGAGGCATGTAGGATCTTAGCCCCCCAGACCAGGGATCAAACCTGCACCCCTTACAGGCTTCCCTGGTGGCGCACTGGTTAAGAGTCCGCCTGCTGATGCAGGGGACACGGGTTCGTGCCCTGGTCCGGGAGGAACCCACATGCCGCGGAGCGGCTGGGCCCGTGAGCCATGGCTGCTGAGCCTGCGCGTCTGGAGCCTATGCTCCGCAGCGGGAGAAGCCACAACAGTGAGAAGTCCACGTATCGCAAACAAACAAACAAACAAAAAAAAACCCTGCACCCCTTACACTGTAAGGCAAGGTCCCAACCACTGGACCGCCAGGCAAGTTCTGATACATGCAGGGTTTTTTTTGTTTTTTGCAGTTTTGATTTGGAAGATATTGCCAGATTGTCTTCCAGAACTGTTGTTTCAGTCTATACCTTTATCATTAAGTTTTTTAGGGTATCATTTCATACACTTGTGAACTGTTACCATCTAGCTTTCAAATTTTTTGGAAAATGTCTTCTTAGTCTTTAATATTTAATTCACTAATTACTAGTAAGGTGTGTTTTTTTTCCTATTTTTTTATTTTTTAAGGTTATTTGTATTTTTCTAACGGGAATTGCCTATTCACAGTATGCTTTGTTTCTTTTCATGTTGGTTGTTGAACATTTTTCTTATTGATTTGTAGAATTTCTTTAGGTCTTTTGATTACTCATCCTTTTTTTTTTTTTTTCCTGTTTTTATGATGCCAAATATTTTCTCTTAGGTTTTTACTAGTCTTTCATTTTGACTATATTGTCCTTTGGTATACAGAAATTATACCAGTCAGATCAGTCAGTCTTTTCCTTTATGACTTACGTGTACTTTTTAGTTTATGTGAGAAAGGTTTCTTTGCCTAGAGGCATAAAAATATTCACTTACTTTTTTTTTTTTTTTTTTTTTTCTTTTTGCGGTATGCGGGCCTCTCACTGTTGTGGCCTCTCCCGTTGCGGAGCACAGGCTCCGGACGCGCAGGCCCATCGGCCATGGCTCACGGGCCCAGCCGCTCCGCGGCATATGGGATCCTCCCAGACCGGGGCACGAACCCGTATCCCCTGCATCGGCAGGCGGACTCTCAACCACTGCGCCACCAGGGAGGCCCACATTTTTTTAATTATAAAGAACACGTAACATAAAAATTGCCATCTTAACCATTTTTAAGTGTACAATTGAGTAGTATTAAGTACATTCACCTTGTGCAACTGATCTCCAGAACTTTTTCATCTTGCAAAACTGCAACTTTATACCCATTAAACAACAATAACTTGAGATTAAGTTTTCATGTTTAGGTATTTTATCCTCTGACTTTTTTTTTTTTTTCTTTTTCTTTCTTTTTTTTTTACTTTTGATATCTGGTAGGATAAATAAAACTGGTTTGTTGTTTTTCATAATTCTCTTTGTTATTTAAATATATATGTATATGCATATGTATGTCTTTTCTCTACGTTATTAATATACTTCGTAAGAGGCATGAAAAATTCTGCTAGGATATTATCTGGATTTATATATTAATTTGGGAAAAATTAATATTTTTATTAGGTATATTGACTGTTTCTCCATTCAAACTCAAAAGTTTTGTTCTTTTGGAAACTTAGTTTTCTACTAGAAGACCTTACTCATATTCCACCGTAATTATTCCTAGGTAATTTTTATTTTTGTTTCTTCTGGGATGGAGTGATTCTGATTTTTTTTTAAAAATTGTAGTCTGTCTGTTCCCAGTTCTGATTTCCCTTTTCCCGCCTTTATTTTATTTTACATTTTCACAGCATTTGTCACCTTCTAGCAGATTTGATAATTTACCTATTTATTATGTTTGTTGTTATTACCTATCTTCCTTACCCTCTCCCAAAATCTAGATTGTAATTTCTACTAGGACAGGGACTTTATGAGTTTTATATTCCCTTTGAGTTTTATAAGGATAGGTATTCACATTATATGTAAATAATGACTTTTGGGGAGTCTTTTCCTTTCTAGCATTAATATATTTTTTTCCTTAATTTATTGCATTGGTTTAGCCTTCCAGTACTGTGTTGAATAGTACATGTGATTTCACACATTATTAACTTGTTCTTAACATACATGAGAATGCATCTCTTACTTTATTCATAGGTATAATGTTTACCATTGGTTTCTGATAGGTTTTAACAAAGTAGGGAAGTTCATTTTTTGTTCTTACCTTACCAAGAGTTTTTATTTTTGGATTTTGAATTTTATCAATGGGAAAAGGCACATAAATAATCTCTCGGGGAGTTTTCACTTTGTAGATGATACCACGAAGAGGCAGGAGAGTTGAACATACAGTGGTTGCTAAGAAACAGAAACTGAGGAGACCTTTTGGCCATCTTACAGGGGTGGAGAGACTGTTGGAGTTCAGGGTTACCAAGGCATCTAGAGCTTGAATGACCAAGATGGTGAAGAGAATATAAGCATAGAGAAGTGAGCCAAAAGTCTGAACCATGTTTCCACCAGAATTTGTTGCAGATTAGTAAACTGCACAAGCCAATAGGCAGAAAAGTTGAGCTGAAGGTGGCTACTAAGAGGTTGAGAAGCTAAGCAGAATTTTCAGCAGTCTCATGGTACTAAAGAGAGGAGCTCTGGTACATATCTGAGGCTTTCAGTTGAGATCTCTAAATAACTATGTCCTAACAGTAAGGGTGAACCAGAGAAGGAGACCAGGTCTTTTTTTTTTTAATTGAACTATAGTTGATGTATAATGTTACATCACAGGTGTGCAATATAGTGCTTCATAATTTTTAAAGGTTATACTCCATTTATAGTTATTATAAAATATTGGCTATATTCCCTGTGTTGTACAATATATCATTGTAGCTTATTTTATACATAATAGTTGTGCCTCTTAATTCCATACCCCTGTGTTGCCCCTCCCCTTTCCCTCTCCCCACTGGTAACCACTAATTTGTTCTCTATATCTGTGAGTCTGCTTCTTTTTTGTTATATTCGCTAGTTTGTTGTATTTTTTAGATTCCACATATAAGTGTTATCATACAGTATTTGTCTTCCTGTGTCTGACTCATTTCACTTAGCATAATACCCTCTAAGTTCATCCATGTTTCTGCAAATGGCAAAATTTCATTCTTTTTTATGGCCGAGTAGTATTGCATTGTGTGTGTGTGTGTGTGTGTGTGTGTGTGTACACACATATACCACATCTTCTTTATTCATTTATCTCTTGATAGACACTGAGGTTGCCTCCATATCTTGGTTATTGTAAATGATGCTGCTATGAACATTGGGGTGTGTGTTGATAAGTCTTAATATGATTGAAAATTGTCTTCAAATTAGCTTAATCTCTGATTGGATTAGCTCCTGTTGCCTACCAGAAACTAAAGAAAATCTTCTATTGAAAAAGATAATATCAGTCACAGCCTCTACAGTTTTTGTTATGCAATATCTGACATTCAATCTCCAGATTCCAGGCATGCCAAGAGTCATGAACAAGAGAAAAACAGATATAGAAACACATGATCAGATGTGGACTTCAGTGCCACTTCCTTCACCCCTCTTTTGTTTCAGACAAGAAATCTATCATTTGATTTGTTTTTCCCCTATAGGTAAAGCATCATTTCTCTCTCGCCGTTTTCATTACATTTTCTTTGTCTTCAGTTTTCAGAAGTTTAACTGTGAACTGTCTTGGTATGGATTGCTTTGGGCTTATGCTATGTAGGATTCACTTAGCTTCTGGAATCTAAGTTTGTGTGTTTTGCCAAGCTTGAGAAGTTACAAGTTTTTGTTTCTTAGAGGACTTTTTCAGTCTTACCCTCTTTCTACTCTCTTTTTGGGACTCAGATGACATGGAAGATAAATTTTTTTTAAAGATTTTTTAAAAATTATTTTTTAAAAAATTAATTAGTTAATTAATTTTTGGCTGCGTTGGGTCTTCATTGCTGCATGCGGGCTTTTTGTAGTTGTGGTGAGCAAGGGCTGTTCTTTGTTGCGGTGCACAGGCTCCTCATTGCGGTGGCTTCTCTTGTTGCGGAGCACGGGTTTTAGGTGCGTGGGCTTCAGTAGTTGTGGCTTGCAGGCTCTAGAGCGCAGGCTCAGTAGTTGTGGTGCATGGGCTTAGTTGCTCCACAGCATATGGGATCTTCCCAGACCAGGGCTTGAACCTGCGACCCCTGCCTTGGGAGGCAGATTCTTAACCACTGCACCAGGGAAGTCCCGGAAGATGTCTTTTGTTGTAGTCCCACAGGACCCCAAGGCTCTGTTTATTTGTTTTCAGTTTTTTCTCTCTGTTGTTCAGATTGGGTAGTTTCTATTGCTCCGTCTTCCAGTTCAGTGATTCTTCCCTCTGTCCTCTCCATTCTACTGTAGTTCTCATCTGTTGAGTCTTTTGTTTCAGTTTTTATATTTTTTCAGTTCTGAAATCTTTTTTTTTTTGGTGTATTTTTTCTTTGTTGAGACTCCCTATTTTTTTGTTTATTTGTTTCAAGCATATGCATAACTGCTCTTTGAGACATTTTTATAATGGCCACTTCAAACATGATGTCAGAAGGGGTACCATCAGGGTTCTAAGCCAGGATCCTCTCAATAACTTTATGAATCCGGGCAACCTCTGGGGTTTTTACCTGTAATTTAATCTCTACGTACCTCACTTTTCACATGTGTAAAATGGGATTAATAACAGTAATTAGTGACAGTAACTGCTTCACAGAATTATGATAAGGGTAGAGTTAATATGTATAATATGTTTATAGCATTAGCTAAGCACATAATATATGTTCAGTAAATATTACTTAATACTAAACAAAGTCCTCATCAGATAGTCTTACCATATCCCTCATCTTGGTATTGGCTTCTGTGGCTTGTCTTTTTTCATTCAGTTTGACATATTTCTTGTTATGATGAGTGTTATGAGAGTTCTTGTTATGATGAGTGATTTTTATTTGATACCTGGACATTTTGGACATTATGTTCTGAGACTCAGGATCTTATTTACACATCCTGACGTAGCTGGCTTCTTCTGGCACTGCTCCAACATGGGAAAGAGGGGACTGCTCTGGCACATTACTGCCCAGAGGGGATAGACGTCCGCGTTCCTCACTCTGCCTCTGTTGACTCTCAAGTTGGTGGGAGATTCCTCATTACTGCTTGTCAGGGATGGGAATTCTGGCCTCCACTGACTTTTACTTGGCTGGGAAGGCAGGTGTGCCTCAGTACACACCTGTACTGAGGGGCAGGGGAGGGCCTTTTTACTGTTGGGCAGTGGTGAAAGGCCCGACTCCACTAGGCCTCTTCTGACACCAGCCTACACCAGGAGGGGGGAAGTACACCTTCTTCCTGCCAGGTGGACATCTAAGCTTTCCATGCGGTCTTCACTGACACCAAGGGGAAGGAGGTCCCATTGTCACCTGGTGGGGACCAACTCCCGAACGGCCTTCTCTGCCACCACTGTGGGGGCGTCTGGGTGCCTTGTTACAGTTCGGCAGCGGTGGAAGTCGAGGCTCTCCACCCGACCGTCGCCTGTGGTGCTGGCGCCACAGTTCCGTTTTGTTTTGGTTCATAGTGTTTGTCTGGGTATAGCAGCTTTTTGTCTGGATTGCTTCTTTCCTGATCTTTTGGCTGGGAGAACAGGATTTTGTTTCGTTTGTTTGGTTTTTCGGAGGATCTGGGCCTATTGGTATTTCTAGGTTGCCAGCTTCTTCAACTCCAAGTCTAGAATATATAGGGCACAGAAGAAAACCCATAGAACTCACCACCATGTTGTTTTCCTTAGATCTGATGATTTCTGCCTGATCTGCTTTCTTTGCTCCACCTTTAGGGTCTTCTTTTTTTTTTTTTTTTTTTTTGTGGTACGCAGGCCTCTCTCTGTTGTGGCCTCTCCCGTTGCGGAGCACAGGCTCCGGACGCGCAGGCTCAGCGGCCATGGCTCACGGGCCCAGCCGCTCCGCGGCATGTGGGGTCTTCCCGGACCGGGGCACGAACCCCTGTCCCCGGCATCGGCAGGCGGACTCTCAACCACTGCGCCACCAGGGAAGCCCTGGAGTCTTCTTATGTTTGTTATATGTGTTGTCCAGGACTTTTAGTTTTACTTAATGAGAAGAATAGGGGAAAATATATCTATTCCACCTTCCCAGAAGTGGAAGTCCTCAAGTACTTTAAATTCTTAATTATTTAGTTTTCATTATAATTAATATTACCTTTTAGTCTGCTTGCCATATGCTTGACTGGGTAGAATTTTATCAGTGTGCCTCACTTATAGGACTTAAAATTTTTTTTTTAAATGAAAGTATGGCTCACCATCTAGAAGTAGAAGTTTTAGAATTAGTCTTTCAGTCTTAATTATTTTAGAGAAAGAGCAATAATTTTCTATATCCCATTTTATTAAAAATATATACATAAAACCTCTAGTTTTTGTTTGCTTCAAGAGAATGTCCCAAGGTAGCTTATGTATTAATTATGAGTATCTTAATGAATTAAGCATACTACTTTAAATATAGTAAATTTATTTACTGCCACCACCCTCACCCCCACCCTTACTCTCATTTTCTAGAGCGGATTGCATTAATTTCATGTGATTGATCCAAATAGCTATGACTGACTGTAATACTGTTTTCCTGGTTTCAGGTTCTCTTTACAGCTACGTCAGAGGTTGAATTAATATGCTAAGAAATCACTAAGTACTGTTCTGAGGGGTTTTGAAATAAATGGGGTAAGTTTAATATCCTCTTAAATACTACTTGGATTTTTATAGTGAGTTCCTGATTTCGGCCTATATGTGCCAGACATGAAGCTGGACACATCAAGTGGGAAGAATATCTTCACTTTGATTTTGCTCTTTGCTTGTAGTGCTTCTCAGTTTTCTTTTGGATCAGGAGCCCCTTGGAGGGTTGACTTAAAGCTGTAGTCACTTTTCACAAACATTCACAGATGTTCAGAGGGTTCGAGGACCTTCTGAAGTCCCCCAGAGTTCACAGGCCTTGGATCAACCATCTCCTCTATAGTTTTTGAGACTTTTTTACGTGCTTTGTTGCTCTTTTAAATATCACAACGACCCTGAGAATTAGTGGCTTGTATTCATATTTAACAATGAAGAAACTGCTGCTCAAAGTGGTGTGTGATTTATCTGGTCATGTAGCTGTCAAACATGAGTCTAGAATTGAAGACTTTCCTAAATTGTGACAATTTCTCAGGGGGGCATCAACATTTTCTAAGGTTCTTGATACTTAGTGTCAAATTGCTTCCTAATAAGGTACTGTCACCTTTTCCTCATTCTCAGCAAATGAGCATGCCTTTTTCACCACATTATCACATTGAGTTTTTCCCCACCCCAGTGTTTGCTAAACGGATATATATACAATGATATTTAATTTCTTTGTTTGTATTAGGGTCCTCTATCCATTTATCTATCAGTCTGACCAGTTTTTATATCATTATGTGTAAAACTTAATGTTTTAAGAATACTAATTTTGTCATTTTTTTACAAATACTTTTACCCTTATTTGCCTTTTAATTTTATATGATTTCTTTTTTATGTATAGAAGTTTAGAAAATAAGTATGTATTCAGATTTCTTCTAATTTTTTCTCTTTTCTTTTTTTAGTGTAGAAATATCCAAAGATTTGACACACTTAAGTGAATGCAGACACACACATATACTTAGACTTTTTAAAATTTTAAGAACATAATGGGAATCTAAAAGAAAAGGAATGTCATTTAAGTTGCAGTTATTTGACTTCTTTTTGTCATATGTTTATTGGCTGTTGGTCTTCTATCATTTAAAAATTTTTAAACCATTTTTTTAATTGAAGTATAGTTAATTTACAGTGTTTTATTAGCTTCAGGTGTACAGCAAAGTGATTCAGTTATATATATATTCAGTTATATTCAGATATATACATATATATACTTTTTCAGATTCTGTTCCACTATAAGTTATTACAAGACATTGAGTATAGTTCCCTGTGCTATACAGTAGGTTCTTGGTGTTTATCTGTTTTCTATATAGTAGTATATATCTGTTAATCCCAAACTTCTAATTTACCCCCCGCCAACCTGCTATACCCTCTAGTAACCATAAGTTTGTTTTGTATGTCTGAGTCTGTTTCTGTTTTGTAAATAAGTTCATTTATATCATTTTTTTAGATTCCACATATAAGTGATATCATATGGTATTTGTCTTTCTCTGTCTGACTTACTTCACTTAGTATGATCTCTAGGTTCATCCATGTTGCTGCAAATGGCATTATTTTGTTCTTTTTTATGGCTGAGTAGTTTTCCATTGTGTATATGTACCACATCTTCTTTTAGTATTCCATTGTATATATGTACCACATCTTCTTTATCCAATCCTCCACTGATGGGCATTTAGGTTGCTTCCAGGTCTTGGCTGTTGTAAACAGTGCTGCAGTGAACATTGAGGTGCATGTATCTTTTTGAATTGGAGTTTTGTCTAGGAGTGGAATTGCAGGATCATATGGTAACTCTATTTTTAGTTTTTTAAGGAACCCCCGTACTGTTCTCTATAGTTGCTGCACCAGTTTACGTTCCCACCAACAGTGTAGGAGGGTTCCCTTTCCTCCACACCCTCTCCAACATTTGTTATTTGTGGACTTTTTAATGTTTAATGGTGGCCATTCTGACTGGTGTGAGGTGATACCTCATTGTAGTTCAAATTTGCAGTTCCATAATAATTAGCAATATTGAGCTTCTTTTCATAGACCTGTTGGCCATCTGCATAAATATTTTTTGTTTAATCTTTCAGAATTTTTATAATTATGTAGAAATCTAACTTTTTTCTCTTAAATTAGTTAATTCTTTCTGATAGCATTTATTGAATGTTTCTTTTCTTGCCCACTGTTTGAAGTCTACCTTTATCATATATAAGATTCCCATATATACGCATATTTGTCTGTCTATATAATGTTCTTTTGATCTCCTTTTATATTGCTATGTATTTATCATACTCTTTTTTTTTTAATAAATTTATTTATTTTATTTATTTATTTTTGGCTGCATTGGGTCTTCGTCGCCGTGTGCGGGCTTTCTCTAGTTGTGGCGAGCGGGGGCTACTCTTTGTTGCGGTGCACGGGCTTCTCATTGCAGTGGCTTCTCTTGTTGCCGAGCACGGGCTCTAGGCACGTGATCTTCAGTAGTTGTGGCACGTGGGCTCTAGAGCACAGCCTCAGTAGTTGTGGCGCACGGGCTTAGTTGCTCCGCGGCTTGTGGGATCTTCCTGGATGAGGGCTCAGACCCGTGTCCCCTGCATTGGCAGGTGGATTCTTTTTTTTTTTTTTTTTTTTTTTTTGCGGTACGCGGGCCTCTCACCGCTGTGGCCTCTCCCGTTGCGGGGCACAGGCTCCGGACGCGCAGGCTCAGCGGCCATGGCTCACGGGCCCAGCCTCTCCGCGGCACGTGGGATCTTCCCAGACCGGGGCACGAACTCACGTCCCCTGCATCGGCAGGCGGACTCTCAACCACTGCACCACCAGGGAAGCCCTGGCAGGTGGATTCTTAACCACCGTGCCACCAGGGACGCCCTATCATACTCTTTTTTTTTTTTTTTTGCGGTATGTGGACCTCTCACTGCTGTGGCCTCTCCCGCTGCGGAGCACAGGCTCCGGATGCGCAGGCTCAGCGGACATGGCTCACGGGCCTAGGCTCTCCGTGGCATGTGGGATCTTCCCGGACCGGGTCACGAACCCATGTCCCCTGCATCGGCAGGCGGACTCCCAACCACTGCACCACCAGGGAAGCCCCATACTCTTTTTTTTTTTTTTTTGTGGTCCGCGAGCCTCACCGCTGCGGCCTCTCCCGCTGCAGAGCACAGGCTCCGGATGCGCAGGCCCAGCGGCCATGGCCCACGGGCCCAGCCGCTCCGCGGCACGCGGGATCCTCCCAGACCGGGGCACGAACCCGTGTCCCTGCATCGGCAGGCGGACTCCCAACCACTGTGCCACCAGGGAAGCCCCCCATACTCTTTTAATGTTATATTATTTAATGTAACTTTTGTGTGTGTGTGTGTGTGTGTGTGTGTGTGTGTGTGTGTTACGCGGGCCTCTCACTGTTGTGGCCTCTCCCGCTGCGGAGCACAGGCTCCGGACGCGCAGGCTCAGCGGCCATGGCTCACGGGCCCAGCCGCTCCGCGGCATGTGGGATCCTCCCGGACCGGGGCACGAACCCGTGTCCCCTGCATCGGCAGGCTGACTCCCAACCACTGCACCACCAGGGAAGCCCTATTTAATGTAACTTTTAAGTTTTCTCTCACTAGAGTTTCAAAAATGTTTGTCTTGCTTTTTTTTTTGGTAGTAATTCTTACAGACTTACTTTAGAATATATTCATCAAGTTAAAAAAATAAGGATATGAAGGATTTTGATTAGAATTGCGTTGGGTTAAAGATTCATTTGAGGGAAAACATTGATACTTCTTTATTATCTATACTTACGCACCTTGTGGACTCTTCTCTGTCTCTGTACTCTTGGGGACTTTGCTTATGTTCTCTGGCTCCCAGGGGTCTTCTCCTGCCCTTCTTATTAGAAAGCTGAAGTTTCTTTCTCTCAGAGTCTTGGTGCTACCCCCTCCCCCAGCACCTCGCTGTTGCACAGTTAAACCCCATTGAGGCCCTCCTGGGTTGAAAGGGTAGGGGGAAAAAAAGGAGAAGTGAGGAGCTCCCCCGCTCCAATGCTCTTCATACAATGATGGCTCCTTTTTCTAGTTCCTTAGGAGGTTGGGGACAGTTTTCTCTTAGGCTTTTAGGTTTCCTGCCTCAGTAGTATAGCTTTATAACTTGGACTGTCTTCAGAGCAGGTCAGAAGAGAAAGAAAAGAAAAGGAACTGGAAACCTCACTCCCAAACTTATACACTTTCCAGCTTGCAGATGCCCCTTTTACTCCAGTGAGAAAGAGGGGCTTTCTCTTGGAGTGTTTGCTATGTGCCCCTGCTGCGTAATTCTGGGACTCTACCCACCCTCATGTTAAAGTGGTAAACAAAGAAAGGGTTTTTAAAATAGAGTAAACTCACTGCCCTGTTGATTATTCTTCAAGTTTTAATTTCCCTCCCCAGTGCGCCTGCCATTGTTTATTTTTCAGAGTTCTCAGGTAGTTGCTTTTAGGATTCTCTCCAGAGTTTTTACTAGTTGTAATGGGTGGGAGAGATATAATGGGCTTAGCATCTTGGCTGTCACTAAAGTCAAGTTATTTCATTTTGAAAATTATTTTTATTTTCTAAAAATTCTTTTTTGTTGGTTACTATATTTTATGAACAGAGTTTTCTTATTTTATGGATATATTGGCCTCTTTTTTTAAAAAATAAATTTATTTATTTTTGGCTGCGTTGGGTCTTCATTGCTGCACGTGGGCTTTCTCTGGTTGCAGTGATTGGGGGCTACTCTTCATTGTGGTGCGCGGGCTTCTCATTGTGGTGACTTCTCTTGTTGTGGAGCACGGGCTCTAGGCATGCGGGCTTCAGTAGTTGTGGCACGTGGGCTCAGTAGTTCTGGCTCGCGGGCTCTAGAGCGCAGGCTCGGTAGTTGTGGCGCATGGACATAGTTGCTCTGCGGCATGTGGGATCTTCCCGGACCAGGGCTCAAACCCATGTCCCCTGCGTTGGCAGGTGGATTCTTAACCACTGCGCTGCCAGGGAAGCCCCTATATTGACCTCTTGAATCTCTGTGAAGATACCAATATAAGTTAAACATCTTATTTCTTTTTTTTTGCTTTACTCTCTCTTCTGTGGGTCATGGTGCCCGTGCTTTTTCACCTTAGTGCCTCTCTTAGTTTTTATTAAGTAGCTGGTGATTCTTGGCTGTTCTTCTTTATAGAATTTTTAAATGAAGGTCTAAATCAGTGGTTGTCCAACTTGAATACATGTAACAATCCCTTGGGGACCCAGTTTAAATGCAGATTCCTAGCTTCACTCACAAAAAAATCTGATTCAGTGTGTCTGGGGTGCACCAATATGATTCAGTATGCACTTAAGCAGTTCAGATGATTCTGATGCTGGTAACATCTTGGTAACTGGTGTAATTTGGTACAGGTCTCTTCTCCACTGAATATCATTGCTGACCACAGGACTCTGCAAGTTGGTTTCCCACTTGCTGTGGTAAATGGGATGTGGATTCCTCCCCACCCAACCCCTTTTCTTTGCATTTGCAAAGACAAGGCTAACAAGCTTGTCCCTGTCCCTCCCTCAACTTCTACTATGGGGAAGGAATTTATCTGCAGGGAGAGTTCTGATTAGTTCTGAGTTATCTTCCCTCGATCACAGTCTATTGAGATTGTCCTTAACCTGCTATTATCTTCAACTCAAAGTTCACACTATAAGCCCTCTGACAGAGACTTTAGACCCACAGTAAGTGCTGTGGCCAGCATTTACTATTTATCATCAGAGGTGTACTGGTCATCTTCGGTATTTTTCACTCATTTGTTCTGTGGCCTGACATGAGGTGTTTAAGAAGGAGAAGAGATAGATGCTCAGTCTGCCATCTTGAACTGGAAGTCCATTGTTACTTTTAAAGCGATGTTGATTTCTATTATGCCAAGAAGTATTTCTTTTGAATTCTCACATAAAATAAACATCATAAAATCTGTAGCAGGATCACAGCTTACTCATACTCACTTAGGTGTGCAAAGAAAATATAGCTTCTTTATTTTTCTATAAGTCGTCTCTTCCTTTTGATGAACTCTGGGAACTGGGTAACTGGAGGAAGAGTACCAGTCTTACTCCAAGCCGGTAAACTAAGTCTTATGTAGTAATTTAAATTGATCTCTTTGGATATTTCAGTCTCTGTTTGGATACTAGTCATTCAAGTATCATCTCTTCTCTCATGCCTTCCCACAATGGAATCCAGACTTATGGGTGCTTGTGTGACCTTGTAGTCATGGAAGGATACGAGAACCCTCAATCCATGTGCTATCTTCTCTGTTTCTCACTGGTCTCTCCTTTAAAGTAACTGGTCAGGCTATTCCCTGAAATTGTGACTACTGTGGTGCTTTTGTCCTTGGGTGTTCTTCAGATATCTGAAGCTGAAGTTTACAACTGATGTTACTTGAGATCTGTTTTCTTGGCTTCCAGGATGTATTGCCATCTTCCCAGGTGTCACAGGTAACCTGATGTCTGGCTAGGGATTCCCATTGACTCGCTAGCCAGGTGGTCTCTTTTCCAGGCCTCTGCTGTGGAGCTACTTTGCCCCTATGACAGAGACCTCTTCTGGCAAACTTAACATCCAGCATCTCAAGTTACCTTTCCTGAACTACTTTACAGCACCCAGGAATTTCCCAGAGTGTTCCATGGCACAGGGGAGAAAAGGGAGACCCCAGAGCCAATCTCACACCCTTCCTCAATCTGATTGTGCTTCTGTGCATATGCTTTGTTGTGGCTCTCTCCAGCTTGTGCTAGATGTGCATGAGGGGAGGTAAAAGTTTGGTTGCGGGGGAGGGCAGTTGGGGCCGTGCAGGATGTTACTGGAAGGCAGTGACTTCGCACTTTCTCAACAGGAAGCAGAGCAAAATCCATTCTAACTCCCAGATTTCCCCACTCCTTCAAACATTCCTTTCCTTTTGCAGCCTCCAGCTGGAGAGGGTAATGGGAGTACTGGGCTGATCACTTGCTTCTCCTGTCTCTGTTCTACTTCTTTATCCCACAGTCCTTTGGCCAGAATCAGGAATTTGAGGCTTTAATTTACAGTCTCCAGGTTTTATCCTCCTTCTACCCTAGGTAGTAGGCATTATGTTCTAGCTGTCATGAGCAGAAGGGATATCTGCTCTACGAAGTGGAAGAAACTGTACTCTGAGTCTTTCAGGCTTGGTCAGAAAATATTAGTGTTAAAAAATGTTTCCTTCTTTGGGAAAACCAGACTTTTAAGACTTAATCTTGCTGCAAAATCCCTTCTTTAATTCAGAAGGTGAGCATTAAATATTTCTCTTTTATATCTAAACTTCTCCAAGGAAATGGATGCTACTCATAGAATAGTAGGGATGTAAGTAGAAGGAAATGCAAATGGGAAAAGCATATCAACACCTGCTTTCATAATCATTAGGATATATCTACCCTCATTACTCTTCTTTTTCAAAATTTCCTTGTTTTTTCTTACAGATTTACTCTTATTTTTTTTACTCTTTTTACTTACTCTTTTACTCTTTTCTCATATGATTATGTTTCTAAAAACACTTTGGTTTTTATTTGATTTGTATTAAGCCTATAACTTTCAGATCACTTTTTATCTTTTTTTCCCCAACATCTTTATTGGAGTATAATTTCTCTACAATGGTACGTTAGCTTCTGCTGTATAACAAAGTGAATCAGCCATACGTATACACATATCCCCATATTCCCTCCCTCTGGTGTCTCCCTCCCACCCTCCCAATCCCACCCCTCTAGGGGGACACAAAGCACCAAGCTGATCTCCCTGTGCTATGTGGCTGCTTCCCACCAGCCATCCATTCTGCATTTGGTAGTGTATATATGTCCATGCCACTCTCTCACCTCGTCCCAGCCTACACCTTCCCCTCCCCGTGTCCTCAAGTCCACTCTCCGTGTTTGCATCTTTATTCCTATCCTGCCCCTAGGTTCTTCAGAACCATTTTTTTTTTTTTTTAGATTCCATATATATGTGTAAACATGCGGTATTTTTTTTTAAACATCTTTATTGTAGTATAATTGCTTTACAATAGTGTGTTAGTTTCCGCTTTATAACAAAGTGAATCAGCTATACATATATATATATCCCCATATCCCCTCCCTCTTGCGTCTCCCTGTCACCCTCCCTATCCCACCCCTTTAGGTGGTCACAAAGCACCAAGCTGATCTTCCTGTGCTATGCGGCTGCTTCCCACTAGCTATCTATTTTACGTTTGGTAGTATATATTAGTCCATGCCACTCTCTCACTTTGTCCCAGCTTACCCTTCCCCCTTCCCGTGTCCTCAAGTCCATTCTCTACATCTGTATCTTTATTTTTTTTTTTTTTTTTTCTTTTTGCGGTATGCGGGCCTCTCACTGTTGTGGCCTCTCCCGCTGCGGAGCACAGGCTCCGGACGCGCAGGCCCAGCGGCCATGGCTCACGGGCCCAGCCGCTCCGCGGCATATGGGATCCTCCCAGACCAGGGCACGAACCCGTATCCCCTGCATCGGCAGGCGGACCCTCAACCACTGCGCCACCAGGGAGGCCCTACATCTGTATCTTTATTCCAGTCCTGCCCCTAGGTTCTTCATAACCATTTTTTTTTAGATTCAATATATATGTGTTAGCATATGGTATTTGTTTTTCTCTTTCTGACTTACTTCACTCTGTATGACAGACTCTAGGTCCATCCACCTCACTACAAATAACTCAATTTCGTTTCTTGTTATGGCTGAGTAATATTCCATTGTATATATGTGCCACATTTTCTTTATCCATTCATCTGTTGATGGACACTTAGGTTGTTTCCATGTCCTGGCTATTGTAAATAGAGCAGCAATGAACACTGTGGTACATGATTCTTTGAATTCTGGTTTTCTCAGGGTATATGCCCAGTAGTGGGATTGCTGGGTTGTATGGTAGTTCTATTTTTAGTTTTTTAAGGAACCTCCATACTGTTCTCCCTAGTGGCTGTATCAATTTACAGTCCCACCAACAGTGCAAGAGGGTTCCCTTTTCTCCACACCCTCTCCAGCATTTATTGTTTGTAGACTTTTTGATGATGGCCATTCTGACTGGTGTAAGGTGATACCTCATTGTGGTTTTCATTTGCATTTCTCTAATGATTAGTGATGTTGAACATCCTTTCGTGTGTTTGTTGGCAATCTGTATATCTTCTTTGGAGAAATGTCTATTTAGGTCTTCTGCCCATTTTTGGATTGGGTTGGGTTTTTTTTTTTATATTGAGCTGCATGAGCTGCTTGTATATTTTGGAGATTAATCCTTTGTCAGTTGCTTAATTTGCAAATATTTTCTCCCATTCTGAGGGTTGCCTTTTCATCTTGTTTATGGTTTCCTTTGCTGTGCAGGAGCTTTTAAGTTTCATTAGGTCCCATTTGTTTATTTTTATTTTTATTTCCCTTTCTCTAGGAGGTGGGCCAAAAAGGACCTTGCTGTGATTTATGTCATAGAGTGTTCTGCCTATGTTTTCCTCTAAGAGTTTTATAGTTTCTGGCCTTACATTTAGGTCTTTAATCCATTTTGAGTTTATTTTTGTGTGTGGTGTTGTGGAGTGTTCTAATTTCATTGTTTTACATGGAGCTGTCCAGTTTTCCCAGCACCACTTACTGAAGAGGCTGTCTTTTCTCCATTGTACATTCCTTCTTCCTTTATCAAAGATAAGGTGACCATATGTGCGTGGGTTTATTTCTGGGCTTTCTATCCTGTTCTGTTGATCTATATTTCTGTTTTTGTGCTAGTAACATACTGTCTTCATTACTGTAGCTTTGTAGTATAGTTTTTCTTTTTCAAGATGGCTTTGGCTATTCGGGGTCTTTTGTGTTTCAATATAAATTGTGACATTTTTTGTTCTAGTTCTGTGAAAAATGCCGTTGGAAATTTGATAGGGATTGCGTTGAACCTGTTGATTGCTTTGGGTAGTATAGTCATTTTCACAATATTGATTCTTTCAATCCAAGAGCATGGTATATCTCTGCATCTGTTTGTATCATCTAAAATTTCTTTCATCAGTGTCTTATAGTTTTCTGCATACAGGTCTTTTGTCTCCTTAGGCATGTTTATTCCTAGGTATTTTATTCTTTTTGTTGCAGTGGTAAATGGGAGTGTTTCCTTAATTTCTCTTTCTTATCTTTCGTTGTTAGTGTATAGGAATGAAGAGATTTCTGTGCATTAATTTTGTATCCTGCTACTTTACCAAATTCGTTGATTAGCTCTAGTAGTTTTCTGGTAGCATCTTTAGGATTCTCTATGTATAGTATCATGTCATCTGCAAACAGTGACAGTTTTACTTCTTCTTTTCTGATTTGGATTCCTTTTATTTCTTTTTTGTCTCTGATTGCTGTGGCTAAAAGTTCCAAAACTATGTTGAATAATAGTGGGCAGCATTGTCTTGTTCCTGATCTTAGAGGAAATGCTTTCAGTTTTTCACCATTGAGAACGATGTTGGCTATGTGTTTGTCATATATGGCCTTTATTATGTTGAGGTAAGTTCCCTCTATGCCTAGTTTCTGGAGGGTTTTTATCATAAATGGGTGTTGAATTTTGTCAAAAGCTTTTTCTGCATCTATTGAAATGATCATATGGTTTTTCTCCTTCAATTTTTTAATATGGTTTTTTAATATGATTTGCATGTATTGAAGAATCCTTGCATTTCTGGTATAAACCCCACTTGGTCGTGGTGTATGATCCTTTTAATGTGCTGTTGGATTCTGTTTGCTGGTATTTTGTTGAGGATTTTTGCATCTGTGCTCATCAGTGATATTGGACTTCAGTTTTCTTTTTTTGTGTGTGACATCTTTGTCTGGTTTTGGTATCAGGGTGATGGTGGCCTCATAGAATAAGTTTGGGAGTGTTCCTCCCTCTGCTATGTTTTGGAAGAGCTTGAGAAGGATAGGTGTTAGCTCTTCTTTAAATGCTTGATAGAATTCGCCTGTGAAGCCATCTGGTCCTGGGCTTTTGTTTGTTGGAAGATTTTTAATCACAGTTTCAATTTCAGTGCTTTTGATTGGTCTGTTTATATCTTCTATTTCTTCCTGGTTCAGTCTCGGAAGTTTGTGCTTTTCTAAGAATTGGTCCATTTCTTCCACGTTGTTCATTTTATTGGTATATAGTTGCTTGTAGTAATCTTTCATGATCCTTTGTATTTCTGCAGTGTCAGTTGTTACGTCTCCTTTTTCATTTCTAATTCTATTGATTTGAGTCATCTCCCTTTTTACTTGATGAATCTGGCTAATGGTTTATTAATTTTGTTTATCTTCTCAAAGAACCAGCTTTTAGTTTTATTGGCCGTTGTTATCGTTTCCCTCATTTCTTTTTCATTTATTTCTGCTCTGATCTTTATGATTTCTTTCCTTCTTCTAACTTTGGGTTTTTTTTGTTCTTCTTTCTCTAATTGTTTTAGGTGTAAGGTTAGGTTGTTTATTTGAGATGTTCCTTGTTTCTTGAGGTAGGATTGTATTGCTGTAAACTTCCCTCTTAGAACTGCTTTTGCTGCATCCCATAGGTTTTGGGTTGTCGTGTTTTCATTGTCATTTGTTTCTAGGTATTTTTTTATTTCCTCTTTGATTTTTTCAGTGATCTCTTGGTCATTTAGTAACGTATTGTTTAGCCTCCATGTGTTTGTATTTTTTACAGATTTTTTCCTGTAATTGATATCTAGTCTCATAGCATTGTGGTTGGAAAAGATACTTGATATGATTTCAGTTTTCTTAAATTTACCAGGGCTTGATTTGTGACCCAAGATATGATCTATCCTTGAGAATGTTTCATGAGCACTTGAGAAGAAAGTGTATTCTGTTGTTTTTGGATGGAATGTCCTGTAAATATCAGTTAAGTCCATCTTGTTTAATGTATCATTTAAAGCTTGTGTTTCCTCATTTATTTTCATTTTGGATGACCTGTCCATTGGTGAAAGTGGGGTGTTAAAGTTCCCTACTATTATTGTGTTACTGTTGATTTCCCCTTTTATGGCTGTTAGCATTTGACTTATGTATTGAGGTCCTCCAGTGTTGGGTGCATATATATTTACAATTGTTATATCTTCTTGGATTGATCCCTTGATCTTTATGTAGTGTCCTCCTTTTTCTCTTGTAATAGTCTTTATTTTAAAGTTTATTTTGTCTCATATGAGAATTGCTACTTCAGCTTTCTTTTGATTTCCATTTACATGGAATATCTTTTTCCATCCCCTCACTTTCAGTCAGTATGTGTCCCTAGGTCTGAAGTGGGTCTGTTGTTGTTGACGGCATATATAACGGGTCTTGTTCTTGTATCCATTCAGCCAGTCTATGTCTTTTGGTTGGAGCATTTAATCCATTTACATTTAAGGTAATTATCAATATGTATGTTCCTATTACCATTTTCTTAATTGTTTTGGGTTTGTTATTGTAGGTCTTTTCCTTCTCTTATGTTTCCTGCCTAGAGAAGTTCCTTTAGCATTTGTTGTACACTTTGTATCTTAATAATTTCCCAAACAGGAAAACAGTCTGTGTCTCTATTTTCCATATCTTTAAGAAACATTTATCATAAATTGATATAGCCACTATGGAGAACAATATGGAGGTTCCTTAAAAAACTAAAAATAGAACTACCATATGACCCAGCAATCCCAGTGCTGGGCATATACCCTGAGAAAACCATAATTCCAAACCAGTCATGTACCACAATGTTCATTGCAACACTCTTTACAATAGCCAGGACATGAAGCAACCTAAGTGTCCATCGACAGATGAATGGATAAAAAAGATGAGGCACATATATACAATGGAATATTACTCAGCCATAAAAGAAATGAAATTGAGTTATTTGTAGTGAGGTGGGTGGACCTAGAGTTTGTCATACAGAGTGAAGTAAGTCAGAAAGAGAAAAACAAATACCATATGCTAACACATATGTATGGAATCTAAAAAAAAAAAATGGTTCTGAAGAAACTTGGGGCAGGACAGGAATAAAGATGCAGACGTGGAGAGTGGACTTGAGGACACGGGTAGGGTAGGGGTTGGCTGGGACAAGGTGAGAGAGTAGCATGGACAGATATACATTACCAAATGTAAGATAGATAGCTAGTGGGAAGGAGCCGCATAGCACAGGGAGATCAGCTCGGTACTTTGAGACCTCCTAGAGAGGTGGGATAGGGACGGTGGGAGGGAGACGCAAGAGAGAGGGGATATGGGTATATGTGTATACATATGGCCGATTCACTTTGTTATACAGCAGAAGCTAACACACCATTGTAGAGCAATTATACTCCAATAAAGATGTTGGGGAAAAAAACCAGTTATCAATAAGGTCTTGTAAAATTTCGAAACATGGCTTTAAAATATAGGGCCCCTATTCTTTTTTACATGATTTTTTTCCTTTTTGATTGTGTGTGTGTGTGTGTGTAAGAGAGCAAAATCCAGTTTGCAGCTCAGTTCCTTCTGCTTTGTGGCTTTTTCCTGTGTGTTCCCATTGTACTTTGTCTTTTCTAGAATTCCTCATATTTGTGTTTATGCAGGTGGATCAGGTCAAGGCCAGGCGCTCAGGTATTGCTTATCTTTTTTGCCTTAGTTCCTAACAGATTCCTGCTCATAATAGGCATGGGGGAATAAGCAATTCCTATACTTCTTCCCTGATTTATTTTTCTCCATAGTACTTACCATATTCTAACATACTATATTATTAACTTACTTGTTTTATTTATCATGTGTCTCCTCCCACTAAATTATAAGTGCCACCATGGCAGGGATTTTTAACTATTTTGCTTAGTACTATATTTGTAACACCTAGAAGAATACCTGGCACAAAGGTGACCAGTGATTATTTGTGGAACGATTAATTAATGAATTGTTCAAATTTAGATAATTGGGCCCCCCTGGTGGCGCAGTGGTTGAGAGTCCGCCTGCCGATGCAGGGGATATGGGTTCGTGCCCTGGTCTGGGAGGATCCCATATGCCGCGGAGCGGCTGGGCCCGTGAGCCATGGCCGCTGGGCCTGCGCATCCAGAGCCTGTGCTCCGCAACGGAAGAGGCCACAACAGTGAGAGGCCCGCATACCGCAAAAAAAAAAAAAAAAAATTTAGATAATTGCCTAAATTATACCATACGATCTGTAAAATATGATAGGTACAAATGCTGGTATGGAAAAAAATTTAAGTAATGTAATCATAAAATTGTAGAGTTTAGGGACTTCCCTGGTGGTGCAGTGGTTAAGAATCCACCTGCCAGTGCAGAGGACACAGGTTTGAGCCCTGGTCTGGGAAGATCCCACATGCCATGGAGCAACTAAGCCCATGCACCACAACTACTGAGCTCACATGCCACAACTACTGAAGCCCGCACACCTGGGGCCCGTGCTCTGCAACAACAGAAGCCACTGCCATGAGAAGTCCGCACACGGCAATGAAGAGCAGCCCCTGCTCGCCACAACTAAAGAAAGCCGGCACGCAGCAACGAAGACCCAATGCAGCCATAAATAAATAAATAGATAGATAGATAGATAGATAGATAAGTAAATTTATATTAAAAAATAATAAAACTGTAGAGCTTAAAAGCCAGGAAGACCTTAGTAACATGTAATTCTGTTCCATTTTGGGAAATGACCAAGAGGTGAAATGACATGATTTAAGCATGGAGTCAGTTAATTGTAGAGATAGAACAAGAATTTAGAACTCAAGTAAAATTTAATAATTAACAGTTGTGTTAGGATATGTGGGAGGCAAGATGTGTGATTGTGGGTAAGAAAAAGAACAGGTTCTGGAATCGGGTAGCTATAGGCAAGTGACCAGACTCCCATGCATCAGTTTCCTCCTCTGCAAATCAGGAATAATTCTACCTTTCTTATACATTGTTCTGGGACATGTATGAGACAAAGCAGATTAACTTAAGAATGTACCCTGCCTGGCACTTAGTGAAGGCTCAGTAAAGGTGGCTCCCATTGTTACTATTTGGAATATTTTTCTTGATATCCCAGTAAATACCATTTAGGTTTTTTTCCCTCATAGCATGTTAATACAATTTGCAACTGTGTATTTAATGTCTGTTCTCCATTAGATTGTAAGCTCCATACAGGCATGAGTTGTGTTTCTTTTCTTTATAGTGCTGTATCCAATGTCTTATACAGTGCCGGAAACATGATAGGCCCTGTGTATGTATGAATTATTTAATTAACTTGAGAAGGTTGCTAAGGAGTTTGAAAAGAGGAACATTTGATGAAAACCTTTATGACTAACAAAGGTTGAGAAGAATTAGGTGGGCAGCTTTATGTTAAAACCATAGGTACCTTCTTAGGATCAGAATCATATACTTCTAAGGAACCTTGTGCTTTTAATTTGTTTTTCCCAAGTAAACTGCTCTGCTGGAAAGCAAATTGACAGACTTCTTGGCAAGAATATTTGTTAAGTTTATAAGATACTGTTCATTGTAAATGACTAAATTAGCTTTTGGTGACCACTCTTGGATAAGATAAAATGATCCATTGAGGTACTAGACCTGTGGGGCTGAGAGATCAAGCACCTCGATAACAGTCTTGAGGCCCTTGCCCAGCCATCAGCCTATCTATCTCTTGTTACTTTACCTAGTTTCATTTGATGAAAATCAAGAAAATTGTTTTTCTCCTCAAATTGCTATTCCCTCCTACTTTTTCTGTACTGTTTTGAAGCAGTAACCATAGTTACTAGTATAAGCTCCTTGGAGCTTTAAAAACATCACAGCTGGAGGTAGAGTGATCTAGATAAAAGCATAAGAAAAAAGCTTACTGTCGTTTTTTTTCCTCCTGTTGGAACTGAGTTCTTTCATGAGGAAGCACTTAGCATAAAGTGGAATGTTCTTTATTCCCACTAGAGTAGACAATATTTTCATTTAAATTAACAGTAGGTTAGCACCTGGCTCCTTTTTAGAGTCAGGAAAGGGAGGTAATGCTACTGCTCACCTGTCCTCCACCAGAATCTACCCTCTCTCTATCCTCTTCTTTCTCTTCTCTATTTCTTTACACCTTCCCGGGGCCAACAGCGAGTAATACTGACATTTGAGGCCCAGATGGATAAGGTTGGAAGTTGCACCTTTGGATTAATGTGGCTTGGAGTGGGGAGGCAGGGAGGAATGAAGGAACACTAAAATCTTGGCGCAGTGTACCAGGAGCATATTTGCCAGGACCAAGAAGAATCAAGGGCCATCTCTTGTCAGAGGGCCAGAATGAGTGATTTCTAGAAGTAAGTTTGGGATGGCACTGTTGAGAAGAGAAAGGAAAAGTATATTTATTAAGCATCTAGTATGTATTGAATACCTGCATTGGTACTTTCTACTGTAACATGCTCTCTTCTAGGCTGTGAAAGTACTCTGAAAAATTTAAAATACCTGATTTATACCATCTTGTTTCTTGGTGTGATCTATACCGGGGTTGGCAAACTACAGCCTATGGGCCAAATCCTGCCCACTCTGGTTTTTTGTAAATAAAGTTTTATTAGACCATAGCCACCATGCTCATTCATTTATGTATAGTCTGTGACTGCTTTTGCACTTCGAAGGCAGAATTGAGTAGTTGCTACAGAGACTGGATAGCCTGTAATACCTGAAATATTTACTATCTGGCTCTTTACAGAAAAGTTTGCCAACCCCTGATCTAGATGGACTGGATCAGTTCATCTTGGACCAGGTATGGGAATGGTTATATTTGGAGTAAAGCATACTCTTAGGTTGTACTCCTTGTGGATATTAGCATAGTGGCATCATGAAAGAGGGGTGCTGGGGATTTGGATAAAAGTGGTAGGCTTTCTGGGCCTTTTTCAGTCATCAGTCCAAACCTAAATTGTGAAAGGAAACTTTAAATGTAAACTTCGTATTTTTTCCACATTTCTTTGCCATTTTCTAATCCTACATACATAACTGTGACTGTAGTCTCAAATGGACTTAACTCTAATTCTGTTACTCATTCATAGACTTCCGTCAATGTAGGCTTCCGTGTTTTAATTGGAAATGACCTTGGAAATCATCTGCTCCAGTATCCTTATTTTACAGATAGCAAAAACTGAGATCCTAAGAAGTTGTCCTATACCTGATGTCACAAGAGCAGGTTAGTGGCGAATCCTGCTGTCAGGCATAGAGGCATTTACTTATGAAGTCTACCTGTAAGGTCTCGCCCAATATATCTGCAGCTCTAAGTAGGACTTCTTAGAAATCTAAAGAAACAACTGAAGGGGAGAGAAGCATTAAATCTAGATTCTAATTTAAATCTGCTACTGATTACCTTTGTGATTTTTAGTAAGTGTACCATTCTTCGATAAACAGAGCTGAGAATCTAGAAGATAAATTAAGCTTGTAAGGATGACTGTAGACTAAATTCCAGATATTTGCTTCATTTCCTGGTAAATGTGCGGTTATTCAAGTAAACACAGTGGTATATTCACAATCCCTGAGTAATCTGTAAGTGAAACACTGGAGAATCCAGAATCCATGTTGCTGTAAGTGGGGTATATAAATGTGTGTCAATGTTTTTCTTTTGTGAATTGTACAAACTGTAATTTATAATAAAAAGATCCAATCTATGACTTCATGAGCTAATGAGAAAGACTTCCTTAAGAAAATTAAATTAAAATTAAATATTGTTGGGCCTCCCTGGTGGCGCAGTGGTTGAGAGTCCGCCTGCCGATGCAGGGGATACGGGTTCGTGCCCCGGTCTGGGAGGATCCCATATGCCGCGGAGCGGTTGGGCCCGTGAGCCATGGCCGCTGGGCCTGCGCGTCCGGAGCCTGTGCTCCGCAACGGGAGAGGCCACAACAGTGAGAGGCCCGCATACCGCAAAAAAAAAAAAAAAAAAAAAAATTAAATATTGTTTAACTAAAAATACAAAAACGGAATACACGAGAAACTGGGGCCATTTTACTTCTATATTCCTGATTAGGGATATTGCCATCACAATTGGAGCAGAGTCATTATTTTCCTTAAATTTAGTACTGCAAAGGCCTCTCCCTTTATTGCATCAGGAAATAATCATAGAATTTCTTCTTGCTAGTTCCCCAGGGACCCATTTTAGACAAGAGGAATCCTAACGGCAGCCTGTACAAAAAAATCTACACATTGGAACCTCTATTGTGAGAGCAGATATTAGTATCTGTGTGGCTTATTCTGTAGATGATTTGTAAAACCTTAACACCAGTATCAGTTGCATGTATTTAATTAATCTCTACAGAATTGTAAGTTGTTTCTTCTTTCCCTCTGTGATAAGTCAGGCCCCTCTACTTTCTTTCCTTTTACATTGGAAAAACATTTTTTTTCTTAGCAATATAAAATAATGAGCAAATTTATGTTGTAGCTTAATAGATTTAACTCATCTTAATTATAAATTAAGATGCGATGAGACTGTGTTCAACTCTTAAAATACATGATTGCTATTTAATCTTTCAGAAATTTAAACCATTTTAGCAAGTAAATATTTTGTATTTAGTTTATATTTTTATTGAAGGCCTATCTCCAAATGGATTGTCCAAATAAAGAAAATCAAAAGGAACACGTTTGTTTAAATGTGGAATTCTAAGTAAATATTTTTATTACAGTTGGTTCATTAGAATTGAGATTGACATACAATTATAATGGTTTTGGGTATCACTTATCTGGAACTCTGATTTACCAGCATAGTTTAATTATCTAAGCTAGTAGTTTTCAGTTCTTCAAAACCATGTTTCTCTTTGGTAGTCATAAAAGTAATCAATTCCTCTTTACTATTATTTGAAATTTAAAATAAATTTAATTTGTTTTAAAAAAATCAAAAGATTTAGGTACAAAGTACTGCTTTGTTTTCAAACTTATTAACATGTCCCCAATTTATTGAATTCTGTTTAAACTTACAGAAGTTTCTGAGTTCCATGGACCACTTCAGAGGGTCATTAAACTTTCCTGACACTATATACAAAGTTTTGTACATGTGAAAATTCTTTTGAGGTAAAGTGTCTAGCTTTTATTGAAGTCTCAAAGCTGTCCATCACCCAAACAAGGTTCAAAACCATTTTTATAAGGCTTCTGAAGCTTCTTGCCTTCTGAAGGGATAATGAAGGTAAATCTGCTTTGCTTTCTATAGAATCTTGAGTGACCAACCTCCATTTTTCACAGGTGAGGAAACTGAAGCTCCTGGAAGTTAAATGACTTACACAAGAATATTGTATCAATAGTTTAATCCTTTTTAAATTTACAGGGGTCCCTCTGGGGCTCTTGTGGTATCTTGATTTCTTAGGGCCTTTTTAGCCTTGCGGCCTCTGCCCAGAGATTGTTGAACTTTCAGCTGGGCAGCAAGGTATTTGAATACAAAGCTTTTGTGGGTGTGATAGAGATCTCTCATAATTTGTTCCAATTATTTCATGAAATATTAGTGTGATACTAGTTATATAGTTTCTTAGAGGGAATCTATATGGAGGGCCCCTAAAGCACCAAAGGAAAATCTCTAAGTCTTCATAAAAAAACTATACCTTTGGCAATGTCCATATTGAAGTAGAATTTAGGAGCAAGGTCATGAGACTTCAGGCTACAGAAATTTCAGGCCTGTGAACCTTTCGTTAATTCATTTAAGAGATGTTTACTGTGTGCCTACTATAGGGATATAGGTTTTACTAGTTGATAAAGAATACTTGTGGTAAAATATGAGATTGTGTTCATTTAATAATATCACCAGTTTAATTAATGTTGGAAGATGTTTTTCTAATTACTAACCCAAAGGGAAAAAAAATCATACAATAATATAGACAGCAACTTTTATATAATAGTCATTAGTATGCTAATCTGATAGAGTTATGAAACATTATAAATTCTCAGACTACTGGGAATTAAGGAGATCGCCTTATTTAAATACAAGAACAAAGCAAAAAAAAAAAGATTTGTTTCATTTACCATTTTTCACTATCTAAGATTTAACTATTCTTTTTTTTTTTTTTGTAAAAACAGGTACAAAGTTTATTATTAGACACATAGCACAATAACAAGTGGGAGAACACGCAGAGAAACAGTTTGTTTAGTGAAGATAGAAGCAAGGCAGAGATGCACACCTGTAGAGGAAGGGTGTGGGCATCCTCCCTAAAGAGGAGGAGCGCAGTAAAGAGGCGGTTAAGTCACTTATATAGGGCAGTTCTTCCGGGTCTTTGTTTACCTTCGGCCAATTATCTGGTTTCTTTTTCCGCACCTGACGTGCTCTAGGACGCTCCTCAATGCATGTGAGCAACTTTTTTCCAAGATGGATTACAGCCCAGAGGCCTTAGCATGGCTTTAGCATCACATATTATGGGGTGGTGCCCCCTCCTTTTTGACCCCTAAGGTGCAACGTTTCCCTTGCCCCAAGGATAGGAAATGTATGACCTCTTGATCTTTTAACAGGGTTTAGTCCCACTCTGTCCCTGCCATAAAAATGTCCAATGTCTGGTTATTTACCCTATTTCTGTTGCTGGTTTTTATATCGAGGTGCAGATCTCGAAATACAGACAGGAGTCGGGTCATAAATATGTAGTCCTGGAGCCCGTTTGTCTCTTGCTTCAGGAAGTGTAAACAGGGGGCTGGTAATGAATGTCCGGCCTGGAGCCCATCTTCTCACCCCAGGAAGTGTGAACAGGAGGCCAGTTGTAAATGTCTAGCCTGGAGCCCATCTATCTCCTTCCTCAAATCCCCCCTGAGAGATGTGAATCCCAATAAATCTTTATTGGGAGGATGAAGGGCGAAGGTCTGTCTTCTCCAGCTTCCTCATGTTGGCATGGGGCTCGTAGCCCCTCCCTAGTTGGGGTCAGAGAGCTCTTCTCCTGTCTCATTAAGGGGCCCATGGTGACTTCTCTTGTTATTCCGAGGAGTAGCTGGAATCTCTGCATCACCGTCATCTTGAAGTGAAACTATTGTAATCTGGAAGAGACAAACTTAACAAGTAGATTAAAAAGGCAAGGGCCAAAGATCAGTAAAAGAAATATTGGGGCCCAAGCAGGAGTAAGAACCAGGTTACATTTGATAGCGTTACTTTAACTGTAGTCCAGATAGTGTTAGCATTTGGGTTACCCTGTCCAAAGGAATGAAGCCATTGAGCATAGTCATATAACTTTTTGACGTCTTTTTCTACTAACCCAGTGTTATTGATGTAGGTATAACAGACCTAGTTAGAAGTAGTTGGAGGAGTGACAACCTGAATGTTAATAGAGAAAATAGATCTCATTTCTTTTCAGGAGATAAAGCCTGAAACCCAGTCTGGACCTGGCACTTCGGGGTAACTTGTAGCCAGGTAGCCAGTTGTCTAGTTTCATCTAAGTAGGTTTTAACTTTTAATGTGGTATTAACACATAGATAACAGGTGCTATTGGCCTGAAATTTTTCTCCAAAAAAATAGCCAAAGCAGACGTTACCATTAATGATGTTAGTGTTTTTCTAGGTATGAGAAGATGTAAGAATTTGGGCTCATAACATCTTTTTCTGAAAATATCTAACTATCTGAAGGCCTGTCCTGCCAGTTTTTCCGAGAGCACAGAGGGCCTCATTTCTGATCTCCACCCTGAGCTCCTTTCAGGGGGTGTTGAAGGTCAGCAGCTGCAGTGGCCATGATTTAGTCCTTGTAGAGGTAGATGGCAAGTGTCAGTTTCCAGTCGGCAGGGCCCCTTCATGGTCATAAGTTTAACCATGGTTTGGGGGGCATTTCATGGCCATTTTGTTCCATGGTGCGAGGAATGCTCACTCCCAGGTCTGGCGAAGATTTCGTTGACAGGCCACTCAATGTGCTGTTACTGGACTAGCTCTGTTAACAGTAGCCCAAAACCTCTGGACCACCTGTCTTACTAATCCCTTATGGTCCAGGTAAATATTCCCTCTTGTTGCTTCTTCCCATATCTAGAGTTACACTATTACAGTCATTGATTTCATATGGAACTATATATCATTATTTGATCAGAGGCTCAGTCACACATGTGGTAATGTAATAAACAACAATTTTGTAAAACAGGTAATATAGAAAACAATATAGCCAGCAGTATTAGTAAGGTCATAAGTACGAATTTAAGTCAGGAACTTCCATTAGTTGTAGCCCAGTATATACCCAGGTTATCTGACTTAGTCTGTTCTGTTCCAGCCCTTGTCTTTCAGGGAAATTGTATATTGGCATTGTTCATAAGGCATTTAGCCCAATTTTCTAGTGTAACTAGACTGATTATCCTTAGTATGATTTAATTGTTCCCAGCATAAAGGAGCTGATAAAGCTGCTGGGAACCTAAGAGTTTCCAATCTCAGGAGGGAGCAGATAGAAAGGTGAATATTTTAATTTTACCCACAGGTGTAGATTACCAAACTGTTGCAAACCATAAGTAGCTTGAGGAGAGGAGCTTCTTTATATCTTGAACTCCCAGGTTTCGGCACCATCTGATCTCGGAGAGGCAGCAGTGAGTGGTGGCGTGAAGCGAGATCTTAATTCCCTGCCCAGGAATTGAACCTGGGTAGCCTGGATGAAAACTAGGAATCCTAGCCACCACACCCCCTGGCTTTTGCCCCCCAGTGAAAAATGCATTTCTCATGGAGGCAAAACTGTAAAAACAGGTACAAAGTTTATTATTAGAGATGTAGCACAACAAGTGGGAGAGCACACAGAGAAACAGTTTGTTTAGTGAAGATAGAAGCAAGGCAGAGATGCACACCTGTAGAGGAAG
This sequence comes from Mesoplodon mirus, assembly GCF_964341445.2. Classification (NCBI taxonomy): domain Eukaryota; kingdom Metazoa; phylum Chordata; class Mammalia; order Artiodactyla; family Ziphiidae; genus Mesoplodon; species Mesoplodon mirus. The sequence continues at coordinate 43,767,608 of NC_138990.1, forward strand.
GGTGTGGGCGTCCTCCCTAATGAGGAGGAGGAGCCTACTATTCTTAAGTTAATGTTTTTTTTTTTTTAATGTTTAATTTCAGTGGTCATATTTTACATTGTGAACATAGTTCTTGAATTTTTATATTACTTGGTAAGGTAAGGTAGCATAGTTGCAAGTGTAAAAGGTACAGCAAATTCATTGGAAGTATCCTTAAATGAACTTAAATTCCAATCGCTTTTCATATATACTTAAGATGCTTTCAAAATAAGGATTTTATGATTTAATATACATTTCAAAGAACTAAAGACTAATCCCATTTTACAATACTCATTTTACATAGTATGCTTGAGATTTATGAACTGTGAGATTCTATGTGTGTCTTTCCAATTCCAGTTAATCAGATTGGCTTTTCAAACTGGAACAAGATTCTTCAACATTCTAAATCTTACTCTTTTAAGATTCCTTAGTCAGTTCAGTTCCTTTTTTTTTTTTTCATAAGTTTATTTATTTATTTTTGGCTGTGTTGGGTCTTCGTTTCTGTGCGAGGGCTTTCTCTAGTTGCTGCGAGTGGGGGCCACTCTTCATCGTGGTGCGCGGGCCTCTCACTATCGCGGCCTCTCTTGTTGCGGAGCACAGGCTCCAGACGCGCAGGCTCAGTAGTTGTGGCTCACGGGCCCAGTTGCTCCGCGGCATTTGGGATCTTCCTAGACCAGGGCTCGAACCCGTGTCCCCTGCATTGGCAGGCAGATTTTCAACCACTGCGCCACCAGGGAAAAGCCCCTCGGTTCTTACAAAGTAATCACTTCAGAGGAATATTAATGTAGTATTTGTATTGTGTTTGTTTTCACATTCTGTTCTTTTTAAATGTTTTTACTCTATTTCTATATGTTTACAGTATGTAATTGATTTCCAAGGGTGATTATATGATGAACAATATTTTAGTTAATAGGCAGTTAAGATTCAGTTGATGCAGAAGCTTTAGTTATGTATGTGTCCCTTCCCTGTGCTCCCATGAATAGTGTATCATGAGCTCAAAACGTCATGATGTTTATTGCATTTTTTTTTTTTTTTTTTTTTTTTCGGTACGCCAGCCTCTCACTGCTGTGGCCTCTCCCGTTGCGGAGCACAGGCTCCAGACACGCAGGCTCAGCGGCCATGGCTCACGGGCCTAGCTGCTCTGTGGCATGTGGGATCTTCCCAGACCGGGTCACGAACCCGTGTCTCCTGCATCGGCAGGCGGACTCTCAACCACTGCGCCACCAGGGAAGCCCTGTTGCATTATTTTGTTTGTTTCTTCAGCTAAACTTCCCCCACCCCCAAGTCCTTGAGGATAGGGATCTAGATCAACTTTGAATCTTCAGAATGTAGCACACAGCAGACACTATATATTTTTAAATGAGTAAATTGATTGAGGGGCATGAGGGACCTGGCTTTGTGTCCCCTATAGTCACCAAACAAGACTTTAAACTCTGGGGCACTGTATTAGTCAGGGTTCTCCAAAGAAACAGAATCCATAGGATGTGTGTGTGTGTGTCTGTGTGTGTGTGTGTGTGTGTATTAGAAGAGAGAGATTGATTGATTGATTGATTTTAAGGAGTTGGCTCATGCAATTATGGGAGCTGGTAGGTCTGAAGTTTGCAGAGTAGGCTGGCGGGGTGGAGACCTGGAGAAGAGTTGATGTTGTAGCGCAAGTCTAAAGGCAGTTTCCAGAGAGAATTACCTCTTCCTTGGGGGACTTCAGTTATTTTTCTCTCAAGGCCTTCAACTGATTGGATGAGGCCTACCCGCATTATGGAGGATAATTTGCTTTATTCACAGTCTCCTGATTTAAATGTTAATATCATCAAAAAAACCCCAAACAAACCAACCCTTTACAGCAACATCCAGACTGGTGTTTGACCATATATCTGGGCACTGCGGCTTAGCCAAGTTGACACGTAAAATTAACCATCATAGGTACCAAGTAAGTAATTAATTTCATTGGGGGAAAAAAGATTCTGTAGTATTTTCATAAATGAAATTAGCTATGAAAAAAATTGAAATTAGTATAAGGAATATTAACAAGTTAAAATTAAAAAGAAACGTGCATGGCTATGGCCAAGAATATATTTGTATAATATAATTTTTATATTTAAGTGCAGCATAGGAAAACAAAGCATATGAACAAGTATTACATAATATATAATAGAAAATTTTCAGGAAACAGTGATCAGAATGGGATTAAAGGCAAGTATTCTTAAAGAATATGAATTTCGATCAAATTTTGAAGAAAGTGTACAGCTATGCATATCTATGGAGTTGGGGCATAATCCCAATAAGTAGGATACCAAAACGTTATGAGAGGCTTGGAGAAGGAAAGACAGGGAAAAACTGAAGGGGGGCCTTGAATATACATTTTATATTTGTTTAGCTAGGCAATTAAAAAAAAAAACTTCTGAGAGTTAATTAGGAGGGAAGTAATTAAATAAAACATTTCTTAAAGATACTGTTCTGCATGTATTAATGGACTACAGTGGTTTCTAAGCCTAAGCATGGGATGTGAGAACCTGGACAAAGATTTATAAATAGAAAGAGAATCCAGATCTCTTAGAGATTGATCAAGGAATTGACAGAACTTTGTGATTTAATGTTGGAGACAAATATGAGAGAGATATACTAATTTTGTCTAAATTGGCAGTCTGGTGCCATAAGAATGATGTTGTTAATTTTGACAGTGATGTGGAAATATAGAAAATGGGCAGGTAGAATATGGTGAATGTTACACACATATGACTCAAGGGATGTTCAATACGGTAAAAGTTACTATATCACTGTACTATAATATTCTAATACTCTACTCTGAGGCATAAAATATAGTACCTTCTTATTAAGGAATTTTATTCTACTTGGTGAAACCAGCATACTTTTATTATAAACTTTATAGTGTGAAATTTAATATTTGAAGATATCAGACATGAAATTACTGGTAAATCATCTCTTAGTATCTACTGTGACAAAGACAATGAAAACTGTAGAAGTTCAAAGTGTTTGGGTATTTAAGCGTATTCCTATTTTCTGGGAAGGATTTATGGCAGATATCAGATTTAAGCTCCCATAGATAGGATTTGAAATGTTTTACATAATGGGGCTAATGGGGGCAAGCAGAAAGCCCCACATGTTGGATGCTTAGCTATGGCTAAAATGTACTACGTGTTTTAAAATAAAACTTTGTTAATTTGGATATCTTATAACTTATACACAACCCTTTAATCTGCTTATTATATATAATCATTTTTATATGACCTGCAACTGTAACATCAGTCAGTTGTATAATTTACCTTTTTTTCTTTCACTCACCATTCTCTTTAGTTTGTCAGTCTCAAAAATCCAGGAAAATGTTGGTCACTTCTTGAGGGTAGCATTGAGATTATCTGTTATTTCCCTTTGGTCATTGTTTATTTTGTCATCACACTGTGTTGTGTGATGATGTGTGATGTGTGCCTTTGTTTTCATTACTTTGCTTTGTCCATAGTCCTAAGAGTGGCATTAATTGGGATGTTTCTTGGTCCAGAGCCAAGTATTCCTACTGTTGTCATTGTGCTTGAGCCTACCTTCTCTTGCTTTCTTTCCAGATAGGAGCTTCTTTGAATGGTGGTATTTCTTCCTGTGCCTGCTTCTCAAGCCCCATCCTAATTTCTCTTCTCCAAACCTTATTGCCTCTTACTGTTATCACTGCCATGGTAAATCTCTTCTTTGGATTGCATTTATAGCAGTTTTTATGATATGCATAGAATTTGAATTACAGAAATAAAACTGTATTTTCTGTACCTCAGTTAATATTGGGTATCTCAGTTTTCATCAAGTCAGATAATTTTCTTAACAAGTTGTCAATGTTTTCAGGGTTTCAGTACAAGTTATCATCTTGCAATACAAAAATGATATCTGGTATTGTTAAGGTTTGTCACAAAGTTACTGGAGATGGAATATTTAAAATATCATGCAATATACATGGAAAACTTCCCATAATTCTATAGCTTCAATATTTAAAAAATAATACTGTTTATTTATAATCAGTCAATGAAGGTGCACTTTAAACAATACTGGGAGAAAATGATTTAATAGCTCCTGAACATCCTAATACCACTTCTTTCCCTGACAGTTTTATTAATTGGAATTCCTCTGGAGATCATTCTGTGGAAAACAACTCCTCCCTCCTCCCACCTTTACCCAAGAGGTCAGAATACAAGTATTCCTTCCTTTGCATGTACTTTAATCTTGCTTAGAGTTATTATGTCTTCCTCCCTTAATTGTTCATTGTTACTACTTCTGTAGTTTCAAAAAATACCCACTATAATTAAAATTCAGGAAGAGCATTGAGACTTCAATGGAGCTGTCAGTTGTTATATTAATGACAATTTACTGAATGGCCATATGATTGAGGAAGAATAGGAACAAGTAATTTGATGGTTAACTGGTACCATTTTTTTTTTTACAATTTTTAAATAAACTCTAAATTCGTTACTACATTTATGTGATAACTAGTACTTTCTTGAATAGTAGTTCTCTAGGTAAGCAAGACAATGTATTTTGGTTAATAAGGAAATAAGAAGTGTTATTTGAATATTTGAAAATATTTAGGTTATTCTCCATAAAATACTGTTCTGTAATCTCCTTAGTCCATTTGATAAAAATTTATTGCCCTCCATTAGAAAGTAGATATAAAAGTATTGTTTAGTATGTTAATATGAACCAAGCAGTAGTATGTATACCAGCCTAAGAAATGGAATTTTACCAATACAATGGAAACTCCCAGTGTAAACCTATCTCAACACATCCCTCTTTTTGTCTCCTTCTAAATGTAAACACTATACTGAATTTTGTGAGTGTTATTTTTTTAATTTAAAAATATAAGTTTTACATATATATCTACGCCTAAGTAATATAGCCTATTAATTTATTTATTTTTGAACTTTATAAAAAATGGTATATTGTATGTATTCTTCTTAAGATCTACTTTTAAGTTAAGATTCATTTACATTGCTCTATAGGACATTTATTTTCATGGCTAGATATGAATATGTGAGGAATTACTTTATCATTAATTGACACATTTGTTTTTTCTATTATGAACAATACTTCAATGAGTATTTTTACAGATGTCTTGTGGTATACATGCACAGAAGCATCTCTACCTAGGAGTAGAATTGCTGGGTCATAGAGTATATGCACATTCCGTTTTTTGTTTGTTTGTTTGTTTTTGCGGTACACGGGCCTCTCACTGCTGTGGCCTCTCCCATTGCGGAGCACAGGCTCCGGACGCACAGGCTCAGCGGCCATGGCTCACGGGCCCAGCCGCTCCACAGCATGTGGGACCTTCCCGGACCGGGGCACGAACCCGTGTCCCCTGCATCGGCAGGCGGACTCTCAACCACTGCGCCACCAGGGAAGCCCGCACATTCAGTTTTAATGCTAAATTATTTTTCAGTTTGTGACACAGGATGGCTAGATGTACACTAAAAATTTCCTCTTCTTCCTGGGCACAGAGTTAGGTTGTATTTTCCACCTCCCCTGCATTAGGAATGTACACTTAAATGATTTCCAGTCTGTAGAATGTGAGTAGAAATAATATATGCCACTTTCAGGCTTGGCCCACAAAACCCTGCTGTGTACGATCATCTCTGTTTCTCTTTTCCCATCTTCTGGCCAAGTTTTGTTTCTTCCATACCAATTCTTTCACCCCCTGTTATATATACTGTGCTAGAAAGACCTGTATAAGTGGAATAGAGGTGGTGATTGATGAGTGTCCTTGTCTCGTTTCTAATTTTAAAGTGTATGCTTCAGATATTTCACAGTTATCTACAATATTTTCTGGGTTCTCTAGATACCTTTTATAAAGTAAGGTGGTTCTTAAAAATTTTAAACATTTTTCTAAAACTTTTATCAGGAATGTTGAATTTAATTAGATGTTTTACCAGTAACTATAGAAATGATCATTTGGGTTTTCTCCTTTGATCTGTTAATTTTGTGAATAATATTTATATCTTTGTAATGTTAAATCACACTTGTATTCCTAGCATAAACTCAGATAGATAACTTTTCCATTCATTTGTTAATAACAGTATCTTTCACTAGCTATATTTTTTTGGGATTCTTAGTTTGGATATAATAAGGGTATCATGGATATAACTAAGTGTCTAGTAAGGATATAACGACTTTTTTAAAAAAATACGTTTATTTATTTTTGGCTGCATTGGGTCTTTGTTGCTGCGTGTGGGCTTTCTCTAGTTCCAGTGAGCGGGGGCTAGTCTCCTTGCGGTGTGCAGGCTTCTTATTGCGGTGGCTTCTCGTTGCGGAGCATGGGCTCTAGGCATGCGGGCTTCAGTAGTTGTGGCACGTGGGCTCAGTAGTTGTGGCTCACGAGCTCTAGAGCACAGGCTCAGTAGTTGTGGCGCATGGGCTTAGTTGCCCCATGGCATGTGGGATCTTCCTGGACCAGGGCTCGAACCCGTGTCCCCTGTATCGGCAGGCGGATTCTTAAACCACTGCGCCACCAGGGAAGTCCTTAGTTTTTCCTTGTTTTTATGGCCTTGACAGTCTTGCGGAGTACTGACCAGGTATGCTATAGAATATCTCTCTATCTGGGTTTGTCTCATGTTTTTCTCATGATCAGACTGGGATTATGAGAAGAATATCATAGACGAGAAGTGCCCTTCTCATCACACCATTTCTGGGGGTACATGATATCCACCATATCACTGATGATGTTAAGTTAACCTTCATCATGTGATTAAGTAGTATTGCCAGGTTTCTCCACTATGAAGTCCTTATTCTTTTTTCCCTACTTCATTTTTTGGAAAAGAGTTCCTAAGTCACAAGTCTGTAAATTAAGCTTCACCTCATAGAAGGAGGAGGAGTTTCATGTATTTTTTGGAATCCTTCTGTAAGAAGAATTCTTCTCCCATTTATTTAGTTAGTTAGTTAGTTATTTACATCAATATGTCCTAGGTTAGTTTTAATGCGTTATAGCTTTTAAGAATTTACCTATTTCATTTAAGTTTTTGAATCTATTAGTAAAAGGTTTTCCATAATATCCTCCTATTTAATGTTTGCTTTCTCTATAGTTACACTTTCCTTTTCCTTTTAATTTTTTAATTTTTTAATTTTAATTTTATTTTATTTTGGCCGCACCATGCGGCATGCGGTATCTTAGTTTCCCAGCCAGGGATTGAACCCATGCCCCCTGCAGTGGAAGCGCGGAGTCCTAACCACTGGACCGCCAGGGAAGTCCCTCCTTTTCATTTTTAATAATTAACATGTAACTTTTTCTTTCTTAACCTCATCAGGAGAATCTTATTACTCATTTTAAAGAACTAACTTATGGTTTTATCACTCTCTTTATTGTGTTTTTTTCCATTTCATTAATTTATGCTTTAATATTTCTTCCTTTTCACCTTTTTTCTTTAGATGGGGTGGTTATTTTTTTAGTTAGACATTTAGCTCATTAATTTTCAGTCATTCTTCTTTCCTAATAAAAGCATTTATGAGAATACATCTCTGAGTATAGCTTTCACAACATTTTATAGTTTTGAAATGTAGTATTTCTTTATTGTTTCATTCTTAGTTTAAAATTTTTTGTTATTTCTTGAGTTGTGAGTTATTTAGAGATATAATTTAAAATTTTCAAGTGTATGGCAATTTTATGTTTCTTTTTGACTTTTATTTCTTTGCATTGTGATCAGAGAATGTAGTCTTTCTGATAGTGGTCGTTCCGTTCTTTCTTCCATGTCTCTTAACCTCTCTTTCGTATTTTTCATTTCTCCATGACTTTGTAGATGATTTTGTCATTTCTGTCTTACAGTTTACTGACTCTATTCAGTATGTTTTAGTTGTTATTTAACATTGTGATTTTACTTTTAATGTTTTTCAGTTCTAGCAGTTCTATTTGGCTCTCTTTCAGATTTACCTGTTCATTTTTTATATTCTCTTGAATCTTACTGATGTTTACAATTCACTCTTTTCTTTCGCTTATGTATTAAGCATATTTAATGTTCTATATTTGATATTTCTAATACCTGAAATTTTGTAGGATATTTCTGCAACAAATCTTGTTGTTTGTTTTTGCTGACTTTTTTAATAGTGCCTTGTTTATTTGTGTGTTTTGTGATTTTCTTTCTGAATTATGAACTCATTTTGCATTGGAACCCTGTGTAATTATGGAAATTCTTTTCCAGTTGAGTTCAGGGTACATTCCTCTAGAGAGGATTTTTATTTCCTTCTACTATGTGCTTGGAGATGGGGGTCTGTGAACCTGGATTTTAACTTAAAATTCTCACTCTTGGTTTTAAAGAATGTCCACAGAGTATAGATGAATTCAGGCATCAAATTCTCATGTATTTGCTAAAGTTGAGGTAAATTTTCCTTGATGTTTGCCTTTAAGGTGTTTTTAAGGTGTTTGAATTCATTCTTTTCCTGGGTTATTATTTATCTTGGGCCCTGACTTTGTCTGTTGGTCTCTGATCTAACTTTAGGAGGCCTGAGCCTTTTTCCTTGGTTCCACGCATTCCTAGGTTACCAAGATCCACATATGCCCCCTGGAGTATCTGGCAGCTTCACTGCTTGCTTTTCTGTTTGTTCTCTTGATTTGTTTTTATTCTTGACATTAGTGATTTCCTAGTACATTCTTTATGGTATATGCAACATTGAAAAGAATAATTTTTATATTTTATTGAGGAATTTTAAATGCTATGTACCAGAAATGTTTTAAGATCTGTAGTTTAGTTTATTTCAGGGAAAGGAAATCCTCTTAGAGAATTTTCAAAAGCATGGTTTCTAGAGCCCAACCCAGACCCACAGACCAGAAACTCCAGGATACAGGGCCTGTGGGTATTTTAAAAGCTTCTTAGATGATTCTGATGCACTGCAAGGTTTGAGAATCACTGACATAGAAAAAATTGACAATTTCATTGTGTAAACTTAAATAATTAAATATTAATAGCTAATGTTTATTGAAGATAAGGTAACATACATAGTAGAATGCAATAATCCTAGCTATAAGTATTATTATTTTTTAATTAATTAATTAATTTGTTTGTTTTTTGGCTGTGTTGGGTCTTCAGTGTTGTGCGCAGGCTTTCTCTAGTTGTGGCGAGCGGGGGCTACTCTTCGTTGAGGTGCGCAGGCTTCTCATTGTGGTGGCTTCTTTTGTTGTGGAGCACGGGCTCTAGGCTCATGGGCTTCAGCAGCTGTGGCACACAGGCTCAGTAGTTGTGGCTCAGGGGCTCTAGAGTGCAGGCTCAGTAGTTGTGGCTCACGGGCTTAGTTGCTCCGTGGCATGTGGGATCTTCCCGGACCAGGGCTCGAACCCGTGTCCCCTGCATTGGCAGGCGGATTCTTAACCACTGTGTCACCAGGGAAGCCCTATAAGTATTATTATTATGTGCTAGGCTCTATTCTAAATCTTTCACATATGTTGTCATTTATTCCTCACAGCAACACTATAGCTACTACTACTATCCTCATATTATAAATGAGTAAATTGAAGCACAGAGAATGTAGCACAATTGATATTTGAATTCAGATAGTCAGTCTAATTCCAGAGCATGTAAGCTTAACCCATCATCTTTATAGTCTTCCAGCTACTTCACAAACATTTTATTGATTCCCAGAGGGGCTCTAACATTACAGAATATAGCAGGAAAAATATACTTGAATCATTACATATTCATGTTGATTCAGCATAGGTACTGGGGAAGGAGGATAATATAGTAGAAGTAGCTTCGACTTGTAGTGAGATAGATAGGCATGGGTCTTTCCTCAGCTGCTTGCTGTGTAGCTATAAGAAAGTAATTTATCTTTTCTGAGCTCTTATTTTCTCATTGGTAAAGGAGAATAATTATTTTTACTTCATAGAGATTTTGAAGAAATAAAATTAAGTAACATATTGCTTGACATACAGTGTATGGTCAGTATCAGATTCAAGGTATCCCCTAAGAAAATTATGTTGACTCCCATATAGAATATTGTAGTAAGCTTTAGTCTGGGAGCAGTTGATGGTGTTGGTGAGGGCAATGCTGACTGTCTGTATTGAGAGTATACTTGATGCCAAGCACTGCCCTAGGCTCTGGAAATACAGCCGTGAGTAAGACATAGCCTTCCTGCTCTCAAGGAACTTATAGTCCACTTGGGATGGGGGCGGATCCAGACAGATACACAGACAAATACTTTGCTAGATGCTGTTATGGAGGAAGCATAGGCTTCTGTGGGAGCACATAGGTGGGTTACTCAGTCAAACCATAGCGGATAAAGAATGGCTTCCCAAAGGGAGGCGGATGATGATGTGAAGGATTAGACTAGTAAGTCTAGATAGAGGGCAAAGAGACGGCTGGTAGAAATTTGTCATTGCTACAAAGGTGTCCCATTCATTAATGAAATAGGTGTCCTCAACATTAGTGAAGATTTCAGGGATACTAGGAAAGTATGCTTTTGTCAGGTCAGTGTTGAAATATTAAGAGCCTACTTTTAGGTTTAGGTGTTACTAAAACAGACAGTTTTTAAAAAGTAAAATAAGGGCTCTATTTATATATAATATTGAAATTTCTATCAAATAGCACTTTCTGAGGTCTTGTATTCACATGGCCTACATACTTGTTATTCAACATTATTGTCACATTAGGTTATACTTACGGGGAAGAGAGAGGGAAAGGCACAAAGAAACAATGAACCTCAGAGGATGGAAATGATGATTTGTGATTTGGGGTGAATACCACTACCACTACGTGCTGTTTATACATTTCCCTTTCTCTCATCATCCTTACTCACATGTGGTGAAAAATTATTTGTTTGAATGGCTCATTGACAGTTGAATTTTAATTTGATGTAGTACACTGCTCTGGTGTTTTGATATTGATCAACAAAATTGTATATATAGGAGATAAGATTTCTTTCCATCTTTTTCTAGTGCCCCTTCCCAATAAAACAACATACTAAAAATATGGAAGGGAAAGATCACTCCTATGGCAAAACTGGGGTAAGAAAATGAAAATGATACAGAATTCCTTGGAAGGGAAGGAATATGGGTCTAGAAGAAAGAAGAGAGTGTTGAAATAGGCTATTGTAATGGATAAAATGATATCAAAAATTAAAGGAATAATGAATGAGCTTGGTCTTTAAAAACACCTCCAAGGCAAGCACATTCTGGCAACCTGAAGAATGTGACTTGATGTAAGAATAGACTTTGATCTCCTACAGCTCATCTTGTACATCCATATGAGGACTGTGGTTTTTGCAAGAGCTGTCCCTGACTAGAGCTGGGTCAAGTGGAGCAATTGATGTGGGTATCTGGAAACACTGGAAACCAGTTGTTGGGGTTAAAGCTCTTAGTCCCTGAGGGGTAAGCAGAGGGTAGAAAGAAAAAGGTAAAAAATGAAATCATATTTGTGAAAGTGGATTCTGAAAAAGATACTTAGGAAAGTTTATAAAATGAGGTTGAAATTTGAAACTATGAACATGTTTGCTGTGATAATAAATCTTAGATACTAGGACTGGCCAAAAACTTGAAGAGAGAAAAGCAGTTTTTAGGCACCCCCCTCCCTGCTACCACCCCCCCTCCCGAAAAAAACCCTACCAAAAAAAATACAAACAAAAATCCTTTATAATTCTATCCCACAAACCTATGCAGAAATCTGCACTGTTTGGACCTTTATGGCATGACGTTGGGGGAGGGTGGTAGATACCTTGAGCATAAAAATCATGTAGGTTCAGTGATTGTGGTGGTGTTGGGATATGTTGAATTCTTGGTGTCTTTGTGGGGAAGTATTTGTGCCTCACTGGGTTTATTTTAGCAAGGACTCTTGACTACCTTTGGGTACTTTTCTAAGAGTTTGTTGTGTTTTAAAGGGATTGTGATTGTTTTGTCAGGTTCAAAATAATTCTCAGAACTGGACATTATGGTCTCTCTACTCTCAACTTCTGGTTTTCCTCTTACCTTTATTCATTTTTCTCTCTCGCTCTCTCTCTTTTTTTTTTTGTTGTTGTTGTTACTTGATCTTCCAGCTTTAACTGCCCCCCTCCTTAAATATGGGAGTGTTTCCATAGTAATCCGTTCTCCTCTCTTCACACTTTTCCTTGATCATCTCATCTATTCCATTATCATCAACATGTCCATGATTCCAAAAACCTTTATATCCCAGTACTTTGGAGGTCAGCTGGATAAGATCTATTTGGATGTCATATTCATAATTAATGTGTACATTAACTGAATAACTGAATTCATTAGCTTCTCCCTCAGACATCTCATCTCCTGTAAACTCAGTCTTGGCTGAATGGCTTTAATATACATCCAAACTCCCATGATAGGTCACTTGGTGTTTGTAGAACTTCTTTAGAGAATGTAATCCTGAATGTAAATAAAGTTTTAGCCAGAAAGATACCTCATCATAGCATTGTTTTTAATAGCAAAAAAATTGGCACTAATCTAAAGTCCTGCACCACTGTCCTGCTTAAAAACTGACACACACACACACACACATACACACACACATACACAGAGAGGAATATTTTACAGGCAATGTAGAAGAATATTTAATAGCATGAGAAGTTAAATATATAAATTTAGTGAAAAAAGATGCTCTTCATATGTACACTGATACCATAATCATTAAAACTATAAAAAGAACTATGTGTCTATATTTGTAGAAGAATATGTATACAAAGGTTTGCATTAATTAATTCTAGATGGAACAGTTTTGGGTGATTTTTATTTTATTCTTTTCATCTACTTGTATTTTCTAGACTTGTACAGTAAACATGAATTACTTTCATAATTCATACATACAGACAATTTGGACTCCGTTTTTCACCTCCAACTCTTGTTGATTTAGTCCAGTGTCTCATTCAACCCAGCTGTTGCTGCATTAGTTCAACTGCTCATTATATCAGAATTAGACTATCATAGCAACCCCCTTGATTCCATTGCTCAGCTGCCAGAGCTATCTTCCTAAAAACCTTAACTGGTCAGGTTCTTCCCTTGCTTAACGTTTCCAGTTTAGGTAGCTAAATGTTAAATCTCCAAAACCATCAGGAGTAGAGTAAATTTTGAATGTTTTCCCTTGTTACAGTTGACTCTGTATTTAGCCAACTCAAGGTGTAATATAATGTGTTCTTTTAACCCTAACCAAGTCACCTTTGACCAGAGAGCAGATAGTCATGCCAGATTGGGGTTGAAGGAAGGGAGGAGGAAAGGGAGAAAGTGGGAGGGAAAATATGAACTGAACTCAGGTGTTCGCAAATCTTTGCTCTTTGCTTGTCCCTTCTGTTCTGCCTCTGCAACCTGTCATATTTTGCCCTTGCTGGGTGGGGTTTTTGTTTATTTGTTTTCTATTCAAAGGACAGTTTATTGGTTTCCTTGAGTATTTAGTCAGTAAGAACAAATAGCCAAATAATGAAAATCCACCAGTTTTAGTGCCAATTATTATATTAGCCGATCCTATTAGGAGTATTTATTGAAGCATGTCATGCTAATAGTCCCTGAGTGTAATTATACTTGCAGATTTTTCTTGCTTTCACGGAGTCTCTAACATGTTCCAGATGGTTAAATAGGAAAGAGTAGACATTTTGTACTGTCTTTTCAATTATGATTAGGAATTTGATGTTACTTACTACTTATGTTAATGTTATTGCTTTTGTTAGATCTAAACATGAGAGGAATTTAAACAAAACAATTTTTTTTTAAACTCTTCTACTGTGGTCAACAATTAACAGGACTTTTCATAGATTATTTTCCTCTGTTAAATTGTTTAATTAATTTAAGCATCATTAAAATGAGATAATTGCATCATAAGTAGTAATTCATTTATGAATATAGTCCTTAATTTATACTTGGAAAGTATTCACTCGGGTTTGTTTCAGAGTTAAAATTACATGGTGAACTTTCTTGAAAGTTTACATGAGACTGAAACAGAATAATTTTCCAAACTGTTGAAGGTTCTTTGACCTTTTCCACAACCTAATGTGAGCCTAGATTCAAAATCAGTGGGATGTATACTTCAAATTTTGCCAGTAGTAGTAGTGATGCCTTTCCTTCATGTATTCATAATCTCTTGTCTGCCATTAACGGACCATCCAGCTTCTCTCATTTGCAAGGCAGTTTACCAAAGATAGGCATATAGCCTTTGAATTCAGAATAGAAAAGTTAATAGAGCATAGGGATACAGACCCATAATCCTTGGCTTCATTATGACCTATGTTAACCAATTTGCTAACTGGTTAGTTGACGTGAAGAAATTGGTTGTTTTTCAATAAGAGATAGAATACTCTGTCATTCACTTTAACAGCCTGTATATTTTCATAATGTAATTGTTGAGGGCAGACAAATGGTTCTTCCGTAGACTGCCATTCTCTGTCCTTGGAGTGTATTTCAAGAGTTCTTGCAAACTAGAAAACAAGTAAAAAACATAAAAATAGAATACCAACATTATTTTTTTGGTGATGAATGAAAGCAGACTATTCCTAAAGACTTTGTTGGGATGAAGGGAGTAGCTTACATTCTATATCATCCAGGAAGACTTACTTCCTGTCAGTTGCCTTTAAATATCTTTGTTCATTCTCAGACTTTCCTATTTCTCATTAAGCTACTACATCTCTACCTCTTCTTGACCTTCTTTCCCCCAAACAACTTGCCGTCTCAGCCTCTTCAGACTCCTCACTGCTTTTCCTTCATGCCTGCTCTACAAATTCTTCATAGTTTTTCCAGGTAAAATTCTTATCCTTCTATAAAATTCTTTAAATTCCTTCCCAGCAAGATCAAAGTTAGCCTAAACCAAGACTAAGAAAAGCATATCTTTGAGGAGATGCAGCTCATCTTGCAATAATAAACTGGCATTAAATTGAGATTTCCATTTTCATGACTGTTGCCAAACTTTATGTTATTTGGTTTGTTTAGCATGTGCAGCAAATGTTGTGATCAAGTTATTATTAACTATTCAATATTGTGAGTCTATCTGGGAATAAGAAAAATAATATGGACAAATTTAATTCATATTTTTGTGCGTTTTAAAGTATTATATATATTCACTTGTTTCATGTATAAAAATTTGATTTTATACAAAAATATGTTAAGATGGGATTAATTTTTAAAAGAATGATTCAGCACTTCCCTGGTGGCGCAGTGGTTGAGAGTCCGCCTGCCGATGCAGGGGACACGGGTTCGTGCCCCGGTCCGGGAGGATTCCACATGCCGCGGAGTGGCTGGGCCCATGAGCCATGGCCGCTGGGCCTGCACGTCCAGAGCCTGTGCTCCGCAACGGGAGAGGCCACAACAGTGAGAGGCCTGCGTACCACAAAAAAAAAAAAAAAAGAATGATTCAAACTAGGATTCCATTGAATGAAATATTTCAGTTTTACATATAAAGAATGAAGTTTGATTTATAAAATTTAGTATATGCAAGACCTTTCCAGGCATATCAATATGAGTTACATGTATGTGATGAAATTCAGGCTAATTAGGGAAAATACCTCTCTCGGTTAATGGTAAGAGATGATAACAAGATATTTGAAAAGCAGTACTACTATGGATTCTATGATAGTACCTGATACTATCTTTGATATAGTTAATAACGAAACTAGAGTTTTTTCTTACCCCTTCTTTGCAGTATCACAGCCTCTATCTCTTCTACCCACTCCACTTTTATCATGATGTGGAAAGGGTTGTTACTGTGATTCCCATAATCTTGGAGGCAGGGAGAATTTACTTATCCACCTGACCGCTTTCCTGGACTTTGATGCTTGAAACACTCCTGTCTTCTTCAAATATTTAGAAAATTGCAGTAATGGTACTTCAGTTCTCATCTTCCCTAAGGTTTCCTTTGTCCCCTTAATATATATCTGGTGGGGCTTCCCTGGTGGCGCAGTGGTTGAGAGTCTGCCCGCCGATGCAGGGGACGCAGGTTCGTGCCCCGGTCCGGGAAGATCCCACATGCCGCGGAGCGGCTGGGCCCGTGAGCCATGGCCGCTGAGCCTGTGCGTCCGGAGCCTGTGCTCTGCAACGGGAGAGGCCACAACACTGAGAGGCCCGCGTACCGCAAAAAAAAAAAAAAAATATATATATATATATATGTATATATATATATATACATCTGGTGTATTTAAGATCTCTTTGGGGACTTCCTGCTGGTGCAGTGGTTAAGAATCCACCTGCCAATGCAGGGGACATGGGTTCGAGCCCTGGTCCGGGAAGATCCCACATGCTGCGGAGCAACTAAGCCCGTGTGCCACAACTACTGAGCCTGGGCTCTAGAGCCGCGAGCCACAAATACTGAAGCCCACGCACCCTAGAGCCCGTGCGTCGCAACTACTGAGCCCACGTGCTGCAACTTCTGAAACCTGCATGCTCTAGGGCCCATGCTCCGCAACAAGAGAAGCCACCGCAATGAGAAGCCCGCACACCACCACGAAGAGCAGTCCCCACTCCCCACAACTAGAGAAAGCCCGCGTGCAGCAGCGAAGACCCAACGCAGCCAAAAAATAAATTAAATTTAAGAAAAAAGAAAAAAACGATCTCTGTTTTTTTCTTTTCCCTTTGAACACTTTAACCACAGCACCTCAGTGTTTAACTGAACATAGGTACTGTCCATAGATTCAAATTTCATTTTGTGTGTCTATGTGTGTGTGTGTGTGTGTGTTCCGGCAGCTTTCTAAGCAAAGCTCATGAATTTGCATTCTCCATAGGTCCAGTTTGTTACTGGTCTCTATATTCCTGTGTCCTAGGAGGCTGTGTTAGGAGTTAGTACATACGTTTATCTCATTTCCCCAAACCTAATGTATGACCTTGCTCTGTTAGCTGACTCAGGTTCTGTTCATGGCATGATAGGTGCTTGGTAGTACTAGTGACAACTCTGTCCCCCATGTGTTGTGACTCGTTAACTGTGTGAGAGGAAAATGCTCCGCCACTCCAGGGAAGTCAGGCTGAATCAGTCTGGCAAAATGGATGTTGAATGTAGAAGAGGGAGAACCATAGAGCAGTTGGACCTTAGAGTGCACATTGTCCCCCACCTGCCAGGTACACAGACAGTCATTATACTAGGATTTGACAGAAATAACAATTTTCTTCCCTTCTGGGGAGGAAGGAGCAAAGGTAAATGCAATGTTAAAGTTCCTGATTCTTCTATGCCAGGGTTTTTCAGTCTTAGCACTATTGTCATTTTGGGTCAGATAATTTTTGTTGTGGGCGCTGTCCTGTGCATTTTAGAAGGTTCAGCAGCATCTCTGGCCTCTACCCACTAGATTCTAGTAGCACTTCCCCCCCAAAATTGTGACAACCAAAAATATCTCCAAACATTGCTAAATGTTCCCTGGAAGATACTGTAGGTCCCAGCTGAGAACTGTTGTCCTGCACTAACGCACTTTTGATTATATGATGAGGACACGTTCTTAGAAGATTGATTGCTTTCTATGTGCAATTTGATTATTTTGGCAACTCTAGAAAGCTGGTACCAATTTACATTCCTGACAATGGTGTGGGATATTGCGTATTTCCTTAGACCCTCAGCAGTGCTGTATTTTGTCAGTCTTTTTAATCTTTTACCTGTCTGATAGATGAGAAATTACTTTGCCTTAATTTTAATTTAATTCAAACAATTAATTAGGTTGGATGTTCTTTTCATTTTTATTGTCCACTTGAAGATCATCTTACATGCATTGTTTATTTTTGTTCTTTGCCCTTCTTTGGGGGGATGTTAACTTGGTCATTTGTGGGATTATGAAATTGTTTTCACTGTTAGGAATTTTTCACTGTTTCATGGTTAAAAATTATCACTTAAAAAATTATCACTTTTTCTTTATAGCTTCCAGCTTAAATTTATAACTAGCTTTATGTCCATGTCTTTCCTAGTTGATTGAATTTCTTGAGATGTCATATATAAGATACTCAATATATTTTTAGACTAAATTTAATGTAGAGGAGCCTTGGTACTTCTCCAAGGAAAGAGTGAAAAGTGTATGTGTATGCGAGTGTTAGTGTGTGCGTGACTGTGTGTATGTATGTCTGTGCATGTTTACATGGGCACCGAAAAAAGGAAGGCTAAAAAGCTGAGCTGTAGGTATGTCTGCATTTGCCAGGCATTGGAAGGATATTGAGAAGAAGTTGATGGCAGGCAATAGAGTATAGTTTCTTGGAATGCACCCGAAAGCTCAAGGAGAATATTGCTCTTAGAACTGGCAGAAGGTTCACTGTAAATATCCCTAGCCATATTCTAGAAGGTCAGACAAGAGATAAGGGTTCAGAGGGTTAAAAGGAGTTAGAGATGACAATTCAGAACAGTGATATAGTAAGGGTGTAGCTTAAACTTCATAGTGGGGTCTAAGTAACATAGAATTTGGGAGATGTAGGTGTAGGTTGGTGGGAGAGCCCAGCTTATATGGATTATCAATTAAACTTTCTTACTTTTTCCATTTTTATCGGGGAATTTTTGTTCTTCAGTGTTCCTAGATATCATCTTATTTTCCTTTTCTAGGCTCTGGATCTTTTTCTTTGAAAGGATCTTTGCCGTCTTCCTTAAGAGCAAAGAAAGAGATAAGAAGTATACGTTCAGAGCAGAAACTCACAAAATATGGTCTGTGGACTCTTGGGGTTCTGCTTGGGCTGCCATAACAGAATACCGTAGACTTTGTGGCTTAAACATGCACTTGAAAAGAATATGTATTCTGCAGTTTGGGGGCATAGTGTTCTAAAAATGTCAATTAGGTCCAGGTGGTTGATAGTACTGTTCAAATTTTCTAGGTCTTTACTGATTTTTTTTTTCAGAGGGGTCTGCTTCTATCAGTTGATGAGAGGGGGGTGTTAAACTCTCCAACTATAGTGTGTGTTTGTTTTTCTCCATTTAATTCAGTCATTTTTTGCCTCTTTTATCTTCAAGCTTTGTCATTAGAGGCTATGATAGACAATAGGAGACCTTGAATGCTAGGTAACAAGAGTGCAAATTCTTTATGGAAACTGTGGAGAAGCCCTGTTGAGTGGTGACTAGGGGTGTGACATTGTGAACATGGAGCTGTGGGGAATTGTTTAGCAGGATGCACTGTGTAGGCAGACCAGGGGCAGAGGTTAGATATGCTGCTAAATTGCCTCACACTTGGATTGCTAACAGTGTGGAGTATAATGATGTTATTAATGGATTGAATATAGGAAATGCAAGAAGGAGAGCTGAGTTAAACAGTTCTAAGAAACTAAGTAACTGGCAAAATACTAGTATGGTTGCTAATGATAGCAGTGTACTTAGTAGTGACTTTGAGGGATAGGGATGAGCAATTTCTTTTTGGCCCATTAATTTGGGCTGTTGCCTGGATATACAAATATAGGCATCATATAGGTAATAATGAGAAGTTCAAGATTAGTGAAAGAGGATGAGGTTCTTTCTGCTACGTTTTTATTATACACATACTACGAAATCATTTCTGAAATAATTTTGGGATTTAGTTTTTCTTATTTGTGGCCTCAGCTCGGATGTTACCTTCACATATAAACTCTCCTTACTCACTCAATCTAAAGTAGCTCCCCTAGTAACTCTCTCCCTCAAGTTATCCAGTTTTTTTTTTTTTTTTTTTTTAGTTTCTGCTTTATAACAAAGTGAATCAGTCATACATATACATCTGTTCCCACATCCCTTCCCTCATGCATCTCCCTCCCTCCCACCCTCCCCATCCCACCCCTCCAGGCGGTCACAAAGCACCGAGCTGATCTCCCTGTGCTCTGCGGCTGCTTCCCACTATCTACCTACCTTACGTTTGGTAGTGTATATATGTCCATGCCTCTCTTTCGCTTTGTCACAGCTTACCCTTCCCCCTCCCCATATCCTCAAGTCCATTCTCAAGTAGGTCTGTGTCTTTATTCCCGTTTTACCCCTAGGTTCTTCATGACATTTTTTTTTTTAATTCCATATATATGTGTTAGCATACGGTATTTTATTTACTGATCTTTTCCTCCCATTTGAATGTGAGCTTTGAAGAGTAGGAACTTCATCTCTCTTGTTCAGTGCTGTACCCCAGCAGCTGGTACAGTGCTTACCACGTATTGGGCTCTTAAATATTTGAGGATGGAATGACTTTTGTCTGTTACAAAAGAAATAATATGTACTGAGTAAAAGAAATAAAAAGAAATGTTTTACTATTTGGTTTTAAAAATACCTTGCAAATGTTTATTACCAGTTTTTTTTAAGTCATAAGGCTAGGCCTTTGGTTATTGTCCACTCCCTCACCTCAAGATATGTCATGTTACTGATAGAAAGTTCTAGTTAAATGTAACCATAGATTTGCATACCTCATTACATGATTATAACTTTGTATTCCAAAAAATGGAATTTATTAAAACCTCTAAGCACATATCTTGGTCACGTCTCTATTTTAAAAGATAATATGTAATTTAGAAAGATCATAAAAAAGAAAGAAATAATCTAGATAGAAATAGTTTTATCAATTAACTTTAGTGAGTATCTATCCTTGGCTACCCTTGAGACGTACAAAGAGGTAGTAAAACCATCTTTGTCAGTTGACAGTGTGGAGGGGTAGATAGTGCACATAGAAAAATGTGTAATGCAGACATTCATCTGGTAACATATGTACCAATTTTAACTGTTACTAAAAATGATCTAACCTTTGCTTTGTTTTAGGCCTTAGTAAATGCTATTTTCTAATACATATAAATCACGTATTGGGAATTAAAATCCGATCTGAGCACCTTGCTATAGTTTTAGACATTTAAAATAGCTTAGTTTTGGAAATCCCCTGGCGGTCCAGTGGTTAGGATTCTGGGCTTTCACTGCCAGGGGCTGGGTTTGATCCCTGGACGGGGAACTAAGATCCTGCAAGCCGCACGGTGCACCAAAAAAAAAAAAAAAAAAAACCTACAGTAGCTTAGTTTTGATAGTCCTCGACAATTGCCTTCCAATTTAGTAGAGTTGCTCTTTAGGAAAGAACTAAACTCTTGTAGTTGAGGTGTTACGTTTCATTTTTAGCTCTTTTGAGTGTGGACTCTCTCCAGCACCCTGGTGTTTTCTCTTGCCTTGTGGCAAAAACAGAGAGGTAAATTATATTGCAGAATGAAGCCCAGAAATAGGCGTTCCCTGATTAGTAGAGACAAATCTAGTAGTTTTACTACTTTCAGTGTTCTTTCCTCCCTGTATTCTCACCTCCAAACTTTTGCCTAATCCCTTATATTAATAATCTAGTATACCTCTCCCCATACCTCTGATACTCCTCTTGGATTTGTTTAGAACGACTTGTAATGTCCTTTGACCAGTTTAATGATCCTCATTCTCTTTAAGTTTTTAACTGCACTACCATTCTTGAATTAGAACAGGTTCATTAATTCCACAAATTAACCTTTTAAAAGATTAATATTTGTATACCTACTGTGTATACCTACTGTGTGCCAGTTAAAAAATATACACCTGGGGTCTTACAGTATAGTGAGGGAGACAGGTGGTAAACACAATCACACAAACAAATATGTAAATAAAAACAGTGAAAAATGCTAAGAAGAAAAAGTAGAAAGTGCTATCTATGAAAGTGTCATGGAGGGCTGATTTTGATTATGGGCTAAGAGAAGTAGAATTTTAGTTAAAGCTTGAACAATGAATAGGAACTGAACAGGTGAAGAAGGTAGGAGGGATTATTCACAGCAGAGAATATACTGTAGTGAAGACCTTGGAGTGGGGAAAAAAGATTGGGGAATAGAGAAGAACCGAGGATGGATCAGTGTGGCTAAAGTGCAGTGTGCTATGAGGAGAGGTGGCTATGTCATGAGTTTTGGATTTTGTTATATGTGAGATAAAACTTCATGGAAGGAGTGTAAGCAGGAATAGGGTATCGGATTTGTATGTCTGTGGATTGATGATTTATTTTTGAAATAAACTAGATGGGGCTTGGTGATTAACATATTATAGGTTGTGAGAGTGGAAAAGATTTCAAGGGTGACATCTGAGTTTCTGGTAGCAGCAGTTGGGTGGGTGTGAGGTGCCCTTTTTTTTTTTTTTTTTGGTGTGGGGGATAGGGAAGAGTCAAGGAAAAGGAAAATGGAGTTTAGTTTGGAACTCCTTAATAAATAGGCAGATGCTTGCAGGAATGGAGCTTAGAGTAGAGCATTAAAAATAATAGGAGCATTCTTTGGAGAATACCTTGTCTCCAAAATAGATGTGTTTATACTATATCCAGAATTATTAGTATTAAAATCCACTAGTCTAGGCTTTTCAATGTTTATCTCTTTAATGTAAAAGTAAAAGTAGATGTACGAGTCATTAATATTTTAGATTCAGTAGTTGATATGCAGGCAGTTAAACACACAGTTTTGATTTTAAGGTTATAATCTGCCTTTTTTTTTTAAAGGGGAGCAAGAAATAGAAATTAAGATACAACAAAGTATTCAGGACTTGGCTTCTTACTGTACTTTAAAAAAATGATTTTTTTAATCTTTAAAACTTAGAATGTAAGTATTAATATCTCCGTAGAAGCAGAATGAGAGTTAAAAACAAAAGCCATATGAAGGTACATACAATTTCCTGAATAGGTATTACTGAAACGAATAATTAAAGAAATGCATGATACCTTAGTCTGGCAAAAACTAAGGGAAAATATGATGGCTGCCATCATTTATTAGAAAGGGGGCTGCTGAGTTGAACAGATATTAAACTTGGTTGGCTATGGTCTATTTATTAATCAGACACTTCACAGTGTTTACCATGTGCCACACTGTCCTAAATAACTTAAATATATTAAATGTTTAGTCTCCTAACAACTCTTGAGTAGGTACAAGTATTATCCTGCTTTTTGTAGTTGAGGAAACTGATGCATGGAGAGGTTAAGGTCAGAAAGTTGGTAATGGAGTTGGGCTCCGCAGTCCATACTTTAAACTATAATGCATTACTACCTGGGTTGTAAGAAGGGGATGTGGTTGGCTTTAGGCAGATGAGGATAGCTAAAGCTCAGTTAATTTCTTTCACTAGTGTGAGGTTTTACTGTATCAATATACTAGAGTTTACTAATCCATGCTATTATTGATGGTCATCTAGGTTGTTCCTGTTTTTTGCTCTTAGACACATTGCTAACATGAACAGTTTTCTTCATATCTCTTGTTGCACATGTGCATGAAGAATTTTCTTGGGGTCATGGTTCTCTTTAGTGCTGCTTCATGATAGAATTCTTGCCACTTACCAAGATCTGTTTCCCAGCTAGTGTCCCTTTGGAACTCTTGCTCTTACCATAGAGCAACATTTTTCATATCTTTCCAACATAATACAATTTTATCTTCTAACAACACCCATGAATTTACCCAGATTTTTAAGACACCCCAAAAATTGTGTGAAGAAATAAGTATTTTTCTGGAGAGAGATTGCAAGGTTTTCATGAAAGCATTTTGTAATCATAAGAACAATGAAGTCAGCCTTCTAAAAATTAAAGATTAACAAGGAAAATTAAGTAAATATTGTCATTCTATTAAAAAAAATTCTGTCTTTAAAGTCTTCATTTTCTTCTAGGCCTCCTCTTCATAGATAGTGTTAATAAGAAAAAGCAACTACATACTATAGAGAAGTCAAATAAATAAACTATATACATATTAAAAATTTTTTTAACACTAGTAGGGATGGCTTGATTTCAAATTTTATTTAGATCATTTTTGTCTTTGATTTGGAGAGTCTGACTCTTGTGTCATCACTAATAGGAAAGTAAGTAGCATTTTTTCTTCATTCTTTCAAAAATCTTTCAGTCTTCCAAGGTAAAAAGACTTTATTTCTTCATACAATTTTTTAAGTGCCTTTTTCTTTCTTAAAGTTTCTTTGGGGTAGAATTAATAAGAAAACAGATGTTACTATAGAATCTTAAGTCCACTTAACCAAAATAATTTATAATTGCCACTAATGCTAATGGTTTATTTATGACAACCTACTATAGGATGACAGCAGAGCTAAACTAAGCTATTAATCCCAGCACACTGGGCATTTTGGCTAACGTTATCCCTTTCTCTCCTCATCAAAAAGTATATCATAAAGAAGAAAAGTTAAAGTAACTTTATAATAAAGATAACCTTCAATCTGTGCTAATTTTATTAAAGTAATTAATTTATAAATGTTGTAATTTTAACTGTTATTAGTAACAAGTTCCTTTCATCACACTTTACAGTTAATATATGTGGGAGAGAAAATCTACTGCCCTTAGAGGTTTGAGAGTTTCTTTTATTTCCTTACAGAAAAGAGAACATTAGACCACAGCTTCTTTTGACACTCAGCAACTGTTACCTATGAGATAATGGAAGATGGATTGTTTTTTTCCTGCTTTCCCAAAGTCACAGTCCGTGATATCAGCTACCAATAGGTGTATGGAGAAGTGTTCCGTTGGTCTAAAGCTGACTCTTTTTCTGAGCTTTCCTGATTAACTGTTGCATAGGACTTGCTGCCTATCATTAATTCTGTTTCTGGAAGATAATTCTTGATATTATTGAGTAATTTCAATTGCTAATTGGTTCTTGAGGATGTCAGGATGGTGGATTTTAAAATTCTCAAAAAGATTAAGGCGTTAATAACATACTTGAAACAAAACCTTAAAAAGATTACAAAATAACAGGAAGATTAAAAATAAACAAATAAAATATTAAAAATAGTATCATAGTATTTGATTCCAAATAAATTAATAGGTTGAGCACACATTTAATATTGTTCCCACCCCAAACCATAGTTTAAACAACAACCAAAATAAAGTCAACAAGGGTTGTTGTTGTTTTTTTTAGTCATAAATCAAGAGATGTAGGGAAATGGGAGAAAATACAGCAAAATTTTCGAGGCTGGAAAACAGCTAGAATAGTGAACAATCTTATTAAACCTAAGAAAACTATGTTTTAAGTGGAGAAAGCTAAGGACCAATTGAATTTGTACTGGTGACTCTTCAAAGGGCCCAGGCAGTGGTAGTATTGTGTACTTCTGGAAGTGGAGGCGAAGAAGGGAAGGGGATTGAAATAAGGAGGATTATTTAAAAGCTAAGAAACAGATGCCTGGGTCTCGTCTATTCTTTGCCACTGTACTACTGCACTGCTCCCATCTTGACAGATGGAAGACTTGAAGTTTATTCTCTCGCTTAAAACAGAGGACTAGTGAACACCAGGCACACTGAAGGGGGGTGGGGATTAGATGAGCACTGGCATTTTGAATGCTGAGAACCCTTGCTCTCATCTCCATTACTGGCTTCCCAAACTGAGTCCTTTATCCTCCAGGCAGGAAACAGGAGGAATCTTCTGTGAAGAATCTGACCATCCCAAGAAGAAAAACCTAAAGTCAAAAAGGAACTGTACTCTAGTTGGTAAAATTGTTTCTTACAGGGGTACAGGTTAACAATTCTGAAACTATTTTATATGTATACAGGTATTGAACAAATAAGTAAATAAGTGGTAGATAATGGGAACCAGGTTTCTCATATCAGTATTTGTGCCCTAATAGAGGGCCTGGCCAGATTACCCTATAGTGAATGTTACAGTCAGTAGCCCCATGTACATGATTAGAGCTTTCAGTAAACTTTTTATATCCAAACAACTAAATAAATACCATCAGGCATCTAAGGAAAGCATCTACTATGACTAGCAGGAATGAAAATAAACAAATAGAAAATACAAACAACTTGGAGAAAATAGACTATGCAGCCAAGAAAATTTTATTTATATGCACACATATATGTACACACCCAGCTGTATGGTATATATGCATATACCATATATACACATACATACATATCATATGTGTGTGTATAAAACAGCTGCAGAAAGTTGGGATGCTACATCTGTAAAGCAGAAATAGGGTATTTTAGAAAGAACATTCAGAGAATGAAGAATTCTTATAAATTAAGAATATATAGCAGAAAAAAAAACTCAATAGAGGTTTGGGTAATGAGTTGAGGAAATTTTTTTAGAAGGTAAAGCAAAGAGGCAAAGAAATGATAAACAAATTATAAAAGAAAAGAAAAAGAAGGGTCCAGGGGGGTCAACTTTCTATTATTAGGAGTTCCAAAGAGAGAACAGAATAAATGAAGGGAAAGAAAAGAATAAATAGTATAATCCAAGAAAATTTCCCAGAACTGAGACAAAGTACCTATTGAGTACCCAGTATAATGGATGAAAAGAGACTAACACCAGTTGAAATAATAGGATATCCAAATAGCCAGCTGTGATGCTCAGTCTCTATAATATTCAGGGAAATGCAAATTGAAATGAGATCCCATTTTCATCTGTTAGACTGGTTAAAAAGTAAAGTCTGACAATATCAAGTGTTGGAAAGAATATGGGTGAAAATGGTTGTCTTACACACTGCTAGTGGGAATGTGAAACAATCATTTGGGCAATCAGTTTGACAAGTGGTGAGTAGAGCAGAAGATATGCAAATACTACAACTCAGAAATTCCATTTCTGAATATTACCATTAGAAATTCTTGCACATGTGCATATGAAAATATGAAAGAGAAGCCATGTACAAGAACACTCATTGAGGCATTGTTTGTAATAATGAAAATTTAGGCAACTTAAATACATGAATGACTGGGCTAAGATGTGGTATATTCACATGTACATATGAATGAAACACACACACACCTCAGCAGGGATAGAGCTCCAGAACAACATAATACATGAAATCAGCAAAATACAGAATATGTACAGTTTAAACATGTATATTTTAAAGCATAAAATATCAGTGTACATTGTTTATGGATATAAAAAAATTGACCAGAGGATATATACTAAATTCATGATGATGGTTATCTCTACCAGAAGGTGGGGGAGTGAAAAGAGTGGGCTTTGTGTGAGTGTGGGGCCTTTTGATTTATTGGTAATACTTCATTTCTTTAAAAAGAAAATAAATATATCAAAAATGTTTACTATTACTACTTATGGGTAGTAGATCCGTAGATACTCCTTTGTCCTGTTTCTCTATATATTTTAAAATTCTGGCCCTGTACCTCTGCCTAACTCCAAAATAACAAAGGAGGAATGTTTTATAGATTTCCTTTTTTACTCTTTCTATGTGTTAAGTGCTATAGGTACTCTTCTTTCACCTTGCTTCCTCATCTGATTCTTAAATCAGATTGAATATAAGAGGTTAATAAACTGAATAATTTAATAAATTAAATTAAAGGAATTGAGGTGCTGCATTAGCCAGTGTTTGTGCCAGAACTGGAAGCAGATAATGAGGACAGAAAGGCCTTACCCATGAGGAGAGAATTGGAACAAGTAATGGGAAGCCTCCAGGCGTGAGGATCTCTTAGGAGTTTGTACCATCCGTATCAGGCCTCCTGCTTTGGGTTCCTGGAGGTGAGGGGGTGTGAGAAACGATTTAAAATACTGAGCTCTGGATAGCACAGATAATACATAATAAATACTAGGAGATATATTTTAAGAATAGTGAGCTTACTGATCTCATAATGCCAAACATCAGATCATCAGCACTGCTCTTTTTCTCCCTATTTCTTCATATTCCTCCTGTCTTCTTTGGTTCTCTGTGTATCACCTGTCTCTTGATTTCCATATGTTTCACTTCTCATTGTCTACATATCTTTTTTGGAGTATGGATTTATCTTGTGCTTTTCTGTCTTCATGCAGTCCCTGAGTGACTATGCTCAGCCTCCCCCTCAGCATCATTCCTGTATTCCCGTTTGGCCTTGAATCATCAGGACCCTAAATCATTAGCAGGATCCATCTGGTTTCAGTTACTGCCTGACTTTGAAAAAGTACCTGTAAAAACTCTTAGGTTTTATAGAAGAGAGTGGCATTATTTCACAAAGATTATACCTGTAGCCTTAACTACACAAATGATTTTTGAGGAGTGCTCTTCCTTGAAAGTCAGAAAATGACAGAACCTGGGTTTGTGGTTGACTAAATGAACAATGCCATCTTTGCCATAGTCAGTTACTACTTACCAATTCTTAAGCAAATTTACCTAGGAAAAAATTCAAAGATACAGTGCTTCACGGATGAAAACACAAAGTATTAATTAGGAGGAATCTTATCACCCAAGAAATGTTTTAGGGACTTAAGTTGATTACAAATGCAAATAAACTAGATATTATACAGTGAGAACAACCCAACTAAATATAATGTAAGTTGGGCTAACCTAACTATAAATTCCTTTCTTTAATAGTTTAAACTATGTCATTATGAAGAGCTAGTCCAAGTTTTTTTGAGTTTTTGAATTGTGGGTTTAAATCAAGGAAAAAGGGAAAGAAAATCTTGAAAATACAAAAAGCACTCTGTTTAATTTAGAGGGACTATAATAGGTAAGCACTTTTGGATCCAGGTCATAGGATCATCCAATTTTCTAACATTAGATAGACATGCCACTTTAATGCAGAATTCAGCATTGGAGGGAATCATGATGTAGAGAAAACATAGTCTTTATTTAAAAAGCAAAAGCCTAAAACAAGCATCAGAAAGCCCACATTATAAATATATTATAAAATAAAATAAAAATAGATTTATATTCATTGATTGTAAAATGCACTAGATATGTAAAAAGTAAACCACTAATTTTATTTTTGAGTATTATATGAATTAATTTGGGGGAGAATTTACATCTTAATGCTATTGAGTCTCAGTGAACCCATGAAAATATTTAGTCACTCTTTTTTTTTAGTCTTTTTTAATTTCAGAAATGTTTTATAATTTTAAGTGTATAGGTCTTACCTATATTTTGTTAAATTAATTCCTAAGTATTTTATGCTTTTTGATGCTATTATAAATTGTTTTGCACTTCTAATTGTTTACTGTGGTTATATAGAAACACAATTGATTTTTGTATACTGACCTTGTGTCTTACAGCTTTGTCAAATCACTTATTAATTCTAGTAATCATTTTTCAGATTCCTTAGAATTATGTACCACTATTTTTTAATTGAATAAAGACAGTTTTAGTTCTTCCTTTCTAAGCTTCCTTCTATTTGTTTTTCTTGACTTATTACACTGATTAGGACCTCCAGTACATCTATTACAATAATGAAGAGAAGTGGTTAGAGTGAACATTCTTGCCTTGTTCCCAATATTAGGAGAACTCCCAATATTTCACCATTGTACAGAATACTAGCTGTAGGTTTTTCATTGATCCTCCGTATCAGATTGAAGGAGTTACCTTTAATTTTTAGCTTGCTGAGAATTTTATCATGAATGGGTGCTGAATTTTGTCAGATGTTTTTCTGTTCCTTCTGAGATATTTATATGCTTTTTATTCTGTTAATGGTGTATCATCCTTATATATTGCTGAATTTAATTTGCTATTTTGTGTCTACATTCATGAGACTGATTTCCTTTTCTAGTAATATCTTTGGCAAGTTTGGTATTAGGGTTTTGCTGGTCTAGTAAAACAGTTGGCCTAGTAAAACAATTGGGGTGTATCTGCCTTTTATTTTCTGGAAAGTGTGCACAATTGTTATTATTACTTCTTTAAATGTTTCATAGAACCCACCAGTGAAGCCATCTAGGCCTGGAGTATTGTTTTGTTTTAATTACAAATTAATTTCTTTAGTAGATAGCATTCTGTTCGTTTTTGTGGTTTTAATAATTTATATTTTTCAAGGAATTTTTCACTTCATCGCAGTTACTGAATTGATTTGCATTATGTGGTTTAGAACATTATATTTGTAGGACGTGAAGTGATAGCTGTCCATTTCTGACATCGGTAATTTGTGTTGTCTTTCATTTTTCTTGATCATTCTTGCTCAAGTGTTAATAATTTTTTTATCTTTTCAAAAAGTCAACTTTTGATTTTAATTTTTTTCAGTTGTCCAGTCTTCATACTGGGTATTGTTTTGACTTCAAGTTCACCGATTTGTTTTTGTGCCATCTCAAATCTTCTTTTAAGCTTGTCCAGTGAATTTTAAAATTTCCATGTTGAACTAGTTCTTGAATTTTCATTTACTTCTATTTTATAGTTTCCATTTGCTACAAGTATTTCTCATCTGTTCACTTATTATAACATCCTGATCATACTCATAATAACTGCTTTAACATCATTATCAGTTAATTTCAACTAATCATCTTATGGTTTCTATTGACCCCCCCTTTTCTTTTGCGGTACACGGGCCTCACTGTTGTGGCCTCTCCCGTTGCGGAGCACAGGCTCCGGATGCGCAGGCTCAGCGGCCATGGCTCACGGGCCCAGCTGCTCTATGGCATGTGGGATCTTCCCGGACCGGGGCACGAACCCGTGTCCCCTGCATTGGCAGGCGGACTCTCAACCGCTGTGCCACCAGGGAAGCCCGACCCCCCCTTTTTTTTCCTGATCTTGAGTTACAATTTCTGGCCTCTTTGCATGTTTAGTAATTTTTTATTGTATACTGGGTATTGTAGATAATATTGTGGAGTATCTTTTTCTAAAGAGTTTTGATTTTTGTTCTAGTAGACAACTAAATTACTGGCTGGTAAATATACACTTACTGTACAACCCAGTTGCATTTATGGGTGTCTGTTTGTTTATTTACTTATTTATTTGGTTGCATTGGCTCTTAGTTGTGGCACACAGGCTTTCTGGTTGTGGCACTCAGGCTCCAGAGTGCGCAGGCTCAGTAGTTGCAGTGCACGGGCTTAGTTGCCCTGCAGCATGTGGGATCTTAGTTCCCTGACCAAGGATGAAATCCGTGTCCCCTGAATAGGAAGGCGGGTTCTTTACCACTGGACCACCAGGGAAGTTCCCATTTTTGGGTGTTTATTCTAGAGAAATGAAAACTTATATTCACACAGAAACCTGTACACAAATATTTATAGCAGCTTTATTCATAATAGCCCCAAATTGAAAACAACCCAAATGTACTTCAACAGGAAATGGTGAAAAAGAAACTGTGGTACCTTCAAACCATGGAGCAATAAAAAGCAACAAACTGTTTGTATATGCAACATGTTGGATGGATCTCAAGGGCATTATACTAAGTGAAAAAAGCCCATACAAAATGTTTCCATACTATTTGATTCAATCTTTGTAATATTCTCAAAGTGACAAAATTATAAAAATAGAGGGCAGATAAGTAGTTGCTAGGAGTTAAGAAAAAGGGAGTGAGGAGGGCTTCCCTGGTGGCACAGTGGTTGAGAGTCCGCCTCCCGATGCAGGGGACACGGGTTCGTGCCCCGGTCCGGGAAGATCCCACATGCCGCAGAGCGCCTGGGCCCGTGAGCCATGGCTGCTGAACCTGCGCGTCCGGAGCCTGTGCTCCGCAACGGGAGAGGCCACAACAGTGAGAGGCCTGCGTACCACAAAAAAAAAAAAAAAAAAAGGGAGTGAGGCATGTGTGATTATAAACAGCAAAAGGGAATCTGATTTGTGGTATGGTTATATAGGGGTACTTGGATCAACCAGGGATTTGAGGAGAATTTGCATATGCAGAATTAAGGTCCCCCACCCCCTTACTGTACTACCCTTCCTACCATGATTTTCTCCTCCTATTATCTAGCATTCTGTCAGCTCTGAACTACATTCTCTAATGCCTCAAGCCAGTGAGACAGTGGTTTTCTCCCTTAGGTCTAGCCTCCCAGTAGTACTTAAGGGGTATACTGGGAAGAGTTCTCTTAAGGGAAAGTCTTATAAGTATAGATCTTATTCAGTATGATTCCTTTCTTTCAGTGATCAAATTCCCTATGTTTCTGCCTGCTTTTAGTCACTTTTCAGTGTCTTTGAGTAATTTTTATTTTGTCCAGAGTTAATCATCGTTATCTATGGGCAAGTTAGTCCAATACAAGATAGTTCATCTTTACTGGAACCAGAGCTCAATGAATTTTATTTTTAGGTATTAGGAATATAAAATTTTTGTAAACTTTTTCAATAAAAAATTTGAAAGTTAAGTATCATAGTAACTTTAATACATTGTGAGAAGTATTACAGAAATGAAAGGAATTAAATGCAAACTGAAAACATTAAAAATCCGAATTTATAGGTAAAAAGAAAGATAAACATACAAATGCAGCCAGAAAAAAATTTTAAAAGACATATAAATGGACCTGTCAGGAGATTAAGGGCAGAATGCAATTATGTATTACTCAAGCAGCAGTCTTAAATAAGAATATATATTCAGGTACCGGAAGGACTTTGGTTGTAAAATCAGATCTTCATCCATTGTCTTTTGGAAGTGTTTTTCCATTTGGCCTGAAAAGTTGTATTTTCTTTTTTTTAACCAAGCATTTCTGACCTTTATTATTTCTTAGAGAATAAAATGACAATCTAACCTCCCTTCTGCTTTTATTTTTTTCTTCTCCTTTGTTTTAGTTGTTTGCCTAATTGGCCTTAAAAGAGGTAAGAGTGAAGAGACTCGAGCCATCTCTGGAAAATACCTTTCCCCCATTCCATTGGAAGCTACCCTCTGGAGCACCAGATTTGACCATATATGTTCTGAGGACTCACTATGAACAAAGAAGTCTCCCAGGTAGGAATTGTAGCTCTGTTTTTAAAGAGCTTTGTTTCTGCAAAAGTATGGTGTGAAAATGATTACTTGTTGACTCTTATTTTTTATGGGAATATGTCTTTGATCTGAGAAGCTTCAAGGTTATTCTAAAATATGCACTGACATTCCTAAATGAAAATGTTAGAAAAGTTATAGATTATACTTTGTAAACCACTGTAATGCACATTGAAATTAATACTGGTTCAGATCAGTATCTTACTATGAAACCCTCAAGTCCTTACTGAATTAAAAATGGCAGCACACACTACTATATATAAAATAGATAACTAATAAGAACCTGCTGTATTGCACAGGGAACTCTACTCAATACTCTGTAATGGCCTATATGGGAAAAGAATCTAAAAAAAAAAAAAGAATATATATATGTATATGTATAACTGATTCACTTTGCTGTACACCTAAAACTAACACAACATTGTAAATCAACTATATTCCAATAAAAAAATTTTTTTAAATGGCAGGGGAAAAACTATACTGAACCATCCCCAGATTTGGTCTATACATTTCTTTTTTTTTTTTTTTTTTAACATCTTTATTGGAGTATAATTGCTTTACAATGGTGTGTTAGTTTCTGCTTTATAACAGAGTGATTCAGCTATACATATACATATATCCCCATATCTCCATTTCTATTATAATCCAGTCATTAAATCTATTTACATCTAGTGTCCATTCCGTACATTTGAGCAGTTTTACATTGTTGTTTTCTAAGAGTTTGTGAGCTAACTGAAGGAATAGAACTAGTGTATCCATGAACATGACAATGGTCATAGCAGCCTATAGTGAGAAAAATAAACATGCACCAAGCCGAGACTAGAAAGTTGAAGAGTAATCAGAAACTGGTAAACAAGTAAGGGGAAGACTTCCAGCAGGAAGTTTTAATTGAATTATAACATATGTAAATAAAAATCATAAATTTTAAGGGTATAACTCTTTTAATTAATTAGTTTTATTTTTGGCTGCGTTGGGTCTTCGTTGCTGCGTGCGGGCTTTCTCTAGTTGCAGGGAGCGGGGGCTACTCTTTGTTATGGTGCACGTGCTTCTCATCGCGGTGGCTTCTCTTGTTGTGGAGTGCCGGCTCTAGGTGTGTGGGCTTCAGTAGTTGTGGCACAAGGGCTCAGTAGTTGTGGCTCACAAGCTCTAGAGTGCAGGCTCAGTCGTTGTGGCACATGGGCTTAGTTGCTCCGTGGCATGTGGGATCTTCCTGGACCAGGGCTCGAACGCGTGTCCGCTGCATTGGCAGACAGAGATTCTTAACCACTGTGCCATCAGGGAAGCCCTAAGGGTATAACTCTTGAGTTATCATGTACTGAATGTATTTGTGTAAATGCCATCCAGGTTAAGAAGTAGAACAATATCAGTATCCCAGTAAACCCCCCCCCTCATCTCTGACTCATTGCACAGCTGACCCATGCAGCTCTATTATTTTGGTATTACTGCCACCTTATAACTTTAGAGATCAAATTTCAATATGATTTTTTTTCTTTTGTTGGTTTATATGTGTACATTTAACTCTGTATTTTAAAGTGAGTTTCTGAAATGTTCGAGAGAAATTGAACCACTTCTGATCAGGGGCTTAATTCTTTATTTTAGATATTGGAGTAATTTTATATAGTAAATGTGGTTATTTGGTTTTGGATAATCATCTGTGGATTATCTATGTCTAATGTTGATCTTCAGTCTCGTCTGGCCCCCGCTTTAGCTGTTTCTCTGCTCATTAGTATCTGAATCTGTGAAAGAGGATGAAGTTCGTGGAAAAAGACAGAGATTGACATTTTTGTCACTTAATTTTTGTCTCTATGACCATCATTTTCTTTTTTTAAGGCTGTTGCCTTTTTGCTAGATTACTATAAACTGTTCTCCTGTGCACATGCAAGTAAATATCAAATACTTATTTTGTTGTTTATAGTTAAAGATAGCTATAGTCAGGAAGACTGATTTTAATCATTTTTTTAATACCAACATATTTTTCACATTAGAACAATGTAGAACTGATTTTTGGAAGACATGTACAGTATATCTACAATTACCCAATGTCATTTTAAAATAACTGGAATCATCTAGCTTTGTAGATTTACAAGGAAATGTTGAGGATATTTTTGCCAAACGGTTTTAATACAATAGCTGCCATAAACATGTTTCATATGCTGACTATTTTTCCTAAATAGGAGTATTTTAACAAGGCAAATGCATATATGTGTATTTCTTATCTTAAAAAATTAAATTTTAAATAAAGTCAATATGAGGAATTTAAACTTTGGGGTTTAAAACTTATTTGGTTTTCTTCTTCTTCCTATATATTTGCTAATAGAAAACAAAGAATACTTTTTAACCCTTTTTCCAAATTATTCTTTCCATTTAGAAAAAAATAATGCAGAAAAAGGAAGCACTGTCTCTTGATCTGTAGAATAAACTTTTAGCAGTAAACATAAATTTATTAAATACATTGTTTCAAATATTATATACTTTTAGAAGTTAAGTTGCCAAGTCCTTGATAATGTCTTTATTATTAGTGTAATAAATTTAAAAGAGTTTGCACAAAATTTTCTTTTACAAAAAGCACTTTAAAAAATCTCATATTTTATAGAATCAATAAAATAAGATAAAATGGCGTCTATTTTTAAGAACTCATTGCTTTGAATCTGTTTCTTTGCCTTTGCTTTTTATTCCTGGCCATAACAGTTAAGATATGGGCATGTTATGGCAGAGGCTTACGTGGCAGGGACTCTTCTCTGGGCCAGGGATAACTACGATCTGAGTTTTGGTTCTTGCTTTGTGGGTTCAGAGAGAATTTTTGTTTCCAGATGTTTAAGGAAATCCTTGTTCAGTCATTAGCTTTAAAATATGTTTTTTGGGTTTCCCTGGTGGTGCACTGGTTAAGAATCCGCCTGCCAGTACAGGGCACACGGGTTCGAGCCCTGGTCCAGGAAGATTCCATATGCTGCGGAGCAACTAAGCCCGTGTGCCACAACTACTGAGCCTATGCTCTAGAGCCCGTGAGCCATAACTATTGGGGCCCACGCGCCTAGAGCCCATGCTCCGCAACAAGAGAAGCCACCACAGTGAGGGGCCTGCGCACCACAACGAAGAGCAGCCCCCACTTACCGCAACTAGAGAAAGCCCGCGCACAGTAACAAAGACCCAACACAGCCAAAAATAAATAAATAAATAAATAAATAAATAATAAAATAAAATATTAAAAAAAATAAAATATCTGTTTTTTAACAAAAAAATTGGAGGCATACAAAGAAACAAAAAAAGTATGACCCATACACAGGAAAAATAGCAGTCAGTAGAAACTGTCTTAAGAAGCCCAGATGTTGTACTTAGTAAACAAAGAAGAAATAGTAGATAAGTTGGATTTCATCAAAATTAAGAACTCTTGTTCATCAGAAGTTACTATAAAGAAAGTGAAAAGATAATCCACAGAATGGGAGAACATATTTGCAAATCATATATCTGATAAGGATCTAGACATGAATATAAAGAACTCTTATGACTTACCAATAAAAAGACAACCCAGTTTAAAAATGGGCAAAGGACCTGAATAGGCATTTCTCCAGAGATATACAAATGGCCAAAAAGGACATGAAAAGATGCTCAAAGTCATTGGTAATTAGGGAAATGTAAATCAAAACCACAATGAGATACCACTTCACACCCACTAAGATGGCTATAATTAAAGTAAAATCAAAAAAACAGAAAATATCAATTTTTGGTGAGGATGTGGAAAAATTGGAACACTTGTACATATGATGGTGAGAATTTAAGATGGTACGGCCACTGTGGAAGACAGTTTGGCAGTTCCTCAAAAATTTAGAGAGTTACAATATGACCTAGTAGTTTTGTACCCAAGAGAATTGAAAACAAGTTCACACAAAAATTTGCACATAAATGTTCATAGCAGCATTGTTGTTAAATAGCCCCAGTAATGGGAAACCTAAGTGGCCATCATTTGATGAATACATAAGCAAAATGTGGTATATCCAAACAATGGGAAATTATTTAACCATAAAAAGGGCAATAGAAATCCTCAAGTCCCCATCCTTTCTTATCACATGAGAAAGAATTCAATTGTCACTGAAGTGAAAAGACAAAATTGAAAACTTCTTTTTAGAGAACCCTAGGTATCTGAGGACTCCAGTTTGAGAAACATCCTTTATGGCAGTTACCCAGTGCAGGAGCTCTTTATTTGTCACGATTTTTCCTGTGTGATATTATCAACTTGGGGAGGTTTAACTCTCAGAGTGTCCCTCTCACGTCTGTGCTTCTCCGTGCTAATTGCTTGCTAGCATTTTCAAGTATATTATTAGAGTTGTTTATTAACTAATTGTTACTTATTTTTCAAATGATGCAGTCCTCAGCTAAATCTGGGAGGTGAGTGACAAATTTCTTATGTAGAAATCTATAATTCAACTGAAATATAAAGCACTGACCTATTTCTTCAGCCCAACCTATTTGGTTTAGTCTGGTCCATTTGAACAGAGGTAGATGTGGTTTCTAGTTCCAAAAACTGCTCTCTAGAGAGTGCATGAGATTGTGTATAACTTAGCAACTCTTTTTAAATCAACAGCATACTTTTACTTAGAAACCTAACCTCTTTTTTTTAAAGGTGATATGTAAATTGGCTTCCTGAAACCAACATTTCTTTTCTTAATGAACCTTGTTTAAGTTCCCTTACTGCCTAAAGCCATTCCACAAATAGAACAGCTGTAAAATTTTCACTCATCAGAGGTTTTGCATTCCACTATCTGTTTATTGTGTTTGGTAAATAGAAAGCAGGTAATACCAGAATCGTATCATCAGCAAATTGTTGGTGACTTCCTCATAGCTTCTTACTATTGGCTCTTATTTTGGTAAACCAGATATTGAATTGCTGTTGAATTGTTGTCTGATGTCTCCTCAACCCCAGAATTTCAGATAAATTTAGCAGATGTCAGTCTCCAGCCAGTAGTCTGACTTAGCATAGTCTGGGGAATCTCAATTGAAATCCAGATTTATTTGTTGCTCAAAATTATCCAAACTGTGAGATTGTATTGCTTATGTTTACAGTTGTGTAAATGCAACATATTTTTGTGTCTCTATTGTACTGTGAAATATAGTAGGAGGTTTCTCCAAAATAGATCTTAACCTTTTCAGAATTAGAAGAGATGTTCTCAAATTTCTAGACCAAGAAGGTGGTTGTTGTTGTTGTTTTTTTCCATTGAAAACACTAGAACAAGGATTTCAAGAAAGCTCAATTTCTCAATTATAGAAAAGAATTCCAAAACATTATGAAAGATTCCAGAAAATATTTAATTATAAAAATCTTAAATATTCTTTAAAAAATATAAATGTCATATTAGTAAAATAACTTAATCACTTAATTTATCACCTATTTTAGCTTCTATATCTTTTAGACATTATGTTACATATTGGATATACAATAAAAAGATCTAGTAATTGTTTTTTTTTTTTTTTTTTTTTTTTTTTGCGGTACGCGGGCCTCTCACTGTTGTGGTCTCTCCCGTTGCGGAGCACAGGCTCCGGACGCGCAGGCTCAGCGGCCATGGCTCACGGGCCCAGCCGCTCCGCGGCATGTGGGATCTTCCCCGACCGGAGCACGAACCCGTGTCCCCTGCATCGGCAGGCGGACTCTCAACCACTGCGCCACCAGGGAAGCCCTAGTAATTGTTTTTGAGTTCACAATCTAGAAGAGGAGACAAACAAGAGAATTATAATTTTATAGCATATTATCATAAGAAATATATGCCCAGCAGTATTTTGAGAGTCAATAGAATTCAGATGGGTAACTTCTTAGATAGGTATAACCTGGTGTCTTAGGAGGCAGGGAAGACTGGCAGCTAAGTAAAGCTGAGCATTAAGTAGGAGTTAGTTAACTCTTTTCTTTTGGATTTTAGTGAACTCTAAAGTCTTATCTTTCATTTTCTTTCCTGTTCATCATTTTCTTCTGTCTTTTATTTCTACTTTTGTTGAAAAATTTAGCATTGATGCTTCTTATTATTATGAAGTTATCACATAATTTTATTTTTTGTTTTAATAAACTTTGAAATATATTTATATTTTATTTCTAAGTAAAGATAAAATTAAGTGGCTTCTTTACTTCTGTGGTATCTGGTTAATCTCATTTATGTTTCTGTGACTCTCCATAGGAGAAGAAAGTAGCAGTCTTACTCATTATAGTAATATATCACTTAGCTGATTTTTCTAGTTTTATATTTGAGAATGGATGCTAACAAAGCCATTGTCGGGTCTTTCAACATCTTTTTGGTTGTGGTGGCAAGTCTGGCATATTGACCTTTGCGTTGAGGCTGTCCACCTTAAATTGTAATTATTTTCCTTGTCATATAGAGCCTTCCTCTCCCTCCGACAAGAGGTTTAATAAATGTTTTTCTATGATGACATTAATCCATAGTGCAGTTCATCTCATTTATGTATCATTAATAGAAATCTGGAACTTAAAAGGCCATCATGTTTTATACATGTTGAATTTGAGGTGACGTGGGATATCCAAATGGAAATGTCCATTTGGCAGCCAGAAACTTATTTAGATACCAAATTACTGAGATCAGAAAGATTGTGCTTATCGTTCATGGAGGAAGTCTTAGAATGAAAATCAGACCTTGTCATTCTTCTGTTCGTAATCCTCCAGGGATTGGCTAATTCACACAGAGTAAAGCTAAAGTCTTTAAACTGGTTTCAGCCAAGACCTTACATGATGCAGCCTTATCGCCTGCTCCTCACTCCCCAGTTTTACCCACACTGATCTCTTTCATGTTTCTCAAAAAGCGTAGTTAAGCTCCGCCCCTCAGGCTGTATGGCCCTTCCTCTGCCAGGAGCACTCTTCTTCCAGACGTCATTCTCTCTCCCTCACCTCCTTCAAGTCTTTGCTCACGTCTCACCTTCTCAGTGAGGCCCTTCCTAACTACTTCACTTAAAACTGCTGCCCCTCTCCTTCCATAAAACTAAGCCTTGTTTTTGCCTTGTTTTCCTCCATAATACTTATCACCTTCTAATATACTCTATACTTTACTTTTTAATTTTGCTTCTCTCTCCCTCACAATAGAATGAAACTCTATGAGGACAGTGATTTTTTTATAAGTTTCATGCACAGTTGTACTCCCACTACCTAGAACAGAAGCTGGCATATAGTAGGAGCTCAATAAATACTTTTTGCTGAGTTAACTTGGGCTACCCACATTGAGATCAATTTAAAGTTTCTGACTAATGTTTACCTTTGCTGCGAAGATGGGATAGTATCAAGGATTTTATTTTTAAAGTCTTTCCTTAGTGTTGAAACTAAAATTAACATATATAATCCATATGTGTATATAGGGACTGTATGTAGTATATAATATATATAGTCTGTTTATATATTGTTTATATAGGTTGGGCTAAACTTGATTGGACAAACATTTAATCACTCATTCACCAAATTCTATAATGGACACACAATAGATGGGAACTGATGCAAACATTGTATATTATGTTGAATGTTATCCTGTGGGCAGTGAGGATTTAGGGAAGGGTTTTAAGCAAGAAATTGACATGATCAAACTTATGTTTTTGATAGCCTACTTTGGTGGCTCAGGGAGACCACCATAAAAGCTATGATGTTTCTAATAGTTCAGGAACAGGTGAGAGGAGACTAAGAAAGGGGTGGATTTTGGAAATATTTAGGAAATAAAAATGGACACATCTTACTGTTTGCTTGCATGTGGGGTACGAGAGAAGAGGCTAGAATGACTTGTGTACCAACTGAGAGAAAAAAAATTGCGTGAGGAGGAGATGTTAAGTTCATTTGGAAAGATGAATTTGAAGTGCCTATGTGACCTCTGCGTAGAGTTATCTGGCAAGGAGTGGGGTTATGGGTCTGAGACCCAGGAGATCTGGGCTAGAGATGGAGATTCAGGGTAATTGGTTTAGAGATTTTTTTTTTTTTGAAACCATGTTGAGTGAGTGATATCATCCCAGAATAATGTATAGTATGAGGGGAAAGGAGGCGTAGGACATTAGAACCATGAGGAAATCTAACCCCGAAGAACTGGGCAAAAAGTACTGAGAATAAGGAAAGTAGAAAACCACACTAATTCTACTAATCTCTCCGGCTGTGGCTTAAACATCACTTCTTCAGAGAAACCTCAGTTGATCGCCCAATTAAAATTAGGTCTCCTCTATTGTTTTTCTCTATGAACCCTATTCATTTCCTTTATGATTTTACCACTATAAGAAAATTACGTATTAATTTTGTGTTTTATTTGTTTATGTCTCCCACTCCACGAGGGCAGGAACCTCTATTTTGCGGTCCACGATTTGCTCAGCTCCTAGCACAGTGCCTGAGACATGATAGATGCTTGATTTATTTGTTAAGTAAATGAAGGAAGCATAGGATCACAGAAGTCAATGGATGACAATATTTCCAGAAGGAAACAGTTTCAGATGCTGCTCCAAGCAGTCCAATAAAATAATAGTAATAAGTTAGCATTTATTGAGCATTAATGAGTGAAGGAATGAAAAGTGTCCATTGTATTTATCGATGAGGAAGTACGGGATGAGTTATCCACTGAGTGAACACTACTCCCCTCATGGAGCTCTTAGTCTAAAGGGAAGATAATAACAATAACCAACATTCTCTAGGAACCTACAGTGCACTCTTTACATGCACTGTTTATTCAGTCCTCACAACAAATCTAAAGGTAGGTAAGTATAGTTATTATCCTTGTGTTACAGATGAAGAAATAGGAGATTTAAGGAGGTTAAGCACTTTGCCCAGGAACAGGCAGGTAATGATTAAGCAGGGCCTTTCTGACCCTAACGCCCATCCTTTTAACCACCATGCTGCAGTAGGGAAATCAAGCTGATTCCTTATCAGGGAAGTGATATCTTGAAAATGCCATTTGAGCAGGAATGGTTTTGCTGCTGTTTATAGGACACATTAGAAGTGAGAGTGACTGGAATTGAGAAACAAGATAGAAGGATCTTGCAGGAATCTAGAATGAGGTATTTGCTTCCAAATAGGGATCATAACTGTATCTGAGAATGAAGAAGGAGGGGACACTGTAAGATCTCCTGTTAATGAAGAATTGACAGGACGTGGATACCGATACAAAATGAGGAGTAAAAGAGAAGAGTAAAAAATAATTACAAGATTGCAATCCTAGGAGTTGGAAATTTTCATGACCTGCACGTCTAATATGGAGAAATTAGAAATGTGCCTTTTTGGTTACATGGAATAATAAAGTCATGATTAGAGTTCTAGGTATTATTTTTATATTGAAAAGGGGATATGACAGTCTTTGGTACTGAGAAAGAGCTGGAGACAGAGGAAGTTTTAGGACTAGAGAAAAATGATTTATTCCAACATATTAATTAAAGTCATGTGAGAAATTCTTATGGATCTCAACTTTACAAGCATGGCTGCTAACATGCACCACTGTATTTATTTAATAATTTTAGAATTTAAGGAGTTAAAGGTTTTTCCCATTTAACAAGAATTTCCTCTCCTTTTACGAGGGTAGATGGAATGGAAGAGAATGAGAGGTGTGTTGTTTGACATTAGTAAAATCTAAGTGGTAGTGATGAGTATAAGGCCAGAGATAAGATTCCGAGTTTTGTTAGAGATTCTGTAGAGAATAGTGGTTGATAGGGGCAGATCAGAAGGGCTCTTTAAGTGCAGTCACTGACTGGCACAACATGTAAGAGAGAGACCTGGCTGGCATGCTAGGGGAAATGACTTTGTGTTCTCTGGCATCTATAACAAGATCCTAACGTAGACTAAACATTTGATCTTTGTCGCCTGACTGCGTAAGCAAAAGGTTAGGAGTATGGAATTCGAAGTTGGTAAGTACAATACAAAATCCAAATCTAGTTCATCGCTTTAATTTTAATCATATATGTATTATTTCTTTTCCTATCAATATAAAATCCCAAACCTTATGAGTAAAAGTTGTTTTAAGTCCTTTTCAAAATAATCTAAAATAAATAAATATAAAGAAGAATCTATCTGACTCTCAGTTACACAGTTTTTACACTTACATATGAAGTGGTTTTTTCTCTTAAAAAAATCTCATTGTCTATTTAATTATTCTAACAATATTTTCATCCTAATTGATCTCTATGGTTTTATGAAGGATGATTAGTTTTATTTTACAGGTATAGTAGAAAAGAAAGTGTGGAAACACTAAATAGCTGATGACTCATGTGCTTTTATATAAATGTGGATGCTTTTATGATGGCTGTAATTATTCATTGAGAAACCACAGTGTTGAGATATATTCTAAGGGAGCTTCCTATTCCCATAGAGTTGGAAAGTTCATTAGGGTAGATTTCTTATTGTTTTCCTTCCTTTTTAGGTGTGAAGTTTTTCAACATGAGTGGCCTTGGGGACAGTTCATCTGACCCTGCTAACCCAGACTCACATAAGAGAAAAGGATCGCCATGTGACACACTGGCATCAAGGTAGGAACACTCTTTTTCTTAGTCTGTTTCTGGCAGAGCTGCTTTATCATTTTCATTGTCACTTTAGAGCTTTTGCTTCATCTACTCCAAGTTTACCAGCCTTCTCTGAGTCCCTCATACTTACCATGTTCTCTTCCTTCCCCAGGGCCTTTACACATGCTGCTCCCTCATCCAGCTCGCTCCCTCTAAATTTCCTGTAGTCAACACCTATGCATTCTCCAAATACCAGTGTAGTCATTACTTTCTTTTTATTTATTTATTTATTTATTTATGGCTGCATTGGGTCTTTATTGCTGCATGCAGGCTCTCTCTAGTTGCAGTGAGCGAGGGTTACTCTTTGTAGTGGTGCACAGGCTTCTCATTGTGGTGGCTTCCCTTGTTGCGGAGCATGGGCTCTAGGCGCGCAGGCTTCAGTAGTTGTAGCACGCGGGCTCAGTAGTTGTGGCTCGCGGGCTCTAGAGCATAGGCTCAGTAGTTGTGGCTCACGGGCTTAGTTGCTCCGTGGCACATGGGATCTTCCCGGACCGGGGCTCGAGCCCCTGTTCCCTGCATTGGCAGGGGATTCTTAACCACTGTGCCACCAGGGAAGCCCTAGTCATTACTTTCTTAAAAGGAGCCTTCTCTTCCTTCCATTAACTATTAGGTCAAGTCTCCCCCATTTGTATCTATTTCACATGTATTTTTATAGCTATAATCCGTAATTTCAGGTTTTTGTTAGTTTTTGTGCTTATTTCATGAGTTCCCTGGCTTCTCTACTACAGGCTAAGCTGCCATTTGGTAAGAACTTTGTCCTTACTCACCATTTTATCCCTAGTTCCTAGCACAATGTGTAACATATATAGTAAGGACACAGAAAATATTTGTCAAATGAGTAAATGAATCCATTGTACATCTTTAACTGCTATTTCAGTATATTATGGTATTAGTGGAACAAAGAAAAAAAATTTTAATATCAGGGCTTTAAAGAATGAATATTTGTGGAATTAAATATTTGTGTGTTAATAAGGAATGTGGTCATCAAATAGGCAAAAGAGAATTATTGCTAAGGAGACTAATAAATGCCAGATAGAGAAGGAACCTCAATCAGATCAAAACAGCAGCTTTCCTACCTGAGAGAAGAGTGGGGATTTTATTCCATTCACCTTCAAGGATCTGGAGCAAGGTTTCTCAGCCTCCACACTGTTGACATTGTGGGCAAGATAATTCTGTGCTGTGGGAAGCTATCCTGTATATTGTAGGATGTTTGGTAGGATCCCTGGCTTCTACACACTAGATGCCAAATAGCATCTTTATATCAGTTATGATAAGCAAAATGTCCTACCAGTTGTGATAACCAAAAATGTCAAATATCCCTGGGGACAGGGAAAGCAATATGGCCCCCAGC
Source organism: Mesoplodon mirus (assembly GCF_964341445.2). Classification (NCBI taxonomy): domain Eukaryota; kingdom Metazoa; phylum Chordata; class Mammalia; order Artiodactyla; family Ziphiidae; genus Mesoplodon; species Mesoplodon mirus. The sequence goes on from NC_138990.1 coordinate 43,811,862, forward strand.
TGATAATCATTGATGTAGAGCATAAAACAGCAGAAGACTCTTCTGTCATTGGATTACATGCTTTTTCTCATGGGGGGACAAAGAAAGAATTTTTACAGGAGAGTGCCAGGGCTTCAGGTTGGGGAAAGAAAAGTGACTACTTCTCTTAATCAGTTCAGAGAACTGTTACTGAGCGATGGTAACCTAAGTACTCATAATCATAGGTAAGTGTCCAGAAGCTAGGAGGAATGCTGATATCAAGATGCAATTCAGTTTGTGTTGTCAGAGTTAATGTTCTTGTCTACCTCTATATATGTCAGTCCTTCTTAATTTAAGAATAAATAGATAAAACTATTGTATTTTACTTTAAATTTTTATTTGGGGAAAATTTTTTAACCTATAAAAGAATAGAGACTAGGAAACGATGTATACCCACCACATATAAACCACGTATTTGCAGTTTTGTTTAAATAAAAGTAGTAAGATGATTAATGACAAAATTGATTTGTCTCTAATTCTTTCAATCTGTTTTTACTGATTATGCATATATAAGTATCTGTGAACAATATAGAATGTTTATTAAATTTATATATTACATAATACTATGTGTATTTCTCTACAGTATACTTTTCAGCATGGATCTTTAGACATAAAGATAACTAGATTTATTCAGTTCTGTTATTAACTTTTGATAAATATTGTATTACACGAATATACCATATTTGAGAAATCTGTTTCCCTACAGATAGACATTTCCTATGGGTAAACAACCATTTTGTTACAAATTTTCATTCTTATAGCCAGCACTACAGTGAACATGAACATCCTCGTACCTCGTAAGAGTTTCTTTAGGATCTGTGTGCATTTTTATGTTAACTGGGTAATTATCACATTGTTCTTTAAATGATAAGCATTGAGAGTTCCTTTTTTCTTGCATTCTCCGCACTTTAACTTTTTGCCAATCTGATGGGTGTGGGGTTATAATTTTAAGTACATTATAAGAATCAAGACTTTATCAGATTTCTAATTATAATTTATTTGAACTCTGGTGTAGTATGCCTGCTTAATTTACAACAAACTTATTTGAAAATTCAGATTTTCTATTTTAAGGAATTATTATTTGGAACATCTAATAATTTCAAATGCAACTAGTATATGTACTGTCTGCTTCTTTTTGATATCTAGTATTTATTTGAAATATTCAATGTATATACATCATTGAGGGAATACATCTGTGATGGCAGTCATTCTCTTTATGTTTTTTAGCCAGAATTGTTTTCTGCACCTTGGTATTTTGTAATATTTGTTTTTTAGATACAATTTTAAATTGTTTTCTAAATCTGGTTTTATATTCTGGATAAAAACAGGAATCCCTGTAAATATATAAATATTAAATACTTGATCAGAGAAGGACATATGGTGGTAGAAAGTACAGTAACTGGATTTCCTTTGTGTGACAGCACTGAAAAGAGGCGCAGGGAGCAAGAAAATAAATATTTAGAAGAGCTAGCCGAGTTATTGTCTGCCAACATCAGTGACATTGACAGCTTGAGTGTAAAACCAGACAAATGCAAGATACTGAAGAAGACAGTCGATCAGATACAGCTAATGAAGAGAATGGAACAAGGTAAAAAAATGAACAAAAAAACCCCTGTGACTGTGTGCTTTGTTACTAAGACATTTACAATATGTGATTTTATTTTTTATCATTAAGAAATTGCATTCAATTTTGTAATTTTATTAAAGGAACATTTTTGTTTAGATGCTATTTATTTTAGAATGTAAATCTGAGACCCTTCTTTTACAACAAAGTGGCTTATTAAGTTATCTTGAGAACTGGTTGCCTTGAAAGGTTATGAGACCCAGTATCATAGGGGATTAAGTCAGGAGATACAAGTTGTGGTATCAGACGTGAGGCTCTGGCATAGGGTTGAAAGACAGCAACTCAGAGGGAGGAATGTCTCTCCATCTGAGTTATAAGTTTGTCTCTGCCTGGGCTCTGGGTAGGGGAAACAGCCTTCTCTGAGAAAACCCTGATTTATTTTTATGGTTCATATTTATACTATTCATATTTACTGGGGACCCAACACCACACAACTCCTGGGTTGCCTACCAGAAACAAAGGCAAAGCACTTTGAAGAAACATAACCACACCTCGCCCTGTCAGATTCCCAAAGAAAAAGTGCTTCTGAGGGAGATTTTATGCTATAAACTTATATAACATAGGAGGAAATAATCTACAGTGAGTAAGAACACAAATAACAAACAGAAGGAATAGACCCCAGGGAACTTCAGATTAATAGCAGCAATGTAAAAAGACTATGAACAAATAGTATGTTTTAAATGGTTGAGGTGATAGGCTTTTAAGATTTTAGGAGTGGATAGTCTAGTGACAACTCATTTAGCAGACAGGAAAAACTGGTATTGTAGGTCTGCAGAGGGGATAGCCAGCAAGAGGCTGTATGGCACCTTCCCTGCTCAATCTGGAAACTCTGACAGCCTGGCTCATATTCCCTCAGCCGAAAATGGGAGGATTCCTCTGGGGCAATTGAGCAGTCCAAAGGGAAAGACACACAAGCACTGACAGTTGGAATTGATCCCCCAAGTGAAAAAATCAGCTCCTTGCTCTGTCCCCACACTTCACACAACTGCCAGTCAGGATTTTAGTACCTCACTCTTTAATATGAATAAAAATCCAGATATTTGAAGAAAGTCTTTTTATAAAAGAGAATAAATCAAGCAAACAAACAGAATAAGGGGAACTCAGAGGAAGCAGAGACAATGCAGGGAGCAAAAGAAAATGTAAAGCCATCTAACAGTCCCTCAGAGACAAAAAGGAGGATATTTCATCTATGAAACAAGAATAAGATGCTATAAAATGAAACATTGGAACTTAAAATCAGGATAGCTGAAAAAAACTTTACCTCATTACCTTATTTTCTCATACTCTCTGCCCCAAGCATTCCAGGAACACTCCGCCTCAGGTATTTGCACTTGCTGTTCTCTCTGTCTGGAATTCTCTTCCCTGGATATACACAAGGCTCACCCCTGCATCCCTTTTATGTGTTGGTTCAAATATTTTTTCTCAATGAACTTGTCCCTCACTAACCTATCTAATACACACACACACACACACACACACACACACACACACACACACACACACACACACACACACACACACACACACACACACACACACACACACACACACACACACACACACACACACACACACACCCCTCTCTACATCTTCTTTGATTTATTTTCCCCACAGTTTTTGGGTTTTTTTTTGTTGTTGTTTTGTTTTTTTTGCGGTACGCGGGCCTCTCACTGTTGTGGCCTCTCTCATTGCGGAGCACAGGCTCTGGACACGCAGGCTCAGTGGCCATGGCTCACGGGCCCAGCCACTCCGCAGTATGTGGGATCTTCCCGGACTGGGGCACGAACCTGCGTCCCCTGCATCAGCAGGCGGACTCTCGACCACTGCGCCACCAGGGAAGCCCGCCCCACAGTATTTTTTTACATCTAACATATTACACATTTTATTTGTTTATTGCCTGCCTACCCCCACTAGAGCTTCATGAGGGCAAGGATTTTTGTTTGTTCACTATTGTATCCTTAATACCTATAGCAGTTCCTGGGTACATAGTAGACTTTCAATGAATATTTGTTGAATAAAAAGATAAAGCGTTGAAAGATAATTTGAAGAAATCCCATAGAAAGTAAAATAAAAAGACAAGCAAAGGAAAACAAGAGGAAGATAGAAATGTATAGGATTAGTTCAGGAGGTATAACACATCATTAGTCCCAGAAAAAAAAAAACAGACCAAAATTATAAGAAATAATGCAAAGAAACAAAACCCCCAAAATTCTCAGAATTAGGGGATATGGGTTTCCAGATGGAAAGCACACATGTAGTGCACAGCACAATGAATAAAAAAGAAAGAAAAAAACCTCACACCAATGCACAATTTCTAGACACCAGAAAGAAAAAAGAAGAGAGAGGAAAAAACAAACACATACTAGATTACTTTCAGGAGGGTCCAGATTTCTAAATAGGAACACTGAAAATGAGTATCCTGGACCTAGAATTCTGTGTTCATCCAAATGAAATATGAATGCAAAATAAAGACATTTTCAGACATCTGAAGCCTCAAGAATGTTGTCTCCTGTGTACTTTTTTTCGGAAATATCTATCAAGACCAAGGTAGTAAACCAAGAAAGAAAGGCATAAGATCTTAACCCAGGGAAACCATGGAATCTTAACAAAAAAAGGTAGAAGGAGACCCAGGGTTACAGTTGAGCAGCAGACTAATGAAGTAGCCAGTCCCAATTGGAGCAGGTGGATAGAGAACTCTGGGAGGAATATTTCCATGGGGAAAAAAATGGAACACATAGAGTATATGATGACTGACCAAATTGAGAGGAATTTTTTAGTCTGGAGGAGAGTTTAGAGATGAGTTAAACTTCACAGAAAAACTAAAACATGAAATATAAGAATTGTAAATTATAGCACATACCTTGACTCATTTGTGAACTATATTTATATGGCCATAGTAACATAGATACTAAATACTGACTGCTCTAAAAATTATTGTAACTATACTGGGAGAATGGGAAGAGGGGATATGTATGTGTGTCTAGATGGTTGATGTAAATAAGTTAAATTCTTACCTCTTATGATGGCACGTTAATAGATTATGTCTAACATGGGCACAGTCAGGATATAGCAAATAAGCATGTTATTGAGAAATACGGAATGTATTAGTTAGGATACAGACAAGGCTACTGTAGCAAGAGACCCAAAGTACAGTGGCTTTAACAAGGTAGTCTAGGCATGTGTCAGAGGTTCAGATTCCTTCCATCTGTTTTGCTGTGCCATTCCTAGGGTATTGCCCTTACCCATGTGGTCAAACATGGCTCACCTGTACGTGTTCCTGATGACAGGAAAGGGAGAGAAGAAAACAGGAAGGCATGTTTCTGTCCCTTTAAGGACAAGACTCTCTCCTTGTGTGTCTCATCTGTTCACATGCCTTAGGCCAGTCATATAGCCACTCCTGCCTTGGGTTTTGCCTAAAATTTTGTTTGTTGTGCTTTTCATGCATAGTTACTTAATGTACTTGGACTTGATGGTTTGTTTTTTTGGAACTGTTTAAGAAACAAAACCTGTCTTAATGTTAGAAACACATGAAATGATGAAGGAAGTACATCTTAGAACTAAATGAGGAACTCCTATACCATAATAATTTAAAAATAAATAACCCAATTAATTAATGGGCAAAGGCTCTGGATAGACATTTCTCTAAAGAAAATACACAAATGACCAATAAGCACATGAAAAACATACTCAATATTATTAGCCATCAGAAAAATACAAATCAAGACCACAATGAGAGACCACTTTACACTTGCTGGGGTGGCTACAATCAAAAAGACAGATAGTAACAAGTGTTGGTAAGGATGGGAGAAATTGGAACCCTCATACAGTGCTGGTGAGAGTGTAAAATTATGCATCCACTTTGGAAAACAGCCCAGTAGTTTCTCAAAATATTAAAGATAAAGTTATCATGTGGTCCAGCAAGTCCACTTGCAGGTATATACCCAAGAGAAATGAAAACTTGTACACAAGTGTTCATAACAGCATTATTCATAAATAGCCAATAAGTGGAAGCAAACAGTATATCTATCAACTGATCAATGGGTAAATAAAATGAGATACCTATACACTGGAATATTATTTAGCAATAAAAAAGAGTGAAGTACTGATAAATGCTTCAACATAGATGAATCTGGAAAACATTGCACTAAGCAAAAGAAGCCAGTCACAAAGGACCACATATTATATGATTCCATTCATATAAAATGTCAAAAATAGGCAAATCTATAGAGACAGAAAGTAGATTGGTGGTTGCCTTGGGCTTGGGAGTGTTGGGAAAATGAGGAATGACTGCTAAAGGGTATGGGGTTTCTTTTTGGGTTGATGAAAGTGTTCTAAAATTTATTGTGATGGTGGCTGCACAACTCTGTGAATACACTAAAAACCACTGAATTGTATGTTTTAAATCCATGAATGGTATGCTGTGTGAATTGTAGCTCAGTAAAGCTGTTATTATAAATACTATATGAGATAACATTTTACACCCATTAGGTTCGCAAAAATTAAAAGCTGTGATGATATCAAGTGTCAGCATACAGAAAAACAATAACCCTTGTATGTTACTGGTGGTACAACCTCTTTGGAGAGTAATTTGTCAAACTTAGTAATGTTGAAAATACACAGGCCCTGTGATCCAGCAATTTTACTTCTAATATTTACCCTAAAGAAACTCACAAATGTGCAAAAGAGGAAATACTGAAAATAGTTTATTACAGCATTGTAAGAAGTCAAAAGGTCTACCAGTAGGGGACTAGGAAATCAACTGTGGGTTATTCATACACTATACAGCAGTTCAAATGAGTGTATGTAATTTATATGTATCAGTATAGTTAAATCTCAAACATAATATTGAGTGGAAAAAGTCTATATATTTTTATGTAAACATTAAAACACAAAACAATAATATATTTGTAAAACTCATGCATATGTAGTTGAAGTATAAAAACATGCTTAGAAATGTTTATGCTGACCTCAGAACACTGGTTACTTCTGAAAACAGACAGAGGAGGAATAGTGGTAGAGCTGTAGCTCTATTTGTAGCATTTTATTTATTTAAAAAGGAAAGACCTGAAGCAAATAATGTTAACATCTGTGAAAAATGAATGGTGGCTGTGTGACTGTATGCTATGCCACTTTCTGTATTTTTTGGAATATTTGAAATACTTCCTATTTTAAAGTGAAAAAAATGAATCTCTATATTCAGTAATACTGTATTTGCTTTTTGGTGAGCTAATTAGTCTGACAGATTGGAAACTTTTATATAAGTATGCTGCTGCTTTAAGATGATGGATAGACTTTTCAACATCACCACACAAAAGAATTCTAAATCATTTAGCAGTTGCAGTTTTATCAATCAGATCATCATGACATGAAGGTGAAAAGTTAGCTATTTCACGCAGGCTCACAGAATTGTACCTTCACTCTCTCTTCAATGGCAATTAATCAAATCAGAAAAGGAGAAAGATAGAGGAAATAATTATTCTTTTACAATTTACTTATTTCTTAAAAATTTTGGTGTAGACTTTTTTTTTAAAGGCTGTATATTTTTACACCATTTTTTCCATTTGTTGGAACACTGGACTTGGTAGGTCAGAATTCAAATCCTCCTGCTGCCATTTATTAGTTATATGATTTGGGACACATTATTTAACCTTTGTGAACCTCAATTTCATCATCCATAAAATGAGTATAATTAAGATTAAATGTGAAAGTGCCTACATAATGAATAAATGTTATTTGAATCTGAAATTAGGTGAATTCATGTCTTAATAAACATGCCATTATGGAAATGAGCTCTTTTTGGATGTGTGACTTTTTGCTGTTTTGTTACAGAGAAATCAACAACTGATGATGAAGTACAGAAGTCAGACATCTCGTCGAGTAGTCAAGGAGTGATAGAAAAGGAATCCTTGGGACCTCTTCTTTTGGAGGTAGCTGTTCTCATTGACTCAAAAAGTGATCAGAATCTTTTTTCTAGCCAATTTGGTTTTTTTCTTTATCTTCTTTTATGTTTTAACATCCAGTTAATAAATTATAAAACAAAGTAAAGTGTTAAGGAGCTTTTAATAATTATTTTATTTTAGAAACTATATTGACCATTGTTACTATTTCAAAATTAAATGTGAATAATGAACATGAGAAATTTTCATAAAGATGCTATCAGAAAACTACTAGAGCTAATCGATAAATTTGGTAAAGTAGCAGGATACAAAATTAATGCAAAGAAATCTCTTGCATTCCTATATACTAATGATGAAAAATCTGAAAGAGAAATTAAGGAAACACTCCCATTTACCACTGCAACAAAAAGAATAAAATATCTAGGAATAAACCTACCTAAGGAGACAAAAGACCTGTATGCAGAAAACTATAAGACACTGATGAAAGGAATTTTAGATAATACAAACAGATGGAGAGATATACCATGTTCTTGGATTGGAAGAATCAACATTGTGAAAATGACTGTACTACCCAAAGCAATCTACAGATTCAGTGCAATCCCTATCAAACTACCAATGGCATTTTTCACAGAACTAGAACAATAAATTTTACAATTTGTGTGGAAACACAAAAGACCCCGAATAGCCAAAGAAATCTTGAGAAAGAAAAACGGAGCTGGAGGAATCAGGCTCCTGGACCTCAGACTATACTACAAAGCTACAGTAATCAAGACAGTATGGTACTGGCACAAAAACAGAAATATAGATCAATGGAACAGGATAGAAAGCCCAGAGATAAACTCACGCACATATGGTCACCTTACCTTTGATAAAGGAGGCCAGAATATACAATGGAGAAAAGACAGCCTCTTCAATAAGTGGTGCTGGGAAAACTGGACAGCTCCATGTAAAAGAATGAAATTAGAACACTCCATAATACCATACACAAAAATAAACTCAAAATGGATTAAAGACCTAAATGTAAGGCCAGACACTATAAAACTCTTAGAGGAAAACATAGGCAGAACACTCTTTGACATAAATTGCAGCAAAGATCTCTTTTGACCCACCTCCTAGAGAAAGGGAAATAAAAACAAAAATAAACAAATGAGACCTAATGAAGCTTAAAAGCTTTTGCACAGCAAAGGAAAACATAAACAAGATGAAAAAGCCCTCAGAATGAGAGAAAATATTTGCAAATGAAGCAACTGACAAAGGATTAATTTCCAAAATTTACAAGCAGCTCATGCAGCTCAATATCAAAAAAACAAACAACCCCATCCAAAAATGGGCAGAAGACCTAAATAGACATTTCTCAAAAGAAGATATGCAGATTGCCAACAAACACATGAAGGGATGCTCAACATCACTAATATTAGAGAAATGCAAATCGAAACTACAATGAGGTATCACCTCACACCAGTCACGATGGCCATCATCAAAAAATCTACAAACAATAAATGCTGGAGGGGGTGTGGAGTAAAGGGAACCCTCTTGCACTGTTGGTGGGAATGTAAATTGATACAGCCACTATGGAGAACAGTATGGAGGTGCCTTAAAAAACTAAAAATAGAACTACCATACAACCCAGCAGTCCCACTCCTGGGCATATACCCTGAGAAAACCAGAATTCAGAAAGAGTCATGTACCACACTGTTCATTGCAGCTCTATTTACAATAGCCAGGACATGGAAACAACCTAAGTGTCCATCAACAGATGAATGGATGAAGAAGATGTGGCACATATGTACAGTGGAATATTACTCAGCCATAGAAAGAAATGAAATTGAGTTATTTGTAGTGAGGTGGATGGATCTAGAGTCTGTCATACAGAGTGAAGTAAGTCAGAAAGAGAAAAACAAATACTGTATGCTAACACATATATATGGAATCTAAAAAAAAAATTGTTCTGAAGAACCTAGGGGCAGGACAGGAATAAAGACTCAGACATGGAGAATGGACTTGAGAAAATGGGGAGGGGGAAGGATAAGCTGTGACAAAGTGAGAGAGTGGCATAGACATATGTACACTACCAAATGTAAAGTAGATAGCTAGTGGGAAGCAGCCACATAGCAGAGGGAGATCAGCTTGGTGCTCTGTGACCACCTAGATAGAGAGGATGGGAGGGAGGAGATATGGGGATATATGTATATATGTAGCTGATTCACTTTGTTATAAAGCAGAAACTAGCACACCATTGTAAATTAATTATACTCCAATAAAGATGTTAAAAAAGAAAAAGAAATTTTGATAAAGGCATTCTAATGGTCAGATGGAAAACTGAAGACAACTGTCTGGCTTTGCTACTTCTTTATTATAGTTAGGACTAGTGGGAAAATAAAACTTTTAGAATTATTTAGCTAGTTAGTGCTAATTTCTACTGTAGAATTTCACTTTTGAGTAAGGGATGCCTCAGTTTATTACAGTAGGTGTTTTCCTGACCAAAAATTTTAAACTATTTATGTAGACATTATAAGAGAACTTTCTATTTTAACAACGTTGTCAAACTTTTTAAAATGAAGAACTTTTAATCTTGAATTACTTTGTAATTACTGTGTAATTTTCACCCGTTTTTTCCTATCTAATCTTTCCTCCCTCTCTTCTCAAAACAGATATTTTGTTTCCGAGCAGGCTCATCACCTTAAGTACTCCTTCTTCATACATGAATGTTTAAAAACCCATATATGTGTGTATATATACACACTCATTCCCCACAAATTAGGCTTTTCCATCTCTAGGCCTAATTTTATTTTTTTATATATGTATGTTCATTATGTACGTGCATATACTTAAATATAAATATGTGTATTTAAATCATACACATATTTAAAAATAAATATCTATAAAATTAAATAAATTCTCCTTTCCTGTCCCACCACAAGGCCCTTCTTTCTGGTGAAGTCTTCCTAACACTCAAACTTGTATAGGTCTCTTGATTTTCTAACTCCTTTATACATTTTTTTCCTATTACCCTAACTATTCTTCTGTTTTTGTACGAACCATAATTCCCTCTACCAACACTGCTAATGTGAGAACATTCTCAAAATTTAGTGCTTGGTTTTTTAGCCCAAGTAATATCATTTGCTTCATCTTTTATCTCTTTAGAGATGACTCTCAAATATGTACTTCTTGCTTTAACCTCTTTCCGAACTCTATTCCTGTACTTTTAACAGGCTGCTAAATATTTTTGACTCTCCTGTTAGCAAGTTCCCCCTCAAAACCTAAATTCCTTTTCCCACTCCAAGTTATACAAGTGCTTTGTTACTTTAGCCTGTTGGTTTTAATGATTTTTTTTTTTTTTTTTTTTTTGCGGTACGTGGGCCTCTCACTGTTGTGGCCTCTCCAGTTGCGGAGCACAGGCTCTGGACGCGCAGGCTCAGCGGCCATGGCTCACGGGCCCAGCCGCTCCGCGGCACATGGGATCCTCCCGGACCAGGGCACGAACCCGTGTCCCCTGCATTGGCAGGTGGACTCTCAACCACTGCACCACCAGGGAAGCCCTTTAATGATTTTTATTAGGGGAATGAGCACATATTTTATAGTGTTGTAAAATATAAAAAACATTGGCCATTGAAGCTGGATAGAAACTACTCTCTGGGTGAGTGTATAACATATAACTGGGAGAGGGGAAAGCCACCACATGTGATGGACTCTGATGTTTTTATTCTTTTCACAACCCCTTAAATTGATTGCATGACACATGACTGCCTTTTGGAAATAGTGTTATAAGAAGTATAGTAAAAATGTCAGTGGTAGAATCTGTGTGGTGGATATACAGATGTTCACTACAAAATTATTCCAACTTTGCTATATTTTAAATTTTTTAATATAAGCCATTAGAGGAAAATAAGTTAAAGAAAGAAAAGTACCTTAGGCTCATTTCCCGCTATCCCATCTCTTCCCCGGCCTTGGTTCCTGTCCCCATCCCACTACTTGGTTACACTTGGACCCTTCCCATCCTAGGATGAGACCTGACCCATCCTAGCACTTATTGCTTATCTCCTCTACTCTGCAGGATATCAGTAGACTGGTCTCTTCATATCTTCTAGTTTTTCTCTTGCGGTTCTGTCTGCCTTCTCAGTGTCCCTAAGTTTAAAACTGGCCTAAGAACTTTATATCTCCTGTCAATTCATTAAATATGTATGAAATGTATTTTCTGCATATAATGCCATTTGAGATACTGAAAAAGTATAAGGTATAGAGGTCCTTGAGATTTGTGGAGTTCCTGTAGAGAAGTGGTAGTCATTTAAATCCCAGTTTTACCACAGGTTCTTCAGAAACCACAGAGATCAATAAGGAGAGCAAATAGACTACCCACAAACTGAAAACAGCACAGCTGGAGCCAGAGAATACTACTACTGCTTTAATTTACATAGACATTTGTTATTTCTGTGTAAGAAAAATCTATAACACTTTAAAATGAACAGAAAACGACAGGAAAGCATCCATTCAAAACTGCTGTAAGAAGAAAGCATTTTTTTTAGATGATGAAATTATTACCCTGAAAACCACTATGAATCAAAGGAAAACTGTAACACAACATTACACATGAATTACATGTCATTAGGCAAGCATTTTCAAATATGACAAAACACATCAAATTAGGGCTTCCCTGGTGGCGCAGTGGTTGAGAGTCCACCGGCCGATGCAGGGGACGCGGGTCCGTGCCCCGGTCTGGGAGGATCCCGCATGCCGTGGAGCAGCTAGGCCCGTGAGCCATGGCTGCTGGGCCTGCGCGTCCAGAGCCTGTGCTCTGTGGCAGGAGAGGCCACAGCGATGAGAGGCCCGTGAACTGCCAAAAAAAAAAAAAAATCAAATTAGAAGTTCCAAAAACTCAGAATAGAAATATATTTAGGTTCTTGACTTCAAGGAGCTAATAATATTTTTATTTATGAGCTATACAGATGTGAAACTGAGACTGTAAAATAGAATTACTTTTATAGACTTCAAAGGTGCCTTCATTGACAACCTTTTCTAACCCTTCTTCTGTATCTCCCAATCCTGCCTCATTGCCTTAAACTTTATGAAATCTGATCCAGGGCGGCTAAGAGAAGAAGTGGTAGAAAAGCCACCACGAGATTGTTCATGGACTTATCCAGGCTGCAGTCTAGAGCTGCACTATTCAGTAAGATAGTTACACATGGCTATTCAAAGTTAAATACAGTGAAAAATTCAGACATTTTTGCTGAATGTCTGGTGAGAAAAATTCTCACCAGCCACATTTAAAATGCTCCATACCCCCATGTGGTTAGTAGCTACTGTATCGACAACACAGAAAGAGAACATTTCCATCATTGCAGAAAGTTCTATTTGTCATCAGTCTAGAGGGGCCTGCTCAGGTAGAAGATCTGCACATCTAGAAGGTGACCAAATATCCACGATATTGTGAGAAATTCTCACCATACAATTTTCAATATATTTCCCCCTCCTTTTTCTTAAACATAAAAAGGTAGCACGAGTGAAGAATAAAGGTATTGGAGGTAATTTCCTCACACTTAAAGAGAGAGTGGTGGGACTTCCTTGGCAGTCCAGTGGTTGAGACGCTGCGCTTCCAGTGCACGGGGTTCAGGTTCGATCCCTGGTCAGGGAACTAAGATCCCACATGCCATGCGGTGTGGCCAAAAACAAAAACAAAAACAAAAAGCAAAATAAAACAAAAGAGAGAGTGGTATTAGAATTTATAGGCTTTTTTTTTTTTTAAAGCTCCTCATTCTCCAGTGTTCTTTGCTGTCTAAATTCCTCTACCTCCTATTCAGAGCTCTGCATTATCTGACTCTAACGCTGCTTATTTCCTATTGCTCCACAAGAAAATTCTGCTTTAGTCACAGAAGTCTCCCTATACCTTGCATGTGCGTTCAGGCCTCCTAACCTCATATTATACCGTTCCTTACGTTGCTTTGTGGCTCTTTGACACTGTTAACCACCCACTTCCCTCTTCCTTAAAACTCCTCGTGAGCCTCTTTTATAAAACTATCTCCTTGCCTCTCTGGCTGCTCTTCAGCCTTTTTCTCAGATTTCTCTTTCTTTACCTGCCTTTTAAATGTTAGCATCCCCCAAGGTTCTGGCCTTGGCTCTTTTCCTTTTGTCTTTTATTCTGTGCACATTTCCTGGACAGTTTTATCAACATCTATGTCTCAGTCTATATGATGTGTTCGTGTGTGTGTGTGTGTGTGTGTGCATGTGTGTGTGTGTAAAATACCAATTAGAGTTTTCTGATTTGAAGCAACAGATACCAGTTATGACTAAGTTAAGCAAATGTGAATTTATTGGGATGCTATTTGGATACCACAGAACTGTGCTTAGAAATAAGGTGAAACCAAGGCATCTTATGGAGGCTAGAAAGCAGAAACTGTACGAATGGTCTCTTCAAAAGACCCATCTGGACAGTGCCCGGCTGCCAGAATGAATGTGTTCCAGCCATGTTCGTTCTTTTTGTAATTCTCAAGGCTCACATTTAAGGAGGAAGTTTCCCAATGACCTGATTAAGAATCCCACGAGACTTTATTAAATGAGGAAGAAATAACTCCTCAAAGGAAATCAGATATTCTGTGGAAGGGGAAAAGATGATTGTAGTTAAAAAAAAACAAAAACTAAATGATACTGTATGTACCTGTAAGTCAAGAATGTCTGTCTTTAGCCCATATCTCTTTTCACAGCTTCCCTTTCATCATATCCTGCTGCCTTTTGAACATCTCTACCAGAAAGTTCCTCAGTCATTTCAAATATAACATTTCTAAAACTAAATTTATAATCGATCCCTTTCTCTCCTGTTTGAAAAAAGAAAAGTCAAAAAATTAAAAACTAGATTTTTTTTCCCCCTTGAATCCCCTTTGTTAGGGAAAGGCACTTATCTACCAGAACCCTAAAGTCATTAATGAAGGATCGCCCCAAGTGCTTGTTCCCACAGCTGCTAGAGATCACCAAATCTGTTTCTCCTGCCTCTGTAGAATTCTCTTCTATCACTTCCACTGCCATTGCCTTGATTCGGGCTCGCATTTGAACTGGAGTATCACAATACCATTGCAGTTTGTCTGCTTGCTTCCAGTCCACATGCCACACCCACTGCCAGAAGGATCTTTGTTCAAGCAGATCATGTCAGTCTCCTGCTTAAAAGCATTGCCTTCAAGATGATCCCCATGGCCATTTTTTCTTTCTTTTTTTTTTTTTTTTTTGGTTTTCCTTGAAGCTTTTTCAAAAAAACTTTTTATTGTTAAATATAACACAAATATGACAAGTACGTACAAGGTGATTTCTTCTTTTTTTTAAACCTCTGAGCTGCTTCCTCTGTTTTGAATGTTCTTTCCACCCCTCGCCCACCCGAGTTACTGCTGTGTCCTTCAAGCCTCAGCTGAGGTGTCATGTGGCCTCCTCCCAGGAAACCTTACCGACAGCAGTCATCCCTTTGCCCATTTGGGTGCTTCACTCTGTGCCTAACCTTTATGAATTCCTCCATTGTACTATAATGTGACTACACGTACTTGTTTTTTTCCCGTCAGAGACTATAAAATTGTTGAGAATATGTGTTTTATTCCCAGAACTTTATCCAGTGACTGACACTTAGGTGTTACTTAGTGAAGCTTGTGTAGTCATTTAAAGCGAGGGCCCTGTGAGAAGCCTTGGCCAGTGTGAACCCTACATTGAGACCCAAGGTGGTCCTCTTCGAAGACTGATATCCTGGGTAGAGAGAAAAACCCCTCCAACTGATGATGCTGTACAGAATGGAGTGGCATTTGTTATCATCTCCTGTGTGTAGCTCAGTGTCAGCCCAGCTGTCAGGACTTGGAGAAGCAGGAAGATTCCTTCCTAGGAGCACACTTGGAAGTTAATTATATGCACAACATATGAGGGAAACTTGTAGGATAAGAACAAGTATTAGCAGGTTATATTAATCAGACACACTTTTAGAAATTAAAGATGTTTGTATATTCATAGGAATAGTCTCAAAGGATTCCTTGAAATGTTACCAATCTCTTGGGGGTAGGATTTTGGCAGATCTTATACTATCTACTTAATTTTCATATAAAAAAAGTTTAAGTTATATTTCATTTATAATTTAAAAAAACAAAAAATACTCATTTCTAGCACAGGACAGGCTGTCTGTATCTCAGGAGAAGGTCAGCAGGGCCTCTCTGCAACTGTGGGGCAGCCTCTGTTAACCTGTTTGCCAAGCCAACCTTTTCTGGAGAAACTCAAAAGAAATATGATGCCCCAGACTTCTCAGAGGAAACGATGAGTCCATGTAACCGAGGCCAAACAGAGACCTGGTGAAAGTTCTGTACTCCCTGTAAGGCTGACCAGCTGCATATTCCAGAGGCCAGCTACTAGAATAACTTCCCAGCTTGGCAGTGAGGTCAGGTGCAGTCAATGGGAGAACTTGGAGAAGTCCCAGAAAATCTGTGGAAACGGGAGACTGCAGGGACTCCAGGCCTACTGCAAAGGAAGTTTAAATCCTTTGGATTTCACAAATGCCTTAAAAATAATTGCACCAAGTAGTCCAGGTGAATCCCTGGGCCTTGCTGGTGCTCGAGATCAGCACCACCAGCCCTGTGCCCACTGCTGGACAGTCTTCAGATTGGGCAGAGATGATCCCAGGAGTGGGTCTCAACCTCTCCCAGCCCCTCGGCAGACAGTGGATAACTTCCAGACGTGGAGAGTGAGAAAAGCAAGGGAGGGCTTCCCTGGTGGCACAGTGGTTAAGAATCCACCTGCCAGTGCAGGGGACATGGGTTCAAGCCCTGGTCTGGGAAGATTCCACATGCCGTGGAGCAACTAAGCCTGTGCAACACAACTACTGAGCCTGCACTCTAGAGCCCGCAAGCTACAACTACTGAAGCCCACATGCCTAGAGCCCGTGTTCCACAACAAGAGAAGCCACCGCAATGAGACGTCCACACACTACAACAAAGGGTAGCCCCCGCTCACTGCAACTAGAGAAAGCGCGCGCACAGCAATAAAGACCCAAGGCAGCCAAAAATAAATAAAATAAAATAAATAAATGTATATATTAAAAAAAAGAGCAAGGGAAAAACTGTGGCTTTGAAGATAGTGTCACTAGGGAGGCAGAGAGCAAGGAGCTAAAAAGGACACCCTGAAAACTAGATGGAAAATAGAAGAAGGTAGTGCTTTAGAAGCTGGATGGTGTGGCCCCTGGAAGTGGTTCACCATGAAATGGCCAAGTTTTTTTTACTTGCCTGTGTTTTGATATCAATCCTGTTTCTTGCTCTGAACTATGATACTTAGTTATACCCAAACTGTTCTTTATTAAACTCTTTTAAGAGACCAAAAAGAAAAAAGAAAGTTAAATTGTATTTACACTGATTCAATTAATAGCTAAGAACATTTTAAAGAATTTTTAGATCTTCTTTTTAAAAAATATGTCTCGGGCTTCCCTGGTGGCGCAGTGGTTAAGAGTCCGCCTGCCGATGCAGGGGACACGGGTTCGTGCCCCGGTCCAGGAAGATCCCACATGCCGCCGAGCGGCTGGGCCCGTGAGCCATGGCCTCTGAGCCTGCGCGTCCGGAGCCTGTGCTCCGCAACGGGAGAGGCCACAACAGTGAGAGGCCCACGTACCGCAAAAAAAAAAATTCTGCATTTCAGTTACCCTATTTTAATATAAACTGCCAGACAAATATATATATATAGAGAGAGAGATCACCTGTTATGAAATTTATAGCTAATCTGACTTTAAGAAAACAATTAGATATGAGGGTGCTTTCCTGTGCTCATCTAAATCCAAAATAGTTTAGCAAAGGGTTATCTAGTGTTGAGGTTTTTAGATTATTAATCACATCCCTCTCCTCTTTGCATTATGAACTAAATGAAAAATAGTCACAACAGGTGGAATAAAAATAGTTTTATTTCTTTTTGTTCTTGTTAAAGAAAGTGTTAGCAGTATTTTTAATGAGAACAATGCTGTACTTCATTATTTTTTAAAATCTTGGTTGAATGCTTTGGGACACAGTGATTTGAAGATGTAGTTTCAAGTTCAGTTTATTTTAATATTTGGCTTAATGAGGTAGATACAAATGGAAAAATATATCATTGGATGAGTTTACTAAGTCACGATACTCATTTTGAAATCCTATCTACCAATTATGCAAAGGTTTTTCTTCAAATTTCAATTTTTTTTTTTTTTTTTTTTTTTTTTTTGGCCACGCTGTGCAGCTTGCAGGATCTTAGTTCCCTGACCAGGGATTGAACCCCTGCCCCGGCAGTGAAAGCGCCGAGTCCTAACCACTGGACCTCCAGGGAATTCCCTAAATTCCATCCTTTTTTATCTCAAATAGTGATTCTCCAAATTAATCAAAAGGAGTTGCATTTTCCTTTTTTAAAACACGGGTTTTTAAAGCCCATTGAAACTCTTATTGGAAGAATTTTGCACAGGGAAAAGGTTTTGTTTCTAAATGTTTTACACTGAGAAGATAATTTTTATAAGTGGTGTACATCATTTTCAGCAACAAAATTACAACTGTGGTAACATTTCAAAACATCCATTTTCACGTGTTGTCTCTATAGCATAAGTGTCTTTTTGAAAGCAGTTTATTTTTTATTCATTGTTAAAATTTCATCTTTACCCTGAAGGAACAAAATTAGGTGTGTTTATTATTTGGAAAATACCTTCTTAGTAGGATATTATCATTAGCACCCAGCATCATAGAAAAAGGTCAGCAAACTTGGGACACTTAACCTTTTTCAAAAACAAAAATGAGTAGCCCATCAACATTGCTGGATGGCTTAAGTCTTTTGCCACCAGTAACCAGCAAACCCCTGTATGATACAAAGGGTGGTTACATCTTGTTACAAAATTCTATAAATGTTCTACTTTTTAAAGGTCTTGTTTTTATTGCTTTTATACATTCTATAGCAAGTAAACTGTAATATGTTGTGATAAACAGAAAGATTATAAATAAGGTACCGCTGTCAACCTCTGCATTCTGGATCTTCTCTCAGATTCCGTGGTTTGTGATATGTGACTAGACTGAGTGAGGCACCAGGGTGTTGATATGTTAATTAAGCTTAATTTCTTCCTTATGTTTTAGATTATGCTATAAATAGAGATTCCGACTTCTTTTCCCTGCACCCCTGTGGATATTATGTCCCCTTGGGGCATGTACATCTTCTTTTGGAGGTCTCTGGCTCCATCGCAGTGCATAGAAGGTCCTCTGTGATTTGGCTCCTGTCCACCTCTCCAGACTCACTGCCTGCCTGTGCCTTGTGCTCCAGCAGCTCCAAATGGCTTTTTTGTTCCATTATGTGCCATGTTCTCTCCTCTGCCTAGAATGTTCTTGCCTCATTCCTCCTCCCCTCTTCCACTATGCCTTTTATAGCTCAGATCAGGGTCTGTAAGGAGCCTTTCTTTGCTGCCCACCTCGACCTCAAATAAGTATCCTTCTTTGTGCTCACAGAGTAGTCTGTGTATGGCTCTGATACTGCATTTCTCACTGGTGTTTTATTATGCTTATGTCTCTCTCCCCACTGCAAGTTCCTTGAGGGTAGACACCAGGTCTTAGCTTACAGTTTAGAGATGTTTATGACTGACTGAATGGGTCAGTCATTTACTTCACATTTGCTGCCATAAAATTTCTTTCCAAGGAAGACGTTTGACATATTCATTGATGCCTACTTGAAACATGAGTGTACAGTCTGTTTAAAAATCCTGTTCCCTCCACAGAGAACATGCAATGTTAAATCTTCTATTCAGTGCCCCGTTTTTTAAGTTGGCATATATTTCCCATCTCTTTTTCAGTAGAGAAATGTATATGTGTATTTTTCTTCTCTCTTTTAACCCCATAACCTCTTAATCGTTTTTTTGGCTTTGCAGGCTTTGGATGGATTTTTCTTTGTTGTGAACTGTGAAGGGAGAATTGTATTTGTGTCAGAAAATGTGACCAGCTACTTGGGTTACAATCAGGAGGAATTAATGAATACCAGTGTCTACAGCATACTGCATGTGGGTGATCATGCGGAATTTGTGAAGAATCTGCTACCAAAATCGTTAGGTAAAAGAAATGTGTTTTTTAAAAGAATATGAACTCTCTATAGCTTCCCTTCACATAATATATATAATATATTATTGTTATATTTATAATATATAGTATTATCCTAATATATATAATAACGTACTAAAAATATTTTAAAATTTAATTTCAGCCTGAGATTAAATATGGAGGAGTGTCATCAAATAGCTGATAGAGAGCATTCCTTTTATCCTCTTCCTCTAGATTATGCCACAATTATGTGACAGTGTTAGGAGGCAGAGCAGTTAGTTGTCTTGCCACAAGAAGCTTCTGCT
This sequence comes from Mesoplodon mirus, assembly GCF_964341445.2. Taxonomy (NCBI): domain Eukaryota; kingdom Metazoa; phylum Chordata; class Mammalia; order Artiodactyla; family Ziphiidae; genus Mesoplodon; species Mesoplodon mirus. Next base: position 43,831,732 of record NC_138990.1, read on the forward strand.
TGGAATTCCCTTTGTTTTCCATTTTAATTATGTACAAGGAAGAGACAAATGTATATAATGTATCCTACCACCTTGCTCAAAGAAAAGAAAAGGAAGGAGGGAGGAAGGGAGGGAGAGAGGAAAGAGGGTAAGGAGGGAGGAAGGAATACCCTTCATATTACATACTTACTAAAATTAACATTTTTGGATGTGAGTGGTTTCAACTCAGTAGTTCTAAGTATGGTTGGATGGGTTGTTCACTGCTAAAGGAGCCTAGCTGAGAGTATGGATGGGGCCTGATTTCCGGCTTGTGTTCTATTCACTAAGCCATGTGCCTAGTCTTTAGCCTGTATGTGCTCCAAAAGTTGGGGGAGAGTCTTGGCTAGAAATCCTATGTAACTCAACGAAACATGCAAATAAAATGTTATCCATAGCTCTTAATTTTCTATGTTGTTCACTCGATGAAGTGGAAGCCTATTTCTTCTTTGAAAAGAGTAGTATGTGTTTATAGTAACTGGAAGCCTGAAACAATTGTTCCTCTTAAAATCGCTAGTTTGATACTTGAGTTACCAAGGGGTCTTAATGTGTTATAGAATTTTAGAGTGTAAGTGACTTTGGAGATAATACAGTGGATTCCTTTATTTTAAAGACAAGGCAAAGATTAAGCCATTAACCCAAAACTCAGAGCTAGTTCAAAGACGAACCAAGACTCCGTACTCCAGTATAGGTTTGTTTCCATGATTTCCTCTAACAGTTATAGAGTGATGAGATAGTAAAAAGGAAGGAGGTTCAACGGCGAGGCTATGGTAAGAAATCTGTTGGGAATGGGGAGAGAATAGCTGAAAAACCCCTCTGACTGCCACCATGGTTTGAATATAACATTGTAACTGGGAAATGGTGACCCGCCACACAGTGATTCTCACTTGAAATGTACAGTTATCTTCTCTATAACTGAATTCACTTTTCTTATACTGAATCAGGTAACATTTCTGTTTTAACAGTCATTTTTATGTAATGATTACCCACTATATTCAAGGCATTGTAGCATGCAGACTGTGCAAATAAAATAAAGAGCAAGAAAAAATGATTTAAGAAACCAAGATTGGTCTCTGTCTATTCTAAATATTTTTTTTGAGTCACAGGCTCATATGAAAAACATGGACTCCTCCAACCAAAAGGGTGCACACACACACAAGCCATCCTTAAGCATCCATGCCTACCAGGTTAAAACCTTTGCCTAACAACAGACCTGTGATTTTCAATCATTTTTTTCATTGCCAGGGTATAACAGGAAACAAGTGGAAAAGCTCATTAATTAACTGCTGTAAAATTCTGAGCAAAAGAGCAATAAGCTATTAACTTTTTAAAGCTATTAACTTTTAATTTTGTCTTTATCTGTTTATAAAAGCTGTTAGTGAATTAAGGTTATTTGTAAGACCTTATCTTTGCGGGAGGAAATCCTATACAATTTCTTGCAAATTTTACATTTTTCTAATTGGTAAACATTTAGCCTTGCTAAGGAAGATAAGTATCCTATTCCCTCAGGATAATGTTGGATCTGAGGAAGTCTGTCTTTTAATCTGAGTAGCTAATTAAGCAGATGAGTAAAGGTATGTCTTTTGTATCTTCAGAGTTTGTACTTTTTCACCTTTTTCACAGGCATAATCAATCTTTCTTTCACAGTAAATGGAGTTCCTTGGCCTCAAGAGGCAACACGACGAAATAGCCATACCTTTAACTGCAGGATGCTAATTCACCCTCCAGATGAGCCAGGCACCGAGAACCAGGAAGCTTGCCAGCGGTATGAAGTAATGCAGTGTTTCACTGTGTCACAGCCAAAATCAATTCAAGAGGATGGAGAAGGTAAAAACAAAGGGTGATTTTAAGCTGTTTGACTGCTTTTTCCATGGTTTTAGGAACAGAGAGGAAATTGATTATAAACTGCCTTCTTCAGATAGTATTTTTGGTTATTATATATCACAGTGGCTATTCAATTTGCTCTGTATTTCTTAATACTTAAGAAAAAAATTGCTAACATCTAGAATTACCCATTTAAAATGCCCCCAAATCCTCAGTTTTAAGCTGACATTCCCACTAAAATGTCAAATTCAAACCAACTTGCTGCCTAGAAATAAGAGCTGTAACTAACTGCTGCCAGTTGGAAATGTACCAGATGCAGCAGGCTGTTGAACAGCTCTGATTTTTAGAAAGTTTCAAGCTTAGAGTATATGGAACACTGGAGAATAGAGTTAGTATTTTTGAGGCCATACAAGGTAATTTATAAGGAGAAAGCTTATGAACAGATGAAAACACTGCTGAAGCTCTAATGTGAACAGGGTATGAACATGGTATTAGTTAAATTTGTTACAGTGGATGAGTTTTCCATGCAAGCTTAAACTGAGCTAAGTTAAGAACACCACAAATTGGAAATTGGAGTAAGGACTAGGGAAGGTAGCAGCCGAGAAGTCAGTCAGATGCAAAAGAGGCCGTGTATGTAGTGGGTCTCACCACAGAATGGGCGCCACAATCAACTGGGGACTTTTTACAAAATACACATGCAAGCCTGTCTTATATGACTGAAATTCTTATTTAGTTAGTTGTGTGATATTGCGTGTAACCTCTTTAAAAAATTTGGAAATGGGACTTGCAAAAAAAATTACAGATCCTAAAAACATAGAAGTCCTCTGTCAAGGGCAAAATAATGCTTCTTCAGAAACAATTAAATGTTTTTTTCATATGATAAATTATTCTCTGCACAGTGGTTATAGGAATAATCTTTGTAGCCATTAATGAATATAGGAAACGGACTAAAAAACTGTATTTTATAAACCACTATGTTGCTTAAATGTAGCCAAAACTACTTCTTCAAGTTGTTATCATCCAAGTACTTGAGATGCATCAGTCTCCTCTAGTTTATGTAAGAACATTCAATGGGAAGGGATAATTTATTCTAACTAGATCTCTATCTGGAGCTGCCAGTTTTTAGTTGCGAGCAATTTTATTTCTAATATTATGCTGTTAGATCAGAGTGACTCCAATATTGTGTCAGATCATATAACATGTACTGTTTTTATAAAAACCATTAATGGCAGGTGGTAGATGTGAACCACTTTCTACCCTCTTTCCTTCAATTTCCCCTTCTTGTTTTGGGCAGATTTCCAGTCATGTTTGATTTGTATTGCACGGAGATTACCTCGGCCTCCAGCTATTACGGGTGTAGAATCCTTTATGACCAAGCAAGATACTACAGGTACTAGCTGCAAAATTCAGAATGTTCTCTCAGTATTAATGATGTGACTATGCCCTTAAAACTAATTGTGTCCCTCTGTTCTCTGCTGTTCAGCTTCTGTTCACTAGTCCTGTACAGAAAACATTTCCAATGTGGTCTTGATTCTGTGCATTTTAGATACTGTCATCATTGTTATGGCAGGGTGCTGGGAGAACATTATTTGTAATTATGCACATATCTATATTCTGATTATAAGTTATTTTTCATAATCTATGGAAAGAAATTTGGCAATGTAGATATTAATGTATTTGTTTATAAACAGATACAAAGAAGTGGTTTCAATATTGTGCATAAATACGTCTGGCTATTTCTTTTTGCCTTTATTCTTTGTCTTTAAATTTATTCAGCACATACTGATTGAATTCCTAGAAGTGTCTGTCACTATGTGTGATTGCTCAGGGTGTACCTGATTGAGCAAAAAGCAATGATATAATTACAGATTTGTACTTTTTTGATGGAAAAGGTGTGAAATGGTATAAGGGAAACTAATAGGGAGGTCCTATTTTAAAATTAGCTGGTTAACAGAAGGCCTGTCGAGCTGATATCGCGCCCGTAGGCCCCAAAGGATGAGGCTGTGCCAGCTGTGCAAAGTGTGTGTGTTGGAAGGGCGCGTTGGGCATGGGGCATGGTGCAGAATGGGTGCTCCTGACTGAGGAGACAGAGCTGCAAAAAGCCCTAAGACAGAGGAGTATGTTAGAACTGGAAGAAAGGCAGTAGAGCCACAAAGTGAGTAATAGTGAGCGTACCTGAAACTAAGCCCTTCTTTTTAAAGGCCTACTTCAGATTTGATTTTCAGCAAAAACAAATTGTTACTGTTCTTTATAATTTATAAAGTATTTCTCATATACTGCTTAATCTTTTTTGTTAATTTTTTAAATTTCTTAAATTTAAAAAACTTTTTGGCTGCACCACACGGCATACAGGATCTCAGTTCTCTGACCAGGGATCAAACCCGTGCCCCCTGCAGTGGAAGTGCAGAGCCTTAACCCCTGGACCACCAGGGAATTCCCCTATATTGTTTAATCTTATCTTCACTTTGTCATGTTGGGTTTTCATACTTTTACATCAATCAGAATTGTATATGTGTTACTTACCACTCTAGTCTTAAAATAGAGATAGATACTATAGATAGATTTTTTAGCAGACCAAGATTTAAAAAATCATTTCTACTAAATTTTATTCTTTGTGAAAGTTTAGTTTTAATGTACTTTTTCACTTTACCATTGTTTACAAGATCCTGTTACAATATTTTATTAATTTTTTAGTCCCAGAAATCTAATATTCCTGTATTGTGTGCTTTATTCTTGTGTTCTTAAAGATAAACTCCCAACTGCTCTTACTAAAGAGTAGGTGGGGGGGCTTCCCTGGTGGTGCAGTGGTTGAGAGTCCGCCTGCCGATGCAGGGGACGCGGGTTCGTGCCCCGGTCCAGGAAGATCCCACATGCCGCGGAGCGGCTGGGCCTGTGAGCCATGGCCGCTGAGCCTGCGCGTCCGGAGACTGTGCTCCGCAACGGGAGAGGCCACAGCAGTGAGAGGCCCGCGTACGGGAAAAAAAAAAAAAAAGAGTAGGTGGGGATAAATTAGGGCAGAAAATATTGGTTTGGCCAAAAAGTTTGTTCAGGTTTTCCGTTACATCTTACAGAAAAACCCGAACGCACTTTTTGGCCAACCCAATAGAATACAACAAAGAGAATGTCTAGGAGCTTGATATCTAAGGGTAGTAATGATCAATTACTACCCTTACAGCATCTATTACAGCATCTAAGGGTAGTAATGATCAATTCCCATACCTTTATTCATTCACTTGTTGAGTCTACCATGTACACGTTCCTTTCCACTTTCCACCGATGAACAACACTGGAAAAATTTAATAAACCCTTACTGAAAATCCAGAATATTATTGCATGAAGGAAAAATAGGGTCTATTAAAAAATATAGCTGGTCTTTTGTGTCAGTAAAACCAAACAAGGGTTCGAGAGATAGCAGAATAAAAGCCTGTTGGAAAGGGGTGATGGTTAGGCCACAGAATAAATGTGGGAGACAAGGGAGGCCTAAAAATTATAAGGATAATTTAGGAACAGTATATTTCAGCTTTTCCTCATATTGCATTTCTATAAATTGAATCCTAAATTAGATTGTTTTAAAGAAGACTGTATTTTTCCATAGGAACAATGTTATAACTGATAGTTTTGTTTCTGACCAAGCACCCAGCATTAAAATCTTAGATACACTTGATTTTAGAATAAATTTATAAAAATTAAAAAATTAAGCTCTGGATCATAAAGTAATTGTAAATCTAGAGGGAACCTCAGAGATTACAGAATCTAGCCTGTCCATTTTATAAATGAGGGAATGGTGACTTTTCTAAAACCAGGCAGCTAATTGCTGAGGGCAGACATCTTTAGGCCCTAATATAGAACTCTTTCTTTATATTGCATTGCCTTCCAGCGACACACTATTTAAAGGGCATCACTGTACTGCACACACTTCTTACACAAAAGATACCAGAGAAAATATAAAGAAAATAGAAAGATGCCAGAAAAATATGAAGTATTCTTTTTTTTTTAACATCTTTATTAGAGTATAATTGCTTTACAATGGTGTGTTAGTTTCTGCTTTATAACAAAGTGAATCAGTTATACATATGTCCCCATATCTGTTCCCTCTTGCATCTCCCTCCCTCCCACCCTCCCTACCCTCCCTACCCCACCCCTCTAGGTGGTCACAAAGCACAGAGCTGATCTCCTGCTGCTATGCGGCTGCTTCCCTGAAGTATTCTTAAAATGTAAAATTAGCATCATATCATAGAGTTGATTTAGATAAAAAATAATAAACTAGCTACAATAAGTATTAGATATTTAATTCCTTAAGTTTTAGTAGTGCTTTCAACTCTACATGGAGTGGTTCATGTCCCTTAAAAAAAAGAAGTTTTCTACCAGGAAATGTTGAACAGTGGTTTATTTGTTTGGTTGGTTGGTTAAACTTTCCTCTAGCAAGGAGAAGTATTCTAAATCAACCTATTTATGATTCTCTCCTAAGATACTCATTGCATTACTGATCATTTGTTACCATTACTGATAATTTAATCACTTTCTCCCCTCCAGTCCCACAATTACAGACGTCCTTGCTCTCATGTGGGTTAATACTGACCTTGAACACATAAACACAAACACACATGCCTCACTTAGTCACTGCATATGAGGAGTATTATTGCATTTGAAGATTATATAATAGTGGATTCTCTGCTATAACGAACTCTTAGTCTCTTATGTGATGAGACAAAGATTGAATGATTAAAACTCTTAGAAAATCTGAAATTATCTGTAGTTTCAATCACAGTGTTCATCAGGTTTTCCCCGAGCTGTTCTAAAATAACAAAAATTCCCTCATTTAAGTTTTAATTTATTTTCTTTCTACATTTATGCTGAGACTTGGGTGACAACCTGATCAGACATACTTGGTTATATTAGATTCAAGACCCTACGTTAAAGAGGTCTAATAAATACTTTATTTGTAAACAAACCAAGAAATATATAAAGAAAGGATTAGTTAAAATGAAGAGGTACAAACAGTGCAATAGATTTGAGTTGATTGTGTGAAAAAAGGGAAGATGAGGAAAAGACAACCAGGCATTCACAGAAGAGGAAACCTGAGTGGTGAATAAACATGAAAAATGTTCAACCTCATTAATCAGGGAAATACAAAGTTAGACCATAACCATTTTTCAACTACTAATTGTAAAAAATAAAGAAGCCCAACAGTACCAAGTGATGGAATGGATGTTGGACTAACAGTAACTCTTATATAAGAGTCTGGAAAACAGTTCAATATTATAAAGTTGAACATTCACATAACCTGTGTCTCAACAGTTCTCTTCCTACATATGTACTCTAGAGAAACTCTTACACACATGCACTATGGAAAATGTGAAGATATTCATAGCAGTATTGATTGTAATGACAAAAAACTGGGAACAATCTAGATAGACAGGAGAATATAAAGACAGAGGGATGTGACAAGTGAGGAGTACACACATAATTGAATAATATTGATGATATTGGTAATGTTCAAGTTTTGAAGTTGGATGGGGCTTTGTAAGTTTTCATCTTATTAATCTACTTCTTAATTTATATATATATACACACACACACACACACACACACATACATATATATATATCTTACCAATATTACTTTGTGTGAATATAAGATTGCATAAAAAATAAAATAAAACAGATCTGAATAATCACAAACTGGATTAATTGGCTCCTGATTAAGAAATAATTTGCCTGAATTCTTCCATAGTCATTTAGGAAACTTATTCAAATGTGATAACAATGTCAAATTGCCACTAAATTTTATAAAGCGTATGTTCTGTTTGCAGAATGCCTAGCAGATCTTAATGTTCTCACTTATCTTTTTCTGATTGTCCTTTTTTTGCCTTCAGTCTTTATTCTTAAATGCAATATTGTCTATAGCCCAAGAGGAGGTAGGAAAGGAAAGGCTTCCTTACTTTCTCATATTCTCTTCACTTAATTATTGGAAATTAATTTAAACCAAAATAATATATTTCATCTCTGCCTCCCATCCCCAATAAGTGATCCAAACATTAGTATATGTAGAGAGCAGGATCCAACGAGCAAGCCAGAGGAGTTTGACCTACATTAGTCTCTGAAGCTTCAGGTCTTTATGACATGACTTTACTACTTGATTGGTATTGAATTTTAGGATATAATATAACGCACTCCAAGGCAAAAACAATTTTGTATTATCATGTCACTGATATATTCCATTACCATATGTTATAAAAATTAATAGTGCTTTTGTCCATTAAACATTTGAGAGGTGGCAGAATATTTTTTAGATGCAGTTGTTAGTTTTGAAACATGAATGACTTGTATCAGGAGGCTCTCATAAATGTAAACTTTCATTCTTTGTATAGGTAAAATCATCTCTATTGATACTAGTTCCCTGAGAGCTGCTGGCAGAACTGGCTGGGAAGATTTAGTGAGGAAGTGCATTTATGCTTTTTTCCAACCTCAAGGCAGAGAGCCATCTTATGCCAGACAACTATTTCAAGAAGGTAAGGTTTTTCTCTCTCAGCTGTTTTCATTAACCTTGCTCTTTATTAATATTGAATAATTTATATAGAACTTATGGCTTGATAAGTATTCTTTCCAAATTACAGTTTTTGCAATAATCAGTTTTAGGAAGGAAGAAGCGGGTAAGCAAAGTAATTCATGAGTGGATCCTGAATTTGGGGATGCACATTATAAAAAACAGGGTATCATGTGGTGGTCACTCATTCATTCATTCATTCATTCATTCAGCAGACACGTATCAAGTTCCTCACATACACAGAACACTATGTAAGGTGCCAGGGATTCAGTGATGACAAAGCAGGGTTTTGCCCTCCAGGAGCTCAAAATCTGTTAGGAGGATATATGACAGTTTTAAAGATCAGTGTGGCCTGGGCTATAAAAGAGGTATAACAAAAGAAGGAAAAAAATTAATTCTGACTTGGAGAATCAGGGATGGCTTTAGAGAGGAAGTGATATTTTTGTCTGGCTTTTGACGATCACTCCCAGCAGAACAGGCATGTCAGAGGGCTTCTAGATAATACAAATCTATATCATGCATGTTTACTTCATGACTGTTACAGTACCTAACTCAGGTTGAAGTTTCAAGTTAAAAATATGTCATATGAAATTATTAATTAATAATTGAACAACTGCTGTGTCATAGTAAGTACTATGGGAATATGAAACAAGTATATTCCCTGCCCTTAAGGAACTTAACAGTATTTTAGGAAAGATAGGGAAAATTAACTGAGAGTGAAGGCCAGAAAGTTTGTAAAGATTCAGAGATAAGGGGTTTTGATATATTTTAAAATATTGTCATGTAATTATGGTAGCCTAATACACCTTTCCCAGTGTAATTTATTCTGTAATCTCTAAGTAAATAGTTTGTCTGGAAAGAGACTCTTTGTATGGCTATTCCTGAAAAACAATTTAAAAAATATTTTTCATTATTCCATCACCTTTCTTAATTTTAACATTTTCCCGTTAGGTTTCTTAAGTTTACAGATGATTTTCCATTCATTCCATTTTAGGTCAGCTGCTTCCTAATGGTATGTGAAGGAAGCAGCTTGATTTTTTTTTTTTTTTCAGGAAGCCATCTGTATGAATCTCACTAGTCTGTTTACTTCTGGGACAGCTTCCTACAGACTAATGGTTCTTCAGTTGGCCTCTTACTAGACTGTTACCATCCCCAAAGATGGTATTTCAGTGGATATGACCAAGAAGTTCCCCAGGCAATCCTGAAGTGCAGTCAGGTTTGGAAACCATTACAGAAAGCAGTTAATGCCATCCACTGGTTGCAAACTTTGTGACTCCCTCTACCAGCAATAGCACTTGACTTTTGCATAAATGGGAGACTCAGAGCACTGTCTTCACTCATTGCCTAAAATGCTGCAGTATATGATACTCTTCTCTTTGATTTTTGCCTTAACTTTATAAGTTGAACCTTCCAAGGCTTTCCTTAAAAGACTTTCAATTTTATTTGCCTATAATTTATATACATTTTGGCCAAGGCAGAGCAGGTCTAGATTATTGTCTCATTGTCCAAATGTCTAGGCTGCCCATAGATGTGATTGAGCCGTGGTTTAAAGTATATGTTTCTAAACCATTGGAATTCTCTATAAAATAGATTGATTAAAGTATAATAAGTAACTAACCTATCATTAACATATGAAGTGAAACAATTTAGAGAGAAATGTAAAGAAATATAATTCAACACCTCTTCTCCATTACTCATGTCTTAATGTCCTTTTCTTGTACTTTTTTTAGAAAAAAAAATTCCTCAATAGAAATAACTTTTTTCTCAGAATTAAATTGCCCAGAATTCACATGACTGATTCTAGTGTTTTGGAGATTCTGGACAACTTGGCAAACAGTGTTCATGAATCGAGCACATCTTTTTCTTATATGTTATATTCAGCAGTCAAGTTATATTCAACATCAAGTTTGAGAACCACTGGTCTATCAAGAATGGAGAGAGATGTAAATAGCATTTGCAGTTTCCTTGCTGCCTCTGCACTGAGGGACAGTGTGAAAGAATGAAACAAATTATGCCACTATATCCTTGATTTTGTGTAAAACTTTTAAAATGTAAAACCTCTATAGTAATTGATATTTAGGCAAGAAAATTTGTAATCCATCTGTCTTTTTTCCTGCCTTGAACTTACCTTTTGAAGGCAGCAGCTGGTATAAAATCCTAATATGCATTAAAAATTTAAGTTCTTACTTTTTTTTTATTTTTTTAATTTATTTATTTATTTTTTTTTTGCGGTATGCGGGCCTCTCACTGTTGTGGCCTCTCCCGTTGCGGAGCACAGGCTCCGGATGCGCAGGCCCAGCGGCCATGGCTCACGGGCCCAGCCGCTCCGCGGCATATGGGATCCTCCCGGACCGGGGCACGAACCCGTATCCCCTGCATCGGCAGGCGGACTCTCAACCACTGCGCCACCAGGGAGGCCCAAGTTCTTACTTTTTAAGAAATATTACCTAAATATGTGGCTTGCTCAGTGGTTAATTGCAAGTTTTCATTCTTGGACTTTGAAAACGAGATTAAACGTTAGTATTTGTGTGAAAAAAAAAGATTTAAGTTCTTAGCTTAGTTTTTCAGCTGCTTTTGACAGACAGCTCACAGACTGCTTTTAAAGGGTATTGACCATTTTATTTTCCAGAATCAAATTTGAAAATACATTTCAGCCAAAGAATATTGTGGAAGCATTCAGGATGAACTAGATTAAAGCAGTTGTTATCCATTGAGACTGGGGGGGAAATGGGTATCAGGACCACCTGAGGAACTTTTTAAACTGGGAGGAAGATCATAAAGGTATATAGTTTAGAAAAGCTTCCTAAGTTCTGTTCAAATTCAGAATCATTCTTTTAGAGAAAAGTCTAGGTTAAATGCTTCCCTAACGTCCCTGATAAGATTCATTTTGGGCAGTTGTTAAACCAGATTTCTGGACTCCACCCACACTACTGAACCAGAGTCTATAGTCTAAGATGTTTTATTACAGAAAAGTTTGGAAAACACAAACATAGGTTCCACAAGATATTAATAGCTATAACTAGGAAATGATGCTTCATGCTGAATTACATATGGGAAATATTTCAGTCTCCACTTTTGGGGATTCATAAGACATATTTAAGGTATTTAAGTTTCTGGGAGGTTCCACAATAAAGGTTCATGTTTGACTTTGTTACCCAGACTTATTTTTCCTCCGAATACTTTTTCCTGTAGCATATCTATTAGCACTTGAGGAGAGTGATAGTCATGGGAAACGTTGGGCTAGATAGCCTAGAAAAGTTTTATGAAAGTTCTATGTACCTATTATCAATAATGTAATGGAATGGAATGGGTCGTTTCTTCTCTTTGAAAGATGTCCATGATACATTGTTACATTAAAAAGTAGGCTAAGAAAGCATGGCATATATAGTAAGATCTCATTCTTGTATATCTATTTATCCAATATTAGAAGGCTAACAAAATGTTAACAGTGGTTATCTCTGAGTGATGGGATTATCCAAGTTTATCTTTTACTTACTCTTTGTTCATTTCTCTGTTAACTTTATCATCACAAAATAAAGTTATTTTCATTAAAAAAATCATGAGACAGTTGGAAGGAGTTTGTAGTATCAATAAGTTTGGAAGTGTTGCTATAAAACATAAGTTCCCATATGAATGATTAACCAGAATGTCCATGTTCTGTATAACAGAGTTAACTGAAAATCTTTTTTCTTTTGTCTAACTTTATTAAAAATATTCAAAATATGAGTTTATTTTCCTTTTTTAGAAATTTTGGTATACTGAATAGAGTTTACACATTGGTGACTGAAAATCTTAGAGCATCTAGGGGTAATTTTTTTTCTTTATCTTAGTAACAATTTTTAAATTGCATTTTTCTGCATATATCTAGGGAAATATCAAAAAGAAAGAGAAATCTCTTACAGCATTGATCTGTAGTACCCTGCCATACGTTTTAAACCTGCCCAGTTGGTTAACATCAGTAAGGCATGCTTGTTGAGGTTATCTCAGCACCAAATTAGGTGGAGTCAAAAACCCAAATAGCTCTACTTCTATAGCTGCTATGACCAGAGAAAACAGTTTCCTTTGCTCTGTTTCCTGGCTCTGTTGAGGCCTACTCTGGGGGGACAAAAGCAAAAACGATTGCCATTTTAAAGGTTCTTTGAAGAGTTTCTGGGGTGGCAATACTACCACATCAATAACATCCCTCCTCACTAAGTGTTCTAAAAATTTTAGAAATGGACACAGGAGTCAGAGATCAAAACCTGGCCAAACTAAATCAGGAAACAAAACCTGGTAGAACTAAATCAGAAAACAAGGTCAGGACCTGTGATCAAATGAAATTCCAAATAGTTTTGTTCAGGCACAGATCTTTCTTATGGGGAAAATTTGGTGTGTAGAACAGACGTGTAACCAACCAGTTCTGTAAAGAATTACGGCTCCCATACTCATATCTTAATTAAGAATATTAGATTGTTAGGTAGGGTTGAAGCTATTAGTATAAATGGTATCTTGGGATTGGCTGAATGTGAGTGAGTATGACTCAGGACATAGGTACTTTGGAAGCTGTTTATTTGTAGTTTGTCTTTTCTTTGGTATTTATTCAGGAAGTATTCATTCAGTACCTGCTATGTACCAGGTTCCATGCTAGATATTATCTCACAATAAACTGGCTCCATTTTAGTGACAATGGGCAAAGGTTAATTTGCATTATTAAGTCCTAAACTTGTAAATGACAAAGTCAGAGTTCAAACCTAAATCTGATTCCTAGGCTTTTATTCTTTTCATTGACCTGTGCTGCCTTCCTTGTGCTGAGTCTTATTCCACACCTTATTATCGAAAATAAATAACCTAACTTCAAAACTTAAAGTGTAATAATTTCCTGTATTAAGTTAGAAGGGATTCCCCAATTTTGGAATTTTCACTAGTTTAGATGTAGTCCTCCAAGTTAAGGCAGCATAATTACCAAAGGACTATTGATGGTTCTGTAAACCACAGTATCTTAATATTGCCATGTTAGCCTGAGTTTCTAGTTCTTCACTTTAAAAGCATCGTACAATTTCAATGGAGAGTGGAAAATAAGAGTGGAACACAGGACTAGCCCTTAGGTTTATTCTACCTGAAGAAGAAAAATAAGTGTATAAAAGGTTTTCTATCTCCTATTCAAAGAGATATAGAAGAAATGTTTATGAAACAATGAAAAATAAGATTGGAAATGCAAAATGAAATCAGATTGTATGGAGCTGTACTGTCCAATATGGTAGCCACTAGCCACATGCAGCTATTGAGTACTTGAAATGTGGCTAGTGAGACTAAGGCACTGAATTTTAAATTTCTTTTAATTTTAAACTTAATTTGCCACATCAATTTGCCACATTATGAAAGTGGCTGATGACTACCATATTGGACAGCCAGCCCAGTGGTGAAGAGCCAGAGAATGTTTTCCAGCAGAATGATCCTAAAGCGCAATAAAGTGTGATGAAAAAATAGACAGAATGGCATAAGCAAAATAACATGAAATATATTCTGTGTCTTATCTGGCCATTTATATATCTGTAGCTTTCTCATTATCCCAGGTTAATAATTTATCTTAAAGTGCCACTTTTTTGTTGTAGTTGTGTTTTCTAAAATACATTATCAGAAGATATTAACAGTTGGGAATTGTTAATATTTTTTAAGGTTTTGTCAGAGCAAACATTTAACTTATATCCTTACACAGAAATTATCAGTTTTCATTAAAGACTTTTTCATCATTTATTATTTCACTAGATACTAAATTTCTCCATGTGTTATATTTGGTAAATGTGCCAGTGATTTGGCTGAAATTGCCAAGTGGGTAAGGAATCCTTGAAATTAACTTTATATCCTGGTTTTGGTACTTTGGGAGATTTATGTATGGCATAGATTTACAGCAGATTATGCCCTCTTCAGTTTATGTGGTATACCCATGGCAATAAAGTAGAGCCTGCCTTCTCTTTACTTAAAGTAATATGTAGCTTCAAAAATTATTTATCAGTTGGTCATTTTGTCTTTTTCATATGTCTTTAAAGTGTGACTGAAGCCCTTTCTGAAATGTCTTTGAAAAATAGGACTAACATTTATTACAGGCTAAATTATAATAGTCATTTGTGGTAGTAACCCTTGTATTTCAGTGGATGTGATTTTTAACCTTGGTATAGCTGAGTCTACCTACTAAATCTTTCTTTAAAAAGAATTCTATTGTATTACTGAAACATCAGTGACATTTTCTTACTTAGTAGTCTGGTAGAGCCTTTACATATTTCATAAATATTTACCAGTAGAGTTAGAATTTTATCTGTTGTTAATAAAGCTTTAAGACAAAAGTAAATTGTGTTGTTTATACAGTGATTTGACTACTTTAACCTAGTTTTTATTTTATATTAGTAATCAGTGGCTTTATCTTAATTTGCTTACTAAACTAAACTCAACATCAAAAATAATATATATGACTATAATAATTTGACAAGTGGGGACCTTATCAATTCACATTCCTGAGTGAAAAATTAAATTTGAATTTCAGTTAAAGAGCTCTGCAAACTAATCAAAACTCAGAGGGTGAATTTTATACTATATTAATGATATCTCAATAAAGCTCTTTTTAAAAATCAGCCAGCCAAAGGTTGGGGGAGAGCTTGTTAGAGATAATACTGAGAATGAGAGGGGAGAAAATTACTTCTTGGTATTTTTAATGAACACTTAATAAATTTAAGGAGCTGCCCCATTATAGGGAAAGATTAAGGTTGATTTTTTGTGGTTTGTGGTTTCTTCATAATCATAACTTCTGTGAGGAGGTACCCATTCAAGTAGGACTAAATTAAAACTTGTCATCAGATTGTATATTTCACCCAGAATCATTTTTCCCCCTCAGATATCTGCTTTATCTGACTGTATTTTGAGTCTGAGCAGGCAGCAGTTAGAAGGGCATTTAAATGAAGTTCTAGGTAGAAATAAGGCTTGGTAACTCTCCTTTGCCCAAAGTATAAGTGTCAGAATTTTAACTAGGTTTCTCTTTTGTTTGAAACAGTGATGACTCGTGGCACTGCCTCCAGCCCATCCTATAGATTCATATTGAATGATGGGACAATGCTTAGCGCCCACACCAAGTGTAAACTTTGCTACCCTCAAAGTCCAGACATGCAACCTTTCATCATGGGAATTCATATCATCGACAGGTACTACTTATTTGGAGAGCTTCATATGAAATAAGTCAGTTCACATATCTCTTCTTAGAGAAAAAAGTTTTATATTCTTGATGGCGAGAAAACAAATTTTAAATTAGGCATTAAACTAGCATGATGAGTATATAGTTAATATATCCATACTGAGTTTTATAGTTCTGTCGCCTAACAATAGCTTTGTTGTTTAAAAAGGGAGACAGGAAAGGTGTGGCTGAATATATGCTTAAGGGGTAAAAACCAAAAACGAGGCTAAGAATTTCCAACTTTCCATATGTGAACTTATGGTCTTGTAAAAGATTTGAGTTTATTAGTATTGTTATTTTTTAATTTTAAAAGTGCTTTATTTTCATTAGGGCAAAACTCAGTGGCTCCTGAGTTCAAGTTGACAGTTTATCAAACTACAAATTATTAAACTATCCACTTGAGATTTTTTGAATGTCATTGCCTCTAATTTGTTCTCCTCTCAAAATATGTTTTGCACTATTATATATGGTAAATTCATGAAACCATTCTTTTATCCTATGAATTATTCAAAATCCCACATTTACAACTATTTAAAATTTAGCATTAAACAAAAGCAAAGACATTTTCCCTCACTTCATCTTTCTCTCATCTGATATATTTGCTTATGGGAACATGGTAATACCAGTCACAAATCTGTTGTCGTAATTATGGATTTGAGTAAAGAACTTGATGAAAATCTGAATTCAGTATTCTGCATTTTCTAATTTTAGTTTAATTTATGCTTGTGAGTGGAATTAGCACAGTTCTTTTTTTCATATTGTGATTTCTCTTTCAGAACATCTGCTATGTCTGCATGTCACCCTTTTTAATTTTTACATCAGTGACACAGTATTTTCCTTATCCAGTCTTCCTCTTTGGAGTTGAAATACTTAAAAGCTGTAGCAAGGGAGTCATAAATAAATACTTTGTAACCAGAGAGGTGTGGAAAGTTTCTCTTTTAACTAAAAGTCTTATGTAGTGTTAATTATTTATATGAAATTTTGAAAAGTTTAAGAGTACGTATATTGGATTTTTTTCCAAGGCCAAGAAAGGTTTCTCTCCCATTTAACTGAAACCATTATCATATTTACAGGGTCTTAAGCACTATTGCCTATTAAGTGATGCTAATGTTTCACAGTAGTACTAACGGTCCACTGCTTTTCTTAGTTTAAAGTGATACAGAAGCTTTTTACTGGATAGTTTGCTACATTAGTGAGGTTAATGGTCTTGTTTTATAATATGCATCATAAAAATATTATAATGGAAAACAGTGAAGATCTTTGAATGTCTTTTCCTCCTCTAGGGAACACAGTGGTCTTTCTCCTCAAGAGGACACTAATCCTGGAATGTCAGTTCCCCGGGTAAACCCTTCCGTCAATCCTAGTATCTCTCCAGCTCACGGCGCGGCCCGTTCAGCTCCATTGCCACCATCCAACAACAACGTGGTATCCACCAGGGTAAACCGCCAACAGAGCTCAGACCTTCATAGCAGCAGTCATAGTAATTCTAGCAACAGCCAAGGGAGTTTTGGATGCTCACCTGGAAATCAGATTGTAGCCAGTGTTGCCTTAAACCAGGGACAGGCCAGTTCCCAGAGCACTAATCCGTCTTTAAACCTCAGTAATTCTCCTATGGAAGGTACAGGAATGTCCCTTGCACAGTTCATGTCTCCAAGGAGACAAGTTAGTTCTGGATTGGCAACAAGGCCCAGGATGCCAAACAATTCATTTCCTCCTAATATTCCGACCTTAAGCTCCCCCGTTAGCATGACAAGCGCTGCCTGTAATAATAGTAACCGATCTTATTCAAACATCCCAGTAACACCTTTACAGAGTATGAATGAAGGACCCAATAACTCTGTTGGCTTCTCTGCCAGTTCTCCAGTCCTCAGGCAGATGAGCTCACAGAATTCACCTAACAGGTTAAATATACAGCCAGCAAAAGCTGAATCCAAAGATAATAAAGAGATCGCATCCATTTTAAATGAAATGATTCAGTCTGACAACAGCTCTAATGACGGCAAACCTCTGGATTCTGGGCTTCTGCATAACAGTGACAGACTCTCAGATGGAGACAATAAATACTCTCAAACCAGTCACAAACTAGTGCAGCTTTTGACAACAACTGCAGAGCAGCAGTTACGGCATGCTGATATAGACACAAGTTGCAAAGAGGTACTGTCCTGCACAGGTACTCCCAGCTCTGCCTCTGCTAGCTCTTCAAGTGGTTCTTGCCCTTCCTCTCATAGCTCACTGACAGAGCGGCACAAAATCCTACACCGGCTCTTACAGGAGGGTAGCCCCTCGGATATCACAACTTTGTCTGTGGAGCCTGATAAAAAGGACAGTGCATCTACTTCTGTGGCAGTGACTGGACAGGTACAAGGGAACTCCAGTATAAAGCTGGAACTGGATGCTTCAAAGAAAAAAGAATCAAAAGACCATCAGCTCCTACGCTACCTTTTAGATAAAGATGAGAAAGATTTAAGGTCCACTCCAAACCTGAGCCTGGATGATGTAAAGGTGAAGGTGGAAAAGAAAGAACAGATGGATCCTTGTAACACAAATCCAGCCCCAGTGACCAAACCTGCTCCTGAGGAAATTAAACTGGAGTCACAGAGCCAGGTAGGTAATTCCTTGCTTCACAGAATGAACATTCCTAGTTATTTTTTTCTTTTCATTTATTTTATTCCATCCATAGACCATATTTGGATTCAGGCTATGTTTTTGCCTATCCCTTGGGCATATGTTAAAAGGTTAGTTTCGATGGTTGAGAAATTACGGGATGCCCTGAGAAGTTCTCTTTGGAATCTTAGAGGGTGACAATATTAATGTGGCATTCTAAGAAAGTAGATGTTTCTTTCTTTCTATAAAATCAGAGTTCACATCTTTGGAGGTTTAAAAAAATACCTTCCCTGCCCCCTCCTCCCATCTTCCCACCTATTAAATCTAACTCTTTCAGAATAGAACCTAGAAACCTGTATTTTAAAGACACTCCCCAGAGAACTCTGATATGTAACTACATTTGGGAACCTCTGATGTAAATGAAATGAGAGAGAAATGTGAGGAGGTGGACAAAGCTGCCTAGTCTGGCTTGCTTTGCTATTTAATTTCCTTTGAAGCATTTTTAAGTCTTTTTCCTTCTCGTCTGATTCTAACTGCCCTCAATCCACAACCCCCATCAGAATAGGGACTTTGAGTATTCTGGGTAGTAGGGTATATAACATGCCCTGAAACAAAAGTAAATACAAATAAACCTTTGCATAAATTGTTATGGATCAGGAACCTCTGTGTTTAGGCTGGGGGTAGGGCGTGGAGTGAAAAGTAATAGGCAGCTTCATTTATTGAATAATTGCTGTGAACTCTGAAGGAATTTAAGAAAAACAGAAAATGTGATTCCTCCCTGCTAGGAGCTTACACATTATTTAGACAGAATATAGACATACATGAAATAGCTGAAAATGTATTCACAAAGCAGTTTATTAATAAGACTCTTCATTGTGAATCAAGATTCACACTTAGTACGTATAGGTCCTGCAGTTTCTTGAGTCAGCTCTGTTTTCTGCCCTCATCTCACAGAAGTCTCTCTCTTCCCTCAGGCATACTGCATTCTAGGCACATGGAAGCCCTTGCCATTCCTGGGATAAGCCATGTCTCTTCTAAGCATCTTCTGCCTTGCTCTCCTTTCTATGTCTGCTGAACTTCTACTCCTCCTTCACAAACAATTCAGACATCATTTCTGTGAAGCCTTCCCCAGTAGCCTTAGTTAAACATTCCCTTCCTCTCCACTCTCATAGTGCTCTGTATTGTCTCTATTTACTATAACACTGTTTGGGTTATTTCTTTACACGTGTGCTCTTTGAGAAGGCTGCCTCTTGGTACAACTAAACTAGTGCTGGGTTTCTAAGCTGAAAAACAGCTTTAAATAATAACTATGTTAAAACTCTCAGGCTTTCAAATTAACTTTAAAAGTAACAGCTTTATAAGAAAACACCATTGTGTACAATCTTGGCACATCTGTTTTAGTGCACATGTACATGTATTTCTGCTAAGTTTATACCTGGGAGTGGAATTGCAAGATCGTAAAATATGTATGTGTTCATCTTTAGTAGATAATGCCAGTTTTCCTAGTGTGTGAGAATTCCTTCTAGTTGTTCCATGTCCTTGTTAATACTTGCTGTTGTCAATCTTTTAAATTTTAGCTGTTCTGGGGTCTGTGTAGTGATATTTCATAGTTTTCATTTGCCTTTCCCTGGTAAACATTTATTGGTCATTTGGATTTCTTCTTTTGTAAATAGCCTGTTCCAGTGTTTTGCCCATTTTCCCAATATGTTATATTTTTCCTATTGACCTGTAAGAGTTCTTTATGCATTTTGGGTGAGTCCTTTATTGTTTATATATTTGCGGATATCTTCTCTATGTTGTGCCTTGCCTTTTCTTTCTCTTAATGGTGCTTTTTGTTGGGAGTGAAGTTCTTCATTTTAACGTAGTCCAATTTGTCAGTTCCTTTATTGTTAGTACTTTCTGCACGTGCCACAAAAGACATGTTCAAAAATAGTCATTGTAGTTTAACTTGTATTAGCCAAAACCCAGAAAAACTCCCAAATCCATTACAGTAGAATTGATAAATATATTGTAGCATATTCATACAATGAGATACTATTCAGCAGCAAAAACAAAGTGATCTACTGCTACTTGCGACAAGGTGTCTAAACTTCAGAAATGTAACGTTAAGTGAAAGAAGCCACACTTTTAAAAAATACATACATTGGGCTTCCCTGGTGGCGCAGTGGTTGAGAGTCCGTCTGCCGATGCAGGGGACACAGGTTCGTGCCCCGGTCTGGGAAGATCCCACATGCTGCGGAGCAGCTGGACCCGTGAGCCACGGCCGCTGAGCCTGCACGTCCAGAGCCTGTGCTCCGCAACGGGAGAGGCCACAGCAGTGAGAGGCCCGCGTACCACAAAAAAAAAAAAAAAAAAAAGAAAAATACATGTAATTCTGTTACACAATCTAGAAAGAAATTTTTGTTGAAGTAAATAATGAAACCCAAACAGGTAGACATTTTATGTTGATGAATTATCTTAAGGTAACCATAGTGGAATGACACTGTGAAATAAAGGTCAGTTTTCTCCTGTGCATAGCCACAGACAGATGTAGGAACTCCCTACCTATGCGAGAAGATATGTTTCTTATTCTAGTAAGCCCTTAAGTGGGAAGTGACCTTTCTGGGATCTTTCAAGCTAATATGTATTAAAAACTTCCCCAAACTTTTTTAAATTATTAAAAAAAAAACAGTGTATGTTTTGCACCATTATAAAGTAAGCCATTTTATAAAATTTTGAAAACTATGACAAGATAATCACCCATGATGCTATTGTCGTAACACAGTACTCTCGATATTTCTTTCCAGTTCAGTCTTTTTCCAGTGCATACATTTTATACCAAGATATAGTAGATAAACACTATGTATATGTTATCTTATATCCTGTAGTATATTAATATCATAAGCGTCCACATTTTGTTCCAGTGTTAGGTCCTGTTATTTCATTGAGACCCCAATCTTTCTAATTATTTCTTCTTTCTTCATTCTCTCATAGTCACACTCAATTCATACAAAGGAACAACTTGTTTTCTACACTGTTTCAGGTGGAAGTGTAGAATATATTTCCTCTAACTTTGGTTTCCGTTCTTAGTTTACAGCTGACCTTGACCAGTTTGATCAGTTACTGCCCACGCTGGAGAAGGCAGCACAGTTGCCAGGCTTATGTGAGACAGAGAGGATGGATGGTGCGGTCACCACTGTAGCCATCAAATCGGAGATCCTGCCAGCTGCACTTCAGACCACCACTGCCAGACCCACTTCTAGGCTGAATAGTATGTGTTGGGGACAGAACTTCATTTTAAATGTTTAATGATAATATGGATTAGTGCTTTGTCTCTCATCATTATTGCACAGACCTTTTGTTTGTTGAGAGTGAAATATCTTTTCATTAATGCCACTATTAGTAATACACAGTTACTTTCAGACATATGAACTTCACTCATCATGTCTATTTTAAGTTATAGTATAACCTCTACTTTTTTGTAATTGATGTTAAGGTGAGCAGTTGATGTTAAGGAGAGCAATTTTGTGTTCTTACCCAAAACATTCCATAGTAGGACTTTCAGAAATATAATATTGAATCAGATTATGTTTCCCAAAGTGTATTCCTTGAACACTAGTCCTATGAAAAAAAGGATTTTGTGCTAACATACACTGGGCAAATGCTACGTGACATAATACACCATTCCTCTATTAAAATTCCACAGTGCATATCAAAGGTTTTAGGAAGTCCTGTGTTAGATGAACTAGTTTATATATTTTAAAAATTGTTTGCTTTATCTTTGTGCCAGTTTATTGTTCTTTAATTTAAAACAAAATTTTATACAATTTCTAAAGTTTACACTCCATTTACAATTATTACAGAATATTGACTGTATATCCCCATGTTGTACAATACATCCTTGTAGCCTGTCTTAAAAGTTAAATTTAAATTTAATTTAAAGATTTCTTTAATCCAGCGTTTTCCAAACTTTTCTTGATTATGGAATTCCTTTTCTCAAGTAATACATGTTACCCCACAAATGAGTTTTTCATGGGGGCACTGTTTAGGAGATATCTATGTTGAAATAGGTCATGACTCCTCTAGCCCATGTTAGCATTCTCCTACTTAAGAGACACTTTGAATAGTATACTTCCAATTCATGAAGATAGTTTTCACCCATCAGATTTTGAAGTTGAAAAAAATAGTGGTGATAATTCCATTGTGTGACCTTGAAAGTAAAGGAAACTAACCAGCTCACTTTCAAAATTTGCCTGTCCCTCTTCTAATGGGACCAGATGTGGGCCTTGTTTATTTCTGACTACAGCTTTTAGCTGGCATGACACAATTCCCAAAAGCTTACCAAGATTTCCAGACATCTGGAAAGAAAAATCTCAAGTCATCTCTGACATTTTTGGAAGCAGTTTCTCAGCTGACCAGAACACTAGATGAGAGCAGGAGCCTAGGTTCAAGTCTCATATTTCCCGTTTATTAACGGTAATACCTTAAGCACATGAATTTTCTGAGTCTCATTCGCTTTATCTGCAAAATAAGAGTTAGATGAAACAACTTCAGAAGTCTTCTAATTGAAATAGAGATTCCAGACTCTGGGATATCTGGCACAGTTGGGAAACAATGAGGTGTAAGGCTAAGAGGAGATAAAATGAAAGTCTGCATATTGATTGGTTTCATCCTTGTCCTTCCCCTTCCAATGTGGGAGACTGGAGGGGTTATCTCAGGAGATACCAAATGGCCAGAAAGAAGATGTCTGAATATTGGTATGTATGGGGAAATCCCTAAAATGCAAAGGTCATCCTAAAATGCAAAAGCATCCAACAGTGAAGGCTACCAGCAGACACAAGCCTCACACTGAGCCTAACCAGTCAGTGTTTTAGAACAGTGTCTGTATAGAATAGACACAGACAAAGATAATCAGGACTTTGAAGGAAGTCTGTAACTTGAAAGAGAGCAAACAAAACAAGGTCGAACTTAACTTTTTCTTCCCTGCTTTCTATATGTCTTTTGGTCTTTTTGTTCTTTCTGACAGCTTTTCTCAGCTTTATTTTCTAATATTTCTCTTGCAATTAAAAAATTTTGGATATCTAATTTCCAAAAATTCTTTCTTGCTTTTTGTCCCTTTTTTTCTTCCCATGTTATTCATGGATGAAATATCTTTTCAAAAATTTTTTAGTCCATACACTCATTGTATACTTCCTTTGCATGCTCTTTTTTTGTTTGTTTGACAGGTCCTAGAAGATATACTTCAGCGAACAGGGAGAAAACCAAAAAAGAAAAACAGGGTCCAGGAGAAACAGAGGATCTGAAGGGAAGTCTAGGAATGATCAGCAAGATTAGAGAACAACCAGTGTTGATTGGAGCAGGGGGCCCGAGTCCTCTGGAAAGGCGGCCTCCAAGGGAGAAATTAGATTTATCTCTTTGAGTTTATAGGAAATATTAATGATAGATTTATGTCAAAAATGTGGAAGCATCCAAAAAATTCTCCTAGAAAAGCAGGAAAATGAAAAAAAATAAGATAATTGTTAACTCCAGAAAAAAGAAATCATGATATAAGAAAGGGTGTTTGAACATAGTACACGACATGACTTAGCAGTGAGTAATGTTTGTGTAGTCGTAAGAATCTAAATATTAACTTTTTATTTTATAAAGAACTGTGATCTCTGTTAGGGAATTGAGGGCACAGGAGGTAATAAGAGAGGTGATGTGAGAGAACTAAAACCTCATCTATCATGATGGGGAGTCAGAAATCTAAAATGGAGATATTTTAGAAATAATTAGGCAAATGCTAAAGAAAACAGCTACACAAGTTGTGGATGGTTGCCTCTGTTGGAAGGGAAATAATTAAAGGATCGGAAGGGGCAAGACAGGAAATTGCTTTTATTCATAATAGGCCTTTTGGTCCTGACTTTTAAATTTATGTATATGTGTTAATTTGATGAAAATTAAAGTTAATAAAAATAGTAGGGGGACTTACCTGGTGGCGCAGTGGTTAATAACCCACCTGCCAATTCAGGGGACATGGGTTCAAGCCCTGGTCTGGGAAGATCCCACATGGCGCGGAGCTACTAAGCCCGTGCTCCACAGCTACTGAGCCTGTGCTCTAGAGCCCACGAGCCACAACTACTGAGCCTGTGTGCCACAACTACTGAAGCCCGTGCACCTAGAGCCTGTGCTCTGCAACACAAGAAGCCACCACAGTGAGAAGCCCGCACACCTCTAGGAAGAGTAGTCCCTGTTCGCTGCAACTAGAGAAGGCCGTGTGCAGCAAGACCCAACACAGCCAAAAATAAATAAATAAATAAATTTTTTAAAAAATAGAAGGTGTCTTCTAGCTCTACAAGTCTGTGAAAGTAGAGTGTTTTTCATTTATAATCTGTCTTGAGGCAAATAGCTCTTTTTTCTTTCTTGAGATTTCCTCCCCTGAATACAGCTCCATGTATAAAAGTTTGTAAATAGGCCAGAATCTGTTAAACCCTGTGCTGTAGTATTGCTGAAGGCCAGAAGCATAGAGGGGAAGAAATTGAGGTAAATGAGGGGAGGGTGATAGCTGCAGACAGTGTTTACAAAGTTTCCATACCGACAAGAAAAAAGGTTTCAAGAGGCATAAGGCTAAGGAAACAAGTTGGGCAGGAGAAAGGAAAAGATAACAAAAGACTGGAGAAGAAAAAAGAAAGAAAAAAAAGAAGATGAGGACAAAAATATGGTAGCTTATAAAGGGAAGAGAACAGCCTCTGATTCTCTGCCCCCTCTAGCATCTACACTGCCCACCAACACCTTTCACTAGAGCCAGAGTCCATTATCCAGTAGCTGATTCCATGTCTTGACCTTGTGCCCAAAGGTCTCACACAGGACAGTTTAATTATCATAGTATTTCACCACCTGAGATATATCTGTTAGAACTTCTGGATCTATCTGCCATGTCACTTATCTTTTCTGTCATACTTGGCACTGTATTCTGAGAGAGTCTATGGGCCAGATTTTCTGGATCAAAACTGAATCTTCAACCATATCCATCCTGCTCTTCAGTCAATCTATTGAGTTCTTTTAATTGTGGCGATCACGTTTTTAGAAATTTTTTTTCATAGACTTTTAAATCTGTGTGATGATAAATTTAGCGTATTACTTTAGGGCTCATCTATTTTCTGTAACGACCCTTTTTCCTTCAAAGTTTCTTTCTTTCTTTGTCAAATTTGCTATCTTTCTTTTCTGCTGTTGACTTTTCTTGAATGTTTGGTAAATCAGGGCTGTCTGTCCATATATACTGAAAAAGACCTAGAATGAAACATCTTGGTAGCTAGAGTGTTTCTTTAGCTAAAGTGAGAGGCCTTTTGCTCTGGCAGTGAATGTAGCTTCTGATTATAGAGGCCCTGATTCTTAGTTGTGAAGGAGTGGGGGTTGGTGATGGGGAAATCCCTCGTGGCAGCCCTCACACCCACTTTGGGAGATTCCCTGGGCAGAACTCCCACACTGAGTCATGTACTCACCACTTTAATCCCATGGGCAGATGCCAGAGTCAGCTGCATTCAGAGCAGGGCCTGGTGACAGCTGTTCAGTTGTCCTTTAATTATCCCAGCAATCACCCATGGCCTGTTCCTTTACACGCTCGAATGACCACTGAACCTGGAGTTGTTCTAGTGTTCTTCTGAGAAAAACCCCCTTTTTGGAAAATCTCCTCTTTGTTCTGATGTAAGGTTTTTAGTTTAGGTCAGTTTCACCATCAGTTTTATCTTTCCAACTGTTTTATCTTCCAGAAATTCTTCATTTTTCTAGTCAGCTGCCATGCTGCTTCTTTTGCCTCTCCTTCCGCTGTATATCTGTTTTCCCCTTTTAATTTCTTTTGTTTCAGTGATAATTTTACACATCAAATAAAATATAGATGATATATTTCACATTGAACCAGAAATTTTCCTTAGATCTATTTACATATGAGGAAACTAAGGTCATAAGTTCCAGAGAAAGAAAAGAAAACACACAAACAAAAACTTGCCCAAAGTTATCCAGTTAGTATATGCAGAACCAGGATTTAAATTTCAGTCTGCCTGGTTTCAAAACACATTGTTTATATGCACACACACAACCATGCAGTGTGACCAAGTGATTTAAATAATTTTGTTAGAAATGTACTACAGGAGCACATCAAGAGACAACTTAGGAGGATGTTGATCAAAATATACAGAATGTGCTTTCTTGGCAGTACCTTCAGAACCTCTACTATGTCCTTTTGACCATCTTTAAATTTCTATCCCTTGAGGGTGGATTTGACTTTTGAAGTTTTGTGAAGTTATTTGGAGCCAAATTTGTTGATCTGAAAAGAATAATACTTTTTAAAACATCAGAACCAAAATTAGATGTAGTTATAAGGAGAAGTATTTTCTTGAAGGACTTGTATACTGGTTAAGACAGTTCTAGAAGAATTCCAAAAATATTTGAACATTGGTAACATCACTGAAGTAAGGAATGACCTACTGAGGTGCTTGTTTTTATGTTCTATGAACATACAGATTCTGAGATGATTATTTTTAAAATCTTATTAATCTGTAGTACATTAATAGTGTTCATAACTCTAAAAATAAATGTTGCACATAAAACATTTTCAGTACTTAAAAACTCCATTTTTAGTTCCCTGTTTCTGAGGTTGTGTTTAGTGTGTTGTGGCTATCGGTAGGCATCTTTTGCTAGTACAAAACTATAATGAATAATCTTATGCAGAGATAGTTGACCACATTTGAGAGTATATCTGAAATATAAATTCTGAACAGAATTGCTGGGTCAAAGCGTAGACAGATTTTGCCAAATGGCCTTTCTTATGCCAGTTTACACTGTAACTGATAATGTTCCTCTTTCCACACATCCTTTCTAATAAGTTGAATTATGCATTTTCTCATCTGTGCCAATTTGATGTGTTTTTTTTTAAAGTATCTCAATGTAGTTTTAATCTGTATTTCTTTTATTGTGAATTAGGTTGATCATTTTTCAATGATTTCATGTGACCTGTTTATATTCTCTGACCATATATCTATTGGGCTATTCAGTTTTTATCTTATTGATTTATAGTTCTTTTTGTATATTAGAGAAATTAGTCAAATAAAACATTGTAACTGCTGTGTGTAGTTAACAGCCAAATGTAACACAAAACTGAACCAGAAGTCTCTTTACCAACAGCTGAAGAAAATTAACTGTGAACATCACAATCACTAGATGCTGAATCAACTCTTAATGGAGTAAAGTGTGCAAAAGCCACTCTCTTGATTAGACAATGCTTTCTACTTTGTGTGCAGAAGTTTTTAAATTTTTTAATAATACAAGGTTTTTTAAGCTGGAATCACTGTGGCTCATGGGGATATAAAGTTTTCTTTTAACCATGTTTAAAATGGAGAAAATAAGATGTTGAGCCCTTTGCTCAGATGATTAAAAAAAACAAAACCATTAATAACTTGATCAGGAATCGCTAAGAGCTTGTTTCCTACCCCCGCTTCAGCTGCCTCTCTCCAACAGAGACTAGTAAATGCAGTCATGCGTCCCTTTAAAAATTACTATGCCTGTCTTGTGTAACATATATACATACTTACTCACGTTTGCAATAGAGACACAAATATGACCAAAAATAGTAGGTTTATTCCCTGGACAAAGAGAGATAAAGTGTGTATTTCGTAAAACATTGCAGCAAATCCTCGAGTTTTTTTATGTAAGTGAGTTTCTAAAGGAAATCCTAAAAGGTTGAAGTGACTTTTAGAATAAAAACCAACTTCTTTTAAGCATACAGCCTATGCAAACAAAGCTTTTAATTGAATCAGTGATTGATTTCTTTGGATTTTCCCCCCCTTTTCACCAAATTTAGCACGTAAATCTTACTTTATTTTGAAAATATTTTATCCAACTTGTTTTCTTAACCTTTTTTCCCATCAAGACTACTAAAATGAGATACTGTGTCCTATTACTGAGTCAAATAAACTATCCTGTGATACTAGGTATTGATGGTAGACAGCCATGTAAATTTTCTTTGACTCTTAAATATAATTATTTTGGGCCTCCCTGGTGGCGCAGTGGTTGAGAGTCCGCCTGCCAATGCAGGGGATACGGGTTCGTGCCCCGGTCTGGGAGGATCCCATATGCCGCGGAGCGGCTGGGCCCGTGAGCCATGGCCGCTGGGCCTGCGCATCCGGAGCCTGTGCTCCGCAACGGGGGAGGCCACAACAGTGAGAGGCCCGCATACCGCAAAAAAAAAAAAAAAAAAAAAAAAAAAAAAAAATATAATTATTTTGTTCAGGTTAGATTTCTAAAATGGAATAAGATTGAAAAATTAATGTGTGGCGCAGAGCAATGAGACAGCTTTAGATAATCTTTGACCAACTTCCTGACTGAAGTAATGAGAGGAATTAAGTGATTACTTTCCTATCACCGTTTATTGTTGTTGTTTGGTGGGTTTTGTTTGCTTTGTTTTTTGCTTTTTTTTTTTTCCAGAATCCTTTAGAATTTGATTTCTCCATCATTTGTCATGATAAAGAAGACAAGTTTAATTGCAGGCTATAATTCTTTGCATGTAGAAGTGAATGTGCTTTTATCTGGACTCCTATATTTCATTCCTACTAAATATTGAGTATATTTCCCATAAAAGTGAGCCTAACATGTTTTGTTTAGTTAATAATGATCAGTATCCAGCATTAAATAAATTTGGGGAGCATCCTTAAATCTACTTATTCTCCATTCATTAGAATGAGGAATTCTACATAATTATGTTTTTTCTTAAGCCACCAAGGCTTTCTTAGTTTTTGTTTTTGTTTTTAGTTTGCTAGGGCTGCCATAATAATAAAATACCACAGACCAGTGGTATTTTATTGCCAGAAATTTATTTTCTCACAGTGTAAAGGCTTGAAGTCCAAGGTTAGGGGGTTAGCAGGTTTGGTGTCTTCTGAGGCCTCTCTCACTAGCTTGCAGATGGCTTCCTTCTTACTATGTCCTCATGGCCGTCCCTCTGTGTTGTCTGTGTCCTAATCACCTCTTCTTTTAAGAACACCAGTCATATTAAATTAGAGCCCACCCTAATGACTCTATTTTAACTTAGTCACTTCACTCAAAGCCCTGTCCCCAAATACAGTCATATTCTGAAGTACTAGAGGTTAAGGCTTCAACATATGAATTTTGTTCTCTTTAGAGATTACAAACAACCATGAGAAACACTAAAAGAAAATAAAGTAATCCTTAATCTCACAACCTAAAAGCTACCAAGGATATATAGCCTACGAGCATTTTTTCTATTAATATATATGAAATAGCTTATAAAAACAGAATCATCCTGAACATAATGTCTTGGATTATACTTTTTTTCTTTTTCATTTATCAGCATGTTGTAAATATCTATACCATAATTCATTAATCAATCAGCAAATTTCTGGTATTTAGGTTATTTTACAGTTCTTTCCTACTATAAATAGTACAGAAATAAACCTTTCAAAAACATTGCCCACACAAAAACGTTCTAAAGTGCACAAACTATTTTCTTCTATTACAAGACATAATTCAACCCCTTTTTTCATTCATCATTATAGACATCAATTAATTATACTGTTATTGTACAGCTGTATTCTCAGTTAACAACTGTAGAGTTCTGTCCCCAGACTGCAGTGCCCTTTAGTTTCTGTTCCTGCCTTTTATAGAACATATTTTATCTTTTACTTGCGGCTCTCATTTTATGACAGTAACACTGTCCCTACTTATAGCATATTCTAATATGGTGTAGACCAAATAAGCAGTTAACCAAATTGTTATGATTGTCTTTAAAATAAATAATTTCAGACAAAGTCCTAAGTGATTCTCTTATGGTAATATATAAAAACTTTTAACATCGGACTTCCTTTGATTCAGAGACCTTTTCTCACTTTCTCATTTACTTATTATGTGGTCACATTCTAGATAATTTAAGTTTCTGAATAAGTGACTTTTGTATCTCTGAGGTAGTATTTTATAGTGGAAATCTCACTCTACCGTACAATATATTACTTCTTAAAAGTATTTTCATCTTATCTTCCATTGTAATATGTCCTGACTTCTTACCTTTTCTTCTTTAACCAGGATTACCTGAGCTGGAATTGGAACCAATTGATAACCAGTTTGGACAACCAGGAAGTGGTGATCAGGTTCCATGGACAAATAATACAGTGACAGCTGTAAATCAGAATAAGCCAGAGGAGTGAGTAATACATTTTGTATATTATGAAGTATCAGATACCAACTTCTACAGCAAAGAACTACTTTTCCCAAACTGGATTCCAGTCTGTATTGGTATTTTGTGAGATATTAATAGAAGTGAAGGTTTAATGAAAAGGGTGGAGGAGGACACTGAATCAAACAGATTTATTTACTGCATGACTGCAAGGCTAGAGTACATTGTAATTATCAGGAGGCTGATATAGTATGCAGCTGTTGTTTTATTTTTCATCTCTTACTTTTCTTTGATTACCATAAAATTCCTGGGACCTGTGGATGAATTGGCCTCGGCACAACAACTATGTTGCTCTTTATTTTGTCCAGCTTTTCTCTTTGTTTGGAGCAAGAGTGGATAAGAAGGGAAGGTACTTTCCACATCTACTCAGTGTCCCATCTTAATTGGAATTTAATTTCTTAATCCACACAGGTAGCTCCATTCCAACACATAGACTATATCTCATATATAGCAACCAAAGGATGAGTAGGTAATATTGAGTGTGGAGCCTTAACTGTGAACTATAGTCCCATTTACCTTCCCAAAAGAAGAATCCTTATAATTATATTATTATACAAGTAATTTTAGTACTAGTATTATCTTCTATGTATTTCTAAGTTTTATGCATCAGTTGGTATCAGTTTGGATTAGACTATGTATTTCCTACATGTAATCAACAATTTATTGCTTAACACTGAGCATGTTTCATTTTTCTAGTTTGATTTCTTTTGTAAATGATCATCATGTCATGTTATCAATATAATTTGATCATCTTTGAAAGTTAAGTAATATAATGTGTACTGTTTTGATTATGGTTCAATTATCAATAATAAATGGCACCCATAGAATAAATGGTATAAATCTTGATATAGACTAAATGGTTTTTTTCTGAGTTTTTGGTTGATTTTTATTTTTTACTTCTGTTAAAAATTATTTTCTCTTAACTATGTCTGGTTCATTTTTCAGGCTATTTCTGTAAGCTAACGTGAAGAATATGGAAACAAAATTCAATGATTGACAAAATAATGAAAAATATATTCAAACTACATACCAAACATTCATAAATTTCTGCCCATTAAGTATAGAAAATGTCATTGCATAAGAATTGGTTAAACAAGCATTTCAACAGAGAATTTCCTAGAACTACATTTGCATATATATGTGTGTGTGTATTTGCATTCTTAAGGTTGAATACTTACTTGCTATATCAGTCTTAAACTTTCTTATCTTTTGATTCTGCAGCCAGTGCATTAGTTCACAGTTAGATGAGCTTCTCTGTCCACCAACAACAGTCGAAGGAAGAAATGATGAGAAGGCTCTTCTTGAACAGCTGGTATCCTTCCTCAGTGGCAAAGATGAAACTGAGCTAGCTGAACTAGACAGAGCTCTGGGAATTGACAAACTTGTTCAGGTATTTACTAAAGTTGGCATTATTTAAATGATGGAGCCCTGAAAGCTAGAAAATTATTTTTAACAAGACTTTTCCGTATTACTCTCACTGTGTTTTAGTTGTTTTATAATTTACCCTTGTGAAAGTTATCAAAATATATAATAGTTAAATAATGGGCTTTTTAAACAAAAATATCATAATAATTAGAATTAGAAATAATTAGAATTAGAGAGTTTTAGCCTTTTACTATAGAACATAATCTTAGAAGCTCCCCCTAGAATAAAATCCATATTTTATATCATCACTTCTTATTTTAGGACTTAATTTGTCTTTCATTCATGCTACACTTCAACCTATATGTTCCATGACATTCCAACTTCTGGGTTAGCATTTTTCAGACTTTGTAGTTAAAAGATCACTTTAGTGCATCATGACCAGTATATATTTTTTTAACATCTTTATTAGAGTATAATTGCTTTACAATGGTGTGTCAGTTTCTACTTTATAACAAAGTGAATCAGTTATACATATACAAATGTCCCCATATTTCTTCCCTCTTGCATCTTGCTCCCTCCCACCCTCCCTATCCCACCCCTCTAGGTGGTCACAGAGCACCGAGCTCATCTCCCTGTTCTATGCGGCTGCTTCCCACTAGCTAGCTATTTTACATTTGGTAGTGTATCTATGTCCATGCCACTCTCTCACTTTGTCCCAGATTACCCTTCCCCCTCCGCATGTCCTCAAGTCCATTCTCTAGTAGGTCTGCATCTTTATTCCCGTCTTGCCTGTAGGTTCTTCTGACCATTTTATTTTTTTTTTTTAGATTCCATATATATGTGTTAGCATATGGTATTTGTTTTTCTCTTTCTGACTTACTTCACTCTGTATGACAGTCTCTAGGTCCATCCACCTCACTACAAATAACTCAGTTTCGTTCCTTTTTATGGCTGAGTAATATTCCATTGTATATATGTGCCACATCTTCTTTATCCATTCATCTGTTGATGGACACTTAGGTTGCTTCCATGTCCTGGCTGTTGTAAATAGAGCTGCAATGAACATTGTGATACATGACTCTTTTTGAATTATGGTTTTCTCAGGGTATATGCCCAGTAATGGGATTGCTGGGTCGTATGGTAGTTCTATTTTTAGTTTTTTAAGGCACCTCCATACTGTTCTCCATAGTGGCTGTATCAATTTACATTCCCACCAACAGCGCAAGAGAGTTCCCTTTTTTCTCCACACTCTCTCCAGCATTTATTGTTTGTAGATTTTTTTGATGATGGCCATTCTGACCGGTGTGAGATAATCTCATTGTAGTTTTGATTTGCATTTCTCTAATGATTAATGATGTTGAGCATTCTTTCATGTGTTTGTTGGCAATCTGTATATCTTCTTTGGAGAAATGTCTATTTAGGTCTTCTGCCCATTTTTCAATTGGGTTGTTTGTTTTTTTGATATTGAGCTGCATGAGTTGCTTGTATGTTTTGGAGATTAATCCTTTGTCAGTTGCTTCATTTGCAAATATTTTCTCCCATTCTGAGGGTTGTCTTTTCGTCTTGTTTATGGTTTCCTTTGCTGTGCAAGAGCTTTTAAGTTTCATTAGGTCCCATTTGTTTATTTTTGTTTTTACTTCCATTTCTCTAGGAGGTGGGTCAAAAGGATCTTGCTGCAATTTATGTCATAGAGTGTTCTGCCTATGTTTTCCTCTAAGAGTTTGATGGTGTCTGGCCTTACATTTAGGTCTTTAATCCATTTTGAGTTTATTTTTGTGTATGGTGTTAGGGAGTGTTCTAATTTCATTCTTTTACATTTAGCTGTCCAGTTTTCCCAGCACCACTTATTGAAGAGGCTGTCTTTTCTCCATTATATATTCTGGCCTCCTTTATCAAAGATAAGGTGACCATATGTGCATAGGTTTATCTCTGGGCTTTCTATCCTGTTCCATTGATATATATTTCTGTTTTTGTGCCAGTACCATACTATCTTGATTACTGTAGCTTTGTAGTATAGTCTGAAGTCAGGGAGCCTAATTCCTTCAGCTCCATTTTTCTTTCTCCGGATTGCTTTGGTTGTTCAGGGTCTTTTGTGTTTCCATACAAATTGTGAAATTTTTTGCTCTAGTTCTGTGAAAAATGCCAGTGGTAGTTTGATAGGGATTGCATTGAATCTGTAGATTGCTTTGGGTAGTAGAGTCATTTTCACAATGTTGATTCTTCCAATCCAAGAACATGGTATATCTCTCCATCTATTTGTATCATCTTTAATTTCTTTCATCAGTGTCTTATAATTTTCTGCATACAGGTCTCTTGTCTCCTTAGGTAGGTTTATTCCTAGATATTTTATTCTTTTTGTTGCAGTGGTAAATGGGAGTGTTTTCTTAATTTCACTTTCAGATTTTTCATCATTAGTGTATAGGAATGCAAGAGATTTCTGTGCATTAATTTTGTATCCTGCTACTTTACCAAATTCATTGATTAGCTCTAGTAGTTTTCTGGTAGCATCTTTAGGATTCTCTATGTATAGTATCATGTCATCTGCAAACAGTGACAGCTTTACTTCTTCTTTTCCAATTTGGATTCCTTTTATTTCTTTTTCTTCCCTGATTGCTGTGGCTAAAACTTCCGAGCTATGTTGAATAATAGTGGTGAGAGTGGGCAACCTTGTCTTGTTCCTGATCTTAGTGGAAATGGTTTCAGTTTTTCACCATTGAGGACGACGTTGGCTGTGGGTTTGTCATATATGGCCTTTATTAGGTTGAGGAAAGTTCCCTCTATGCCTACTTTCTGCAGGGTTTTTATCATAAATGGGTGTTGAATTTTGCCGAAAGCTTTCTCTGCATCTATTGAGATGATCATATGGTTTTTCTCCTTCATTTTGTTAATATGGTGTATCATGTTGATTGATTTGCATATAGTGAAGAATCCTTGCATTCCTGGGATAAACCCCATTTGATCATAATGTATGATCCTTTTAATGTGCTGTTGGATTCTGTTTGCTAGTATTTTGTTGAGGATTTTTGCATCTATGTTCATCAGTGATATTGGCCTGTAGTTTTCTTTCTTTGTGACATATTTGTCAGGTTTTAGTATCAAGAGTGATGGTGGCCTCGTAGAATGAGTTTGGGAGTGTTCCTCCCTCTACTGTATTTTGGAAGAGTTTGAGAAGGATAGGTGTTAGCTCTTCTCTAAATGCCTGATAGAATTCGCCTGTGCAGCCATCTGGTCCTGGCCTTTTGTTTGTTGGAAGATTTTTAATCACAGTTTCAATTTCAGTGCTTGTAATTGGTCTGTTCATATTTTCTATTTCTTCCTGGTTCAATCTCGGAAGGTTGTGCATTTCTAAGAACTTGTCCATTTCTTCCAGGTTGTCCATGTTATTGGCATATAGCTGCTTGTAGTAATCTCTCATGATCCTTTGTATTTCTGCAGTGTCAGTTGTTACTTCTCCTTTTTCATTTCTAATTCTATTGATTTGAGTCTTCTCCCTTTTTTTCTTGATAAGTCTGGCTAATGATTTATCAATTTTGTTTATCTTCTCAAAGAACCAGCTTTTAGTTTTATTGATCTTTGCCATCGTTTCCTTCATTTCTTTTTCATTTATTTCTGATCTGATCTTTATGATTTCTTTCCTTCTGCTAACTTTGGGATGTTTTTGTTCTTCTTTCTCTAATTGCTTGAGGTGTATGGTTAGGTTGTTTATTTGAGATGTTTCTTTTTTCTTAAGGTAGCCTTGTATAGCTATAAACTTCCCTCTTAGAACTGCTTTTGCTGCATCCCATAGGTTTTGGGTCCTTGTGTTTTCATTGTCATTTGTTTCTAGGTATTTTTTGATTTCCTCTTTGATTTCTTCAGTGATCTCTTGGTTATTAAGTAGTGTGTTGTTTAGCCTCCATGTGTTTGTATTTCTTACAGGTTTTTTCCTGTAATTGATATCTAGTCTCATAGCGTTGTGGTCGGAAAAGATACTTGATACGATCTCAATTTTCTTAAATTTACCAAGGCTTGATTTGTGACCCAAGATATGATCTATCCTGGAGAATGTTCTATGAGCACTTGAGAAGAGTGTGTATTCTGTTGTTTTTGGATGGAATGTCCTATAAATATTAATTAAGTCCGTCTTGTTTAGTGTATCATTTAAAGCTTGTATTTCCTTATTTATTTCCATTTTGGATGATCTGTCCATTGGTGAAAGTGGGGTGTTAAAGTCCCCTACTACGATTGTGTTACTGTTGATTTCCCCTTTTATGGCTGTCAGTATTTGCCTTATGTATTGAGGTACTCCTATGTTGGGTGCATAAATGTTTATAATTATTATATCTTCTTGGATTGATCCCTTGATCATTATGTAGTGTCCTTCTTTGTCTCTTGTAATAGTCTTTGTTTTAAAGTCTATTTTGTCTGATATGAAAATTGCTACTTCAGCTTTCTTTTGATTTCCATTTGCATGGAATAAGTTTTTCCATCCCCTCACTTTCAGTCTGTATGTGTCCCTAGGTCTGAAGTGGGTCTCTTGTAGACAGCATATATACGGGTCTTGTTTTTGTATCCATTCAACCAGTCTATGTCTTTTGGTTGGAGCATTTAATCCATTTATATTTAAGGTAATTATTGATATATATGTTCCTATTACCATTTTCTTAATTGTTTTGGGTTTATTATTGTAGGTCTTTTCCTTCTCTTGTGTTTCCTGCCTAGAGAAGTTCCTTTAGCATTTGTTGTAAAGCTGGTTTGGTGGTGCTGAATTCTCTTAGCTTTTGCTTGTCTGTAAAGCTTTTAATTTCTCCATCAAATCTGAATGAGATCCTTGCTGGGTAGAGTAATCTTGGTTGTAGGTTTTTCTCTTTCATCACTTTAAATATGTCCTGCCACTCCCTTCTGGCTTGCAGAGTTTCTGCTGAAAGATCAGCTGTTAACCTTTTGGGGATTCCCTTATGTGTTACTTGTTGTTTTTCCCTTGCTGCTTTTAATATTTGTTCTTTGTATTTAATTTTTGATAGTTTGATTAATATGTGTCTTGGCATGTTTCTCCTTGGATTTATCCTGTATCGGACTCTCTGTGCTTCCTGGACTTGATTAACTATTTCCTTTCTCATATTAGGGAAGTTTTCAACTATAATCTCTTCAAATATTTTCTCAGTCCCTTTGTTTTTCTCTTCTTCTTCTGGGACCCCTATAATTCGAATGTTGGTGCGTTTAATGTTGTCCCAGAGGTCTCTGAGACTGTCCTCAATTCTTTTCAATCTTTTTTCTTTATTCTGCTCTGCAGTAGTTATTTCCACTATTTTATCTTCCACGTCACTTATCCGTTCTTCTGCCTCAGTTATTCTGCTATTGATCCCTTCTAGAGAATTTTTAATTTCATTTATTGTGTTGTTCCTCTCTGTTTGTTTGCTCTTTAGTTCTTCTAGGTCCTTGTTAAACGTTTCTTGTATTTTCTCCATCTATTTCCAAGATTTTGGATCATCTTTACTATTGTTATTCTATTCTGAATTCTTTTTCAGGTAGACTGCCTATTTCCTCTTCATTCGTTAGGTCTGGTGGGTCGGTTTTTGTTTTTTTTGTTTTTTTTTTTGCGGTAAGGGGGCCTCTTGCTGCTGTGGCCTCTCCTGTTGTGGAGCACAGGCTCCAGACATGCAGGCTCAGCGGCCATGGCTCACGGGCCCAGCCGCTCCGCAGCATGTGGGATCTTCCCGGACCAGGGCATGAACCCCTGTTCCCTGCATCGGCAGGTGGGCTCTCAACCACTGCGCCACCAGGGAAGCCCAGTCTGGTGGGTTTTTGCCTTGCGCCTTCATCTGCTGTGTGTTTCTCTGTCTTCTCATTTTGCTTAACTTACTGTGTTCGGGGTCTCCTTTTCGCAGTCTGCAGGTTTGTAGTTTCCGTTGTTTTTGGTGTCTGTCCCCAGTGGCTAAGTTTGGTTCAGTGGGTTGTGTAGGCTTCCTGGTGGAGGGGACTAGTGCCTGTGTTCTGGTGGATGAGGCTGGATCTTGTCTTTCTGGTGGGCAGGTCCACGTCTAGTGGTGTGTTATGGGGTGTCTGTGGCCTTACTATGATTTTAAGCAGCCTCTATGCTAATGGATGGGGTTGTGTTCCTGTCTTGCTATTTGTTTGGCATACGGTGTCCTGCACTGTAGCTTGCTGGTCGTTGAGTGGAGCTGAGTCTTGGCGTTGAGATGGAGATCTCCGGGAGATTTTCACTGTTTGATATTATGTGGAGCTGGGAGGTCTCTTGTGGACCAGTGTCCTGAACTTGGCTCTCCCACCTCAGTGGCACAGCCCTGACGCCTGGCTGGAGCACCAAGAGCCTGTCCTCCACACGGCTCGGAATAAAAGGGAGAAAAACAAAGAAAGAAAACAAGAAAGAAAGAAGAAGATAAAATAAAATAAAATAAAGTTATTAAAATAAAAAATAATTATTAAGAAAAAAATTTTTTTAAGTAATTAAAAAAAAAAAAGGACAGAACCCTAGGACAAATGGTAAAAGCAAAGCTATACAGACAAAATCACACACAGAAGCATACACATACACACTCCCAAAAAGAGAAAAAGGAGAAAAAATATATATATTGTTGCTCCCAAAGTCCACCTCCTCAGTTTGGGGTTATTCGTTGTCTATTCAGGTATTCCACAGATGCAGGGTACATGAAGTTGATTGTGGAGCTTTAATCCGCTGCTTCTGAGGCTGCTGGGAGAGATTTCCCTTTCTCTTCTTTGTTCTCACAGCTCCTGGGTCTCAGCTTTGGATTTGGCCCCGCCTCTGCGTGTAGGTCGCCCGAGGGCGTCTGTTCTTCACTCAGACAGGATGGGGTTAAAGGAGCAGCTGCTTCGGGGGCTCTGGCTCACTCAGGCCAGGGGGAAGGGAGGGGTACGGATGCGGGGCGAGCTTGCGGCGGCAGAGGCCAGCATGACGTCGCACCAGCCTGAGACGTGCTGCGTGTTCTCCCGGGGAAGTTGTCCCTGGATCACGGGACCCTGGCAGTGGCGGGCTGCACAGGCTCCCTGGAAGGGAGGTGTGGATAGTGACCTGTGCTCGCACACAGGCTTCTTGGTGGCGGCAGCAGCAGCCTTAGCGTCTCATGCCCGTCTCTGAGGTCCGCGCTGTTGGCCGCGGCTCGCGCCTGTCTCTAGAGCTCCTTTAAGCAGCGCTCTTAATCCCCTCTCCTCGAGCACCAGGAAACAAAGAGGCAAGAAAAAGTCTCTTGTCTCTTCTGCAGCTCCAGACTTTCTCCCGGACTCCCTCCTGGCTAGCTGTGGCACATTAGTCCCTTAAGGCTGTGTTCACGCAGCCAACTCCAGTCCTCTCCCTGCGATCCGACCGAAGCCCGAGCCTCAGCTCCCAGCCCCCGCCCGCCCCGGCGGGTGAGCAGACAAGCCTCTCGGGCTGGTGCGTGCTGGTCGGCACCGATCCTCTGTGCGGGGTCTCTCCGCTTTGCCCTCCACAGCCCTATTGCTGCGCTCTCCTCCGTGGCTCCGAAGCTTCCCCCACTCCACCACCTGCAGTCTCCGCCCGCGAAGGGGCTTCCTAGTGTGTGGAAACCTTTCTTCCTTCACAGCTCCCTCCCACTGGTGCAGGTCCCGTCCCTATTCTTTGTCTGTGTTTTTTCTTTTTTCTTTTGCCCTACCCATGTACGTGGGGAGTTTCTTGCCTTTTGGGAGGTCTGAGGTCTTCTGCGTTCAGTAGGTGTTCTGTAGGAGTTGTCCCACGTGTAGATATATTTCGGCTGTATTTGTGGGGAGGAAGGTGATCTCTGCGTCTTACTCCTCCGGCATCTTAAAGCTCCTCCTTCTCTCATAAAGAACGCTCAGAAATTCTTGGGTGGGTCCAAGGGGGGCAGAAGGTGGCTGTGGGGTCAGCTGGTGGCCACAATTATCACATGGCTCCCTCTGATGGGTGTGCAGTGTGATGTGAAATAGTGAATAAAAGGGTCAGGTCATCCTCAGGGTTCCTATGATTCACTCTAGAGGCCGCCATCAGTATTTTTTTAATGGAGTAGAACAATGTAGAATACAGAGTATCAGAATGCAGAAAAAGGGGAAGTTATGTTTCATGAAACTCTGTTTTCAGTTACACACACACAATAGGTCACAATTTAAATTACATTTCTTACAATGAGTAATAGTCAAAAAGTTTAACTATTGCATTCTGTTAGGTCAGCTGTGAATTTTTTTTCAAATGAGATAAAAGCATGAATTCTGTATTTGAGATAGAAAAATTAATCCCTCCTTTAGGATTCTACTTCTCATGGTAACCCATTAAATGTAACATTTGTTGATTCTTAGACTTTGCAGTGAGGTTCTTTTCAAACCGTTTAGCTTTATTTCATTGATGTAAGGCCCTTATTTTAACTATATTTTCATCTCTTTACTGAGATTTTAAACATCTCAGTTAATCTATAACTCCATTTCAGAAGTAACTTTTATAAGTGATTCCTTTAAGTAGCAAACTTCTGGAGAGCTTCATGAATTCAGCATGAATATATTATGAAACTTTCTAGAGATAACATGCCCTCAGATCCAAAATCATATAGAGAAGCACATCATTTATTGCCAGAAATTTATTTGTAAGATGTTCTGGCTTATTTTCCAACAGGGAGGTGGATTAGATGTATTATCAGAGAGACTT
This sequence comes from Mesoplodon mirus, assembly GCF_964341445.2. NCBI lineage: Eukaryota > Metazoa > Chordata > Mammalia > Artiodactyla > Ziphiidae > Mesoplodon > Mesoplodon mirus. Next base: position 43,872,109 of record NC_138990.1, read on the forward strand.
GCACCACAACAAGCGACACCACCACTGATGATGGAAGAGAGACCCAACCTTTATTCCCAGCCTTATTCTTCTCCTTCGCCTACTGCCAATCTCTCCAGCCCTTTCCAAGGTGTGGTCAGGCAAAAACCTTCACTGGGGACTATGCCTGTTCAAGTAACACCTCCTCGAGGTGCTTTTTCACCTGGCATGGGCATGCAGACCAGGCAGACTCTAAACAGACCTCCAGCTGCACCCAACCAACTTAGACTTCAGCTTCAACAGCGATTACAAGGACAACAGCAGGTGAGTACTCTTGTTCAGCTGGTGATCCTTTCTAAAGGTATGCGCTCACTCTCTGTGTAATAAGACAGCCCAATTGCTACAATAAAAGTGTCAAGTCCACTCCCAGAACCTTTATGACTCAAAGTCATCCTTGGTCTGTTAGGATCAGAATAAGCGACATTCATTCAATTAAAGACTTCTAGCTCATAACAAGGTACTTTGACACCAACAGTTTAAAAGGAATTTACTTTTGTTTTTTGAGATAAGAAATATTTAGGATGAACATAATATGGTTATTAAGTTAATAAAATGGAAACATTGATTAATTTCTAAAGTAGAGCATCAAGAGATACTGTTTATCAGACTCACAGACTTAGAGAATGAACTTACGGTTACCAGTGGGAAGGGTGGCGGGAAAGGATAGTTAGGGAGTTTGGGATTGACATGTACACACTGCTATATTTAAAAAGGATAACCAACAAGGACCTACTGTATAGCACAGGAACTCTGCTCAATGTTATGTGGCAACCTGGAGGGGAGGGGCGTTTGGGGAAGAATGGATACATGTATATGTATGGCTGAATCGCTTTGCTGTGCACCTGAAACTTTCACAACACTGTTAATCGGCTATACTCCAATATAAAATAAAAAGTTTAAAAAAGAGAGAGAGATTGTTTATAATTGAACCCAAAATGACGTTTATGTTGTTTGTAGTTAGAGTGATTAAAGCCTAATGATGTCATAATACTAGGAGAACAGAGGAAGGGATAGTTTGGGGGTCCTGAGAGTTGTGGGTGAGTTAAGTATTTTCTCTCATGACAAATAATGAGTAGGTATAATGACATAAATATTTAAGATTGTATAAGCAGCAGTTATAGGGATAATCATCAAGAACCAAAAACCCAAACTGTTAAAAGTATTGTTTCTGGGAAGCAGGACGGGGACTGTAGATTGTTGCTTCTTGTTATTAATCTTTTGTATTTTTTTAACCATATGTCTATATTGCTTTGAATTTTTAAAAAAGCATTTAAAGAAATTCCCTGGAGCCTTACTAATAGACAAAGGAAGAGGAAGAAAGAGCTAAATTATATTAGACAGGCAGCGTGATAAGATGGCTGCAAGAGTTAGCTCTAGTTTCAACTCCTAGTTTTAACCTTATCTGAAGTGGGTTGATAGTCATATTATTGAGCCTTTTAAAGCCTCTGATTCCTCATCTGTAAAAAGAATCTAATAAATAATTCCTTTACCTCATAGGTGTTGTGTAGATTAAATGAGATAATAGATGTAGAGCATAGATGTAAAGCTCTTAGCACAGTGCCTGGCATGTAGTCCCACTTAGTAAATACTAGCTATTATTATAAAATTGTATTCAGTAAATATAACAAATAATATAAAATGTGCTTCCATTCCACTTAAAAGGAGGAAGATGAGTTAAGGGAGAAAGAGAGAGATGACATAGGATGAAAAAATATATATATATATATATTTTTTTTTTGCGTTACGTTGGCCTCTCACTGTTGTGGCCTCTCCCGTTGCGGAGCACAGGCTCTGGACGCACAGGCTCAGCAGCCATGGCTCACGAGCCCAGCCGCTCCGCGGCATGTGGGATCTTCCCGGACCCAGGCACGAACCCGTGTCCCCTACATCGGCAGGCGGACTCTCAACCACTGCGCCACCAGGGAAGCCCAAAAATATTTTTAATGGTAGACTAAGGAGTAATTTTTAAACACTGGAGTGGAATAAAGGACACAAAGAGGAATTAAGGGAAGAGAAAGAAGAAAACAGAAACAAAGGAAACAATAATACGTTCTGAGTATTATTCAAGATAAACTACTTCTTGTTATAACTTGTCATTCATTATTAGATGGCACAATAAGAAATACTTAATAGTTCCCCTGTATTGAATTTTTCACAAAATATATTTAGGGGGACTATACTAGTTACTGAGACAAATACAAAGAATAAAAGATATAGGCAATTTTCAGAACTTACAATCAGCTTGGGGTATTCAAAACATAGTGTACAGTCAGCCCTCTGTATCTGCAGGTTCCGCATCTGCAGATTAAACCAACTGTGGATCAGAAAGAGTATTTTTTTAAAATTCCAGAAAGTCCCAAAAAGCAAAACTTTCTGGCAATGAAAACTGCCTGATAAAAGAATAAGCTTCCTTAAAGAACTCTTTGTTTTGGCAAGAATTTATGTGGTGGCTGAATCAGGGTTCTCAACCTCATCACAATGAGCATTTGGGGACTGGTACATTGAAGGATGTTTAGCAACATCCCTGGCCTCTACCCACCAGATACTAGTAACCACCCCTCCCCAAGCTGCGGTAACTAAATGTCGTCATATATTGCCAACTCTTCCTTATGGTGCAGAAGTCACCCCTGGTTGAGAACCTCTTGGCCAGATAATCATCTTTCAGGTTTACTGTAGAAGGGCTTCTTGCTAAGGCACTGGAAAAAAATCCATTCAGGCAGATAAAGTGACAGCAAGCCTGAATTGTGTGTGTGTGCACATGTGTGCATTTTATACATATAGGCTGGGTTTGTGCTCTTCCACTGGCCTCAAGCACCACATCTCCTTTAGTAACACAAGCCTGGCGATGTGACCTTTAAAGGCTTTTGAATTTGTGTAACCAAGTCTAATCTAAGGATTACCAGCTTCTCTCTTCCCACTCCCTAACCCCCAAAGGTTAAGGTTTTGGAGGAGATAAAGGATATGGTGATCCTTTTAGGAAGACGTCCTTGGAAGAAGTAGAATTTGACCTGCTTACTAGAAAATGGGTAGCATTTTAGTAATCAGAAAGAAGAAGCAGTTTAGAGTGAGACTGTTGTACACAGCATTAGTTAGGTTGTACACACAGTTAAGGGGAGGGGAAGATAAACTGAGTTTTTCCAAGGGCAGGAATAATTTTTCTTTAACAGAAAGTCCTTGTAAATTGCTGCTTTTAGAACAATTCCTTCTACTTCTAAAAGTAACCTATTTATTTTCTAAGGTTTTGATTTATTTTCTAAGGTTCTTTTCTCACTTTTACTAGTTCTGAAGCATTTTTTCCTCTGTCCCCACCCATTTCATTTTCATGTTATCTCACAGTTCAAAGAATATATAAAGCTGTAAGTTTGGAATCCCAACTCCCACACTTCTGGCAGTTTTACTTCTCTTCATCGCTAAGTATTAATGTATTTTCACCTATCCTCATTGCCTTCTCTTCTGTTTTTAGACTTGCTGTTCTTTCTGCCTTGAGTTAACTCTACCATCCTCTTTGCTACCTGGCATTCTCATCTTTCAAGGTCCCATTGAGCTCACTCATGCTCTTGGTCTCTGCCTTCAGGTCCTAGGCTAAGTTAGTTGCTCCCCCAGTGCTGCTCTACACATCTATATATGCAGTATAGCGCTTGTGCGTTGCACTTCTGTATTGGCCTCTGCCACTCAACAGAGAGTTCCCAGAAAATAGAAATTTGCTCACTTTTGTAGCCTGAAAACTTTATATACTATCTTGCATATACTGAGTTTTTTTTAAATCTTTGTAAAACTTATGGCTCATTTAAACTTATGTGCAAGGTCTGTTGAGTTTAAGAAGTATGTAGATTTTCATACTTAAGAGCCTTTTAGAACCATAATATTTCTTATCTTTATTTTTGACGTGATTCTGAATGTTTTATCCTATTCCACAGTGCCTGAAAGTTGTAACTTTAATATTTATATTATATTGGACTTTTCCCTCCAAATCAATTTGTTTTCTAATCTAATGGGAGTCAAAAAATGAATGAAACTAGAGTTGAGAATTGAGCTTTTTGGAGATAGCTGTTTGCAGCTCTTTGGATTCTCTTATAAAATTTTCATAGGCTTTCTAGTTTTCAAATAGTATATTAAAATATATTAAATGTATTAAATATGAATATAATAAAATACATTGATATGTCAGTGTATTTTATAAATAATTTATATATTATTAAGTACCGTATAAACACAAAACAGTATTGGTATTATTACTGTTATCTCTCTGAAAAGTTTATTCATATCAAATTGTTGAGTAAGAAATCCTTTAAGCAATAGATTGTTTATCAGGAGATATCACTTGTAAGGATGCTTGTTTTGTTATTTGATAAAGTTAAGGCATGCCTATGACCTGGAATGCTAAGCCTGATATAGATATTATCCTTCAAACTAATGTTCTGTAGAAGATTGTTCTAGGAGATAATAATAAATGTTAATGGCTATATGTCAGAAAAAAAGGTTCATGATAAATAAATTGCATAGTTTATCCCCTTCTTGGAGCTCTGCACTGTGCTTTGGCCAATTAAAGTCTCATAGAATTAATACAGTAAAGAAATCTATTTCACCTTGTGTAACCCATTATTTCCAATGCTTAATACAGCACAGCATGCTATTTTCCTGGCACATCTATTAATATCCTGCAGAACAATGTTCTTTAGAACACCAATTTGGGAAATGCTGGTCTAAAGTAATTACTTCTTCTAGTTAAATAAATAGTCCATTTTCTCAGACCATTTGTTTCTTATATAATTCTCTCCAGCTAATGAAATTACGTCGGATTTTCCCCAAATATATACCCATCAGACAGGTACCCTCCAAGTCAGAAGTACCTCAACTTTTCCATTCATCTCCCAGACCTTTATAGAATGTTCCCTATTGTATATTTACTTTTTTACTCATGACAGTTTAAGACCTAGGGCCAATGTTTCTTTTCTCTCTACTATTGCACGTGTCTGAAATAACTAAGTTTTTTTTTTTAATTTTTATTGGAGTGTACTTGCTTTACAGTGTTGTGTTAGTTTCTACCATACAGCAAAGTGAATCAGCTATACGTATACATATATCTCCTCTTTTCTGGATTTCCTTGCCATTTAGGTCACCACAGAGCATTGAGTAGAGTTCCCTGTACTATACACTAGGTTCTCATCGGTTATCTATTTTATACATAGTATCAGTAGTGTATATATGTCAGCCCCAATCTCCCAATTCCTCCCACCCCCACCCCCACGTCCCCCTTGGTATCCATACGTGTGTTCTCTAGTCTTTGTCTCTATTTTTGCTTTGTAAATAAGATCATCTATACCAATTTTTTCAGATTCCACATATATGCATTAATATACAATATTTGTTTATCTCTTTCTGACTTACTTCACTCTGTCTGACAGTCTCTAGGTCCATCCACGTCTCTACAAATTACCCAATTTCGTTCCATTTTATGGCTGAGTAATATTCCATTGTATATATGTACCACATCTTCTTTATCCATTCATCTGTCAGTGGACATTTAGATTGCTTTCATGTCCTGGCTGTTGTAAATAGTGCTGCAGTGAACATTGGGGTGCATGTGTCTTTTTGAATTATGCTTTTCTCAGGGTATATGCCCAGGAATGGGATTGCTGGGTCACGTGGTAGTTCTATTTTTAGTTTTTTAAGGACCTTCCATACTGTTCTCCATAGTGGCTGTATCAGTTTACATTCCCACCAACAGCACAAGAGGGTTCCCTTTTCTCCACACCCTCTCCAGCATTTGTTGTTTGTAGATTTTGAGATGATGGCCATTCTGACCAGTGTGAGGTGATATCTCAAGGTAGTTTTGATTTGCATTTCTCTAATAATTAGTGGTATTGAGCATCTTTTCATGTGTTTGTTGGCCATCTGTATGCCTTCTTTGGAGAAATGTCTATTTAGGTCTTCTGCCCATTTTTTGATTGGGTTGTTTGTTTTTCTGATATTGAGCTGCATGAGCTGTTTATATAGTTTGGAGATTAATCCTTTGTCAGTTGCTTTGTTGGCAAATATTTTCTCCCATTCTGAGGGTTGTTTTATCGTCTTGTTTATGGTTTCCTTTGCTGTGCAAAAGCTTTTAAGTTTAATTAGGTCCTATTTGTTTATTTTTCTTTTTACTTCCATTACTCTAGGATGTGGGTCAAAAAAGATCTTGCTGCAATTTATGTTAAAGAGTGTTCTGCCTATGTTTTCCTCTAAGAGTCTTATCATCTCCGGCCTTACATTTAGGTCTTTAATCCATTTTGAGTTTATTTTTCTGTATGGTGTTAAGGACTGTTGTAATTTCATTCTTTTACATGTAGCTGTCCAGTTCTCCTAGCACCACTTATTTTTTTTAATAAATGTATTTATTTTATTTATTTATTATTTTTGGTTGCATTGGGTCTTCGTTGCCACACGGGCTTTCTCTGGTTGCAGCAAGCAGGGGCTACTCTTCATTGTGGTGCACAGGCTTCTCGCTGCGGTGGCTTCTCTTGTTGCAGAGTACGGGCTCTAGGCACGTGGGCTTCAGTAGTTGTGGCTCGCGGGCTCTAGAGTGCAGGCTCAGTAGTTGTGGTGCAGGGGCTTAGTTGCTCCACGGCATGTGGCATCTTCCTGGACCAGGGCTCGAACCCGTGTCCCCTGCGTTGGCAGGCGGATTCTTAACCACTGTGCCACCAGGGAGGCCCTCCCAGCACCACTTATTAAAGAGGCTATCTTTTCTCCATTGTATATTCTGGCTTCCTTTCTCATAGATTAGGTGACCACAGGTGCGTGGGTTTATCTCTGGGCTTTCTATCCTGTTCCATTGATCTATATTTCTGTTTTTGTGCCAGTACCATACTGTCTTGATTACTGTAGCCCTGTAGTATAGTCTGAAGTCAGGGAGCATAATTCCTCCAGCTTCATTTTTTTTTCCTCAACATTGCTTTTGCTGTTCAAGGTCTTTTGTGTTTCCATACAAATTGTAACATTTTTTTGTTCTAGTTCTGTGAACAATGCCACTGATAATTTGAAAAGGATTGCATTGAATCTATAGATTGCTTTGGGTAGTATAGTCATTTTCACAATATTGATTCTTCCAATCCAAGAACATGGTGTGTCTCTCCATCTATTTGTGTTGTCTTTGATTTCTTTCATCAGTATCTTATAGTTTTCTGCATACAGGTCTTTTGCCTCCTTAGGTAGGTTTATTCCTAGGTATTTTATTCTTTTTGTTGCAGTGGTGAATGGGATTGTTTCCTTAATTTCTCTTTCTGATCTTTCATTGTTAGTGTATAGGAATGCAAGAGATTTCTGTGTATTAATTTTATATCCTGTGACTTTACTCAATTCCTTGATGAGTTCTAGTAGTTTTCTGGTGGCATCTTTAGGATTTTCTTTGTATAGTATCATGTCATCTGCAAACGACAGTTTTACCTCTTCTTGGCGAATTTGGATTCGTTTTATTTCTTTTTCTTCTCTGATTGCTGTGGCTAGGACTTCCAAAAGTATGTTGAATAATAGTGGTGAGAGTGGGCACCCTTGTTTTGTTCCTGATTTTAGAGGAAATGCTTTCAGTTTTTCACCATTGAGAATAATGTTTGCTGTGGATTTGTCATATATGGTCTTTATTATGTTGAGGTAGTTTCCCTCTATGCTTACTTTCTGGAGAGTGTTTTTTATCATAAATGGGTGTTGAATTTTGTCGAAAGCTTTTTCTGCATCTATTGAGATGATCATATGGTTTTTGTTCTTCAGTTTGTTAACACAGTGTATCACATTTATTGATTTGCATATATTGAAGAGTCTTTGCATCCCTGATATAAATCCCACTTGATTATGGTGTATGGTCCTTTCATTGTGTTGCTGGGTTCAGTTTGCTAGTATTTTGTTAAGGATTTTTGTATCTATATTCATCAGTAATATTGGCCTGTAATTTTCATTTTTTTGTGAGATCATTGTCTGCTTTTCATATCAGGGTGATGGTGGCCTTGTAGAATGAATTTGGGAGTGTTCCGCCCTCTGTAAGTTTTTGGAAAAGTTTGAGAAGGATAGGTGTTAGCTCTTCTCTAAATGTTTGATAGAATTTGCCTGTGAAGCTTTCTGGTTCTGGACTTTTGTTTGAAGAGTTTTAATTACAGTTTCAATTTCAGTGCTTGTGATTGGTCTGTTCCTATTTTCTATTTCTTCCTGGTTCAGTCTTGGAAGGTTGTACCTTTCTAAGAATTTGTCCATTTCTTCCAGGTTGTCCATTTTATTGGCATATAGTTGCTTGTAGTAGTCTCTTATGATCCTTTGTATTTCTGCGGTGTCAGTTGAAGTGTCTCCTTTTTCATTTCTAATTTTATTGATTTGAGTCCTCTTCCTCTTTTTCTTGATGGGTCTGACTAAAGGTTTATCAATTTTGTTTATCTTCTCAAAGAACCAACTTCTCGTTTTATTGATTTTTGCTATTTTTTTTTGTTTCTCTTTCATTTATTTCTGCTCTGATCTTTATGATTTCTTTCCTTCTAGTAACTTTGGGTTTTGTTTGTTCTTCTTTCTCTAGTTCCTTCAGGTGTAAGGTTAGGTTGTTTATTTGAGATTTTTCCTGTTTCTTGAGGTAGGATTGTATTGTTATAACCTTCCCTCTTAGAACTGCTCTTGCTGCCACCCATAGGTTTTGGGTCATTGTGTTTTCATTGTCATTTGTTTCTAGGTATTTTTTTATTTCCTTTTTGATTTCTTCAGTGATCTCTTGGTTACCTAGTAGCACATTGTTTAGCCTCCCTGTGTGTGTGTTTTTTACAGTTCTTTTTCCTGTAATTGATTTCTAATCTCATAGCATTGTGGTCAGAAATGATGGTTGATACGATTTCAGTTTTCTTAAATTTACCAAGGCTTGATTTGTGACCCAAGATGTGATCTGTCCTGGAGAATGTCCTGTGTGCACTTGAGAAGAAAGTGTATTCTGCTGCTTTCAGATGGAATGTCCTATAAATATCAATTAAGTCTCTCTGGTCTCATGTGTTGTTTAAGACTTGTGTTTCCTTATTAATTTTCTGTCTGGATGATCTATCCATTGGAGTAAGTGGAGTGCTAAAGTCCCCCACTATTATTGTGTTACTGCTGAATTCCCCTTTTATGGCTGTTAGCATTTGCCTTATGTATTGAGGTGTTCCTGTGTTGAGTGCATAAATATTTACAATTATTACATCTTCTTCTTGGATTGGTCCCTTGATCATCATATGGTGTCCTTCCTTCTCTCTTGTGACCATCTTTATTTGAAAGTCTATTTTTTCTGATACGACTATTGCTACTCTAGCTTTCTTTTGATTTCCATTTGCATGGAATATTTTTCCATCCCCTCACTTTCAGTCTGTATGTGTCCCTAGGTCTGAAGTAGGTCTCTTGTAGACAACGTATATACAGGTCCTGTTTTTGTATCCATTCAGCCAGTCTGTGTCTTTTGGTTGGAGCATTTAATCCATTTACATTTAAGGTAATTATCGATATGTGTGTTCCTATTACCATTTTCTCAATTGTTTTGTGTTTGTTTTTGTAGGTCTTTTTCTTCTCTTGTGTTTCCTGCCTAGAGAAGTTCCTTTAGCATTTGTTGCAGAGCTGGTCTGGTGATGCTGAATTCTTTTAGCTTTTGCTTGTCTGTAGAGCTTTTGATTTCTCCATCAAATCTGAATGAGAACCTTAATGGGTAGAGTAATTTTGGTTGTAGGTTTCTCCCTTTCATCACTTTAAATATATCCTGCCACTCCCTTCTGGCCTGCAGAGTTTCTGCTGAAAGATCAGCTGATAACCTTATGGGGATTCCCTTGTATGTTATTTATTGCTTTTCCCTGCTGCTTTTATTATTTTTTCTTTGTATCTAATTTTTTGTTAATTTGGTTAATATGTGTCTCAGCATGTTTGTCCTTGGGTTTATCCTGTATGGGATGCTGTGTGCTTCCTGGAATTAACTATTTCCTTTCCCATGTTAGGGAAGTTTTCCACTATAATCTCTTCAAATATTTTCTCACACCCTTTCTCTTTTTCTTCTTCTTCTAGGACCCCTATAATTTGAATATTGGTGCATCTAATGTTGTGCCAGAGGTCTCTGAGACTGTCCTCAATTCTTTTCATTCTTTTTTCTTTATTCTGTTCCTCAGCAGTTATTTCCACCATTCTGTCTTCCAGCTCACTTATCCGTTCTTCTTCATCAGTTATTCTGCTGTTGATTCCTTCTAGTATATTTTTAACTTCAGTTATTGTGTTGTTCATTAGTGTTTGTTTGTTCTTTAGTTCTTCTAGGTCTTTGTTAAACATTTCTCATATTTCCTCCATTCTATTTCCAAGATTTGGGATCATCTTTACTATCATTACTCTGGATTCTTTTTCAAGTAGATTGCCTATTTCCTCTTTATTTATTTGGTCTTGTGGGTTTTTACCTTGCTCCTTTGTCTGCAACATATTGCTCTGTCTTCTCATTTTGTCTGGCTTACTCTGTTTGAGATCTCCTTTCCACAGGCTGCAGGGTTGTAGTTCCTCTTGCTTCTGGTATCTGCCCCCAGTGGGTGAGGTTGGTCCAGTGGCTTTTGTAGGCTTCTTGGTGGGAGGGACTCGTGCCTGTGTTCTGGTGGGTGGAGCTGGATCTTGTCCCTCTGATGGGCAGGGCCACATCAGGTGGTGTGTTTTGGGGTGTCTGTGGGCTTAGTACAACTTGAGGCAGCCCATCTGCTGATGGGTGTGTTTGTGTTCCCGTCTTGCTTGTTGTTTGGCTTGGGGTGTTCAGCACTGAAGCCTGCAAGCAGTTGGTGGAGCTGGGTCTTGGAGTTGAGATGGAGACCTCCAGGAGAGCTCTCGCCAATTAATATTTCCTGGGCAAGCAAACAGCAACAAAAACAATTAAAAACAAACAAAGCCCCAAACAAATGGTAAAAGCAAAACCAAACAAAAACAAAGAAAACAAACACACACACGTACAAAATAAGAAACAAAAGCAGAGGAAAAAAAAACGAGAACAACCAGACAAACAAAAGAACCTCAAAATGAAATCAAACAATTAAAAACAAAATCAACAAAAACAAAAAATAGAAAACAAAAGAAAAGCAGAATGCAAACTGAAGGAAAAAGCAAAGAAAACAAACACACAAAAATAATTTTTAAAAAATGATTTTAAAAAGATAAGAACAAATAGAACAAAGGATAAAAAGAAAATAGAACAAAGGAAAGAAAAAAAGAAAAAGAACAACAAAAAGTAACATAGAAATAGAAATATAAAACAATTAAAAACAAAAAAAATTAAGCTAAATAAAAATAAGAACAAATAATAATAATAAAACAGCAACAAAACAAAACATTAAAAAAATAGTAATAATTATATTTTCCTGGGGTCTCAGCTATCAGCGTCATTGCCCCCACCATGAGTCACAGCCAACCTTCACCTCCCCAGGAAGCCCTCCAAAGCCTCTAGGTAGGTGTCTGGTCCCTCTGTGGACACTGTGGGGCAGCTAAGACTCTGACCTGGCCCAGCTTCCACATGTACTAGTCCCCAAAGTCCACAGCTGCTAGAACTAGGCCAGCTTCAGTTGTGGGAACACTCATTGTCCATTCAGATATTCCATAGATGCAGGGTTTACCAAGCTGAAGACAGGGATTTAATCTGTGGTTTGTGTAGCTGCATGGAAAGATTTTTGTTCTTCTTCCTTAGTCGATCCGCCCTTGGGGCTTAGCTGTGGTTTTAGCCTCACCTCTGCATTTGGGCCACCCACAGAAGTCTGCCCCCGAGGCTGCCGTGGAGTACTCGGGTCTGCCCTGGTGAGGACAGGGTGTGGAGGTGGCACGACTGCCTGGGTCACGGGGGCCCTGGCAGTGACAGGGGTGTGGCAAAGCCAGTGGCTACAGGCACGAGAGATCTGGCCCAGGTGGGAGGCTTTCCTAGCACCTGGCGGCCGGTGCAAGAAAGTCAGCCCTGGTGGGGGCTTTTACTAGCACCTGGAAGGGCAGGGGCCCAGCACGTGGGGAGAGAGAGGCAGCAGTGGCATCTCTACCCCCTGTGCGTCACTCAACAGAGGTGCCTTGCTTCTATGGCAGTCTGGGTTTTCCCCACAAGCATTCCTCATTGTGGATTTCCTCCCTCCTGTCCCCTTAGGCCATCTTCTCACCGGCAACAGCAGTCCTCCCTGCAGGTTTGCTCTCCAGTCCCCATGTTCCAGCTCTCAGCCCCCATGTGCACCGGCGGACACACGTCCCAGTCTGGGGTGTGGAGGGCTGTGGTGCGGACCATCTGTGTAGGTCTGTCCTGTCTGCCACAGACCGGCCATTTCACCCTCCTCCGACAGCCTCAGATGCTCCCCTTCTGTCCCAACTGACTTCCCCATTGGTGAGGGGGCTTCCCTGGATGCGGGAACCTCTCTTCTGCTTCAGCTCCCCGCCAGGGGCACAGATCCCGTCCCACTTCCTCTCCCCTTCTTTTTCCCTTGTTTCTTTCATCCTGCCCAGTTATGCAGGGATCTTTTTTGTCCTTTCCGGTGTCCAAGGTCTTCTACTAGTTTTCATCTGGTGTTTTGTGAGAATTGTTCCATGTATTCTTGCTGCATTTGTGGAAGGAGATGAACTCCATGTCCCCCTACTCCTCCACCATCCTGGTGAATCTGAAATAACTAAGTATTAACATGTTTTAAAAAGCATGATAGGGCTTCCCTGGTGGCACAGTGGTTGAGAGTCTGCCTGTCGATGCAGGGGACACAGGTTCGTGCCCCGGTCTGGGAAGATCCCCCATGCTGCGGAGTGGCTGGGCCCGTGAGCCATGGCCGCTGAGCCTGCGCGTCCGGAGCCTGTGCTCCGCAACGGGAGAGGCCACAGTGATGAGAGGCCTGTGTACCGCAAAAAAAAATAATAATAATAATTAATTAATAAAAGGGCCATGCTGTATTTTTATATGTAGAAATATATCTCATTGTTTCCATTTTTCTCTAGTTGATCCACCAAAATCGGCAAGCTATCTTGAACCAGTTTGCAGCAAACGCTCCTGTTGGCATCAGTATGAGATCAGGCATGCAGCAGCAAATTACACCTCAGGTAACGTGAGAAAACCAGGCATTGTTAGTACTTCTCTAACCCATAACCCAAACTGTATTTCTTAAAGTGTTGACTTGAGTGTCTTTGAAATGGTCTGTGAACTGATCTTTTAATGATGTTTGTACTGTAGCTTTCTTCTAGAATGAATTTATAATCAACTTGTGATACCCCTTACTGATATTTGATGTAAAGCTGAGGGTTCTTTGTTTCGTTTTGTTATTATTGTCATTGCTATTAGATATCAGGTGTCTAAGTAGAAAACTCTTATTGCTGTCCTGATTAGTACCAGTAATAAGAAGCCTCGGATATGAAACTGTGTGTATGGTGCCTGAAACCTGATCAAAACCCAGTCACATTGCTTAGTTATCTTAACTACCTTGTGTTCTGCACTCAGTCTGAGCATCAGCATTTTGTTTTTTATTTGTTTTAATGATCCTTGTGTAAGAACCCAGAGCCATTGGAACTAAACATAAAAAGAACGGTGTAGGCTTCTAAGTGTTATCTAGTGCTTCTTCCCTATTTAACTTCTGCACGTACTTTAATATTTTTGCTTCAACCACTTTTTTTTTTTTTGGCTGCACCACGCAGCTTGTGGGATCTTAGTTCCCTGACCAGGGATTGAACCCAGGCCCACGGCAGTGAAAGCGCCGAGTCCTAACCACTGGACCACCAGGGAATTCCCTCAACCACTTTTTTTATGGTTTCCCAACAAATTACACAAAAATTTGGGAGATGAGGTATTTTAGAGAGGATTTGAACAAAACACTTCTCCATAAAATGGACCTAGAAGGATTGGGAGCAAATACTAACCAAAAGGATAAATATTGATAGAAACTGCTGTTTAGCAGCAGATGTTGACATCTTCATGGATCCAGACTTGGGTTTCTCTGTCTTAAAAATCTCATGCAGGGGTAATTAGGTTATAAGGATACAAGACCCCACTCTTGGAATTCACATAAAGACGAATTCTGTCAGGAAGTCATTATGTCACAGTTTCTTCCAGATTAGACTTCATCTGGTTGGCAATTTTCATTTTAATAGAGCTGTATGCTTTAATCAGCTCCTCAACCTGAATGGACATTTTCTGACGAAGGCTTTATTGACATGCCATGTTGCTTTGCAAGTTAGACCAGAAAGTGACTTCAACCTAATTTTACCACTTCTTTCATCATTCATAATATTATAGCTACTAAAACACTTACTCTAATGCCTGGAGCAGTCTTACACTGCAACAATAATATAAGATACCTGGGTTCATTTATTTCTGCTTATTATTTTGTTTCTAATTAATTATTTGCATTTTAAGTGACCATTTGGCATTGGATCCCGGATTTCTGATTCTTCCTTTTTTAATGGTATTTGTAGGTTTTTCTAATTGTGAAGATAATGCACATTCATTATAGATGACTTGGAAAATACAGAAAATTAAAATCACCTGTTATCACATTTCATTTAAGTAAAGTGGAATAAACGATCTCAAAGAGAAAAGGGAAAACTAAGTTTCACCATACTAGAAACACAGTGAATTTTTTGGAAATGAAAAAGAAAAAAATCCCCTAACAACCTAATGCCAGATAAGATAGAAGTCATCAAGCACATTTTATTTCTCTTCTTTATGGTTTTCATGTTTCTCTTAATAGTTTTCATGGCCTATATTATAATACTAATCAATATATGCTTTCTTAGACTTTTATCAGTCCTATGTGACTTTAATCTGTAAAATGTACTTATTTTCTCTCCTGTAGCTATTACTTAAGAGGTTTTCTTCCTTTTCTGTTTTAGTTTCCCTTGTACACTGATAATTGCTACATATCCTGTTGCTCCAAGCTACTAGGCTTAATCCTGTAAGCTGTCTAAGATAGGTGGTAATCATAATAATATTAGTAAGTGAGGATTTTTTTCTCTCTTTTTTAGCCACCCCTGAATGCCCAAATGTTGGCACAGCGCCAGCGGGAGCTGTATAGTCAACAGCACCGACAGAGGCAGCTAATACAGCAGCAAAGAGCCATGCTTATGAGGCAACAGAGCTTTGGGAACAACCTCCCTCCCTCATCTGGACTGCCAGTTCAAATGGGGAACCCCCGTCTTCCTCAGGGTGCTCCGCAGCAATTCCCCTACCCACCAAACTATGGTACAAATCCAGGAACCCCACCTGCTTCTACCAGCCCATTTTCACAACTGGCAGCAAATCCTGAGGCAACCTTGGCCAACCGCAACAGCATGGTGAACAGAGGCATGACAGGAAACATGGGAGGCCAGTTTGGCACTGGAATCAGTCCTCAGATGCAGCAGAATGTCTTCCAGTACCCAGGATCAGGTATGAGGATTACACCTTTATGTTGCTTTTATAAGTACAGTTGGCCCTCAGCATCCACGGGTTCCATACCTGTGGATTCAACAACCCCAAATCGAAAATATCCACGCCCCCCCCCAAAAAAATTCCAGAAAGTTCCTAAAAGCAAAAGTTGAATTGGTTGCACTCTGGGAACTATTTACATTGTATTTACGTAGCATTTACATTGTATTAGGTTTTACAAGTAATCTAGAGATGATTTAGTATATGGGAGGATGTGCATAGGTTCTGTTTCTTCATTTTATATAAGGGACTTGAGCATCCATGGATTTTGGTATCCATGAGGGTCCTGGAACCAATCCCCCATGGATACCAAGGGACGACTATACCACATACAGGCTTAGGTCTCTTTTCACATGTGTTTCAGTTCACTGACATTGAGGCAATTTGCTGAAGAAGAAAGATGCTGAGGGAGTTCCCTGGTGGCCTAGTGGTTAGGATTCCGGGCTTTCACTGCCGTGGCCTGGGAGGAACTGAGACCATGCAAGCTGTGGGGCACGGCCAAAAAAAAGAAAAGATGTTGGCGTTGGAGTCAGGAAATCCAGGCTCTAGGCTCAGCTCTTGCCACTAAATGGTTGAGTGGTTTGAGGCTTCTCTCTTTACATAAAGCTAAGATGATTAAATTAGAGGATCCATAAGGACCTGACACGAAAATTTTTAACATTTTGTCCGCAAAGCATATTCTTACTTTCTTACTTTCTCTCATTGATCCCTATAAGAATCTTAGGAGAGTCCATGTCAGACAATGGGTGTAAGTACATTAACTCAAAATTTGCATACAGATTTTAAAAATTATCTTGTAAATTTTTTTTGATAGATTACATAAGGATAATCAGTCTTCACAAATTATCTCAGACTTCTCATTGGTGTCACCACCCTTAGCTGCTTAGGTTGTAAGCTATTCCTCTGAAATATCAGGCAGCTTTCTGGCTTTCAAAAGCTTTGTTCTTTTTTAATCTTTCATTTGCAGTGTCTCTGTCCTATTCCCTTTGTCCTAGGTAATGATATCTTTTTAAAATTTTTCTTCTATCACTTGGAGATTCTAATAGGTAGTGACAATAAAACACATTTGATTAATCCACCAGGTTTAATTAAACTGATGCAAAATTAATGGCAAATTCCTGGGAAAAAAATTGAAATAAATCCCTTCATTTTATAAATGAAAGAAAAAGTAAATTTTAAGCCTGCTTAAAAATGAATTTCAATGAGAAAGCTACTGTTTGACCTGAATAAAATGTTGAAGTTATGTAGAGATTTTTTTACATGGCAGTATGCTTATCACCTTTGACAGCCAAATCAATTTAGACTTTTCATTCTGGTGGCAACAAGTGCTGAAATCCTTTGACTATTAAATTAAGTATCTAGGGAGACATGTGTCAGACAGTACCAGAATTCTCTAAGACGTTTTAATCAAAATTATACCACATCAGTTTCTTTGTCCTCAAGACAGTGAAGTCATCTTTGGCTGGTTTATATCATTTACACTGTATGTGTGGGCAAGAAAAGTATTATAAATCCATATTTTAATTATAAGATTATCTGAACAGGAGTGGCCTTCAAAAGAGTTGTATTTTCATGTGCCCTGTGATTTGTGTATGCAAAGATTTTGACGAGGTTCCTTCAGTGTATTCCAGCCTACAGAATACTTCCTCCAACATGAGAAGACTTATATAGTTTGTTTCCCCATTGCTCTTCCAAAATGGCAACTTAGCCAAAACAGCAAATTGATTCTTGGTAGCATTTATGATACTGATTGCAGAGCCTTAAATAAAAAGACTTATGTCATTCATTGGGGAAAAAAATAACCACAAATAAGCCAAACATTAATAAATTCCCCAATAAATTGTCTTATTAAAAAAAGTAAGATAAAAACAGTACGTCTCAAAAAACTAAAAATACAAATACCATGTGACCCAGCAGTTCTACTACTGGGTATATATCTGAAAACACTAATTTGAAAAGATACATGCACCCCAATGTTCATAGCAGCATTATTTACAATAGCCAAGATATGGAAGCAACCGAAGTGTCCATTAACAGATGAATGGGTAAAGAAGCTGTGGTATACATATACAATGGAATACTACTCAGCCATAAAATAAATGATGATATTTTGCCATTTGTAACAACATGGATGGACTTGGAAGACATTTTGCTAAGAGGAAAGAAACTGATGGTTACCAGTGGGGAGAGGGAAGTGGCGAGAGGGAAGTGGGGAGGGGCAAGTTAGGGGTAAGGGATTAAGAGGCACAAACTACTATGTATAAAATAAATAAGCTACAAGGATACCTTGTGCAATACAGGGAATTTAGCCAATATTTTATAATGATTATAAATGGAATACAACCTTTAAAAATTGTGAATCCTGTGTCATACACCTGAAACTTATATAGTATTGTACATCAACTATACTTCAATTAAAAATTATTTAACTAATTTAAAAAAAAGAAACAGTACTTATGTCAATTTTCAGTCGTGCTCTTTAATGCTTCATCTCTGGAAAGCCAAGAAAGGATGACTTCTATCTGCTCCTGTTTCTTGACTAAGCCTCCTGGAAAGGCAGTACTCCAAAACCCCATTTCTTATGAAGTTGACAAGATTTCCTTCAGGGTTGTGGGTCTAGTCTTTAATCTCTTGCAAGTCACATAGAATACAGTGATGGAGATAATGAGTGGGCAGAGCTTCCTTCTTCTCCAGACAGTACAACCAGATGTGTTACTACCCACTGTAAGTGCTCTGTCTGGTACCCAGACTTTTCTTCCAGTCCAACTTTGAATTGACAAAAAATACTTTTCACAAAATAAGATTCTTTTTTATGAAGTGAGTATCTGTACTACAAACAAACCCCAGAAGCTAGGTACAGTGGAGAGAGTAGTCGTTTTATCCAGTTGCAGTTTGAAATGAAATGGCAGAGCTTTCAGGTCTTCCATGAAAAAACAAAAGCACAGGGGGAGAATTGTTTTTCTGGAGAGCATAAGAACATTTAAAGGTTCAGTAGTTTAAATTTCTTCCATTGCTCTAAGTTATAAACTTGCACTATCATGATCAGCAACCTGGTAGAAAGCTGCAAGACCAGGTTTTGTGTTGGTACAAATTCAAGTTCTGGAGAAATTCCAACCTTTTCAAATCAAGCCTTCTCCAAGAAACAAAAAAAACAAAAAGCACCACATGTTTTTATAAATAAAGTTTTATTGGAACACATCCATGCTCATTAGTTTACATACAGTCTATAGCTGGCTTCACACAGTAGAGTTAAGTAGTTCTTACAGAAATGTTATGGCCTGCAAAACTGAAAATATTTACTATCTGGCCCTTTGCAGAAAAAGTTGGCTGATCCCTGTGTTAATTAATGATAGTAAAACCAAAGGATGAATAAAGTAGCTTTGCTTTAGTCCTTTGCTTTGGCATCTTTCAACTTAAAATAGACCCAAAGTAAATGAAGGAAAATGTAGGTCATAATAATGACAGCGTATGCTTTCTTTTATTTCTGAAAACAGAAAATTATTGTAGACTATCATGCCATGATGATGAGTGCACAAGAACAGAATTAGACATTTAAAATTTATTTTATGGTAATATTCAAACAAAATAGGAGAGAAATTTTAAAAGAAATTTTTTGTACCTATTTCATGAATTCCTTGGAGCCAATCCAGAGCTCCCTCTTCTGTGAACTACAGGAAACATGCTACTCCGCTCACTCCTCCCGAGTGATGTCATCTACTCCTGTGGCTTCAATGACTTCTTCATGCTTATGACTTTCTTCTCTATACCTAAACCACATCTCTCAGCGCATGTGAGAGACATACCTGAATTTTCTACCAGCACCCAAACTTGTCCAGAGCTAGGCTCATCAACTCCATTTCCCCTTCCCTCCATGCCTCAATGTGCCAGTTTAACAAACCTCTCAAGTTCCAAGAAAGAATACATACCTTGCTCTCTTTTACTTCTAGGCTTTTGTGTTTTCTGTATCCTTTGTCTAAAATGTCCTTCCCTCATCTGTCTCATTCCTGTTCCTCCCTCCCCTCAGAGATATCTCCTCTGGGAAGCCCTCCCTGACACTCCCAATCATAAGTACTCACCACTCTGTCTTTTTTTTTTCTTAAAGTATGATGTTTTTTTTTTTAATTTTATTTATTTATTGGCTGTGTTAGGTCTTCGTTGCTGCACACGGGCTTTCTCTAGTTGCAGCAAGCAGGGCCTACTCTTCGTTGTGGTGCGCGGGCTACTCATTGCAGTGGCTTCTCTTGTTGCACAGCATGGGCTCTAGGCACGCAGGCTTCAGTAGTTGTGGCTCATGGGCTCTAGAGCACAGGCTCAGTAGTTGTGGCCCACGGCTTAGTTGCTCCGCAGCATGTGGGGTCTTCCCAGACCAGGGATCGGACCCATGTCCCCTGCATTGGCAGGCGGATTCTTAACCACTGCACCACCAGGGAAGCCCCACCCTCTCTTAGAGCCAATTGTTCATCAGCTGCCTTTCTTTTTAAATAGCAAGTTCCTTGAGAGAGCCAAGTGTGACCTTTTAAATCTTTGTTTCTCAAGTGCTTAGCACAGTGGTCTGGTGGGGAGAGTAGATGCTCAATGAATCTTTTAATGGAAAAGTGAATCCTAATTCTAGTTGCTGCTGCCAGGTGGCTGTGGTGAAATTTATGGTCCAGCGGGGAGACTTAACATAATCAAAGATAGAACTGTAGAATTTTTAAACTAGAAGGAAGAAGATTGTCTGGTCCAAGGAATCCAAGGTCCAGTGCAGTGGCAGAACTGGGGCCAGAACTCTACCCCTCCAAATTCATTATTCACAGACTGGTTCTTTCTACTAAAATTAGGTCATCTGATAAGGAAAGCATGGGCAGTTAGAATGTGAAATGAGGTCAGAAAAAAATGTCAAAAAGCATGCTGGGACTTCCCTGGTGGCACAGTGGATAGGAGTCTGCTTGCCAATGCAGGGGACACGGGTTCAATCCTGGTCCGGGAAGATCCCACATGCTGCGGAGCAACTAAACCTGTGCACCACAACTACTGAGCCTGCGCTCTAGACCCCACAAACCACAACTGCTGAGCCCACGAGCCACAATTACTGAGCCTGCATGCTACAACTACTGAAGCCCATGCACCTAGAGCCTGTGCTCCACAACAGGAAAAGCCACCGCAATGAGAAGCCCGCGCACCGCAACAAAGAGTAACCCCCGCTCGCTGCAACTAGAGAAAGCCTGCATGCAGCAACGAAGATCCAACGCAGCCAAAAATAAATAAATATATTTATTTTTAAAAAAAGCATGCTGATGTACTTGAAGTCTTATTAACTTTGACCCCACAGAATAATAGCCAGAATGTGATAAGTATCTTCCCCCCCTCACATATATATTTTTCCTGAAAGAAATTACTTTATCATAAATAAGATTAAAAATGCATTAGAAACAGATAAGTATTTTTTAAAGATCATAACCAAAATAGTTAAAAGTTAAAATGTAGAATTAATGCAAAGACAGCCAATATAAAAATGAAGATGATGGGGGGGAACCCACCCTCTAGAGTCATAAATGAAAAAAATAATTTCTCCATATATTCTAAGTCAAAATTATTTACCAGAGATTAAATTACATATGGAGGAAGCAGCAAGGAGAAAATTATGTAGCTTTTTTTTAATATATAAATTTATTTATTCTATTTTTGGCTGTGCTGGGTCTTCAGTTGCTGCCTGCCAGCTTTCTCTAGTTGCAGTGAGCGGGGGCTACTCTTCGTTGTGGTGCACGGGCTTCTCATTGTGGTGGCTTCTCTTGTTGTGGAGCACAGGCTCTAAGCACGTGGGCTTCAGTTGTTGCAGCACCCAGGCTCAGTAGGCTCAGTAGTTGTGGCTCGTGGCCCCTAGAGCACAGGCTCAGTAGTTGTGGTGCATGGGCTTAGGTGCTCCGCGGCATGTGGGATCTTCCCGGACCAGGGCTTGAACCTGTGTCCCCTGCATTGGCAGGCGGATTCTTAACCGCTGCGCCACCAGGGAAGTCACTGTAGCTTTATTTGTATAAATTTTACCAAGAAAACAAGTAGCTAAATGTTTAGTGAAAGAAAAAAATATAGAAAGTCTACAGTTGGCTCAACTTTCACAGAAAATTTAAAATATTTTTAAAACTGTAGCCTATAAAAAACAAAAGTGAATACTTTAACTACATATCTGGCTAGTTTAACCAAACAGAAAAAAGAGAAAAGTCATTGTATTAATAATAACAGAACACAAAATATACAGTAATCTACAATTATGTTTACAAGGAGACATTAAGGGCATAGAGACATACTTATGATATAATGATAAGGGAAAGAAGCAAGCCACAAAGTTAGGCAATATTTCATAGAGGAAGATTTGAAGGAATTATACTAAATTATGGGTAATCACATTATGATATTCTTTTTTTCTGTACCTTTATAACTTTCTTTACCTCAACAGTATTTAACTGTGAAATGTATTTTGTCAGGAAAAAAATAAAAAACACAAAATGCTAGCATAACAAAACATAAAAAGAAGCCCATTTTTACTCTTTTAAATTTTTATGGACTTCCACTTTTGGTCAAGATGGAATAACAGGGACGAGATTTATTCTTCCATCTGAAACAAACAAAAAATTGAACAATAGTTGTAGAAATTGCCCAGACTGTGATGCAGGAAGGGGGAATATAGTTGAGACAATGGCGCTTAAGAGTCTGGGAAAGCCAAGGCAGGTAAAGGTTTTAGGGCACAGAACAAGAGAAGAGAGCCACACAGAGAGAGAACCATGGGGATGTATAGAGGGTCCTGCTCAGGTCTTCATTTGAGAACCGATCAGTGTGTGTGTGTACACAAACCGAGGCCGGGGAAAACCACCTGAAAAGAACTGAGGGAACATCTTCAGAGTTTACAAGGGCCAGTTCCTCTTCCCACCAGCCAGAATAGAAAACCTCAAAATTCACAGTGTCAAGTAGAATACTCAGAAATGTTTGTGCCTAAGTAGCAGGGCAAAATAAGCACCAGGCTAAACCCTGCTCTTGTCTCTTTAGGCACAAGACCCAAAAGAATTAAAACTGTTACCATGTAACCTATCCACGACCCAGACAAAGGTCGAATATTTAAATTTAAAGGAATTTTTAAAATCTAGCACCTAACAAGGTAAAATTCACAAGCCCTGGAATCTGAATTTTTTAAATTACCAGACATGCAAAGATAAAGGAAAATAAAACCAATAACAAGAAGAAAAATCAGTCATCAAAATCAACCCAGAAGTTTCACAGGTGTTAGAATTAAAACAGTTATAAATTATACATTTATTCTGTATGTTCAAGAAGCTAGAGGAAAGCTTGAACGTGTTAACTAAAAGTATGAAAGATATAAATAAAACCAAAATGAAACTTCTGGAGATGAAAACTACAGTGTCTGAGATGAAAAATACACTGGATGGGATAAGCAGCAGATTAGACATTATAAAAGAAAAAGTTAGTGAACTTGAAGATATAACAATGGAAACTATACAAAATGAAATTAGAGAGAAGACTGAAAAGATAGTAATTTACTCCAAATTGATCTTATAATTACACAGTCCGTATCTAAATATCAACATGCTTTGGGGAGAAATTGACAAGCTTCTCCTACAATTTATATGGAAATGCAAAGGACCTAGAGTAGCCAAGACAATTTTGCAAATTAAGAATAAAGTTGGGGGACTTCCCTGGTGGTGCAGTGGTTAAGAATCCGCCTGCCAATGCAGGGGACACAGGTTCGAGCCCTGGTCCGGGAAGATCCCACATGCCGCGGAGCACCTAAGCCATGCACCACAACTACTGAGCCTGTGCTCTAGGGGCCACGAGCTACAACTACTGAAGCCCATGCACCTAGAGCCCATACTCCGCAACAAGAGAAGCCCACGCACCGCAACAAAGAGTAGTCCCCACTTGCCACAACTAGAGAAAGTCTGAGCACAGCTATGGAGACCCAACACAGCCAAAAATAAAAATAAATAAATAAATTTATTTTAAAAAAATGAAGTTGGTAGACTACCAGTTTCAAAAATTATCATAAAGGTACAACAATCAAGACAGTATAGTATTAGTACAAGTATAGACATACATATCACTGGAACAGAATAAAAAGTCCAG
The DNA here is from genome assembly GCF_964341445.2 of Mesoplodon mirus. NCBI lineage: Eukaryota > Metazoa > Chordata > Mammalia > Artiodactyla > Ziphiidae > Mesoplodon > Mesoplodon mirus. The sequence continues at coordinate 43,895,636 of NC_138990.1, forward strand.
ATATAAACCTTACTTTTATGGTCAGTTGATTTTCAACACAGTTATATCAATGGTTACTAATAAGCAGTATCCTGAATGAAAAGGAACAAACTACTGATAAATGCTACTTCAGTGTAATGTTTCACTCAACATTATGCTGAGAGAAAAGCACCAGACACAAAAGACCTCACATGATTACCTTTATATGAAGTTTCCAATAAAAGGCAAATCTGTAGGGACAGAAAGCAGATCAGTGGTTGCCTGAAGCTAGAGGTGGGAGTGGGAATTGACTGCAAACAAACACAAGGGAATTTGAGATATGAAAATGTCTAAACTGGATTGTGGTGCTGGTTGCACAACTCTATAAATTTACTAAAAATCATTGACTTGTGCAGTTCAGTGGGTGAATTGGATGCTATGTAGATTACGTATCAGTAAAGCTTAAAAAAAAGGCAGGGAAGGGAAGCAGTGCCCATAAAGACAGCTGAGGAGGAACGGCCGACAATACTTTCTCACTTTTCATTTCATGCGTGGGTTTTTCTTACCTTTTTCCCTCTTCGATTTATTTTTTTAAGCTTTTTAAAATTATTTTTATTGATGCATACTTGACATAACATTATATTAGTTTCAGGTGTATAACATGATGATTTGATATTTTGTATATATTATAAAATGATCACCACAGTAAGTCCAATTACCATCTACTTCTGTACATAGTTACAATTTTTTTTTTCTCATGATGAGAACTTTCAAGATCCACTCTCCTAGCTACTTTCAAATATGCAGTACGGTATTATTAACTATAGTCACTGTGCTATACATTACATCCCCGTGACTTATTTTTTTCTTCCCGTTCTACTGAGATATAAATGACATACAGCACTGTATGAGTTTAAGGTATACAGCATAATGATTTGACTTACTTCGTACATCATGAAATGTTTATCACAAGTTTAGTGAACATCTGTCATCGTGTATCCTTTTCAACTTATTTTTATTACACAAGTAATCTGGCATGTGTGCTCATATTTTTTTTTACACTTAAAAATTCATGTAGTCAGAAAAGAACAGAAAAGAAAATCATACATAATCATGGTACCCAAATCAATATCTTAGTGAATGGAAACGTTCTTCCAAATCTCTTTTATGTTTATTTATCTGTCTGTTTATACTGAAATTTCCTGTTTTGTTTTTAAGGAACTGAAATTTTTCCTACTCTGTTGAATAGGCTGTTTCTAACTATATTATGACAGATCCTTCTAGGTTTTTTTTTCTTTTATGGGGTTAATAAATATATAGTGTATTCACGTAAATTAATTTGTGTCAATTTGTAGGAATGGTTCCCCAAGGTGAGGCCAACTTTTCTCCATCTCTAAGCCCTGGGAGCTCCATGGTGCCGATGCCAATCCCTCCTCCTCAGAGCTCTCTGCTCCAGCAGACTCCGCCCACTTCTGGCTACCAGTCACCAGACATGAAGGCCTGGCAGCAAGGAGCAATGGGAAACAGCAAGTAAGGGGGCATTTTTATATATGAGCATCCCTGATACTCTGCAGCACGTAAGAACAAATATGCCTTCACAATCCAAATAGAAGATTATTAGCTACTATCCATTTGCAAATTCAAGGAACTGAATTTTATGTTATTAGCAAATAGCGATTTTTAAGTCCTTTAAGTTTCAAGTCAATTTTAAGGCAAATTTGTGTGTTTACAGTACAGAAAAGTACTGTAAACCTTTTCATCCCACTCCCAGCACACCTGAAGAATATGATCGACTCCTATGAGTAACAGAGCTTCGCTGGGACAGATATAGGAATGAGTACTTTTTTAAAAATCATTCTTTATAAAAACACTTAAAAATCTAAAGCAAGAATGGCAAAATGTTAGAATTTAATAGAGCTGAATAGTGGGCACACGGTTTCACTCTTCTCTGTATGTTTGAAGGATTTCATAGCAACAGCAAAGGTTTTTAAGTCTTCTAAGGTCATTCTACCATACCTAGCTTTTTGAATCTCTGGATTTTCAGTGGCCTTGTTTTACCCATTTTACTGAGAATTATCTTGCTAAAGTCATTTTCCCCCCCAAATCGTGCCTGCTGAACTTTTCACACATCACTTGAGTTTTATAAAGGTTTTAATTTGGTTGTGTCTTGGTTCTAATGACAGGGAAGCCGTTTGATCTGACAACATAATAAGTAAGGTAGTTAAAGTTGAAAACTTAAGACCATATTCTCTTAAAGTTCATTGAAAGGTAAGAGAGGAAATCTTCCTGTTAGAGAACTGTGTAGCTCTCAGTGAGGACTGATGTAAACTAGGTAGAAATGGAACAGTCTGTGTGATGTGCAAGAACTTAGTCTTCTACTGTGTTCTAATCCCAGCTTCCTAAGCTCACTTTAGATTCCATGGTCCATCTTTATAATTACTCCCTTACAGGCACTCTCAGCTCCCTTGCCCACCTCTCCCTCTGTTGCACTTATGCCTAGCAAAATGCTCCCAAATGAAATCCAGCTAAACTCTCGCTCCATACCTACACCTAAGCATCTGAATGTGCCTTGAGAAAAAAAAAAAAAACACAGTCATGCTGACAGATCTGCTCCCCTTCACAGTTAAATCCCTTCCTCTCCTTCCATTTCTTACTGAATCTGTCAGGCTTTCATCCCTACCGTTCCACCGAAAGTATTCTTATCAAGGTCCTTAATGCCCTTTACAATGCAATGAGCATTGTTAGCACTTGACATATTTGGGCATGTACTCTTTCTTGGAGCTCTGTCTTCGTTTGGTTTCTGGAACAACTTTCTCTCCTGAGAAAGGTGACTCTCTTCCAACCCCTCAGTCTCCTCTGCTGGATCTTCCTCATCTCCCTGACCTCCATTTTAGGGCTTCAGAGCTCATTCTAGGACCTCCTCCCCATATCTGCTTGCTCCCTTAGTTATATCATTCAGTCTTACTGATATAAATGCCTGTCCCTATGCTTATGACTCCTAAATTTAAGTCTCTAGCCCAGACTTCTCCCCTGAACACCATACTGTATATACCACAGCCGAATCGACATCTCTACTTAGAAGTCTAATAGGCATCTCAAACATAACATGACAAAAACTAAACTGATATTCTTCCCCAAACCCGCTCGTCTCATACTTTTTTCACATCTCAATAAACAACTCTGTTCTTCCAGTTATTCAGAAGAAAACCTTTTCTCTTTCTCTCACATCCCACATCAAACATCCATCAGCAAATCACATCAGCTTCTTAGCAGCTCTCACTCCTTACTGTCCCACTTGCACACTTTAGTGCAAGCCAGCATCATCCTTTTCCTAGACCACTGCAGTGGCCTCCTGTCTTCCTGCTTCCACCCTTGCTCCACTACAGTTTAGTCTCCACATGGTAGCCAGAGTGATGCTTTTAAAACATGAGGCAAGATATCAGCCCTTTACTCAAAACACTCCAACTTATTCAAAATACAATACAGGGCTTCTGATGCCCTACATAATCTTGCTCCAGGATACCTCTCTGACCTCATCTGCTATTCTCATCACTCATTCTGCCGTACTGGCTTCTGTTTATTCCTCTGTTCCTCAGATGTGCCAAGTACATTGCAAACTCAGGGCCTTTGCATTTTTAAATCCCTCTGCTGGAATGTTCTTCTCTCAGTAGCCACATGGATTTCTCTCTCATACTTCAAGTCTCTTCTTAAAAAATGTCACTTTATTAGACATAGATATTGAATGTCACCATATTAAACTTCCCTGACCATCATTTCTAAACAGCATTTCCCACCTCTTGGTCCCTCCTTTCCCTTCTTTATTTCTCTTTATCATGCTTAACATCTGACATACTGTGTGTTAGTCTATTTATGGTCTGTCTCCTCCAACTAGAATATAAGCCTCAGAAGAGCAAGGACTTTTTGTTTACTTGTATATGTCCATCCTTTAGAACAGGTAAGCACTTAATATACATCTGTTGAACAAATGAGTGTAGAGATTCCCTATTCCTACCTAAGTCATTTTTTGGATGCAGATTCAAATATGGACTTGAGTTTTTGTTGTACTTTAGCAGTTACTATGAACTTTTGACTTTCCCAGATCATATGAGAAAGAAAATAGTTATCACCAACTCTTCAAACATTCACACTTGCTTATTTGGTTCATGTATAAAAGTTTATTAGTCAACACAGGCAGCATATAGTTTGTGATCACTCACTGTCTCTTTTGCACAGTGCAAGATACCACAAGGAACTGGGGAAAACAGCCCCTGTTGTCAACTTATCTAGAGTATATTTAATGACAGGAGTAGGTCGGAGAGAAGTAAAACATGAAACAAAGACTCATTAAGCAGAATGATGTAATAGAGCTCAGAGACAGTGTAATGTGATTCTTTTTCATTATCTCTTCGGTAGCAAGAGAAATAAAGGGTTAAACAAACTTATTTGTCCAGGAACTGGACAGTGTTACTGTGTAACTCTAGTCACAAAGGAGAATCCCAGGGCTTATTAGCATTTTAAAGGCAGAGGTCTGTGGTTTAACCCTTTGTTTCTGAGACTTATTTGACCAGGAACTCCTCCTTGCTTGTTAATACCTGTAATATCTATGGAACCTACTTTAGGCCAAAGTTGTCATCTTTCCCTTTTCCCCCCATGATTTAAGGGCTACCAAATACCTGGTGCTAGCGTAAGGAAACTGTGATAACTGCCATGAGGCCAATCAGGAAAGCAGGTGAGGGAGGGGTCCAGGAAAGTGTGAGGAAGGGGTCCTTCATGCATTGGGTCTAAGGTGCCAGTGAACCCCACAGTCCATTCCAGGACCTGGAACAGTGATTGATGCTGCAGAAGGGCTTGATCTTCTTCCCATGACGGAAGAAACTAAAATGGAACTATTGGCAGGAGTAGTTTGAAAGAACTTAGGCTAATATACAGTCCCAAATATAATTTGAAAAGAAATTAAATCCTAAACTTTTTTCACTAAGTATGACATCATTGCAGTCCTTGAAGCTGCTGCATGCATTAACTTACATAGCCCTGCGCCTCCACAGTGGTGATTTATGTATCAATTGCAAATGAGCACTGTCTAAGGCAGAAATGTTCTCATTAGAAAATGGGCAGTAGACTAATGGTTTTTTTCCTCATCTTTAGCTGTGGGGACACTGTCTGACAAGCATACACACTGTACAGACATTAATGGTCCACAGATGCATTATTGACCATTTCCTAGGCATATAATTTTCTTTGAGCATTTGTGTTTTATAATTACTTGGGGAAAATTTGCTACTTTTCTTCAGACATGATGAATAGGCTGTTTCTCAGCCTGTTAATTTCAGTATGATTACCTTAATTTACCAGAAGCTATAAATGTTAGTACATCCTGCTTACCTCCCAAGAGCAAGCAAGGAATAGATAAGCCATTGATGGGATAAATAATTTTTGAAATCAAATTCTTCAGAATAAACATTAAAATAGGTGGAATTTTACCAGCAGCTTATTGTTTAAAAATTGATAGATAATCACAAAACATTTGGTGGGTTTTTTGGAGCTTACCAAAGACATAGTTCATATTATTTTCCTTTAGATGTGTATATCTGTATCACTTAGAGTCTGGGGGGTTCAGATATAAAGTTTCAAATTGTATTTACTTGGAGTTTATTCCATACTGTTCTATCTGCTAATAGAAACTGGTTTAACATTTGAGATCCTTGGTGTAACCACAGTCCGGACCTTGGTAGTGAAGAAGGAAGTCTAAAACAAGCCTTCTGAAAACCATAATTGACATTGCATTTTGCTTCCTAGAAAAGACATGAAGCTATCTTCAGGCCTGAGAAAACCTTTGAAGTCTTCAAAAATATTACATTTTCCACATAAAAATATCTGGTATATACTTCTTGGTTTCCTCTTAGTTTATAGCATATTGAAAATGGCCTGAAGCTGAATCCTTGAGAAGTGACAGCAAGCAGTAGGACACTGAATAAAGGCTCTCGAGTTTTAATGTGCATAAGTAGTTAGAAATGCAGCTTTCCATACCTACCCCCAGAAAATATGATTCACTAGGGCTGGGGTAAGGCCTGAGAGTCTCAATTTTCAATGAATACCAGGGAATTCTCTTGCAGATGGTCTCTGGACTACACTTCAAAAAACATTGGTATACATACAGTAAAATCTATCAACAGAAGCAACTGAACCTCATCAGTTGACAGCACTGAGTAATAACCCATGTCCACAATTCATTCATTTATCAGATATTTACTGAGTGCCTGCTGCTGTATGTCATTTATTAGTAGAGACAAGGAATAAATGGAACAAAATATTATCACTCCCCCCAGGTGTTAAGTCTAAGAGCAATCACAATATAAGAATGCTACCTTTGAATCATTCATTCCTTTGTTAATTTATTCAATGAACATTTATTGAAGATTGATATATATGCCAGGTACTTTGCTTAAATAGGATATTCTCTGTTTAAGAAGATAAAATAGTGTAATAAATTTTAGAATGATTTTGATGTTTAAATGGATAAACCAGTTATCTGGAAGATCTACTTCTGTGGAAAACTTCCTTTCTTAGTTATTTGAATAATTGAAGTTTAACAACTCTGATACTAAGCCAGATAATTATGACTTAAAATGAGGTCTTTTTAGTTGTTAAACCCCTTGAGCAGAGTTCAAAGTGCATCTGAATGATACTTAGTTCTTACATATTATAATAAGATAAAATCTTACACATAACTTAGGAATATAAAATATTTTCTTCGGAATTCCATCTAATAATTTAGAAAAAGAATCCAGTCACGTTATCCCCATGTTCATGATCAGTGGATGTAATTGAGATTGTTTTTGAGTTAACAGTGTGTTCAGTCAAGCTGTCCAGAACCAGCCCACGCCTGCACAGCCAGGAGTGTACAACAATATGAGCATCACCGTGTCCATGGCAGGTGGAAACACAAATGTTCAGAACATGAACCCAATGATGGGCCAGATGCAGATGAGCTCTTTGCAGATGCCAGGCATGAATACTGTGTGCCCTGAGCAGGTAAGTGGCGTAACTGGCACACTTGCTACACCCACACATAGTGCTCTATATCAAACCACACTGCAATTCATTATTCCAAGGAAATCAGGAATGTTCAGTTACCTGTCAAAAATAACCACACTTCTTTTGCTTTCCCACTATCTTTTGATAATTACTATTTATTAAGATATACAATGGAAATTTTGACAGACCTTGTAAGATTTTAGTCTCATGAGATTTTAGTGTTTTCGATTTATTATAAAATGATACATATAATACATTGACTTGGAACTTACCCCTTTATATTTTGAACACATTTTCTTCATTTCTCCCTTTCAGTTCAACAAAATCAGTACTTACCGTATACAAAGATAGCTCCGTGGGCAATAATATTAACAAGTTGGGGAGGCACAACGTGAACAAAGGATTAGTTGAATAATAGGACAGAACAGCTGTGTAAGAGATGGACCCCATAGGACTGTGCATATATTTGTGTCAGATTAGGGGTGTATGCAGTTAATCATGGAGGGTTTAAAAGAAAAAGGGTCTGATTAGGAAAGTCTTCATGGGAAATTTGCCTAAAGGAAGAGATAGAAAAAAATATTCAACACTGGTTAGCACAGCATGACCTAGACAGGAATAGATATTGTAAAGCCTAATGAATGTTAAGGGGATGTTTATATTATATTTAGAGCAGAATTTACGTGGTAAGCTTTTTAGGGGGTGTTGCAGGCCATCTAAATGTTTAGTTTATCTTGGAGCCTCCTACAGATTTTTAAGGAAAGAATGACTAAGTTCAAAGTGGAATTTTAAAAAATCTCTGGGTAACTCCCTGTAGTTACTATTCTATCATCAACCACCAATTAGACTATGGTGACTCAGCTATGACCATATAGCCATAATTTATAGCAAGTCTTAAAAAACATGTAAACACTGATTACCTTTTCTATAGAATTCCTTTTTGATATGAATTTTAAAAGAAGTCCCCATTCACCAGGTATTAGCCTAACGAAGTTAGCAGGGAAAAAACCAACAACTTAGGGACTTCCCTGGTGGTGCAGTGGTTAAGAATCCGCCTGTCAACGCAGGGGACACGGGTTCGAGCCCTGGTCTGGGAAGATCCCACATACCACAGAGCAACTAAGCCCGTGCACCACAACTACTGAGCCTGCTTTATAGAGCCCGTGTGCCTAGAGCCTGTGCTCCACAACAAGAGGAACCATTGCAATGAGAATCCTGTGCACCTCAACAAAGAGTAGCCCCCGCTCGCCGCAACTAGAGAAAGCCCATGCGCAGCAACGAAAACCCAATGCAGCCAAAAATAAAATTACTTAATTAATTAAAAAAAAATAGAACTTCATTTAAAAAAAAAAACCAACGACTCAGTGATATCTTATAGCAAAATAAAAGAACTAAATAGGATTGTTTCTTGTCCTTGTTGTTATCTTGTCGTATTTCAGTTAGTAGAGTTATTCACTATCTCCAGTATATTAAGACAGAATAATAAAAAATAAAATGAATTAGGTAAAAAGAATATTACATTTAAAATGTATTTCTTATATACTTGGGTCTTGCTTTTTTATCCAGTTTGACAATCTCTACCTTTTAATTGGAGTGGCTAGCCCATTTACATTTAATGTGATTATTGATATTGCTATTGAAGATTGAAATCTCTCATCTTATTTGTTTTCTCTTTGTCCCATCTTGCCTTTTTTGGTTTAACTGAATATTTTAATTCATTTTATCTCCTTTGTTGGTTTATTAGCTATAAATAACTCTTATTTTACTGGTGCTTTAGAGTTTATAGTATACATCTTTGTTGCCATCTACCTTCAAATACTATTATATCACCTCATATAAATATAAAAATCTCAAAATGGTTTATTTCCATTTCTCCCCTCCTGTGCTAATAATGTTGTACATACATATCATATGCTACATATGCTATATACCCCACAATATGTTGTTAGTACTTTTTTACTTTACTTTTTTTACTTTAAACAGTCAATAATATTCTTTAAAGTTTAAGTAAGTAGTTTTTATATTTCACACGTAGTTATTTCCAGTGTTCTTCATTCCTTGGTGTAGACCCAAATTTCCATCGAGTATCATTCTCCTTCTTCCTGAAGGTCTTCATTTTTTATAGTGCACGTCTGCTAGTGATGAATTATCTCAGCTTTTGTATGTCTGTAAAAGTTTTTGTTTCAACGTCATCTTTGAAAGTTCTTTTCCCTGAATTCTAGGTTGGTAGTTTTAGCTTTCAGTACTTTAAAGACATTGCTCCACTGTATTTTGATGAGATATCTACTGTCTCTGGCTGCTTCTAAGATTACTCTCTTTATCACTGGTTTTAGGCAGTTTGATTATGATATGCCTTAGTGTGATTTTCTTCATGGTTCTTGTGCCTGGAGTTCAGTAAGCCTCTTGATTCACAGGTGTATAATTTGCATCAAATTTGGAAAAGTGGGGCTTCCCTGGTGGCGCAGTGGTTGAGAGTCCGCCTGCCGATGCAGGGGACACGGGTTCGTGCCCCGATCCCGGAAGATCCCACATGCCGCGGAGCGGCTGGGCCCGCGAGCCATGGCCGCGGAGCCTGTGTGTCCGGAGCCTGTGCTCCGCAACGGGAGAGGCCACAGCAGTGAGAGGCCCGCGTACAGCAAAAAAAAAAAAAAAAAAAAAAAATTTGGAAAAGTGTTGGCCATTATTTCTTCAGATATTTTTTCTGTCACCAACCCCCTCCTCTTCTTCAGAGACTCTAATTACACCTATCGTAGGCCATTTGAGTTATCCTACAGTTCACTGATTTTCTGGGTTTGGAGTTTTAAGGGGGTATGAGGTCAGTCATTTTTTTCTCTGTGTTTCATTTTGGATAGTTTTTATTGCTATAGCTTCAGATTCACAGTTCTTTTTTTTGCAATATCTGATAGTTTTATCTAGTACATTTTTTATCTCAGACATTGCTATTTTCATCTCTAGAAATTCACTTTGGACCCTTTTTATATCTTCTATATCTCTAACATGTTCAATCTTTCCTCTGTCTTCTTGAATATGTGGAATATGGTTATTATAATAACTGTCTTAATATTCTTGCTTGTCACTTCTAGTATCTGCATCTTTCACTTAATTATGGATCATATATTTCTGCTACTTTGTTTTTTTATTTTATTTTTTAAAAAATTTATTGAAGCATCATTGATTCCAATGTGTTAATTTCTGCTTTACAGCAAAGTGATTCAGTTATACTTATATATACATTCTTTTTAAATATTCTTTTCCATTATGGTTTATCACAGGATGTTTAATATAGTTCCCTGTGCTGTACGGTAGGACCTTATTGTTTATCCATCCTATGTATAATAGTTTGCATCTGCTAATCCCAAACTCCCAATCCTTCCTTACCCTACCCCCTCGCCCCCTTGGCAGCCACAAGTCTGTTGTCTACGTCTGTGAGTCTGTTTTTGTTTCACAGATATGTTCATTTGTGTCGTATTTTAGATTCCACATATAAGTGATATCATATGGTATTTGTCTTTCTCTTTCTGACTGACTTCGCTTAGTATGATAATCTCTAAGTCCATCCATGTTGCTGCAAATGGCATTATTTCATTCCTTTTAATGGCTGAGTAATATTCCATTGTATATATATACCACATCTTCTTTATCCGTTTATCTGTTGATGGACATTTAGGTTGTTTCCATGTCTTGGCTATTGTAAATAGTGGTGCTGTGAACATAGGGGTGCATGTATCTTTACAAATTATAGTTTTGTCTGGGTATATGCCCAGGAGTAGGATTGCTGGATATGGCAACACTAGTTTTAGTTTTTTGAGGAACCTCCATACTATCTCCATAGTGGCTGCACCAATTTACATTCTCACCAGCAGTGTAAGAGGGTTCCCTTTTCTCCACACCTTCTCCAGCATTTTTTGTTCATAGACTTTTTAATGATGGCCATTCTGACTGGTGTGAAGGGGTACCTCATTGTAAGTCATAGTTTTGGTTTGCATTTTTCTAATAATTAGTGATGATGAGCATCTTTTCATGTGACTGTTGGCCATCTGTATGTCTTCTTTGGAGAAATGTCTATTTAGGTCTTCTGCCCATTTTTCGATTGGTTTGTTTGTTTCTTTGTTGTTGAATTGTATGAGCTATTTGTATATTTTGGAAATTAATCCCTTGTCAGTCACATCTTTTGCAAATATTTTCTCCCAGTCCGTAGGTTGTCTTTTCGTTTTGTTTTTGGTTTCCTTTGCTGTGCAAAAGCTTATAAGTTTGACTAGTTCCCATTGGTTTATTTTTGCTTTTATTTCTATTGCCTTGGGAGACTGACCTGAGAAAACATTAGTACGATTTATGTCAGAGTCTGCTACTTTGCATACCTGGTAATTTTTTATTGGATCCCAGACATGTGAATTTTACCTTGTTTATGTTCCTATAAATATTGAGATTTGTTTTGGGAAATGCTTAAATTACTTGGAAATAAACAGTTTGATTTTTTTCAGGTCTTGCTTTTTTGTTTAGTGGGGCCAGAGCAGTATTTAGTATAGGGCTAATTTTACCCTACTACTAAAGCAAAACCATTCTAGTACACTACCTGAATTATGATGTTTTCCCCTCTGGCTGGTGGGATCAGGACCTGTTCCCAGCTCTGTGTGATCTGTGGGAATTATTCCATGTAAATCTTTTCAGGTGAATCTTTGCTTTGGGTAGTTCTGTAACATCCATTAGCTAGCTGATCAATACCAAGCTGCTACTCTCTGTGTTGTTCTCTCCTGATATTCTGCCCTGTGAATTCTAGCTCTATACTCTCGATTCAGGGAGACTGCCAGGCTGTCTGGTTCCTTGTCCTCCCGCTGCAGCCTGGAAATTCTCTCTAGGCAGTAGGCTGGGGTAGTGGTAGGACTCACCTCAATTGTTTCCCAACCCTTAGGGGCAACTTTCCCCTTCATTGCCTTTGTCCAAGGTCTTGAGTGTGTTCATTTCATATATTTTGTCCAAATTTTTAGTTGATTCAGGCAGAGGATAAATCTGATCCCTGTTACTGAATCTTGACTGGAAGTGGAAGTATTTTGCTAATTAACTTTCACGAGTGTTGAATTAACTTTTTATTGAAGTATCATCTATAAGGATATACAGAAAAGTATACAACTAGATGAATTTTCGCAAACTGAACACATCTTTTTAACTATCACCTAGATTGAGAAACAGAACATTACCAGCCGCACCCCAAAGGTTCTCCCCACACTCCCTTGCATGTCTGTCTACTTCTACAAAGGGAACCACTGTCCTGACTTCTAACAGCACAGTAAATTTCTAAGCTTGTTATTTCTGCTCTCCTCCTATTACTTTTCTGTCAGTGAGATTGTTTTTCATTGAGGAATTTGGTCTTCAATGTAAACAACTAGCTTGTAATTTGGTCTTGTACTTATCTTTAATAGATAAATGATCCAGCACTGAGACACACAGGCCTCTACTGCAACCAGCTCTCATCCACTGACCTTCTCAAAACAGAAGCAGATGGAACCCAGGTCAGTAAGAAAACTGTAAGCCCAGAGCTGTCAAGTTTTCTCTAGATACACAGGAAACTCTGTGTAGCATCGCGGTTAAGAGCCTGACCTTGAGAGTCAGACCTGGTTGTGAGTCCTGGCTCTGCTCTTCTTAGCTGTGTCATCCTGGGCATGTTAGGGAACTTTCCTGAGCTGCCGTATAACCAACAGAACTGACGAGATACCTGCTTAGAGGATTATGAGAGGGTTAAATGAGATAAGCTTTCAGAAAGGTTAATCCAATGTTTAGACAGGATAAGGGATCACAAATGGTGACCACTAATTGCTATTTGTAAATAAACACAGTGCTAAAACTCATGTGTAATCAGAATACCTCAAAAGAGCTCAATAAATTCAGACAAAACAGAATGCCTGCTGTGTACTCTGCCTCCTTTTAGAAGTTTGTTTCAAAACAATACAAATAACAAGGGTGGCCACTTTCCTATATTAGCATAAATTAAGATACTTTTTAAAAACACAGGCCTTATGCAAAGGTGGAGATACAAAGAAACATGAGACATGTTTGCTCTTTAGGTGAACTGTGGGGAGAAGTGAGGAAAGGAAGCTTCATTTGTGGATGCTTATGATTTGCCAGGCATTGTGTTAGGCACTCTCTGCTTTATCTCATGTAAACATCACTGTAACCCTATGAAGGAGTTAGTTTTCCTTTTTTTTCACAGATGAAGAAACAGAACCTGAGGCGATTTAAGTACATGTACAATTCACAAACTAGAAAGTGGCAGAGCTGAGGTTCAAACCCAGGTCTTTCTAACACCAAAGTTTATGCTTTTTCTGCCATACCACTTAGGGCCTGTCGAAAGATAAAACATACAGACAAATGCACATAAATTATTACATAACCAAAGAAGGCAAACTTAAATTTATTACAAGTAACAAGAGCCATAAGCATTAAAAGAAAGGAGAAATTCCTGAGGTTGTCAGAGAGCATTTATGTAGGAGATAGGACTGAACTGGGCCTTGAAAGAGGCAAGTGAAGGAGAAAGGTACTGTGGTTTTTGGAGGCTGAGGAAGGGGGTGAGCTTGGAAGTCCAGGAGATTGGAAGTTAGAGGGCACAGAGACAGGGAAACAGTAATATCAGCATAGTCCTGGGAAGCCAAATCCACTGAGCATAAAGGGTTTGTAATAAGAATTCACAGGAATTAAAATTGGTAAAGTAGATTGGGTCAAATTTCCAGGGGCCTTGAATACTAAACTCTAAGGAATTTGGATTCAGTCCTACAAATGAAGCATCATCCCTGAAGGGGAACAGTGAGAAAAGTGCTAGTTTAAGCTTCATCTTGAGGGGGGAAGAGGGAAAAGGAAGAGCACTGGACAGGCCGCTCAGAAAGAGGAAAGCCGGTTAGGAAACTATGTGCATAGTTGGAGCATCGGGAAATAGGATCTGAGTCCTGTGATGGTGAAGGGAGGATTTTGTGCTGGGGGAAATGAAGTCTTTATTCACTAGAAGTTTTTAAAAGTCTCACACTTACACACTTACGACAAAACAACTAAGCTTTAAAGTTCCTGAGTCCTGGGATAGTACGTGAATTGAAGTAAAAACCATGCTGGAAAATCTTAAGAGGTTGGGACTCAGCTCTCACATCACTCTTCTCATTGGGCAAAACATAAGTTTTGTTTTCGTGTTGCTTTGCCTGTCCGTGAAGGTATAGCAATATCAGAAGTCCTTTGAGGTCTGGTCTAAGTCACCATGTTTTTAATAATTCAAAAAGGCTGAAATGTGTACTTTTTGGAGTTTGGTATCTTTTTAATAAAGCATTCTTTTTAAAGCAACAGAATTTTCTCTCCAGTTTGTTTTATCATGCCTTTATCAAAAATTTTTTAAGTGTTTGGGGGCACAAACACCTTATGCTCTGCCCCAGTATTTCATATGTTGAAACATATAAACATGAAATTTTATGTTAACTTAAAAAAAATCAGTCATTGCCTAAATGCACTATAGTTTGTGCTCACGTTAAGTTTCAGTGGCAGAATCTTCTTTCTGTGGTAGCCCATCATGAAATCTCTGTTTGCGCTAATGTTTTTGTATTTGCTAGACAAAAGCTGGGGAGTGAGTTAGATAGAAATATAGAAAACAGGGCCTCCTTGGTGGCGCAGTGGTTGAGAGTCCGCCTGCCGATGCAGGGGATACGGGTTCGTGCCCCGGTCTGGGAGGATCCCATATGCTGCGGAGCGGCTGGGCCCGTAAGCCATGGCCGCTGAGCCTGCGCATCCGGAGCCTGTGCTCCGCAACGGGAGAGGCCACAACAGTGAGAGGCCCGCGTACGGAAAAAAAAAAAAAAAAAAAAAAGAAATATAGAAAACAGATGTACAGAAAAGGAGACGGAAAAGAACAAGGAGGGAAGGAGTAGGGGAGGATAGAGGGCTGGCTGCACTTGGAGAGCTGGGAGGGGGAAGAGGAGAGAACAGGAAGAGAACACGGAGAACGGAGAACAGAGAAGGCGGAAGAAGGCTGGTAGGGGGGTTGTTGACATAGAGAGAGAGGAAGGCCAGGGTTGGAGCTCTAGAAGGAAAAGAGTAGGAATGAGAAGTTACAGAGAACAAAGGTGGGTGGAGGGCACAGAGGCAGCTGGAGAATAGACTCAGAGAGAGCTGGTGTATGGTATGTACATGAGGAAGAGCCCAAAAGAAGAAGAAAACAAATGGGAGCCGATGGGGACAAGAAGCAAAATTTGGGAAACTGGGGGAAAGAGGAGGATGAGAGAGAGGGTGAGGAGAGAAACGATACTAATCTAAATAAAGGTTTGATTCATCAGACACTAAAAAAGCTCAGCTCAAGAACTATCTGCCTTATCCGACAGAGTAGAGTGGAGGTGTAGGTGCATCGTGAGGAAAAAACATCAGGGGTTAGACTGATGGAGAAATTGGATGGTCGGGACATTTGACAATTGGCCAATTAAGGTTGATGGAAAACAACTTTTATTCAATTAGGATAGAAAAGTTTTCAGAAACACTGAGTGTAATTGGCATGAATTTAGTGATGAACAAAAAAATCTATCACTAATCTAAATACTTCATGAACCTATTAAACATGAGGCACAAGTTTGCCAAATGCTGAGACACTTAGATAGATGCACTTGGATACCTTAGAAAGTATCTCCATTCTTGGTCTGGAACATTCACAAGTGTGATATTGGCCTAATCAGTTCTACAGATGACTTTTTAATAAGGCTGATTGTTGAAGACTAACTTCTGGCTTTGTTTTCCTGATAGAAAATGTTAAAATTGTGTAACCTTAGACTTTTTAAAGGAATACATGTAGTATTACTGAAAGTAGTTAAAGGGAAAATTCACACTGTTCTCAGCTAGTAGTTTACTGTTATTTTTAGCTCATGTGTTTAAATGGATTGTCTATCAGGAAAAATAAGTTAAATATAAAATTTTTATTTGTTCTAATATTTTGCTGTAATTCTAAAGGCAATATGTAAAGGAGCTGTGTAATAGTATATTTAGATACTACACAAATCTTCTGGACATTAATTTTAGTAATACTGATGTCCTATTTACTGAGCTGTGGTGGTTTTTATTTTGCTAATACTGGGTTAAAGCCCTTAATTTTCTAACGTCATAAAGATTTTTTAATCCTATTAAAGTCATCCATAGAATGCTTTTATAACCAGTTTTCCAAATAATATACCTATTTTTTAAACCCACCACTGGATACCCAGACTGAAACTGGGCTTTTCCCAATCTTGGCAATATTAGCAATGATGCTCATTTTCAGTATTGATGGCAACCCTGTAGGAGGCTTGACCATTCCAATTTTGATTTTATTTTTAAAGTGTGAACTTTCCAGAACCCTGAGCAAAATGAGTGCAGCGATTTTCTTTTTGTAGGACAAGAAGACAGAAGAGTTCTTCTCTGTGGTGACTACAGACTAGAGGAATGCTCTAGTGAGTTTCCACTTCAAGTAGTACCCACTCATAAGCCGGGGGGGCAGACCCTTCTGTCTAAACACATCTTTTATTTGTGTTCCAGCAGGTGCAACAGGTTCAGGTGTTTGCTGACGTCCAGTGTACAGTGAATCTGGTAGGCGGGGACCCTTACCTGAACCAGCCTGGTCCACTGGGAACTCAAAAACCCACGGCAGGACCACAGACCCCCCAGGCCCAGCAGAAGAGCCTCCTTCAGCAGCTACTGACTGAATAACCACTTTTAAAGGAATGTGAAATTTAAATAATAGACATACAGAGATATACAAATATATTATATATTTTTCTGAGATTTTTGATATCTCAATCTGCAGCCATTCTTCAGGTCGTAGCATTTGGAGCAAAAAAAAAAAAAAAAAAGAAAAAAAAGTTCACTTTCGTTGGGAGATTGAGAGATGTTTTTGTTTCTTTCTTTGTAAAGGCCTTGGATATTGAAAAAATAACAAGGCAGAACAGTTGGACAATCTCTCTCTTGAGCCAAATTTAATTATTCTTATTTTTGTAATCAGTCATTGGCTTCTTATCTGGATGAAGGCTTTTGGAGGAGAACCAAAATGACAAGTTCCAAGGGGAAGATGAAGCTCCGCCTCCGCTGGCTCAGTCCCGACCCTGCCAAGGAAGAAGGGCCCAGTGGGGCTTTGCCTGTGCCCATCCACCAAAGGCTGTCACAATGTCTCTAAATCAGCAGCCCTCCCCTTCCCAACCAGGCAGCTTGTGTGTACAATCAGCTTCTTCTAGCAACTCTATATCTGTTGGCTTCAAGAGAATATTTTGCCTCCACATATGTACCCCTTCTCCTTTTTTTAAAGATGGATTTAAACCAAGATGCCTCCAGGAATGAGGACGAAATGAGTATATTCACAGAGGAATCCAAAAAATACAGTTTGGGGGAAAATGCAATAATTTTTGACGAGATGGGTGAAGGACAAGAAGCGAGTTATGTCGATTATTGTAGATACAATTTTCTGATTAAATCTGGACAAAAGGCAGCCTGTTCTTTCTGCTTTTATTGTATTAACAGCTGAGGTAGCTAAAGTTATTTAAAATAAAATTAAATTTATGATCCAAGTAGCTTATTTTTCCCTTTAAATCTCACTGTAAATATATTTGATTTCTTGTAGAAACTGATTTCCTTCTGTTTAATTTTATGGTTTTATTATCATACTCTTGATTTTTCTAAATTTCTGTGTGTGAAATATAACACTGATTGAATTGCAGTTACATTTGGCTAGTAATATTTCATTATTTTAATAACTGTGACGCCATGTATGGATTTACTTTGGGTTTCACATCAAAATGCCACTGCCAGAAAGAGCTGTTCCAGATGAGCTAGAGCATACTGCCCTAGAGTGTCCCTGGGATCATCTAACGTGAGAGCAGTGCAAGGAATTATCACCAGAAGTGCACAGGCTACTTGTACAGAGAAAAATTACTCCTCAAAGAAAATCTTCTTTTTTTTTTTTTTTTTTTAGATTGACTTTGGGAATTTGAATTTTCATCAGTGCAAATATAAATCTCTCTATTCCTGCTCTGAGGCTAATTGATACCATATTTTCCCTTTGTGTCTTGTCACTCTGCCGCGTCTTGTCTCATCCCGGCCTCTGAGTCAAGGACCCAGTGAACTGACTTTCTAGTTCTAGAAGTGCCACTGAAAGGCCAGGAAAGCTTGAGAAAGGTATTCTGGAAGAAGCAAAGGTAGGCCCCCATCACTCGCCTTTACTGCACCCCTGGGCCTGTGAACGATGACAACATCTGACATTGTGCACCAGCTACCTCTGCTTCCATGGCAGAGAAAAGGCCATAAGAACTAACAATGGAAGAGGAGCATGGACTCAGACATCAAGGAAGAAGCCATTTTCCCAGGTCCTCCTTTCTGCATCTCACCACCCCTAGTTACAAGTAACTCCATTGAACAGCATCTATTCAGAACCTGTACCGAATAAAAAGATTGATGGAAGGGCTCAAGTGGGTAGCAACTATGAAACAGAAACAGGACACTCAGTTACAAACATTCTCTCTTTTAGTTTTTCAGAAAAATGCATCCCTGATTTAATTCATTCCCAGCTTGAAAGCCCAGCCATATTATGCTAGTCCCTCCCAAACTGTTCTAGGAGGTCATTTCTGTTTTGTTTGTGATATTTAGACGTGCAGACTTCAGGAAGTTCACCTTTAACTTCAGCATTCCAGATGAAGTTTCCTGACTCAGTACTTTTGCATAAGGAACTTAAAAAAAAAAAAAAAAGTGGTAAGGAAAATTGGAGATGCTAACATCCTCCCCCATCCCAACTGCACCTTAAAGTATGCATGTCACCTTCAAGGTTTTATAATTGCACTGTTTGTTTTATGTATGTACAGATTAAAATTATTGCTACATTTGAGGAAAATAAAATTGCTTGCTTCTATGTAATTCCTGTCATTCCACAGGAAATTCACTTTTCCAGCTACTGAATAGATGGGTTGCCTCTTTTTACAGGGAAGAAATGAAGCCTACATCCTGCAGGAATTGTCAAAACCCAAAATGACTAACTATAATTAAAGGATAATAAAAGAAAGGATCCCTGAAGCTAAAGCTCCTCGAAGTCACCCTAATAAGAACCAGCCCAGTGAAATTTGAGAAGGTCCCAGTGAAGTTGAGATCGTAGGCTGTGAGGAAATTCTAACTCTGGCCACTTGTCTGATGATTAAACACGCTGGTCCTACTGTTTCTTGACCTAGGAGATCTGGTCCAGGCAGCACTTCTTAGCCACAGGATAACATCTCTCCCACAATCATTGGTTTTTACATACTAACATTTATTATTATTATGCAGATGTTGAATCTTACTTGAGGAGGCTCCTTCTTGACAATGCATTTTATGAAAATTAGGCCCTGTTTCTTGTTTGTGTGTTTTTAAGGCAACTAGGTTCACCAACACTTGGCCAAGTAGGGCTGGCCAGGGTAAGGAGGGTGAAGAAATGTGATTCTAGAGGGAGGGGAGGGAGTTTATCACACACACATTCCTACACATAATTACACACAGATTTGGTAGCTGTTGTCTGAAATTATACATTTGGGGGAACAGAACCTTTTTTCCAAAAGTCAGGATAAGGTAAAAAAGATACTTCTCTTAGGTGAGGCTGAACATTGATTTAAATTTATCCTAAGGTAGGGGTGTGAAGGCCCTTAGAAAAACAAATAGTAACAAGTGAGGAAAAAGTGAGGTTGATATAGAACTTCATCTTCTTTATGGTTTTGCCTAGGGTAGCTTCCATACTTAGAAACTGTCTCCTGGGCCGTAAGAATCAAAGAAAAAGAAAGGACAGTTGTCTGTTTACAAAGGAAGTTGTGCTTATTTCCTTGTTGACATTAACTGCTCTTCCCAGAAGAGCTGCTCCACTTGAATAAAGTGAATAATTCAGAGCAAGCTCGATCCTTGACCATTCCTGTACCTCTGAAAAAGATCTTGATGATTTAATTAGGCCCATAAATTTTTTTTATTGGAGAAAACTGCCAAAGGAAGCATTCCTCCATACAGAACCTTTTCTGCCAGCACTAAATGAGTTTCCTTTTTATACTTTATATTCATTGCCACAAGAGCTCTTAACAAGATTGAAGAAATGCAAAGCTCTGGCCTCACTCAACACATTTTATTGTCTTTATCCAAGGCACTAAGGATATGGAAGGATCCAGACAGATGTGAACCCTGCCCTCCCAGAGCTTATATTTACATGGGGGGACGTACATAGTTATAATCACAATTGGATTAAATGATATAAAGGAGAATTAGAAGTTGCTTTGTGAGTGAGACCTTGTCTGGAGAGTGAAAGGTTTCCTTGGGGAAGAAATGGCATTTGAAGTGAGGTTTGCAGGATGGGGAGGAAGTAGCTCAGTGAAGAGCAGGCTGAGAATTCTGAGGACTAGCTCGTGTGAAGGAGGGCCCGGAGGCAAGAAGGAGCCCTGGAGAGTTGCTTTTTTAAACTGTGAACCAGTGTTCTGAGTTCTCAAACATGTTATTAGAATTATGTTACCTGGTGGGCTGCAAAGTAATTTAAATCAGCCTTTGGCTCCAGGAGGGACATGAACGGGCTTTGGGATCCTACTTGGAAATTGTGTCAGCCAGTAGCTAAGGTCTCTTCCATAACTAGCCCTAACCAGCCAGAAGTGCAGGCTTTTACATCTTTTACATAATCTGTTGGAGCTGATGAGAATAATTTTTAAAATTCCGGGAAAATAAATTTGCACTGTAACATTTCTAAGGTGCTTTTAGGTACATTATCTCATTTAATCCTCTGCAGTCCTTCAAGAGAGTTGTTAAGAGAAAGGTCAGGACACAAACACTGTCTTTCAGTAGAATTGGGACTGGAACCAACTCTTCTAATTCCAAATTCTGGAGTAACTATCCTGAACTATATGATTTAAGATTCATTTGGAGTCTGCAGACTTTAATCTCATTGTGTGACCTTAAGCAATGCTTTTTTACATGAAATAACTTAAAAACAGGCTTTGAAAAGAGGCCTGAGAACTCACGGGTCTACACAGGCTGAGAAGAGAGCACCTGGCCCCTTCTCTGGAGGCAGTCAGAGAGCCTGACCTTTGAAAGCCTAAAAGAAGGTGAGCTTTGGCGTGAAGTCAGCAGGTGTCCCGATACAGTTTTGGGAGAGGCATTCTGTCCCTGCGTATCTTAACAGAAAATGAAGGAGGGGCTCCATGAAACTGCAGTGTCATCCCCTTAGCTTAAAAGAACTTTGGAAAATGGGGGTTCCTTGTGGGGCAGGTATAAAATGACTGGCAGATGACCCCTTTTGTGAGGTAAAAAAATTTGGTTTCTTGGAGCAGATCATGGAAGCATTCACTTTTCCCTAACTCTTGATCCTTTTGCAGACAACGAATCTTTCTTTTATGCTGGAGTTTAGCTCTGGTCTAATCATTTGTGCTTATCTCAGAACTTTGGTAGTTTGTGCAACCAGCAGAACTAAGCAGTGTCTAGAGGTATTTGTAGCAAACCAGAGACATTGGCTTGAGAAAAGAAGAATTAAAATGTTAAAAGGATTAATTTCTATTTCATCAGGTTTTCCTCCCACTCCAGTGCCCAGAGGTCCTCAGGTACAGAATAAAACAAAAAACTTTAGACCAAGTTTTCAGTACTTATACCATTTTTGATGAGCTGTTGCAGTACAGACACTGTGATAGGAAGTGTGGGAAGTACAGAGACACTTGCCTGAAGCTGCCTCCTTCCTAATAATGGAGATTATTATAATCAGTTAAATACTTTCCATTTCTACTCTGCCAGGCAATATGCTAGGCTAATACTCTTGTGCTAATAATTTCTTAGTTTGTACAGCACATTCACATACAGTATGTCATTTGGTCTTCAAAATCCTATGAAGCAATTAGAATAGGTCATAGTGCCATCTTACAGATGGTGAAACTGAAGCTCAGATGAATGGTCAGGTGGCTGGTAAGTGCCAGACCCAAGAGTCTGTCCTTGGGCTTTGTGATGAAACCTGCCATTGTTTCCACTGCCCAATTCATCTATTAAAGATAAAAGCACCCTTAGACAGTGACACATAAACACTAGGAATCCTGATGAGTTAAAAGTTTTTCTCTAGAATTCAGGTTCCTGAAAAGCTTGTAGGGGTTTCTGTTTTGAAAATAAAACCTGGGCACTAATTTTGAATGTGTTAGAGTACTGATTTTTTTTGTGTGTGTGTATTTTAAACTTGTGTGAGGGTAATAGTTCTCAAGCAAATCCCTGCCTCTCCCTGAACAATTTCACCTTTTCCCTTGAACCCAGTACTGCTTACATTTATATGCATCTAAAGTCCACTCTTCTAGCGAAGATCTCTCTTCAAGATCCAGTCTCTAATTTCCAACTGGTGAACATTACAACGTGGATGGCTCCCACCCCACACTCAGCACCTCAAACTTAAGCCCCAAACCAAACAACTTATCTCCCCACAAACAGCTTCTTTGTCCCTTACCTGAATTAATTGTATCATCATTCTGTTAGTGGTCCTTTTCAACAACTGCCTCCTACTCATATTACCGAATTGCAAAAAGTTGTCTTTTGTAATCCTCATAGCTGTCTTCTCTTTTCTAAGCCTATTGATCAGAGATCGAATTCCAGACTTTTTATGGTGGGGGTGATTATAGTAACTACCTTCATACCTTTTACATTCATCCATCACACGGTCATCAGAGAAGTCTCTCTAAACACAGCCTTCAAAATCTGTTGGTGACTAATTCTTGCCTATAGTTGATCTGAAATCTACCTGCCTTTTAAGCTTCAGGACCCTCTACACCCTTTCTAAACAAATGATCCTGCCACATTGATCTGGTCTTTATTCTTGGATTTACTATCTGTGTTCCCACTTCCATTGCCACATTCATTCTCTTCCCCCCAACCTGTAATGCTCCTCCTTTATCCTCACTATTCATCCTTCATGGCTTCAATTTATTTTTATTTTTTTGAATTTTTGAATTTTATTCTT
This sequence comes from Mesoplodon mirus, assembly GCF_964341445.2. Taxonomy (NCBI): domain Eukaryota; kingdom Metazoa; phylum Chordata; class Mammalia; order Artiodactyla; family Ziphiidae; genus Mesoplodon; species Mesoplodon mirus. Next base: position 43,918,572 of record NC_138990.1, read on the forward strand.
TTATACAGCAGGTTCTTATTAGTTAAACCTTTTATACATATTAGTGTCTACATGTCAATCCCAGTCTCCCAATTCATACCACCACCACCCCCCACCGCCACTTTCCCGCTTTGGTGTCTATACGTTTGTTCTCTACATCTGTGTCTCTATTTCTGTTCATGGCTTCAGTTTAGATGCCCTTTCCAAGAAGTCCTCCCTGGACCCCACACTTAGATTAGTCCCCTCTTCTGTACTGCCTTGTGCAGTGTTGGGGCCTCCATTTGGCACTTGGCTATATGTACATGTTTCTCTCCACCAAATTGTAAGCTTCTTAAAGAAGAGGTTCACATCTCTCTTCCCCGCCCTCCAGTGCCTTCCACATAGTAGGTTCTCAACTGCTGATTGAAGAAATAGATGCAGGAGCAGTATTTTAAATAAGGGAAACGAGCTGATAGACCAGGTGCTGAGTTGTCTTCCTAGAGTCTGGATTGTTAAGCTAATGGAAGGTTGCAAAGTATCCAAGAGTTCAAGACAAGATCATGATTCTATCATGATGATTGTTTCTTTTTTTCATGAAATATGAGCCTCTACATATTTGGAGAATTTACAAAACATTAGCAGTTATCTTTATTACTTCCATTTTTTTAAGGACCGTGTCTAAAAAAAATTAATGCACATATAAGTTACTCAAAAGTAGTACTTCATTACTTACATGCTCAAGCTTTATATTTATTGATGATACATGCTGCTGTTAAACCCTTTACTTTCCTCAGAAATTACTTCCCCACTGAAGATCAGCTGATTGGATTGACTACACTTAATGAGAAAATAGAAAAAGGCAGATCAGGAGAGACAGTCCCTTCTGGTTTTCCTTCCCAAAGTGAGTATATAGAATGTCCTACTAGTCTTTCACCTACAGTATAATGCCACTGAGAAGTGATTCATGATGAAATTGAACAAGAATAAGATGGCTTTTTGTGAAATTTCTAATTGGCCTTTAAAACCAGCGCCTCTGGGAACTGAGTGACTTAACTTGGAAAATAAGACAGATGGGAAAGGTCAATGAGCAGGAAGACCTTCCTCTAACAGAACAAATGTCCTACCTGGAATTTTCCTCATACCTGAAGAGCCAGCCCTACTCAGTTCTGCTTTGTTTGTTTTCAAATCTAAAGTAATTTATCATACACCTGCCTGTACTAAATTTTAGGCTGCATATTTCCTATTCATTGTCCTTTTTAACTTGCAAACTTTTATAAAATAGGTATTTTTTTAAATTAGCTTTTCTTTTTAACATTCTTCTGATGTTAGCAATTGTGTTTTAAATGATAATTACTTAGTAAGCTAGACTTTAAAGTTCAACCAAACCAACTGGGAAAAAGGCTCTACATAGAAAATGCTCTGTTTAAAGACTCATGCACGTCTAAGCCTCGGCTTTAAAATTTCATCCTACCTTCTCTTGAAAACTTTTTTAAAGCTTTTTAAGAACATTTTCACGTGTATGTGAAAGTAGAAAGATTAGAATAAGGGACTAGTTCTAGGTTTTTAAATCAGCCTTTGGTATGTAATTTTTATAACCCCAGATAAAGAAGTGACTTAAGTCACTCTTTCCACATCAAAAAGTAAGTTATAGTTAGTCTTGGGAATCTTTAGACTTAAGGGTTTGTTTTTTAAAACATTTCACAATAGCTACTTTAAAGAATGAATATTTTTAATGTAATAGTAATAACAACACATATATTTTCAGTCAACAGGTATTCATTTAATACCTAGTATTTCCCAGGCACTATTCCAGGCACTGGGGCTACATCCATGAAGAAAATGAAAATCCTTGCCCTCATGGAGCTTGCATTCTAATGAAGGTTGACTGACAAATGAACAAAATATGTGCTGTGCCAGAAGATTAGTGCTATGAAGAAAAATTAAGTAGGGAAGGAGGGATAGAGAACACTACTGGAGGAGAGTGGTTGCAGTTTAAAACAGGACAGGTCTTCAGAGAAGGGGACATTTGAGTGAAAATATGGAGAAAGAGCTTTCTAGGCGGAGGTGCGAAAGTCTTGAGGCTGGAGCAGAGTGAATGCAGAGAATTGTAGGAGATGAAGTCAGAGGTAATGAGGGCCAGGATGCTGTAGGGCCCTGTAGACCAATGTAAGAACTTTGGTTTTTACTCTGAGATGGCGAGCCATTGGAGGATTTTAAGCAGGGGAGTGACCTGATCTTACTTGGGTTTTGGAAGGACCACTCGGGATTTTGTGTTGAAAATAGTTGTGGAGAAGGCAAATGCAGCAGCAGGTAGACCTGTAGGAGCCTATTGTCATAGTACAGCCGAGAGAAGATGATTTGGACCAGAATTGTAGCAGTGGAAATTGTGAGAAGTGCTGAGGTTCTGGATGTATTTTGAAAGTAGAGACAACAGTATTTGCTGACATATCAGATGTGGAGTGAGAGAAGAATCAAAAACAACTCCAAGGTTTTTGGCCTGAGCAACTGGAAGGATGGAATTTCCATTAGCAGAGATGGGGGAAAGAGGCAGGTTTAATTTATTTTCTGTCATGATAAGTTTGAGATTCCTATTAGACATCCAAGAGGAGGAGATGTCAAATCTATTGGATACAGAGGCGGCTGAAATTTAGGGAGTAGTTGAGGCTAAAGATACAAATTTGGAAGTCATCAGTACATAAATTGGCTTTTAAAGCTATGAGACTGAAAGGTAACTGGAACCCAAGTCTCTTAACTAGGCCATCTCCCTCATATTAAATAATCATGCCAAAGTAGGGTTTATTCCAGGAACAAAGATGGTTCAGTATTTGAAGTCTCACACTGCACATCACCACAGTAACAATGGAGAAAACCCAATGATCATCTCAGTAAATGAAAAAAAAAAAAAAAATATATATATATATATATATATATATATATAAATTTTTTAGATTTAGCAAACCAGTGGCAGAAGGGAGCTTCCTTAATCTGATACAAAGAATTTGCTGAAACGTTCAACAAATTAACATACCTAACAGTGAAGATTTAAAAGCATTCCCACTGCAGCCAATAATGGCAAGTCAGGGATACCCATAAACACTGCTAGTATTGTACTGCAGGTCCTAGCCAGTGCAAGAACCTGCACTGACCTCTCCATAATGCAATAAAATGAGAAAAAACATTGAGTATAATGATTGCATTGACAGAGACTAAACTGTCTGTGCTGGTGATAGATATATAGTGCTTTTGTAGGGTACTGTTTAAGTTGGTCCTAACATTTGAATTGATTAATTCCCGTTAGGAATTATTTGCAGATAAGGAAACTGAAGCAAAATTGCGTAGCCATTAAGTAGAAGAGTTCAGCCTAGCCTTAATCTCAAGTCTTCTGGGACTGTCACCTGCCTTGCTCTTTCTGTTTATACCATAAGGAAGTAATTTCTTACGGCTCAATTTTCATTTTGTAACCACATCGTCAGTCTTGTGCCTTGATTATTTCACACAGCTTCCTTACTGATGTCCCAACTTTCCTCCCCATTCCCAGCAAATACATCTTGTACCTGTTGCCAGAACAGTCTTCCTCTTGGATCATTAGTACTTCTTCAGAATTCCGTACATCCAGTGCTGAGGAGGAGGTGGAATGCCTTATCCCCACTTCTTCCTTTACAGAGTGAGTTTAATAAACATAACGCTTCTATGGAGTCTATTGTTCCACCCCTTGTTCTTCTTCATGCAGTTTGAATGAATAGTCTAGTTGGTGGCTGATTGCTTTTGGTCCATGTTTCTCATTTGGGTGGAACTAATCAAAGTTTGATAGATTGAATGTGGGGGATTTATTCTCTCTCTCTCTCTTCTCCATGTGACCAGTAGGAAGGAGCAACTTTCGTGAGTATCAGGACAGGAAATTAGCAAGCCCATTCAGGCTATCACATAAAGCTCTATCATCTAACCTACTGATGATAATAAAAGTGATATTTTGCTTCATCACCTGCTTTTTATCTTATTTCTCAAAAACCTAGGTTCAGAACTTGGGTGCCACTTTTTTGGCCCTTGCAAAGCCCCCAAAGCTAAATCTTAGGCCAGCTTTTAAGACCTACCATATCTAGATCTCAAAGTAGAGGAGAAGCTGGGGCTGTGCTAACTTGACCTCAGAGGACAGCTAAAACTTGTGAGGTCATAGTAGCTGAGGGCAGTGGTTCGTGGTTCTCAGCCATTTTTCCACGCTAACACCTTCTCATCAGTAACAGTGGCTCACCACTGCCATTATTCTCAACCAGAGAGCAGTGCACACCCGTAGGATGGCATTTCAGAACGTGTGGGGAAGATATGTTGATTAAACAACAATAAAATGAGACTTCAACATGCCCCTCTAGGGGAGCCCTCTGCATTCTGCCAGCCCCATGAGAAGCAATGACCTAGGTGTTGATCCTCAGCTTTACAAGTTCAAAAGCTCAATTTTGTCAGCTCATCCACTTATAATTGGTCCCTAGGGTATTGAGTCACACAGCTCATAGTCACAGGAGACTGATTTATAATCCAGAATGTCAATTAACCAATTTAAAATGGAAGATACAGCTTCCCAGCGCTTGAACTACTCGTGACCCCTTTTCAAACCACTCTCTAACTAGTATCTAGATGGCTGAAAATCAGATGAGTAACCAGCTATGAGAGGTTAAGAGAAAATTGGACTGACAAAAGACCTGATTTTCAGTCCCAGTCCTGCCACTGACTTTGATCTTGGGCAAGTCAAAGCCTTTCTGAATCAGTAACCTTGAGACAAGACTGCCTGCATCACAAAACTGTCAGGATTGATTAACACATATGGAAGCACTTTGTTCATAATAAAATATTTTTTCACATGTAGGAAACTTTCCAAAGCATAGGAGAGTCTTTTTCAAGGGTTTGTCACCTATTCTAGGTCTTGCAGCACAGACTTTGCTCCATTGGAGGATCTGTTTTTTTGTAAATTTGGTATACGAGGCCAGATATAGTGTACTTAGTGCCAGATTCTTACTCTCCATTTTGACTCCTTCCTGTAAGCACATCATACACTATCCTAATGTGTTGATTCTAAATCACACACTTTTATCATACCCTTTTTAGGTTGCCTGCCTCCTGGGACCAGGCTGCTTCTAGCCAACACCAGAGTTTCCCATTCAGTAGGTCTGGGGTAGGGCCTGAGAATTCATATTTCTAATAAGTACCCAAGTGATGCTGATCTAGGAACTATGCTTTGAGAACAACTGATCTAGTTCAGATGATAATGAGCTTGGCTGATTCTAATAAGAAAATCTGCCACTTCCCTGCTACTGTTTTGTTCTCACTTGGGTCAGCACATGAGTGCCTGTCCTTTCCTCACTTGGGTAGAAATTTATGCTATTTGTGCTCCCTGCTGTAGGGATTTACCAGAGTGCTATTTCCCAGCTGTGTAGACACTCATCTCTCTCTGGCTTTCTCACTGTCTTACTGCAGAATTTGAATTTTAAAAAATACATTAAAAAAAATACAGTGTCATTTGGAGACGTTTTCCTAATTGTCTTGAATGGAAGTAGCAGGGAGTGGCTGGCATCACTCCCTAGCAGAAAAGGAATTAGACTGGCTTACGTGACTCATGGCTTTCCCTTAAGGAAAGCTCCTTAAGGGCCATGTCTTATATTTTTATGCTCAGGTTTTAGCACCAAGTGCCCCAGCATTGTTCCAAGGGATTTGTACATACAGACACATCTAATCCACATAGCACTCCTGTAAATCGCTGTTGTACAGATGAAGGTCCTGGGGCTCAGGGAACTTGAGTGAAGTGACTTGCCCAAGTTCACACAGCTGAAATATATGAGAGCCAGGATTTGGACTCAGGCTGTTTGCTACCAGAGTCTGAACTTTAACCACTATGTTATGCCGTGTAATACAGTGCTCAGTAAGTTTGTTCAGTGTTGTGAAAGGCTATGTGCTTCCCGCTTCGTAGAAGAAAATTAAGTCAACAGGTATTTCTTCCACTATAAACTTATGTATATTCATACCTTTTCCCCACTTCCTTTCTTCTAGTCTCAGAAAAGTTTTCTCTCTCTCTCTCTGTTCAAGGCCTGTCCTTCCTTATGCCCTTGACCCCGACCTCTTCTCATTTTTTCCTGAACTTCTTTTATCAGTTATTCCATTTAGTAACTTCAGTCTCCCTTCTCAGTTATTCCATTTAGTAACTTCAGTCTCTCTTCTCCTTCTCCTTCTCACCTATTAACTTGCTCAAGCATCTAAGAAAATTCCCCTTTGGGACCCAGCATTCACCTTTCCAGCCCCCATTGTCCTCTCTCCTCCCATTCAAGCTTCTTAAAATAGTCCCCACCTCTTAGCTCCCCTCCCATTCTTGTCCATAGGTTCCAATCTGATTCCCACCTCATATACTATTTAAACTGCTTTCACCAAGTTAATCAACATATTCCCAATTGCTAAATGTTTTCATTTCTTATTTAGTGAAATTCTGTGCTGCCCTTGATTGCCCTCTCCCCCTTGAGACTCTATTCACTTGGGTTCCTGGGGTTGGTTCTGCCCTTAGCACTCTACCAGTTCTCCCTGGGAGACCCTATCAACTCTCCTAGTTTCAAGTGACCATCTCTTATAAAGGAAAATCTTCCTATCTAGTAGCTTGGCAGTCTTGGTATCTAGAGGGTGGGGGGAAGTGTACCCATTTTACCTTGTACATTTCTCTCTGTATTAATATCTATATATCTGTCTTCTCACTAGATTCTTCACTACCTGAGGGCGAAAACTTTTATCCATCTTTGTATCCTCAGCTCTTAGTACAGCCTGCCACAGTAGACATGCAACAGATATCTGTTGAACAAATGACCCTTTATAAACTTCGCTTCACAGATGTCCAAACAATTTCAGTAGATGTCTCCAAATGTTTATAGAACTATTTTAAGCACTCAACAGTGTTATAATAGATGTTCAGAGAAGGGAGCTATCATTTTTGGCTGCGTAAGACTTTGTGACAGTGATAGCACTTGAGCCACAAAGTTTCAGTCCAGAGGCAGGGAAGGAAGGGGGAGAGTACTAACATTCGACTCCCAGGCCAGAGACTAGAGGGCAGCAACTGGAGTCTACACTGATACGTCAAGTTTGGATAAGGGAATAGAAGATTCACCTAAAAAGGTAGGTAGGAAATATAAACGTGGAGGGCCTGAGGGCTAAGCTAAGGAATCTTGACTTTATTACTGGGCAAGTTGGAGCCTATAGTGAAAAGGGTGCTCAGTGATCCTATCAATATGTGAACCTGATGGCAGAACGCTTGCTGCCTTGTAACCAGGATACGCTAGATGAGCAGACCAGTGGGACACTCGTGAGCGAAATGAGAGCCTGATTCAGGGTGGGGGCACTGGAAACTATAAGGAAATAGATGTAGTACTTGACATATTTTATTAAATCAAATACATTTTAACATCTTTGAAATGAAATTACATGCCTCAGTTGGCAGCATTTCTTCTTTCTTAACAACATGTAAAATAATGGTGTATCTTAAAGTTGATGGTGTCCAAGATTCAATGATTACAATATCTGGATGTGAGTAAGAAATAGGGAACTCAAGGGAAAAGTTTTAAACCTGGGTAACTGGAAGAACTCTATTATTCCTAACAAAAAAGTAAGGGTATTTCCTTGATCCCTATATAGGAGTCTAACCAAATCTTCTATTTGAGCAATGACCCATAGATGATAATGCTACTCACCTACTTTCCCCATCTGAACTTATAAGTAAAAATACTTATTAATGACAACTTTAATATGAACATGTTTTGACCCTCAAGAAACTGTCATAATTTAAAGGGAAGGGAATTGCCACTGAAAGGAGTACACGGTGCTTAGGGATGGACGGCGTGCAGTTTCTGGATCCAGCTGATATTCAAACATATCAAAGCAATTGATAACTTCAGTCATTTGAACAATCGGAACTTCTTCAAATACTGGTTCACTTCTTCCTTGGGGTAGGGACGGAGTGCAATGCAAGTGGGGATGTTCTCTGGCTGCTCCACCCATAGCTTGTGGTCAATGTTCTTCTGTTGCAGTGTCTCTGCCAGCAACTTTAAGGTGGTCTCATCTGGGGCCTACAAGGAGCAGAACACAGACTGAAAAGCCCATTTGGTAAGTGACAAAAGGCAAAGGAAAAAAAAAAAAAGGATGGAGAGGGGCTCCTCTTAACTGAAACTGGAGGAACAGCTCTACCAAAGAAGGAACTGTAGAGCATGTCTCTAGAAACAACAGCTTCATTGCTCCATTTGCCATTCACTCTCTGAAGGGGTGGGAGTGGGGGTGGGATTGCATTGTCAGTAATTGTGCTCTACACATTTTCTAGTTCTGGTGCCTAAACAGCATCCCTAATCCCTCAGCCAGCTCTGACTTTAAGAGCTGACTACTGGAAGGATTTCTAAAATCACATCACCCCCACCTCCCTCCTACTTCCACCCTAGTCCACACAAACCTAGAAGGATTTTCTTTCCGCCAGGATAGTTCCCAGTTTTTAACTCAAGCGTGGGCAAACTATTCTCTAGTGTCCTTCTGAAATTGTCTCTCATCATCTTTATCACCCATGCTGAATCCCATTACAGCAAATAGTATAGCTATCACTCAGAAAATAAAGATACTTAGTGTGTTATGTTGCATAAGGTATATTTTTTTGCCTATGTAGGCAGCAGCCACTAAGAAAACTAGAGGTTTGTCTTGATCAAATTAGAGGATGCCGGGATTGCCACTCTTAATCTAATGAGTCCTTTGAGCATGCGGAAGAAGAATGCATTGACTTCCCCTCCCTCCTTCTTCAGCACCAGGAGCAGCACAGTACAAGTTAGAGTGAGTCCAAACCCTTGCTCTACCACTTGCTGATTTGTGTGCTCTTTGATAAGTTATGTGACTTAGCTGAACCTTTGTGTCCCCGTTGTAAAATGGGATGATAATGCTTCCTAGTAGTAGTGAGGTTCAATGAAATCAGGCTCAGATCTGTGCCTGACACAAAGCACCCCGTAAATGGAGTTAATCTTGGCACTGTCTTATATTTTATTGGTCTTTATGGCTACAGCACCACCTTTATTTAATCAGTGGTGACTCCTACGTCCCTTTCTTGAGTCATAGCTAACAACAGAATCATGAGATGTCTTTTAAATTCAGAGGAGTCACTTAATCTCTGTGGGCTTCAGATGTCTCATCTGAGAAAAGGGGTAAATATTTTATCTGCCTGAAAGCAAGGGAGTGGGGGATGTCTGAACTACATGATTTCTTGAAGCCTTCCTATAAAATCCTATAAAAAGAATCTAAAGGAAAAAGCTATCTGTTTCTTTTCTGCCTACTTATATAGATTCTCAAGACATTTTCCTACAGGTTACAGTTTAATGTTTCATTACCCAACAGCAATTTTTCTCTTGAAAAATGATCTGCTTTTGCCATCTGGCCAAGAAGGAATTACCCAACCCCTCCACCCCAGGTTTATTTATTAAAATAAATAAATTTTATGAGAAGAAGATTGCTTTAAAATGAAAGCAATATTTTTTTCATTATAAAATGTGTGCTTAATGTAGGAAACTAAAAAAAAATAGAGAAACATTACAAAATAACCAAAATTCCACTACCCACTCACTACTTAATATTTGGATATATTTTCTTAGTTCTTACTTTCAAAATCTGGATCACTTTGTATGTAGAATATATAGTTCAATTAGAATCGCATCATGAGCACTCTTCCATGCCAGGTAAATATGCTCCCAAAACATGATTTATGCTAGTTTCGTAATAATCCATTATAAGGGCATAAGTTTAGACAATTCATCGTACTGGAAATTTAGTGATTTCCACTTTTTTTACTATTATAAAATGCTCCTATCCTTGTACAACGCTCTTTGGGTGCATCTTGCTATTTTCTTAGGATACATTTCTAGAGGCAGAATTGACAGAAGGTAAGGGTAAGATCTGTTTGGCTATCTGTAAAAAGAACCTTACCTCTGATGCTAGGTTCAAATTATACTAGGGTTCACATTTATTTTCAAATAATTTGGCGTCAGAACCAGGTAAATGCTCCAGTTTGACTTCACTTGCAATAAGGAACCCCGCGTCCTTACCCTTCTGGATCGGTTTTGCGAAGAGGGTTAAGGACAGTACTTTTCTGCGCAGCCATTAAAAGGCCGGCGCAGTGCACAGGTAGAAAGGCAGGTGTCGCTCCACCAGCCTCCGCCCTCACAGGCATCTGTTTAAGAGGGACGCAGGTAAGACCGAAGGGGTGCGGGAAGCATTTATAACGGGCCCAATGTCCACTCTTCACACCGTCAGGCCCCGCCCAGTCAAGGTAAGGCTCCTTGGGCAATAGCTCAAGCCCCAGAAACCTTACCAAAACTTGTAAGTCAAACACCCCTCCCCACTAATGCCACACCCACTCCATGAAGTTAGGCCCTCCGACTCAAGACCACACCCTCTTCCGGTCTCGATATCCTCAGGGCCCCTCCCCCTCCGCCCGGGCCTCACCTCGAGGACCACCTTGCGCATGCGCCCCAGCTCCCGGAGGTAAGCGGCAGTGTGTGGGTGGTCCCGGTGAATGTGCAAGGCCGCGGTGGCTGCGTGACAGGCTTGTGCTACCAATGCGCCCGCTGGCCAGGAAAACGGCGCCTCTGATAGATCCTTTCGTAACACCAGGTACTGTACCAGTATCTGCGGCTCTGCGCCAGCGGCCGCCATCCTCCCGCACAACTGAAAGGCCAGGCCTATCCCCCGATGCATGCCGGGATCAGGGAGGGGCCTTGAGCGCTGCCATATTTTTGTACGGCGGGAGTGCAAAGCACGCTGGGGCCGGTTGGCTTGGATTTGAAGGTAAGCGGGAACTCTCGGCCTTGGCCTGAGTGAGCCAGAGGAGAGGAGATAAGGGAAAGTAAGACCCAGTGGCGGAAGGGACCGTGACAGGGTGGAAGGCTGAACGGCATTCTTACAGCTCCTTCCGTGTGCAAGGAAGCCCGGAGGAACCGGAGGCGCCGCGCTTTAGGAGCGCGCAGGGGCGGGGAGTAGACGTGGACACCGCCGGCTCGGACCCGGGGAGCGGAGCAGGCGGGTCAGGGAAGGGGAGGCCTAGCGACGACACTTGGGGTGTCCGGGGCGCACGGGTGCGTACCTGCGTTGCGTGTGCCTGCCCTCTAGGTTTGTCTGAATGTGAATCGATTCTCGCCATTTTATTTTGTCTCCAAGGACAGCCCTATTACTGGGGCTTGGACAGCTTTCTAGCAAGGCTCTTGGAAATCTGAGGAGGAGATGGAGCTGGCGAATACTCTAAGTCAAGACGGCGAGTCCAGAGGAGGTATTCAAAGGGTCGCCTTTCCCCCCTTACTACTGCTGCCCAAACAACGCGCAGGTTGAAAGCCCTTTCCTCCTCTAACCGAGTGTGCTGTTTGGGAGCAGGATGGTGAAAGGAACTAACATTGAAGACTTAAAGGGACAGGCAGCTAAGATCATTGGGGCAGGAAAAATTACTTGACATATTCTAGGCTCTTATCCCTTTTTAGACCAATAGGTTGCATTCCAAGTATGCTAGGCGTTCATATTCAGAGCTACAGTTCTAGCCAATGAGCTTTCTTTACTCTTCCCAGGATTTCGGGGGAGCCATTTATGCATTACTCCCGTGGAAGAGGCAGTGACTGGTATTGGTCAGATCTGGGTTGGAGTCCTGGCTCTGCCATTATAAATACTGTGGCCTTGGGCAAGTTATTTTACTTTTCTTTGCCTCAGTTTTTTCATCTGGAAAATGGAGATGAATAATAGCATTGTGGTGGTGGCTGTGGAAATTAGATAATTATTTTAATGCTTTTCAAGTGAAGCATTTAGCACATGCCTAATGCGTAGGAAATATTAAATAAATGCTTTACTTTGCATGCTTTGCAAGTAAAGGATCTAGCACAAGTGTCTCTTTTTTAATAAATTTATTTAGTTAGTTTTGGCTGTGTTGGGTTTTCGTTGCTGCACGCGGGCTTTCTCTAGTTACGGTGCGCGGGCTTCTCATTGCAGTGGCTTCTCGTTGTGGAGCACGGGCTCTAGGCGCGTGGGCTTCAGTAGTTGTGGCACACGGGCTCAGTAGTTGTGGCGCATGGGCTTAGTTGCTCCGCGGCATGTGGGATCTTACCGGACCAGGGCTTGAACCCGTGTCCCCTGCATTGGCAGGCGGATTCTTAACCACTGTGCCACCAGGGAAGCCCCACAAGTGTCTTAATATGTAGGAAATGTTCACAAATGCTTCACTGCTAGAGTTGATTAGCATTATGAAACTGTGACCTTTACTATATTGGTCTTTAGTCAGTCTCTTAGGATCTGAGATTGCCTCTGAATTTCTATCTGTTGGTGAGCTTGTTTTCCTGTCTGATACCCAGTAATATTGGTGGACGGTTCCTTTCAGTGTGTGCCTTTATAGTCCTATGCTCCTAATACTTCAGAGCTTCAGAGTACTTATTCAAGCCTCTGTGGATGTCTAAATCCAGTTATGCATTAGCACTTTGGGAAAACATGCGTAAAACCCAAAAAAACAATTTCTGAGAGAGTCTGAATTTGGTGACCCTGTTTTCCTCTGGGTCACTATTATCATAGATGACTGAGATTAGCCATTTTCAGATGATGCCCTTTTTGAACAGTGTCTTGGTCAGGGACTGCTTGTAGGTCAGTGTTCGGCCTAAGAGGTTGATGATCATTGACTTCTATTGTCAGCTCCTCTTGTTTTATAAATTGTTGGCAACGTCTCCAGTTTAGCTGACCACAGAGTTCTGGAAAAAGGGTCACCCTCTGTTCTTCCCTGAAGTGCTTCCTGTTCCTGGGGTTAGAAATCCTTAGCTTCTTGTGAAATTCCCTTTTTACTTCCCTCAGGTGTTTTAGCTCACTTGGAAAGACTAGAGACTCAAGTGAGCAGATCCCATAAAAAACTGGAAGAGCCACAGAGCGCACAGGCAGTGGAAAGTGCTCTTGGAACCAGGATTCATGAACTGAGACGTCTGCGAGATAAGCTGAGGGCTGAAGTGAAACAACATCAAGCTAGAGTGAGTAAAGGGTGATGGACGTTGGCAGGCTTTCCTAGAGTGTAAAAAACAAACATGATCTGGGAATTAGCAAATTTGTGTAATATGTTTTACCTGTGGTCTTACTGGATGGATTTCAGTCCTTGATCCCTCAAGTGATCAAACCTGTAGAGTGGCTAATGTCAATACCAGCTAACAGTTGGCAGGCATTACTGATGGGCCAGGCGAATTCTTCATAATAGCCTCTTAAATCTGCCCTCATAGACATGAGCCTGTTATCTTAATCTCAGCCAGACTTGAGTCATTGGTACTTTTGTCATTAGCACCATCTTTCTGTAACCCAACCTGAAACCTCACAGTAAACTGACTTTTCCCTCTTTTCAGCTTTCTCTCTAGCCCAGGTTCAGTTAGTAAAACCTGTCAAATTCTTCTTTAGATTGTCTTTGTGCCCCTCCCCAACCCCTTGCTGTAGAGCAGGTATTATCCACATGGGTCCTAAATATTTACCAGGTGATTTAGATGGCGGTATTATTGCAGCAGTCTGCTAGTTCGTTTTCTTCTGGTATTTATACTTCTCTGATAAATTCTGCACAGCCAAGAAAATCTTCATAAAACACTACATTCTTCATTAAATTACAAGTTTCCTTGCTCAAAGTGTCAGTAATTAATTATTCATTGCTCCTGGGTTAAGGTCAGCCTTCTTTTTCTTATCTTCCCTCCCTGTCTTCCTTTTCCCCCTTTCCTCCATTTCTTCTCTTCCTCCCTCTCCCCTTCCTTTTTTATTAAAGTAAAAAAATATATATATATATGTATACACATACACACATATGTGTATATATGTTGTGCACAAATCTGAAGATCCTTTTACAGAACGAACACACCCTGGTAAGTACCACACAGATCAAAGTGTAGACTACTACCAGCACCCCAGAAGTCTCCCTCTTAAATCCTCCGAGTCATTTCCCTCAAGGTAACTGCTATTCTGGTTTCTGTTACTGTACATTGGTTTTACTTGTTACAGAGCTTTACATAAATTTAAAAAGTATAAACTCTTATGTCGGGCTGCTTTTGCTGAATGTTCTCTCTGTGAGGTTCATCCGTATTGGTGCATGCTGTGGTCATTCTTCTATATTGCTATATAATTATTCCGTTTAAGAAATATCCCACAATTTATTTACTTATTGTACTTATTGGTGACATTTGGGTTATTTGGGTTGTTTCACTTTGGGGCTATTAAGAATAATGCTGCTGTGAACATTCTTGTTCCTGTCTTTTGATGTAAAAATATATACTTTGCTATTGAATTGCTGGGTCACAGGGTATGCAGATTATCTTTAGTAAATACTGTCGAACAGTATTTGAAAGTTATTGTACCAATTTTACATCCCCAGCAACAGTGTGTAAGGTTTCCATTGTTCTGCGTCTTTACCGATACTTTGTGTTGCCAGTTTTAGAAATTTGTCATTCTAGAGTGTGAGAGTAAATCATTGTGGATTAATTCGCGTTCGCCTAATAACTGATGATTTTAAGTACCTGTTTGGACACTTGAAAATCGTCTCTTGTGAACTTCTTAAGACTTCTGCAGAATTTTTATTGGGTTGTGTACCTCTTATTAAATTGTAGAATTCTTTACACATTTTGGATATGAGTTCTTCGTTGTGTATCTGTATTCCAGATCATCTTTTAAAGACTGGCTTGCCTTGTCACTCTAATGATGCGATGAGAAGAAAGTCTTCGTTTTAATGAAGTTTGATTGAGGAATCTGACTTTCTGCTTACCGTTCTTGTTTCCTTTTAATCTTTGCCTAACTTTAAGAACATGAAGATATTCTGTGTTATTTTCTAAAAGCTTTATTTTACTTTTTATTTTCAGAATTACAGTCCCTCTGAAATTGATTTTTGTGTATGGTGTGAAATAGAGGTCATACTTCTTTTGTTTTTTTCCATATGGATATCCAGTTCATCCAGTACTACTTCTTGAAGTAGTACTACTCTTTTCCCACTGTATTGCAGTGGGTCTTTGGGTCCACTGTGGGCCTGTTACTGGGTTCTGTTCTGTGCCATTGGTCTGTTTGTCTTTGTGCTAGTACCAGAGGTTTATTACTGAAAGTTTTGATACCTATAGTTTAGGTCTTCTTCACGATTATCTTGGCTATTGTTGGCCCCTCGAATTTCACATAAATTTGGGAATTGGCTGTCAGTTTCCAAAAAGAAACCTCCTGTACTTTGATTGGAATTGCACTGAATCTATATATCGATTTGGAGAGGATTGAAATCTTTATAGTATTGTGTCTTCCAGTCAGTGTACATGGCATATCTTCTAGCTTCTTGGGATGAACACTTATTGTTTTTTAAGTCTTTTTTTCTCCTGTATGTGTTTAAGGTTATAAATTTCCCTCTAAGCATAGAATCTTAGTCCATATGGGCCATAATAATGAAAGTGCCATAAACTGGATGACTTATAAGCAACAAATATTTATTTTTTACAGTTTTAGATTCTGGGAAGTCCAGGATCATGGCACCAGCAAATTCAGTGTCTGAGGACTTAACTACCTCTTTGATTGTGGTCTCACTGTAACCTCACATGACAGAAGAGGCATGCTAGCTCTTTGGCATCTCTTTTATAAGGGCACTAATCCCGTTCATGAGGGCTCCCCCATCATGACCTAATCACCTCCCAAAGGCCCCACCTCCAAATACCATCACATTGGGCTTTAAGTTAGGTTTCTGAAGTTTGAGGGACACAAACATTCAGTTCATAGCACATGGCTTTAGCTGTATCCCTCAAGTTTTGGTATATCATGTTTTCATTATCATTTCAATTCAAAATATTTTTGATTTCCATTGTAATATCTTCTTTTTCCCATAGGTTTGTTTTAGAAATATATTGCTTAGTTTCCAAAAATTGGGGGATTTGTTAGTAATTTTTTTAGTTACTGATTTATAGCTTAATTCCATTGTGATCAAAGAACATGACCCAGCATGTGGTCAGTTTTAATAAACGTTCCATGTGCATTAAATGTGGGTTTTGCATTTTGGGGTACTGTATTCTCTCTATCAGATAGACCAAATATGTTCATCATGATGTTCAGATATTTTATATCCTCACTAATTTCCTTGTCAACTTGTTTTAGCAGTTACTGGGATAAATGTGTTGAAATCTCCTGCTGTAATTGTGGATTTGTACATTTTTTCCCCTTTCATTCCATTTTGCTGTATAGTAGGTACAAACAAATTTAGGATTGTTATATCTTCCTGGTTGACTTAACTTTTATCATGATGAAACGTTCCCTTTTCTTTTAGTTAAACTTCTTAAAGTCAACTTTGTCACATATTAGTATCACCACAACAGCTGTTGTTCTTGTAAGTGTCAATAGCATATAGTTAGACATTTTAAATCCAGCCTGGCAGTCTTTGTCTTTTAATTAAAGTATTTAGTCCATGAACTTTTAATATGATTACTAACATATCTGGATCTCAGTCTACCATGTTATTATTTATTATCTTATTTGTTCTTTGTTTCTCTTTTGTCCTTTCTTTCCACCTTTTGGATTGAACTTTTTTTATTATCCCACTTCTCTAATTATACATGCTTTTAGCATTCTTTTCGTGGTTATCCTCCACAAAACATGCTTTTTTTTCTTACTAGAATATACTTTAGATTAGTACTTGTACCACTTTCTGGATAATTACAGAACCTTCTAACATCCTTTCTCTCCCACACATGCAGCCTTTCATGTTATTATTGTCATATGTTAATTCCACATATACTTAAAACTGTATGAAACACTTTTGTTTGTATAGTCACTATGCCCTTAGAGTTATATATGTATATATTTACCTTTTTCGGTGCTCATTACTTGCTGCATTTCCAGATTTTCATCTGGGATGATTTTCCTTCAGTGTAAGTAGTTCCTTTTGATACTACTTTCAGTGTAAATTTGCTGGAAATAAATTCTCTATTTTTGTTTGTCTGAAAATGCCGCATTTCACTATATTTTTCATGTTTAAAGGAGTTTGTTTGTTTGTTAGTTTTTGCGGTACGCGGGCCCCTCACTGTTGTGGCCTCTCCTGTTGCGGAGCACAGGCTCCGGACGCGCAGGCTCAGTGGCCATGGCTCACGGGCCCAGCCGCTCTGCGGCGTGGGGGATCTTCCCGGACCCAATTATAGATTGAATTCAATCTATTGAATTCGGGCTTCCCTGGTGGCGCAGTGGTTGAGAGTCCGCCTGCTGATGCAGGGGACATGGGTTCGTGCCCCGGTCTGGGAAGATCCCACGTGCCGCAGAGCGGCTGGGCCCGTAAGCTATGGCCACTGACCCTGCGCGTCCGGAGCCTGTGCTCCGCAATGGGAGAGGCCACAGCAGTGAGAGGCCCGTGTACCGCAAATAAATAAATAAATAAATAAATAAATAAATCTATTGAATTCAATTATAGATTGAAATTTATTTTCTTTTATACTTTAAATACGTTTTTCCATTGTCTTCTAGTTCCATAGTTTTTGTCAGATGTTAGTCTTATTGTTTGCATGTAGTGTGTCTTTTGCCCTTTGGCTGCTTTATGGTTCTGTCTTTGGGTTTTAGCAGTTTTATATCATAATGTGGCTAGGATTGGTTTTCTTTCTTCATCCAGCTTGGTGTTTGTAGCACTCCTTCAATTAATTACTTGCTGTTTTTCATTTATTTGGAAAATTTGGCCAGCGTCTTTCAAATAATGCATCTGCCTCATTCTTTCCTTTATTTCTGGGGCTCCCAAGTGTGGAGTTTTTGTTTTGTTTTACTGTGACCTATGTCTTATATCTTTAATCTAGATAAGAAAATGTACCTATTTTCTACTTTTTCTGTGTGTCCAGTCAGCTTTTTTTTTTTTTGCGTTATGCAGGCCTCTCCCACTGCGGAGGACAGGCTCCAGACGCACAGGCTCAGCGGCCATGGCTCACGGGCCCAGCCGCTCCGCGGCATGTGGGATCTTCCCAGACCGGGGCACGAACCCGTGTCCCTTGCATCAGCAGGCGGACTCCCAACGACTGCGCCACCAGGGAAGCCCCAGTCAGCTTTTAAACCTGTTGAATTCCTGATTTTGGTTATTGTATTTTTTGGATTTAGGATTTTCATCTGACTCTTTTTAATAGATTCCAGCCCTTTGGTGTGAGTTCTCCATCTTTTAATCTATTTTAATGACTATGCCTAATAACTCAAATAGCTGAATCCCTTTGGATCTGCTTCTGTTGTCTTCTTTTTTCTCCTGGTTTTCAGAGGTCTGTTCCTCTTCCCTGATATGCTTCATAATTTGTTTTTTCAGTGATGGGTATTGTATGAAAAAATATAGGGATTCTGAACTATGTTTTCTTCCTCCAGAAAGAATTTCATTTTTTTTTCTGACAGGCAGATAGCATATGGGCATATCACCTTAATCCAGTTGAAGTAGTCTGTTTCTGGTTTGCCCTTACTCCTAGGGTGTAGTCCTTTGGTGGGGGGCGGGGGGAACCTCACTTGAAAGCTTGGGTGTGTTGGGAACAGATCTGTCAAGATCCCTCTTCTTTGGCAGGCCCTGATCTCCAGAATCTCTGCTTAGCTTTTTAACTTTCAGGAGCTTCTTTCTGTTTTGGTTTCTAAGTACCCAGTCACACATAGGCAGTTTAGGATTTGGCAAATGCCTGGAGGGCAAATTGTATGCAGAATGTTGGGTTCCCTTTTCTATAGTTTGACCCACAGGAAGGCTGCTCTGGTAACCTTGATCTCCAGTTTTTGTTTCCCTGGCATGGTGTGACTGCTACAAAATTTAGCCTGCAGCTTTCTATTTGGCCTGTATGCCTTGTGATAAAAATCAGCAAATGCTCTGAGGGGGGAAACCTCAGGAAATCCCAGCTAACTTCAGAGCATTTATCTTTAGTCTTCAATCTGGCTATTTTGGTGATTCTCCAGTGCCTTCGGGCCATTTTCTGTTTGTTTACTTGCATGATTGCTTATTCCTCTTTGGTATTTGATCCAGCTTGTGTAGTTGTCTCAGAGGGAGAGTTAGTCCAATACCTCCTACTGGGCCATATCTCGCAGCGTGTGGCTTAGAGTCAGTATTTCTCATCCTGGCACTTGAAAACCTGCACAGTCTGACCCAAACCAACTTTCCCAGCCTTGCCTCTTCGCAGCTGTTTTTGCTTACCCTAGACTTTCCTGACATCCTTTTCTTTTTCCTCTCACAGTACTCTCCATGTCAACCAAATTCATTGCTGTCCAGGTCAGCACAATTTCTACTTCTGATTCCTAGCACTGTAACCCACAAGATTCTTCCTCTGCTGTGAATTCATAGCACCAGGTGGCTGGCCACTGTAGCATTTCTTGATCGATTATATAATAAAAAAATATTCTGCATGTAAATTTTTTCCAGGTAGGTGAGGGCATGGGACTTCTATTATGCCCGTTTGTACCCAGTTTGATCTGCTACATATCTCGCAGGTTGAAGCATCTACTACCAACGTAGAACCCGACCAAACATTAGAGATTACTGAGCAAGAAATTTTGAAGAGAAAACTGGAAAACATGAAAGCCATTCTGCAGGCATATCGTTTTACAGGTATAGTTTTTTTCTGACCTGTTTCAATCTGGGTCTCTTGTCTCTGGTGAGTTAGTTTGCAAGATTTATTATAAGTCCTGGACTTACTTCACGAACATTGACTTTTGCCCCCTTCCATATACACACACAGAGCTGGCCTGCTCTTCATAGGCAATTTTACCTACAAGATTGGCCTCTTTGTGCAGCAGAAGGTTGACTGGTGGCTGGCTTAGACTGTTCATTTTTAGCAGTTTGACATGGGCTAGATGGTGTGCTAGAACTTTCTTTACTGCTGGCTTGCTTTATGCCACCAGTCAAATAGTTTGAACCCCTCAAGTCTCTGTTTCACCATTAAAATGAGGATTTATTTACCTATTATCTGTATCATAAGAGGATTGTGGGAAGACATGGGGACTACCATAAATTGACACTCAGGAAAAAAGAAGCATAGGTAAACTGAAAAGTTCAAAATCTCTTCCTCAGTAATTTAATATTTAGGATGCTTTTTCTTTCCCCCCATTCTTCTGTGGTTTTATCAACTCAAAGTGAGCCAGAGTCAGCGAGAAGAAAGAGTCTGTTGTCATTCATTCAACGAGCATTTGAGCCCATGATGTATGTAACTAGGCAGTGCTGAGGGGACTGGGATGCACAGATGAATAGGATACTGCCTTTGCCTGACATCTCTTAAGGTATCGTCTTATTTGTCTCAGGGATCAGTGGGAAACTGACCAGCCGAGGAGTCTGTGTCTGCATCAGCACTGCTTTTGAGGGGAACCTGCTGGATTCCTATTTTGTGGACCTTGTCATGCAGAAACCACTTCAGATACATCACCATTCGATTCCAGTCTTCATTCCCCTAGAGGAGATATCTGCAAAATACTTGCAGACTAATATTCAGCACTTCTTGTTCACTCTCTGCGAGTACCTGAATGCTTACTCTGGGAGGAAGTACCAGGCAGATCGACTTCAGGTATCTGCGATCTTATAAAGCGTTTTGTGAGCCCAGATAAGCTTAAAAGGAAAAAAAGGGACATGTACTTTCAAATGTTTCATAACTCTGAGCCGGAAGTTTGACCACTGTCCTTCTAATGCTTGTTTCTTATTAATATACAAGCTATTTTTCACCTTCTCTTCTGTTGAAACTCTGGATGATGTTGAAGCATGGATACCAGTTAAGGGATTATTCACTCATGAATGGCGATTCTCAAGCTTTTGTACTTGACCCTTCCTTCGCCTCACAAAGTGGTAGGGTACAGTTGCTATACTTTTAATTCAACAGGAATTTATAGAGTACCTACTATGTGCCGGGTGTCTTGCTGAACCTTGGGTGTAGGTGCAAAGCAGAGTAATGGTTTCTTGAAATACCACAGAGGAATACTCTCCATCTTTGCCTAAGCTCTGGCTTACCTTCTATTTAGGGTTGCAGTTGAGCTTAGGGTTGAGGTAAAAAGGAACAAAAAAAGGTAGACAGGAAATGAATGCAAATAGGGAATAAGTGACTCTTAAAATAAGTGACTCTTATACCTCTTTATGCATTTGGAATGACTCTGAAGCTCCTGGTTGTCAGATAAACTTAAATTGATATGTAGTCTGGTTGTCAGATAAACTTAAATTGGTACGTGAATGTAGACATGAAGCATCTCAGCCATAAATATGTCAATGCAGTTCTTGGCAGAAATAGTACCTCCCCTGTATCCCCAGCCCTTGGCCATTTACTTAGACTCTAGGCTGCTTCCAGTTCTTAATCATCTTATAAATCTCTATCATTTGTCCTTTTTTCAGGCCTTTCTCTGTCCTTCATTTATTTCTCTGAGATTTAATTAATAGGCCCTGTTTTTGGTAGACATGTTTGAAGCGTCATAACCACTCACTGCCTTTGGAGTTGTAATTGTCATATACTTTGTGTCTCTTTTGATCCTCACCCCCATTAGAGTGACTTTGCAGCCTTTCTGGCTGGGCCCTTGCAGAGAAACTCACTGTGCAACTTGCTGTCATTTACTTACAAAGCGGAGCCGGAAGGCCAGTCCTTCCCATTTTGTGCTAGACTGCTGTATAAGGACCTCACGACAGCTCTTCCAACTGACGTCACTGTTACTTATCAAGGTAAGAGGAAGGACACCTCCAGGAAGAAATTACAATATGCCTGGGTTCCTCAGGGTGATTGAAACAGGGTGAAATAGACTACATCAGCTGGGCCTCTTGAGACACTTTCTTCTGTTTATGTACTATGAACAGAAAAATACGAAGATAGATACCAAGAATATCTTCCTTGTTTCTACCAAATTTTCCTCTCCTCTCTGTAAGTAGTAAACATAATTATCCTAGCTTTCCTTTCTCCTTTGCTTCATCCAACTCCGCCAGAGTTCTTTCAGCTTATGATTTGTTTTCATTGGAGACGCCTCTTAGAGAGACAGCTAATGAGGCTGTCATAGGGTCACTGTGGTGGAGAGAGCCAAGACTCGTTTCACTGTGAAACCAAGTAGACATGACAAGTCAGCATATACTTAGCTCTCCAGAGACTCTTCTCTAAATGAGAATTTTTCAGGGATGGCTGAGACATTTGCTGTGACTTTGTTTTCATTAAATGTACCATAGTACATGGGCGATAATGAGAAAAAGGATAAAATGTTTTTACGAGGCAGAAATTTTGAAGCTGCCACAGGTTTCACATCATAGGCTTTAGATTTCTCTGGGCAGAGCTTCTGGTCTCAAAATTTCATTGGACCAGTAAGGCGCAAGCCTCTCTCAGCTCCAGACCAAATTAAAAAAAAAGTTACATGGGTCCAGAATATTAGTGATCCAAGTTCTGATTCCTACAGTTGCACTAAATGAGATTGATAGGTTCTATCTTTTTTAGGGACGGATGCATTATCCACCACATGGGAAGAACAGCGAGCGGCCCATGAAAATCTGTTTTTTACAAAGCCCCTGCATCAAGTGTTTACTTCATTTGCAAGAAAAGGAGACAAGTTGGATATGAGCCTGGTCTCCTAGAATATTATTTTCATTGGGAACACACCAGAAGTGAGTAAACTAGTACTGACCACAGTTGCAAGCAAGGTCCTGGGAACTGAAAACTGTTGAAAGGCTCAGACTCCTTGCCTGGGGGGACCGTCCTTGCAATGAGAACAGACACCCACCTCACCAGCATGGTTAGGGACAAGTTTGAGTCTGTAGACCCTGGCATTTTCAGACAGTTCTCCATGATTGCCTGGGCACTTGTTATAATGCTCAAGAGTATCTCTTCTCTTGAGATATTGATTTGATCATACATTTTAGCTGAAAATCAGAGGGGTCTATGGGGTAAGAGAAGGCATTTTGTGAGAAAGGGAGTATGTACCATTCAATTGAGTATTTCTAGCTTTTATGATACCTTCAAGTTAATTTTGCCGTACTTTCCTTATCTGCGACTTTTGAAAAGAAAGTTCTTAGAACAGTCTAGGTTCATGATATGACATGAATCATATAGTTAAGGGAAGTGTGTTTAATCTTTGGTTTGGAACGGAATATTCTAGGTCACTGCTTTACAAAGAATATGGCATGAGAAGGTACTATGGATAAAATAATCGGGGTTCCATGTATCTAGTGTCGTTTCCTAGAACATGTTAGTAGAGCACAGAATGTATTCAGCTCAGCAGTAAAAAAGCGCGATCAGAAGTCTCATAATTTGATCACTGCAAAGGGAAGCAGATCCCTCTCCTTTACCTCTTCCCTCTCCTGCAAGCTCCAGGCCCTGGCTGCACACGTGTCCCCCTCATCGCCTAGTCTAGTTAAGGCACCACTTCTTGGAACCACGGCCTCTGCTCTGCTGGTGCTTTTTGCTCCTTGGCTTGGGAGTATACGCAGGGCCAGTGCTGGGATGTAAAAACCTGTCGTCGTGCTGTTTTAACTCCTGTCCCGTTTCCCGCCCCACCCCACCCGCCCAGTCACAAATAGGAGTCATTACCATCCGTACTGCCCAAGGCCAAGACCTGATGGCCACGCAGCAACCTGCAGGTGTGGCAGCCCCCACTAACTCTGGGAGGAGCGCAGGGGAATGGTCAAGCCAGCTTGGACCACCATTTAGAGAGAAGCAGCTTAAGAAGAGAGTAAGGTCCTAGTTTAAGCTCTTGCCTTGCAGGCACGTGGTGAGGACCAGTGTGGGAGGGAGCAAAGCACTTCTCAGGTGAGGGCTGTTAACAGAATTTTCCCAATGATCACATTCAAGCTGAATAAAGCTTTTAATAAAACAGTCTTGTTCTTTATCAATACCTGTAAATTCTCTTTTAAAGCAGTAGCAAACGCGACTGTAGCAAGAGCTCAAAAGGCAAGGCAATATCGGAAAGTTTTTTAACAGAAAGTTAAAAATATAAATGTAGAAGATCTGTTTATATATTTTTCTTTCAGAAATAAAGTCCCTTTCCCCCCCTCCCACCAGGTAAAAGGAAATATTGCACTTTCTGCTCTCATGACTAAGGTGACTGGGGTTCCAGAAGAACCTTTCAAGATTATCAGGACGAGGCCCATTTCACGTAACTCGGACCACAGAGGCAAGCAGGTCTTCAGAATGAAAAGCACGGCTTCCAAGTTCGAGCTGGGGACAGAGCCGCTGCCAGCCCTCGCCACAAACAGAGCTGCCCCACCTGTGCTCCCAGCCGGGCCCAAAGGCAGCAGCCTTGTCCCGCCTCTGGTACATTCCTGCTCACAGTGGCCACGGCCTCTCTGGGGGAGGAGGACTGGTCAGAACTAGGGCTCTGGAAGGATTATTCCAGTACTATATGCCCAAGAGCCCTACTCTCTAGGGAAGCTACAGGCACACCAAGGAATAGTATGGCCGCCCTCAGAGCCCACACATCCATAAACAAATGAACCTAAAGTCTACGTGAGTGTGCACTTCAACAGCTTGGGAATGTTGGGACTTGGTCATTTGTCCTTTCCCAAGGCCTGCCTTTGATTCCAGAAAATAAACTCTCCCTCCCGTGTGGACTCGTAGGGCTCGAGGCCATTCAGGAGTTGTCTACCACCTGGTGGGGCAGTGTAACCGAGGAGCCGTTAGGGAACGTGGCCGGCTTCTCTCGCCCCTTCAAGAAGAAGGTTAGCAGCTCCCCCTTCCCTTTCACGAAGATGGGCCCTCTCCTCACGAAGCGGAAGCCGTACTCTCGGAGGATGACTTGAGTTTCTTCCACCACCTGCAGAGGGAGAACCGAGAGCGTGGGCTTAGAGAGGGAACCTGGGCCGAGGGGCCCGGTGGTACCCACGCAGGGTCCCCGTCCACAGGCTCACGGCGCTCTTCTCCGGCCCCTTCCAGCCTGTGTACCGGTTGGGGGGTGGGGTTTGCCTGGCCCGCCCCTCCGTAACCTTTGTGCTCCCTCTCCTAGGAGGTCAGCCACAGGTCGCCTTGTTTGGCAACTTGTATGCCTGCTTTTCTGTCCCCTTTGCCCTTCTTGTGGAGCTTTCCTGCCAGAGCCAGTGATACAGATCAGGGTGGTTTTGGGGGGAGCTGTTGGAGGCCCAAGGTGTCACCGGTTCACACCAAGAGGCAGGACATTCATTTTTTTTTTTTTGCGGTACGCGGGCCTCTCACTGTTGTGGCCTCTCCCGTTGCGGAGCACAGGCTCCAGACGCGCAGGCTCAGCGGCCGTGGCTCACGGGCCCAGCCGCTCCGCGGCATGTGGGATCTTCCCGGACCAGGGCACGAACCCGTGTCCCCTGCATCGGCAGACGGACTCTCAACCACTGCGCCACCAGGGAAGCCCGAGGCAGGATATTCTTATCCAGAACTTAAACCTACATTTTGCAAGTGGGGTTGAAGTATTTTCTGTTTTACTGAGGCATCTCTTCCCACTCTTGCCCTTGATCTCAGCATTGCCAAACTAACGTGCTGGGCCAACAGAAAGGAGGCAGCAGTGCCCTGCAAAACACGCGTTATTCCGAGTCCACTCCCTGGATCTGAGCACACGGTCGGCTCTGTTGCTGGACGTACCTGAATGTTGCCCATGACCCCTGTGGACTCCATCCTGCTGGCTACGTTGACTGTATTGCCCCAGATGTCATAGTGTGGTTTCCGGGCTCCGATGACGCCAGCCAGTACCCCTCCTTTGTTCATGCCTGAGGTAGAGGCACAGAATTCAGCACAGCCCCATCTCAGAAGCCACCAACTCTTCTCACGAATTTGCCACGTGGCTCCCACCACAAAGCTCCTAGTTATGTAACATACTCTTCATCAAGCCTAAGCTACCGGAGGACAGAAGTCACGTGTCCTTCTCACCCTCCTCACTCTGTGCTCGGTAAATGTCAGCCACCCCGATATGCTAACTCATTTAGTACAGAAGTTGCCAGTTTCTCTCTTGACACACCTGGTACTTCAAGTCTCCTGTGACCTTGCCCAGGATCGAGACCCCCCTTCCCAGTAGTGGGTGGCAGGTGACATGAATCCTAACAGGCTGGACTGAGGTGAACAAGGCCCTCAGGCACAGAAGATTCCCTGGAAAGGTAGACAAACTCAAGTCCCAGCCGGATTGAGAAGGAAGGCCATCATTGTAAACAGCGTGGGACAGGGATGGCTGACCATTTCATCGCACTTTCAGTTTGATCATCAACCTAAAGACCCTTAAGGTCCCTTCCAGCTCAATGAGTATGACCCTCCCCAGCCAAAACGCCTAGGGTCTTTCTAAGCCCTGTCCTCCCTGATTTGCCGAGCCCCCTGCACCAGGGGGAGCACGGCAGGAGTGGGCAAGCCAAGAGGCCTTACCAATGCGCAACATGAAGTTGTTGAAGGACTGGTTGTTGATATTGGTGAGCGTGTCTTTCATGGCGAGTGCGAAGTCGGCCAGATCCGCCAGGTGCTGCCAGCGCTCCTTGTCTGACTTCTCCTGCACGAGAAAGCAACTGTGAGCGCCAGGGCCAGCCGGGCACCTGCCTTCCCTTCACCTGCTAGTTACAGGCCTTGTTCTGCACTTCCTCCCACAGGGGAGCCAGGGACCTCTCTAGCTCTGACTTGTCACTGTGACAGCTCACCTGGGTCCCTCTGGGTCCAGGGCAAGGGTGGGCAGAAATGGTAGGGAAGGCAAATCCCTCCCAGCCCAGCTGCTGTCTGCCATGCATCTGGCAGGGTCGTGTCACCACCCTGTCTGAACGTGGCCTTTGAATTTTTTATCGTCCTCATTTTGTTTCTTCAAGTAGACTGTAAGCACTTGAGAGTGATGACCGTTCTAGATGTTTCTTTAACCTCATCTATAAAGTGGAGATGGCAGTAGGACTGTACAGCACAGTTGTGAGATACACTAGGGTAATGTTTTAAGAACAGCCCTTGGGACCAGGGTAACCGTAGTTCATTTCCTCTCCCTCTGGCGCTAAGCACAGCTGGCCTCACAGGACTGAGCTAACAGGAGAATAATCTGTCAGCCAGTGAGCGCTGACGACTTCCCTCTCCTAACAAAACCATTTCCCCAGCCCGGACATCTTCACTGTTACATAACTGGGTAGATAGTTCCTGCTCCCCGGTTCTTATGAAAGTATAGAACATTAAGAGGGCATGGCCACAGGCACATGAAAAGGTGCTCAACATTGCTAATTATGAGAGAAATGCAAATCAAAACTACAATGAGGTATCACCTCACACCAGTCAGAATGGCCATCATTAAAAAGTCTACAAATAACAAATGCTGGAGAGGGTGTGGAGAAAAGGGAACCCTCCTACACTATTGGTAGGAATGGAAATTGGTGCAGCCACTATGGAGGGTCCTCAAAAAACTAAAAATAGAGTTGCTATCTGA
Organism: Mesoplodon mirus; assembly: GCF_964341445.2. Classification (NCBI taxonomy): domain Eukaryota; kingdom Metazoa; phylum Chordata; class Mammalia; order Artiodactyla; family Ziphiidae; genus Mesoplodon; species Mesoplodon mirus. The sequence continues at coordinate 43,945,839 of NC_138990.1, forward strand.
TCCTCCAGTCCTATTCCTAGGCATATATCTGGAGAAAAATTTGAAAAGATACATGTACCCCGATGTTCACTGTAGTGCTATTCACAATAGCCGAGACATGGAAACAACCTAATTGTCCATCAACAGATGAATGGATAAAGAAGATGTGGTACATATATACAATGAAATATTACTCAGCTGTAAAAGAATGAAATAATGCCATTTGCAGCAACATGAATGGACCTAAGAGATTACCATGCTAAGTGAAGTAAGTCAGGTAGACAAATACCGTATGATATCACTTATATGTGGAATCTATATGATACAAATGAACTTATCTATGAAACAGAAACAGACTCATGGATGTAGAGAACAGACTTGTGGTTGCCAAGGAGGTCGGGGGTGGGGGAGGGAGGGACTGGGAGTTTGGGGTTAGCAGATACCAACTGTTTATAGAGAATGGTTAAACAAGGTCCTACTGTAGAGCACAGAATTATATTCAATATCCTGTAATAAACCATAATGGAAAAGAATATGAAAAAGAATGTATGTGTGTATAACTGAATCATTTTGCTGTACAGTAGAAATTAACATTGTAAATCAACTATACTTCAATAAAATAAATTTAAAAAAAAAAGAGAATATGGCCACAGTTGCATAAATGATCTCATGCCCTGCCTAAGCTGTGGAACAGCAGTGGGGGGCCATGTGTGTTCCCCTCTCTCTGCTTATTAAACTCGTAAACCTGGTTTTATATTTGCACCACGTGGTGCTAGTTGGGTGTGTGTCTGTGACCCCTTCACACAACAGTACTTAATGGCAGCTACTTTTTTTTTTTTTTTTTTTTTTTTGCGGTACGCGGGCCTCTCACTGTTGTGGCCTCTCCCGTTGCAGAACACAGGCTCTGGACGCGCAGGCTCAACGGCCATGGCCCACGGGCCCAGCCGCTCCGCGGCATGTGGGATCTTCCCGGACCGGGGCATGAACCCGTGTCCCCTGCATCGGCAGGCGGGCTCTCAATCACTGCGCCACCAGGGAAGCCCAATGGCAGCTACTTTTATCATGACATCATTTCCCACGTGCTACGTGTAGGCTGCCTCTCTCTTGCCCCATCTCCTCTAGACATTGAGCTGGTTAGCTACCTTGTTGGAGCTGGTAAAGCCGTTGGTGTTGACATCTGGGGTGACTCCTGAAGCTGCCATGTAGGTGCTGCCAATGGTTTTGATCTTGGTGATGACCCGAAACTTGGGATTGTCCAGGAGCTGAGGCCAGTAGGAAGGAAGAGAGAACTATCAGCAGTCAAGGGAGATGAATGAGCCAACTAAATGACAGATTTGCCTGTTTACAACAAGCCCACGAGACATCTAAGATGTTTTCCTGTAACAGCTTCATCCAGCCGACATCTGCCACATGATCCTGGGCCAATGTACTGATATTCTGAGCCTCGGTTTCTACCACCTTAACACTGGGATGAAAGTGCCAGTCCCCTAGGGTGGGTGAGCATCTATGTAAAAGCATTTCCCCTGGTATACAAGTTACCTGATAAATGTCTACTGAATCTGAATTTGAGGGGAGGAGGAATCAGAGGGGCCTCAGGATCTTGTTTTGGCCAGACCTATAAACTTGTAGGTGATTTCCCAGGCTCTCACCCAGGACCCAACCTCTCCAGATGGCTGCAGAGGCCCCTCAGTTATGCGGACGGGTTTTTATGGGGAAACACAGCAGCCAGAGTAACTCTCTAACTTCTCTCTGACTTCTGCAGCCTTTCCTGGGCTGCAATCTGGAAGGGCTGGCTCTGTGGCAGGAGGAGGGGGGCGCGGGATGGTCACTCACAGAGTCAAAATCTGAGATGATCTCATTGAGGAAGCGCAGACACTCAATGCCACCGTTATTGATGCTCTCCTCCGTGTAGAAGTCAGCAAAGTTGGGCAGGGAGGCAAACATGACTCCAATCTCGTCATAAGACTGACTGTACAGCTCCTAAAAAGAGCCGGGGCCAAAGTGCTGAAAAACGTCTAAGTGAATAATGTGCTATAGAAATGAATCTGTCTTCCATACCCATGACATGTGCACTCAGCTTTTTGGACACACACGTCTCCCTGACTATCCCAACTTTGAATTATTAGAAAGTAGCTCATCACAACATTTAATAACTAAAAAAGAGCTTCACTAGTCCCTGCAACAGCTCCAGCTCTGAGAAGAGGGTGGGGTGGAGCTGGGAAGTGAGGCATGAGAACCAGTCTGAGATGATCACAGTCGACAGAAAGGTGGGCTCCACCAAGGTCTTGGCTTCTGAAATGGGCCTCCCAGAGGTGTGTGGCCCATGGAAGCAATGTCTATGGCAGTGCCCTTTACCTAAAGCCTGTGAAATTCTTCTTTTGTTTCTAGTATTGTGGTGCTGGGTAGGTCCAGTCCTACCTGGGCCCCCAGGCCATGTCATAAGAAGGCAGAAAGCCAGAAGATGACACACAGGCTCGTGGCTCCAGCACAGGGCCACCCCTCACCTCGTCTCTCTTCTTGGACCCCAGGAAATGGCGTGCCACGTGCTCAGGCAACATGTTAGTGACCAAGGCCTCGTTCCAGCGTCTCATTTCATAGACACGTTCCTTCTGGTCGTGGACCTCAATCTTCCATAAGAACAGTGTCCGTGCCAGCTTCTCCACCTACGGACACAGACATAGGTAAGGTGTGAGCTCTAAGCTGGCCATCTGAGGGAATTCCATCCTGGCCCAGTGGTTAGGACTCCGTGCTTTCACTGCCGTGTCCCGGGTTCAATCCCTGGTTGGGGAACTAAGATCCCACAAGCTGTTCAGCGCAGCCAAAAAAAAAAAAAAAGAGAGAGAGAGAGAAAGCTGGCCATTTGATGGGAAGACGAAAAATGGGAACTTGATAAGTTCCAACATGGAAAAACTGAAAGGAAAAAGGCTAATGGCAAAGGAAATGAGACCCAGAAAGATTCACCTCATCAAAAAGGCCACCCTACAGGTGCAGTGAGGATCCCAGCCCCTTTGGTTACAGGAAGATGTGAGAGGTATTCTGGATGTGTGGGGCGTCCTGGGACCTAATTTTAGCTACAGGTCTGCCCTGTGGGTGGTGGCAGCAGTGGGATCTCCTAGCCCAGGGAGGAGGAGTCCCCATTTCCAGCAGGCTCCATTTGGTCAAGAAGTGGCTGGGGGTGGCTGTAGTTCCCCGACAAGCCACTGGGTGGCACCTGAGCTAACAGGGAAGTAAGTCCCTCACAAGGGTACTTCCTTCCCTCTTCCTCCTTTTCCTTTTAACCAAACAAAAACTTCATCAGCTTCTTTCCCTTTATTTTCCGGCTCTGTAGTCAGTGTGTTAGTGACCCCCAGAGCCAGGGTGAGTGGAGATCCAGGAGCCGCTGGCCTAGGGAATAGAGATTATATCCAGGCTTTTGTGCCCCTCCCCCAGGCTTCCTTCAGTTTCCCGCAGGAGGTCAGAAGGAAGAGGTAATAAGAACTGTTGCTCCTGTACTACTGAGGAAGAAACCAGAAACTCGCAGAGGTGGTGGCCTGACCAGGGTCACATGCCATGTGGGGTAAGGGAACCAGCATTCCCCAGGAGCTTGGGTTCCTAGGTCCCGGGGCTGCTTCTCCAGAGGCCCCGACAGGTCCGCGCAGAAGAGGAGGGTGTGCAGGCACTCACGTGGCGGGAGAAGTAGTAGAAGCTGAGCATCATGACGAAGATCATCACCGTCATGGAGCACTTGGAAGGCACCAGGGGCAGCCTGTGGGGCCGAGAATAATTCAGCTGAAGGGCCCCGTGCTGCCCGCTGACAAGGGAGCTTTATTCCCTCTCATCTGGCTGTGCTGTTTCCTGTCACCCAGAAACTTTTCTCAGCAGCTTAAGCACCTTCGCATTAAGTCCAGACGCCCACTGGGCAGTAAAGCTTTCTGAAATCACTGGGTTTTTGTCTTAACAGCCAACCAACTCCTGGCTCCTCCCGGCTGCACTTGGAATCCACATCAGGCCTTCGGGGATGCTCGCCAGATGTTGAATAAACACTGCATCACCTGACTGATCACAGAAGTAGCTGCAACCATCCAGGAATCTGGAGACGGGAGAGACTAACTAACATCTCAGTGATGGGATGAGGGCACGGCTCCACCATGCTTTTGTATATTTCTCTGTGGAGCTGTACATCATTTCCATTACTGTACAGTATTCTATTATATGAATATACCACGATTTAGATATCTGTTCACTGTTGATGTCATTTGGGTCGTTCTCATTTGTTTTGGATGTTTGTAGGTGTGTGTGGCTATTATAAACAGTGCAACTGTGGACATTCTTGTACATGTATCCTGGGACATATATACGCGCATTCATTTCTCTAAGGTGTACACACAGCTGTGGAATTGCTGGGTCATAGGTCTACTTTCAACTGTACTTAACTCCAAATTGTTTTCTAAAATGGTTGTACCAGTTTATACTCCCACCAGGAATGTATGCATTACCATCATTATACATGATGTGATCAGACTTCTTAATTTTCGCCAAACTGGTAGGGGTGTGATGGTCTTTCACAGTGGTCTTAATTTGCATGACCTCGGTTACCTGAATGCCTTTCATTTATTAGTGCCCAGTTAGATTTCTTCTTTTGTGAAACGCTCTTCAAGTCTTCTACCCACCTTCTGTTAGGTCATCTTTTTTTTTTTTTTTAACTTACTTAAAAGCCTGGTCAAGTCACTGAATCATACAATTCTAAAACTTTAGAGCTAGAAGGGACCTTGAAGAACTTCTAGTCTGATATCCTCTTCAAGAGATGAAAACTGAGACTCAGGAAAAGTGGCCTGCCTGAGGTCCCACAGAGAATCACTGCGCAGGGTTCAGAATCCAGTTCTAGTTTGAATGCGATAGTGCTCCTTCCTGCTCCTGTTTCTGCTGTCTGCTCTTCCAGCCGGTAAACGCAGCTGTCCTCCATTTGGCTGCTCCTCTTTTCACCTCAGCCCAGCCTCTCTATCCCACCCTCTAAACCACACTGCTCAGGCCTCGCTCTCTTTGACTCAGGAGAGGCCAGCGTGGCCAGATGAGCAGTAAAGTCTGCTGCAGTCTCCTACAGAAACACACACTCACTTCTCCGGCTTGCTTATCCCACGTCACGTGCCTCTGGAAGGATGAGACCATGGGGCTTTGGCCTGTTGTATTCCCTGCCTCTAGAAGAAAGGGGCCGAAAACAGACCAGGACGGGAAAGCGGTCACCCTTACCTGTCAGTGCCATTGAGCCCAGGGCTGGAAAGTACCTGCATCTTCTCTAAGGCCACCATCGGAAAGCTGTTGGGACAGATAATAGCACACTCAGGCCCCATCGGGTACAAGAGACTGGTGCCCAGCCAAACACTGAGGTGACCCAGGTCTTCAACTCCTCAAGAAGGGGAAGGATGTGTCCTGGGATCACAGCCAACCAGTGGCCCGTCTGTGAGAAACCACAAACCCTGATTCCCATACAAGCCGTGGATGAGCCCTAGAGACAGACGGCCAGCTCAGTGCAGACCCATGACCTTGAAACGGGGCCTGGCGGGTGGGAGGAAGGAGACTATGCAGATCCCCAAACAGGCTTCATCTTACTCGTGTTCCTGGAAGCGTCTGCGGTCGTATTCATCAAAGATGGGGCGCCAGGCGTAGATGTTGATGACGGCCACAGCCCCTGTGATGAGTAGCATGAGTGTCAGCTTGACCATGTGGCTGACCTGCACCAGCATGATGGTGGCGATGAGGGACAGCACAGCGACGTAGTTGTAATACTTGGGGTTCTCCACGCAGCCGTCCTCTATCTGCACCCCTGAGGTGCCGTTGGTGGGTCCCATGTAGTACTGGAGACAGCTAAGCTGGAGGCCAGGACCGTAGGGGAGAGCGTGGGGTGCAAGGGGACAGCAGACACTGGTCAGAGAAGGCGGGGCTGTGGCAGCTGCCACTTCCCACGGCTCCCTCAGAAACACCGAGAAAGAAGAAAAATTTACCAGGGGACAGTAATACAAAAGGCAGTTAATTCCTGCTAAGAGCTTTACCATTATCTCCTCTGATGGTCATGAAAATTCTCTGAGTATTTTAGTGCTGCCACCATCATAGGGAAAATTCGGAGAGGCCGCCCTTGCCCAAAGTGGGGCAATTAGCAAGCAGCAAAGCCAGAACCAGGAGTCCACTCGTTAGGTTTCAAACCCAATATGCACTTGCCCACAGCACTCTGTTGCTTCCGGAGGGGCCATGAGCCAGCCAGGCCACCCCTGAGAGCTTCACTGCGACGGCAGCCAGTCTCCACTCACAGACCCTTCATTTCTGGAGTCTGGTCGCCGGTCCCACTGCTGGGCAGACGTGGTCAATGGAAAGTGAATCCATAAACCGAATCGAACCTACTTTTCTTCACTTTCACCCACTGGCACTTGTCTGGCTTTGGGGAGGCTCTCAGCATGTGAGTCTAGCACGTGGAAATCTTCACACCTCCCTAGTTTTTCTCCCCTCCACAGGACTTCCAGATGTCCTGCCAGTGTCCATGACCCTGTCAAACAGTGGCCCCCAGACCTCGGCACCAGGCTCCAGGGGGGTGTCCTGACCCGCAAGGGGCCCAGGCCTTTTCTTCCCGGCCCTGTGGCCACCAGCAACCCCTGGGCATGTCAGGTTCTGGAGTTCCTAAGTCCATTCCTGTTGGACTTTGGATCAATTGGCCCTAGGGCTTCTCACGTATACTGCTACCAGAATAAGTCTCCATGCTGACTTTCCTCCCATGCTTCAATTGTTAAAGATAATAAAGCAAATAATATAACATTATATTTTCAAAAATCAGGACTCTAAGAGAGTGTATCTAGTACAGTACTACCAACATTGAAGGGCGCTGGGAGGCCTGACCAGAGAGCACCAGCGACAGCTCCAAGTGCCCAGTGCTCAGCAACTGGCTGGTGGCTTCCCACTGCCATCCCTTCTCCCCAAGAAAGCCTCTGCTGCCCCCTCACAGGACCCGCATGAACTGAGGACCGCAGAGCAGAAGATTTCGTCTACCGCTAGCCATCTGGGCTCAGTGAACCTGCCGTCCCAGTGACCCACCTCTGGAAGGTGTGCCCTTGTTCAAATGGATGAAGGCCAAACAGGAGCGCTCCTCTGGTGGAGCCGGTTTACCTCCCTCGTCCTGATGGATGCCTGATGCTAGCCACACTGTAGGGAATACTTAAGATACACAGAAAGCTTAGGAGTATTGGGGCCCCTGAACAGTGAGACATGGAGAGAGAAAACACAGGACGGGGATTTAGAACTGCTTCAATTCTCCCCTCTGTTACTTACTGGCTGTGTGACCTACAACAAGGGATTTAACCTCTCTGAGCATCATTTTTTCACATGAAACTACAGATGATACCGACCTCTCGGGATTGTTACAGAGATTAAATGAGACAACAGATGTAAACCACCCAGAAAGGAGCTGGTGCCTGGCGCTGGGCCCCTGGACCCGGGGAGAGCAAGGAACTGGGGAAGACGAGGCATCCCGGGGAGGAGGCCCCGCCGCTTGGCCAGGATGATCGTTTAGGAACCTAAGCGCCACTCCACACCTGTGTCTACGGGGGGTGGGGAAATGGGCCGGCAACTGCTCATGCAGGCTAATCCAGAAGCCTCCTCTAAGAGTGGGCGTCCCTTCAACAGGACAGCAGGGGCTCACCATGTCCACGATGTTTGCCATGACCAGAATGAAGATGGCCAGCATGGCCCAGGTGTTCCTGGCCCAGCGCGTCCGGTCGATCCAAGTCGAGAAGGCCACGATCTTCTTAGGAAAGGCCTACAAGGATGGAATTCCCAGGCCCTTGTGTCTTGACAGCCTTCCCCCCTGTAAACATGACTGCTAACCACTCCGCTTGCTCCCATACTTCCCAGAAACCTGGAAAGTAGTGCCGCGTGTGTGCGTCAACCAAAACCTGGCTGCGGCACAACTGAGAGGGCGCGCGGATCCCGGCTCTGTCTGCCCGTCCTGCTGGATGTGCAGGTGACACACCACGGCTGCCAGATATTGGAGCCCTTCCCAGAGCTGTGCGGCGACCGGCCTGAGCCTGTGGGCAGCAGCAGTCCACTCACTATCTCTGGGCGGCAAAGCCATGTTAGGGGAGAATTTTCAGGGCCGGCCGTCTTTGCCTGGCTACTTACTCCTGCTTTCCCTGGGTCAGTGTACCTAAATCCCCCAAGTTACTCACAAGCCACCTGCCAGATCAATTTTCCTAAAATGCTGCTTTTCCCTTTTTTTTCTGATCAAAAACTCTGCCTGGCACCCAGTGCTTATAGGAGAAAGTCTCAATCCCTGTGTGTGGCTTTCAGGGTCCTTCACAACTGGAGCCATTCCGCCTTCTAGCTGGGCCTCCACTGCTCTTCTACACAGGTTCCCATTTATGTAGACTCTGGCTCACCCACCCACGCGCGCTCCGCGGCCTGGCCCAAAGTGGGTGCAGAGCCGCTAATGAAGACGTGTGTAAATGAATGAATGGATAAGTGCCTGAGCCACCCCCATGGCAGTCCTCTACTTGTCAGGATCTCACAGGACACAACTCCATCAATACCCACTCTCACAGGGAGCGATGCTCACTTCCAGACGGCTCTGAGCCAAGAGGAAAAGTGCTTCTTACCCGAGGAAAGATGGCAGCCAGCGAGCAGACGGTCAGGGTCAGGAGCAGGACCTCGCCAACCACGAAGGTCACATAGTTTGTCATCAGCCTGTAAGAGAGAGAAAACAACCCGGGAGAGGACCAGAGGGAGTAGTGGGCTGGGTCAGGGGCCAGGACAGTAAAGGAAGGGAGACAGAGGGCAGGCCCCCTAAGCAAGGTACAAGCCTGTACCCAAGAAGTCCCATGTGATACCAGGGAGTTGCTGCCGGCTGTGTGCAGGGCCTGGGGACATGGGACCCTCCCCAGCTGTAACTGTTCTTTGGGACATTTCTTAAAGAAGGACAGACTCACAGATGCCCTGGGCAGAGCCCAGTAAAACCTGGGAAGGGATTCTTAGGAACAAGCACTCTGCCGCGTTGCAATGATGAGAGGGGCGAGCACAGAACAGAGCCGCTTATTGCCGAGGGCTGCTGAGGGTTACAGCCTTCACCGCTGTCTCCCCAGACCTCAGCCCCAGGCACAAAGTAGACAGCAAATATCTGTGAAGTGAATGAATGAATTTGGTCCTCACAACAATTCTGAGTTAGTGAGGGCAGGTTTTATTATCTTCAGATCATCCTCATCGTCATCTTTCACTTTACAGATGAGTTAACGGATGCCCCAGGAACCCTTAGTGATGCGCCCAAGGTCACAGAAGAAATAAGTGAGCAAGCCGAGTCCAGAACCTAGGACCGTGTGACAAGTCCAAGGCTCTTTAAGTTCCCCAAACTGTGATCAGAAGAGGGCTCCACACCCCCTCTTTTCTGGCGGGGAATCCCTGAGCTGGAGGGAGCTGCTGACCGGCCACGGGGAGAAGGGGAGGGAGGGGCAGCCATCCTTCAGCTGGGCTTCAGCAGACGGGGCACGGATTCCAGAACACCCAGCCTGGCCCCAGAGGACCTGCTGCTGTGAGAGAGACCAGTCCGCACCCAGAGCCTGAAATCTGTCTTTTATAACAGGAGCCAAGAAAGGGAGCCGATGAGCCGTGGTGACCGAGACTGAGGAGCGTCCCCGTCCTCTCTCCTTGTCTCCTTGTCCCAGAGCCACTCGGACCCACCCAGCCAAGGTCTCCAGCCCCCGGACCCTTCCTCCCTCAGCCTTCTCAACCCTGGTGTGACCCCCACTTTGACGCGAGTGCTATTCTAGGACCCAGGAGCAGAGAGAAGGAAGGGGGTCCAGGGCGCAGTCCCAGCATTCCCGGGGGCTGCTCCGGGGGACGGGGGCCAAGGAACAGAGCCTGCGCCCCTGCGTCAGGCTCCAGCTGAGGCCCACACCCCGCAGGCCTCTGGCCTAGGAAGCTCGTCACCGTCCGCCCTCCCCTGGCTGTCAGGGCCTGCGCTGCCCCTCCCTCACCAGGGGTCGATGAGAATCTCAACCAGGGCGGTGCAGAGCAGGACGACGCAGGAGCAGCTGAAGGCGGCCCCGCTCTGCTTCTCCTTCTCCACCGAGTAGCGGGTTTCCATCTCGCGGTCCATGAACCGCATGGACAGGAAGAAGGTGTTTCTCTTCTTCACTCTGCAGTGCAAACAAGCCCTATGAGATGCAAACATCACATCTGTCTCCGCCTGCCAGGAAGGGGCCGTATTTACGACGACTGACTTCCTGGACCCCACGCTGGGGCCAGACAAGGCACGTGCCAAGGGCCAGGGGCCAGCTGCCTGAGGGGCCGCTTACACCTGGGCGGACTCCCGCTCCAGCAGGGCCTCGTTGAGCAGCTGGTTGAGCTCGTGCTCGTCCTCGGAGGCGTCCACCACGCGATCGGCCAGGTCCTGAAGCCGCAGCCTCCGGCGAGGGTTGGGGAATGAGGGGTTGTCAGCCTGCAAGGCAGTGTGGCAGAGTTGGGGAGCAGGCGGGATGGAGGGGGGAGAAGTTGGGGAAAGACAGGGTGGTGGTGGGGGGAAGGGGAACTAAAGGGATCACACGAGCACCAGCCCCTTGACTCTCAAGATCGTTTCTCGGGAAACGTCTTCCCAGGGCTCTCACGTGGCTCCGTCCTGCTTGGGTGTGGACCCAAAAGCCACAGTCCCTTCCTGGTTTCCCTGGGATTCCAGGTCCCAGGCCCTGTGGCCCCCAACAGAAGCTCTGCAGTGGTGGCCCACTAATGGCAGCGTGGGGAGCAGCCACCGGGTGCCCGAGTGGGAGACCTGGAATCTGAGACTGTGCTGGGTCAGCGGCGTCCCGGCACCTCCTGCTACGAGGATGGGGGTGTCACACACCATACCCTTCAGCATCCTTGGGGATGTAAAAGACCCCCAACCCTATGCTTAAGGGCGCTCTTAAAGGAGCTCAGATCTGGCTCACTTGGGGGAGGAAGACCTGAGGGGGAAAAGCTATGGAGAGAGGATAACATCCTTATTACTAGTGGGGTGGTAGCACTGGGGAACCCCCCACCATTTTTATTCCTGGTCACAAAGAAAAGCCTCCGCTCCAAACACATGAATCCAGACTATGATTACACAGCCATCAGCCCAAATAACAATTGGGAATGGGCTGATGAGAGCTGTTTGAACGGGTCTAAGAGTGTATCTGGAAGCCAGAATCAAGATACCCCGGGCTTAAGCTCAGGCGTGCCGCTGGTTGAGTCTGACCCCCTAGAATCCATGTCCCCCCAGCCCCAATTTTCTTCTCTGTAACGTGATGTGGATGTTCTGTTCCAGCACCAGGAACCTCTGTCCCCGAAGCGTATCGGGAGCAGTGCGACACTGGCTAATTGTGAGGATAGAAAGAAATCACAGGCTGCTAAGCCTCTGCGTCCTTCTTGTTAGTGAGTTACACTGAGTCTGTATTAACACTTTCGATCAAGAAACTCACAACAGGGAAAAGTTACTGAGTGCTGTGGTGCTCAAGGAAAACCCAGTTTATCCTCAGCCCTCTACCCTCTTGTCTTCCAGCACCTGATCTACAGGCACGGGGCAGTTCTGTCTTCCCTGCAGCGAGACTAGCGGTGTGGCCGACCAGCTCACGGCAGCCTCCGCGAGGCCGAGACCCGTCTCAGCACTGGCCTCTGTCGGTGGATATACTCAGGAAGCTCTTTAGTAGTGGATGGATCCTGGACGCTCTCCCAAGCTGCACCCCATCCTCAGGGGGCCAGCCTGTTCGTTCCTTTGGAAACCCCTCATCTGTGCACAGGACTTGTGGGGTTTGGACCTAGCCAGAGAGCTGAGCCCAGCCCTTTGGTGTCACTTCTGAAACAGCCCTGGATCCTAGAGAAATTTCCGTGGGTGTCCTCACTGCCCTCAGATCTCTAGGATTCTGGGACATGGGGGCCAGACAAGGCCTCGGAGGTGAGCACCCCTTCTGACCTCAGCCACCTCCACCCCATGTAACTGACGAGAAGACAGTGAGGCCAGGGGGCGGGGCGGTGACCAGCCCAAGGTTACACAGCCACCAAAGACAGAGGCCAGGCTAGGGGCCAGGCCATGCCGGGCCTCGCCCAGCACGTACCTGGGCATCTGGCTCCTCGGACGTGGAGCCACTGGTGTGGATGCTCCCGTCAGGCTCCTTGGTCTCAATGAGGGCAGGGGAGCCGGGCTTTGAGGAAGGTGGCGCTCCGTTCGGCAGAGCCTGCAGCAGAAGGGAGTGGCCATCAGGAGGCCCCAGGCACTGCCAGATGCCCACCCAGCGCGGGGTTCGTCTACTCTCAATCTGGAATCTTCCCACCAGAGTTCAGAGGCCTTGTAACCTTAGAAATCTCACTATTCAGTTCCTTCTCTAGACCATCAATTTTAAAACGCTGTAATTTTCTAGTATCCATTTCTAGTATTAGAACTTTTCTAAGCAGAGAAAGACCTTATTGTTCTAACTCCTATTTTTAAAACAGTAACTCAGTGACACAGTGATTCACAGAGATCTTTTCTGGGGTCGAGCCCTGTCAAATGCCTTCCAAAAGTCTGAATAAATTCCATAAACCAATTTCCCCAATGATTATTTAATTTACTCTGTCAAGGAAAAACACTACTCTATACAGGAAAACAGCTCATTTATTCATTTACCAAGTATTTACTGGGTACCTACTGTGTGACAGGAACTGTTCTAACTCCTGGGGACACAGAATGTCCTAACCTCAGAGCCCACCTTCTAGTGAGGATGGGCGGACATCAGCAAAGTAAAGAAGTAAATGATTACAGAAGGTCAGAGAGCAGTGCCCTGGAGAGGTGGAGTAGGCAAGGGACACAGGGATCGCTGGGGAGTGACTGTAAGGGGGGTGGGGGAGGTGTCACCATGAAGATGACATTTCCGTGAAGATCTGGAGCACATCACGCGGCTCTCAGGGACGGGTTCCAGCAGGCGGAAGCCCGGAGTGGGCTGGAGGCCCGGAGTGTCTGAGCGGCAGCCAGGAGGGCGGTGCTGCCGGAGCTCAGTGAGTGAAAGGGGTGGGGCGGTGAGGACCTGCTGGATGGGGTTCCTGACCTCAGGGGACTTTGGCTCTTCCTCTGAGTGAGATGGGGACCGAAGGAGGGTGTGAGGAGAGCGGGGCGAGAGCTACAGCGTGCAGGAAGGGGCTCATGGATTGTAGAGGGGGTCAGGATGTCTCCAAAGGTTTGGGGCTGAGCAGTTAACAGAACGGAGTTGCCACTGATTGAGATGGGGAAGACTGAGCAAGAGCGGGTTTTAGGGTAGAGAGAAGCTCAGGAGATCAGCTTTGGACCTGTTATGTACACAGATGGAGAGGCACACGCGGCTGCAAGTTTAGTGCAGGGATGCCGGTTGGGGCTGAGATCTCAATTTGGGAGTTGTCGGAGATGGCATTTAAAACAACTGGATGAGGGCTTCCCTGGTGGCGCAGTGGTTGAGAGTCCGCCTGCCGATGCAGGGGACACAGGTTCGTGCCCCGGTCCGGGAGGATCCCACATGCCGCGGAGCGGCTGGGCCCGTGAGCCATGGCCGCTGAGCCTGCGCGTCCGGAGCCTGTGCTCCGCAACGGGAGAGGCCACAACAGTGAGAGGCCCGCGTACCGCAAAAAAAAAAAAAAAAAAGTGTCCCATCTTACTAATAACTAAAGAAATGCGATTAAAACAGTAAGATACCCTGGGTTCATCTTTCAACTGAACGAAGAAAAAAAGTGAGGAAAGAGCCAGCAAAGGCACAGGGAGGGTGGCAGGAGGTGAGTAGCAGGCACATGGGTTAAACTTTCAATGTACAGAACCTTTAACCCAGCTTTTCCACTTCGCAACATCTACATTTTTTAGGTAGGGGCACTAAGAAACAGTTACAAGTCAACTTTACAACACACTGAAAACCTGGATTGCCCCAAAACGTCAGGAAAATTACTTTTGAAGGGAACAGCACCCATGTTTCCATGAGAAATAGGCCGCCTCATTTGTCTGATGGAGAATTTACGAGGAAGTCTAACTCCCATTCGTTGGAAGCTGTCGCCTGTGCTCCTGTCCTGTGTGGCATCACCCAGGCCATGGGGCTCAATGGCCCACAGCCCGGACCCCACTCCTACTCACCCAGAGCCTCTGTGCTAGTGTTTTAAGCTACACATCCACAAACTCAACTTTTCTCTAATTGGAAAACTGAGTAATGACTCCTGCACACCAGCTTCATAAAGACACTGCTGCCAGGGCCGCATCCGTACCCCTCCCGGGGGTGTCAGGTGCCAAGAACAGCTCCTGAGTCACATGACGCACCGTGCAAGGGTTGATTAAATAGAGAAAATGCAAGACTAGAACGCACAGGAATGAGTGTGGTTGTCACAAAGATACGTCTGACTGCTGCCCTGTGACTTCAAGGTGGTCCCCAGTACAACCAAATTTGTGGGTAGTTTTTTAAAGGAACAGCATTTTTAAATGTACTAAAAACGTTTTTTGCCAGAGATGGTAAATGTTCCGTCACTTCACAAAGGTAGCTGATTTCTCAAATTATTGTCAATCACCATCTTGTAGAATAGCTTAGAAGATGCACTGTTCATCTGTTCCAGTGAATATATTGAAGTTGTGCATGTAGCACTCTTTTTTTAAAAAATTAAATTTATTTATTTATTTTTGGCTGTATTGGGTCTTCGTCGCTGCACGCGGGCTTTCTCTAGGTGCGGCGAGTGGGGGCTACTCCTCGTTGTGGTGCGCGGGCTTCTCATTGCAGTGGCTTCTCTTGTTGCAGAGCGCGGGCTCTAGGCGCGCGGACTTCAGTAGTTGTGGCCCGCAGGCTCAGCAGTTGTGGCTCGCAGGCTTAGTTGCTCCGCGGCATGTGGGATCTTCCTGGACCAGGGCTCGAACCCACGTCCCCTGCACTGGCAGGCGGATTCTTAACCACTGTGCCACCAGGGAAGTCCCCTAGCACTCTTAAAATATGAAGACTCAATAATTTTGTGACAAGGTCAAGTCTCATTTCATGGGGCTCCACTTTCTGCTGTGACATTTCCTAATTTTCTGGACAGCTTCCTACTTTTCTGAGTTCTTTAGAGCATTTACTGTAGCTCAGACTTCACACTGGGCACGAAATATTTACCTCGTACTACCCTTTGCTCTAACACTCAGCAGCTAGCGGGACCTCTCATAGTCCTGCCAGTTCTTCTACAATCTCGCCTCCAATCCCTTCCTTTCCCTCCCCCAGCCCACAGGGTGGGTGGAGGACTCACCGAGCCACTGAGGCCATTTTGGGTGGCTGTCCTCTTCACCTCTGGCTTGGACGCAATGATGAGGTAGGTTTCGATGCCCTTCTCATCCAGGTAATCACAGCGGCTGCCCCCGTCGCCTGGCTCCACGTCGAACTCGCCTTTCAGGCAGTCCATGGTGCTCTGGGAGATGTGCACGCGCCTGGGTTCCATGAAGAGGGGCCCTGAGCACAGGCCCGGAGGCAGCCCCCGCCCTACCCCTGGGGACAGAGGCGGAGCAAGTCCTGGCACTAAGTGGCTGTGTAGGCAGCCCGGCACCTCCCCTTCTCTGAGCCTCAGCGGTTCAATCCATTAGACAGTTTGTCCTCAGGCTGCTGAGGGTATCAAATGAGATAAGGAATTTGAAGTCTGCTCTGAACACTAAGGTCAGAAGGCCTGGTTATCATCCACCTGGTGTGATTCTCCGCTGCAACACCTCCTGTCAGGGGGTAATAACCCATTTCTGGGGAGTCACCACCAGGGAGAGAACTGTCACTGCCTCCGAGGGAAGCCCCCTGACCCAGGCGGGGAAGGTTTCACCGCATCCTTGGTCCACCCTGAGGGTGGAGGCTGCCCCACCTGACTGGCCAAGTCTGTAAAGAACTCGGCAAAGATATGCAGGTGCCTTAGAGCCTGTTAGGAGACTCTCACTGCTAACAGTGCCCTTCGGGGTGACCTGCACACTGGAGGAGCTCCAGCCCTGACCTCAGAGCCCCGAGGCCCCACAGTGGGTAAAGGGGGCAGGAGGACAGACTCCTGCAGAGCCCCAGGCAGGAAAGGCCCAGGAGGCAGACCCTGGAAGAAGAACACTGCTCCTGGGTGGGAAGGGCTGCTTCTTCAGGGTCCCTTGTCCCTCGTCTGGGCCACAACCCTGAGGGATGGATGGGACGGTCCCCTCCCCTGGCCCCAGGAAGGAACGCACGCTCACCCGGGGATGCCGCCGGCCTCCATCTTGTTGGCCACGGTGACATCGGTGGACCACACGTCGTACTGCCAGCGCTTCTGGCCTAGGACACCCCCCAGCACGGTGCCCGTGTGCACCCCGACTCGCATGTCCACCCCGGTCTTCGTCTTCTCCCGTACATACCTGCCAGGCACACACAGAAAGGAGGAGGGGTCGGGCCTGCCCACAGCCAGGTGGCCAGCCCCCTCCCCAGCCCCCCAGCGGGAGGAATTCTGCACAGCCTTCCTCCCCTCCAGGCTGCAGAGCCTACAGGCTGCCCCCATTGCTTTCTGCCCACATCTGGGTCACCCACAGCTGGGGCTACAGCAGGCAGTGGCCAAGGCCAGATTCAGCAACCACAGGCCAGTGTGATTCGGGGTGGGGATGGAGGGGCAGGAAACAGCAGAGACCCTGAGCCCCTGAGGGACGACCTCCAACTGTTCTCTTCCAACCAACCGTTTACTCATTTGTGCAGCTGACCTTCACTGAGTGCCTACTATGTGCCAGGCCCTGCACTACATGCTGTGTGTGCAGAGGGGAAACGCTCCTTGCTTGAGATCTCCAGGAGGAGACAAACACGAATTTTAGCACTTTGCCCAACGGTGATGGGAGCAGAGGTAGGAGTCTCTAAATCCTGAACTATGGCCCCAGGGGAAAGGCAGCATCTGCTTCTTGCCAGCCAATCCTAGAGGGGGCTTTAACCTGGAAGACAGTAAAAATGCAAAACCACCCCCTTGGAGATGGTGGCGAAGCACACGCCCAATTCCTGGACTCAGCAAGGGGCTTGGGGGAGCTGATACCACCCAGGGCCCACCAGAGGCCTTGAGTTGACTGCAGGGAGCACCCTCCTGCCCCCCTGCCCCGCCCCCCAGGGACCTCCAAGCCCACAGGGGCAGTGACAGCAGCGGGGAAGAGCCGGGGAGGCAGAGTTCACCACCCTAGAGGCTCACAGTGGTGCAGGCAGGAGCCTTGGCCGGAGCTCAGAAGCCAGGGTTCCAGTCCCATCTCTGCTGCCCAAACATCTCATGGCCTCAGCAGTCACTTCACTGCTGTATTTGGGCTTCCTGATCCAAGAGATGGGCATGGAGATCTCTGAGCCTACCTGTCCTGGGGGGTCATGATGAGAAAACTCAGAGAGAAGAGATGCAGGGGGACACTTGGGAGGAAAAGAAAGCAAATGGAAGGGGGCAGAATTTCATGATGACTGCACCTTCCAGCAGAAAAAACTAGTGTGGACTAAAGCTAGAAAAGCATCCCTTTGAGGCTGCAGTTTCCCTCAGCTGTGAGGAAGGTAAGCCTAGCCCGACTTCCCAGAGCCTGGGGCTGACCCTGCCACACCCACCTCATCCCCTGAAGAGCCCGGCTCGGGGGCCTCGGGATGCACAGGGCCCACCAAGACAGAGCAGCGCGGAAGGCGTGCTGGTGCCAGAGCCAGGACCCACGCTCCCCCCACTTACGAGATGGCTTCCACCATGGCGAGCCCCATGAGGATGGAGCAGACGGCGTGGTCCTCCCGGTAGTCCGGCAGCCCACAGATGCAGTAGTAACAGTCGCCCAGAATCTTAATCCGCAGCTGGTGGTATTTCTGAAAGGGCAGGTCCTGAGTCCCTCCTCGGCAAGGGGGCCAAGGGGCAAAGAAAGCAGAGGATGGATGGGTGGGCAGAAGTCCTGGGAGCCGGAGGAGGAGGGGCAGGCCCAGGTCATGAGGATGGCGCCCCCCACCCCTCCCCGGAAAGCTGGACGAGGGTCAGGGTACTTACGGCCGCCAGCTTGTCGAAGCGGGCAAAGAGCTCATTGAGGAGCTTCACGAGCTCTTGGGCGCTGCAGGCTGAAGACAGCTGGGTGAAGCCCACGATGTCGGCAAAGAGGATGCTGCGGAGGGGGAGGCAGGCCCCGGTGGTGAGGACCCGGACGGCACGCCGGGCTCCACGCTGCCCACCGCCAGCTCCCGCTCCAGCCCTCAGGCAGCCAGGTCCCTGCTCGAGCCCCGAAGTGGTGAGACCCTGGCACGTGCCGGGCGCACTCAGGGCTCCGGCGTTTAGCTTATCTCGCAGGTGGCGTCTGTACAATGACGGGCCTGGACCACGGGACCCATCTAGGCCCCAACATCTGGCAGCAAGGCGGCCCCCGCGGGGGCTGAGGCTCACACTGTGGGGTGGCCGTGTTTCCAGTGCCCAGGAAGACTCTCGAGCCCCGCAGTGCTCCGCTGACCCCCGCAAAGCCTCCGTCCTGAGCTCAGAGCCCAGGCCTGCAGCCGGCGCACCTGACGTTCTCGTGGCGGTACATGTACATGGTGTTGAACTGCTGCCGGTCCTTCTGGCTCTCATCCTTCTTCATGTCCTTCAGCATCTCGTCTGCCACGTGCTTGGGCAGGATGGAAAGCATAAGGTTCTCCTGTGGGGGAGGAGAGAGTGAGTGGGGTGGGCAGGGGCAGGCGCGGACACTCTGGGAAGAAACGCCCTTATCCTGGTGACAGGCGTCAGCCAGGAGCCAGGTGACCCTCTGCAGAGACCTTGCAGTGCACGCCCCTCACTGGGGAGCAGCCAGAGGCCCAGGACAGGCCGGTTTCTGCCCTGAGCAGGCTCAGCATCGTGACCTGAGCACCTTCAGAGCACGGACAGAGCTCAGAAACCCGTGAAGCACCCCAGGCGTGGCTCTGTGCCTCCAAGGCATCGCCAATACCACAGGAAGGGTGACAGTGCCTACATGTGCCCTTGAGGACAGCGCTTCTGTGTGACCCACCCCACCGTGCACAGGGCCATCACTCGAGAATCCAGATTCAATGTGACTGGAGACCTACGACGTGCCAGGTACCACGCTAGGTGCCAGGCTACAAAGACCAGTGAGTCCCTCCCTCCAAGGGCTGCAGGTCTCGTGGGGGAGACGCTAACGCACCCATCACAGGGCGGTGAGATCCGCGCTAAGACGAGCAACGGACGGCAGAGCACTGAGACAGAAGGACGGACGGACGTGGGGGGCCGTAAAGGAGGCTGCCTAGGAGCGAGGCTTGAGGACTGAGGACGTCCTGTCCGAGGGAGCGGCGGGCACCACTGCACCAGCCTTGGGCCGGCAGGTGTGGGCAGAGGCGGAAACAGCGCACAGCGCTGCGGGAGAGCGCAGCTGGGTCAGAGCCAGCAGACCGCCACCTGGGGCCTCACCCGGCTGCTGCCCGGTTCACAAATCAAGTCGTGCCGGCCCCGTTCGCCCATTGTCTGCAGCCGTTTACTTGGTGGAACAGCAGAGTTGGGTGGCTGTGACAGAGACCGTATGGCCCACAAAGCCGGAAAAACGTACTACCTGGCCCTATTCAGAAAGCGCCTGCCGACCCCTGGCTCGGAAGCCGAAGGGCCTCTCGAGCCGGGCCAGGCATCGGAAGTCCTTCCCGAGGGCTGGGGAAGCGACGGGCCCAGGCAGAGGGCGTAGGGGCAGAGACGGAAGCAGGGAGGCCAGTTAGGAGCCCCCGCCGTTCTCCAGGCAGAGCCAGGCCCGAATGAGGGCGGCCGGCTGGGCAGGACGGGCGGCCTAAGACCCCGGGCCGGCAGGATCCGCGACTTGGTGCCGCCTGCACCTGGGGTGATGGGCCACGGCCTGGGTGTCCGGCTGGGAGGTCCACTCTCTGAAATACGGGCAAAAGTAGGAGGGAGAGGTGGCGGGGTAAGATGGGAGTCTGGTCCAGGAGGTGCCTTGGAGGGCCCCGTGCAGGGCCGCCCTGCAGGCAGATGCTTGGTGGCTAGCGGGCTGAGCCTGTAGCTCAGAAGCCACGGGTTAGACCCAGCAGCAGGAACAGGAGAGAGGAGACAAGTGATGGCGGGGGTGCTGGAGGGTGGGTCAGAGGAGGGGGAAACGCAGGCAGCGGCAACTTGTCGGGAAGGAACCGCCCTGTGCCCCCGGGAGGGGAGGGAGGTGACGGTGGTGCCCGCTGGAGGACGGTGGGAGAGGCTGGAGGGAGAACCTCAGGTGCAGGTCTGCAGGATGGAAACGGTAAGGGAGCAAGAGAACTGCGCTAATGGAGAGGAAGCGACTAAACCGAGGCCGTGGGATGAGGCAGCGGGAAGTGAGGTCAGCCTGGGAGAAGGGTGGGTGCAGAAGGAGGCAGAGGGGGCTGGGGGAACGAGCTGTGGCTGGAGGGAGCAGCCTTTGACCCCGGGATGGAGCAGTTCTGGGTGACCAGGCCACTGCTGCAGGGTCAGCCGCTGAAAGGGGAGGAGGGGACGGGCGGGGCGTGCGGATCCGGGAGTGCTATGTCCAGTTACCTGGGGCCGGGAGCTACCTGGGGCAGGAGGGGTGGCCAGAAAACCAAGACCCGCGTCCTCGGCACCTGGGGTCTGAGCAGGGGTCAGGGGCCACAGTGAAACTCAGGCTGCAGGTCCCGGGCCTCGGCAGTGAGGCCAGCCCAGCGGTACAGGAGCGGGGACACACCTCCGCCACCGCCCTGCCCGCTCCTGCCCTTTGTTGTGTTCAGTGGGCCCTGAGACCAGAAAACCCAGCTCTACCTGTCTTTCAGACACACCTGCTCTGGGGTAGGAGCCTGAGGTGTAGAGGTCGACTCCTCTCCTCTGGTGGGCGCAGCCAAGAGGCCCCCAAGGGTCTGGTGTCGTACCTGGGCCTCTGTCCCCACTGAGCCAGAGGGCTGGGGCCTCAGCTCCCCTGTAGGGGCGGCCCCTCCCTCCTCCTCCTAGGAAGGTCTGCAGGCCAGGAGCCCCCCACCTGCTCGCCATCACAGAGGGAGGTGGGTCCCTGTGCCCTATCTGTTCCCACAGGGAAAATCAATCCTCTCTCTTGCGGTGAATACCACCCTAACAAGGTGAGCCCCCTGCGCTCAGCATGCCTGGCACTGGCTCCAGCCTGAAGCACGGACAGTGGTTATTCCTATTACCCTGCCATTTCCACAGCAATGTCTCTTCCACTGTTAAGAACCTCGCGAATGGCACCATTACAGTTCAGGAATGAGAAGCCAAAATAACCCCAGTGCACCCTGCCTGGCTCCACCTGAGCCCAGGAAGCAGCAACCGAGCCTCCCGGGGCCCTGCAGCCCAAGCAGAGCAGGTGGCAAAGCTGCTGCCGTGGCAAAGCTCTCAGCTTGGGAAGAAGATGAGCCTCCGGGAGGATTTTCAAGAAAAGCCAGAGACGCGAGGCCCTGCCTGCTCTCGAGGGTGGCCTGTGGCGAGAGCTGCTGGGGTCCTGAGCGGGAAAAGGAGCCGGGGCTGGGGGGCGGCAGTGAGGGCTGGGGCAGGAATCCCAGGGGTCCCAGCCTGCCCCACGTGTGGCCCTGCCCGTGCCAGGCTGGCAGGGACAGGGTCCAACCGCCTGGCTCAGACCCGAGCCCTGCCACTCGCCGCGCGATGCCAGGCCATCATTAAACTTCCCCGTGCCCTGGTGTCCTCGCCTGTAAAACAGGAGGGCTGAGCGACTCGTTACCGTAAAGCACTTAAAACGGTGTCCGCACATGGCAAGTGCTCCATATACTTTAGCTGTTCTTGTGTCACTTGATGTGAAGTGTCACTGAGGCACTGAGACAGAAGGTGTCTCAGAAAGACAAGGTCTAAACTTCCCCTGGGTCTTCCAAGCTGGCCATAGATTTATCGATGAAGAGCTCCAGCGGGATGTCAGGGTCAGCAGGAAACCTTTTGGTCCCTCGGCCAGACCCTGTGAGCTCTGTCTGGTCCAGACAGGATGATAAGGGGACACCAAGAAGGATCCTGCCTTCCACGCGCATCTCAGCCTTTCTCCCCTCAACGTGCGTGCGGGATACATGCCAACGCAGGGGAGAGGCAGGCATGTGAGGGGCGTGGGCAGGGCCTGCCGGGCTGGGCAGAGCAGAGGGGGGCCACAGGACGCCGAGGATCAGGAAAGCCACAGCGCGGCGCCGCCTGCCTCAGCAGCCACCCCCGGCACAAGCAGGCCTTTCCCACGCCTGCCTCAGGCTCTTCCACAGAACTCTGTCCTCCCAGAAAAGCCACTCGGCTCCCTGGGAACCTTGGGGACATCAGAATGCAATCCGACCCTGTGAGGTGCCCGTGGCCCAATTTCCCTGGAAACAAGCTGGGCCTCCCCGGAGGTGACCTGCACTGCCCTATCCGAGCACAGCCTGGACTCCAGTACTGTCAATCAGGGCAGGATAAAGGCAGCAGCGGAAGCACAAAGCAGGGCAGCCCTGACACCCAGAACCCAGGTGTCTTGGAGGTCCACAGAGTGAGGAGGCCATGAGCTTATCTCTAGGGATGCCACGTGGAGAATTTTCACTTTTTGCATCACATGATTCTGTAACTTTTTGCAAGAGAAGAGATGAGTTCTGGGACTTCCCTGGTAGTCCAGTGGTTAAGACTCTGCACTCCCAATGCAGGGGGCCCGACTGATCCCTGGTCAGGGAACTAGATCCCGCATGCATGCCACAACTAAGGAGCCCGGGTGCCGCAACTAAGGAGCTGGCGAGTCGCAACTAAAAAGCCTGCGTGCCGCAACTAAGACCTGGTGCAGCCAAATAAATAAAGAAATGCCTTTTTTAAAAAAAGAGAGAATAGACGAGTTCTGAAAGCAGATAACCCTTAAGTGTCAAATTTTCAAATAACAAGAAAGCAGCTGTGGTTGTAAATGAAGGCTACCAATTGACCCACGTGGTATACGGCAACCCTATGGTCAACCTCAAAAGGTTAGCAGGCAGAGTCCACCTTAAGTCACTCTGATAAGACGAGTCTTAAATAAGAAGTAGGTGTACACAGAAAAAAGAAAAATTTGTCAGATGAGAAAAAATGCAACAGGCAGCTGTCAGGGGACTGGACAGGAAAGAACCTTCTAGTAGGTGGAGGGCAGGGGCAAGAAAGTGGCCGAGTGGGCAGCGAAGGAGGGGCCGGGCCCACGCCGCAACCCCAGGACCTTTGTGACAGCCAGGCTCTGCTCCCCCCCCCGCCACCTTCCACGTCTTAACTTCACACCGTGGATGGCTCCCCACCCGCGTGCTTCTCCGCGGCACCGAGGCCTCCTCCCCGTGACACCCAGCTGCCTTCCTGGCCCCAGCTCCCCCTGATCTCCTCGGTGGCCCCTCCTGGGTAGACAAGCTGGACTATTTGCTTTTCTCTGCTCTGGTGTCACTCTCTCTGGAACGCCCCCTCCTCACCTACCTGCCACCTCTCCAGAGACCCCGGCCCCCGCCCAGGTGTGCTCATCCCCTTCCTTACCTACACCCACTTCATACCAGTGTCTCTACTGATGCTGACCTTGTCTGCCCTTACATTTCAGAGATTCTCAACCCATTCCTGGATCCTGGCCTCTTTTAAGGGTGTATGATGCTAATGATGGATCTTCTAGAAAAATCCTCACACACACACAGAGGATCCTTGACATCCATTCTCAGAGTCCAGGCTGAAGACCCCAACACCTCCCTCATCTATGTCCTTGGAGAAGGAAGGAGGCTGGGATCCAAGTGCACTTGCCTGGTGGGTCCCACAGAGGGCACAGGGGTGGACAGGACAGGAGCCACCCAGGGCATCCTCGGGGCCCAGAGCTGGGGGATGTGTCTTGGTCTCCCCAGCAGACAGGGAGAGCCTGCTCTCCCTAAAATAGCAGTTGCTATATGTTTTGGGAGTCGTAAAAATGTTCTAAGCCTCTGACCCATTAATGACTCTTCTGGGAATTTATCCAACAGAAATAATCCAAAAGAAGTAAGAAGATCTATGTGTAAGAACTTGAATGCAGCATCACTTACGCTTGTAGAAAAAACTATAAGCAGCCCAAATGCCCAGAAAATGGCTAATTAGATTGTGACACATCCTCTGGATGGAAGATTATGCAACCTTAAAAATGATATTGGTGAAAACTGTTACAAGAAAATGATGAGAGAGAAAAGCAAGACATGAAATTGTATTCTGTGAAGGTGACGCTGGATGCACATGCATCGAAATAATGGCAGAAGGATATATCCAAGAGAGAAAAGGGTAACAATGTGAGAGATGGAATTAAGAGAAAACTTCACATGCTTTTCAAAATTGCTATATGGTTGTTATACTGCTGCTGCTTCTTTAAGTATGTTTTAAACTGGAAATAAACACAAAACTTCCTGTTGCCTCCAGCTGTGACCCTGACCCCAGCTTGTCTGTAACTACCAGTTTTCTTAGAAATGGACCATCCCTGCAAGGCCACTGAGCTGCCTCCAGACTCCCACATCTGCTTGGCTATAACCTGAGAAAGGAGACTGACAGCCAGGTGCGAAGCAAGCAGGAGACCACAGCCCCCCAGTGAAACGGGAAGGAGGCAGTGGCCCTCTCTTAGGGAGCCACGCGATAGAACCGGCGCCCTGGGCTGGCTTCTTCCTGCAGTTCTCAGAAGCACAGCAAGTCGCCAGGCAAGTGGACACTAACGACCAGTATCAAGATCGTCCCTCTTCTTCCCTAAAACTTTCTCACCTACCCGATATTTTCACAAACACGTCATATTGCCTCCATCTTGCAGGTGCCCAAATCGAGGTGTGGAGTGGTTAGGTGGATTGTCCCGGTTCCTCAGCCATAGTGGTAGACCCGGAACGTGGACCCAGGGCTCCTTGACCGATGGAACTGGTGGTTTTTCTCCACCAAAAGATGTACTTTTCACACTCTAACTCTCTCACCTGCACCGGACGTTGTTCTGCTATGAATGTGAAGAAAAAGAAGTGCCCACATCTTATCTAGTAAGGAGGTGACAACACGGCTCCCCTGGGGATGAGCCCACCAGAACATCCTGTGGGCCCCGGTCCCTGTGCTGTTGTGTGGGAGGGTGGGTCCTCCGTGGGTGCCTCAGCATTCTGGCCCAGGCTCACCAGACCACATCGGGGCACCGGGGAGAGCGGGCCGGGCCAGGGCAGCTGCTGGGACTCTTCCTGACAGTCAGCAGAGAAGGAGGGGGAGAGTGCTGCTGGGGCGGACACAGGGGAGGCCTGGGCTCGGTGCTGGGCAGGCCGGGAGACTGCCCTGAGCCCCCCGCCCCCTTTCCCCATGGGCCGAGGGGAGGAGGAGAAGGGGGCCGATGCTGAGAGCTGTGCCTCAGTGACTGACAGTTGGCTCTGGATGTGACCAGCGGTGAGGGCCCTGAGATGCCGGGTCACCCCAAAGCTGCAAGAGAAGCCAAGTGCAGCAGCTCCAGAGGGGCTCACCTAGACGGGGGTGCCACCAGGTCTCCCCTGTGGTCCAGTGAGCTGCCACTGGACTGACCGCAAAGGGCCCAGAGGTGCGTGGTTCCTGTGCGAAGCTCGGCATCACTTGACGCTGCTACTGGAGGAGCAGAAACTTCTGATGAGTCCCTGGACATCTAGGCGCTGGGAGGTCCCCTGGTACAGCTGAGCCCATCCCACGGGACCACGGCCTCATGACCCCAAGTCTGGCCTGCAGAGGGGAAGCCTCAGCATCACCTGGGGCTCACCCAGCAAGGCCCAAAGATCCTCAGGTGACTGGTGAGCACACTGAAGTTTGGAAGCACCACTTTATGAGCATTTGAGAAGGATTTGAAGGAAAGGAAACCAAGGGGAAAGGCACAGTCACAGTCCTGTAGTGGAGAGGAGCTGATCGGTACACCCAGAGAGAGATCCTGCTGCCGAGGTCACTGCTGGAGACCCCCGCCTCCAAGGCCATGTCCAAGCAGCAGGCAAAAACCTCAACCGGGACTTGTGGATTAGAAAGAAGCAGAATGGGGACTTCCCTGCTGGTCCAGTGGTAAAGAATCCTCCTTCCAATGCAGGGGATGCGGGTTCGATCCCTGGTCAGGGAACTAAGATCCCACATGCTACGG
This sequence comes from Mesoplodon mirus, assembly GCF_964341445.2. Taxonomy (NCBI): domain Eukaryota; kingdom Metazoa; phylum Chordata; class Mammalia; order Artiodactyla; family Ziphiidae; genus Mesoplodon; species Mesoplodon mirus. The sequence continues at coordinate 43,971,739 of NC_138990.1, forward strand.
GGGGACTAAGCCCACGTGCCACAACTACTGAGCTCACGTACCTCAATGAGAGAGCCTGCATGCCACAAACTACAGAGCCCACGCGCTCTGGACCCCATGCACCACAACTAGAGAGAGAAAACCCACATGCCACAACTCGAGAGAAGCCTGTGTACCACAAAAGATCCCACATGCCTCAGTGAAGACCCTGCATGCCTCAACTAAGACCTGACACAGCCAAAAAAAAAAGAAAAAGAAAATAAATATTAAAAAGAAGGAAGATACTAAAAAAAAAAAAAAAAAAAAAGGAAAGAAAGAAGCAGAACCCTTGAAACCCAGAGGATAGGAGAGCAGTGTGAGTCACATCAAGGTGGAAATGGCAACACACCTCCAGAAACTTGGACTCATACGGTCAAAGATGCAGGGGTCCAACACTCACCCAGGCTCCTCCAGGAAAGCCAAAAACCACTGATGACCACAGTCCCAAAGAACTGGGAGTAAAGAGGAAGCTGTGATCAAAGTTTATCAGAAGCTAATACAGTGGGCAAGGGGAGGATGCTCGATAATTTGGATAATCTTTTCATTTAGTTCTTCTTCTCCCTTAACCCTTTTTTATTTTTTAAATTAGTTGTTTTGTAGTATTTTCAAAACTGAATTGAAACTGTCACCCCCCTCCACCTCTTTAAAACTCCTGGTATTTTGAATTCTAACGCTCAGCATTCATTATCACGTGAATTCTTGTGATCAACTCCAGGCCCCTTCCTATCATCTCTCCTTTATAAAAATGACATGAGCACAGAGGGCACTTTTTTCAGGACTGTGCCTTTTCAGGCTTGTGGTGCCCTGAAGTTCTGGCATGTGCTTGCTTCACTCTTGAACCATGACTTTAAGTGACATAGTGGAAGTTGGCCAGAAAACTAGACTGTGGGAAAATGACATTTCCTTACCTTGAAGCTACTTTTAAAATCTGATGGTCTGGACCGAAAGAAGGAATGGAAGTTGAAGGCTGAAGAGACAGACGTGGCGATAATGACTAACTCCAAATGACTTTGCTGAAGAGACAAAGCATTTTAAAGATTTAAAAATCTTGTCAGAAGGAAGAGGAGTAGCTTTGGGGGGTAAAGCAAAAAATCACTGAGCTGGGGTCAGGCCGCTAAGGCCCCTGCGACCTGGGGCATACACTTTGCCCCTTTGGCCTTGGTTGCTCATGTGTAAAATGGGTTCTCTCTTAAGTATCTCTTTCTTTGTTCAAAGTGGAAATTTTTCCAGAAGGAACACCTGAGAAGGTACAGACCATGTATCTATAAAATGGGTGGATGGCATGTCACGAGGACAACTGGTTAATATGGACTTTACTCCAGAGCAATCTGATAAAACGCAGAGGATCAACTTCAAAAGGGGTAAATGTAATAACCTCTACTTGAGTCCCCAAAACCAACTGCCAGAGAACAGAATGGGGGCGGGACACAGTGTATCAACCCTGGGGGAAGAGTCTGGCCATTTGAGATGCTATTAGATTTTAAATGAATTCACAGCATAAAATGATGCCTACACAACCCCTTGGCCCTTTATAGAAGTTAAGGTCCCAAAAGAGGAGGTGGTGGAGCTTCTGGGTCCTCCCCCCGACAAAGAAACAGATCTCCTGGGCCTTGGTCAGCGAGTGACCCTGTGGTGAGGGAGCCGGAGTCTGGTCACTGGAGGGTGGGTGGGAATCAGCCCAGAGAAGAGGGCGATCTGTGCCCCCATGGAGAATTAAAGTCTGAGAAATGCTGTTGTGCGGAAAAGGGATGAGCTTGCTCTGAAGGCCCCAGGAGGGAAGACTGCGGGGAACAGACTGCTGCTTCCCGCGGAGGGAGAATTCTCTCAAAGTCAAAACAGTGCAAACAAAGAATGTGCTGCCCCAGAGGTGGCGACCTCCCGTCCCCAGATACCGCGTGAGAAGGCAGCAGGAGGGGGCAACCGCGGATGGAACCACCAGCAGAGGACAGGGACTCAGGGGCTCGGGGGCTGAGACACGACTCCACATTAAGAAAGAAGGAGGGGGAAGGGCCTCACGCAGCCTCTCCCCAGCCCTCAAGGCTCATCCTAAAAACACACGGCAATGGAAGGCAAGGCCCTGGCCCTCTGGGAAAAGAATCAGACACGGTCCAGAAAGAGACAGGAAGTTTCTAGTAGGCTTCATGGGTAGAGCAGAAAACTGCCCAGATCCTGGGGGAGAAGGACCCAGGCCCGCCCCAGGCAGGTGAGCAGACCGGGTGGGGCAAGGGGTCCTGGTCCCGGGGAGAAGAGACCACAGTGCCCCAGGGCAGGATGTACGGCCTCCTGGGCTGGGGTCTCCTCATCTGTAAACGGTTACATGCCGAGCTGCTCAGGTGAGCCGTGAGCCCGGCCAGGGCACTGTCAGCGTGGTCTCGGCCAGGCTCTGGGAAGGGACGGATCAAGCACGCCAGGCCTCGCCTTCCTGCTACCCCAGGACTGAGACAGAGGAGGAGGTCAGCACCTCTCCCAGGGGCCCTGAGTTGTCACAGCTGATACTCTGATGAGGCATATTCAGGAGTTAATTACAGCAGGGTGGCCGCCAGGGATGTGGATCAACGAGCTTGGCTGATGAGAAGCTAAGTTTCTACAACATCCTGGTGAAAGGGCCAGAGGGAGGAAGACAGATTTAAGTGGAGAGACCTACAGCGCCCAGGTGGCCGGTACTGTGCCTGTGCGCCTGTGAGTGTGTGTGTCCAGTGTCTGTACAAAGTAAGCCGGCTAAGTCTGCTTGTCTATTTAAAGAATGTGTGTGTCCTGCTGGGTACACACACGCACGCACACACACACAAATACATGTCACTACAACAGGCTGTGAGCAGACCCACAGCTGTCTGCAAACGTGTCTGTTCTGGTCCTGATCTGCCCACGTTCTTGGAGTTTCCAGGCCACTTAGAAGCCAAAAGGTCACTGGACCCCCCCAGGTGCCCATCCTGCTGAGCACCTGAGCAGAGGAGGCAGCAGGAGGAAGGAATTGCAGGGCAGGACCTGGTCTTTAGCCCAGGGAGGTCAGGGCCCAAACAGCTCCTCTCTCCCTGATGAGAGGACACAGGACTGCATCACGTGACATCTGGACGCCCCGGTGCTGCCGCTTCTATGTGAGCAGACAGCCGCCCTGTAGGGTAGGGGCCCACACGTGCTGCCCCATCTAAAAGACATGGTCATGACCTCGGTCACTCAACGTCATCAAAGAACAATCACTGGTCATCTAGGCAAGTCCGCAAGCTACATGCTGTGAAGGTCAAAGGTAAACAGTACTCCCAAGAGCTTGGATGAGCAGAGCAGTCAAGTCACTCGCCGACTGGTTGGCCTCACAGGACAGGAGTGCTTTGATGTCTTCAGGCAAAGGCCATGAGAGTTCAGAGGAGGGAGAGGCTGTGTAACTCAAAGACCCGCATATCTTTAAACAAGACCTTCCACTGCAAAACAGGCTCCACGCCAGCAGCCCAGAGTCTCCCAGGTAGACGGGCTCCAAGATGGAAGCAGGACCACATTCAATCTCAGTGTTGGGAGAACAGCCCAGAAACCACACAGACCCAGGGTCAGCCCAGAACCCTTACCCTGCTAGAGTGGGAGAGGGGATGTTGAGCAAGTGCAGCTGCTGGTCATCTGCCTGGCTCCTGCGCAGTCCCCAGAGATGGGCCACTGTGGGCCAATGTGTCCACTATCTCAGGAGACTGCCCTTTGGGCCCAAAGACAGCCCACACGTGTGGCATCTGGAGCCCTCACCAAGAGAGCCTGGCACAAAGAGGGTGCTCCTTAGAGGTGTGATGAGTTAATGAGCTTGTCAACTAGGAGACGTGGCCCAAGAGGCAAGCCAACACCCTCTAGAACAGCACTTTCTGCAGTCATGGAAATGCCTGTAATCTGTGCTCTCCAATACGGCAGCCACAAACCAGCCACATGCAGCTACTGAGCACATGAAACGTGGCCAGTGCAATGGAGGAACTGACTTTTTGGGGTTTTTTTTTTTAGTATTTATTTATTTATTTACTTAGCTGCACCAGGTCTTTGTTGCGGCACGTAGGATCTTTAGCTGCGGCGTGCAGGATCTTTAGTTGCGGCACGCAGGATCTTTAGTTGCGGCACGCAGGATCTAGTTCCCTGTCAAGGGATCAAACCAGGGATCCCTATATTGGGAGCGTAGAGTCTTAACCACTGGACCACCAGGGAAGTCCTGAGGAACTGACTTTTAATTTAAAAAATTTAACTAATTTTAATTTAAATAGCCACAAATGGCTATGCAGCTCTAGAACACTACCGCAGCAATTAAGTCCAACTCGGAGGGACAGAGAGCAGCTGCCTGGAGCACTGTGTTGAGAAGGATGCCGAGGTCACGTCTGTGATCAGTGGAAAAGACTGCTACTATGTCTGCCATGGAAGCACACATCACCCGCTTCCGTCCTGGACCCGAAGCAGCAGCTCACCTGCAAGCTAAAATCCTTAGAGCCATCATGGACTTCCCACTCTCTCGTCTCCCGTCTACCCAGCAGTAAGTCCTGTGGCTCTGCCTTCAAAACATACCCAGAACCCTCTGTCCTCCTCATCACCTCCATCCTGGTCTGGGCCATTATCCTCTCTCACCAAAATTACTGCAATGCTTCGAACTGGTCTCCCTGCTTCCACTGCTATCTCTTCTCCACCATAAGCCAGACTGATCCATTTAAAACCTACAACCCTCCAATGTCTCCCATTTCCCTCAAGGGAAAAGCCAAGGTCCTAACGAGGCCCTATAGAATCTGGCCCCCATCACCTCTCTGCCTCATCTCCTACCTCTCATCCCCTCACTTCTGCTCCATCTGCACTGACCACCTTGACATCCTATGAACATACCACAGGGCCTTTGCACTTACTGCTCATTTCTCTGATCACTGCATGGCTCACACCCTCACTGCCTTCAGGTCTCTGCTCCAATCTCATCTTATCGGAAAGCCTTCTCTGGCCACACGATATTTAACAGCAACCTCCCTTCACTTCTGGCAGGCTCTATGCTCCTTCCCCTGCTTTGTTTTTCTCCACTGCCTGTCCTACTTCCTAACATAGCATTTGTTTAATGACTGTCTCCCCCACTATAATCTGTTCTGTTCACAACTGTATCCCCAGTGTCTAGAAGCGTGCCTCAAGTATTTGTGGGATGAATCCTCTCTTTTAGACAGTCTGACAATCCTATTCTGTTCCCATTTCACAAAGAAATGGGGGCTCAAAGCGCATAAGTAATTGGCTCAAGGGCAAGTAAGGGCCTGGCTCGGATGTGAATGCAAGCTTCACTCTGCACCCTGTGTTGTCAGACATTTCCATGTCTCAAGGCAGTCAGAGATACAAGTTTTTATATAGTGTCCAAATTTTTAAGTATTAGAAATTTTTGAAGCTCTGGGCAGGTCAAACAAAACAGAAACTGACAGGCCACATGTAGTCTGGGGACTACTCACCTAATTCTCCTCAACAGTAGATCTGCCAAATAGAGGCCCTCACTGGGAGGGAGGGCCAACTCCCCTTCTGGGTTTTGTTGTGATGGTTAAATGAGATAATTCAGTAAAAACTCAGCTCAAGACTGGGCAGAAGTAATTGTTAAAAAAAACAAAACAAAAAACCCGACTCCTATTACTAAACAAAACTTCATCTTTACAGCCAGATAAAGGTGGGGACGCACCACAACCCGGACCAGACTGGACCCCGACCGTAGACTCTACAACTGTGTGGAGAGAAGAACACTGCTGGAGGACGGCTCTGGGCCCAGGACCCTCCAGAGCCCGGCAGGGAGCCAGCGCGGAGGCCACAGCCCAGACACGGGGCCATGCATTAGCAGCCCACCAGCGCCCAGTCCCCCTGACCCAGCAGATGTTCCCCCACCGGCGGGGGCCTCCACGGCCTGAGAACAGCTTGTCCTCTGTGCGCTCATCACGTGCACCACCTAACATGGGCTTGTTGTGCTAAATCCTGGAATGTCAGAATGAAGAACATTCTGTGAAATCCAAGAGGTGAGAGCTGGAACCCACGTAAGCACTAATGCCTGCTTCATACCATGGGAAACTCACCTTCTGGCTTTTCTCAAACCAAGAGGCCTTCAAGGCTAAACTAAAAACTAAAAAATACTCGTGAGTGGTTCTGTGAAGCAGTTAAGACAGCAAGCATTTTGGAGGCTGCTGTCAGGGGGTTTTCTCCATGGTTCCCGTCAAGTAAACAATGGGCTTGTCCTGCCTCCATCAGCTGCGACGGCGTGCCGTGACACAGGAGGCAGGTCCCCAGCCCCACTGTTGACAGGACAACAGCTGGCGCTTTGAGGGCTGACACTAGAAACCCACCCCCAGGCTAGGAGGCAGTCACTCCCCCTCAGCTCTCTGTCTCTCTCTGTCACTCTGACTCCCCTCTCCCCACCAGCTGAGGCTGAGGTCACTCTACACCTTATCCTCACAGCTAAAGGTCTTGAAGGGAACAGTGAGGCAGGCTTGGCCAGAGGTCACAGACCTTCAGAAAGACCAGAAACTGAGCTTTTCAAATGGCAGCAGTCCCAGTCCCAAGCTTCTCTTACTGGAGAAGTCTGAGTCTCGCGATAACGGGGTGACCTGCTCAAGGGCAGAAGGTCACCCACCCAGGGAAACACTCCTGCACAAAGAAGAAACACCACCCCTAGTCAAAGGTGCTCCGGGCTTTGGGCTGGGGTAGCAGGAGAGGCAGCAGCGACTGCCCTGTCCGCGTCCCCCCAGAGGTGAGGGCCCCCAGCACTCACCCACACCGAGTTCCCCAGGGCACCATGGAAGAAGGTGATCTGACCCCTGGCCCTAGGTGGGTACGGGTGGCGGTGGATGGTTTTCTGGCCTAGAACCCCGCACAGGCAGCCTCGGGCTCTCCCCCAGACGCCCGGCCGCAGCTTCCTCCCCCAGGAGGGTGGGGACCAAGGGCAGCTCTCCTCCCCAGGTGAGGACCAGGTTGGTTTCCTAACTGAACATGATCCGAAGGAAGTGCAAGCCTGCGTGTCCCCGTCATCCCCCACATCCTCCCCCACATCCTCCCCCACGTCCTCCTCCACCCACCTCCCACTCCCTAGGAAGTAATTCCGAGTATGTGCTGCAGAAAGGCTCAGAAGTCTAGAGTTTGTACCTGGCGATGGGCGTGTACTGGGTGGATTTCCTGGGTGCCTGCAGTTGTCAGATGGCAGTCGGGCCGCTTAGCAACCCCCAAGGTCCCCAACTAAACCCTTGAGTTATGGTCACATGGGAATAAAGAAAAACAACTCCACCTCCCTCCTCTGGGCCTCCTGCTCAACCCTAACAGGCCCGTGGAGCTGAGGAGAAGCTGGAGACAGGCCTGAAGTCCACCCGGACCACCCTGTGGTCAATGCCACTGGATGGCCTAAAGTGCCAGGTACGCGCTCGGCAATGCAAGGGGAGCCCTCGCCTGCCAGGGCCACACTCACAGAGCCTCAACTCCACGAGGTCCCATCCCTCTCCGCAGAGGAGACAAGCTGAGCACCTGCCAGGGACGAGGCCGGCGGCCCACCCACCGGGCGTCACCTGCCGTCAGCAGGAGGCTGCTCACCTTAGCAAAGGACAGCCCAGCCTCCCAGGTGACAGCAGCCAAGAGGACAGAACCAGAGGCTCGGGGTGGGCTCCTGACGCCGGAGAGGAGAGTGATGGCTGGAGGCCACACACCGCGCCTCCTGCCAAAGCAGTTTAGAAGACAAGATAAACACTCACGGGCAAAAGAAAAAGTGAGACACGGACCCTGAGAACTAAATTCTGAAAGGAGGTCTCCCCCGCAAATTGGGAACTTTTAAAAAAGGCATTTAAACAAATGTGAGTACATAGGTGGCCAAACCAGCTTCTGTTTCCTCTCCTACTAGGACTTTCTGCAGCCCTTTCCAAAGCGTGTTCACGTCTATTATCTCATTTTTATTCTCACGAGGGGCTTTCGCAGGAGGAAAGGGAAATGGGAGTGTGCAACCTCTCCAGTGGCCTGCACTCAGCTCCAGAGACACATCAGCTGACATTCCTGGGATGTAAAATCAGCCCAGAGCCCACACCACTCGCCATGTCAGCCCCGACGCCTGGGGAGGGAGCAAGCTCTGTCCCGACTGGAACCATGGACAAGGGTGCGCCGGCCCCAGCCGGCTCCCATCCTGCCTCGTGGCTCCTCCTTGGCCAGCGTCCCCTGGGCTGGGGCCGTTGCCATGTACTAAATTGTACAATATGGTTAATTTTATGTTATACGTTGTTCACCTCAACAAAAAGGAAAAAAACATCCAGTAAAACTGAAAGCCTTTTCTCACCGAGAACCCAATTTAAAACACTATTTTTTAAAAATTATTTTTAAATGTAACCCCTGGATTATGGGAGGTTTTATTCTACTTCTCTGTATCTTCAAAATGTATCCAACAACAATAATATGATGGCAGACAGTTCACTGCCTACACTTTAGCACTGTGCTAAAAAACCCTTTACACTGAGCTTCCATAATAACCATACGAGACGGGCATAAGACTTGAATATCTGGTTCTGAACTGCTACATCTGAGAATAAGATGTTACTTTTATCATCAGGGTTAACACTCTTTCAAACATAGAAGAAGGAAAAAAGACTTGAAGGAATATGCCTCTATCAGTATTTTTTCTTTATACTTGTCTATTTTGATCAAATATCATACAACGAATACTGAAAAAGAAAAGAAACTCCTCCAAACATGTGTTTACCTGGCTGTGGCTTGAGCCAAATAAGGAAACAGCAGGCAACAGCTCACAGGATGTTACCACTGCCTTGGGGCCTGTTCCCTTCCCTGCAGCTGGGGTTTTCAAATAGGCATCCCTGGGGGGAGCTGCAGGGTTCCAAAAGCAAAGAAGTCTTTTCTAGATAAACAAGGAAAACTTAAGTGCCTAAGTCCACTCTCATTCATTCCTGGGAAGACTGTAAATTGTTTGAACCTCTAAGAGACAATTTGGTAATACTTATCAGCATTAAAAATGCACGTGCCTGGTTCCTCAAGAAGTTACATACAGAACCACCATATGACCCAGCAATTCCACTTGGGTTTATACCCCAAAGACCTGGAAAGGTGGGACTCAAACAGATACTTGTACACCCAATAGTTCATGGCCGCATCCTTCACAAGAGCTGACAGGTGGAGCCCAGCAACAAATGAACGGATAAACAAAACACGCTACATACATACAGCGGCATGTTATCCAACCTTAAAAAGGAATGAAATTCTGATACATACTACAACATGGATGAACCCTGAAGACATTATTCTAGGTGAAATAAACCAGTCACAAAAGGACAAACAGTGCAGGATTCTACTTGTATGAGGTACCTAGGACAGTCAAATTCATAAAGACAAAGTAGAATAGTGGTTGTCAGGGGCTGGGGGAGAGGAGGATGAGGAGTTAATATTTACTGGGTATAGAATTTCTGTTTGGGATGATGAAAAGGCTCTGAAAACGAACAGTGGTGATGGCGGCACAATGTTGTGAATATACTTCATGTCACTGAACTCATACACTTCAAAATGGTTAAAATGGTAAATTTTATCTTCTGTATATTTTACCACAGTAAATATGCATATATGTATGTATATACACACATATACGTATACACATACACACACATATAGACACATACACATATATATATATATATAATTTTTAAAATGCACATGCCCTTTGATCCAGCAATTCCACTTCTCGGTTTTGAGTTTTCAGATATATTTGTACACGTATAATATGGTGTCCCTGTAAAGATGTCTATTACAGCAATGTTTGCAGTAGCAAACAATTGGAAATAACCTAAATGTCTATCTACAGGAGCCCTTTTAAATAAACGATGTTACCTCTATACAATGGAATACGGCACCGTCACAAAAGGCATGAGGCAACTGCAATATGGACTTAGAACCCTCTCTAAGGGATGAGGTGAATAGATGGAGTGCACAAGAGTGAACATACTACCATTCGTGTGTGAAAAGTCTGTACAGGCACACCTCAGAGATACTGCAGGTTCAGTTCCAGAACACTGCAATAAACCTAACATCAAGATCAAGCGAATACTGCAATAAAGTGAATACGTGAATTGTTTTGGTTTCCCAGTGCATATAAAAGTTATGTTCGCACTATACTGTAGTCTATTAAGTGTGCAATAGCATATCAAAAAAAAAAAAACAGGGCTTCCCTGGTGGTGCAGTGGTTGAGAGTCCACCTGCCGATGCAGGGGACGCGGGTTCATGCCCCAGTCCAGGAAGATCCCACATGCCGCGGAGCGGCTGGGCCCGTGAGCCATGGCCGCTGAGCCTGAGCGTCTGGAGCCTGTGCTCCGCAACGGGAGAGGCCACGACAGTGAGAGGCCTGCGTACCGAAAAAAAAAACAAACAAACAAAAAACAATGTATGTATCTTAATTTTTAAAAAGACTTCATTGCTAAAAATCGTTAACTATCACCTAATCCTTCAGCGAGCTGTGATCTTTTTGCTGGCAGAGGGTCTTGCCTTGATGTTGATGCTGCTGGCTGATCAGTGGTAGCTGCTGAAGGTGGCGGTAGCTGTGGCAATGTCTTAGAATTAGACGGCAATGAAGTCTGCAGCGTCAACGGACACTTCCTTTCACGAATGGTTTCTCTGTAGCATGTAATGCTGTTTGATGACATTTTACCAACAGTAAAACTTCTTTCAGAACTGGAGTCAATCCTCTCTCTCAAACCCTGCTGCTGTTTTATCACTAAATTTAGGTAATATTCTAAATTGTTTGATGTCATTTCAACAATCTTTACAGCATCTTTACCAGGAGCAGAATCTGCCTCAAGAAACCATCCTCTTTGCTCATTCATAAGAAGCAACACTTCATCCATTAGTTTCATCCGCAATTCAGTCACATCTTCAGCCTTCACTTTTTTTTAAATAAATTGATTTATTTTATTTATTTATTTTTGGCTGCACTGGGTCTTCGTTGCTGCGCACGGGCTTTCTCTAGAGCAGCGAGCGGGGGCTGCTCTTTGTTGCGGTGTGTGGTCTTCTCAATGCGGTGGCTTCTTTTGTTGCGGAGCATGGGCTCTAGGCGCGTGGGCTGCAGTAGTTGTGGCACACGGGCTCAGTAGTTGTGGCTCGCGGGCTCCAGAGCACAGGCTCAGTAGTTGTGGTGCAGGGGCTTAGTTGCTCCGCGGCATGTGGGATTTTCCCAGACCAGGGCTCGAACCTGTGTCCCCTGCATTGGCAGGTGGATTCTTAACCACTGCACCACCAGGGACGTCCCAGCCTCCACGACTAAATCTAGTTCTCTTGCTATTTCCACCACGTCTGCAGTTACTTCCTCCACTGAAGTCCTGAACCCCTCAGTCATTCACAAAGGTTAGAATCAGCTTCTTCCAATCTCCCGTTAATGTTGATAGTTTGACCTCTTCACATGAATCACGAATGTTCTTAATGGCATCTAGAATAAAGAATTCTTTCCGGAAGGTTCGCAATTTACTTTGCCCAGATCTATCAGAGGAATCACTCTCTATGGCAGCTATAGCCTTACAAAATGTATTTCTTAAATAATGAGACCTCCAAGTTGAAATTACTCCTTGATCCATGGGCTGCAGAATGGATGTTATGTTGGCAGGCATGAAAACAACAGTAATCTCCTTGTCCATCTCCATCAGAGTTCTTGGGTGACCAGGTGCATTGTCACTGAGCAGTAATATCTTGAAGGAATCTTTTTTTCTGAGCATTAGGTCTCAACAGGTCTTAGCATAATTCTTAAGGGCCCTAGGATTTTCAGAATGGTAAATAAGTATTGGTTTCGATTTCAAGTCACAAGCTGCAGTAGCCCCCAATAAGAAAGTCAGCTCTTTCTTTGAAGCTTTGGAGCCAGGCATTGACTTCCTCTCTAGCTATGAAAGTCCTAGATGACATCTTCTTCTAATAGAAGGCTGTTTCATCTACATTGAAAACCCACTGTTTAGTGTAGCTACCTTCATTAATGATCTTAGCTACATCTTCTACATAACTTGCTATAGCTTCTACATCAGCACTTGCTGCTTCATCTTTTTTTTTTTTTTTTTTTTTTTTTTTTTTTTTTTTTTTTTTGCTGTACGCGGGCCTCTCACTGCTGTGGCCTCTCCCGTTGCGGAGCACAGGCTCCGGACACACAGGCTCCGCGGCCATGGCTCGCGGGCCCAGCCGCTCCGCGGCATGTGGGACCTTCCGGGATCGGGGCACGAACCCGTGTCCCCTGCATCGGCAGGCGGACTCTCAACCACTGCGCCACCAGGGAAGCCCTTGCTGCTTCATCTTGCATTTTCATGTTATGGAGATGGCTTCTTGCTTAGAACTTAGACCTCAGAAACCAACCTCTGCTGGCTTCAGTCTTTTCTTCTGAAGCTTCCTCACCTCTCTCAGCCTTCACAGAACTGAAGAGAGTTAGGGCCTTGCTCTGGATTAGGCTTTGGCTTAAGGGAATGTTGTGGCTGGTTTGTTCGTCTATCCAGACCACTAAAACTTTCTCCATATCAGCAATAAGACTCTTTTGCTTTCTCATCATTCTTGTGTTTACTGAAGTAGCACTTTTAATTTCCTTCAAGAACTTTTCCTTTGCGTTTACAATTTGGCTAACTGGTGCAAGAGGCCTAGCTTCTGGCCTATCTTGGCTTTTGACATGCCTTCCTCACTAAAGCTAATCATTTCCAGCTTTTGATTTAAAGTGAGAAATATGTGACTCTTCTTTTCACTTGAACACTTAGAGGTCATTGTAGGGTTATTAATTGGCCTGATTTCAATATTGTTGTATCTCAGAAAATAGGGCTCCCGAGGAGAGGGAGACAGATGGGGGAATGGCCAGTCAGTGGAGCAGTCAGAACACACATATTTATTAAGTTTGCCGTATCATATGGGCGCAGTTCGTGGTCCCCCAAAACAATTACAATTGTAATATCAAAGATCACTGATCACAGGTCACCACAACAAATATAATAATAATGAAAAAGTTTGAAATATTGTGAGAATTACCAAAATGTGACCCAGACACATGAAATGAGCAAATGCTGTTGGAAAAAATGGTGCTGATAGACTTGCTTGATTCAGGGTTGCCACAAACTTTCTTTTCCTTTTCTTTTTTCTTTTTTGGCCGCGCCATGGCTTGTGGGATCTTAGTTCCCGAACCAGCGATTGAACCCGGGACCTCGGCAGTGAAAGCACAGAGTCCTAACCACTGGACTGCCAGGGAATTGCCGTCACAAACTTTCAGTTTGTTAAAAAAAAAAAATTCAATATCTGCACAGCACAATCAATAAAGTGAAGTGCAATAAAGCAAGGTGTGCCTATATACAACGACTTGGAAATAGAATAGCTCTGAAAGGATACACAACAGAGATGACAGTGGTTGTCTGAGGGATGGGAAAGTGGATGATATACAGAGGGAAACTTACTTTCCATGGTACAATTTTTTTCATACCTTTGTAATTTTATAATACGTACACTTTTAGCTACTCCGAAATAAACTTTAAAATATTTTAAGTAATGTCCAACTCTTGCTTCTTATAGAGGAGTTTATATCAGACCAACCCTTTAGCCAAGAACAACTATAAAAGCCGGATAAAACACAAAAGAACAGCTATCTGAAGGCAATAGGAAACCACCAAGACAGCTAGGACTTCAGGGCACAAGCTCTCTGAGGGAAGAGAGACACATTTAAGTGAGCCCAACACACTCTGCCACTTTCTCCCTTGAGACCAGGGTTGAGAGTCTGAACAGAGGGCAATGGCTAGAGCTTCCGAGGGGCTGGAGAAACAATAACTGGTGGACAAGGATGCCAACGCAGAGTAGAGGTGTGAGACCCTGGACAGAAGAGAACCATAGAAAAGTAAGCCTGACTTTCTCTACAACTACTCCCCTTGAGGCATTTGCCAATCCCTAAGCTGTATGGGGCAAGAGACCGAAAATCCAAGCAGAAAGTGACAGAAAGGAGGCTAAAAATCAAAGGATAGTTTTGGCAGTCTCTTGATGCTGAGGAATTCAGGGTCCCTCAAGAGGAGGACACCCTTTCAATCAAAACCCCTGAAGGGATATTTCCTAAGAGTAGGCACAGAACAGAAACAGACCAGCTCACTGAACCCAGCTTTAAATCTTCTCACCCCCACATGAGATCAATCTGAGCTAACCCTACTATAACCATCTGCTGCAAGAAAAGTAATCCTGTCTGGAGAGACACAACATCATTCAGGGCTGCTATTATTTTCAATACACAATATCCAGTGTTAATTAAAAGTCCAGGATGCCATAAGACAGGACCAGAGGTCAAGAGAGAAAAGCAGAGCCATCAGTATTCCAATACCATGGTTGTCAAAGACTTTAAAATAAATGTTTAATATGGTTCTAAAAATAGATGATAAAACAGAGAACTTAACCAGAGAACTCAAATCTATTTTTTAAAATCAAATGGAAAATTTTTTTAAATAAAATAAAATAAAATGGAAATTCCAGAACTGAAAAAAGTACGATACTGAAGTGAAAGATTCAAGAGATGAGCTCAACCACTGAGTTGACAAAGCAGAAGAGAGGATTAGTAAACGGAAAGTTAGGTCAGTAAAAATATTCAGTCTGAAGCACAGAAAGAAAAAAGGAAGATCCAGACATTTATGGAACATGGAAGAAATGTCTAATAAATATATCTAGAGTCATAGAAGGGAAGGACAGAATGACGGAGAAGCTACAAAAAGATACTGGCTAGAAATGTTCATCAAGCCATCAATGCAAGAAGCTCTTTGAGAACAAAACAGGGTAACTTCAGGGGCTTCCCTGGTGGCGCAGTGGTTGAGAGTCTGCCTGCTGATGCAGGGGACGCGAGTTTGTGCCCCGGTCTGGGAAGATCCCACATGCCGCGGAGCGGCTGGGCCCGTGAGCCATGGCCGCTGAGCCTGCACGTCCGGAGCCTGTGCTCCGCAACGGGAGAGGCCACAACAGTGAGAGGCCCGCGTACCGCAAAACAACAACAACAAAAAAAAAAACCAGGGTAACTTCAAAAGAAAACTCCTAGGCAAAACTAAAACCGAAGACAAAAAAAAGAAAACAGTAAAAGCAACCAGAGGAAAATAATATGCATTAGTTTAAAAGGAGCAACAGTATTATTGTACAACACGGGGAATATAGCCAATATTTTATAATAACTATAAATGGAGTATAATCTTTAAAAATTGTGAATCACTATATTGTACATCTGTAACTTACATAATATTATACAGCAACTATACTTCAAAAAATAAATAACAAAAGGAGCAAGACTATGCCCTACAGCTGGAAGCCCGAGGATAATAGAAAGACACCTTCAAAGGGCAGAAAGTAAAAATCCAGAAACCTTAAATTCTATATCTGATAAAAAATGACTTTCAAAATTGAGATAAAAATAAACACACTTCTAGCAATTAGAAATGGAGAGAATTTAGTGCCAACAGACCGACTTGAAAAGCAATGTATTAAAAGGAATTCCTCAAGAAGATGGAAGCACAGCAATGAAGAAGAAATGGAGTGTAACTGAGAGGGTAAAATTTGGGCAAACGTAGGTAATGAATATTAACTGTAGAAGACTATAATATAACTTTATGAGACTTTTGTGAGGCTTAAAACATATGTTGAATTACATTACATTACAATCGAATTACATAATTACATAAAATACATTACAATCGAATCACAAGGTTGTACATGTGAAACTAACAAAATATTGTAAATCATCTATACTCCAATTTTTTAAAAAGCTGAAATAAATAAATAATAAAATAAAATATATTACAGTGGCCAGAAAGTATTGGGGAGGGGGAATTAAGTGTTGTGAGGTCTTTGCACTGTGACCAAAGAGGCAAAATATACTTTGGGGTAGATGCAAATGAATCCTAATTGACATTTATTGACCTTATTTCATTTTTGAAAGACATCTTGATACATTTTGTAGAATAGACATTATTCTTAACTGCATCAAAACCAATCACATGCTAGGTCAAAAATCAAGTTTCAACAAATTTCAAAGGGCTAAAATCACACAGAGCATATTCTTTGACCGCAGTCAAATGAAGCTAAAAATCAATAATAAAAAGATAACTTTTAGGGCCTCGCTGGTGGCGCAGTGGTTGAGAGTCCGCCTGCCGATGCAGGGGATACGGGTTCGTGCCCCGGTCTGGGAGGATCCCATATGCCGCGGAGCGGCTGGGCCCGTGAGCCATGGCCGCTGGGCCTGCGCATCCGGAGCCTGTGCTCCGCAACGGGAGAGGCCACAACAGTGAGAGGCCCGCATACCGCAAAAAGAAAAAAAAAAAAAAAAAAAAAAAGATAACTTTTAAACATTCCCCAGATATTTGGAAATTAATGTACTCCTAAATAGCTCATGGATCAAAGGCATCTCAATGGATTTAGAAAATATAAATTTTAGAATTTAGAAAACGGAACTAAATGACAACAGGAATATGACATATCAAAACTTGCGGGATAAAGCTAAAGCACTGTAATGAGGGAAATCTATAGCATACGTACATGTTTTAGGAAAGAAATGCTGGAAATTAGCTATATCAGTTCCATTTCAAGAAGGTAAAAAAGCACACTCAATTAATCCCAAAGAAAGGAAATACAAAGTTAGAAGCATAAATTAATGAATTATAGAAATGCAAAAAGAACCAAAAAGGTGTTTCACTGAAAAGGCTAAAACATTAATAAACCCTAGTAAGACAAATTAAGAAAAAATTTAAAACAGAAGGCACAAATTACCAATATCAGTAATGAAAAAAGGAACACAAATCCCATACACAATGACACATAAAAAGAAAATATAATGAACATTATGTCAAAAATTTGAAAACTTAGATGAAATGGACAAGTTCTTGAAAAAACAAAAATTTTCCAAAACTCATGCAAAAAGAAATGTAGAACGTTCTATCTTTAGATGAAACAACCTTCTCATAAAGAAAACTCCAGACCCAATAAGGCTCCACTAGTGAATTCTTGTAAACATTACAGGAATAACCTAAATCTTCCTTAAACTTCTCCAGGGATTAGAAAGAGGGAACATTCCTCCAATTAATAAGTCTGGCATAACCATGATACCCAAACCTGTCAAGGACATGGAAAGAAAGTTAAAATGGCAAGCAGCTCTCATGTCCATAGTCACAAAAGTCCTAAGGAAAATATAGCAAATTGAAACTCACAGGTGGCAGAATTCCAGCCCTCCTGATGGTGATAATGCTTTTCTCACTCTCAAAGCAACTGACACAGATTCTCCCATGTTACTGCCAAATTTATTATCATCTACTATTTACATATAGGGAAACTGAGGCCCAAAGAGGGGAAAGAACTAGCCCAAGGTCACATTCAGGCTAGAGTCCACTTGATGGACATTTACAGCCACCTGCTGTGGCCCAGCAAGGCCTGGGGATGAGGTCTGTGCCCTTCCTCCCCCTGCACCTCCCTTCTGCCTCCCTGGACCCCTTACTCCTGGGCTAGCGTTTGAGCAGGTAACGCACAGGAGCAGCAGCATGGCCTGGGCAGGCTGCCAGTGCCCCCTGGCCGCTCCATGGTGTCCAGGAGGCCCGGAGCACACAGGGGTGGTTCTCTCAGCCAGACCCCAGGCTCCCCGCACTGATCCTGCCCAAAGGGGCGTTAGAAAGTGGGCCTTGTGGCCTACGTACCTCAGCCTGACCATCACTGTTTCCAGCTTTACTGGTTACAAAGCACTTCTGTGTTTCCCATCTGACCCTCAGCAAGATGAGTATCAACATCTCTACTTTGGAGTATCAATACCCCCACTTTGCAGATGAGGGAAGTGAGGCTCTATGGGGTGGATAACTTGTCTAAATCATCCACCCAGAGACTAACAGATCCAGGGCCTTCCTCACCACACCAGGAGGCCCCCACCAAGCACTACTGAATGTAATTGAAGATGTCCTGGATTATACATTATGAGACAGACAAGATGAACACAGATGGGTATGCTGAAAACTGCACAAACTATATAAAAAAGAACTCCCCAGTCTAGCTCAGTGGTGACACATCATTTTTTTTTAATGTAGAGAACCCAGAGGGCTGCCTCCACATTATGAGAGATCAAATGCAAACAAGAACCAAGACAGTATAAAAAGCAGAAATTAAAGAATGCCTTTAAAGGAACTCAATAAAGCCAGTAAAGCTTTACTGAGGATTCTTTAAATATGTTCAAGCCACAGCAGCTCCCCGGTAGCCACAGGATACAGGGCCGAGGAGAAGGGGACGAACATGACGGGCCTTTTGTCACAACGGAGGTAGGAAGGTTCCCCTTCTAAAGCCTGTCTTCTGAAAGAGATGAGTCCGAGGCCCAGCTCAGGAGCTTCTAGATCTCATTGGTAAACAGAGAGAGAAAGAACCTCCCAGGACAGACAAAGCTAGGACACATCAGCTAAATGACTCGGTGTGTGCCTTCAAAGAGCACTGTCTACAGAACATGAGGCCCACCAGTGGGGCCCCCCGAAACTAAGGCCCCACCCACCTGGGTGGCAGGGTCTATGAAAACAGCAATTTCAGTGAACCCACTGGAGCAAACGGCACCACCTGAACACAAAATGACATGGTTCCCAGAGCAGAGAAATCATACGTTTTCAACCGATTGAGTTTGTTTGTTCAGGGCAAGTCAACCTATGGATAACAGGAAACTGGTGGATGTAATTTCTGAAATCCTTCAAAAAGCATGTGAGATGAACCCAGACCAAAAACTATTTAAAAGACTGAGTCACATGAGAGCGGGGAGTCTCTGCAGTGGATCAGGCTGGAGTAAAGCCAGTAAACAGAGAGGGGACAGCAGGCAGGCACTTCTCTTGATGGAAAAATGTAAACCGTGGGCTCCCCAGGGGTTGGGCTCAGTTTTAGGTCTTCACAAATGACTTAGCAGGAGAAGGCAGTGGGGAGACTGCCCTGAGCCTGTGGGAGGAGGGGTGAGGGGCTGACAGACTTCACACACAAGGGCCCCCGAGGCCAGGGGATGGATCTCCCACGCCCACCCCACCGCAGGGAGAGGAGCCCTGAGAACAAAGTAGGTGAGCGATCTGCCCAGGGGTGTGTGGCAGAGGGAGCGGGGAGAGGAATAACACAGAGCGATGCCTCCAGACAAAAAGAATTCACATGGCGCCCTGGGGTACCCACAGCAACTGGGTTCACGCCCTTCCGACAGGCCCCAAACCCAGGCTCCAGGCCGGCACTGCCCCAAGGCCACCCCCAAAGAGCCTCACCTGCTGCTGGCTCTGCTCCTCCAGGTTCAGCTTCACCTCCAGCGACTGGCGGGCCTCCAGGAAGGCCTTGCGGTGCTTGCGGTCCGCCATGTAGTAGGACATGATGCCCACAACGATGGCGCACAGGTAGAGGAAGACATTGGCCAGAATCTGTATCCAGAGGAGGAAGAGAGGAAAGGACAATGGTCAAGGCATGTCTTCAGGACAAGGATGGAGGAGGTGGGCGGGTGGTGACCAAAATCCAACTGCAAGTTGCCCACTGTCCAGGGAGGTCCCCAGCAAAGCTTCTGACCTCGAGGGGGTATTCAGATCCCTGAAGTAGACCCTGCCCCATCACCATGGATGAGTGAGGGGCCTGCTGTTCTCCCTTCCAATTTTTCATGGTAGGGAAGCTGGCCAATCCTGCCTACCTGTGAAGCCTGAGCAGTCCTTCTGCTACCCATCTATTCACTCACTCACTTGTTCAACCACCACTTACTGCACCCTTACTTCGTAGGCGCATTCAGGTACTGTGCTGATTAGCTGGGGAGGAAAGTGAACCAAGCCCAGATCTACTGGCCAGGGGTGTATAATCCTAACAGCTGCAGATCATACGGAATGTCACAGGAGACCAGAAGAGATCCTGGGCTGATTTAGTTGTCACGATGCTACCTAACACATGTGCCGCAGGCTACAGGCTTCTGAGATTCACATGCATCCTCTGAGCCAACCCTACCTGCCAGCAGGTGAGAGGGTGGCCAGTACCAACATCCAGGTCTCATGAAGAACTGAAGCTACAGGAAGGGGATGAGGCAGGTGGGATCTGACGTCTGTCCGGTGAGCTCAGTGCACTGGCACCAAGGGCTTCTTTGGGCATCGAGAACCTGCTCCCCCAGCCCTGGCACCCTGCAGGCTGGCCTAGGTATCCTTGGTCCCCAGCCCGCTCCCACAGGCCGCCAGAGGTAACCTTGGCTATGGACCTGACATTCAAACCACACCTGATTTCCTGGCGCAGTCTGCTGCCGGCTCTGATCTTTGACCTGACTGGGCCCCATTTGGGGCTGGACCAGGTTCTAATTCCTCCCACTTCTCCAAGACTACTGGCCATGAAGTTTCTCCAACAAGGCCTGTTTCCACGTCTGGTGCCTCCCACTCCCCTGAGGCTGCCCCACGCTCCCTGCCTTGATTCCCTGAGGTCCTGCCAGAGGTGGACAGACCCCTCCTCCCAAGGGTGTGGTTTCTGGAGCAGAAGTTGGAAGTTGAGAGGCAGGAAGGGAGACAGAAGTTCTTAGTTTCTGATCCTAGGGGAAGAAAAGACTGGCCCAGCAGAACAAAATAAATTCTGGGGTAGGTGAAAAATGCAGGGAAGTCAATTTTAGATGTTGAAACAAGGTAGTTTAAGAGACAATAAGGCAAGTTAATTCTAACATTAATTTCCTGGGTACTCTTGGTTATGCTGTATCCCTCTGACTGTTTTTTTTTTTTTTTTCCTTTGTGGTACGCGGGCCTCTCACTGCTGTGGCCTCTCCCGCTGCGGAGCACAGGCTTCAGACACGCAGGCTCAGCGGCCATGGCTCACGGGCCCAGCCGCTCCGCGGCATGTGGAATCTTCCCAGACCGGGGCACGAACCCACGTCCCCTGCATCGGCAGGCGGACTCTCAACCACTGCGCCACCAGGGAAGCCCCCTCTGACTGTTTTTATGTTTCATCGGGGCTGCCGGTCGAAACTAACCAGGAGGATGTACCACGCCCAGCAGAAGCTTCCTGAAGAGTCTGTACTTGGGCACCAGTCTAAGCCCAGGGGGCACTCAACAAAGGCCCGCTGAGCAATGAATTCATTAGTAGGTGAGGTGTGTCTTGGTGCTGGTCATGAAATCACTGGGTGAAGATTTCACGAGCTTCTTAGATGGCTGGTTCTAGCAACTAACAACCAGCTGTGTTCCTGGGCCTGGGCAGCCCGATCGCCTACACCGCCTGCGGGGCAAGTAGGGCATTTCAAAGTCCTGTAGGACGGCTCCTGCACCTTCTCCTGGACCATGACAACCCATTCCCATCGGGGTGGTCAGTATGAGTATGCTCTCAGGCCACTTACTAAACATCTGATGATCGGAAAAGCTGCCAATTTATCATTTATGTTCAGTGAGTCAAAGCAAATCACACAGATCACTGGGTCTCAAAGCCAGTCTAGCCTGAGGTCTAGGAACCTCCACCTCCTGTGGGGTCTGTGTGGCCTTAGAAACCTGCCCAACTCCAAGTTCATGGTGCAGGAAGCTGGTCAAGGTCAGGCTGCACCCCGTGCATCCTCACCAAGCAGTGGCACTCCACCGAAGCCCATGCAGGGTCCAGATACAGCAGCCACCGGGCCAAGGGTCTCCAGGCTGACAGGGCTTCCTGGAGGGCGAGGGAGGAGCCACACGTCTGGACCCCACACCTGCCAGTGTCAGCAACTGAACCAGGGGCTCCAGACAAGGCAGGCTGACCTGGAGCCACAGGCCTGTCTCTGCCCTGGCCACAACCAGCCTGGGCTGTCACACGGCTGGGGACAGAGCTCCTCACTCAGGGGTCTTCCTGACCACCTCACGAGGATGCACGAGGCAGGCTCTGTATAATGTACAGTGCTCAGCCTGTACAGTGCTGAGCTGCTGTCGTTACCTACAGGGCATCCACCTAAGAAAACCAAACCTGCAGACAGGCTGTCAGAGAGCAACTCTAGTGGAAAAGTTTCAAACCAAAGATTATAATACAAAAAAATAAGAGGATTCAGGGACTCCCCTGGTGGCACAGTGGTTAAGAATCCACCTGCCAATGCAGGGGACACAGGTTTGAGCCCTGGTCCGGGAAGATCCCACATGCCATGGAGCAAATAAGCCCGTGCGCCACAACTACTGAGCCTGTGAGCCACAACTACTGAGCCCACGCACCTAGAGCCCGTGCTCCACAAGAGAAGCCACCGCAATGAGAAGCCCGCGCACTGCAATGAAGAGTAGCCCCCGCTTGCTGCAACTAGAGAAAGCCCCCACGCAGCAACGAAGACCCAATACAGACAAAAATAAATTAATAAAAATAAATTAATTAATTTAAAAAGAAAAAAAAAGAGGATTCAGGTTGGGTTCATGCCTGGGGAATGTCTAGGCAGGACAGCATTCCTTTCATTGAAGTGCACATTTAAAAATAAAATCTACTTTTGCACCCACTTGTAGGTACAGATGATCTAGAAAGTAAATTTAAGAGGAGCACTGGACTCCGGTACTGCCCCTCGCTAGCCGGGTGGCTGCCAGGTCAAATAACCTCCCTGAGCTCACTTCATCATCTATGAGCGAGGGAGGGACTGACTCATCTGGAAGACCCCTCGGTCCTGACACTGGTCCTCATCAGACCTCACTTCTGAGGGCAAAGGTTGGGATTGGAGATGACCTGGCCCCGAGAGGCCAGGGGAAGGAGAGCAGGTCAGTTCCAAGTTGGCCAGAGTGCCACGCTGCCTCCCGGGCCCTGGGCATCCCCGGACCCAGAGGCCTCATCCCCTTCCTGACCTGCACTCTCGGCTGCAGGGATGCGGAGGGAAACGGCCACATCTGGACCATGAGCTGCAGAGTCAGGTGGGTCCTGCAGGTGCCGTCCATGACAGGGAACTCCCTCCCGTCTTCCAGTGAGCACAGCTGTTTCCAGACAATTCTCCCGACAGTCCCAGGCCTTGGGTCTCCTGGAGCTCCCCCAATTCTCTAAATTTGCCTCAGCTGAAGAAAGGGTCCTCGGGGCACTGCTGCTCTGGTCCACCCGACCTCTCTCTCCAGTGCTACGAGGCCCAGAAGGAGTGCGGCAACCCCTGGTGCCAGGCAGGAGGGGGACGAGAGGCTCAGCCTCCAAGTCCAGGGCACAAATCCACTAAGGCAAGGAGACCTCCAGCTGAGGAAGCAGCGGTTCGCTCTGGGGAGGAGGGTTGGGGACAGAGCAGGAGCTGCACTGCAACACGGTCCCCTGGGGTGATGGGGGCCCAGAGGTGCACAGGTGACCGGCGGGGCGGGGGAGGGTGTGGACAGCAGTCCCCACGTGCAGCCAGCGCCGGGAGCCCCTGACCCCGGTGACCCTGATGTGCAGCCAGGGCCGGGAGCCCCTGATCCCGGTGACCCTGATGTGCAGCCAGGGCCAGGAGCCCCTGATCCCGGTGACCCTGATGTGCAGCCAGGGCCGGGAGCCCCTGATCCTGGCCTGTTTCCTCGTCCGTAACATCCTCTCACATCACAACCTTACGTTCTAGACATGGTCACACACTTCACCCACCTCATCTCGCTTAATCTTCACAAGGCAGGTGACATTATTCCAATTTTACAGGAGAAGGAATTGAGATTAAGCAAGGGCTCAAAACTAGAGGATAAGGTTTCTTCCTGCACTCACCTCTTATTATTCTCTGATGCAAAACCCCATCCTACAAGCACCCCTCAGCTAACTTACATATTTATAACCCCACCTTTCCCCAGAAAGGCTATTAGATATTTTTTAAAACTAAATTAAAATTTCCACCAAAACACCAGCCCTAAAGCACTTGTTGTGAGCTGCTTGCATTTTTAATCCGAAACAAAGCAGTACATCTACAGATTTCCACCACGTCCATACACGCGGGTGCTCATTAGCTCTAGGCTCAGGAATCCCTAAATTATGCCTGTAAGTGTGTCTCACTGAGCAAAAGGGATGTGCTCCTCCCAACACGCTTGGAAAAAATGAGTTGTGCTCCTTCGGCAGTGGGCCCCGAACAGCGCCAGCACCGAGGAATCGACGGCGACCAGGATGCCACCGCGGCGCCCGGGAGCGCAGTGCTGCCGGAGAAGGTCCAGGTCAGGCCACGAGGAGGGTAAGTGGGGCAGCTGTCACCTCTCTACCACATCCGTTAGGATGGCCTCTCGCTACAGTTTAAGAGCTGCAGACCCAGGAAAATCTTTGGCCACCAGGAAAGGCCTGGTGAGAGAATCCTAGAGAGAATCCGAAATGTGTCTCTCACGTGACTATCACAAATGGGCTCCTCCCAGCTGAGCCTTGACCTCTGCAGGCCTGGGATGAATTTTCTGGTGCTCCTACCCCGGTGAGGGGCGAAGGGCTCCCTTGTCAGAACTCGTCTCTTCTCCCTCCAGGACTGCCTTCCCAGCACCCACTGCTGCGCAAATACCCTGCAACCCTGGCAGCCCCTCTTCCTGCTCAGCCCCGCATCTCCCTTCCTCCCTCTCCACCCCTTCCCCATCCTCCTCACACACATCTGTCCCCTCTCTAACACACGGGGCACCTGCTAAGGCAGGCACTGCTGTCCTCCTCACCCCTGTGTCCCCAGAGCCCAGCCCAGGCCTCATCCAGCACCCGGCGCTCAGGAACCCAGAGCTGCTGGGCTGGACGGACCAGGTAACGGAACCACGTCACAGACTCACCCCTCGCCTGACCCCTTCAGCCTCTGGCCAGCAGACAAGCAGCCAGCATAAAGTCCACCACTGGCCCCCACCACCTCCCCGGGACCCGCCTTCTAATTAATACCCCATCTGCTGCATCCCACCCTAAGAGCAAAGAGGAATGGGGCTCGGTCACTCCCCCAGGACAGAGCGGACCCCCAGGACAGCAGGTGGGGGACAGTCCAGGAAATATCCAGAGTATAAGGCAGAGCATACAAAGCGGTGAGAGAAGGGTGGGGATGGGTGGCGGGGTCTCATTCATTCAGGAAGAGGTTAGATGGCTTCACACATGCGCCACAGAGAGATGGGGTCTTGGAAACATGACGACGGGGCTCTGATACCACGGCCAGTGAACAAGAGTGGCCTGAAGGCTTCTGCCCTCTCTGGTCATCCAAACGACGTATTTGGAGAGTTCCAGCTCCACTTTCCAGGTCTAAAGTGAGCAGGAGCCCCGATGCACAGACCCTCACTCCTGGCTCTTCCCAGTGGTCTGGGGCCAGCGACGGCCATCCACACTAGATGGGCAATGCCCGCCGCACCTCCAAGGCTGAGAAGCCCTGCTCTGGGGTGCTGTCGAGGTTACCTCTTCGTGTCCCAGTGGCCTCCTTTAGACTGGGCAGCAGTCTTATTTCAAACAAATTGTTCTTTTTTTCTTTTAAACACAGGGTTTTAAAAATAATGAATAAAATGAATGCATCTCCCAAGTGGGTAAACATTCAGCCTAAAGCTTCATCTAACCCATGGCAGCTGGATAGTGTGTTTATAATACACCCCAGCTCAGAAATGCAACCGTGAGAAAATTCCTTTACAAGATCCTTCTTCTTGGAATCTGATGAGTCACAATGTCCCGCACATTTTCTAACAGCCCACAGGGACAGGGACTGCTCTTAGTGGGGTTTTAAAATGGAAGTCACCCCATCAGAGGCAGGTTGGTGGCTCAAATGCCTAGGCTGACCTCTCCCTATAAACTCATTCTGGCCTGCAGATTCCAGAACATTCCCGAACAGGGGAGAAGAGACCGAGGGAGAGACAGCAGCTCTGGGGTGTCAGTGTCCATGTCAGCTGCCCTCGGAGACCTCGTGATGCTCTGCTGCTGGGGGGAGGCCCCTGTTCATTATAGCTAACTTAGATGTTTTCGAAAAAAACTCTCCAAGGAGCTGCAGGGCAGGAAGGAGCAGGGAGAAGGCACCTCTGAAGGCAACCAGCCTCCCCAACCTAAGGAAGACTGGCCGGAGCCTGCGGTGGCAGCCACAAAGTGCCCGTGGGGTCCCCACCTGTGGAGCCATGCTCCCTGCAGACACTTGGAGGGGCCTAGTAGTGGGTGAACACGTGGCTAAGAGATTGGGCCACGCCATCACAGAGACCTCCCACACCACCAGCAGGCTGTGTGACCTGGAGCAAGTCACTTAACCTCCCTGAGACTTGGCTTCCTCATCCTCAAGGTAACCCTGAAGGCTGTTCCACTAAGATTAAAAGAGAGATTCTAGGCAACACCACCTAACAGAGGGCTTGGCGTAAAATGTGTTCTGAATGACTTTTTTTTCCTTTTCTTCCAGAAAGGAGAAAGAAAATTGGGACCTAATAATAATACTTTAATGAAGTTTTACAAGAGACTTCGCATTCATTATCTTATTTGTTTGTCACAACAGCCAAGTTTTCTTATTCTCATTTTGTAGAAGAGACTTGAAGCCCAGAGAAATTAGGTTATGAGCCCACAGTCTCCTAGCAATGCTGAAACTGGAACCCAGATCTCCTTCCTCTTTTTCTCCCCCTACATACACAGAATTTAGATTTCAAGACATTAAAAAAGCTCTGTCCCAGCCTAGAGGACTGAATATCAGAAGCCAGCCTGACCAGGCACATGTGGCCCCGGGGGCAGATCCACCGCTGCTTTCTTGGCCAGCAATCACACCACCCAAACATGAGTCCAGGGCCCCCTTCCCTATGTTACTGTCTCTGTAGCTGAGTTGTGATGAGGGTCGGCAGAGGCTGGGCGAAGTCCTAGGTGCTAGAGGTCCCCAGGGAGCACAGAACCCAGTGAGGACCTGGAGCATCTCTGTGGGTTGGGAGGTCCGGTAGACAGTGGGGTGACGCTCCCGTGCTGCCCCGGAGCAAACGCCAGTGTCTCTCTGCCAAGAGGTGACTGGGGTCTCCAGTAAATACAACCCTGCTTGACACAATGCAAGGTTCAAGCCTTGGGGCACTGTGACATGGCCTTCTAAGCCAGACATTTGTCAAGTTTCCACCACGTGCCTCAAAAGGACGTCCAGAAGCTTCCTACTTGTTTAATAGCTGGGACATGCCTCTGCTAAAAGATATGCAATGTTCACCCTCTTCCAAAACAAAGATGACTTCCAGATAGGCATCCACCCATCTCGACACGTGACACAAGGTCCCTCATGACCTGCTGGGTGGCCAGAACAGCTTCCCAGGTTGTTTACTGCACAGCCCTAGGGGCACCACTCCAGACTCAGACACGATGGCTCCCCCGAGAGACGTGGAACAGGGAAGCCCTGACCATTGGGCTCCAGTGTCACCCTTATGTCTTATATCTGCCTGCTGCCCACCAGGCTCCCCTCACTCCAGCCACACTGGTCACCTCTCCAATCCTCTAACAAGATGTGCTATTTCAGGGCTCTACAGCTCTAACCAGAACATCCTGCCCCTGCTGCCCACACGGCCCCGCCCCGGCCAATGGAGGGCTACACATTGTAATGATGCCTTGATTTTACCAGGTCAAGAACAAGCACGCAGCACACACCTGGCCCTTAGTCATCCCTCAGGAACTGTCAGTTGTGGTTACTATTTCAAGATTATCTCCAACACCCCTCCCTGATTCCCCAAACGGAACCATCCAACCAACCATCCGTCCATCCGTCTATTCATTCACAGATTTACTGAATGCCTACCCTGTGCCAGGTTGGTACTTGGTATTTAGCAGTGAATGAGGCAGAAAAAGTCCCTGCTATCATGGAGCTGATGATCTGGTAACAACAGACAAATAAGAAATAAGTAATTTGGGCTTCCCTGGTGGCACAGTGGTTGAGAGTCCGCCTGCCGATGCAGGGGACACAGGTTCGTGCCCCGGTCCGGGAAGATCCCACATGCCGCAGAGTGGCTGGGCCCGTGAGCCATGGCCACTGAGCCTGCACGTCCGGAGCCTGTGCTCCGCAACAGGAGAGGCCACAGCAGTGAGAGGCCCGCGTACCACACACACACACAAAAAAAAGTAATTCAACAATCAGAGTACCAAAATCCAGCAGACAATAAAAATGATAAAGTGACTGGGTGGCTGCTTTAGACTGAGTGAGGGAGACTGCTGGCCCCATTTCTTCACCCCCCTGTAAAGTACTGTTCAGCCACAGCTTTGCCATAGCCTCAGGGAGAGGGATGTGTTCCTCCCTCCTGCTGACTCGGACTGTGTGATTTGCTTTGGCCAAATGGATGTCAGTGCATATGACACAAGCAGATTTTTGAAATACACTTGCTTTCCCCTTTGTGCTTTTGCTGTCACCATGAGAACAACGTGCACCAAAAGTTCAAAGGTCCAGCAGAAGGAGAGGCTCATGGAGCAGAACTAAACTCAAGCTGCAGCTTGGAGCCAAACCCAGCTGAGCCCAGCCTAGATCAGCCACACCCCAGCCAACCCACACACACACACACACACGTGTGAGCGAGAAATATGTGGTTGTGAGCCATCGAGTTCTGAGTTGTTTGTTACGAAGCCTTAGGTGAAAACAGCTGTCTATGGTTAGGTGGTTAGGATTGGTCTCCCTGAAGCAGTGTCACTTAAACTAGAGTATGAATAACAAAAAAGTCCCAGTCACAGGAAAAATCAGGAGAAAGAGCCTTCTAGATGGAGAATACACTGGTGCAAAGGCCCTCTTTCCCATGAGACACTCACCCACGTCCTGATGCATCTGCATGTATCGCCCCGACAAGGAGGCAAGGAGCATCTGAGGTCAGGGTGTGTCTTCTACATTTGCAGCCGCAGGGCCTGGCACAGCTACTGGCACAGAGCAAAAGTTAGCTGCACGAATGACTATAGTAGAAAGAAGCTGAAAGAACAGTCCATTCTCCACTGAGGTGTCCCCTTTAATAAGAGAGCCAAAATCCAGCTACAGAAAGGCTGAGCAGCAGTTCTTAACTGGGGGGGCAGTGATCTGGGCCCCCTGAGGAACATTTGGCAGTGTGTCTGGGGACATTTTTGATTGTCACGACTAAGGGGGCGGATGCTCCTGGCATCTACTGGGTGGAGGCCAGGGATGCTGGTGAACACCCTACAGTGCACAGGGCAGTCCCCACAATGAGGAGCTGTCCGGCCCCAAATGTCAATAGATCTGAGGTCGAGAAACCCTGGCCCAGGCAATGCCTTCTTCCTTTTTGATTCCTGAGTCTTCACTTGAAACTTTCTTAAGCTTTTGGGCTGAAGAACAAGGAACTCTGAGGACAAAGACAGCACAAGAAGATTTATTTTTATATCAATCATAGACCTCGTGGGCTAAGAGGAAAACACTACTGATACTTGTTGAACATAAGGACACAGTAGCTCGATAAATGCACCCACGATGGAAGGCAGGCCCAAATCACAGGGGTAGAGACGACTAAGACCAGAGAAGACCACCTGGTCTGTCTCCCTGGAGGGGCAGCTGTAGGAATGAACATCTCTCAGTTGGCCTTTGATACTGACCAAGAAATTATTCGCTTGAAGTCTGTGGACCAGGTTAGGGGGAGTCAGTGAACCCCTAAAATTAGGGGCAAAGTGTTTCACCCTTTTCTGGGGAGCAAAGTCCATTGCTTTCACCAGATTTCTCCAAAAGGTCTGTTAGCCCAGATGATTAAGAACCACAAAACGAATCAGAAGCTCCCCATTTCCTCTTGTGGCTTCTTGGCAGAAACAGAAAACATCAGGTCACAGGCCTTTGTGTCTTTTCTTACACATGTGACCCCATTAGTCACCGCGGTCTTTTTCTGCAGGCCAAATACCTCCCCTTCTACTTCAAGGAATCTATTTTAAAATGTTTAATCATGTTTGGCTTCAGATTTTTTTTTTAACTCCTGAGTTCTCGCTGAGTGGTGGACCCCATGTTGGGTCCCGGAAAGTAAAAAAAGAACCTCAAGAGCTCAAATCTACTAGGGGTAAAGAAGCTACAGGAGGGACTTCCCTGGTGGTCCAGCGGTTAAGCCTCCGTGCTCCCAATGAAGGGGGCCCAGGTTTGATCCCTGGTCAGGGAACTAGATCCCGCATGCTGCAACTAAGAACCCGCATGCCGCAACTAAAGATCCTGCACGCTGCAATGAAGATCCCACATGCGGCAGGCAGCTAAGACCCGGCCCAGCCAAATAAGCAATCAATCAACCAGTATAAAAAAAAGAAGCTACAGGAAAGGGAGGAAGCATAGATTGATCCTGAGGTAGAGGAGGACAGGTCGGCAAAGGTGTTATTTTCTACTGTACAGCAAAGTTATTCAGTTATACATATATATACTGTTTTTTTATATTCTTTTCCATTATAGTTTATCATAGGATATTGAATATAGTTCCCTGTGCTATACAGTAGGCCCCACGAGGGAGTAAAACGGGCTGGACACACTCAATTGTGGATTTTCACAAATATTGACAACACGGAGCTTTTACATACATATTAATATATGGATGCTGGATGGTAAAAGCAATTTAAACCAATTTCTCACTGAGGACCACTGTTAAATAAAGGAAAGGCAAGAAGTAATAAACTATACGCTTATGTGAGTTACCAGAACAACGAAAGGGTTCCACGCTGCCTGCTCTGGTCTTCTCACCTCTAAGTAATCCTACTTGCATTTAGTGCAGAGATCCTGACTTTCTGGAATTGTCTTTGAGTGAACTTGAGAACAAATGTACCAGCCCAGAGGATCATATAATCTGGAGACAGAAGAATTCTAGAATCCCAGCAGTATGATCATCACACAAACTTAGCAAAATGAGAAAGGGATCCCCAATTCCACAAGCACACTGAAGCCCCTGCATATACGGAACAGAGCAAACTCGGGATTCCGAGGACTTCGTACCTCTCAATTCAAGATGACTCATATCTTGAGAGTAAAACTTTCTGCAGACTCTCAGCTGCAGAAACCAGCGTCACAGCTTTCTCCTTGGGGATCCAATTGCCTCTCTTCTCTCCAAGTGCTTCTGAGGGATTACTCAGCATCCCTCATCCCTGCAGCCTCTCAGAGCCTGCCTGGAGACATCTGGGATGCGGTTTTTTAGTCACTGGTTCTGACTTGACCCTTCAGTGCTTATTCCTTAGTTGCTATTTCTCTAGTTTCTGATCCAGGTGTGTTGGCATCCAAAGGGTAAATGATTAAGACTCAGGAATCTAAATATCACACTCCCCCAGGTGATTCTCTTTTATTCATTGTTCTAGGTGGTGTAGTAAATAGCAAAACAAAGCCAAGATCCTCCAACCTTCCTGGTTCTTTAAACCAAACTATAAACATATGCGATCGCTTTACGTTATCTCCCAACGCCTATTGCCTATTTTTCTTCCATCTGTTTTTTCTCTTTCCTTTTCTAACAATCTTCTGATCCTTGGTGCACCCTCACCCAGTTACTGCACTTCCTTACCGTCTTTCCCTATCTGACCAGCATCTCTTCCATACGTTCAAAGCCACATCCACTGAGATGTTTTCCATCTGTTCACCCTGTTTCATGTGTCCTACATTTAATTCAGTTCCCTGGTTTTCAATTCAGATCTTAAGTCATTTTCCAAGTTTCCTTCTGACTGTCCCAACCCTGTCTCCCACTGCCCCCCATCTCCCTGCTCTTGGTAGAGCCAGTACACACTCACATCAGAGACTCCACAGCCCAGTCCTCTCCATGCACCGTCTTGGTCACATGACAAACAAAAACGTTCAAATTCCACAATCTGAGCCTAAAGCCCTGGCAAACTATCACCACTCCTCAATTTCTTCAGCCTCAAGTGTCTTGAATTAGCGCCACCTGAGTGTGCTCCCCTCCCCCTCCCTCAGAGGCTCCCAACCCTGCAGCACCTGAGAATCACCTGGGGGCCATGCCCCGGCAGCATCCCAAAACAGTGAAACCTGAGGCCCAGACGTGGCACCGTTAAAAACCTCCCAGGTGACTATATATGTGTAGCCCATGGTCCGTGGGAACACCTAAGTCTGTCACAGTCTCCCCAGCCATCCCCGAGCTGAAGGTCCCATTTCTGCCAGCCAAGGGTTGGGACCAGAGCTCACCCGACCCTGCACCTCAGATAATTAGCACCCAGGCTTGAGTAGGTCTGCAGTAACCCTTTGTGGACTGACTGTCCTCCCTGTCGCTGGTGCTCCTTTCTGCACCTCCGGCGGGTCATTCATTCCATCTGGTCTTTCTGGGTCTTCCTCATCGTCCTCCTCCTGCCAACACCTGGCCCAAACCCTCACCTCCCACAAGGCTGGGCACAGACGCATCTCCCTGGACCCTCTCTGGTCCTGCTAACCCACCCCCTGGTATCAGGTTAATCTTCCAAACTCATCTTTTTGCAAGTTCCACCGCCTGCTCAAAACACCTCAAGAGCTGACAGTTTTCCGAAAGGTAAAGTTCAAAATCCTCATTCTGGCACTCGAAGTCCTACATACTCTGGCCCCTGTGACCTTTTCTAAATATCGCCCACAGTCCCCTGATGTAAACCATCTGCTTTAGCCAAGGTGATGTCCCCAACGTTGTCACCCAGCAGGCACTCCTGACCTCAGCACATGTTGCAGGCCACACGCCGAGGGCCCTCAAACTTTTCCACTGAAGTACGTGGAGAGGAAGCTTCACCTCTTCCCTTGCTGGGGCACGTGGCTTTTGCGTTCTATTCCATAAAAATCCATGCTTGTAATTACTTTTTTTTTTTTTGGTCGCGCCGTGTGGCATGTGGGATCTCAGTTCCCCGACCAGGGATTGAACCCACACACCCGGCAGTGGAAGCTCGGAGTCCTAACCACTGGACTGCCAAGGAAGTCCCTGTATTACTTTTTTTTTTTTTTTTTCTTTTTTTTTTTCCGGTACGCGGGCCTCTCACTGCTGTGGCCTCTCCCATTGCGGAGCACAGGCTCCGGACGCTCAAGCTCAGCGGCCATGGCTCACGGGCCCAGCCACTCCGTGGCATGTGGGATCCCCCCGGACCGGGGCACGAACCCGTGTCCCCTGCATCGGCAGGCGGACTCTCAACCACTGTGCCACCAGGGAAGCCCCTGTATTACTATTTTGAAACGTCTTAAAATGTTTGCCTTTGAGTAAAACACATGTGTCTGTTATATTACACGCTCCGCTAGGGTGGGGGCAAGATCTGTTCCAATCACCACTGTGTAGCCAGCACTGGACAAACACCTGGCACACAGGAGGTGCCCAGTGACTACTGGGGGAAGGAATGAATAGTGGGGGAAGGAGGGAGAGGATGAAGGAAGAGGGAGAAAAGGAAAAAGGTGAGGAGAGGAGGGCAGAGCGAAGGCAGATGTTAACACGATGCCATAGTTATCCTGAGGCCTCAAGTACACCGTAGGCAAGCACACCCCTGCATCCCCCAATGTGAGAAGCACCCCGCCTGAACCAGCCCCCGACTGTATCCCCCCCATCACCTTCAGCCCTTCCCTCAAGATCTAGCTAAACCCTGCCTGCTCCGCAAAGCCTTCCCAGATGGCCCCGCCCCTGAGCTATCACACTCTCCTCTAGTTTCTTAACGAGGAAATAAGTGCAAGGTAAGTCATTAAGAGAGAGAGAAAAAAAAAGTTTAAATACACAGCCACACTCTGCTCTCATTTTCAGAGTAGAAATGAAACAGGGCAGGAGCAGAAACACCAAAACATCAACAGTGGTTATCGTGTAAGGGAGGGAGATTTAGAACAATTTCTGTTTTCTTCTTTTTGCCTCATCATCTTTCTGCAGCTAATCTCTCTGTAGAGACAAAGAAGACAAGGGGCACCAACTGAAGTTTCTACTGTTCCTTCCACTCGCTTGGAACACCCTGACGGCCAGCAGACCTGGGGACACTTAACATCTTTTTTTTTTTTTTTTTTGGCTGCGTTGGGTCTTCGTTGCTGCGTGTGGGCTTTCTCTAGTTGGGGCGAGCGGGGGCTACTCTTCGTTGTGGTGCGTGGGCTTCTCATTGCGGTGGCTTCTCTTGTTGCGGATCACGGGCTCTAAGCGGGCAGGCTTCAATAGCTGTCGCTCGCGGGCTCTAGAGCGCAGGCTCAGTAGTTGTGGCGCAGGGGCTTAGTTACTCCGCGGCACGTGGGATCTTCCCAGACCAGGACTCGAACCCATGTCCCCTGCGTTGGCAGGCGGATGCTTAACCACTGGGCCACCAGGGAAGCCCCCGGGGACCCTTAGAAACAGAGACTCTTCTTCACGGAAACTCCCTCCTTGCACTCAGAAGCCCTCAGTAAACACCCCGTGGTGGGGAGCACCACCCCAGAGCCGCTGAGAACCTCCCCTGGTCACCTGTTTCTACGGGACACACCTCGCCTTCTGCCAGACTTCTCAAAGGGCCAGCTGGGAAGATAAACCTTCCGACAGCCTTCAAACAAGATCCGGGCGCAGCACCCGGGGGCCTCGCCCCCTGCCCTCCTGCTCTGCTCGGTGAAGGGCGGGAATTCGGAACCACAGGCTCACAGCCACCAGGAGTGAAGGGAGACGCCCCGCCCCGAGCTGCCCAGCCAATCGCCCATCACTCATCGTTCAGTGCCAGCACGTGCAAAGGAGGCACCCTCTCATAAACTGGAGCTGGTTCGGGTTATCCGCACAGAATCACCATCTCCTCTCGCTAATGAGCCTTCCCTGGGGAAAGGCAGGGGCAAGGTGGCTGCAGTCAGTCGCCATGGTTCCACACAGAGTATCCGCTGCTGGCACAGAGGGCCTCTCGCCATAGCCCTCGAGGTCCCATACAAACAATGCACACGGCTCACTTGGTCTAAGTTCTCCTTTGGACCTGGTTTTCTTCCTCTTCCCTCAAATGCTTTGTCCACCCGTGAGTGCCACCCCCCGTCCTTTCCCTCAGAGACCGGCCACCCAGCTGGCAGGGATTTTCTCACCCTGGGAACACACATAACCCAGGTTTCCAAAAGAGCTCTAAAACCATCCCCTGGCTTCCGGAGAAGTTCCTGACTTTAAAAATATTTCCCTTTGGTTTTTGCCTAATTTTCCCACTTATCAGCCTTACACTTTTGACACAAAAGAGACCAGATCTTCTCCCCTGAGTGGAGGACTGAGGCCCATCAGCAGCATCGCCAGTGGTCTGCCCACAAGGGCATCCGAGTATCTCCCAGCTCACGGCCGGCACCACACTTCCTGTGGCATCTTCCTCTATGGGCCCCCGAGGACCATCTGTCCCTACCCTTCCCAAATACATTCACACACACACACACACACACACACACACACACGCCATCTCTCAGTAAGGTAAACACTCAGGGACAGTAAAACACAGCAGTTAGAAACTGGGCTTGAATTCCAACTCTACCACCACTGGCTGTGGCCTTGGAAGATGTAACCCCTGCTCTAAGCTTGCTCCCTCCTCTATGAAATGAGAAGAACATGATTCCTACCTCAGGGTGGGTTTGAGAATTTGTGAAGATGATGCATGTTAACGCCCCTGGCACAGTACTGTGCTAGGCACACAGCAAGTCTTAATAAGTGTTAGCTATTAGGATTAGGTGTATTATAAATTCCCAGTATCACTCCAAACCTTTGTTCCCAGTTCTCCAGCTTTCTTCATCTCCTTTAATACGTCTTCTCAACACCTGCGAAGGCGGTAAGTACCAGTGGCTCCCAAACCTGTTCTAAGGTTCCACCCTCAGACATTCTGCTTCAGTATATTTGGAGGAGGGCCAGGAATCTGCATTCTGAAAAGCGCTCCTCCCCCACCCAGGAGATTCCAATGCCACCAGTCCTGTAACCTGATTGCTGCATTTTACTATTTAAATACGATTCTGTGTCCCTTGGCGTTGTCCTATAAAGTTCATCCTGATGTGAGCTCACGTTGTCCCCCCACGTGGCTCTCATTGTTTTCCTGCTGCCACGGCCCTCCCCCATTGCCCGTCAGCTCTCCCCGAGTCCGCTGTGTGCCGGCTGGGCTGCAAGGCTGGTGATGCAGCTCCATCCCAGGACCCTGCTCCCAGCTGAAGGGCTCAGTCCCTCTCCTGTCCCTCTGCCCAAACCCTCTGGGAAGCCCCTTGTGGCAATGCCAGCAGCTGCCAGAGCCAACTGCCCAGACCATACTTATCAAGTACTTTTCTAGCCCACAGTGCTGCCTGCTGTCTGGGGACACCAGTAAACCTCGAGCCATTCGTCAACAAGTCCTCCTCCAGCCCCTACCCGGGAGGCAGAGTGAAACCATGCAATGAACAACAGCTTTGGAGCCAGACAAGTTCCTAATTTATCATTCCTTAGCAAGTCCCCTAAAACGTCCCTCTTCGATCTCCACACATGGAAAAGAAGGCTAACAGCTTCAAGTTACTTCCATTTAAGAAATCTTTGCCCAACCCAAGAAAATCACAATGATTTTCTCCTATGCTTTTTTCTAGTTTTATAGTTTAAATCTTACTATGATCTATTTCAAGTTAATTTTTATATGTGGGGTACGGTATGGATTACGTTTTATCCCCCATATGGATACCTGATTACTCCAGCATCATTTGTTGAAAAATTACCCTTTTTCCACTGAATTACCTTGACACTTTTGTTGAACATTACTTGATCACAGATGTCTGTGTTAATTTCTAGACTTTATTCAGATTCATTGATCTAAGTGTCTACCCTTACACTGATACTACACTGTCTTTTTTTTTTTTTGTGGTACGCGGGGCTCTCACTGTTGTGGCCTCTTCCATTGCAGAGCACAGGCTCCGGATGCACAGGCTCAGCGGCCATGGCTCATGGGCCCAGCCGCTCCGCGGCATGTGGGATCTTCCCCGACCGGGGCATGAACCCGTGTCCCCTGCATCGGCAGGGGACATATATGTACAGTAGAAACTGCAGAAAACTAGCTCAACTGTTTTTATTCACTTCTTGATATGCACACATTCTACTGACACTGTCTACATTCAGCTTACTAATGAAGAAGGACTAAAAAGAAAAAGAACTATGGCTTCTCTCATATTTTCCTTTCTTTCTGCATTAAGTGGGTAGCTAATACAGGCAAGCAATACATGTAAGAAAGCAGTGATGGAGTTCCTCGGACAGTCACGTTCCTTAAAATGCCACTACTTTCTTTCTGCATTAGAAGCAAGATCTAGTCTGAACAAAAGTATGTCCTCTCACAGTCTTCAGGACCTCCACTGAGTCATAGATACAATATGGTACTTTGTATTTGCTTTGCATCTTGCTGAACTCCCAGACATTGTGAGTTCACCAGAATTCCAAGCTGTTAGGGCACTGCAAACTCTATATGAAAATGAGACAGCAAGGAGGAATGGAAGACACACACATTGTGCATATTTCCTCTGCACACCTGCATGTTCCATTATCCCAGTAGACTCTAATTACAAAACACAAGGTCAAAGATAACATTAAGAATTTCAAAACTGCACAAGTAACACTCCTATAAAGCTAACCCTGCTTAAGAGGACAGCATTCAGATTTTCACTATTAAATACAATGTAGGTTTTTCACAGATGGTTTTCTCAGGTTGAAGACATCTTCTTCTATTCCTAGTTTGCTAAGAGTTTTTATCATGAATAGGTGTTGAATTTTGTCAAGTGCTTTTTTCCATATTTACTGAGATGATCATATGGGTTTTCCTTTTAGTCTGCTGATATGTGGAATTATACCGATTGATTTTAACATGGCATTCCTTTGAAAATCCCCACCTGGTCATTATGTGTTATTATTTTTTATATATTGCTGGGGTTTGTTTGCTAATGTTCTATTAAAGACTTTTTTGGTGTACACAACAGGGTTATTCATCTGTAGTTTGGGTTTTTTTCTTATAATATCTTTTTCTGCTTTTGATATCAGGGCAATGCTGACCTCATAAAATGAGCTGGGGAATGTTCCCTCCTCTTCTATTTTCTGGCAGTTTGTATAGAATTGGTATCTTTTCACCCTTAAATATTTGGTGGAATTCAGCACTGAAGCCAACAGGGGCTGGAGTTTCTTTGGGGAAGGTTTTTAACTGAAAACTCAGTTTCTTTAATGTAGATAGGGCTATTCAACTTTGGTAGTTTATGTCGCTGAAGTAATTTGTCTAATTTATCTAAATTCATTGGCATATAGTAGTTTATAACATTACTTTATTGTTTACAGGATCTGTAATGTTTACAGGATCTGTAATAATGTTCCCATTTCCCTTCCTGGTATTGGTAATTTGTATCCTCTCTCATTTCTCTGATCATCTAACCAGGGGTTTATTAATTTTATTGCCTTTTTCAAAGAATCAAGCTTTGGATTCACTGATTTTTCTTTATTGTTTGCCCACTATTTTCTGTGCTTTTTTTTTTTTACTTTCTACTTCTTACTCTGGATTTACTTTTTCTACTTCACTTGAAGTGGAAGCATAGATCATTTATTTTAGACCTTTCTTTATTAACACAAGCATTTAATGCTATACATTTCCCTCTTGGTACTGCTTTGCCTACATTCCACAAAATTGGTATGTTGTGTTTTCACATTAATTCAACACATTTTCTAATGTCACTTGTGATTTGTCTTTATCCATGGGTTATTCATGCACATGTTGTTTAATTTTCCAAATATATTCTGGAATTTTAAAGATATATTTCTGTTATTTCTACTTTAATCCATCATTTTTGTCAGAGAACATTATACTTTGTATGATTTTAATCATTTTTTAATGTACTGAATCTTGTGTTGCGGCCCAGCAGATTGGGTGTCTTCATGAACATTTCAGTGCATTTGAAGAGTACATGTATTCTGTAGTTGTTGAGTAGAGGGTTCTATAAATATCACTTTGGTCCAGCTCGTTGTTACAATCTATATCCTTCTAATTTGTCAAGTACTCTATATACTTCTAATTTGTCTACTTACTTTACCAATAACTGAGAGAGGTGTGTTGCAATCTTCAAATATAAATATGGATTTGCCTATTCCTCCTTTTAGTTCTATCATTTTTTGTTTTGTGTAGTTTAAAGCTTTGTTATTAGGTACATACATATTTAGGATCATAATGTCTTTTTGATGAATTGACTCCTTTACCATTATGAAGGAGTGGATACCTCTTCATCCCTGGTAATATTCCTTATTCCAAAGTCTACATTGCCCGTTACTAACATAGCCATACACTCCAGCTTTCTTTTGATTAGTGTATACATGTGATATCTTTTTCCATCCTTTTAATCTGTGTCTTTATGTTAAAAATGGGTTTCTTTATGATAGCTTATAGTTGATTCTTGCTTTATTATTCATCTGATATCTGCCTATTAAATAGTCATTATACCACATACATTTAATATTATTATCAATATGGTTGAATCTAAAACTATTTTTGTCTTCTACTGGTCTCATTTGTTCTTTGTTACTTTTCCTGCCATCTTTTGATTTTATCATTCCACTTTATCTCCATTATAGGTTATGTGCCATGCTTCTTTGTTATGCTTTTTTTTTTTTTTTTTTTTTTTTTTGCGGTATGTGGGCCTCTCACTGTTGTGGCCTCTCCCGTTGCGGAGCACAGGCTCCGGACGCGCAGGCCCAGCGGCCATGGCTCACGGGCCCAGCCGCTCCGCGGCATATGGGATCCTCCCAGACCGGGGCACGAACCCGTATCCCCTGCATCGGCAGGCGGACTCTCAACCACTGCGCCACCAGGGAGGCCCTGTTATGCTTTTTTAATGGTTGCTTTGAGATTTACAATACAGGCATACCTCAGAGATGTTACACGTTTGGTTCCAGACCACCACAATAAAAGAGAATATTGAAATAAAGCAAGTCACACAATTTTTTTGTTTCCAAGCGCACATAAAATTATGGTTACACTATACTGTAGTCTATTAAGTGTGCAATAGTACGTCTAAAAAAACAACATACATACCTTAATTAAAAAATACTTTAGGGCTTCCCTGGTGGCGCAGTGGTTGAGAGTCCGCCTGCCGATGCAGGGGACGTGGGTTCGTGCCCCGGTCCGGGAAGATCCCACATGCCATTGAGCGGCTGGGCCCGTGAGCCATGGCCACTGAGCCTGTACGTCAGGA
Organism: Mesoplodon mirus; assembly: GCF_964341445.2. Lineage (NCBI taxonomy): Eukaryota > Metazoa > Chordata > Mammalia > Artiodactyla > Ziphiidae > Mesoplodon > Mesoplodon mirus. Next base: position 44,011,526 of record NC_138990.1, read on the forward strand.
GCCTGTGCTCCGCAGCGGGAGAGGCCACAACAGTGAGAGGCCCGCGTACCGCAAAAAAAAAAAAAAAAAAAAATACTTTAGGGCTTCCCTGCTGGCACAGTGGTTGAGAGTCCGCCTGCCGATGCAGGGGACACAGGTTTGTGCCCTGGTCTGGGAAGCCACATGCCACGGAGCAGCTAGGCCCGTGAGCCATGGCCGCTGGGCCTGCGCATCCGGAGCCTGTGCTCCGCAATGGGAGAGGCCACAACAGTGAGAGGCCTGTGTACCGCAAAAAAAAAAAAAAAACTTTATTGCTAAAAAATGCTAACAATCATCTGAGCCTTCAGAAAATCATAATCTTTTTGCTGGTGCTTTGATATATTGCAAAAGTTACCAAAATGTGACACAGAGACATAAAGTGAGCAAATGCTGTCAGGAAAATGGTGCCAATAGACTTGCTTAATGTAGGGTTGCCACAAACCTTCAATCTGTAAAAAACACAATGTCTGAGAAGTGCAATAAAGCAAAGTACAATAAAATGAGGTATGCCTATATGCATCTTCAACTTAATATAGTCTACTTCAAATATTATTACTTTACATATAGTATAACAGTATATTTCCATTTCTTGCCTCCTGTCTTTTGTTCTATTGTTGTCATACATTATTCTTCTATGTTATAAACTCCACAGTACGTCGTTTATATTTTTGCTTTAGACAGTCTTTTAAAAAGAGATTAAAAATGAGAAAAAATAACTTTCACTTTTCCACAGATTTACTATTTAGAGGCCTCTTCATTCTTTTGTGCAGTCTAAATTTCTATTTAGTATCATTTTTCGTCTGCTTGGAAAACTTTCATTAATACTTTTTGTGGTGCAGGTCAGCTGGTGATGAATTCTCTCAACTTTAATTTGTCTACAAAAAAGGCTTCACTTCACTTTCATTTTTTGAAGGACATTTTATTGGGTATAGAATTATAGATTGACCTATTTTTCAGTTCTATTGTCTTCTGCCCTGAATAATTTCTGGCTAGACATCTACAATCATCCTTATCTCTGTTCCTCTATGTAATGTGTCTTTTTTTTCTTTCTTTCTGGTTGTTTTTATGAGTTTCTCCTTAACTACTAGTATTAAGCAACTTGATTATGATGTGCCTTGGTATGATTCTCTTTATTTTTACTCTTTATATTTATTTGAGTTATTTTGAGCTTCTTGAACTGTGGATTTATAGTTTTCATCAAATTTGGAAATGTTTTCACTATTAGAAAAATGCTTTTTCTGTCTTCTCTCTGTTCTTCTTCTGAGACTCTGCTGCTCGCACTGCCTACAGACTGTAGTCAAAGCAATCTCAAATAGCTTTCTAGGTCATCCATTTGAGATCCCAAACTGCCTTCCAGCCTTCTCTTTTACTCTCTCATACATCCAATTCTGCAGTCAAAAGTTCTGTGTGTGTGTGTGCGTGTGTGTGCGTGTGTGTGCGTGTGTGTGTGCGTGTGTGTGTGTGTATGCATCCCCACACCACTGCCCACCAGCAACTGTCTCTGCCCCTTACCAATCCAGGGCTCAAAATCTAATTTCCCCTTCATGGCACACCTCAGTACTGCCTCCTCCGTGAGAAGTTTCCCAACCAAGACAGAATGATGCCTTTTCTCTGTACTCTCACAGGTCTTGTCTGTCATAGTGGCTCCTTGAGAGCTTGCAGACATCCTGTCAAGTCATTTTGGGATGAGTCCCACCCTCAGACCCGAAAGAAAGAAAGCTATTGGACCCTGTGATGGGAGTAAGAGCGATGTTATGTCAAAATGCGCCTATGTGAGACTTTCCAGAGGAAGTTGAACACACAGTATTTTAGGAAAGAGTGAGTCAGGCAGCATCTCTCCTTTTTCCAAGGGAAAAATGAGACACACAGCAGATTAAGTCAATTATACTGAGCCAGAGGAAATAACCTCCAAGGATCTTCACTCTCAGACCAGTCTCCCAATGTAGCCTCTCAAGAGTTGGGAAAAAAACCATTCCAGCTTCTGACTTCTTTCTTATAAAACCAGGGAAGCAGGAGCAGGCAATCATGGTGCAGGAGGCTACTCAGCTCTTGGATCCAGGTCTCCGGGGAGAGAACCCTGGCCTGGTAAGGTGTGGGAGGCCCCAAGAAAGCAAACAGAATCCCCACAATTAGAAGACCAAAAGCAAAATGGACCATGCAACCAAGAGCAGCTCACCAGCAGAAGACATGAAGCCTGAGGCCATCTCAGTTTTACACTGGGAAGTCTTTCGATGGCCCAGAACTCCACACCATCCCTTCAGACACGCCCACACCAGGTGACCTGCGCTCCTCCCAGCTCCACCTCTCGTTCTCCTCATTCTCCCCACACAGCCACATGCTCAACAGCCTCCTACCTGAACAAACTCCTCCTACCACCCCAACGGCCCCTCCCTCACTCCTTTCACTCCATTACCCCAATGTCACCTGCCTGCCATGCCCACCTACCCCTCCCAGCCACCCCCCTTTGAAGCTCCCATCTCCACATAAGTTCCCAAAGCAGAGCCACTCTGGCTGCTCAGGAACAGACTCTCCATCTCCTTCCTGCTTCCTGTTCCTGTGACGGGTCCCTGCCCCACCACACGGTGGGGCACAGTGGAGCACAGAGTTCCCTCTCTGAGGGGTCAGAAGAGTACTGGCCTAGGGGCCAGGAGACCGAGGCTACAGACAGAGGCACTGAGACTGTCTCTCTGTGGGGCCTCAGGCAAGTCACTTCCCCTCTGGGCCTCAGCATCCCCTCTGGAAACGCTCAGTAATATCTCCGAGGCCACCCCTCCTGGCATAAGCAGTATGGGCAGCAGGGGCAGCAAGCAGCAGCAACAAGATCCTCTTAGGTGCAAACCCCAACTCCTCCAGATCTGTAAGTACCGCTCAAGCACAGTGCAGTTTGGCACCTCCCAACAGGGATACAGTTTGGGGTTTCACATAGTGACAGATAAGCATATAATCCTAGTAACACCTGCATCTGAACGGGGCTTTGTGGTTTACAAGGCGCTTCCACTCACCCTCTCATTACAACCTTCGCCACAACCCTGGAGGAGCCAGCGCGTCGTCATTACCAGCATGGCAAGGTCATGAGTGAGCACTATTCTAAGAGCTTTATCAGCTCACTGAGAGATTTAGTAACGAAGGCCCAGAGAGGACTAAGCAAGGTGACCAAGATCTCAGAGCTGGACGAGGCAGATGCAGCTGCTGGAACCCAGCATCTGGGCTGGCTCGTGCTCACTGGGCTCCCACCCTCTGTTCTCATCACTTACTGAGGAGGAAACCAAGCTCAGCAACATCAAATGGTTTTCCTGAGACCTGCGCCCACAGGGGCAGAGTTTGAACTCAACTCCTGTTCACTGAAGAGCTGGTGATACAACAGGCCAAGTCACAAACACAAAGGATTTCAGCACTCGGCGGGTACGTGGATACCACGGCGCTTCCTCAGCTAGAGGAGCGGCTGCAGGTGCCCGCGAGGGGCCACCAGAGTGGAGCCCACGTGGGGGCCCCTGGCTGAAGGAGGGAAGGGCTGCAGTTCATGGGGACACGTCACCACCTCGAGGGGGACACCAGCTACCGGAGAGGAATGTGTGGACGTTAGCGCTGACAGGTGTGCTTCGCTGATCTGCCGAAACTTACATACATAATCTCTCAATCCTAAATGTACATATATCACATAAAAATGCAAATTCACAGAATGCTCTCTGGAAGTATACCCACCACACACTTGGCAACGGTTGCCTATGGTGGGGGGGGGGGCGGCAGAGGAAAGGGGGGCTTTCACTTTTATGCTTCGTATCGGTTGAGTTATCTCTTACAATAAGCACAACACATGATATAGAAGAAAAATCAATCGTCACATCTATCTATCTGTAAAGAGGGACCCAATGTTAACAGCAGATATCCTTGAAAGATAATATTATGGGTAGTATTTTCCCGTACTACTTAGTATTTCCCAGGCTTTCCACAATGAGCACATCTAGTACTTTTATATTAAATAGAACCATATGAAATGAAATTGCCATTGTTTGCACGTTGAAAGCGGTTGGACATTGGCCATTTCATGTGATTCAGCTTACTAATAATGCATGCATCAACATTCAGCAACTATTTATGGAGGGACTGCTCTGTGCCAGGCCCATATCCAGACAACGATTTTTTTTTATTTTTTATTTTTTTTTAAAGAAAGTAAATAAACCAGGACTTCCCTAGTGGCACAATAATTAAGAATCCTCCTGCCAAAAAAAAAAAAAAAGAATCAGCCTGCCAATGCAGGGGACACGGGTTCGAGCCCTGGTCTAGGAAGATCCCACATGCCGCGGAGCAAGTAAGCCCGTGCACCACAACTACTGAGCCTGCGCTCTAGAGCCAGCGAGCCACAACTTCTGAGCCTGCGTGCCACAACTACTGAGCCCGTGTGCCACAACTGCTAAAGCCCACGCGCCTAGAGCCCGTGCTCCGCAACAAGAGAAGCCACCACAATGAGAAGCCTGCGCACTGCAACAAAGAGTAGCCCTGGCTCACCGCAGCTAGAGAAAGCCTGTGCGCAGCAGCGAGGACCCAATGCAGCCAAAAATAAATAAATAAATTTATTTTTTTTAAAAAGTAAATAAACCAAGCTGGGCCTCCCTTGTAGGCAGGACCCGAGGTTACTGTCTCTGTATCCCCAGGAACTTGTGTAAACATGTGTCCAGACCATATGTGTTTGGCTGAGTGAAAAGATAAATTTGTAGACAGAAGGACAATAGATGTCCATCAACAGGCACACACATGCAATTATACATCCTAAGTAATCAACAACAAACACAGTATCCCTGTAGGAAGAGGGCAGACAAAGAAGAGGATGGGTCAGACTCTGGGTAACCTGATAATCGTGCTGATCTTTATCGCTCTGGCAGGGCGACAGGAACAGAGAAGCAGCGGGAAAGGGAGAGGTATAGGGGGTGTGCAGGCTGCAGAGGGACACGGCCGTGGTCAGAGGGTAGCCCAGGGAGGCAAACACACCTCCAGCCCCGAGCAGCAGTTCCAGCGGAATGGTCCCTGGGAACAGCTCCTCAGCCGCCCCCAATCCCTTAAACAGCACATCCTGCCAGGCTGGGAACATTCCGTCAGTCTCTGGAGAGCTGTCCGGCCATCTAAGCAGCAGTGGGTTTCTCTATATTAACTTCAATTTTCATGTGGACTATAATTCTTTTATTAAGACCTGATGCGTAAATTTTCCAGGAGTGGAGACCACCCTCCCCACCAAACCTCAAATTACAGCTGTAGAATTTTACCTCTAGCATTTGTGTCCTGCAACAAGGCAGGATGGGCAGGGTTCTTAGAGCAGGCAGGGGGAAATGCGTGTAAAACGGGAGAAGGCACCCCGAGCACCACGTTTCAGTTTGCAGCCAAAGAGAAGTGCTAGGATGATGTCACCTGAGGACTTCTTGAAAAAGTTCAATGGTTTAGGCTGAAGAGGAGACAGAGAGAGAGCAAGATGGCTGAACTCAATACTAGGAGGGCTGCTGGGTAGAGAACAAGAGGCAGACGTGTGTACTTCCTCTGGATAAACTAGAACCAGGACCAGATGCTAAGAGGGGGCAGGATGGGGCTCCAGTAGGAGGGCCAGGAGCAAAGGACCGCGCTGAAGCTTATCCACCCCCTGTAAAACTTGCTGACCTTACACGCACAGCTGGCAGGATTCTCTCTGAAACTTTCCTGCACATCTGCTCTGACTTCTGGAGTGTTTCCCAAAAGTCAGTTATGTTTAGTCCCAGACCTGCTTATGTCAGTTGTTTTTTGATATTATATTTACATAACTTAATGAAGAACCTAAACAGATAAAATATGAGTATGAAAGACAGTTGTTATTTCTAAGAAAAGTAAAGTGAACATTTTGGAAATTACTGAATAAATGTAAGTAGCTAATAGAAATGGCTGCTGAATTAGACGTGGGAAAGACAACAGCAAAAATTTAGCCAAAAAGAAAAAAGTCATAAAAATCTAGGATTCTGTACCTAGATTATTTCCAAGTGACTTTTAATCCTCCCTCCACTTTAAGGAAACCAGAAATTACAGAGGACACATCTTAGCTACAGAAGGCCACGAGGAACACCAACAAGAGCACCCAGATGCAAAGGAAAAATTTTTCCTTTCCACAAAAGATGAGCAGCTAAATGTTTTCAATTGAAATAAGCTATTTTAAATGCATATAAATGTATATATTTATGTGCAATTTTTTGTGATTGCTAGATTCTACTGCCTTTTAAAAATGTACTTTGTTGGGTTATAGTTTGCATACAATAAAAAGCACCCGTGTAAAATGTGTATTTTGGGAATTCCTTGGCGGTCCAGTGGTTAGGACTCTGCATTTCCACCGCAGGGGGCCGGGGTTCAATCCCTGGTTGGGGAACTGAGATCCCCCAAGCCACGTGGCACGGCCTAATAATAATAATAGTAAATAATAAAATGTATATTTTGATGAGTGTTGACAAATTCACACAGCTGTGTGACTACATCCACAATCACCACAGGGAATGCTTCCTTCACCTCAGAATGTTCTTTGTGCCCCATCCAACCCCCCCCCTCGCCCCACAGCGTCTAAGGCATCATGGCTCTTACACACACAATGTGTCAAGGTCATCCAATGACCACCGGTGCTTACCACCATCTAGCTTTGTTTTTACTCCCTTTTTTTCCACATACAGTAAAATTCACTCTCTTTGGTGTATAATTATGGGTTCTGACACACAGCTGTGTGACCACTATCATAATAATTTAACTTTTTGTATTAACTGACCAACCACCTGTCTCAATCTCATCAGATTAGAGGATTTGCACTGCATTTGGACCTAGAAGGCTTGGACTTGACACCAGCCACCCTGCATCTTCACTCTCTGATCCTGGGCACTTTATTACCCCTGTAAATTGAACTGTGAGCTCCATGATCTTTTCTACCGCTAAATCCAGTGATAAGTGTCATGAGGTGTGCATGAGAACGAACAAAATGAGGCCACCCAGGAGCAATGGGGACACCCCACAGCCCTGTGTCCCCTTTATTCGCAATAAAGGAAACAAGCTCCACACAGCTCAAGCATTCAACCTAATGGAAGAACAGGTTTGACACTCCTCCAGTCCAAATCATTCCAGAGACTTGCTTCACTGTCTCCCCCACCTGCCACTAAATTTTTTTTGAACATCTTTATTGGAGTATAATTCCTTTACAATGGTGTGTTAGTTTCTGCTGTATAACAAAGTGAATCAGCTCTATGTATACATATATCCCCATATCCCCTCCCTCTTGCGTCTCCCTCCCACCCTCCCTATCCCACCCCTGTAGGTGGTCACAAAGCACCGAGCTGATCTCCCTGTGCTATGCGGCTGCTTCCAACTAGCTATCTATTTTACATTTGGTAGTGTATATATAAGTCCATGCCACTCTCTCACTTCGTCCCAGCTTACCCTTCCCCCTCCCCGTGTCCTCAAGTCCATTCTCTACGTCTCCTGCTCCTAATCTTAACTGATTCCTCCAAAAAAGAAGGAATAAAGGAAAAAGATATTAAGTGAAAAGCCACGGCTGTGATGCAAACCAACAACCCTGCATCAAAAGTACAGAATTCTTTGTCCTCGTAGGGAACTTCAACCGAAAAGTATGTGTCTCATTTCTAAGACAACAAGAAAAATGGTGGCCCAGCAAAAAAATAAATAAATAAATAAATAATGGGGTGATGAGTGTCTGGTGACCCAATCCAGGTGCCCTCCAGACATCCAGAGCATGGAGCTGCTCTTCCCTCCCTTGGGGTTGGCCCCAGCTTTTTAAAAATTCCTCTCCATCAGAGCCAGTAATACTAATGACAGCGACAGCCAAAGCAACAAGCATTTTTCTAGCGCCAGCTGTGTATCCGGCCCTGCACCAACCAAAAGGACATGTTTTCATCGCTAGTGTGTGTTTCATCCCTACACTAACCCAGCGAAGGAGGTGTTATTAGGCCACTTCACAGAGCAGAAGCTAGACTTAGATTGAATAATGTACACAGGATCCCCCAGCTGGTAAGTGGGGGGAGCCAGGAAGTAAACCAAGCCAATGACTATGAAGGCAGGGCTCTCAGATTCCCGAAGCAGAAAACCCACCCACGGGTCAGGCTTCCGAGGCCCCTTCATTGGTTTAAAATGTAGAGGTCAGTTGGTCTGAGACAGGACACTGAAGGGGCAGGACATGGCGGTTCCCTAAAGTAACCACCTACATTGGGCCCCTTACTGAAATACAGAGGCAGTGTCCCAGATGTGTCCCCAGAGATGGGCAATATAATATTAACAACTACAACCCCAATTTAGGGAAGGGGGGATTAATGTGTCTTCCAGAGTGTTTAATACTGCACAATGAAAGATAAACTGTAATCATGCGTAGGAGTTTAGAAAACAGAGTGCTGACAAGTGTGAAATTGTGGCACTTTTCTGCCTATCTGGGGGAAGCTGTGTCTAGCTGACAGCGTCGCCCAGTGCTGGGAAACGAGCCCAGGGGTGGCAGGGGACAGCTCCCAGCCCCAGCCTTGGAAGATGACCGCCCCCCATCACCAGGCAATGCCCTTTGCTCAGATTCCCCTCCAGGAAATTACTGATTTGGTTCCTTAGGAATTTGCAGTAAATTTGTGCCAAATAACAGATAAGAGTATTCCCTTTCCTGGGAGGGTGGGAAGGGCCACCTACCACCAGCAGGTCGGTGACTAAGCCTTGGGCTTATGGGTCAGTCTCCTAAGAATGAGACCCAGGGGGATCAATTCCGCAGGGCCCGGTCCCCTTGGGTGAAAAACTCAACCTTCCAGGGGCAGCCGAGGAGCCCACCTAAAGCCAACTCTGGCCTGGAAAGGTGGCTGCCCAGCCTGACACTGCCAGCTCTGACTCAGCTGGCCCCAAGTTACCTTTCATGGGGACCAGTCCTAAAATGACACGGAACACAACCCACAACCACGGAAATCTTGCAAGGGTTCAAATCCAGTCTGCTTACGCTGGGGTTTTGAATGGGGGTAAAGTGTGGGGTGGGATTTCTTCTGAAACGTGTCATTTTCTTTTCTGTTTACAACAAAGAAAGTGCTCTTGAAGAGAGGAACGGGAAAGGGGAAGACAAGGTTTCATTACTAATCAAAGCAAATTTCTTCAGAACCACAAAGAGGAATTTTGCTGGGAGAAACAGCTGAAAACGTGATCAGAGGAAGGAAGGAGCATCAGATATAAAATCACCAGGAGGGGACAGGAGAGAGGCAATGGGCCTGCTAGTATTACATACAAATAATAATAAGTAAATGAAATATAGATGATAAATACATAAAATTAATAAATTAAGAGTAACCAAATGCCCTACAGAAGAGGAACAGTTGAGTTAATTATGGTACATTTAGCCAACATCATATTATGCAGCCATTAAAAATGACAATTGCGGGCTGGTGGCGCAGTGGTTGAGAATCCGCCTGCCGATGCAGGGGACACGGGTTCGCGCCCCGGTCTGGGAAGATCCCACATGCCGCGGAGCGGCTGGGCCCGTGAGCCGTGGCCGCTGAGCCTGCACGTCCGGAGCCTGTGCTCCGCAACGGGAGAGGCCACAACAGTGAGAGGCCCGTGTACCGCAAAAAAAAAAAAAAAAAAGATGATTGCGAATACTAATTTAAAATAGAAAAAAGTCTGTGCTATAAAGCTAACTAAGAAAAGCAGGAGTAATGTACAGCTTTGTAAGAATTTCTAGAAAGGAAGGACTAGAAAGGAACACAGAAAAATTGGTTATTATAGGATTATGATAAATTTCTCTTGCTTCCGAAGTTTCTGCAACATTAGATGGCATTTTATAATTAAAAACATTCTTTAAAAAATTCTTTAAAATAATCCTTTCACAATGAGAGAAAAAGAGCCAGAAAAGAGATGAGAAAAACAACAATGAATAAACTTGGTCTGATTCATTCACAGATCAAAGATCAGAGATGGTTTGCCAAGATTAAGTGCAATAAAGAAATAAATAACTAGCATTCATATGGTGCTTTGTAGTTTATAAAGTGCCTCTATATACATAGCCACCCTTCCCACACAAGGTGACAAACGAACACTCCCATGCTCTTGTTAACCAGGTACAGTGACACCCCACCTGACACCCTCGCTCCACCTCACCTTGGCTTGTCTTAAGCTTCCCCAACGCAAAAGAACCAAAGGTGTAAACACCGTCAGACAGGGGTTGCCTCCTGCTCTCAAAAGGACCACCCACCCATCACAGGCCACCTGGGACAATCACGCCCCAGGCAGGAAGCAGAGGCTGGGTGGAGTATGGATGTTCCATGCTGGGGACCGCCCCCCACCAGGCTGCTCCCTAGTGTTGGGTCCTAAGCCCTCTTCCTTTTTGATTTTACACACTCTCCTTGGGCAACCCCTCATCCTCCCTATGGTTTTGGGTGCCACTTAAATGCTGATGATTCCCAAATCTAGAACTCAAGACCTCTCTTCTAAGCTCCAGATCTTGAGCACAGGGCCCGGTATACATAAGGTGTTCAATAATTATCCACTGAATAATCTGATAGTTCCACTTGGATATCCCACCGCACCTCAACCTGAACTCATCCATCCTCTGCTTCCATCTTGGTGGGTGGTCTTCATGGTGTCATGCCTGGACTACTTCAATAGCCTCCTAAACAGTCTCAGCCTTACTCAAGTTCACCAGAAAGATTCTATTAAATGCAAATCAGACCCTATCTGTCCCCTCCTTGAACTCCTTCAATGGAGCTCCATCATAAAGGAATAAAGCCTAAATTCCTTAGCCCTTCTGCTACTTAGCTTCTCTATACTTTGTCTCACTAGTTCCTGCCACCCACTCATGCTCCTGTTACACACAGTATCCTCACCAGTCCAAAGCAAGTTAGAATCTTCTATGACTCTGACCGGAAAGCCCTGTTCCCACTGCTCTCTACCTAGTAAACTCCTAATCATCCTTCAAAACCCAACTCAACAGTGAGCTCTTAGGAAAACTTCCTGTTTACTTAGGCAGGCTCCCTTTCACTAACAGGACTTACACCACAACCTGGGAGCTCCCTGATGGCAGGGGATGAGTTTTACTCATTCTTTGTATACTCTACCTAGAACAATGCTTGGTAAGTGATGCAGGGAATAAAGTTTCTCTTTAGACTGGAGGAACTAGCAGGAAGGTGGGATGGTGAGAGCTCCAACTCTGCTCAGCCATTCTTCTACATGATCTTACGCAAATCATTTTTGCCGAAGGGCAAGATTAGAACTAGGCCAACAGGATATCAATGACTCATTTTCTGGGCTCCTAAGAACCGTGCTCTTTTTTGCTGCTTTTTCCCTAGACAAGAAAAACTTTATTAACAAGTGGCAAAGGAGTACTGATTAGCACTCTTGAAGAGTTATATAAGTCTTGCTTTAAAAACATCATTCTCAAATCACTTAGGTTAACACCAGAACATTTCCCTAGCCTGGATCTAACCAAAAATTTAGCAAACTGTCAACCAGAGTTGATGAGGAAGGAAGTAAAGATAAAAGCAAAGCAGGAATCTTTTTATTCAACAAACATTTATAGAGTGACAGTCAGGACCAAGGCACTGCAAGGGGCTGCAGAGGGCCTGTGCTATTGGTCTTACTCTCCTTGAGGCAAACAACAGCCTGCTAGGAAGACAAATTCGACATGTTTCTGAAGGATGCACACAAGCAAATTCCCACCTCCTGGGAAAGGAATACAAACGTCAGAGCCAGGCTGCCCATCTAGCTGACGTGTGGAGAGAAAGGGCCGGCATGGGTGCTGGGGTCGTGACTAGAGGCAGGTGTGCCTCCCCGTAACCTAGTGCAGTGCCCTGGACAGAGAGGGTATGCGTGTTGGAAAAGTTAAGAGAAAAATTCTTCTTCTGAAGGTAAGGTAAGGCAAAGCCCATGCAGGTGAACCACGAGCCATCATCTTTTCATGTGCAGTGCAGTTTCTAACTTTCTGAAAAATCTTAGAAATGATGTATTGGCTCTCATAGAGAACCAATACCTTCAAAAAGTTGTACACAGCCATCTCTCAGTATCTGCAGAAGACTGGTTCTAGGGGCCTCCAGGGATAACAATGGCATATATAAAATGGCATAGTACAACGAAGACAGTCGGCCCTCCGTATCTGTAGGTTTCACGTTCACAGATACAGAGGGCTGACTATACAGCCGACTATACAGTGGACCACACCTCTCACTTCTGAGGCATCCTATGGTACCCCACCCAGACTCAGGCTCTCTTCATCTCTTCTCCCCAACATCCACCATGTGCCACCTGGTTTAGTAAATAGCCTCAGAAGACGGCTGCCCTCCATTCCTTCCTTCCCTGGATGTACATATCACCCTCCTGTCAAGAGGTAGAATCAATTTCCCCTTATCTTGCACCTGGGTTACCCCTGTGATGCGCTTTGACCAATAGTGATGGGTCTAGCCTTTAAAACCTCTGATAGCTACCACTGTCTCCCAGACACCACCATGCTGTGAGGAAGCCCAAGCTAACCACTTGGAGGGGTCACTGGAGAAGCTCGACGGCTTTAGACATGTGAGTAGGGCCTTCTTAGAGCTTGCCAACAAAGCTGTCAGCTGAATGCTGGCAATGAATGAAATAGTCCAGGCAGCCACGTGAGTGACCTCGGCCAGTGCCATGTGAAGCAGAGCAGCATCCAGCTGAGCACAGTCAACCCAGAGAATCATGAGATAAACTGTTACTGTTTTAAGCCAATAACAGTTGTTGTTTTAAATTTTGAGGTTATATGTTATATAACCATGGATAACTGAAACAGGGTAAATGAAGGAACACATGTGCAGTAATGCCACTGAGAAACGGGCCACCCCACGTTAGTGGACTTCCTAGAGAGCCAAAATGTAATCCTTATTTGTCCAAATGTGTCCTTATCCATTTCTGACAAAAACGTTTTTAGAATGCAGTATTAGACCCCACTTTATACGGACTGTAACTTAATATTCTCTTGAAGTGGGCGTCATGATTACAGATATTGGTTACTACAATGTCCTGTAATGTACCAATGCCTCCTAAAGGTGTATGAGGAATGTCGGCTGCAACACTGAACCCCCAGACAGCTCTGCCCCTTGATCAGCGGCAATACTTCTGCCCCAGAAACACCTCCCCAGCCCCCATGTTGTTCCTTCTGATGGTTGTGGGTGGAGAAACTAAAGACCCAATCCTGTTGGAACTGAATCTCAACAGACTCTTACGGAAGACCTTTTATGACTGCACAAGAGAAGGAACTCTGGAATTCCACTGACCTAGATTCGAACCCTGCTCCTCTATGTGGCTCCGGACAAGCCATTTCACTCATCACACATTTCGGTTTCCCCATCTGTAAAAAGAAAATACTTTCTACCTCTTGCTGGAAAATACTTGACTGAAATACAGCAAGAGTTCAGTAAACTGAGTACCTTGTCCATCCCCATGTTCGCTGGGTTTCCACCTAGGGGTTATCTCTGAGCTCACACGTCTGAGTGTCGGTCAGGACTGTACCCGCAGTAAAGTAGATCATCACGAGTGCGTATGTTCATGAGGGGACAGCTGGGGGTTGGCTGAAGGTTTATTCGGGGTTGGAGCAGCCTACTGGGATTCACTGCACATTGATGAAGAAATTGCAGAATAACCTGGAGTCCTAGCAATTCTGCCTCTTGGAGATTTCACCAGACCCTGGCATGGGGACTGGTGCCTGCACCTGGCCCCACTGACGTGGCCCTCTCCAGAAAAACCCAGCTGATGACAAAGTGTTGATTTAAAATAATAAACCTGAGGACTCTGATGTGCATGGCAAAATGTCAGTGAAATCATGTGGGTGAAAGGTGGGACCTAAAATGCATTTGCATGATGATGCCAGACTGGAGACACTCTGGTTACACACAGAAAAGGATCAGAAAAGGCCCCAGAGAAATGTGACCAGGGGAAGCATTGAGGGGGGAACTTTCTGCAAAGTTGTTTACATGTTCAATAATTGACTATTCTTCCCCCACGTGCGGCTGGATTCGATGGCCTCCCGGTCCCCTTCTGTGCATTTCCTTATTATCCCGGTGCCTACATGATACCCGTCTGCACGCTTTTTGTAGGGGATGAGCCACCTGTGGGACAGGAGCAGAGCCCAGGGCCAAAGGACCAAGAACTGGGCTGGCTTTGCCCCCTCCCAGCCTGTGTCCTGCACACACGCCTCAGCTGCTCAGAGCCCAAGGCTGCGGCCTCCCCGCCCAGCTCCCGTTCCTGCTTCCCCCACTCACTTCTCATACACTCCTGGCCATGTTCCCAACAGGAACATTCTGTCACAGGCTTCTCCCTGCCCTTGCAACCAGTTCCCAGGGGAAAACAGAGGGGCGCTTCCTATGATATTTTAGGTCCTCCCACCTCTTGGCACTGTTCTTCAACACCGCTTATAGCAAAGGCATCTGGGGGCAGCCAGAGATGCAGGAAGGAGGCCCAGATGCCAACTTCCAGAGAAAAAGAGGCTTTCAGGGAAGCCCCCCTGCCCCTCACACCCACCATCTCACTCACCAGTGACCCCTCCCCAGTTACCCAGCCCCTCTGCCTTCTCCCATCCTCCTGAGTCTCAGTTTCCTCATCTGTAAAATGGAGCCAGTAACACCCAGGATTAGTTGAGACGATGTGTATGAACTTTAGCTCCAGCCTACACACAGGGCATCTGAAGCATTAGCTTCCTCACACCCTCCCCGCTGAAGCCCCCCGGAGCCGAATGTTCATTCACTGGGCGAATGATTTGCTCTGTGATTTGTAGGTGTGAAAGGAATCACACATCCACTGCTCTATCATGTTCTCATCTGTGAATAAAGGTCTTAACAGGCTAGTAACTCCATGAGAGAGTTTTGCCCCTAAATAGCCTTTCTGCTGTGAAATAAAGCTACAAAATATTTTTCGGGGGTTCCTTGCTCCTAACTTGCCACAGTCTCATTCCTTTAAGGACCCTGTCAGAGGCTAACAGGTGTCTGTGGGCACATGTGAGGGTCTTGGGAGCTGCCACGGGCCACAGGAAGGTTCCCCACCTCGGCTGCATTTTCTCCCCACTCCCATCTCCCCTTTCACCCTCCCCCATCAGCAGCTGCCTGGTCCTGCCCTCCACCCCCTCCGGCTTCATCAACTCACCCCTTGGGCAGCGTGGGGTGAGTACAAGGCAAGCTGGGCCAGGAGCCAGGCAAGGGCAGGGATGTGGGAAAGGCCTGCCGGCTGCAGCTTCCTCCTCCCTCCCTCCAGCCCCATGCCGCCTCTCCTCCACCACAGCCTCCGACGACGTCATCTGACGCCCTTCAGTCCCAGACCCCACAGGCTGCGAGGCCCGTACCTGCTGCTCGGTTAGAGCCACCCCATTCACTGATAAACGAAGCCCCAGCATCGCCGCATCCCACAGCCCCGGACTCCAGTGGGAACCCTGACCTGCCTGCCTCCCAAGAGAAGAACCCAGGCAGGGCAGGCTGTGTGGCTTGTCTCTGACACCTCAGGCTACCCTGAGGCCCCTGTGTCGTTCTGTCTTTCTCCCACGGAGCCAAATACGGGTTTGAGGGGATGAAGGGTGCAGAGGAAGAGGACCTGGGCATTGGAAAGGTTCCTGCGGCGCTGCGCAGCACTCACAAACCCCCAGAAATCCAGTGTCTGCTTCTAACTGTGAAACTGGGTTCATCCCCCCACCAACCCAGAAGGGGGTCCCTGGCTGGAGCCAACAGGTGATGGGAGAAGAGAGAGAAAAAGGGAGTCTATGGGCAGAAGCAAGCAAAGCAAGGAGGTGCCGGGGGCTGGTGCTACTCTAATTGTGGGGGGAGAGGGGGTCTGGTTGCCGGTTCTCACATCCCTGTCCTCCAGCCCCTGCCCCCTCCTATCCCTGATGGTGTCCCATGCCGGGAGGTAACAGGGCACCAGGGGAGCCGCAGGCAGGTGAGCGAGCTTCATTCCATGGCCGGTAGGTGTCTAGGTGCTCTCTCCATGACAATACGGGGCCACAGGGGGCTCAGAGTTCCACCGTATTCTGAGAGACCAAATGCAGGGACACTGTGACTTAAGACTTTGGTGGGTGGGCCTGGGAACCCAGGCACCTTTTAAAAAGTCACATGATGGGACTTCCCTGGTGGTCCAGTGGGTAGGACTCCACGCTCCCAATGCAGGGGGCCCAAGTTCGATCCCTGGTGGGGGAACTAGATCCCACATGCATGCCGCAACTGAAGATCCTGCATGCTGCAACTAAGACCTGGTGCAGCCTAAATAAATAAATATTTTTTTAAATTATTTTTTAAAAAAAGATATATATATATATATATATATATATATATATATATATATATATATATATATATATAAGTCGCATTAGTCCCAAACAAGTGACTCAGAAGTTTCTGGAACACAGCCCACTGAAAGCTGGGGTCTCCTGCATTCTATCTCAGGCTCCCAAATGGACCTTGGGAGTCACCTTTCCCTCCCCATCTAGTCCCAAAGCTGCATCCAAGGCACTGCCTCCATGTCAAGGCCATGCTCTCCTGGGAGGCTAATACGGCTATTCTTGATTTACTTATTTTTCTATCTTTTTTTTCTGTTTTCTAATCTTTTGGAGTTTTTGTTTCTTAGCAGTGCCCAAAGGACACCAGCAAACAAGGGTTTAGCCTCTTGGGCTCCAGTGGGGAGAATTTCTGATTTGCTCCCTTCATGGGTAGCAAAGCATACAGGAAACTCATGTGGTCCAGGGGCCCTCGCAGAGAGGAAAGGGCTAGAAGTGACTGTTCAGTAAAAGGAAAGGGTTCCGAGTTTGATCCCAGGCCCCAGAGGCTGCCATGACCACCTATCTGCCCCCAAGCTGTGCTTGTCACCGATTCCCGATAGGAATGCCTCTCGCCATTCTTGCCCAGACAGCTTCCAGCAGGGCCCTCAGCTGGCAGCACAACCTGAAGTTCAACAACCCGGAAGCCATGAGGGGAATGGCAGACTGTCACCCTTTACGCACAGGGCATTGGGAGAAAAAGGGACCTCTCGGTGTGCCTGCACCAATCCGTGTGCACCAGCCCAGGGCTGGGCCCCTGCAGCATCAAGACACAAAGCTTCTGTGAGAGAGGACACTGTGTGAGCCAGAGTGGGAGAACAGGAAGAATATTCGTCCAAGAACTAGGAAAAAGTTAAAAGAGAAGAAAAACCTGTGTTTTAATCTAACTAAGCGGGAGGCAATGGGACGGCCCCACAGGTTCCTTGCATCAACCACCAACGGTACTGCTGCGCCCCTGGACACTCAGCCCCCAATCCCAGGAGACTAATGGCTTTGGCCAAGATGGCGGTAGCAGTGTGACGTAGTAGCAAGAGCACTGAAATGGGAATCTAGAAATGGACGTTCCAGCCGCTGACTGCCACAACTAGCTGTGTGGCCTTAGAGAGGTCACTCTCCATCTCTGGGCTCATATATAAAATAAGCAGGTAGTGGGTAGGACGCACATCTGTGGAATTCATTGACTCTAAGGCCTGTGGAGCCCCCGCCCCCAGATAGGTTACCAGATAATAAGTGCAGAAGGCCAGGAATCACACCTCCCGATCTCTGTAGCCCCTCAGAACCCACTCAGGGTCTTGGCACCCAGTGGGAGCACAAGACTATCTATTAGTTAAGCTGAGGCCAAAATTTCACCCCTTCCACAGGAAGGCATCCTCCGGAACCAGCAGACACCCCCTCACTGTGGCCGGCGACCCTGGCCCCGTTTGCATCCCCATGACATGCCTTCTGTGGGGAGACCACCACTCCCTACATCATCTGACTGCTCGGGCACCCTGAGCTCCTAGCAGAAGTGGGATTTACGACAATCACACAGTCCTTCACATCTCCTTATTTGAGGTTACCCACAATCTTTGACCTTGATAACAACCACTTCAGGCAGGCCAACTCTGTCCCCATTTGACAGAGGGGCACTGAGCCCACACACTGAGTCTCTTGCCAAAACCAGTCAATGACAAGCTAGAGACCAGAAGCCAAGGGTGCCCTCTTTCCCCACAAGAGGTCTGCCCAGCAGAGCTCAACGACAAAGACAAGGCTGCCTTGCTCAAGACCAGGCCCAGGCGGGCCTTCCTGCCACCCACGCGGGATGGGCACAGGTGACAGAGTGGCCAATGTCCAGAAATTCTCCAACCCCTAAGGCCAACCACAGACAAGCTCTATTGCAAAGCCAGGGGTTGAGGGAGAGCTGGTCCTTCCTGCACAGGCAGATGAGAACCCCAGACCACGACCCCTCCCCCCAGACATTCTGACTCAAGGGCAAAGAAAACAATGCCACCCCCACCTCCAAAACGGGTACCACCTCAGCTGAGAGATGCTGGGAAGAGAAGCCACTGGAAGCCAAAAGGTGGGACTCACCTCCCTCAGCAACTGCATCCCCTTCAGCCCGTCCCGCTGCTGCTGGGCCACGGTGACCCCCAAGACGAGCGTGTGCACGATGCAGGAGACCACAGAGATGATGACGATGGCGCTGAGGCTGAGCGGCAGCGTGATGAAGAAGGAGAAGACAAAGAAGGCCTGCCAGCCCACCGTGTCGCTGGCTGCGTGGGCACGGGAGAAGTTCAGGCCCAGGTAGGAGAAGACCTGGGCTGTTATCAGCAGCCACAGCAGGTAGGGCACCACTTTCCGGGTGACCCGGTTAGGCAGCAGCCCCTTTTTGCAGAGCACAAAGAGGACGATGTCCAACACCAGCCCGACCCCGGCCACGGCAAGGGGAGCCAGCTTGTCCCTGGAGAAGACCACCGCGCACATGACCACCACGTAGCAGTCGAAGAGGGCCGCGAAGACCACCAGCACCAGCAGCGTCTCGTGGCGCTGCCTCTTGAAGTAGGTCTGGTACAGGTTCTCCAAGGACTCCGGCACGAAGGTCAGCCGCATGAAGCGAGGCAGGCACAGGCAGGATCCCGAGTTCCGGACAGAGATCTCATGGGTCCGGCCCACCCCGCGGTCAGGGTCAGAGGGCAGGCTGACGGAGTACTCGGCTGAGTACTCGGCCGAGTACTCAGGATCGGAGAAGCCCTGGGTCCTCGGCATCCTGGCTGGTGTCTGCTTTTACTGGCTCTGGAGAAGCGGACGGGGAACAGAGGAAGGACTCTGGGGCCACCTACCAGGGCTCTCGGGGACCTGGGGCAGGCTGACGGCCGGCCCCTTCGGGCAGGAACACAGAGCTGGCTTCCCCGGCACAGGCAGCACTGACCATCTGGAACTTAAAAGGACATCGCTGAGTAGAAGCCCCTCTTCCTTCCCACCTGTGCTTTCTCCACGACCCACCCCAGCCGTCTTCAAAGAATCCTTGCTCCAAGAGGCTCCAGAACCAGGGCCGTTCTCCGGCCACCCCCATGCTCACGCCACCACCCGACCACACACACTTAGTCCTGTCCGCCCAAACACTCCGTCTCCTGTCTCTGCCTATGGACGGGCCTGGCCACCTCTCAATCCGTCGCACCCTTGGGCATCTCATCTCTCTCAGTCCCTGACTTCCTCACGTAAATCTCCTCCAGGCCCAAGCCTTAGAAGATCTAGATAAAACATGCTAGAAAAAAAACAGAGCCATCCTGGGGGTTCCCGAATCTTCCTCTGTTTACTTCCTTTCCCACCCAGCCCCTTGGCCACTCGGGCTCCCCACCTCGGGGCACCGTTTGCCCTCCGGAAGGCTGGCCCTGCCCCTCCGTTTACCTGTGCGGGAACTCCGGAGCGGCGTGGTCCGGGCCGGTCCCCTCGCGGGCTGCGAGGCCGAGTCACGCGTGCAGCGGGAGGGGGCAGGAGGGCTCAACGCGCCCGGGGGCTGCTCCCCGCGGAGCCGCGCCGACCCGCCAGAGCCACGGTCCCCGGCCGGGGCGCGACTCTCCCGCCGTCAGGCCGGGAATCCGGCCGGGAGAGGCGCAGGGCTGCCCCTCAGCATCCACAGGCGCCCGGCCGCAGGAGGAAGGAGGAGGAGGCGGCGACGGAGGCTGGAAAATTCGGGGGCGCCCGCCCCTAGGGCTGCGGCTCGCGGGGCCAGCGTGCGCGGCCGGCCCCCTCCCTCTGGCCCCGCAGTGGTCGCGACGGCGCGGCTAGGGGCGCACCCGGGGCCCTCCGCGGCGCGAGCGAGGGCCGAAGCCGGGGAAGCCCGCCAGCATCCTCTGGCCCGCCCGCGCGCCGAGCGGAGCCAGCCGAGTCAGGGCGCTGCGCGTTGCACAGTGAGTCCCCGCGCGGCGCTGGCGGCTCCGGGGCCACGAGCGCTCCAGGCCCCGGGAGGCGGGCGGCGCCCCTCCCTCCCCGCAGTCGCCGCCCTCTCGGCGAGTGCGTCCGGAGTAGGGGGGTGCGGGGGTGAAGCTCCCGGCTCCAGACCTGGCCCGGCGGGGGCAAGGAGGAGAAGCGTGAGGAGGAGCGCGGGGGCGAGTTGCAGGGCCCCCGGCGGCGAGCTGGCGGCTACGGCTGCGTGGAAGCTGGGGGTGGGCGGTGGCAGGAAGGATGGACTAATCAGCGCCTTCCCCCCGCAGGCCCGTCTCAGAAGATAAAAGCCCGGGATGGGCCCTCCCGCAGGTGAGGCGCGCTAGGGGCATCCCGGGCGCCCCCTCCTCTGCCGCAGCTTCCTTCCGGGCTCGGAGAGGCGGGGGCTGAGGTTTGGGGACGGCTCCCCCCGCCGGTGCGCCGGGCCTGTGTCCCCGCCCACCCTGGCAGCTTTCCGCAGAAGGGCCCGCAGCTGAGCCCGTTTCTTGAAGGAAGGGGGTAGGAGTGGCCCAGGAGGCACGTGGAATTGGGAGAACCTGCTTCAAAAAGATCTCTTGTGCACATTCCACCTGTTTGAGGCGTTTTTGAATTTACAAACTCTGTTAAAAACTCAAATGCTCCTTTGAATGGTTAAGTCGTTCAGTCTCTTACACGTTAGTATAAATTACTTTCCTTGGATTTGACAGAATATCTTGCCAAGATCAACCACGGGCTTTAGGAATTTAGATAAAGGGAGAGGAGGGAGATAGGTTGTTTTGGAGCAAAAGTAAGAATGTGGGGGAAAGAGTTGCTGAGGACAGCCAGCAGCATCAGAGGGTGGGCTCCCTGGGGAGAGGAGAAGATGTAGGTAAGAGAAGAGAGAAACTCAGCCATCCAGGCCCTGGATGAAGATGCCTCCTGGACCTCTTGAGATCATCCTTGAGGGCCCTTTCCAGAACCTCAGGTGTCAACTCACAAACCTCAGGGAATAGATTCATCAGCGAATTGATCCTATCACAGCTGTTTCTGTCCGACCCTCATACTAATTCAGAAAAGTTGCCAGCCTCAGCCCAAACTTGTTGGGGCTTTGCTTCCAAAGGTGTGGAATATAACATCAGATTTAGGAGGACGGTAATTTCAGTAAAGCAGCATTTCTCCCCATTGTTTCAGTTTGTTTGGAATCCAAACATTTATTTTGAATTGTTATACAGTGTTAAAGGAGGCATGATTTTTATGTTTAACAAAGGGACATGCGTTAATAAAGGGGAAAAAAAGCTGATAAATACTGTTTGGGCCTGCTTGGGCACAAGCGACACCCACATTGTGCCTTCTGTGAGTCCCTCCCCTTTTCCTGGCACACATGCCAACCCTTGGGGTTCTGGGGGGCTCCCCAATCGGCAAGGCCACGCCCAGCTCCTGGGCCCTGTGGGTTTTCTGCTGGGCCTTCTGCCACCACCTGTGCCCCAGCCTCTCCCTCTAACACATCCCGTGAAGGAAGAGGGTTCCACACAGAGATACCCCTGGTAAAAACCCCGAACTCCTGCCCTGACTGCTGAACTCACTGCTCCACTCCCTGCTCCACTCCCTGCCCTTCCACAATCCTCCTCTCTTGGCCGTGGGCACCTGTTCAGCAGACCTGAGCTGGGAGCACACAGGATGCCCAGCCAGGCCAGGCATCAGGAAAGACCAGAGAAAACACCCCACCCCTTCCCTCAGGATGCTTGCCAGCTCTGCCGGGGCACCACGTCCACAAAGACAGACCCTCAGTTGAGCACAGGTGACCTGAAGCAGGGCCTTTCAGGACCACAGGGGAGCATCTGGTTGGCTGGAGCCTCTGCAAAGGCTCAGCAGCAGGACAGTACCCACAGCACACTCCCGTCCCTGCTCGGCATTCTGGGTTATGCGCACAGCCCTTCCCTATGGATGTGGGAAGCCCAGCAGGGCAGCTGCAGCCCCTCTCTGGGCCTCCCTGGAAGCCAGGGGCAACTGAGTGAATATTCCAGAGCAAGAGAGCTGATTGGGGAAAACACAACTAGTCAGAGACAGGCAGTGAGGCCACAAGTCTCATCCGTCTCCCTCACAGCTGCTTCTCCAGTACATGGCACCTAGTAGATACTCAAAGAAGCCGTTGAATGAATGGATGGTTTCCTTAGGGAAAAGTGGCACTTTATAAGTGTCCCTGAGCAGACCAACAGGACTTATTCATTGATGCTGAACATGTCCTCGTCCAGGAGAAATTAAAAATAACCACACTCAAGTGAAAATGGAGGGAGGTGCCTTCAGTTTCTAAGCTATATATTTTGCATTGTCACCTGGAGAGCTGTCATGCATTGCTTTTGCAATCAAAAGATACAGTAAATCTATCTTTAAAACACACACCAACGCACACATGCACACACCCACACAACCGAAGACCATGAATGGCTCTGTGGGTGACTTGCCTATGGCACGTGTCCTAAAGTGAAGACAGAATCACGGGCTTGGGGAGAAGCTTGGAGGGCACCCCAACCCTAGCCCAGGATCCCCTCGGACAGGATACCTCTTTGCAGAAGGCACCTTTTGTTTGTATGGTTTGAGACTAGAGATGGATTGCTGAGAATTAATTGTTATTGGATAAACAAGAGTGGTTTGGCCCCCTGGGGAAATGTGGTGGCTCCTGAATTCAGCAAACAAGAGATGAGAGCAGGACCCTGGTGTCCTGGGGAAAGAGAAGCGGGAGGAGAGACAGTCATCAGCTCCCCTGGTGCTGGGCCCTGGGAGAGCCCTGATTGGGGCCTTACCTGAAAGCAAAGCCTGCATGCAGGCGGTTTAATTGGGAGAGTGATTCCTGGGGAAAGAAGTCAGGAAAGCCGGGAAATACGGGGGCGGGGGGGTTGGTGCCGGAGCGGTCACTGCCATGGGCAGTGGGGCTTGATCCTTCTGGGACCCTCTGAGGAGCCTCGCAGAAGGCACCTCAGCCTGTTTGGCTGGGTGGCTGGAAGTGGGGAGTATTTGTCCGGCTGCTTCCCTCCCACGTTGGTTAAGGGTCACGGGTCGGTGGGTTTCCTCTCGAGTACTTCCAGGTGCATACAAGCCTCAGGGAGGCTGAGTGGTGGGCACCTGGGCAAGAAACAGGACATCTGTGCAGTGAGGCAAGGTACCCGCAGCAGTTAAGGAGTAGATGGAGGGGCCACGAGGATGACCCATACAGCGTCCAGACCTTCATCAACTCCTGTCAGCTCAGAGGTTTGGAGCCTTCATCTGGGAGACAGGAGCCCTCAGTCGTCAGCAAGCTCAGCCTCGGACCCTGACCTTGATGCTGCGGGGGACCTCAGACAAACGATTCCACCTCCCCAATTCTCAGTGTCCTTGTGGTGGGGTGACACAGACTGACCCTAGGAACAGGGGCTCATGGGCATCAGAATGGTTGGCAAATCTCCGCAGAACAAGTCAAACGGGCGTTACGGTCCAGCTCCTGGCCGATGGCCCAGCTGCTCTGGCACTGCTGTTCCAGCGTGACCCGCTCGAGGCATGGCTGGGCTGCCATCGTCCTCGGGCTGTCCCTGTGGTTACACCTGGGTCCCTCTCTTGACTCCACGGCAGTTTTCCTCTCTGACAGCATCGGCCCGAGTGCCACTTCTTTGTCTCTCTCTTTCCTTCTCTGTGTCTCTTGGTGCTTCTGCCTCCACGTCAGGGTCTCCCTGGTTCTGCTCCTGTCTGGGTCACTCCTTGGACCACTGTGGATGTGTACAAGTGTGTGAGTATTTGTGAGTGTATGCATACGTGTTTTGTGTTAGTGTGTGACCATGAGAGAGTTACGTGTGAGCGGGCATGTGTGATGAGTGTGATGGGTGAGCGTGAGCACATGTGCACACTCCTGGCAGAGCTGCACTGCCCCGCCCTAGCAGGTGGGCTCCGGCCTCACCCCCTCCTCCCCCATCTGACAGCCCCGGTGCCCTGCTCCCTTCCTCGGACCTGTCCAGAGAGACAGTGAAGACCACATCCACTTTCCTGGGCTGGGGTGTTTCTGGGTCTGTCCCATCCTGGGTGTGAGCATCTCCTCAGGAGCCAGACCAGCTCTCCTGGTCCCTCCAGCCCAGCATTTGAAACAGAGTAGCTACTACATAACCTGCGGTTGAAATAACTTCAGTTTAACACTAACCAGTCATCCCCTTTCACTCACTGATCTGTGCTTCCCAAAGGGCGCTGATCTCGCCTCCTGTGGGATCCTGCCTTCAGGCACTGGGGGCCGTGTGCTCCCCTTTAGCTCTATGACAGAGGTACTACTAACGTCCCCATTTTACAGGTGAGGAACAAGAGTTGACTTGCTCCTGAGCCCACATCTAGGAAGGGGCGAGTGTGGGCTGGAATCCAGGTGCTCCAGACGGTGCACGAGTGCGGCTCCAGCAGGAATCCTCAGGAAGCTTGCACCAGGCAGGACACTGTGATCTCAGACTCGGTACCTAATATATGGCCAGGGGCAGCCTGCAGAATCGTGGCTCCCTGGATGTCAGAGCTGAAAGAGACTCGAAACATCATTCTGCTCCAGCCTGGATGGGGAAGTTGAGGCCCAGACGGGTTAAATTTGGGGCGAGTAATACACATGCCCATGGAGTGTGAAGCAATGTGTGAATGCTGCGTAATCCCGAGGCCTCTACGGAAATGTCACGTTTCCAAAAGCACTCAAGCCCGGGCTCCTCCGAGAAGAGGCACCATAGAAATATGTGCTAACAACCTCTCCCAGCTGCTGGGGATTAGATGGAGCAGAAAAAGATTTTGAACAAGAGGTGGCTAGACAAGGCCCAAGCCGGCAGGAGATGGAGGCCTCCACCTCCAGGGTGCCTCTCCCTCCCTCTGGTCCCAATACCCAGAAAAGCTGAGTCCTGGGGTGGCGGCGGGGGGAGGGTGGTCAGCAGGCTGGGGGCTTAGAGAAGGGCTGGCAAAACGTCCTGGTTGCAGATGTTAAAACCCAAACCATCCCAGCAGTTGTTTCCCTGCCCAGCACCCCATCTCAGGACTTGGTAAGCATCCTTGACCCTGCTCTTCCTCTCCCCTCCCCCCACTCATTCTCTACACCCCAACCACGGCAATCGATCGGTTCAAATCCAAATCTGATCTTGTCCCCATCTTCTTTAAAAATCTGGTCACCGGCTGTCCCTGCCCCAGGATAAGAAGACTGCCCACCTCTGCACGTGCTAGGGGATCAAATATGATAATACTTGTAAAAGTGCTCAGATGTCACTTTCCTTTGAAGTTGTCTTCAAGGAACATTGGTCATTTTGGCCTGGAGATCTGTAGTGGGTTGGATGGTTCCCCCCACCCTCCCCCCTCCCCAGAAGATATGTACACATCCAATTCCCTGGAACCTACGAATGTGACCTTATTTGCAAAAAGTGTCTTTGCAAATGCAATCAAGAGATGAGATCACCCTGGATTACCCAGGCAGCCCTAAATCTAATGACAAGTGCCCTTAGGAGAGATACACAGAGGAGAAGACAGGCACAGAGGAGGAGGTGCTGTGAAGATGCAGGCAGAGGTTGGAGGGATGTGGCCACAGCCCAGGAACACCTGGAGCCCCCAGAGGCTGGAGGAGGTGAGGAGGGATTCTTCCCTACGGCCTCCGGAAGGAGTGCGGCCCTGCCGACTGACCACGTTGATTTTGGACTTCTGGCCCCCAGAACTGGGAGAGAATAAATTTCTGTTGTTTTACGCCATCCAGGCTGTGGTCATTTGTTTTGACAGCCACAGGAAACTAAGACAGGATCCACATTTCCATACCTATACTTAACACTTGCTACAATTTATTGTAATTTTACATGACTGTCACCCCAATCACTAGACTTTGAACCCAGGGTCAAAGCCTTTATTCACCTTTGTACCAGGAATGCTAGCCTCCCAATAAACCTTGTTGAATTTTAAGAAGTCAGTCAGACCTTCTTCTCCAAGTAGGGGACACGTGCCCCCCTGATACTCCGAGACAGGCCAGGAAGTGGCATTTCATTGGAACAAATGACATGTCCTAACCAGCTATGTTCTTTCAGAGGGCTGATTTGGGATAAAAGGTGATTCAGAAAAGGATGAGATCATCAAGGGAAAACTGACAAGAAGGCACGAAATAATAACTACCAGAAGACAGTGGTCCAGATTTAAGTAACACTCTCTAGGATTCATTCCACAAAGTTCTCAGGCTCCACGCAAAAGATGTCAGGCTGACTTACACTCAAATTAGACACACGCAGGTTTGTGGTTAAGCATATCCATGTGTTTCTGCAGATAGTGATTTTTATAACTATTAAATATCTCAGGCTGGCATTGTTCTCCCTCTTGCATTCTTTAAAAAGATGCTGTTTACTGCTCAAGGGGTGACGGAAATAAATTAGCTACTCGCTTTGCCATCCCTCTTCCAATTCTGCTGTGCCACATGGGGGATGCCAGGCACAGCCAGGCACCTTTCTGAAAGTGTTATATTCAGTGGGATCGGTGCTAAGCTTTTGCAAAACCAGACAAGAACTTGGTCCTTTTTAAAAAAAAAAAAATTATAGCTTTTATTTAAAATTTTTCTTTTTTCACTCTATTCAAACTCATTTCCGTGAAATGAATTCAGGGTGGGTTTAAGCAATTCTCTCACCCTTCCTCCCCTCCTTGATGCCTCTGGCTTTACATGCAACCAGCCCTGCCAAGTGGGAAGCAAGTGATGGCTCTGGTCGTCGCTGAGTGAGGACCCAGAACCCCCAGTGTAAGGCTCTCTGGTCGAGACGGCTCTAACCCTTCCATTCATGAATAGCCCCGCACGACCTGCCAGCTTTGCGATCTGTTTGGACAGGAAAGCGTATAACTCTGCTCTGCTATTTTTAGCAGCTGCTGCGTTGAGTCAGTCTTTCTGCTGGCTTGGAGCGCTCTGCTCTTTCTCGTGCTGTCAGACTTGCTCACATCTCAGGGCAGTGAGCTCCCATGTCCCTTGCCCGCACCCCTCTCTTTATCACTTTCTTAGGGCAGGGCAGATTTTTAGGGGTCTGTATTTCTGTGCTTCTCTTAATAAAAGCCGTCCCACAAGTCATTTGCATTAATCTGGATGGAGCTGGAGACTTGCCATCTTGTTCACAATTTTGCATTAATGTAGCTAAGTGGGAATTCTTTTTAAGTCAAGTCTAAGTTCAAATATGCCTTTAAACAAACAAACAAAAATTACATTTAAATAACTTTAGAGAGAATAATATAAAGGAGGATTTAACTGTTAGCTATAAATTGATACTCATTGTTCATTGTTTTTTTTTTTTTTTATCCCAGAGTCTAGGAGAGTGCCTGGCGTTGAAAAGGCACTTAATAAGTGCTTGATGGAGGAAGGAATGCTTAGGAATAAATGGATAAATTCTAAGGTGTCAAAAGCTCAGTGCTTAATCCCTCTCAAGGGTAAAACTTATAATTTAACACACAGAACTTTCCTTTAATAAATTGCAAATGGTGGAGTTCTCAGGTATCTCTCCTGGGGTGTGGTCAGAGATGTTTTGGGGCAGTTGGGTTGTATTATAACTGTTGGGATGATTTCTGTCCCAAGTAACCCCAAACTTAACTCACAATGGCTTAACAGTAGAGAAAATGTATCACTTCTATAACAAGTCTTTGGATAGAACAGGTCTAAGGTTAGTTATTCGGTGGCTCAAAACCATCTTTAAGGTGCATGTCACTTTCCATCTTCTGCCCTGCCATCCTTAGGGTATCAGTTTTGCCATCACAGGCTAACTTTCCCCATGTTTGCAAGATGTTACCACAATCTAGCATCATATGCAGATACATTATTCCACAGAAGAAGAGAAACAGTTTCCTCCCATGCCTCTCTTTTTGGGAGTATGAAAGTGTTTCCTGGAAGCTCCCTAGAAGAATGTCCATTATGTCTTTTTGGCTAGAGCAGGGTCACGTGCCCACTTCCAAACCAGTCACTAGCAATAGAACTGGTACCACCATAAACGGCTTCAATCACTCATGATTTACCCGGAGCCACACAGTGGAGGGATAGACACCTGGACAACATTAGGACTCGGCCAACAAGGAAGAAGGCGGGAATGGCCAGTACTGACTCTGGTGGGCCTCAAGGGCCAGACCTGATTCCCGGCAAAGCCAACTCTCTTATCATTTTTCCAAGGAACTTCTATAAACCTGGGAAACACTTAAATTTCACTGAAGAAATTATGCCAAGCTTTGATTGGTTAATGAGCAACATATTTGGACGTGAAGGGCATCCACGCTTTTCTTATTTTCTTACCCTCCACTAGGCCCCTTTTAATCAACATTCAGTTGTGTTCTGTGACTTTTTTCATAATCAGTTGGGAAACATGTGGTTTCAGCTTAGCAATTCATTAATTTATCAAACATTTACTATGTTTTTATTAGGCACCAAGGACACAAGGTAGAAAAGATAAGGTCTTTGTCCGCCAAGAAGTAATACACTGGAGAGCCCCCTGTCCTGCTGAGGAGAAAATCTATGAAATGTGCCTGGGCAGCAGAGGTGAGTTTAGAGAAATTTCAGAGGAAGAGGTATTTGAGTTGGATATAAAAGTTCAGTAAGAGTTTGCCAGGCAAAGAGGAGAGAGGAGCGAGGGCATGTGCCTTGGTCTACTCAGACTGCTATAACAAAATACCACAGCCTGGGGGACTTAAACAACAGACATTTATTTCTCACAGTTCTGGAGGCTAGACGTCCAAGACCAAGGTACTGGCAGATCCAGTTCTTGGTGAGGGCTCTCTTCCTGGCTTGCAGACAGCCACCTTCTTGCTGTGACTTCACGTGGTGGAGAAGAAGCTCTGGTGTCTCTTCCTCTCCTTATAAGGACACTAATCCCATCATGGGGCCTCCACCCTCATGACTTCATGTAAACCTAATTACCTCCAAATACCCCCAACTCCAAATACTATCACACTGGGGGTTAAGGCTTTAATGCATTTGGAGGGGACACAAACATTCAGTCTATAACAGCGTGTCTGGTCGAGGGGGGCAGCAAGTACAAAAGCACAAGGCTATGAACAGCAGACTGTGTTCAGAGAACACCAAGAAGTTCACTGAGCCTAGAGCAGGGAGGGCAGGGGCGGCAAGGAGATGGAAGCGTCGAGACGGAGGACGGGAGGAGGCTCTGGGTTATGCCAGGCCAAGGCAGTGTGGTGCTACAGCAAAGAGCAGAGGTGCTGAAGTCAGGCCCCAGTCTGAACCCAGGTTCCACTCTTACAATAGATCAATGTTTGTTTTGGTTTCCTGGGGCTGCCATAACACATTTCTACAAACTGGGTGGTTTAAAACAGCAGAAATACATGTTTTCACAGTTCTGAAGGCCACAAGTCCAAATGAAGGTGTTGTCAAGGCTGGAGGCTCTGAGGGACAATCCATTCTCTGCCCCTCTCCTAGCTTCTGGTAGCTGCCAGCAACTATTGGCATTCCTTAGCTTGGGTCTTTATAGCTCCAATCTCTGCCTCTGTCTTCACATAGCCTCCTTTTCTCTGGTGTCTCATTTTTTTCCCCCTTCTCTTCTAAGGACTTGTCATTGGGTTTAGGGTCCATCCTCACCTAGGATGAGCTCATCTCAAGATCCTTACCCTAATTATATCTGCAAAGACTCTATTCCAAATAAGGTCACATTCTGAGGTTCTGGGTGGACATATCTTTTGGGGACCATAAGGCAACACTAGAGTGTTGTAATATTAAACAGTTTACTTAACCTCTTTGAGCACATTTCCTTAATCATACTATGGGGATAGAATATTTATCCTGAGGGATCATTCTAGAGTCAAACAAAATGCTTTTAAGTTGCTGAGGAAGTACTTGGTCTATAGTAAGTGCTCAAGAAGTGCCGCTAACTTGGATTTTATCCTATAGGCAACAGAAGGCTTGAAAAGTCAGTGTCTGAGCAGGGTGGGGCAAAGGGTGTTACTTCCCAAATTCTTCCTCTTTTCAAAGGCACAGGGGAACCGGGCTGGGCCCCCTATAATGTTGGACTCAGTCAGAGGCTTCCAAGGCAAGAACACTGCAGAGTTACAGCTGTCCCAGAAAGGCAGTGGTGGAGACTGTGAGAGTTTCAGGGTGAAATGGACACATGAAGATGGTGGGGGGTGGAAGCTGCCCAGTGCTGCCAAGCCTGTGTGAGCTGTGCATCTACCTGAAAACCCAGAGTTACTTAAACAGAGTCCCTCTCTGTCGTCCTGGAGGTACTAAGGCTGCCCCAGCACTAGAGGCATAGCCAAGGGCTGGGAGAAGTAAGGGAAATGAGTGAAATGAGAGAAGCCTGTAGACGTGCAGAAATGCTACAGATGGGAGCAGAGAGACCTTTAAGAGACTCATTGATAAGGCAACAGAAGCCTGGAGAAGTCAGATAGTTGCCCAGGGTCACTGAGCTTTGATTGACAGACCCAGATTTTGAACCCACAATGTTCTCACTACGTGACGTGTTCTTTCCTACCACTCTGGTCAACTTAAGCAGGAAAGATTTAGTGGAAGGATGTCAGGGGACAATGAACTCTATGTTCTTTTAGAGCAGCCTGTCCTATATGAGTGGTTCTCAAACATTATAGTGCATCAGAATCCTCTTGTGGGCTTGTCCCAATACAGACTTCTGTGCCCCCAAGAATCTGGTACATAAGTCTGGGATGGGGCTCAAGAATTATCGGCATTTCTAACAAGCTCCCAAGTGATGCCCACACTGCTGGTCCCAGATCCCACTTTAAGAATCATTGTCCTACACATTTCCTCAGTTCCTGAAGTACCCACTGTGCTTTGCAAATATCAGGTGCTCAATTCGCCCTTGCTGCAATGAATCACATGCTTTGGATTTAAAATACTATCAAAGACTTAATACCCACTAATGATGCTGACTGGAGGCTGCTAATGAGTTACATCAGGTCCTTCTACCTAGTAATTTACATCATGATATAAATGAGTTTGATTTCAACCAAACCTATCCCGCTAAATACATTTTACAGAACCCCAAGCCCTGCTGTATTAAAATTCCCTGGCAATATGGTGGGTATGTGCTCTAGGACAAGAGTAAAAAGCTTTGGGGCATTGGATTAATTTCATCTTGTCTATAGGGAAAATCACAGGAAGTGAGACATCTTTATGCCTCTAATTGAGTGAGGTTTTAAAAGTCTTTAACAGGGCCTCCCTGGTGGCACAGTGGTTGAGAGTCCGCCTGCCAATGCAGGGGATACGGGTTCGTGCCCCGGTCTGGGAGGATCCCATATGCTGCGGAGCAACTGGGCCCGTGAGCCATGGCCGCTGGGCCTGCGCGTCCGGAGCCTGTGCTCTGCAACGAGAGAGGCCACGACAGTGAGAGGCCCGCGTACCGCAAAAAAAAAAAAAAAAAAGTCTTTAACAGTGATACAGCAATCAGAGGAGAAAAAGAAATAAAAGGAATACAAATTGGAAAAGAAGAAATAAAACTGTTACTGTTTGCAGATGACATGATACGATACACAGATAATCCTAAAGATGCCACCAGAAAACTACTAGAGCTAATCAGTGAATTTGGTAAAGTTGCAGGATACAAAATTAATGCACAGAAATCTCTTGCATTCCTAAACACTAACAACGAAAGATCAGAAAGAGAAATTAAGGAAACAATCCCATTCACCATTGCAACAAAAAGAATAAAATACCTAGGGATAAACCTACCCAAGTAGGTAAAAGACCTGTACTCAGAAAACTAAAAGACATTGATGAAAGAAATCAAAGATGACACAAACAGATGGAGAAATATATCATGTTCTTGGACTGGAAGAACCAATACTGTGAAAATGACTATACTGCCCAAAGCAATCTACAGATTCAATGCAATCCCTATCAAATTACCAATGGCATTTTTTACAGAAATAGAACAAAAAATCTTAAAATTTGTATGGAGACAAAAAAGACCCCGAATAGACACAGCAATCTTGAGGGAAAAAAAATGGAGCTGGAAGAATCAGACTCCCTGACTTCAGACTATACTACAAAGCTACAGTAATCAAGACAGTATGGTACTGGCAAAAAAAACAGAAATATAGATCAATGGAACGGGATAGAAAGCCCAGAGATAAACCCACGCACCTATGGTCAACTAATCTATGACAAAGGAGGCAAGGATATACAATGGAGAAAAGACAGTCTCTTCAATAAGTGCTGCTGGGGGCTTCCCTGGTGGCGCAGTGGTTGAGAGTCCGCCTGCCGATGCAGGGGACACGGGTTCGTGCCCCGATCCCGGAGGATCCCACATGCCGCGGAGCGGCTGGGCCCGCGAGCCATGGCCGCGGAGCCTGTGTGTCCGGAGCCTGTGCTCTGCAACGGGAGAGGCCACAGCAGTGAGAGGCCCGCGTACAGCAAAAAAAAAAAAAAAAAAAAAAAAAAAAAAAAAAAAAAAAAAAATAAGTGCTGCTGGGAAAACTGGACAGCTACATGTAAAAGAATGAAATTAGAACATTCCCTAACACCATACACAAGAATAAACTCAAAATGGATTAAAGACCTAAATGTAAGACCAGACACTATAAAACTCTTAGAGGAAAACACAGGAAGAACACTCTTTGACATAAATCACAGCAAGATCTTTTTTGACCCACCTCCTAGAGAAATGGAAATTAAAAAAATAAACAAATGGGACCTAATGAAACTTCAAAGCTTTTGCACAACAAAGGAAATTATAAACAAGATGAAAAGACAACCCTCAGAATGAGAGAAAATATTTGCAAATGAATCAACAAAGGATTAATCTCCAAAATATATAAATAGCTCATGCAGCTCAATATTAATAAAACAAACAACCCAATCAAAAAATGGGCAGAAGACCTAAACAGACACTTCTCCAAAGAAGATATACAGATGGCCAAGAGGCACATGAAAAGCTGCTCAACATCACTAATTATTAGAGAAATGCAAATCAAAACTACAGTGAGGTATCACCTCACACCAGTTAGAATGGACAGCATCAGAAAACCTACAAACAACAAATGCTGGAGAGGGTGTGGAGAAAAGGGAACCCTCTTTCACTGTTGGTGGGAATGTAAATTGATACAGTCACTAAGGAGAACAGTATGGAGATTCCTTAAAAACTAAAAATAGAATTACCATATGACTCAGCAATCCCACTACTGGGCATATACCCAGAGGAAACCATAATTCAAAAAGACACATGCACCCCAATGTTCATTGCAGCACTATTTACAATGGCCAGGTCAAGAAGCAACCTAACTTCCATTCACCCACCGATGAATGGATAAAGAAGATGTGGTACATATATACAATGGAATATTACTCAGCCATAAAAAGGAATGAAATTGGGTCATTTGTAGAGACATGGATGGATCTGGAGACTGTCATACAGAGTGAAGTAAGTCAGAAAGAGAAAAACAAATATCGTATATTAACGCATTTATGTGGAATCTAGAAAAATGGTACAGATGAACCGGTTTGCAAGGCAGAAATAGAGACACAGATGTAGAGAATAAATGTATGGACACCAAGAGGGGAAAGCAGGGGGTGGGGGTGATGGTGGTGGGATTAATTGGGAAATTGGGATTGACATATATACAATAATATGGATAAAATAGATAATAAGAACATGCTGTATAAAAAAAAAGTAAATAAAAATGAAACAGGATTAAAAAAAAGTCTTTAATGGTGATATTGTTAAAGATTGTAATCAGTCAACAGAATTAATGAGCACCTCCTGCAAGTCACTGCAACAAGTTCTATGAGAGATGAGGCTGAGACCTAAGCCCTGCCCCAAAGGGTTAACCGTCTGGTTGAGGGGATGAGATAAAAGGAAAGGATCTTGAGGGGCGTGAGGAGAGCTTATATATTGGAGGATGCATAAAAGCACTGCCCACTCCCATGCTTTTCTGGGGTAAACCCAGAGCCAAGCTGGAGTTCGCTGTATCATGGCTCATGAAAGCTTATTGGTGCATCTCTTCCCAACTTGGAATCAACCATGAAGAGTATTTATACCATGAAAATTGGGCAAGAGCCACAAATCAGGGCTTCTTCGCCCCCCTCCTGGAGGGCCAGTTTACCAGGAACTCCTAGGGCCTGATAAAGAAGTCCAAGGTGGCTTCCAAGGTGTAGTCTGGGAGGCTGCAATTTACCAGGGAAGCTTGGCATAGAGTGGCGATGGCTGAAAGAGGGGCCCTTGGGCCTCACTGCTGGGCTGAGGGAAAGTGGCCTGTGTTACAGACTGCCCAGGTGGGCAGGGCGTAGAGGTGCTAAGAGGACCAGGGAGCAGAAGAGGCTGAGGGCCTGGACAACTAGGAGGATGAGTGCTTGGACCTTGTGTCTGGAAGCCATGGCGGGACATGACAACAGCAGCAGATGGCAGACCAACTGGAGCCACTGGGGTGAAAGATGGCAAGAGTACCAAAAATATGAGAGGTAAGGTACCCTCGCCCCAACTCTGGATCTCCCCTCGGAAAAGGAGGGCAGTGGAAGTATGAGGGGGAGGTGGGGACCTTGCATTTACCATGTTTTAATCTTGAACTGATCATGTTTAAAACCAGAAGTGACGGGCTTCCCTGGTGGCGCAGTGGTTGAGAGTCTGCCTGCCGATGCAGGGGACACAGGTTCGTGCCCCGGTCCGGGAAGATCCCACATGCTGCGGAGTGGCTAGGCCCGTGAGCCATGGCTGCTGAGCCTGCGCATCTGGAGCCTGTGCTCCACAACGGGAGAGGCCACAACAGTGAGAGGCCCGCGTACCGCTAAAAACAAACAAACAAACAAACAGAAGTGACTAACCTACCTTAAGAGGCAAATTTTAAGTTTTTCTGTCCTTGGTGAAAAATGTGAGCTTGGGAGCCAAGATAGCTTCCGTTTTACAAGAATAAAGATTATCTTTGAACACCTGAGTCTTGTTGACTTATTACTAAAAATTTCAGACCTGTGACATCATTTGCCTTTGTAAAGTGAGATGCCATATCACAATTTCAAGTAGTAAGGATTTAAGGTTTTCTTTATTAAAAGAAATGAGAGGGTTCAACAATGCCCATTATTGCTAATTTTAGGAAAAACTTAATTCACTAACTTTTTTCTAAATTAATTTTTTTCTTTCTCTTCTTTTTTTGGGGATATGAGTTGCACTAGAATTATATGCGAGAGGTCTGGGGGTCTAGTATTTATTGCTTTTGTAAAATTCCATAAAATAATGATCTTTAGGAAGGACCATAGGTGTTATCTAACCATAAGCCTCATCTAATAATGGAGGAACCAAACCTCAGAAGGGGCCCCTGGCCCA
Source organism: Mesoplodon mirus (assembly GCF_964341445.2). Classification (NCBI taxonomy): domain Eukaryota; kingdom Metazoa; phylum Chordata; class Mammalia; order Artiodactyla; family Ziphiidae; genus Mesoplodon; species Mesoplodon mirus. The sequence goes on from NC_138990.1 coordinate 44,046,926, forward strand.
AGGCTACTCTATTAATTAACAGATAAGCCTCTGTCTCAGGACTTCTCATTTCAATTCTACTGCTTCTGTGTTATCTGAGAGAGTGTTTGCAGACATGTACCTACATTAAGGGAATCTGAAATTCCAGCCAGAGAGCACTGATTGCTATGTTAGCTTTTCAAAAAACTTTTGAGTGACTAAAAGTTTTTTTCCAGTTTAGTCTGAAGTTTCTACTAATGTAAAGAAGTAAGATGTAATTATAGCCCAGAGCGCCCCTACTATAGAGTCCCCACACAAGCTTCAGAGTGAGTCTCCCTCTCTTTTTTAATCTGGTGCTATATTTAGTTTTTGGTTTCACACAACATTTTAAATGATTAAAGTAGTGGACATTCACCGGGAAAACTCAAATAATACAGACAAGCATAAGGCAGAAAGTCAAACCATCCTGACCCCATCCCCTAAAACCCACTCCCCAGACAATCACTCTTTACAGTTTGGTAAATATAAAGTAACCTTTCTTCCTGCAGTGCTAGCGATTCTAATACAAAATGCTTTGGGGTGGAGGGAGGGAGGGAGACAGCCCTCTAATAGCTTCTTCAGTTCTAACTATGACAAAAGAATAAGTTAGGGATGTGAAAATCACCCAGAAACAAAATCCTTAGGCTGACAAATGCTGTAAAGGGATCCTTCCGTTCCTGCCCACCAGTTATATCTTAGACTCTCAGGGTAGATGTCCCTTAAGACACAATTTTCAAGTGGTTCTGAAGGCATCATCGGGTTCTGCAAGAGTTAGTGCAAAATTTCACCTAAAAAACCCTGTTAATAAAAATATCCAGATGTATTATATTCCATATTTTAATTCACTGTTAACTTAAATTGTCATGTTAACTCCCTCTTGGCTTGGACACACCTCAGAAAGAAGCTTCTTTCATTCCTAAGCACATATATAGGATTTGAACTTGGGCCATTAATGAGGAAAACTGTACCTTTGTGGTCTTTTTAAAAATGCAGGCCTATCGTCAAAAAATCTACAAATAATAAATGCTGGAGAGGGTGTGGAGAAAAGGGAACCCTCTTGCACTGCTGGTGGGAATGTAAATTGATACAGCTACTATGGAGAACAGTATGGAGGTTCCTTAAAAGACTAAAAATAGAACTATCATATGACCCAGCAATCCCACTACTGGGCATATACCCTGAGAAAACCATAATTCAAAAAGAGTCATGTATCACAATGTTCACTGCAGCTCTATTTACAATAGCCAGGACATGGAAGCAACCTAAGTGTCCATCAAGAGATGAATGGATAAAGAAGATGTGGCACATATTTACAATGGAATATTACTCAGCCATAAAAAGAAATGAAATTGAGTTATTTGTAGTGAGGTGGATGGACCTAGAGTCTGTCATACACAGTGAAGTAAGTCAGAAAGAGAAAAACAAATATTATTATTGCTAACACAAGTATATGGAATTAAAAAAAAAAAAGTTCTGAAGAACCTAGGGGCAAGACGGGAATAAAGACACAAACCTACTAGAGAATGGACTTGAGGATATGGGGAAGGGGAAGGGTAAGCTAGGACAAAGTGAGAGAGTGGCATGGACATATATACACTACCAAATGTACAATAGATAGCTAGTGGGAAGCTGCCGCATGGCACAGGGAGATCAGCTCGGTGCTTTGTGAGCACCTAGAGGGGTGGGATAGGGAGGGTGGGAGGGAGGGAGACGTAAGAGGGAAGAGATATGGGGACATATGTATACGTATAACTAATTCACTTTGTTATAAAGCAGAAACTAACACACCATTGTAAAGCAATTATAGTCCAATAAAGATGTTAAAAAAAAAAAAAAAGAAATCCAAGCTCCACTGCTCACTAACTGAATGTAGGCAATCTCCCCAACCCCCCCCCAAAAAATGCAGGCCTATTCACAGGGAACTATATTCAATATCTTGTTGTAACCTATAATGGAAAAGAATCTGAAAAAGAACATATATATATATATATATATACACACACACACACACACATATATAACTGAATCATTTTGCTGTATACCTGAAACTAACACAACATTGTAAGTTAACTACATTTTCAATATTTTGAATATTTAATATTCAAATATTTAATTATTAAAATACTTAATATTAATATTGAATATTGTCAATATTAAATATTATTTATATTTGATGTTTTAATTTTAACAATTTAATCAATAATTTATTAAATAATTAATATTATTTAATATTTAATAAATTAAATATTAACTAAATATTTAATAAATATTAAATAAATTTAATTTTAATTTTTAGTATTTTCAATATTTAAAAAGTTTAGTAAAAAAACCTGCTAGGGCTTCCCTGGTGGCGCAGTGGTTGAGAGTCTGCCTGCCAGTGCAGGGCACGTGGGTTCGTGCCCCGGTCCGGGAGGATCCCACGTGCCGCGGAGCAGCTGGGCCCGTGCGCCGTGGCCGCTGGGCCTGCACGTCCGGAGCCTGTGCTCCGCGGTGGGAGAGGCCACAGCAGTGAGAGGCCCGCGTACCGCAAAAAAAAAAAAAAAAAAAAACCCTACTAGTTCATAAAAACACACATACATAGATAATATTGCAGCATTTTTTGTAGTGACAAAAAGCTGGAAACAAAGTCCGTGACTGAATAATTTATGGCATAACAATACCATTACTATTACTATTATTCAGCCACTAAAGAGACTGAATTAAATCTAAACCAATTGACTTAAGATTTTTATGAGGTACTGTTGAATGAGAAGAGAAAGATGCAGAAAAGTGTACATAATATGATCTCACTTTTGTAAAGCCAAAAAAAAAAAAAAGGCAACCCCCACCCCCCGCAAAAAAGCAGCCCTATTTATATCCATGTAAGTAACATGGTACAAGCAGGAACAACATTATTTATGAGTGTGAAGCAGAGTATTTAAAAATTTGGAACTTTAGGCTGGCAGTGTACACTGAGAGCCTGGGTTCTGAAGTTGGGCAAGCTTGGGTTTGAATAGCTTTCTATTTGGCCTTGAGCAGGTCACTTAACCTCTCTGACCCTCAGTTTTCTCATCTGTAAAATGGGGATGTTATTAAAGACATTCATGTTCTTGAAAGTCCTTTGAATGTTTCTGTCACTGGGAACTTCTCTTTGGCTATCTTTCTAAAATTATCTAATAATTTTTAATATCTAATATCTTTCTAATAATCCTTTTTTGGACCCAGCTTCCTGTCCCATCTCATCAAGTCTTTCTTTTCTTTTAGGCAGCCCCAACCCCTAGAAGTCTTGTTCATTTCTTATGAAGAGCAGCTCGGCTCCGTGCCTCACCACGCAAAGCCACAGTACTTTCCCTTATACCTAAAATTTCACTAGGATGCTTCACTAAACAGAGCTCCTGTCCAGCTCTGCCAGCAGTTCAGAGTGCCTGGCAGAAGCTCGTAACTTTCCTTGAACCTGATTACTTTCTTGGGCAAGGCGCTCTCCTCACCAGCATCTGTGAGCAGGAGGGAATAGTGTGGGATTTATCATCTTCTGATATAAATGCTGACGTCTCCCCTAGGAGACAGAACTGCCTGGTAGGTTGCTTTTATATGGCGTGATGTTAAAAGCTTGAACTTTTATAAATTTATCCTAATAAAATGTTGCTGTTAAATAAAAGTCTCATATCGGAGTTCACTAGAAATATAGGGTTCTGTCGATAAAAAGCACTTGACAACCACTGACTTGGGGCTTTTCTATTTTCTCCCTGCTAGTCAGATCCGAGATAGTTTCTTTTGTTTTCTTTATCTTTCCTTTTGAACAACTTGATGTCTTTCCTCTCTTTAGTATTTATTTCATTAACCTTTTTGTTTTCTCTCATGTTCTGAAACCAGCAGAATGTTCACATCCTGATATCTGAGGCATGAGGCACCTCAATTTCTCTCAGTCATAGCAGACTCTTAATTTCTCTTCCCTAGAACAAATGCTTTCATGGACTGCATCTGCTGATTTTATAATTATCACTAACAACTAACTGTTTTGGATGCATGGAGAAATAATTTTCCTAAAGTCAACTGATCACAATTTTAACTGGGTGATATCCGAGATATACACTATTTACTTAACTAAGACAACAACTGAGATTCTAGATATTTACCCCTCCAGATGAACACAACCTTATGAACTGCTGTGGAAGGATATATTACTATTTTAATTATTAATATAAAACGTATATAAAGAAATTCCTAAGTCTAGTACTATTTCCTCCAGGTCAACAGGAAAAACAACTTTGTATAATGATAATGGTTACGTTCTCAAGAAAAAAATTAATATAGCATTTTAACAACCTACATGATCTTTAGTATGTAGTAGCAATCAGCGTATTAATTGCAAAACTGCATATCTTGAAGAGCAGTCAAAAAATGCAAATTTGCCTCTTCAGAAATAAACCTACAGGAAAAAATAAACTTTCTTCAAAACTTCACAAATGAGGGCTTCCCTGGTGGCGCAGTGGTTGAGAGTCCACCTGCCGATGCAGGGGACATGGCTTCGTGCCCCAGTCCGGCAAGATCCCACATGCCGCGGAGCGGCTGGGCCCGTGAGCCATGGCCGCTGAGCCTGCGCGTCCGGAGCCTGTGCTCCGCAACGGGAGAGGCCACAGCAGTGACAGGCCCGCGTACCGCAAAAAAAAAAAACTTCACAAATGAAAAAGAACAATGACAAGAATGTAAGCTCCACAGGGCAGGGATTTTTGTTGGTTCTGTGCTCTGTTACATCCCCAGTGCCTAGAACAGAGCCTGGCACATAGTAGGTACTCAATAAATGCATGGTGAATGAATATTAACAATGAAGTTTGATTAGAAATTTAAGATATTATGGGACTTACCTGCTGGTGCAGGGGTTAGGAATCCACCTGCCAATGCAGGGGACACGGGTTTGAGCCCTGGTCCAGGAAGATCCCACATGCCGCGGAGCATCTAAGCCCGCGCGCCACAACTACTGAGCCTGCACTCTAGAGCCCGCAAGCCACAACTACTGAGCCCACATGCCACAACTACTGAAGCCCGCATGCCTAGAGCATGTGCTCCGCAACAAAAGAAGCCACTGCAATGAAGAGTAGCCCCCGCTCGCCGCAACTAGAGAAAGCCCACGTGCAGCAATGAAGACCCAATGCAGTCAAAAATAAATAAATTAATTAGTTAACCAATTTTTTTAAAAAAAGAAATTTAAGATATTAGAAGTGCCCCTGATAGACAATGGGTCAAATGGAAACAAAAAAGCTAGATAAAATTGTGCATCTTAAATTGATCCTGAAACAAAATGAATAAACCTAATTTTTCTTCTCAGTTTACAATTGGTTATTCTTGGTTTAAAACATAGCCCAAGGGCTTCCCTGGTGGCACAGTGGTTGAGAATCCACCTGCCAACGCAGGGGACACAGGTTCAATCCCTGGTCTGGGAAGATCCCACATGCTGTGGAGCAACTAAGCCTGTGCACCACAACTACTGAGCCTGTGCTCTACAGCCCGTGAGCCACAACTACTGAGCCCATGTGCCACAACTACTGAAGCCCGTGCTCCACAATGAGAGAAGCCACCTCAATGAGAAGCCCGTGTACCGCAATGAAGAGTAGCTCCCGCTCACCGCAACTAGAGAAAGCCCACACACAGCAACGAAGACCCAACATGGCCAAAAATAAATAAATTAAAAAAAAAAAAAAACATAGCCCAAGACTTTAGTTGAAAACACCAAGCATTTGGATATATTTTAATATATAAAATGTCATAATATACTTATCAAGTACTGTACCCATCTATAGACCATAGCTTTCTCATCCCTGCTCATGATCCTTAATGTCTATTATTTTCTAATATTCTTTTAGTTGCAAGTAACAGAAAACAAACTCCAGGAAACTTAAGCAGAAAAGAGAAGAGTGGAGATTTATTAGAAGGATTCTGGGGTGCTGATGGGCTTGAAGAACAACCAGTTCAGGGGATCTCAGGGGACTAGAAGGAAAGTCTTAGCCATCAGGACTCTGACTCTTTCTGAATGTCTGTTTCATTCTCTCAAATTTTTTCTATGAGGTTGGAATCAAGGTTGCCAGCATCAGCAGGACTCCTCCTATCTTCCTCTCCTGAGAAAAAGTTTGTTTTCCTAGATCCAATTAGAAAGATCCCAGGGAGGGATGCCAATTGGTTCAGCTTGGGTGACATTCCCATCTCTTGGGCCAATTTCTGTGACCAGGGAGGAAGGGCGGGTCATAGGAGGATTTGGCAACTCCCCTTTAGAACACGTTAGCAGTATGGAGAGGGTAGAGCAGTTCCCCAAAAGAGTGGTGGGCATTCTCAGGTGATAACGAATGTCATTCATAATGAAAATTAAAGCTCTTGTTTGAAGTCTTCAGAGATAGACCGCCTTCTGTGGGTTGGCCCTACAAGGCTTTCACTTTCAAATTTGGGTTCACAATAGTCTGTTACTTGGGCTTCCCTGGTGGCGCAGTGGTTGAGAGTCCGCCTGCCGATGCAGGGGACACGGGTTCGTGCCCCGGTCCGGGAAGATCCCACATGCCGTGGAGCGGCTAGGCCCGTGAGCCATGGCCGCTGAGCCTGTGCGTCTGGAGCCTGTGCTCCACAACGGGAGAGGCTGCAACAGTGAGAGGCCCGCGTACCACAAAAAAAAAAAAAAAAAAAAACAATAGTCTGTTACTTAAGGATTCTTGTTGTCCAGGGACTAGTCAGCTGAATTATTAAGTTATTCAGCCAAGATCTGCATTATTAAAATGAGATAACAATAGTTTCATTTGAATTAAAAAGGCACACATAATATTAGTATCTTTCTTTAAGAGATCAAAACACTTTCATCACATTTAATTAAGGTTAGCCTGAGGGACCAGTGAATAAAATTTCCTCCACTTTACCCACTGGCAACTAAAGCAAGATGTCTTATCTATGATCTCAGTTGGTAAGGAACTGGATTGGCTTCTAGACTAGCATGTTCTACATTAAGGACCAGTATCTCAACAAATAAGTGCAGCCCACAGACCGATCTTTGGCATTTGCCTTTACTTTATAAAAATACACAACTTAAATACATATGACACTCTCTATACAAGACATAAACAGCTGTTAGATTTAACATTTTCCATTAGTTCAACAGAAAGCAAGTATGTCAATTACTTCGTAAGAGCAAAGGATTTCTTTAGAGACTATGCATTCCCAGCTCAAGGGCAGACCACCCCGTGGGCCACTGATGCAGGAAGCTCACCCAAACTGTACAACTTTCCAGCAAGTCATTTCACCAACATGGCCTTTATTGCATGGCTTCCTATTGCACTGCTTGTCAGACATAATCTAACTTACCCACACCACAAGTTTAAGCTTTAGTCTTCTCTAGAAATGCTTAATGGAAAAACCAACGTATAAACAGTAATAACTGTCTCTTACAATTGTGCTAAGTACCAATCATGAGAAATATGAACCCCTCTTCACTTTGCAAAACTTGCAATGGAAGGTGGTTAGCTGTATTTCACGGCTAAATTCCTCTGCAAAAGTTTTACAAAAACGTTGGCAGACTCAGAGTGAGCTATATGGAGTGTGGTGGAGAGGGAGTGACATCCCAGGGCCCACTGAAATTGCTTATAGGACAGGCACTGTTCCTGTCAAAGTCAATGTGCGCATGGCCCTACCCTTTCGAACTTGAGACTGAAATACCTCCCTCCCCCTCAAGATTCTGTCATTGCTCTATGAGGAACAGCTACCTCATTACTGATTCAGAGCTTAGAGGGGCTGCCCATTTACTCTGGCTTTCTTTCAGAAATTTCGCTGCCTTATCTGTGGCTCATTTAGCAAACAGTGAATTATGTACTAGTTTATCTGTATAAAGAAATATTTACCAGTTGAGAATTCAATGCAGAAAAAAAAAACTATACTAGAGTGAGTTTCCTGAGGTAAATGTAGGCCTTAAAGAAGAGAGTGCAATCTACAGACTTATAGCAATTTATCTTGGGTAGCACCAGAATACCCCCAAGTCTGGACTTTACTGAGCACACATTTATGTGAAGAAATAAAATGACAATGCTGAAGTAAAAGAAATGTTGACAGTTGAGAATATCAATTCAAAAGGAGGCAGGAAAGAGGAACGGAGGAACAAAAGGAGGGTATATTTTAGAGTTCTTAGGTAGGTTGGACAATTAATTTCAAAAGCCCACAGGTATTTCTAACAAGTTTTAAAAGTGTTCATTCTTGGTGACTCAGATGCAGAAGAAATGGCTTTTCTTGAATAAGAGCTGTTCGAACTTTTTATTCTTTTTCGAAAAACATGACTTTCTATAAAAATTTTTTTAGCCACTGAAATTATTCTGCTAGTTATTACTCTCACTGATGTATTGTGCAATCCTAACTGGCTGAAGAATTTTAATAAGGTTGAACTACAAAGTACATATTTGCACCAAGAATTTAAATTAATGCACAGAGGTCTGTAAAATTTTGTATGAAGTTACTTTTCATTGCAGATCAGGCTTCATTACTTCTTGATATTCTACTCAAGGATTACGGAAATCAGAAAAATTCTAGGACCCTGAAGCTTAACTTTCTTTTACATAAATGAAGTAGTACATGGCCATCCTTAATGTTAACAATCAAGGTGCTGGGAACTGAGTCTCAAGACCTACGACTCAAGATCAGGCTAAATTTCAACAAGTCACTCACTATATAAGGCTATGAATGGAAGCACTAAAGAACTCTCTCTGCTATAACTGCTCGTCTGCACCATGAAGTTGAACAAGGTGACCAATCTAGTGTTTAACAACAATGATGAAAACTGGCACCCATTTTTACCCAGGGCCACATACTCAGCGACCTGTCATGTCCATTTGGGCTGACACCACCATGCACAGGCCCTCATAAATATGACCCTCCTAAGTCCTGCTGTAAGAACAGATCTATGTTTAATTACTTCAGGCACGATGAAGGTCTTAAGCAACATTGAGGCCCCGAAGAACTTTGGGCTGGAGTTCTACAGGCCCAGAGCTAGTTAAAATTAAAAGACCAGAGGAAAATCCCACAAGAAATCATACTCGTATCTCAACTTATAGAAAAAAAAAAGCATTCAATATCACTGAGATGAAAATTCATACTAGAAAACAATGCTCTGACAACCAGCTCAATGCAGCTCAAGGGCAGCCACACAAAACAAAGCTGCCTTGATGAAGGGAAGAGTCCAGAAGACTGCAGTAGGCTTGAATTAAACGAAAGTGGTTTTTCTTCTCCGGTGGTAAGGTGAATGCTCCTTGGCGATCAATATGGAATAGCTGTTTAAAATTCACAGACAGTAATGTTTTATATACTTTAAAGCCCCAGTTAGTGCAGCCTGGTCACAGCTAAATATCTGAGTAACATGAGAGTGATGGTGTAACGAGCCACGCAGTGACACTGGGTCTGTAAGCTCTGGAAGAAAGGCTGATCCTCACACTTGATCTTCATCCACCCCTTGGATACTGAGGAAGATACTACAGCAAGAGAATGTATTTCTCTATGTGAAATTAATTTTCATAATCTGTAGCTTAAAAATATTACTAATCAGAAATTTGTAACCCAAGCAAAAGTAACAGAGATTCTTCTCACACAGGACTTAAGATCTCTCTGTCCACCACCCAAAGGATCCATATTTGTCTCTGGTCAACCAGGCCCAGGTGAAGGCTGCACAGGAGGATGGAAGAGTCAACAGCTGGAAGGCACGGATTCAAGGAAACAGAAATGGCGGCAGATGTGGACAGGAAGAGAAGAGGGAAGAAAGAGGGAACTAACACTGATGAGGAAGTGAAGAGGAGGCCCAGCACCCCTGCCTTTCCCACCTGCTGTGATGCAGAACATGATGTAGAAACAAAGAAGGCACAAGCCTCATATGGAGGCTCCCCTAGGGCATCAAACATGCCCAAGCCAGGCCGGCCGTGCCCTCTAGGCATGTGTGCTCAATCTAGTGTGACCTGCAGGCACTACTGTCTTGGAGTCTGACTCCTGATTCCTAGGCGATGATGCTCCCTAGAGCTACCAACACCCACTTCCACGGCCGGGGAGAGGCCTCAGATTCAGGGGCAGGCTAGCAGCAGCCAGTGTACCAGAGCTCGCGGCCGCCGTCGCTGCCTTTGCTCTCTTAGGACTGGCTGGTCTCTCCCCCTGGTGGCTGGAGAAGGGGAACAGAGTGAACGTCACAAAAGGGCTGCTCAGTTCAGAATCGTATCACCTCGTTTCACTTCCAAAGGGCTGCCAAGAGTTCATTAACTATAGATTGATGCTTAAAATACTACCTAAGAAACTCACTGTAAAAGGGGCAACTTGCTTGTGAGGTCACCACACTTTCAGGGATTCTGCTACGTCTGCTTCCATTTTTGTTTTCTTCTCTGATGATGAATTTTTTTAAAAAGAAAAAGTGAAAGGATCCTCCTATCCTCCTTCCAGAAACCTCATGGACTTTCCTGAGCAAAGTACCTAAGGGATGCTACACTGACAGAGCTAACAAACTCATGAGAAAAAAATCTTACATCATTCAGAAGTAGGAAATGAATGGTAGTGTGTAAGTGGCGCTTGGTTCTCTTCACTTCATCTCTGTGCAAAATGTCTATGGCATGGTAACAGGCACCCGAATTACTGATTTACAAATGACAGCACATGAGTGAAAAGAGCTGTAAGATTTTGTGGAGGAAAAACCCATGTTGGCTATTTTACCTCTAGGGAAAGTCTGTTTGGACTTGAGGCCCACACTTGTCTTTTTTTTCTACTTTCTATTTGATGTTTTTCAGTAGGGCTGTTCGGGCATTCACAACGGCTTTGAAGGCATCTTCACTACCAGGTGCTACACACTTGTCAGGGTGAAGCAGCACAGCAAGTTTCCGATATGCTTTATTGACTTCATCTCTACGAGAAAAAGCAAAGCTCTATGTCAGTATCGAGGTCAGCCCCCACCCTCCACCCACTGCATTTTAGCTGTTTGGATATCATAATATCTCTTACAGTAAGCATATCCCAAATAAATGTTACCCTTTCTCAAAGGCGGGACTAAAGGACTAGGAAACAAACAATGCACAAATAATATGTAACATTCAAGTAGAAAAATATAAAATGCAAAGTGAGTATACAAACAAACATGATCAGATGAAAATAGTACTCGGCACTTCACAGGCACTCGGCGTTTGCCGACGGAAGCACTGAGGACAGGGGCCATCAGGGCAGGCCCCCTGGAGGAGGGTTCTGGAAGAAGGTTGGTTCAGGGATTGACACAGTGGTGGCGAATACAGAGCAGCAGGGAGAGAACCGGCAGAGGCCAGGAAGGGAGCCGGAGCCCGCATGCAGTTCCAGGAGGAAACTGCACTGGGAAGTAACAAGAAACAAAGTTGGCCAGGGAGCAGGGGTCAGTAAGTGAAGGGCCTTGAAGGCAAAACAACAAAAAAGTTGGATGTTTAACAGTAGGTGTTTCATGACAAAATGGTGCTGGGAAAGCTGTTTTTGGAAGTTAGGAGACAGGTAGGAGGTTGTTACAATAACCCAAGCATGAATACAAGGGTTTAGATTAAGGTGTTTGTGGAAGCCAACAAGGGAAGGCAAAAGAGATAACAGAAACAAAGTCCTGGCAGAAGCAGATGATGAGCTGGGTATAGGGGTGGAGAAGACATGAGAAAAAGGGCTGAAATGAGTTCCAGGGTCATGGGGAATCTAAGGCCTCGGGGAAGACGGCGGCACCACTGACCAAGAAAGAGCCACTGGAAAGGGGTACCTGAGAGTTACAGTGAGCTCCCTGAGACCAAAGAAGAAACAGGAGAGAATTTAACGGTATCTAGAGAGGAAAGGAGCAGTACGATCAGTGTTTCACCAAAGACCAGGGAGCCCCAGGAGAGACCTCTAAGGAGCAGGAACTGCTGGGGTGGGGGCTGGAGACCACCTGGCCCTGCAATTCTCCCCGCTCTTCATATCCTCAGGTGTCAGGCCTCTGAGAGGCTTTCAAGTGCCCAGCCACTCCCCTGGTCAGAGTCTGGCTCTGTCTCTACCAGATGGTTTTATTTCCCACTTCCCTTTTGAATTCCTTTTGTAATTCAAGGTTCTTGTTAACTTATAAGCCTGGATTTGGTGCTTCCCCAAATCTCCTTTATTCTTTATCAGAAGGACTTCTAGTCTGGCTCTCCAAATCAGGGAGATGGTCTTTGATATCTTGGATGTGATATCATGTTTGTTTGTATACTCACTTTGCATTGTATATTTTTCTACTTGAATGTTACATATTATTTGTGCATATGTGATATCTTACGTGTCAGCTTGGGGAGACTGAGGTCATAGGGCTATGTTAACAGCTGTCCATGTCGCAGGCATACGTTCTAAGGCTTTTTCTGCTTTCTGATCTTAGAGGAGTCCTTCTGAATTTTCTTGTTTTACCTTGCATGTAGCTTTTCTACATAGATAATTTCGATATTAGCTAATAAGAATCACATTCTCCCTAAAAGACTCTCTGTCCTTGAGGCAGGAACAGCATCCTCTCTCTTTCCCATGAGTGAGTCTTGGGTTGGGCCCCTCTAGCCACTCTGCTTCCCGAGGAAACATGTCCATATGGGGTTAGTGGTTAGGCCTGGTACCTTTCAAGGATTCTGGATAGCAGGAGAAACTTTCAAGGAAAATTTTAGAGAAATAAGACTGAGTCAGGTGTGTAAAAAATATATTAATTCTACTGAAGAAGATTTTTCTTAAAGTTCAAGAAATAGTAAACATAGCACTGAACAAACATTAAAACTCTCTATAACTTAAAAAAAATGTTTTTAGGGAATTCCCTGGCGGTCTAGTGGTTAAGACTCCATGCTTCCATTGCAGGGGGCACGGGCTCGATCCCTGGTCAGAGAACTAAGATCCTGCAAGCCGCACGGCACGGCCAAAAAATAAAATAAAGGTGTATTTAAAAGATAAAATAAAATAAATGTTTTTAGGTTTTGCCCAAACGTGCTCATGCCATACAAATTAGTTTGATAGACCCAGAGGAACAAAGGTAAGAAAAGAACATGTTATATTGGTTAGGGATATGGAAATTATGGAGGACCTGTAAATTTTCGGAGATTCCAGTTAACCACAATGAATAAGTAAGAAACCAAAAGTTCCTTTTTCCCTAATGATTATTGTTCTAAGTTAATTAGTAAGTAATAGTTTCTTAGTTATAGAGCCAATATCCCTTGGAGATGAAACGGAAGAATTTAAGATGTGACTATGGAAATCTAAAAGGACATTTAAAAGCCACCAATTAATTTTGTGCTATGAGGTCATCTGAATTCCTTCAGGTGTTTAACAACTCCTCAGTAATGCCTGGCAAGTCCAGGGAGACCAATAACTGTCTCCCTTCTCCCCTCCTCTCTTTCCTTCTGGACTCAAAGATATGCTATGAGACCAAAATGGAGGAGATACTTAATGCTGTTGATGCTGACAAGGCTATTTCAAGAGCTACTTTTTCTTTTGTGGGAATCAAGGTGAAAAAGTAGAAAGGGGAGGAAAGCTATGGTGCAAAAGAAAAAGGTCTGAGAACTCTAATAATACATATAGTAACAGTATTATTATAGCATTAAAAGTTATATAACAATTGAAAGTTGTTAAGAGAGTAGATTCCAAGAGTTATAATCACAAGGAAAAAACATTTTTTTTGGTATCTATATGAGATGGCAGGTGTTAATTAAACTTACTGTGGTCACCATTTCACAATATATGTAAGTCAAATCATTATGCTGTACCCCTTAAACTTATACAGTATTGTATATCAATTATATCTCAATAAAACTGGGGGGAAAAGTTATATAATCATGCTGGATAATGATTTATTCTTTCACAAAGAGTAGTGATTATATTTCCTTTTCTCCCAAATAATTATTTTGGATAAAATAAAATAATTTAATATAAACACACACAGATGAGGAACTAGCAGGATTTCTGACAGAGATAGAAAGAGACAGAGACAGGCAGACACACAGTGCTCAGGGTCAAGAACCAATTCTACCACTAACTCCTGAGGTCCCTGACTGTGTTTTTAGTCTCACTGAGTCCCAGTTTTCCCACCTATGAAATGAAATGTTTGGACAGGTTGATTGCTAACACTCTTTCCTTCTCTAAAATTCTATGATTTAAGAATTCTCTCTTTTTTTTTTTTGAGGTTACATTAGCTTCAAGGCTCTTAGTCAACAAAAGCAGAGCATATAATTTCAGAAGGTACTTATATAATACACAAACCACATAGTTCCCACGTTAAGCAACTGTGCCCTCTGTTTTCTCCCTTTGGTATTCACTTAATTCAGTGAAGGAGCATTATTAAGTAATCTAAGATATTTCCACACATCTTCATATTTCTAGCCAATTACAAGAAGATATCGCACTATAATTCCGATGATTGAGTCTTTTTCTGTAACAGAAGGCAGCACTAATATCTGAGAACACTGCTTACCTTGAGGCCCCAGGTTTGACTCCCAACATGTCCCAACTATCTTTACTATTTCGAATTCTGCGAATGGTGTCTGCTTGTTCTTTGCTGAAACTAGCACTGTTATTTGTGATAGGACGTTTCCCGCCGTTTTCACATAAATCAACTATGGATACATAAAAGGTCTGCAAAAAGAAAACACATCCCAGAGGAGAACTGATTTTGAGAAAATAGGAATTCCTTCTACATCAAATTAAAGAATTTTAATATATTCCAATAACTTAAAATTCACAATAAAGCAAACGTACTTTGGAAGATTTTTTTCTTTCATACTATACATACATATATGTGTGTGTGTATATATATATATATATATATATATATATATTTAAGCACACAATAAGGATAAGGAATAAAATTTCAATGGCTTATAATCCTACTCTCAGATAACCACACTTGACATTAAAAACTAGTACATGAATATTGTTAGAAAAATTCAAATAGTAGGAAAAAGTGTAAAATGAAAACTGTCTCCCTACCCCTCAAGTTCCTCTCCTTGAGGTAACCATTGTTAATATATTATTTCAGTATCCTTCCAGAATAATTTTCTATCAGTACCCAGTCCATACACACATCCAAACCCTAAGCATTTACATAAAAGAGAGCAGATTAAACACACTGCTTAGCACCTTGCATTTTTTTTTCACATAATAATAAATCTTGGAACCTTTCTCTAGCTGCATATAGACACTTTCTTCCTTCTTTCGTTTAGGATTTTTTTTTACATCTTTATTGGAGTATAATTGCTTTACAATGTTGTGTTAGTCTCTGCTGTATAACAAAGTGAATCAGCTATATGTATACATATATCCCCATATCCCCTCCCTCTTGCGTCTCCCTTCCACTCTCCCTGTCCCACCCCCTAGGTGGTCACAAAGCACCGAGCTGATCTCCCTGTGCTATGCAGCTGCTTCCCACTAGCTATCTATTTCACATTTGGTAGTGTATATATGTCCATGCCACCCTCTTACCTCGTCCCAGCTTACCCTCCCCTCCCCTCCCCAATTCCTCCTTTTAAATGACTGTTCAGTATTCTACTGTGTGAGTATACCATAATTTATTTAACCAACTCCCTATTCTTGGACAGGTCAATTGTTTCTAGGTTTTTTCACAAACAGCGCTTTAGTGAATATTTTTTTATGTGTATATATCTCTGCACACTTGTGGGAATACTGCTTTTGGATAAATTCCTAAAAGAATAACTACTGAATGAAAGTGTACGTGCATTTTACTTTTCAATTTTGACAACTTTCATACAAAAAGGCTATACCAGTTTATACTCCCATCACTGTGTATGGGAGTGCCTATTTCCCCACACCCTTGTCAACATTGGGCATTATCATACATCTTCACTTTTGCCAAGCTGATGTGTATCTCACAGTTTTTATTTCATTTCTTTAATTATAAGTGAAATTGAGTATCTTTTCATCTGCTTATCAGTCTTTTCTTGTTCTGTAAACTGTTCATATTCTTTTCCTATTTTTATAATGTTTTTCAAAGTGAAAACTATTTTTTGATCCTGCTCATATTTCATGCTCTATGCACTATTATTGTTGTTGAATAACTTCACTCATAAGACTAATTTAATACACTATGGCTGCTTTTAAATTGACTTATCTCCTCATCCCTCCATTTCTTTTTTAATCTCTTCCTCTTTTTTTCCAGATATTTCTATAGTGCCTATTATCATCTAAAACTTTTATCCTTTTCTTTGACTCCTCTTTCTTATCTCCAGTATTAGCTAATAAATTTGGCAAGCTAAACAAGAAGCCTTGACATGTGAAAAGGGGTGTCAAAGGAAAAGCCATTAGATACCAAGACAAGAGAAGTGTTAACTTAGTTTTAGTCTGTCTTAATACTGCTCTGTGTTAACAGTGTAAGATAAAACCAAGTTCCTTCCTGACATAAAGTGTCTATTAAATATATAGAAAACAAAGAAAGTATTGATTAAATTGAACCAGCAGGAAAGCACTACTTCTAAGTACTTACAGAATAGTTTATTACACTCTGTTACCCCCTTTTTTTTAAAGACTATCCATTAGTTCTACCCAAGATTAATCTAGAAAAATAAAAGCAACCTAAAAGGGATCACAGTTCACAAATGTTTGCTTGTGCTATGTATCAATAAAGTTTTCTTCTAGTCTGTAAGTTAACCTAAAATATAAACACTCACAGATTTCTGAGGGCACAAGCATTTACTCCTAACACATAATGTTACAGAAGGCTAGCTGTGGTGATATAGAGAATGCTAGAACTGAAGTCAAAAGTCTGTTCAAATTCCTTGTCTGAGTGCCAGCCATGTTGGAGTAATGGGTACTGGACTGAACCTCCTGCCATAAACTACTATAAAAGTGACCAAATATATGAGGTAACTCTTTTCAGGTAGTGAACAACAGCAAGTGCAAGACTGCTCCTTGGTCTTCTACCTGGAGTCCAATTCCTGACCCTGTCACAGAAAGCCAGAGTCTGAGCAGACACAAAGTCCCACTGAGCTAAGGAGGCAGAGGTGAGAGCTTGAGGATGCTGAAGTGGCTAGAATCTGTGGAGCAGGGCCTTGGATAGGAGGGAATTGTGTGGAGTTGGGCCCCAGAAGTCCATGTGAGGGTTCCCTACTAGTTTGTAGCTGAGGGCTAGGCTATAAATACATAGGATGAGATCACCTGAGGCTTATCAGATAATAGCTACTAAGGGGTTGAGAACAGAACTGACTAGTGGTGTGAGGGGAAGAGCCATCCTGGGGACACCAGAATTTGGCCTTGCCAGAGGAGAGAGACTGCCTTAACATCTCATTAATACCCCTAGCATCTAGCTGAGACACCCAGAAAGGCTTTGCCTTAGGAGTTAGATTCATTCTAACAAAACCTAAAACCAAGAACTGACAAGATCTGCGAGGGGAACAGAATTTGCAGGCTGAGTCCTGCCAAATTAGAAGGGCTTGGGAAACACTTTGGGTTTCCTTCAGATCCTTGCTATTAAAGCAAAAAGTCAAGCCTACACAAGTTCAATGTAATCTGCCAATAACTGAACTGCCTGCTGAAACAAGAACCAACATTCTTCTGAGGAAAATAAACAAATCTAGAGTCTCTATAATGTATTGTCTACAATGTCTGGTGTTAAATCAAAAATCACTACTCATACAAAGAAACAAAAATGTGATCCATAGTCAAGAAAAAAGCAGTCCATAGAAACTGAACCCAAGATGGTTCAGATATTGGACAAAGACTGTAAAGCTGCTATTATAACTATTTCAAAGAGATAAAGAAAAATATGTTCAAAATGAGTAAACAGAGAATCTCAGCAAAGAACTGGAACTACACAAAAGAACCAAATGCAAATTCTACAACTGAAAAGTAGTGAATTGAAAACTTCACTTGGTAGATTTAACAGCAGATTGAAATCAGATCAATAGAGACTATGCAATCTGAAAAACAGAGGAAAATGGAAGAAAAATAAACAGTCTCAAGGACTATGGGAAAAAATAAAATGGTCTAATATATACGTAATTGGAGTCCCAGAAGGAAAAGAGAGTGAGAATAGGACCAAAAAAAATTGGAAGAAATATGGTTTAAAAAAAAAAAACTTCCCAAATTTGATGAAAAACACCTGCTTACCAATCCAAGAAAATCAACAAACCCCAAGTAAGATAAATATAAAGAGAACCACACCTAGGCACATAGCACAACTGCTGAAAATCAAAGATAAACTCTTGAAAGTAGCTGAAGGAAAAGAAGGACATATTATATATAAAGGAATAAGAGTAAGAACAGGTGCTAACATCTCATAGGACACAATAGAGGCCAGAAGAGAATGAACCAGTGTCTTCAAAGTGCTGAAAGAAATTTAATCTCTAACAGTTATTTATACCTCTTGGACAAATCACTACTACTCTTAGATGTCCTCATATCTGAAATGAGAATGATACCTGCCACACATTAAGAGTCTCATATGAGTGAAGCATGTAAACTTCTCCAGAAGTTTAATTGGTTAATTTAATTTAAATGGTTAAGTATCATGATTGCATACATATAGGTACAAACTATGTACCTATATAGTCTATGTATTCAAAAGAATAGAAAAGTGGCAAACCAATATCAACCTTATTTGGTCTTGAAATAGACGCTACTGATGCTCAATTCAGCCTGTCAGCCAAGGATAAAACCTGTCTTCTAGTAGGAGGGGTGACATCTTGTTAGAAGGAAATTCAGCACAAAAGATTAAATAAAATCCCACTTGATAATTAAGAACAACTCTTTATAGTATAGCTACATTATTTGAAATGCTAAAAATTCCCAAAATATCAGATATATTCATAAGAAAAAATGCATTATTCATGCCACCACTTAGTTTCAAATGTGTCTATAATTAAGAGTTGACTGGACTTCCCTGGTGGCGTAGTGGTTAAGAATCTGCCTGCCAGCCTTTCTCACCTTCTGAGATGGCCCACACTCTGTCTGTGAAGTGTGTTTCTCCCAAGGCCGCTCTCACCTTCTGAGATGGCCCACACTCTGTCTGTGGAGAGTGCTTCTCTCTAAATAAATCTACTTTAGGACTTACCTGGAGGCGCAGTGTTTAAGAATACGCCTGCCAATACAGGGGACATGGGTTCGATCCCTAGTCTGGGAATATCCCACATGCTGTGGAGCAACTAAACCTGTGAGCCACAACTACTGAGCCTGCACTCTAGAACCTGTGAGCCACAACTACTGAAGCCCGCATGCCCTAGAGCCTGCGAGCCGCAACTACTGAGCCCACGTGCAGCAACTACTGAAGCCCATGTGCTCTAGGGCCTGCGTGCCACAACTACTGAACCCGCGTGCTGCAACTACTGAAGCCTGCACACCTAGAGCCCATGCTCTGCAACAAGAGAAGCCACCACAATGAGAAGTCCGCACACCACAACGAAGAGTAGCCCCGACTTGCCACAACTAGAGAAAGCCTGCGCACAGCAATGAAGACCCAACACAGCCCAAAAATAAACAAACAAACAAACAAATAAATAAGTAAGTAAATAAAATCCACTTCTTACCTAAAAAAAAAAAAAAGAATCTGCCTGCCAATGCAGGGGACATGGGTTCGAGCCCTGGTCCGAAGATCCCACATGCCACAGAGCAACTAAGCCCCTGCGCCACTACTGAGCCTGCGCTCTAGAGCGCACAAGCCACAAGTACTGAAGCCCGCATGCCTACAGCCCGTGCTCCACAACAAGAGAAGCTACCGCAATAAGAAGCCCAAGCACCTCAAAGAGTAGTCCCCGCTCACCACAACTAGAGAAAGCCCACACGTAGCAACAAAGACCCAAAGCAGCCAAAAATTAATTAATTAATTTTTTTAAGAAAAAAAAAATTAAAAAAAAAAAAGTTGACTATAATTTGTTGTTTAGGTAGTCTCCCCCCTTAAAATTATTCTAGATTAGTAAATTCTAAAAAATGACCATCTACTCAGGTTGCCATGTTAGTCCATCCTTCTATTGCCTATGTGATTGGTGAGACCGAACTTTTACATATGACTGGCTGGATTCTGCAATGATAGTCTCCTGGTCTCTAACTGTACCCCCATGGGCTATGATATAGGATTATATTAGCTATGGCAAGGCAACTTTGCCAAAGTAATGCCTTCACTTGATTATGCATACAAACGTAACCAAAGGTGGTTTTAAAGAAAATCTTTGTCCCATTTAAGTGAGTATATAATAAGTGTTGTTAAACTTGATGATCATCAGGATCACCTAGAGAGATTTTTCAAAATGCAGGTTCCTCGGCTCCATCAAAACATTAAGCTTTCGGTAGGTCTGGAGCCCAGCAATTTTTATTTTGAAGAATTTCCCCAGGTAATTCTGATGAGCAGCCAGATCTGGTCTAAAACAGACAGCAGACAAATATCACACATACACACACACTCATTCTCTCCCTCTCTCTCCCATTCTTTCTTTCTTACTAGCTTCGGAAAAGAAAGAGCTTATTCTAATGAGAAATTCCTATTACTATTTTGCTTCTCATAATTTACACTAACATTTGGTATGGTCAGCCTTGACACAAACTCTAAAACAATAAAATGCTAGGTTACCTGGAACATCTCACTGATTCCTTCTCCAGTTTGAGCCGAAGTTTCGAAGTACAGGAACCCTTTGCTTTCAGCCCAAAGACGTCCTTCACTTTCATCAACACAGCGGTGCTTAGCACAGTCGATCTGAAATTAACGGTTGGGGGCAGGGGGAGAGAAGAATCCAACCTTGTCCCACTAGAATAGGCCCAGTAGGTCTCTGTCAATCCTTTGCTGAGGCAAAAACTCTTCTTAGGTGAACCCCAGCACTAGCATATAAAATTATCAGGAACAAAAAAGATGAAAAAATTACTTATATTGAATGTGGACTGATTTTCTGTGGCGAAACCACAAGTGCCTGATACCAGCATTCTCCCTTGAGAACACTGCTACTGCTCACCTCTGTGAAAGCTGGCTTCATCACATCTGCCACACCTGAGGGCCATGGTCTGCCCATCACACCTTTCCACAGTCCACATTTCACCTAATTGCTTCCCCTTCTCCAATCAGGTCAGAGTGTTATTATTAGGCTCCACCTCTCCTGCTCAGTCACCAATAGCCTCCCCAAGTATGGCACCCGTGACAAAAAATGGATAAAAATCCTGATGTGCCAGGTTTTATTTTTTAATCGTTTTTGTTTTAGGGACCTTTGTTTTGAAAAGCTGTTGATTCCTATATTACAGATTGCAGAATTTTTTTCTTTTTATTTATTCCCCAAAACTCAGCCACACTCTTCCCATAATGAACCTAGAAAGTTAAGCATACCATTTCCAAAGCAGTTACCTTGTTGGCACACACTGCAAATACAATATTTTCCATGTTTCCATGAGGTCCAAGATCTTGCTTCATTTCTGCCAGCCATGCATCAAGGGCATCAAAGGAATCTTTCTGCCCAACATCATAGACCAGTATCACACCCTGTGTGTCCTTGTAAAACTCATTACGAACCTTTACATAAAAGAACAGGTGTACAAAATGTAGGTATTATGATTTTATAAAAGTATATCTCACAGTCACTGACTTAGCAAAGTGTGTTCTTTTGTGTATCCATAGTGTTTTCTAATTGTACTACTGGCCTTTGGAGGGCTTTTTATAAAATCAAAGTAACATAATAATAATAAAAAAAGTCTCTTAGTATAGAAGGACTTGTGATAGAACTAACGGCCTCCTGCCCCACCCCTCCTCACCTCCAGTTCCACTCCCCAGAGGCGATCAATCTTTAATTGTTGTTAGTAGGCCTTTAAAAGAACACAAATTATATAGCATTCTTCTTAAGGAGAACTAGGAAGGTGAATGAATAATTAAAAAGAACTTAAGGCAAAAAATGACACAAGTATCAGCAGTAGGTACAGCCATTTATATATCACATCCCAAAGCTGGCTTCCCCCAGGATGCTAGGCAGAACCTCCCTATGACTCTTGGGTCTCTACAGCAATTCTAGAACTCCAAACTCTTGAGTGTCTGTGTGATGCAGTGGAAAAGAGCATGGGCTCTGGAGTCAGATCTGGGTTCACACTTACTTACTAGTTGTGTGATCTTGGGCAAGTCACATAACCTCTCTGCATCTCAGTTTCCTCATCTGTAAAATGGGGATAACACTACTTACTTCACAGGGTTATTAGGATTAAATGAGATAATGAAGGCAGAGCACCTAAATACTACCTGGAAAAAAATGTGTATCAGCACCTTCTCCCTTCCTTCCTTGCATTCATTCTGACTGTCCTCCTTTGATGTTCTTACTAAAAATGGCAACTGAGGACTTCCCTGGTGGTGCAGTGGTTAAGAATCCACCTGCCAATGCAGGGGACATGGGTTCGAGCCCTGGTCCGGGAAGATCCCACTTGCCATGTAGCAACTAAGCCCGTGTGCCACAACTACTACTGAGCCTGTGTTTCTAGAGCCCACATGCCACAACTGAAGCGCGCATGCCTAGAGCCTGTACTCCGCAACAAGAGACGCCACCGCAATGAGAAGCCTGTGCACCGCAACGAAGAGTAGCCCCCGCTCGCTGCAACTAGAGAAAGCCCGCGCACAGCAACGAAGACCCAACGCAGCCATAAATAAATAAACAAACAAACAAACAAACAAACAAACAAATGCTCCTTTTAAAAAAAAATGGCAACTGACCTCTGGGGCATATCTTCAATTCTGGGAAGAGGCAGCATGAAGTACAGGGCGCAATAAAGTGGTAGAGGCGCTAACGTGACAGGTTAGGCGGATAAGGAACAACACTGACAGACTGGGTTTTTTTTTTTTTGCGGTACACGGGCCTCTCACCGTTGTGGCCTCTCCCGTTGCGGAGCACAGGCTCCGGACGCGCAGGCTCAGCGGCCATGGCTCACGGGCCCAGCCGCTCCGCGGCATGTGGGATCTTCCCGGACCGGGGCAAGAACCCGCGTCCCCTGCATCGGCAGCATCGGCAGGCGGACTCTCAACCACTGCGCCACCAGGGAAGCCTAGACTGGGGTTTTCAGGCCAAAATTCCAGTAAGAATCCTGACGGAGGCCATGTATTATACGTTCTTTTCAGAAAATTCCAGTAAGTACTCAGACTCACACTGGATATGTAGTAAGAATGGAGACATCTCTCACACGTCTGGCATGAATTGTCTATAGGTTTCTGAGCAGAGAGAGACACCTGGACCAAGAATATAAGTGCCTCTTAATTTATATAAACATAGAAAGCTATCCCCTAAAATCAAAACCAACAAAATTGGAACGAATTTAATGTGATGAAGTCCAGGAAGGTGTCTTCTACCCTCAGTACTCATGGCCCTTAGCCCTCCTGCAGGAGTTACAATAGAGTTTTCCCTTCTGTCTAGAAACTCCTGCTGCCTGGACTCCCACACACCACGTTCTCCAGGCTCTTTACTGATCTCTCTTCCACCGACTCCTCTTCTCTCCAGTGCTCCCACTCCAGTCTCTGCCGCCACAATCCCAAACCCTGTCCTGGGCCCTCGTCCTCTCTTTGTTATCCTTCCTCCCAACTCAGCAAAATCAACCACTTGCGCGGTTTCAACTGTGAGAACCTCCAAGCTGAGTCCTTTCATCAGCGCTTCTAGACCCACATTTCCAATGAGCTCTAGACTCCAGCTGAATGTCCTGTTGGAAACTCAGATTCCATCTGCACAACAGGAAACCCTCCAATTCATTCCTCCCTAAACTCTTCCTTCTCTTGAACGTCTAGTGATGAAAGCAGCACACCCCTCGCTGAGCCCCTCAGGTTGAAAGCCTGGTGTCAGCCTCTGCTGCTCTTCTGTTCCTTTGCCCAGCAGATTCAAACAGTCCTGTAGAAGCCGCCTCTGCCAGGCTTCTTGCCCTGTCACTTCCTTTCCATTTTCATTGCCAACATTATCTCTTGACTGCACAACTGCAAGAGTCTTCTAAGCAATCTCCCTAGCAACGTTATATATTGTGTATATTTATCTTTTTAAACCCCAGCTCAAAAATTCTTTATTGTTTCCCTACTGCCCACCCTCCAAAGTTCACACTCTTTTAATTGATATTAACAGTGTCTGATCAGTCCTCCACCAACTCCCCAGCTTTATCCCCCTCCTGTTCCCTGTACTTCACACTGGATAATCTCTCATTCCCCAAACCTGTCCTATGCCTTCCTAACTCCACCTGGAAATGGATACCTCTTCATCTTTCACTTTCTAAGGTCTAGCTATAATGCTGTATCCTTCATGTAGCTTCTTCTTCCCCCTTTCTCACCATCTAATCCCCTCCACCTGCAAAACAGAATGCAATCTCTATGTCCCCTGGAATACCACAGCATTCTGTACTTCTAATAGCACTCATGTCACTTCCTGTCTAGTTTCATAGTTTGTAGCATATCCAGTGGTCTTCCCCACTAGACTGTAAGTGACATGAAGGAACATATCTTTGTGTCACCCCCTGGGCCTAGCAGGTATAAGTATTTGTATAATCAAATGGCTGAATGTGCTATAGTAGAGAACAAAAGTAGAGGCCAAAGGGGAAAAGAATTCCAAAATCAGATCATGCTGTTCAGAGGGAGATTTGTGTGTAAAAAGAGAATTAAATGAGCTCAATGGATTTCTCTTTCAAGGGACTCAAGTTCAAGTCTGGGTTCAGCAACTAGCTGTCATCTTGAGTAAGTGACTTTATTACCTCAAGCCTTAGTTTCTGTAAAATGGAAAGGTCAAAGTTGATGCCTCAGTGGTCCCTAGAGTTCCATTATTATTACCTCCCCAAACAGCTTTCTACTGTAGTCCTGGCAGACTTGCCACATCCAAAGTTTAATTAAATAGGATCCTAAGGGAACTGGAATTATTTAATTTTAAAGCAGAGATGGCAAACTTTCTAGCTTGTAGGTTAGAGAAAGCTGTTAGTTTAATATCACTCAGGCCTCAGAAAGTTTTAATAGACCCACTAACTCATCCCAATAAACCCCAGAATTCAGCTGTGTGCACCAGTGGAAGCAAGACTCGTGGTAAAATACAGGCCATCATTCTCTTGGGAGTCCCCTCTCTGACACTTTCCTCCGAGATTGCTATCTGACACACTAAGCAGACTGTCTTTTCTCAGCAGGCCCTTTGGGTAAAACCGCCAAACGGACTGGTGACAATGGAAGCTTCAGTGGAGGACAGACGCTAAGGATCTGAGGAAGCCAGGGACCTTGAGAATGACTGTGGATGCTTCACTAGGTGTGTGCTGGGCAAAGGTGTACTTTGGTCAGTTTAGGGCTTAGAAAGAAGATGATGGCTTTGGTCTCATCAAATAGGAGGGTTTGAGCTACAGACAGCAAATACTTGACCAAAAAGGAGAGATCAAGGCTATTTTGGAGAAAAGGTACTTCAGAAGTAGTGATTTCAAGGTGCTTCTATTAATTATACTTCTATTTTTGTGAGCTGCTAAAAAATAGCTATTGCAATTTTGGGTTGCATTAATAAGAGTCTAGTGTCTAATGACAGAAGTAACAGAACACTCAGTCTTTTTCACTAGTTAGACAATATCTGGAATGTTGTGTTCAGTTCTCAGCTCCCCAGCAGCTACCTAGAGGTTATCCACACAGGATGCTTTTTGGTCTAGCTGTGGCAGGAATAAAAAATGTTTTACCTGCAGATTAACAAATATTAGGAAGGTTCTCTTGTAGAAGCACAGACTCAGGCTATGTTGCTTCAAAAACAAGGCCAGAATCAGTAGCAAATTCAAAGGAAGGAAGCCTTCATAACAGAGAAGTTGTTAAGGTAGAGTTTTTAACTCTGTAAAGGATTAACTCATGAAGTAGTGAGGCCCTATCATTAGAGACACTCATTCTCCAAACTCTAACAGTCTGCACCACTCAAAACTGTCCCGTGTATTATACTGTCCCTGGATTCCCACCAACCTACATAACTCTTACTTCTCCATCAAGACTCAGTTTAAATGTTGCTTCCTTCAACAGGATTTCCTGACCTTCCAGATAAGCTAGGTGTGGGTATTAAATGCTCTCACACATTCTGTCCTTTGTTTACCATGTGTCTTCTCTGACATAATTATGTGTCATGAAAACTGGGGCTGTGTATTTTCAGTGTGCAGCATAGAAACTGGCATACTGTTATCTGGTGAATTCATGATGGCCATCAATCAGGAATGCTATAGAAAGAAATCCTACAGTGACAGAAGTCTGGACCACATAATTCTCAGGCGTCTTCTAACTTTCCACTTACATGACTTTGGTGTAATCTAAGATTTATGTTAGCATTTCTGGTAGTTAGAATCTACATCAAACTTTGATCACCTAGAGCCTCCATTCCTTTTTCACTGACAATATTCTACACTTGTAAAATTGATTCAATCCACTGTAAGGCTTCACATTTGAAAGGAATTCATTTAACCTAAATATTTGGGTATATTCACAAGATGGAAGATTATATAGCCATTAAAAGTTACGTTTCCTGTGGGAAGATGGAGTACATGTGCTTTTCCCTATGCTTTCCATTAAGTACAAGTAAAAATCCTGGACGCTATATATAAAACATACAGAGACTTCCCTGGCGGTCCAGTGGTTAAGACTCCATGCTTCCACTGCAGGGGGCATGGGTTCAATCCCTGGTCGGGGATCTAAGATCCCGCATGCCACATGGCACGGCCAAAAGAAACCAAAGAAAAAAACCAAAGAAAACAAAAGAAACAAACAAAAAGAAGATTCTGGAAGGTGGGAAGAAGAAGGCAGACAAGCTAGGTACCTCAGGACCTGAGGAATGACACAGCAGTGAGTTCCCTGGGTTTTCTTTTGCCTCATGTATCCAAAACTTAGAGCTGTAGAAGTACAACCTGGAAATGCCAATGGGTACAGACCAATAAAAGCCTAACAAAAGCCTGCTCTCTTTAGTGAAGGATCAGGAAAGATGATAACCACTCTACTTCAGCCTGACACCTCAGAAAAACTCTGTCTCACCACTCCCACCCACTCAGAAGGCTGAGTGGAAATTTTAGAAAAATAGATTACTGAAAAATAGAATGAATGAAAATAAAAAGCCTAGTATTATAGTCGGGCTCAAGAGCAGAATGGAGGAGACAGTGGAAAGAATCAGTGAAATGGAAGGCAAAACAATAATGACCTAATCTCAACAATACAGAGAAAATAAACTAAAATAAGGAAAGAAACGAAAAGGAAAAAAGAAAGAAAGAAAAAAGAAAAAAAAAACCAGAGCCTCAGGGACCTGTGAGACTATAATAAGATCAGAGTCCTGGAAGGAGAGGAGAAACGTAGTGGAGCTGAAAAGTACTTAAAGAAATAATGGATGAAAACTTCCCAAATTTGGCAGGAGACATAAACCTACAGATTCAAGAAGCTGAGGAAACCCCAAACAGGAAAAACTCAAAGAAATCCATGCCAAAAGACATAATTAAACCTGTAAAAATTAAAGACAAAGGAAAAATATCATGAAAGCGATCAGAGAAAAAATGACACCTCTCCAAACCTAAATAAGTTAACCTTCCCAATAAATATACCATTCCTCAGAAACCCCACTTCTTCCCTGAGAGCGGTGAAATTATAGGGGAATAAGAGGCTCAGTGAATACAAGAGGTGGCCTCAAAACCGCAAATGATAAGGAAATCTAAGTAGAGAAGAGGAATATTATCATAAGAGGAGAAATGAGTCTCATATAACATGAAATAACTTTGCACGGTGCTCAAGAGATATTAGAGAAAACAGCAAAGTAGGAAGTTTTCTGTGATATGTACTATTTTCCCATGAAATACAATGTTTAAAAAACTGCTCTTTCTTAAATGCAGAGTTGAAACAATTTTACGGCAGAAATTTCTAAGTTTAAGATGAAAGGGACCTGATCTCATATAAAAAAGTATTGACAATGTTAAAAAAAAATGGGGGGAAAAAACATTTCAAATGACAGCAGATTTTTCATCAGAAACCATGAGGCCAGAGGAAAGAAGCACACTATTTTTCAAGTGTTGAAAAAAAAGAAAAGTTGTAACCGAGCAGGACACTATGGGGACTTTTCAGGACAGACTCCTCCCCCATATTCTCTGCTGTACCTCCTCTCTGAAGTACCTAGATAATAGTATCTAATGCACACTTCCTGAGTTGTTTAACAGATGCTAAAATCACCAATGGAAGAAATCAGTTACTTGATGATCATGAGCACAAAGCCCCCCAGACCTACTGGCACCTAAGGATTGATAATGTTAATTCCTATTATTCTGCCCTGTTAACTCACCATCAACCAATCAGAGAATTGTGCACAAGCTGATCACATACCCTGTGTGGGGCGTTGGAGGGCGGGCGCCCTTGCTTTTAAAAATGCTTTGCTGAAACCCTTCGGGGAGTTCGGGGTTTTTTTTTCCAGCATTAGCTGCCCGGGACTACCTGCTTGGCACCCTGCAATAACTGCTGCACTTTCCTTCACCACAACCTATTGTCAGTAGAATTGGATTTACCGCACACAGGTGAGTGGACCCAAGTTTGGTTTGGTAACAATATCAAACCAGAATCCCATAACCTGCAAAAAAAAAATTCTCCAGGACCAAAGGAGAAACCAAAACATTCTTAATCAAGGAAAACTAAGAGAATCTGTTGCCAGCAGACCTACACTAAAAGAATGGCTAAAGGAGTCTTCCACACAGAAAGGAAATGATAAAAGAAGGAACCCTGGAACATAACAAAGGATGAAAGAACAGAGTAAGTAAAAATACAGGTGAATATAATATGCTTTCCTTCTCTCTTAAGTCTTCTAAATTATGTTTGACAGTTAAGCAAAGATTAAACACTGTTGTGCTTCTAATATACTTAGAGAAAATATTTAAGACAATTATATTATAAATGGGAGAGGATAAAGGGGTGTAAAAGAAGGAAAAGTTTCTACACTCCACTCAAACTGTTAAAGTAACACCAGTAGCCTGTGATAACTTATATAGTATAATAACTAGAGTATCCACTAATAAAGCTATGCAGAAAGATTTACTCAAAAACACTCTAGAGGGGCTTCCCTGGTAGCACAGTGGTTAAGAATCCACCTGCCAATGCAGGGGACATGGGTTCAATCCCTGGTCCAGGAAGATCCCACATGCCGCGGAGCAACTAACCCACGAGCCGCAACTACGGAAGCCCGTGTGCCTAGAGCCCGTGCTCCGCAACAAGAGAAGCCACCGCAATGAGAAGCCCGCACACCGCAATGAAGAGTAGCCCCCACTCGCCACAACTAGAGAAAGGCCGCACGCAGCAACGAAGACCCAACACAGCCAAAAATAAAATAAATAAAATGAATAAATTTATTAAAAAACATTATTGACAAATCAAAATGGAATTCAAAAAGTGTTCAAGTAACCCACAGGAAGGCAGGAAAAAGAAAACAGAAATGAAAAATGGAAAACAAGGGCTTCCCTGGTGGCACAGTGGTTAAGAATCCACCTGCCAATGCAGCGGACAGGTTTGAGCCCTGGTCCGGGAAGATCCCACATGCCACAGAGCAACTAAGCCCATGCACCACAACTACTGAGCCTGTGCTCTAGAGCTCACTAGCCACAACTACTGAGACCACGTGCCACAACAACCGAAGCCTGCGTGTCTAGAGCCCGTGCTCCACAACAAGAGAAGCCACCACAATGAGAAGCCCATGCACCGCAACGAAGAGTAGCCCCCGCTCACCACAACTAGAGAAAGCCTGCGGGCAGCAACGAAGACCCAAAGCAGCCAAAAATAAATAAATAAATTCATTTTTTTTAAAAAAAGGAAAACAAACAAAAAAAATAATAAACTTAAACACTAACATATCAATAACTACGTAAGAGTAGGTGGTCTAAGGACAGAAATTGGCATAATACATTAAAAAACATGATTGAACTATGTATTGTCTTATCACTTCAAATATAATGATATAAGCAGGCTGAAAGTGCAAGGATAGAAAAAGATGTATCATGCAAATATTAATCAAAGGAAAGCAGAAATGTCTATATTAATATCAGATAAAATAGACATTAGAAGGAAAATTACCAGAGACACAGGGGGGACAGGATATAATAATAAAATTATATAATGAAGGCATAGCAATCCTAAATGTATATGCACCAAACAAGAGAGCTGCAAAATATGTGAAGCAGAAATCAATAGAACTGAAAGGAGAAACAGACAAAACCACAATTAACGTTAGAAACTTCAAAACCCCTCTTTTAGCAACCTACAGAACTAAACAGAAAATCAGCAAGGATATAAAAGAACTCAACAACACCACTGACCAACAGGCTCTAATAAATATTTATAGAACACTTTATCCAACAGTAGCAGAATATACATTCTTTTCAAGCACCCATGTAACATACACCAAGATAGACCACGTCCTGGGCCATGAAAAAGAAACCTCAACAAATTTTTAAAAATTGAAATCATAGAGTGTATTCTCTGATCACAATGAAATCAAACTAGAAATCAATAACAGAAAGATAACAGGAAAATTTCTAACACTTGGAAACTAAAAAACACACTTCTAAATAATCCACAGGTCAAACAGAAAATCTCAAGGGAAATTAAAAAAAAAAGCTGAATGAATGAGATGAAAATGAAAATACAACATATCAAAATTTGTGGGATACAGCTACGTAGTACTGAGAGGGGAATTTATAATACTAAATGCATACATTGGAAAAGAAAGTCTCAAATCAATAATCTAAGCTCCCACCTCAAGAACCTAGAACAAGAAGAGTAGAATAAACCCAAAGCAAGCAGAAGGGAGGAAATAAATGAAAAACCCAAGGAAGGAAAAACAAAAGATAAAGGCCATGAGATTGATTTTGAGACTACTTAGGACTGATAAGCAGATGAAAGTAAACCAAGTGAGGCTGCGTTAGCTTCTTCTGGGGAGAGAGCACACATGACTGAGGAGTGCACTGGAAAATCACTCTAGAACACTGCTACAAAGGGTTCATTTCTGAATTCCTAATTCCCTGTACGTATGTAATTATCTTTTCACATTCTGGGCTAAGGCACAAAGTAAAAAGCAACAGTCCTTTGAAGGTTAAAATGTCTTATCTAAGTGTTTGAAACATTAGCAACAAAATTTCCCTACCACTATTTAAGGGGATAGCACAAAAGACCAACAGATATCCATTAAGTTAAAGCTCCCAAGGGAAGCCACAAACACCAGCTAAATTTACCTATTTTTACACGTGACTTGAATACTGGTTGTTCGGTAATTCAGGATCTTTCCTTCAACCCACTGACAATACTGGATATAGGTTTTCTCAAAAAGTCTTTCTTACCTCGTAGAAGAAGGGATGTCCCGCCATATCGAAGATGTTAACTTTGATTTCTCTGTCTCTGACTTGTACCCTGAAATGTTCAAATGTAAACAATCCCAAAGAAGGTCATGGCTTCTGTATTCATATTAATATCATTTATGTCGCTTATGAATTTCAAAAGGTTATGTGTATGAAATTTAAAAGAGGTACTTTCTTAGTGCCTCTTCTTGATTCCAGATAATCCTTACAACAGGAGCCACAACCTGGCAGGTGGCTCCTGTTTTAAGAACCCTGAACTCACTTGGAATAAACACCCTCATTTAGCCTCACCTTACCTCGACACTTCAGTCCACACCCGTAACAAATAGTAGCTATTACTGTGGTGCTAAAAAAAAAAAAATGGATTTGGGACAGTAGGAGCAAGATGAAGGAAAACAAAATGTTTTACTTCACTTAGTAAGACATCGTAATTACTACTGGTTATGCTTGGTTCCCATGCAGTACAATAAAGAGTATAAAATAAACAGTATAAAGATGTATATTATTAATGTTGATTGTTTAATTTTCCTATGCCCTTCATTTGAGCAAGAACAATAGTCAATTTGTTTTCAGAAATTTGGAAACACAGAAGAGAACAAAAAGGGAAGTAACAACGATTCATGTTAGAATTAACTACTGTTAACATCACAGTATAGTTGCTTCCAGTCCTTTTATTTTTTTAAAGAAAAATCACTATTACTGTTTCTATAGCAAAGGCGGCTGGTTGGGGATGGCTGACGGAGTAATGGGGCAGGCCGCGGGACCCTTGAAGGACTGTGCGTGACTGCAGGCAGCCTCCTTTGGGAGGCCGTTTCCATTCTTTTTTCACCTCAGTCCCCACCCCGGGGCTCTGGGTCTCCGTTTTCTTATCCTGAAAGCAGGGTGTGGAGTTGTCTCCCCGCCCACACTCAGTGGTGTTAGGGCAAACCGAGGGCAAGCTGCCCAGCAAAGGTGCTGACCTGGCATGCGGTCCCTGTGGCTCCTGTGTGGCCCCATTTCTGCCCTCTGAAGCAGCAGAGCCCACGTGCCAGATGTTATGGACCCTCCCTATCTTGGCTGCCCACCTCTGCAAATATGTGACCAGACTAGAATGGTCAACCCCAGGAGAGGCTGGACACAGAAGGCACTGCCCTGCCTTTGAGAAGCCTGGAACAACTCGGGGAGACACAGCTGTGTAGGTAAAGAATACCTGGATGACAGAGGAGACAAGATTCCGTAGATAAACCCCACACTCACATCTGCACCCCACCAGGAGAGCAGAGGAGTGACTCGTCTCCACCACGGGGCCAAGGGCTGCCACATCCCCCCTCCTCCTTCTTTTGAGCAGCTCTACTGAAGTATAATTGATGGACAGTAAGCTGCACATGTGTAAAGTATACAGTCTGATGCGTTTGACATATGTCTACGCCTGTGAAGCCAGCACCACAGTCAAGACAATGAACATATCACTCATTTCCTTGGGCCCCTTTGAAACCCCTCCTTCCTGCCCTTCCTGCCCTACTTAGCCAACCACTGATCTGCTGTCAGTCACTATTAGGTCAGTTTACTTTTTCTAGAATTGGATATATGTGGAATCATACCGTGTGTTCACTTTTTTATCTACCTTCTTTTACTCAACATTATTATTTTAGGGTTTATCTATGTTGTTGCATATATGAATAGTTTGTTCCTTTTTGTTGCTGAGTAGTATTCCATCATATGAATATGCCACAGTTTGTTTATCCATTAATCTGTTGATGGACATTTGAGTTTTCTAACTTGGCACTACTAGAAATATAGCTTCTATGAATGTTCACATACAAAAAAAAATTAAAATCACTATTGGAAAATGAATGAATGAAACATCATAAATAATTCAAACACTAAAGAGAAGTAGAAAGATGAAAGTTTAAAAGTTATCCCAAATCCTACCACTCAGAAGAAAAACCTTCATTAATATAGATGAACATTACTGTAGGCTTCTTTCTGTACATAGATAAGACTGGTAGACATAAATATTTTTATAAAATTGGGATTATATTAATTTAAAAGCATAAAATTTACATTTCACTGAATTTAACAAAAGAAAAAAAAAGAAACTGATGTAAACTGGGAGGAATTATTGAGCTTTAAATATAAATGCTCTTTACCACAGAAACAGTATTTCCTAAAAAGATTCCTGTAAGGTTAAAAATGGAGATTATTAGCAATAAATTAACAGATTAAAGTTATGATTTTTTAAGCAACATGTTTCAGTTTAGACAGCATTGATAAGAATCCCTCCCATGGACTACAAGGACAGCAGCACCCGCTCCCATTGTTTCTATACCACCTCCTGGTTTATTTATGATTATTGTTCCCTGTCCAAGTTTATAATATCCTCTCTCTATTATTTTTTTTCACTTTTTTTCCACTTTCTTTTCTGAAACGATAATTCCTACAGTTGTTTTATATTACTTGTATATTTCAATCAAATTAACCACTAATCATCATGATTTCTTCATTCCTGAATTCTCTGCCATATTTCATCAATTCTAAGATGCACATTTGTTTTCATTTTAACATCTGTGAAATCAGGATCCATCTTACAAAAGACAGTGTGAGAAAAGCAAAACAAAACAAAATAACAACAGAGTTTGAGAGCATCTGCGTTAGATCTCATGTAACAATTTATATTAGAAAGTTTTGCCAGATAGCAGCTGAGAAGGGATGGAACTGAAGTTTATAAAATCAGGAAGTAACACAAATGTGTTCACAAATTGAAACTCAAAAGAGGTCAATTTAATTCAGAAGTCTGACAGAGGAAACTACTTTAAGAAAAATGGTAATTCATTACCTCAAGCCAGTGCTTTCCTCAATTGTGGCCTGAAGACCACCTGCATCATTATATGGAAATATGGGGAGGGTGTTTAAAATGTAGTCCTGTGCCCCACCTCAGATCCAGAATCAGAATCTTAGGGGGTGGGTCTTAGGAATATTCATTTTCACAAACTCTACAACTAATTCTTAAGCATACTGAAATCTGAAGGATGGAGTGGGAATCTACTTTTGTTTTGTTTTGTTTTTTAACATTTTTATTGGAGTATAATTGCTTTACAATGGTGTGTTAGTTTCTGCTTTATAACAAAGTGAATCAGCTATACATATACGAATCTATTGTTTTGACTGCCCAAAAGAGTACCCTCCTTCTCCCAACTGTGGTTTAAATGGGTTCTTCCATCTTCTTTTTTGATGCCACTCTGCTGGCCACAGCTAACTGAGCTGGGGAAAGGCACCTATCTCCACCTGGACAATCAAAACCTTACCTGGTACTTTTTAAATTTGTGATTAGTTTTGGTAAACTTGAGAGCTACCAGCAGCTGTGGAGAAGGAGCCAAAAGGTAGAGAGAGACACGTCATGAAAGGACCAGGTTATATTCTCTCCCTGGTTCCAGCGATCTCTGAGGCCCAGCTACATCCTTATAATTGGATTATGTGAATTGATTTTTTTTTTTTTTTGGCTTGAGTTGGGTTTCTGTCAATCATATCCTCCTCCTCACCATAAGACAAAAGAAAAAAAAAAAATCAACCAGAAACAATACAGTCAGCCTTACGGAAGGCTCTGTATCCATGGATTCGACTAAACTTGGATCAAAAATATTCAGAAAAAAAATTCCAGAAAGTTCTAAAAAGCAAAACTTGAATTTGCCGCAAGGTGGCAACTATATATTTACATAGCATTAACACTGTATTTAAAACTATTTACTGATATATTGTACTAGGTATTATAGAGATGATTTAAAGTATTGAGAGGATGTGCATAGGTTACATGCAAACACTACACTATTTTATATAAGGGACTTGAACATCTGCAGATTTTGGTATCCACAGGGGATCCTGGAACCAACATCCCTTGGATATTGAGAGATGACTGTAGTCTGTTGAATAAACCACAGTTCTAGGGCATAACATGGTAACTCTTATTTCTTAAATGAATAAATTAGCTACTTAACATGGATTCAAAACAAAACTGCCTTGAATAGGATATCCTACCACATAACTGATGAAATCCTGAGCCCTGAAGTATAGATACACCCTACCACTTTAGTCTACCTTCTTGAATGTTGCCCTCATATTCTAATGTTGCAAACTTCCTCTTCAGATGGACCTATCTTACCTAACAATAATTATTTACTGAGTATCGACTATGTATAAGCACTGTACCAGGCACCTGGAGATAATTTATACTAAGAGCCCCTTCTTAATGGAGCTTTAAATCTAGGAGGAGACATTAAACACATACAAATGATAACACAAGACAATTTATGCTAAGACCCATGAATAGCAGAGAATTTTAATATTTCTGTCATTTTCAACTAAAATGAGTCCTGACTGATAAAGGAGCTGTTCAGAAAGCCATATGGGAACAGTTACACTTTACACCTTGAGGAGATGGACAGGCAGAGAGATGAGGGGAAAGGACGTTTCAGGTGGACAGAATGAATGACGGCTCTGAGACAGGAATGTATATGATGGCACAGGTTCAGCACGGACGGAGAGTGAAGTGTGGAAAAGAATGAGATGAGAGAAGGGAAGGGGCAGGCTGGGGTCAGAATGGCGAGCACCTGAAATTCCACCTTTGGGGATGTGCTATCTACCCCAATTCTACCTTCCCCCAGTGTAATTTCCTGTTAATGTGACCCTATCTCCCCAAGCTCAACCCACCCTTGATTCATCTCCAAATAAATCCCCATTTATACCTAAGTTTACTCTTCCCAGATCATTTTTGCTGGATTCTAATAGGATGTAAAGATCATAAAAGGAAGTTCTCTGATAGAAAATTTTCCACATAATATTTAGGCTTTTGGGAGAGAATCTTTCAAAATTCTCTAAAAACATACCTGCTAACGAGACCTGCTTATATAGAAACATGCTTCCTGAAAAGCTACATCTGCCAGGCAGGCTGTGTGCTGACTTGCTCATCACCAGACCCTACACCCCACATGAAGCCTGGCAAACAGCAGGTACTCCATGATGAACAAATAATGTGATTACTACTATCTGTAAAGGTCTCATTCTTATGTGTCTCAGTTTATCTTCAGACTCTCCATTTCAAGACAGATCAGTTTAGAAGGGTTCTAAATTTCTATGTAATTTGCAAGCCCAAGGAAAGAATGTATGTACTCACTTTGTGACTCCATAGTCAATTCCAATTGTTGCAAGGTATTTAGACACAAATCTTTTCTCACAGTATCGCTTTATAATACAGCTCTAAAAAGGTAAAAATACAGGCTTTTAGTAAAGACACTCTGGGAACGTATACAAAATAAGCACATTTCTTCATTATGGTTTCTTCATTCACCACGAGACACAAAGCTTTTTTTTTTTTTTTTTTTTTTTTTCAGTACGCGGGCCCCTCACTGCTGTGGCCTCTCCCATTGCGGCGCATAGGCTCCGGACGCGCAGGCCCAGCGGCCATGGCTCACAGGCCCAGCCGCTCCGCGGCATGTGGGATCCTCCCAGACCAGGGCACAAACTCCTGTCCCCTGCATCGGCAGGCGGACTCTCAACCACTGTGCCACCAGGGAAGCCCACACAAAGCTTTTTCAAAAGCCAAAACTATAAAATAACTGAAACAAATACTAAAGGTGAAGATTTTAAAGAAAAATTATTTTAAAATTCTTCCCTTAATACCAAATATGGGTATCTTTTCAGTTTAGTGTTCAATCCTTGTTCTCTTTTCTTTTTTTTAAATAAATTATTTTTATTTATTTATTTATTTATTTATTTTTGGCTGCGTTGGGTCTTTGTTGCTGCGCGTGGGCTTTCTCTAGTTGCAGCGAGTGGGGGCTACTCTTCTTGCGGTGCGTGGTTTTCTCCTTGCAGTGGCTTTTCTTCTTGTTGAGCACGGGCTCTAGGCACGTGGGCTTCAGTAGTTGTGGCATATGGGCTCAGTAGTTGTGGCTTCCCAGCTCTAGAGTGCAGGCTCAGCAGTTGTGGCGCACAGACTTAGTTGCTCCGCGGCATGTGGGATCTTCCCAGACCAGGGACTGAATCCATGTCCCCTGCATCGGCAGGCGGATTCTTAATCACTGAGCCACCAGGGAAGTCCTTCTCTTTTCTTTTGAAGACCTCTTTTACTCTTATATTTTTAATAATACCACCAAAATATCTGTCTACCTTGACCTCCCTCCCCAGACCAGATCCACATCTCCAAATATCTACTAGACTAATTTCTACTTAGATGCCACACTCACTGTTCCACAAACTCAAAATGCCCCAAAATGAACTAATCTTATACATAAAAACAGTGAATCCTGCTCACATCCTAGTTCTGTTAATAATACCACCATTTTCCCAATTACAGGGTATTAAATTATTAAAGTCATGTTTGATTCTGAGTCTTTCTAAATCTTCTTTTGAATGTTTCTTCCATCTTTCTCCTCACTCCAATTCCCACTGGTACCATTTTGGTTTAAGTCTTCATCATCTACTTCTGTACAACTACAACTACAGGAAATTCTTTATTGGTCTTTATGTCCCCTTTCCCTGCCAACTTCAATCAACACTGCATACCACTAATGTTATTTCACTTCCCTAACTCAAAAATCTTCAGAGGCTTCTCACTGCCAAGAGTTCAGCATCCAAATTCCTTTGTCCGTTATTCAAGATCCTCCATAATCTGGCCCTAATCTGTCTTTTCTGTCTAAACTCTTCTAATATAAACCCTCCATTTCTGCAAAACTCCCAGGCCTGACTTTTGTCATTACTTTTCTCTCTACTTGGAAAGAGCTCTCTCCCTACTTTCCAAATCTTACTTATGCTTTAAGGTCCAATGCAAACTCTGAGCTTCCAGGTTATGAGAGATCTTGCCTACATATGAACTTCTCTAACACTTTTTATATACTATATGTGTATATAGTACATATACTATATATGTATATAAATGTATATATACATATATAATGTATTTGTTATCATTTATTCACTGCCTTGTTATCTTTTCACATGTGCATATTTATCTTACTTTTTCAGCTAGACAGTAAACTACTTGAGGGCAAGCACCGGTATTTTACTTCTTTATATCTTATAACTTTATATCTGAGCAATTAGCTCAGTGCCAATGAAAAACTGAATTCAAATGACTTGTACATTAATGGCAATCCTTAGCACTCATGAAACATAATTTACTTGAAGTGCTGGTCATGAAGCTTATTCTGCTCAAACACTTTCCTGATGAACCTCAATCTATATTAAATAGGACAGTTGCTTTAAAAAGTGCTTAATAAGCTCATTGTGAACTGAAGGAAAAACTTCTTTGGAGTGAGTACTGCTAAGAGGCCATACTTTTAAAAAACACTTTAAAGGTTGAAAGCACTTCTCAAATGTTTTCTCTCACAATATCCTAGAAAAATAAATATAGCCTTTTTCTAAATTATTCATGAGATTAAGGGACCTGGAAGTCCTTTAATTCCAGTACACGATTTAAACACTAGCCCTAAGTATTTAAAGAGATACACATTTAATTAATGGTATGAATAACCACTGCCTATAACCAAAGAGACAGGGTTCCTGGACCTTAGGATCTTATAAACTAAGTTAAATAACATAAATATAGAGAGACTTTTTTGCTTTCTCTATTTTTCTTAAATAGATTTTTTTAGGTACTTTTTTAGTGCAGTTCCAGTTAAAATCTTAACCAATTAAAATCTTAAGGTTTGAAAAAAAATCTTAAGGTTTGAATCTTTTTTTGCCTAACAGAATTACCCTAAAATTCATATGAAAGAACAGTTATCTGAGAAGAACTAATCCAAGTATGAAAAACAGGAAAGGGGCAGGGCAGTAGAAAGAGGTGGGAATTTGTATTGACAAATATAAAAATATAGTCTGAAACTGAGAGAGTATTATACTGGCATAAGAATAGACAAGTAGGTCAGTAGAACAGAACAGAGAGCTCAGAAATAGATCCCATTATATATAAAAATTTAAAAAGTGACAAAGGTGATATTTAAAGTCAATGGGAAAAAAAAATTTATTTAGTAAAATGTTACTGGCACAATTGTATATCCATCAGGAAAAAAATTAAGTTGGGCCCTGAACTTCCCTATATACAAAAATAAATTACAGATAAATTTATGATTTAACTATTTAAAAATAAAACAATAAAAATTTCAGAAGAAAATGTGCAATATATGTACAACCTTAGGGCAACCTTTTCAACCAAGAAAGAAAACCCAGAAACCATAAAAGATAGGCATAATCTGTATGTGTATGGCTGGTTCATTTTGTTGTGCAGTGGAGGCTAACACACCATTGTAAAGCAACCATACACCAATAAAGAAAAAAAAAAAAAAAAGACAGGCATAGCCAAAGCAATCTTGAAAAAAGAACAAGCTGGAGGTATCATACCCCCTGATTTCAAGCTATACTACAAAATGACAGTAATCAAAACAGTAGGATATTGACACAAAAACAGACACATAGATCAATGGAACAGAATAGAGAGCCCAGAAACAAACCCACACTTATATGGTCAATTAATCAATGACAAAGAGGGAAGAATATATAATGGTAAAAGACACCCCCTTCAATAAATGGTGTTGGGAAAACAGGACAGCTATATGTAAAAGAATCAACTGGACTACTTTCTCGCACCATATACAAAAATAAAGTCAAAATGGATGAAAGGCTTAAATCTAAGTCCTGAAACCATAAAACTCCTAGAAGAAAACGTAGGCAGCACACTCTTTGACATCAGTCTTAGCAAATTTTTTTTGGATCTGTGTCCTCAGGCAAGAGAGACAAAAGTAAAAATAAACAAATGGGACTACATCAAACTAAAAAGCTTTTGCACAGCAAAGGAAACTATCAACAAAATGAAAAGGTAGCCTACTGACTGAGAGAATATACTTGGATAAGGGGTTAATATTCAAAATATAGAAAGAACTCAGACAACTCAACATCAAAAAAAAAAACCAAAACAAATAGCCCAATTAAAAAATGGGCAGAGGATCTGAATAGACATTTTTCCAAAGAAGACATACAGATGGTCAACAGGCACATGAAAAAGATGCTCAGCACCACTAATCATTAGGGAAATGCAAATCAAAACCACAATGAGATATCACCTTTTACACCTGTCAGAATGTCTATCATCAAAAAGACAGTAAATGACAAGTGTTAGAGAAGATGTGAAAAAAAAAGGAACCCTCGTGCAATGTTGGTGGGATTGTAAATTGGTGCAGCTACATGGAAAACAGTATGGTGGTTCCTAAAAAAAATAAAATAGAACTACCATATGATCCAGCAATTTCACTTGTGGGTATATACCTGAAGAAAACAAAAACACCAATTCGAAAAAATATATGCACCCCAACGTTCACTGCAGCATTATTTACAATAGCCAAGATATGGAAGCAACCTAAGTGTCCATCCGTAGATGAATGGATAAAGAAGATGTGACATATAAAAATGGAATATTACTCAGCTATTTTTAAAAAATGAAATCTTACCATTTGTGAAAACATGAATGAATTCTAGAGGGAACTGTGCTAAGTGACATAAGTCAAAGAAAGACAACTAGCATATGATCTCACTTATATGTAGAATCTAAAAAACAAAGCAAACAAACAAAACAAAAACAGACTCATAGATACAGAGAACAAATGGGTGGTTGCCAGAGGGTACGGGGGATGGGGAAGTGAAATAGATGAATGGGATTAACAGGTACAAACCTCCACTTACAAAACGTAAGCTACTAGGATGTGTTATACAGCATAAGGAATATAGTCAATAATATTGTAATAACCTTGTATGGGGACAGCTGGTTCCTAGACTTGTGGTGATCATTTCATAACGTATGCAAATGTCAAATCACTATGTAGTACACCTGGAGCTAACATAATATTATACGTCAACTATATGTCAATTTTAAAAAGATAGGCATAATTGAGTATATACAAATAATAATAAAATCAATTGTATGGTAAAATATAAAAGTATTAAAAGACAACATACTGGGGCAAATATCTGTAACTCATATGACTGGCAAAAAGTTAATAACTCTAATGTCCCCCAACCAGAAAAACTGGTAAGGAAGACACATTATCCAACAGAAAAATAGGCAGGGACTATAAATTGAGCAATCCACAGAAAAGCAAATCCAAATGTTCAATAAGCATTTGAAAAGATGCTCAGCTTCATCTGTGGTCAGTGAAATGCAAATTAAAGTAACAATGAAATTACTTCTCACTAACCAGATTAGTAGCAATCAAAAGAATGACAATACTGTGTTGGCAGGGAGTTAGGGGGAAATGTACCAGCATATTACTGGTAGAAACACACCTTTTTGAAGAGCAATTGGCAATTGCTACTAAAATTTTAAAATGTGCTATTCAACTCAGCAGTTCTACCCCTGGGAATCTAGTCCAGGTATTTAAGGATATATATACCTATAGAAATGTATTATAGCAAGATTGTTTGTAGTAGGGAAAAAGGGAATCAAGTGAATTCTCATCAATAGAGGGGATACTTGCATGTCATGGACTATTATGCAACCATGAAAAAGAGTGATTGGAGCTATGTCAGATAATTGGAGGAATCACCACAATCTACTGTTAAGAGAGAAAAAGCAGGGCTTCCTTGGTGGTGCAGTGGTTGAGAATCCCCCTGCCAATGCAGGGGACGCAGGTTCGATCCCTGGTCCAGGAAGATCCCACATTAGTTGCCGCAGAGCAACTAAGCCTGTGCACCACAACTACTGAGCCTGTGCTCTAGAGCTCATGAGCCACAACTACTGAGCCCACATGCTGCAACTACTGAAGCCCGCGTGCCTAGAGCCCAGGCTCCACAATAAGAGAAGCCACCGCAATGAGAAGCCCATGCACTGCAATGAAGAATAGCCCCCGCTCGCCGCAACTAGAGAAAGCCTGTGCGCAGCAATGAAGACCCAACACAGCCAAAAATAAATAAATAAAATAAATAAATAAATCCTGGATGTCATTTAAAAAAAAAGAGAGAGAGAGAAAAAGCAAACTCCAGAGAAGTATATATAATACTGTACGATGTGGGTACTTTTGACTGCAAGTAAGGGAAACCAATTCAACTGACTTAACAGGAAAATATTTACTATAACTGGAAATCTAGAATTAGGGCAGTCTTCAGAGTTGGTTGGAAGAGTCAATGGTAAGAACATCAGGATCAGATCCTAGAGGACACTGAGAACTGGGCTGGGATTCTGGGGTAAATTGATGCCAATGCAGAAAGCTGAACTGGATATAAACAAAGACCACAGAGAAATTCCCCCATTGAGGGAGTTAAGCCCTTGGGAATCTCCTTTTTCTTACTGCATCTCCAAAACCTCTAAAACAATGCTGAATAATAAAAGAAAATAGTATGTATCCTTTTCTGCATCTAATTTTAAAGGAAATGGCCTCAGCATTTTACCAGTTGGTATGTTTGCTGTTGGTTAGTAA
This sequence comes from Mesoplodon mirus, assembly GCF_964341445.2. Classification (NCBI taxonomy): domain Eukaryota; kingdom Metazoa; phylum Chordata; class Mammalia; order Artiodactyla; family Ziphiidae; genus Mesoplodon; species Mesoplodon mirus. Next base: position 44,089,582 of record NC_138990.1, read on the forward strand.
TAACTATTGTTTTAAAAATAATAATAGGGCTTCCCTGGTGGCGCAGTGGTTGAGAGTCCGCCTGCCGATGCAGGGGACATGGGTTCGTGCCCCGGTCCGGGAAGATCCCACATGCCGCGGAGCGGCTGGGCCTGTGAGCCATGGCCGCTGAGCCTGCGCGTCCGGAGCCCGTGCTCCGCAATGGGAGAGGCCACAACAGTGAGAGGCCCGCGTATCGCAAAAAATAATAATAATAATAATAATAAATATTGTTTTTCATATTTAAGTAGTTTCATTTTATTCTGATTTTGCTTAAAGTGTTTATAAGGTTGATTATATCATTTTTTTTTACAGTACAGAAAATATTTTCTCTAGTAATCAGTTCATATAACAAATTATGTTGATTAACTTCTTGATCTTGAACCAAGTTTGCACTCCGTGGGATAAACCCTACTTGCTAATAGTGAAACTGTTTTGATATGTTGCTGAATTCTATTTGTGGATATTTAGGAATTATGCATCTGTATGTATATGTGAAAATGGCATATACTTTTCTTTTTTGATACTATATCAAGTTTTGCTATTTAAGTTATCATGACTTTACATAAATAAATTGGAGTGCTGTTCATCTTTTTCTTTGCCTTGGAATAACTTAACTGAAATTATGTGTTATTTAGAGCTTAAATAAAACTTGTTCATGAAGCCATCTGATCCTGATACCTTTTTGGATAGTAAGCCTTTTAATTGCTTTTCCAATGCAGGGGACATCCTTAAGTGACTGGTCATTTGGGTTTTCTACTTTTTGAGTCAATTTTGGTAATTTATATTTAGCTAAGAAATCCTCCATTTCCTCTACATTTTGAAATGTGTTCCCACAGAATTGAATGTAGTAGTCTCTAGTCTTTCTTTCAATTTCTTCCAGTATGTGATTATGTCTCCTTTTCAGTATTAATCTTGTAATTTTTTGCTTTCTCTATTTTTCTTAAATAAAATTTTAGGCATTTTTCTTTTTCATTAATCTTTCTAGGGAATTCTCTCTTTCTCTTGGTGAATTTTGTGTCCTTGTTCTTCTGTCTTAAGTATTAAGTTCCTTTACTTTTTAAAATTCCATACCATAATATACCATAATATTCATACTTTTAAGGCATACAATTCGGCGGTTCTAGGCATATTCACAAAGTTGTACAACTATTATGTTCCTTTAGTTTTTAATCTCTCTTTTTTAGAAATGAGTAAGATAATGCATTTTCCTTTCACTACAGCTTTAAATTTGCTCTGAAGACTTTGGCATGCATTCTCTCCTTTCATGACTTTCTAGTTATTTTGTCATTTGCTTTGATTTGCCCTTTGATGAAAGGATTATTTACTAGGGCATGCCTTACTTTTTAACTTTAAATTATTTATCTGTATATCTTCCTATATTTTCCAAATTGTTTAAAATGAGTATGTATTACTTTTATAACTAAGGCAAAATTCTTAAATTACATTTAAATCTTTTATCTGTGAAAAATTTATCTTTGAGAAAGGCATTCAATAGGAATCCACTCCAACCCCAAATAGTAGAAAGTTGTTTTAAAAGTGCTTATTAAATGGTCCCTACTTTCCCAGTTTAACTATATTTGTTGTAAACTGAATTTCCTTATATGTTTGGGTTCATTTCTGGACTCCACTCTGTTCCACTGATGTCCCTATATTTCCTCCAGTATCAATAGGAAAAGATTGTAACTTTAAAATATGTTTTAATATCTGGTAGTGTTAGTCTCCTCTCATTTCTTTTCCATAATTTTCTTGCTGATTCTCACATTTAATTTTTCATAAGGACTTTAGTACCTTTTACTATGTTCTGAAGAAAAAAAAAAGTATTGCTGTTTTAACTGGAACTGAATCACATTTGTAGATTATTTTAAAGAACTGACATCTCTGAAATATTGAGTGATCCTAATTAAGAAGAAAGTATATCTTTCCACCTGTCTAAGTAATTTTGTGTCCCTTTGTAGAAATGTTTTTCATATAGGTCCTAGGTGCTCCCTATTTCTTCGTAAGTTTAAACCTAGGTCCTTTATTTTGGTTGTTATTGTAAATTAAAAGTTTTTCAATTATATAGTCCAAACAATTATTTTTTTTTTTTTTTTTTTTTGCGCTATGTGGGCCTCTCACTGCTGTGGCCTCTCCCGTTGTGAAGCACAGGCTCCGGAGGCACAGGCTCAGCAGCCATGGCTCACGGGCCCAGCCGCTCCGCGGCACGCGGGATCCTCCCAGACCGGGGCACGAACCCACATCCCCTGCATCGGCAGGCGGATTCTCAACCACTGCGCCACCAGGGAAGTACCCAAACAATTATAATTTGATATAGTAAAGCTATAAAGTTTTGTATATTAATTTTGTCTTTTCTAATAGTGTTTCAGTTAATTCTCTTTGGGTTTCCAGATAAACTATCATATCATTAACAAATACTGATAATTTTGCTTTCTCCTTTCTAGCATTTTGTATGTTATTTCTTTCCCTTGTCTAATTGCATGGGCTAATAAATCTAGAAACATATTACATAAATGTGGTGACAGACTGGGCATTTTAAGCTATTTCTAACAGTGCACCATTAAGCATAGTAAAATTTTAAAAGTGAGCATGCTCACTTAGCCAGTTTAGTACATAACCTTCTAGAGGTTTTATTCTTTTCTTTTCAATGCCTGGCACATAATTGACGTTCAATAATTGTAGACTTTCAGCTACGTTAATACCCACATACACATAGATAAATAAACAGTACAAGATAATACTAAGTGGAAAGAAAAGACACTAATAAACATTTACTGAGCATCAACTATGTGCAGGACACTGGCATAAACACTCCCATTAACAGCTTTTTTGGCATGTAGATCCTACTGGGAGTTGATTTTGACAGCAAACAATAATGGAAAGAGAGCACTGCAATGAATGTGAACACCCAGGTTCTAATCCTGTCTCAGTCACTGATTTGATGACCTCGGAAGGTTCTTAACCAACAGCTTCCACTTACCCTGAAGGAGAGATAATTTGCGTGAAGAAGAAGTAGTCTTAGAATTCATGTGGGGAAAGACCTCCATTCACCTCTCACCCTCCCTCCCCCCATACTATGGGAGAGCTTAGAGCTGACAGCCAGTAGAAGCAGCACTGAAAAAGGCAGTGGAACTAAGACTTCTTTGAGATAATGGATGTGGTGACACTACTAGAAATAAAAACAAAACAAAATAATGCAGGTTCCTTGACATCCATTGCACGTACCCTGTGAAACACCTTCAGCATCAGTTATGCTCTCTTACAAATGAAATGTAGATTCTGGTCTCCACGTCTGCGGAGTAAATTTTACAAATTCCCATCCTCACAAACGGCCCAGTAAGTTCCCTTCAGCTCCCCAGCTCTGCTGGGGGTAACTAAACTTTTTTTCTCCACCTCTGAGTCCTGGACGGGCCACCTAGAACGCAAATACAGTATCCAGGCAAACGATCTGACATAAGGACCCAGGCCTCCTTACTCTCTTTGGGATACATTCAAGGGTTAGAGGCCACTCGAGACATCTTTTTAGGTGTCGGAAGGGGGCAACCTAAAGCTCAAAAAGGTCAGGAGAGTTTTCCCCGCGGAGCCGCATCCCCCAGGACACCCAGGCCTGCTCAGGGGCGGGGAGGAGGCTGGGTCCCAAGCTGTTGAGTGGCCGCCTTCCCAGCCAATCGCCACGTCGCTCCGCCGCGCCGTGGTCCCGCCCCTCCCAGCGAGGTACTCACTTTTCCCACTTCGGCGTTGCCCATGGAGATGACTTTGATACGCAGGGACTTGCCAGGCTCCTTCCGCTTCGGTATGTTGGCCTCCATTGCTCTGGCTCTCTCGGGGCCACCGCCTTGGTCTCTCCTTGCTCCCCACGTTGGCCCGTCCCTCAGGCTTCCTCGTCCAATGGCGGAACTGCTACTCTCGTCACCACCCCGGCTCCGCGGCTCGCCATCCCTGCCTCTGTCTGACAGCGGGCGCGGGCGGCTGGGAGCGTAGGGAACAGGGTGAGGGAGGAGAGTCTCGCGATGCTAGAAAGGGGCAGCGTGACGTCATCGCCAGGCTCCGGAGACTAGGCTGTTCCCTGGGGTCGCGAGATTTATTCCGGGCTGTGTCCTTCGGCAGGAAGGTGGCGTGGGCAGGTTGCGGAGTTTACTCTGCCGGGAGGGCACTACCTTGTGTTCAGGGGGCGACAGGGCATAGACATTTGTTAGGCTCGCAGCAGAGTGATAGAAATTTATTGGCTATTCAGGGCAGATCCTCGGACTGGAAGTAGCTGGAATTATGGGTTAGTTCAAGGGCCAGTGGCGCTAAATATTCGAAGTAGACCACGGTCCGTTTGGGGGTACTTTTTGTGTATGCTTCAGTACCCATGGGCCCATCCACCGACCCCTCTTCCAATATTATGCTTCCCTTCGGGCTTCCTGAGAGGACTTTCTCCTGAGAACTGGAACCAGGGAAGTGGGGAAGTCGGGCTTTGGTTCTGGAAGAGGGCCATTAGGCAAGATCTGAATCTTGTACCTATCATTGAAAAAAAAAGGTTGTCCATTTGGAGTCAAGACAGGTTTTAGTTTAGTCCTTGATCTTATATTACGTAGTTCTCATCTGCAGGCGGAAAGCTCAGACTAGACGTTTCGTACACTTAGTTCTATCAAGATGTGTGTGGTTGTAGCTGTGTGCTCTGTTTACCTCCTTTCCCTGCTACTCATGTAAATTTAACCCCATCTTCTGTTCTCACCTTTCCTTTAGCTGATAATATAACAGTAGAATAATAATGAATTCTAAGATAACCACTTTTCTATTCTGATTCCAAGCGATGAGAAGAAAAGCATCTGCTAGAAGTCAGTCTGAGAGGAACTGTAGTTTTTTGAGTCAATATCTGTAGTTACAGAAGATAAATAGAACTTGACAAATGGTTATTTAGTACCCTGAAAAGAATGGCTGCCAATTTCCCAGTAAATTAGGAGGGCAAAGGCAGCATTACTTCTGTTCTCACATAGCTTTAAACATCATTAATACATTGCAGGAAGATAGTGACTAGAGGTTCAAAATTTTGTAACAGTTATTTTAAATTAGATTTTCAAGCATTTTAATTTTAAAATTTAATTTTAAAACAGTAAATGCTTTTTAAGAAAAAAGCTTATTTTGGATTGTTTTCATAATCAACAAGTAATATAACTTAGTTCAATGAAGCTTCTAAAATTCTTTACAAATATGAAATATAAGTCCTGGTTAGCATTTTGATAGTTTAAAGCTTAAAAGAATTGGATTTATACTGATTTTCCAGATGTTAATCTCTCAGTATGATTTGATAAATCAATAAACGTCTGTTTCTTTGATAGTTCACCTCTGACCCGGTAATAGAACTGGTATTGTAGAAGAGTAAATGCAAAATGTCAGATCTTCAACTGTTGAAGACTGGTTAGGTATAATACTATTGAGCATAAGAGCAGTAAAATGTGCTGAAGATTAAAATTTATTACCATTTTTTCATACTGATGTTTTCAAGGTTTGAATATGTACAGCCATATTGTTTACTGGGTGTGTTAAATTAGTTTGAAATTGTAAAAGCTAGAAAGTTAGTTAGCTTTCTCTCCCAGTCTAAGGTAAAAAGAAGAAAGCGAAGCATGAATTAGCTGTGTATGGAGCTGGAAGATACGGTATGGGGGTTAGGAATGTGAGCTCTGGAGTCAGCCCTATTATACATTAAGTTGGCATGACATGGGCATGGAGTGGTGGAAAGGGTTACAGGAGATAATGTACATGAAATACATGGTAATCCCCAATAAACAACAGCCATGTGCTTTCATTTACTCATGTTTTTTTATTTTTATGTATTAAGAAAGATCCTATATATGTATTATTTAAAATAAATTATGAAATATGTTGGACATACTTAAAGATATTAAGAATAATGTGATGAATATCTTTGTGTCCACCACTTAACCTTAACAAATAAAACATCAGCAATATTGTGTGTATTCTTCCCCAAATGTACATCCCTCTTCCCACTCTACAAAGCATTGCAACTATTTGAGTTGGTGCTTTTAATTTCCACCCATTTAAAAGTTGTTTTACTACATATGTATATACACCTCGAAATACAGTATTGTATTTCATCTTTCAGAAATATTTGTTTTGGGCTTCCCTGGTGGCGCAGTGGTTGAAAGTCCGCCTGCCGATGCAGGGGACAGGGGTTCGTGCCCCAGTCCGGGAAGATCCCACATGCCGCGGAGCGGCTGGGCCCGTGAGCCATGGCTGCTGAGCCTGCGCGTCCGGAGCCTGTGCTTCGCAACGGGAGAGACCACAACAATGAGAGGCCCACATACCGAAAAAAAAAAAAAAAAAAAAAAATTTGTTTTGAAATAATTTCAAAAATTTCGAGAATAGTAGGGGGAAATAAAACCTTGTATACCACTTATCCAGATTCATTGTTAATATTTTGCTCATTTACTATATCAATTGTGCTCACTATCTATGTATACACAAATACACACACATTTTTTTCTAAGTCATTTGAGAGTAATTTGCAGACATCTTTCTTTATTCATAAATACTCCAGTGTTCATTTCCTAAGAACAAGGACATTCTCTTACATAGCAACAGTATATTTATCAAAATGAGGAAATGTAACATTGATACTACACTATTATCTAATCCTGTGGTTCTCAAACTGTGCACTGGGTGCCCCACAGCACCACAGTGAATTCATAGGGGATATCTGCGATATTTTAATTCTAAATTCTCAAGGCAAGAAAAACTATGCAAAACTACTCACTCGAGGTTATGTACAATTTTAACAATAGATGGCGCCATATTCTTTGGATATGTCATATATTTGGGAAGCTGGGTTTTCCGGTGTTTGTGATAAAAAGCACAGCGCAAAAATCAACGTAGAGCAGGACAGGAAATAAGTGTGGTCGTGTCCAATCTGATTCCAAGGTTTGAGAAGTTGTGCAGTGCACAGTAGCTGCATAAATCCCTTTAGTAAGTAATTGTGGTTATTTAAGAATGAAATAAAAATATTTTTCTTTCAATTTATCTGTATTAGTTTTGCAAATGGCAACTAAATTGTTAGGGCATAAATATTTAATAAGTTGTTTGGAACTAGATTTTTTTTTGGCTGAGGAACCCCATGAAAAAATTATCGAGACACTAAGGGCACCTTGAACCAAGAACATTTGGGAAACTTTGATCTAACTCACAATCCTTATTCAAATTCACCATTTATTCTAATAGTATTCTCTATAGCTATGTTCTTTACTCCTGGTCTGGAGCCTAGTCCAGCATCATTTAGTTGTCATAAACATCTTTTGTCTTTTTTTTTTTTTTTTTGCGGTACGCGGGCCTCTCACTGTTGTGGCCTCTCCCGCTGCGGAGCACAGGCTTCGGAGGCGCAGGCTCAGCGGCCATGGCTCACGGCCCCAGCCGCTCCACGGCATGTGGGATCTTCCCAGACTGGGGCACGAACCCGTGTCCCCTGCATTGGCAGGCGGACTCTCAACCACTGCGCCACCAGGGAAGCCCTCTTTTGTCTTTTTTTATCTGAAGTTATTTTTAGGATACGCCTCAATTTGTATGTAATCTAACATAACTGATCAGATTCAGTTATGTGTAGTGGAAATACCACAGGAATGACATTGTGTCCTTTTAAGGACATCATACCAGAAGATCGGTAATGTCAATATATTCCATTTATTAATGATATAAACTTTAGTTAGTTGGTTAAGGTGTAAGGGAGTGTTCACTAGGTAATTCACAGTAAAGTGACTTTTTTCCTTTGCAGTAAGTAGTTTGTAAGGGGATACTTTGAGATTATATAACTATCCTTTCTTCACTGAACTATCACCCACAAATTTTTATGATGATTCATGGCTGAAGAGATATTACTATGATGGGTGCAAAATGATAATTTTCTAACTCCACCTTTTGTCCTATATTTATTAGTTGGTAGTCTACCATAGGGGAGAGCTTTCCTTTCTCATTCATTCATTTATTAATGTATATCAGGATGGACTCATTTATTCTTATTTTACTCCATGAATATTCTGCTATTATTATTATTTATTTTAATGCTCAAGTTGGCTCTTATATTTTTTTGATATGTTTCCACCATTTTTTTAGCACTTCCTTGCTTTCTGGCACAATAATGAGCTCTGGTTCCCTAGGTTCTTTTAGTGGAGAATAGTGTTTAGAAACCAAGATCTGGGTGCTACACGTGCTTATTGATACTAGGGTGTCTTTGCTTTGGGCCCTTTTGGTTGACTGAACCAAAATATATATATATATACATACATACATGCATCTATGCATAATATGTGGATAATAAATCCATATACTAAAATGTAGTTCATACTGATATCCCCAATCCATTTTAGCACAGCAGGATTTGTTCTAGTCTTCCTCCTTTCAATATTTATTACTCCCTTCTTCAACAACAGGAAACCTGGCTCTCATCTTCAATATATTTACTCATTTACTCAATCCTACAATGCAGAGGAAGTAGTTTCAGAATTGCTAACCTATACCATGTCAAAAACCAGAAACACTTTGAGAAACAGTTCAGTATTTGCTTATAGCTACTTTTGTCTTAAACTGACAAATATAGTTTGTCATATACTTTCATATAGTCTAAGTATTATGTTCAAAAGTTAATTGGGTTAATCCTTTTTTCTCCTCTTTGGTGTCATTATGATTTTCATTTGAAATACAATTAAAGGGGCTTCCCTGGTGGCGCAGTGGTTGAGAGTCCGCCTGCCGATGCAGGGGACACGGGTTCGTGCCCCAGTCTGGGAAGATCCCACATGCCGCGGAGCGGCTAGGTCCGTGAGCCATGGCCGCTGAGCCTGCGCATCCGGAGCCTATGTTCCGCAACGGGAGAGGCCACAACAGTGAGAGCCCGCGTACCGCAAAAAAAAAAAAAAAAAAGAAAGAAAGAAATACAATTAAGGGACTTCCCTGGTGGTCCAGTGGTTAAGACTCCCAGCTTCCACTGCAGGGGGCACAGATCTGATCCCTGGTGGGGGAACTAAGATCCCGCATGCTGTGCAGTATGGCCAAAAAAAAAAAAAAATTAAGTTCATTTGTTAATGTTTGTACTTTATTTTAGTTTTTTCCCCTTCATTACTTTTGACTTTATTAAGTTTTGAATAAGTAAAACATTAACATAGTTTCACAAGTAGAATGATACAAATTGGTATACTTGCATAAGTATCACTTTCACCCTTTACCCCAATTCTCTTCATAGCTTCTCACCTACCTCCTGTGGGCAACCAATCACATTAGACTCTAGTTTATTCCTTCTTGTGTTTCTTTTTGTAAAAAATAAGCAGTTACATATATATTTTCTTATTTCTCCTTATTACACAGAAGGTAAGTCTGTGTGCGTATGTGTGTGTTCTTTTGAACTTTGCTCTTTTCACTTAACAATATATCCTGGAAAGCACCCCAGATTAGCTCACAAAAGTCATACTCGTGGGGCCTCCCTGGTGGCGCAATGGTTGAGAGTTCGCCTGCCATTGCAGGGGACACGGGTTCGTGCCCCGGTCTGGGAAGATCCCACATGCCGCGGAGCGGCTGGGCCCGTGAGCCATGGCCGCTGAGCCTGCGCATCCGGAGCCTGTGCTCCGCAACGGGAGAGGCCACAACAGTGGGAGGCCCGCGTACCGCAAGAACAACAACAACAAAAGTCATAGTCGTTTGTTTTTCGCAGCTACATAGTACAGTACTCCATTGTGTGGATATGCCATGGTTTTTTCAATCAAATATATTTATGAGCATTTATGTATTTTCATATTGTTGTCAGTGTGTCTTCAGGGTAAATTTCTTAAAAAGTGGAATTACTGGGTCAAAGGTAAATGCATGTTTACTTTTGTTTTACATTGCCAAATTCTGTAAGGTAAAATTTTGAGAATTTTTGCATCGGTGTTCTTAAGTAATATTGGAATTAAGTAATATTTGTTAATACAACAATAAATTAAGTAGTTTTGTGAGAACTTTACCTGGTTTAGATATTAATGTTATACTTTCTTCATAAAAAATTTGGAAGTTTTGTTTCATTTTCTATTCTCTGGAATAATTTGTGACAAAATGTATGCCTTTGCAATAGTAGAGAGAATAATGCAGTCAGTGCTCTCTGTACTCATTTCCCAGCTTCAGCAACAGCAACATGTGGCCAATCTTGTTTCATCTATACCCACCTCCTTCCCCAGAGTATTTTGAGGCAAACATGTATAGCAATAGTTATCTTTGTATGTATCTTTAGACAGCAAAGCTCTTAATTACAAACATGCCCACAATACCAGGGCACACCATGAAAAGCAGAATTCCAGGATGGCCTCCAAGATTCATGGCTACTAGTGTCCATATGTCTTCTCCCAGTTCATTAATTAAACACTAATTTGAGTGTTGCCATAAAGGGATTTTACAGATATAATCAAGGTCCCCAATCAGTTGTTTTTAAGATAGGGAGATTATCCTTCCTGGGCCAGACCTAGGATTCCTAAGGTAAGTTCTTAAATGGGACAGGACTTTTTCTGGCAAGAGATATTCAGAGTGTGAGAGGGATTCAACGTGAGGGAGGTTCTCCATTGCTGGCTTTGAAGATGGAAGGGGCCACATAGCAAGGACCTTGGTGGACTCTCAGAGCTGAGAGCAACTCCCAGCCAACAGCTAGCAAGACAATGGGCACCTCAATCCTACAACCTCAAGAAAAAGAATTCTGCCAAAAGCCTGCACAAGACTGGCAGGAACTCCTGAGCTGCAGATGAGAACACAGCTAACTGATACCTTGATTGCAGCCTTGTGAGATTTCTGATCCAGAGAACCAGCTACCCTGTACCAGGACTTCTAACCTACAGAACTGTGAGATATTAAATGTCTGTTGTTTGAAGCTGTTGTTACACTGCAACAGAAAACTAATATACACACTGAATAGTTTTTATCTACAGATTCAGTTTCTTTTTTTTTTTTTTTAATTTTTATTTATTTATTTATTTTTGGCTGTGTTGGGTCTTCGTTTCTGTGCAAGGGCTTTCTCTAGTTGCGGCAAGCAGGGTCCACTCTTCATCGCGGTGCGCGGGCCTCTCACTATCGCGGCCTTTCTTCTTGGGACCACAGGCTCCAGACGCACAGGCTCAGTAGTTGTGGCTCATGGGCCTAGTTGCTCCACGGCATGTGGGATCTTCCCAGACCAGGGCTCGAACCCGTGTCCCCTGCATTGGCAGGCAGGTTCTCAACCACTGCGCCACCAGGGAAGCCCCAGATTCAGTTTCTTGAGAAGCTCTCTTTCCAGTTTGGCAGTGAAAGTCCCTGCAGATGAAGTCTTCCACTGCTAACTATAAACCAAAAAAAATGCAGGACAACTACCTGGGGATTCTGAAGAGTAATAATAATCAGGCAGATGATGGAGGGGAGTAAAAAACTTGGAGAAGCAACTGGCATAGGATGAGTTTCTCCTGAGCAATACAAGGACCTTGGAAGATACTGACTCTGATTAGCCCTTTCTGTCTTACATATTAGTGTACAGGATTTTAGTTCTGAGCAAGCACTACAGCCTATCAAAGGACGTGAATATTCTGCCATATAGCCGTCTACACACTCATCCTACTATCATCCCAAGGACTGAGTGGGTGAAACAATATCTTCCATCTCATATGGTTTTTTTCTTTATAAAATTTACTATTTTAATCATTTTTAAGTGTAGTGTTCAGTACATTCACAGTGTTGTGCGGCCATTACTGCCATCCGTCTCCAGATCTTTTCATCTTCCCAAACTGAAATTCTGTACCCATTAAACATTGATTTCCCCTCTCCCCTCCCCCTAGCTCCTGGCAACCACTATTCTACTTCTGTCTATGGATTTGACTACTCTCAGCACCTAACATGAGTGGAATCACACAGTATTTGTCCTTTTGTGACTGGCTTATTTCACTTAGCATAGTGTCTTCAAGGTTCCCATACGATATTCTTATAATGGGACCGCCATTCCTCCCCTTGAGAGGTGTTGTCGGGAGGAGGTCTATGTCTTCTCTCACTTGAATCTGGGTGGCCTTATGACTGTGTGTAAGTGATGTTATGACACTTTCAAAACTAGATAATAAAAAGTGTGATTTCCTTCTAGTTCTCTTGGAATGCTCACTTTTTAAATTCTGACTATGCAGAAGTCCCAGCAGTTCGTGGAGAGGCCCACACAGAGAGGAACTGAGGCCCCCGACCCCCATCTACAGCCACAGCTGAGCTCCCATATGACAGCTGGCACCAATTTGCCAGCCATGGGATTGAGCCATCCTGAAAGTGCCAAACCAATGAAACAGGGATGCCAACAAGAAGTGGAATGTGGCAACAAGGAGTTTGTGGCAAGTGCTAATCAGTAATATAGATACAGCTAGACGCTGCCATTTACCCTACCAAGGAATTTGAACTCCAAGCAAAGTGCAGATTCCTTGGAAGACATCCTGGGGCACCAGGTGAATTACTAGAGTGAAACAGCTCAAATGCCATCGTCCTCCCATTCTTTGAATGCCAAGTTCATTTGAAGCTCATGGACTTTGTACTTAGTTTCCCTCTGCCTAGCATGCTCTTCCCCAGATCCCCAGGTGCTCCAGCCATACTGGTCTGGTTACCAGGGAGTAGAGATTTTGGCACAAACAAGTGTTTCCATTTACATAGCCAGTTGCAGTGAATGGCATCCAATAGCCTGATAACAAGTTTAAGAAAGAAGGAAGGGAAGAAGGAAAAGGGAAGGGAATGACAAGAAATAGAATGAAAGAAAGAAGGAAATCTCTAGTGCTACGCCATAGGATTCTGCTTTTTACCCAGCTCTCTTTAACAGTTCAGGTAAAGATAAGAGGGATGTTGAAAAAAATTGTGGATAACCATTAAAATGTAGGGACTATGCTGATTTAGATGGACGACAGAGAGAAGGTTTGAAGTGATCAGTCTGCTACTGACTAGTCATGCCTATTAGCAGCTTAATGCAACTTTAACATTTTGCAGTTAAAGTCCATCAAAATTACTTATGTTCACATTTCTATGGGGTTGAATCACTTTGTCAAAGGGTGCGTATGTGTTCAGCTTTGGTAGGTGCTACCAAACAGTTTTCCAAAGTGGCTTTATCAATTTACGCTCCCATCAGCAGGGAATGAGCATTCCAGTTGTTCCAAATTCTCATTGGCCCTCAACTTTGTCAGTCTTTTTCATTCTAGCCTTCTTTTATAGGCTTGTAGTAGTATCTAATGGTCGTTTTAATTTGCCTATGCCTGATGACTGATGAGATTCGGTGCCTTTTCATATGTTTATATGTTTCATATGTTCATATGTTTATTTCCTCTTACACGAAGTACTTGTTCAATTATCTCATACAATGTTTTATTGAGTTGTTTATTTTTTCTTATTGATTTGTAAGAATTCTTTATATGTTCTAGATATATATCTTTTATCGGGTATATATTCTTTGCGTAGGAATATTTATAGCAGTACTATTAGTCAAAAACTGGAAACAACGCTTTTGTCCCGCAGTGGCAGAATGGATAAATAAATTGTGGCATATTCTTACGATGGAATACTATATTTTGCTATACAATACTACACAACTGCTATGACTTTCATAAATATAATGTTGAATTAAAGAAGCGAGACACAGAAGAGTATGCACTGGATGATTCCAATTACACAAAGTTCAAAAACAGATAAAATTAATCAGTGGTGTTAAGAGTCAGGATTCTGGTTATCTTTGGGCTTAGTGAATGAAAAGGGGTGTAAAGAGGGTATCTGGGTGCTGGTCACATTCTATATCTTGATCTGGGTATGGTTACAAAAGTGTGTTCATGTTGTGAAAATTCACTGAGCAGCACACAAATGATTTGTGCACTTTTCTGTAGTATGTTACACCTCAGTACAAAAAGTTTACAAAAACAATTCCTACCTAATTTTCACAAGGGCTTAAGAGCTAAAAAGCAGACATGGCCTGAGGTTTCTCTCTGCTCAGAGTTTCTCGTGCTGTTCCTGTGATGGATCTTGGTGTCTATGGAAACCAGACAGAGACCGTGTGGTGGGGAAGCAGCACATGAGACAAAGGAACAGACACTCGGCAGGCGTCTTCTCCCCCCTGTATTTTCAGATCCCACTCAAGCCACAGCCGTTCCCTGCTAAGGCCACTGTCCACTTGTGACAACTGTGACCACTGCTTGTCATAACTTCCTGGGAATCCATCGCATAACTAGGTCCAGTTTCTGTTTTACTCAACCCAGAAGGAAAGTTGGGCTAGCAGGGACTTGAAATAGAAAAGGCCTTCTCTGGATGGGCACATAACACCTCACTAGCTTTAAGCTTTATGTGGTAACCTCAGCTCTAAAGTGGAACCTTACTGAGGGCACAGCCTAAAAAGGCCTTCGAGTAGTGAGAGTGAATATTCCAGAGTCTGTGCATTAGTGCAAAAGCACTTTACCTAGAGCAGAGTTCTTCAGATCCTTGCTCAGAACTTATTAATTCTTGTTTTAAGCGTCATCATATAACCTTATTATCTGATTTTCTAGGTCTACAAAAAGACAGATTAAAAGTGGTTGGGCGGGTCTTCCCTGTTGGTCTAGTGGTCAAGACTCTTCACTTCACCGCAGGGGGCAGAGGTTAGATCCCTGGTCGGGGAACTAAGATCCCGCATGCTGCAGGATGGGCGAAAAAGTGGATGGGTGAAATTTGCCCCTAAGGGTGAACATATGTCTGGCTTTGCTAAGTTTGAGACTAATTATGGATACATCTAGATACAAATGTGTGCATGCAAGTGCATGTATGGAAATCTATGTGTATACCAATGTGTTGGTTCTGTGAATGTGCGTGAGAGACCTTATGTAGATTTGCATCTTGTGCATCTGTCAGTTTGGTGTGTGTGTTTCAGGTGTATGATATGTGAGGACATTCATGCGTGAGTTTGTCATTTCGTGTGTTTATATGCGTACATGTGATCAGATGTAAAATATGTAAATGAGAATTTACACCTATGGGAATCTGTATAAGAGAACATTTGTGGGGCTGCATAAAAGTTTTTATCTTTGATCTAAACTGTAAATTTGTATAATGGATTTATGCAGGGATAGTCCTAGGCAAAGTTTTCAAGTCATATGGTTGGACCATATGGAATTGCCACTTTTGTGGATTAAAAATGGTTAAATATTCAGTGATTTTTGTATGATTGAACCTAATGTGTGTATGCATGTACATGTGTATGTATACATACATAAATTCAACCTAGCTTATCCTCTGTACCATGTTAGGGTTATTATCAGAGCCAAGAAGGAAATGACATCATGGGTGTGAGAACTGGGAAGAAATTTAACACAGATCTTGAAGGAAAGATAAGATATAGAAGGAATGCTGCCTAACGCAACAGAACGTTGCAATAGGGGAATAATGAGAAATGAGACAAAGTCCTTTATTCTGGGAAGCCTCCTCCACCACCTGTATTTTACCCACGCACCCCAAGTTTGCCTCTGCCATAGGTTTCTACACTACTTGTGGACTTCCTCTATGATAACGTCTGGCACGCTGAACTGTAATTGTTGTTTTAAGCGACTGTCTTCCCCACTAGACAGCAAGTTTGCTGAAGGCAAGAACTGCGTCTCTGTAGTTCACTTATTTCCTAGCTCTAAAGCTTGGTATAGAATAGGAATTCAATTAGTATTTGTTGAAGAATTGGATGACTAAAAGCAAGATAGATACTCTGATAAAGCTGTGCACGTGTAACTTTTGTTCTGTGCAACTGATAGACATTTTGGAGAAGGGATTAATATGCACAGAATACCATTTTAGAAATATTAATTTAGGAATAGTATAAAAAATAGAAGTAGCTGTGGTGAGCAATCAGAAGCCCAGTAGTCACCCAGGTATGTAGTAATAAAAAAACCCTAAACTATAGTGTCAATGGGAATGGATAGTAAGGGAGAGATGAAAGAAGTACAGAAGAAGACTCTCGGCTATTGCTAGGTGTGAGGGAAACAGAGAAAGAGCAGGAATGGGTGACCTCAAGTTTTAGAGCCTGAGTCACTGATAGAAATAAGGAGGCCTAAGGGTAAACAGTGTAAACATTGGTGAGCTCTGTTTTGAACATGCTGAAGATTTTGGGTTTGTTGGATATAAATTGAGGGTGACAAAAGAACATTCTAGTAAAGACCAACAGGCAGTTAAATATGTGACAAGAGTCCAGGCAGGAGGCCCAGGGGGTAGCTATTCAGTCAGTCCCTCAACAAATATTCGCTCAGTACTTACTATGTGCCAGTCAATGGTCCAGGCGCTGGGCATAGAGCAGTGAGTAAAACCAAGTTTCTACCAAATTTGATAATTCTGCCTGCAGATATTTTAAGCTATTCTTTTACTTATTTAAATAAGTATTTAAATATACTAAGCTTAATTATAATCTGTATCTAAGAGTTCTATATCTGAAGTCTTTGCTGGTCTGTTTCTACTGCCTGTTGTTTCTGCTGAACCTTGCTCATGTCTTGTTTCTTTCCATGCTTGGTATCTTTGACTTTGGGTTGAAAATTATTTGTAGGATTTTGTTAAAATGAAATCTCCTGAGTATTTTTTAAAAATTAAAGTTTAAAGATGTCAGTTCTCCTTAGATTAATCTATAGAATCAATGCCATTACAAATACAATCCCAAAAGGAACCTGACAAGGTGATTCTAAATTTTATGTAGCTGAATAAAGGACCAATAATTGCTAAGATATTCCTGAAAAGAAGAATAAGTTGGGGAAACCTGCCCTATCAAACAGCAAGACTTATATTAGACCCTCCAAGATGAAATATGGGGGACTTCCCTGGTGGCACAGTGGTTAAGAATCCACCTGCCAATGTAGGGGACATGGGTTCAATCCCTGGTCCGGGAAGATCCCATATGCCGCAGAGCAACTAAGCCCATGTGCCACAGCTACTGAGCTTTAGAGCCTGCGAGCCACAACTACTGAACCTACACATCACAACTACTGAGCCCACGCACCACAGCTACTGAAGCCCGTGAACCTAGAGCCCCTGTGCTCTGCAACAAGAGAAGGCAACACAGTGAGAAGCCCGCGCACCACGATGAAGAGTAGCCCCTGCTCGCCACAACTAGAGAAAGCCTGTGTGAAGCCATGAAGACCCAAACGCAGCCAAAAAACTAAATAAAATTTTTTTTAAAGATGAAATATAAACTTATCATCTACATATTCAGATCGTCTGTAATCATTCTCCACCTTGTCTGTCCTACTTCATTGGCCCCTGCTCCTCAGCATGAAATGTTTGTTCCAGTCTGTTTGATCTTCTCCTCATCTTCTAAATTTGGGCCTCCCCTCTCTTTGCTCTTTCTGTTTTTCTTGCTTTTAATTCACAAATTCCACCTTTCTACCAACCCTGGCCAGCCGTCCTCAAATAGTACCTCCAAAATCTTCTTTTTTGTTCTTATCCAGCTCATCTAAATTTCTTCCTTCCAAATGCTCATGCCCCTTATTGTTTCTGTCATTTACTTCTCTATTTTATCATACGTAACATTGAAAAAGAGAGGAGAGAAGGGAGAAGGGAAGCTCGAAATGGGTATTCAGAATTGGCCATATGTCGGCCTGCAATACCTCATCAGGAGGTAGCTGGTCTCCTTGAGCACGTATCCAAGATCTGACAGAAAGCCTGCCAAGCGTCATTAAGCTCTCACCAGCTGATTTGTGTGGGAAATGTCATACAGCCTAATAAAACCTTACAGGATGAACTGGCAACCCTGACACTGTTGCTGGTACACCAGAGCTGTTTTCACCTCTTTTCATCTGGTTGCAGGTTTGATCATGAAAACAAAGACTAAAAGACTGGTAACAACCTATTTGTCCATCGGGAAGGGTTTGGGTTCTATTATGGTACAACCACAGGCAGCTAGTGAAAAGATGAGGCAGCTCTGTATCAGTGATAGGTAAGGAAAAGAGATAGATAAGGAAAAAGCAAGGTGCAGACCAATGTCACCACCCACAATGAGTGGGTTTCTTATTTGTTTGGTTTAAGAGATATGGGGATATATGTATATGTACAGCTGATTCACTTTGTTATAAAGCAGAAACTAACACACCATTGTAAAGCAATTATACTCCAATAAAGATGTTAAAAAAAAAAAAGAATGTGCATTCTCCTGGTTTTGAACATGCAGAGAGACTGGTAATTGTGGGTCCTGAGGAGAGGGATGAGGGCTGGGAGATAAGAGGGGGGGACTTTCCACTGAATACCTTTCACTGAATACTTTTTGTACCTTTTGTATTTTGTACCATGCATAGCTATTAACTATTCAAAAAGTAAGTGTTTAAGAGAAAATAATAAGGAGCATCAATATTAGAAACAAACAGCAAATTAAAGAGTGCCAAAGAGGGCCTCCCTGGTGGCGCAGTGGTTGAGAGTCCGCCTGCCAATGCAGGGGATACGGGTTCGTGCCCCGGTCTGGGAGGATCCCATATGCCGCGGAGCGGCAAAAAAAAAAAAAAAAGAGTGCCAAAGAACAGGATTTGGATTTTTTTTTTTTTTTTTTTTTTTTTTGCTGCATCTTATGAGGCCAAAAGGAATGCTAGCAAGGGACAGCACACTCCTCATTAAGATGAAAGTGAATGTGTTTCAGGGCAGACCTTCTAACCCAACCAAAAAGACTTTCAACTAAATGTGAAGCAGAGGAAGCACAGAGCCAAGCTATACAGCTGCAAAATTAAATACCTCTGAAAAGATACTGGCATCAGAATTACAAAAGGAAGAGAATGGATTGCTTAGCACTGGCTGTTTGGTTCCAGAAAGAGAACAAAATTAATAATCACACTAAACTGAGGAAGCCAAACACCCCCTCCCCACTCTGTGTAATTGCAAACCAGGCGCTAATTTTTAACCTGCTTTCTGCTGGAAGGGGAGAGGAGGTCTGTGACAGTTGAAAGCTTCTGCCCAGCTCCACTGTGGAGACCAGATCCTGGGATCCACACTTGCTGTGGCACTTGCTATCAAGCAGGCTTTGGAAATGATGCTTCAGGCGAATGGCTGCCAGAAATCCAAGAAATTTATAGAAAGGGCAAGGTCAAGGATCTTAGAAAAGTACTTGAGTCATGGTCAACACATGCCAACTCACTGAAAAGGAGTGAAAAGGCTTGGAGGCAGAGAAATGCCACCAACCAAGTGACAATTTCCAGAGTCCCCTCCTGAGAAGGTGTTCATGGAGATCAAAAAAGAAACACTGTTGAGGACTTCCCTGGTGGCTCAGTGGTTAAGAACCCACCTGCCAATGCAGGGGACATGGGTTCGAGCCCTGGTCTGGGATGATCCCACATGCCACGGAGCAACTAAGCCCATGCACCACAACTACTGAAGCCCACGTGCCTAGAGCCCGTGCTCCGCAACAAGAAAAGCCACCACAGTGCAAAGCCCACACACCTCAAGGAAGAGTAGCCCCTGCTCACCGCAACTAGAGAAAGCCCCGCGCACAGCAACGAAGACCCAGCGCAGTCAAAAATAAATAAATAGATTTGTAAAAAAGAAAAACACTGTTACTTTGGTGTGAAGCTTCTTTACTCTCTAAAGAAAGTACAGCAGAAGGGATGGATAATTCGGGGGATTAAAATGTCAAATTCACCGTGGAGCAACTGGAATTCTCATACATTCTGTGGGAGTTTGGGAAAATCTTACAGTTTTTCATAAATCTAAATACACGTATACCCTGGGACCCAGCAATTCTCCTCCCAGAAAATTGTCCAAGGAAACTGAGATTATGTGTCCACAAAAAGTTTGTACAAGAATGTCCCTAGCAACATCATTAAAAATAGTCAAAAACTGGAAACAGCCCAGGTTCCATCAGTAGGAGAATAGATGAACAAATTATGATATATTCGGTTAACTGAATACTACTCAACAATAAAAAGGGACAAATTACTCATACATGCAACAGTGTGGATGAATCAAAATATTTTGTCCTGTGAAAGAAGCCATACACACGAGTAAATACTGTATGATTTCATTTGTATGTCATACTAAAAAGGACAAAACTAATTTATGGTGGAAAAAAATTAGAATAGTGATTGACTCTGTGGGGAGGGGATGGGCATTGACAGGGAAGGGGCATCAGGGAATTTTCTGGGATGATGTAATGTTAATATTTTGAAAGAAGTTTTAATACATAGATGTCTGTGTTTGTCAATACTGAGCAAAGATCAGTTAAGATCTGTGCCTTTCACTGCATGTAAATTTTACCTCATAAGAAAAGAAAACCTGTGAACAAATATTGAACTTTAGTTAATGATATGAATTTTGAAATACTTAAGGGGATGTGTACTGATGTAGGCAATTTAATTTGAAGTGCATCAGAACAATCTAGGTGGATTGATGGGTGGATAGATGGACAGGTATGTGATAAGGCAAGAAAAGTGTTAATGGTAGAGTCTATATAAGTGCTCGTTATAAAGTTCTTTCAACTTTTTTTGTATACTTGAAACTTTTTATTATAAAACGTTGGAAAAAATTAAAATCCAAGTCTGCAAACTTTAACTGAGAAATATGAAATAAAAGAATGCATGGGGACTTCCCTGGCGGTCCAGTGGTTAAGACTCCCTGCTTCCAAGCTGGGGGTGTGGGTTTGATCTCTTGTTGGGGAATTAAGATCCCCCATGCCGCGTGGTGCAGCAAAATAAATAAATAAAATAAATTTAAAAAAAGAAGAATGCATGGAAGACAACTATTTTTTTTAAATGTCAAATTCATAACCAGCAAGAGAAGGAGATAGATCTACTGATGTGTTCATGCTAAAGTGGGCTATTCACAGGGGTCAATTGAACAAGGTCTGAAGGATCAGGGGCACTTGAATCAAGATGATGTAAGAATGATTGTGAACTAAAAATATGTAGTAAAAACGTATCACAACCGCAAGGGTCCTATTGAATTCTCATAATTAGTGAATTATTCAGGGCTGGATAAGCGAAGAAGAAACAAGGATGGCTCTTAGAAAATGAGAACAGATGGAGGAATTAAGGTCTGGAGCAGCAAAGGACGTGGTATAGCTGGGCCTCTGACCCTTGAGCCAGATCTCTGTCCAGTGAGTCTCAGTGCATGCAGGTCAGTGGTCCTCCAACCCCAGTGAAGGAGCTCTGCAAGCCGTCTGGGCTCAGATTGAAGACTTCACAGCCTGATTTGCTTGCAGTGTGGTACAATGTGTCACAAGCTGTATCACTGTGAGTACTTGGTCACCCATCCCTTGGCATTTTTAGACCCTAATTTATTGACCACGTCTGGGACTTGGGCAGATGGAGAATGGTCCCATATTTGTTTGAGTTTTGGCAAAGAGGAACAGCTAGTGGGAACCTGCAGTCTTGCAATTTTTACCCAGTGAATATATCCTCTCTTTCATATTACAGTGCAACTTCTCCTAGAGGAATTCCCCATTCCTCAAGCCTAAGGATTTCAAGCAGAAACTGTGAATAATTAAGAATCTGGCAGCAGCTCTAGAGGCCTTCATTAAGAATTGCACTCCCCCAACAGGGGGTAGGAGTGTAAATATAAAAGAAGGAAGGATGGTCTAAGTTGATATGTATCACTCTTTTTGGAGAGTCACAAATGTTTAATTAGGGAGAGAGAAAAATGTTGAGAGTGAGGAGAGAGAGACATGAAGATCAAGAGGAATGAAGGAGAAGGAGATTTATATGACATCTGATAAGTTAGGAATAGGTCTTTATTAATAGTCTTTGAAGGATGCAAAAAGAGATTGCAATTCTCTTAAATGCTTTTTGTTGCTGGACTCTTGATTTGACTGTGACACCTGCAGAGATGGAGAAGCATGAGCTCAGACTGACCTCTGGGTGACACCAGGCTCCACCCTTCTTAGAAGCAGTGGGGAGTATAGGTAACAGACAGTATTTTATACTTTACAAATATTTGTTGTGGAATGAATAAATGAATGAATTAATGAAAAATTGAAGATAGCAAAGATGAATTAATGAAAAATTGCAGATAGCAAAGAGGAGAGATGCAATCTAAGAGGAACAGGCAGTGAACTGAAGGAGAGGTGAGGTTATTACATGGCAGTAGAGCAATAAATGAGCAAATGGGGTCATTATTCTTGGAGGATGAGAAACTAGAAGAGGATTGAAAAAGAAAATAGAAGCAGTTGTGTGGCTTAGAAAAACGAAGTCCAGAAGTAAGGAACTGGACATGGCTTTATTCAGCGGCCAGAGAGAATATTACCAAGATTCTTGCTGAAGGCATAGTTCCACGTTGGACAAACAGAGCCTTTAATTCATTCAGTCAGCAAACATTTATTAGATACTTATTTGACAGGTATTGTCCTAGGTCCTGGACATTAATTATAAACAAGGCACAGCCCTGACTCTGTGAATCTTACATTCTAATGCAGGGTTCAGCAAACTATAGCCTAAGGGCCAAATCCAGCCTGTTTTTGTAAGCGAAGTTTCCTAGGAACACAGCCACACCCATTTGTCTACATATTGTCTATGGCTTTTTTTTTTTTTTTTGCGGTACATGGGCCTCTCACTGTTGTGGCCTCTCCTGTTGCGGAGCACAGGCTCCAGACGCACAGGCTCCAGACACGCAGGCTCAGTGGCCATGGCTCACGGGCCCAGCCGCTCCATGGCATGTGAGATCTTCCCAGACCGGGGCACGAACCCGCATCCCCTGCATCGGCAGGCAGACTCTCAACCACTGCGCCACCAGGGAAGCCCTGCAGACTCTCAACCACTGCGCCACAAGGGAAGCCCTGGCTTTTTTTTTTTTTTAATAGTTTTTTTGAGATATAATTCATATAATATAAGATTCACCACTATAAAGTTTATAATTCAGTGGGTTTTATATTCAGAGTTGCGCAAGCAGCACCATTATCTAATTTTAAAACATTTTCATTACACTCAAAAGAAACCCCATACTCATTGTCACTCCCCGTTCTCCCCTCTTACCCAGAGCCTAGAAACCACTACTCTACTTTCTGCCTCTATTTGATTTGCCCATTCTGCACATTTCAAATGAAATCATACATTGTACAGGCTTTTTTGCCTGGCTTTTTCTTCACTTAGCATATATTTGTACTTCTTTACATAGCTCTACGACAGCTTTTATGCTATATTGGCTGAGTTACATAGTTGCAACAGAGTCTATATGGCCAGCAAAGTCTAAAGTATTTACTAATGTTTATTAAATACTATCAAAAAAGTTTGTGACTCATGGTCTAAGGGAAAAATAAAAGACATCTTAGAGTCTTAGAGTTGGAGTTTATGTCAGCAAGTTAATATCTCATTTAATTCTGGAATCTCTTTATTAGCATCCCTGCTGGAAGTTTTAGTCAGCTGAAAGGACATCTGATTGACTCTTGACTTGACTTGCCAACAGTTTATCAGGAAATACTGAGAGACAACCGATTCCTAATATAGAAGTGGGGAGAAAATAGAGGGAAATGGTGGGGATCAGGGCAATAGACCAGTATCCTAGATTTTAGAAAACGAGATCCAAAGAAAAGAAAATCTGATCCAATAGTTAAAAATTCAAAAAGGGCTCAGGGAAAATAAGTGGAAGGACATCCGTGCTAATGGATTGGAAGACTTAATATTAAGATGTCAATACTACCCAAAGCAATCTACAGATTCAATGCAATCCGTATGACATTTTTTACAGGAGTAGAAAAATCTATCCTAAAATTCATATGGAAACTCAAGGAACCCTGAACAGCCAAAACAACCTTGAAAAAGAACAGTCTCCCTGGGAGGTGTTTGGAAACCTGTGGGTGCATTTTGGTTGCCACGACGATTGAGGAGCCCCAGTGGCTTGGATGGCCAGAGATGCTGGACATCCTGCAGTGTGTGGACAGTCCACACATGGAGGGCTGTCCCATCTCCCACACAATTCTCCAATGCCTGCCAGAAATTCACACAGGAAAAAAACCCTTCTATACTTATCGAAGCCCAGCTGTGAACTCCATTTTACATATAAACACTCACAAAACATTTATGTGGTTTTACCATATACCGAATTTTCCACAAATGCAACTGCTAGTTAGATTGAGAGAAGGTTGCATTTTGTTCTGTTGGGAAATTTACCAAGAGTTGCTCAAAGTTTCAGAAAATCATATCGTTGATGGCAACGTTGCTTGTGGTATTTGAGTCAACACACCTGCATCAGCCTGTGTTTGTGTGTGACTGATATATGGTAATTTTATGGATATGTAGAAATATATTTGTTTAATCCTTCTTTCTAAATATTAAATACAAAGATGAAAGGTCAACAGTATTCAGATGAATATCATCTTACTTTTCTTAAATGCAAACTTATTCATTACAAGTAGGCACAAGCATCTGCCTGTTTTACTATATCTTCTAGTTTAGCTGTGCCTGAGTATTTATGTATTAAAATACAGTTTGTTTTATTATACATTACTTTTCTTTATTGCTTTTTAAAATCACAGGTATACGTCAATTTTAGGAAATTATGTGATTATGTTGTTTATGAATTTCATTTCGGTATGTTTCAAATATTTGTAATAAAAAGCTAATGTTATGTCTTACAGGATTGAAACAACTGTCTTAGAATATTAAATGAACTTTTTTTTTTTTTTTTGCGGTACGTGGCCTCTCACTGTTGTGGCCTCTCCCATTGCGGAGCATAGGCTCCGGACACGCAGGCTCAGCGGCCATGGCTCATAGGCCCAGCCGCTCCGCGGCATGTGGGATCTTCCCGGACCGAGGCACGAGCCCGTGTCCCCTGCGTCGGCAGGCGGACTCTCAACCACTGCGCCACCAGGGAAGCCCTAAATGAACTTTTAAATATAGCTGTAGAACTATAGTCTACACACACATACACAGACATCAATATGTCCATATATACTGCACATACAAAGAAAATCCCCTCTTATAGCTTGTTGTTATAAGCAATCAGATATACGTCAAATGATATAACCCAGGACATAACAACTTCCTGTGGAAAAACTGAACCTAACTTGTCTCTAAATATCCCTCCTGGCCAGACTTGTATTCTTGGAATGGGACCAAACTAAAACCGTTTTGATGTATATTATTACTTTCTTCAAAAGAAGCATGATTCTTGTCCTTAAGGTTTCACAGTCTACGTAACACTGAATTTGCATAAGCAGTATACATTATATTGTATTGCAAGTTACAGTAGTTACAAGTACAGTAACACCCTTTAATAACTTTACTTTCCTCTTCCCTCCAAAGTGACATCCAACTGGACTACTAGGCCGTTGTGTGAAGGTATTTCATGTCATCATGTTGTACTTTAACAACTGCAGAGGCCATGGGGGGAAAGCACCTTTATAGATTCAAAGTTCAGAGGCCTTTGTTCCTTTGCGTTTTTCTCCTCCCCCCCCCGCCCCCCCGTCTGTGTTTTCCTCCGTGTCCCTCTCCTCCCTCCCACTCTTTCTTTGATGTGCTGTCCCTCCGCCCTTTGAGTCACAGGCTGCATCCCATCTTGAAGGCATGATCATTAGTCAGGGATGCAGGCCCAGACTTCCTTGGTTTTCCCTGGCGGCGGAGAGCTGTGTGCAGGCAGCGCTGGCTCTCTGCGGGCATCTGGGGAGACTGCAGGGCCGGCTCTACACAGTCCAGTTCCTCCCGGAGTTGTGGCAACAGGAGAACTGGTGCTGGAAGCGGACAGCGGCTGTGCAGGGGATGCAGGAGGGGCTGGGCTGCCTGGAGACTCCAACCTGCCAGCCCGGAGAAACCGCTGAATGTGACCCACAGCCCAGATATTAAACTAATTATTAAGCCTGTGATATCACCAGGCCCCACGCCAAGCGCCAGGAGGAGGGAAAGGCCACCCCCAGCTGTGCCTGGGCCTTTAACCTTCCCTCTCTCCGCTCAATGCCTCAGTTCTCACCCCTCCTCCCACACCCTCTGGGGATCAGTGCTCCTGGTACTCGTTAATAGCTGCTATGAGGTAACCCTCTGGAATCCCCAGGTACCTGAATTACATAAATCAGGGGACTCAGAGGAAGGAAACGTGCTCTCAGTATCCAGTCCTGTAGGCAACAAGGAAGCTTAGTCTTTTTCCCTTCCTTTCCCTAAGCTCACCAAGCTGCTCTTTTTTTGTTGTTTTTTTTTTGCGGTACGCGGCCCTCTCACTGTTGTGGCCTCTCCCGTTGCGGTGCACAGGCTCCGGACGTGCAGGCTCCGCGGCTATGGCTCACGGGCCCAGCCGCTCCGCGGCATGTGGGATCCTCCCGGACCGGGGCACGAACCCGTGTCCCCTGCATCGGCAGGCGGACTCTCAACCACTGCGCCACCAGGGAAGCCCCAAGCTGCTCTTTTGAAACTTATGGTTAGCACCCTTGCGTGTCTTCTTCAACTTAGAGCTCAGGGCAGAACTAGGACCCCTGCTTTGGTTGCATGAAGGGGGACGCAAACGCTGAGAATGCCTGCAATGGTGTGGCTTCCTGCCTGACAGAGATGTACCTCCTGGGGCACCGGGATACGGAAGCAGGTTGGAAGAGAGAAATTCTGCTCTTCCCCACATCTCTTCATTGTCCTGAGCCAGGTTTCTGCCTCTTCCTTAGGGAGGGAATTTGGTAGCAAGGGTGAGAAAAATGAAAGTCCACATTTCCAAGCTACTTAAGGTTCCATCTCTACATAATTTCTCAAACATCAGTAAAGAACTAAATGGGGGGCTTCCCTGGTGGCACAGTGGTTGAGAATCTGCCTGCCAATGCAGGGGAGACGGATTCGAGCCCTGGTCTGGGAAGATCCCACATGCTGCAGAGCAACTAGGCCCGTGAGCCACAACTACTGAGCCTGAGTGTCTGGAGCCTGCGCTGCACAATAAGAGAGGCCACGACAGTGAGAGGCCCGCGCACCGCGATGAAGAGTGGCCCCTGCTCGCCGCAACTAGATAAAGCCCACGCACAGAAACGAAGACCCAACACAGCCAAAAATAAATAAATAAATAAATAAATAAATAAATTTTTAAAAAAAAGAACTATCGCTTTTGGGGGTGAAATTCATATTCTCCATCTCAGTTTACCTGCTAACCAAATATGGAATGTCATGGTATCAGATCTTGCATATTTGTCAGGATTTTGTCAACTTAAAGGGCAAGAGGGAAGGGAAGTGTTTACTCATGTACCAGGAAGTCTAGAACATGACTTATGATCCAGCAATCCCACTCCTGGTAATTTATCTGGAGAGAACCATACTTCGAAAAGATACATGCACCCCAATGTTCATTGCAGCACTATTTACAATAGCCATGACATGGAAGCCACTTAAACGTCCATTGACAGATGAATAGATAAAGAAGATGTAGTATATTTATACAATGGAATATTACTCAGCCATAAAAAAGAATGAAGTAATGCCATTTACAGCAACATGGATGGACCTAGTTAGCATACTAAGTGAAGTAAGCCAAACAGAGAAAGACAAATATATGATATCACTTATATGTGGAATCTAAAAAAATGATACAAATGAACTTATATACAAAACAGAAACAGACCCACAAACATAGAAAACAAACTTACGGTTACCAAAGGGGAAAGGGAGGGAAAGGGATAAATTAGGAGTTTGGAATTAACATATACACACTACTATATATAAAATAGATAACCAACAAGGACCTACTGTATAGCACAGGAACTATTTACTCAATATTTTGTAATAATCTATATGGGAAAAGAATCTGAAAAAAATAGATATATATCTATGTATAACTGAATCACTTTGCTGCTATACACCTGAAACTAACACAACATTGTAAAACAAATATACTTCAATAAAAATAAATCTAAAAAAAGTAACAGCTAGGGCAGAGTTGAAAATTGCCAAATTTGAATTTTAAAAAACGTATGGGGCTTCCCTGGTGGCACAGTGGTTAAGAACCCACCTGCCAATGCAGGGCACACGGGCTCGATCCCTGGTCTGGGAAGATCCCACGTGTCATGGAGCAACTAAGCCCGTGCACCACAACTACTGAGCCTGTGCTCTAGAGCCCGCGAGCCACAACTACTGAGCCCATGTGCCACAACTACTGAAGCCCACGTGCCTAGAGCCCATGCTCCACAGCAAGAGAAGCCACCACAATGAGAAGCCCACACACTGCAACCAAGAGTAGACCCTGCTCGCCGCAGCTAGAGAAAGCCTGTGCACAGCAATGAAGACCCAATGCAGCCAAAAATAAATAAAATAAATAAATTTTAAAAGGTATGTTGGGTAAAAATAGCGATAGAAATACTGTCCAATGGAATACTATACAGCAATGAAAATGAAAAATCACTACGTGCAACAATACGGATTAAAAAATACATAAAACATGACTCTTCAGATGTGACTGGGTTTAGGAGTTTAGATAATGTCACTAGTTCTAACTCCCTATTGTTGGCTTGTTTGCCCTTGTGGCGGCTTCATTCTCATGTAGCCTCTTCACCTTGTGACAAAGGTGGACCTTGACAGCAATGGCTACTATATGGTTTTCCTTGCTTGTCTTTCCCACTAGCTCCTTCAGAAGTCCCAGGATGACTCTAATAGGCCTGGCTTGGGCCAAGCATCCTTACTTGAACCAACCATTGCAGCCAGGAGGATGAAGTAAGTCCTCTAATGTCTAGCTCACATTACAAGCCCACTATGTGTGGGAAGACCAGGCAAGGAATTGGCCCTCCTGTTAGATAGAGAAGGAGCAATTCTCCAAAGGAAAACATAAAATGGGCAGATAAAAAGTAATACAGGGCTTCCCTGGTGGCACAGTGGTTGAGAGTCCGCCTGCTGATGCAGGGGACACGGGTTCGTGACCCGGTCCGGGAAGATCCCACATGCCGCAGAGCGGCTGGGCCCGTGAGCCATGGCTGCTGAGCCTGCGCGTCCGGAGCCTGTGCTCCACAACGGGAAAGGCCACAGCAGTGAGAGGCCTGCGTGCCGCAAAAAAAAAAAAAAAAAAGGTAATACAGCCATACCTGCTTGAAAGCTAATTCAAATTAACAAGCAATAGGGTGAAAGATGTGAGCAAAACAAAGATTTATAAGACATGCTTTTTGTCCTTAAAAGAGCATATAATCTAGTTGTTCTGGAAGCTGGTCACATTCTTTAAGAATCTGAGGCAACATGTGTTACTTCATTGGAAAATATTTTCTGAGTGCTTACTTAATGCCAGATGTCATGATAGATTCTTGTCATCCAGAGATGAAAGGCAAACCTCTTCCCACAAAGAGCTTCAATCAGGTGGGAAAGACAAGAAAACAAGCAAACATTTTCAATGAGGGGCCACACGTGCGATGATAGACAAGTGTGCACAAGTGTCACGAGAGCCCCCCCGCCAATGGCACCTGCTCAACTTTAGGCTCAGAGGGGCTGAGGCATGAGCCAGAGCCGGAAAAACAAGTGGTGGGGGGTCCGATGAGGTTGGAGGGTGGGGAAGGGTCTCGCAGGCTGAGGGACTGGTGGGTGCAGAGGTCCAGGGGTGTGAAGTAGGGTGCTATGGTTGGAGAAGTGAGTGGAGTACATGAGGGAGTGCAGAGGCAGGTGAACCCAAAGAGGTAGGCAGGAGCCAGGTCACAGATTTGAGCTTATCCCTGAAGGATGTTAAACAGGGCATGGATGTGTCCGGATTTGCAATTAAGTATGCTGCTTCTGGCAGCAGACGGAGTGGAGTGAGCCAGACTGGAAGCAGGAAAAGTAGTCAGAAGACGGCCGTGGGAGAGCACATGAGACGCAGTGAAGACTTCTGCTTGACAGAGAATGCCAGCTAATAAAAAAGGACAATTAGCAAAAGCACCATTTTGCAACCCCAATTCAGACAAGGATTCTGATTATCAACAGATGCTAAGATATTCGTATGGTCTCAAAGAATCTCTCCACTGATTATTAATTACAAAGAGGAAACTGTACCATTGCAATAGAAAGACCTGGTGGCCATCACCTTAACCTAGAGGTCAAATTTAACACAGTGGGACAATCCGATGTTATGTGCTTTCTGATGTGATGCAGTAAGAAACACATAACATCTCCTATATAGTATTCTTTTAAAGATGTTTAGGGCATTCCCTGGTTGTCCAGTGGTTAGGACTCTGCACTTTCACTGCCGAGGGCCCAGGTTTGATCCCTGGTCAGGGAACTAAGATTTCACAAGCTGCGTGGTGCAGCCAAAAAAAAAAAAGTTTAATCTGAATCTAATCATAAGGAAACAATCATGCAAATCCAAAATGTGGGAAATTAGCTAAGAAAACTGGCTGGAACTCTTCAAAAATTTAGTGTCATGAAAAACATAAATAAAAATAAAATGTGAGGGGACTGGTCTAAATCAAAAGAGATTAAAGAGACTCAACAGCCTCATGTGTATGTAACACGTGATGAGATCATTGACCAAAAATTTGAAACAGCTATAAAAGATATTTGGGGGACAACTGGGGAAATTTGAGTATGAACTAAATATTAGATATTAGTTTTTTTGGGTTTTTTTGCGGTATGTGGGCCTCTCACTGTTGTAGCCTCTCCCATTGCGGAGCACAGGCTCCGGACGCACAGGCTCAGCGGCCATGGCTCACGGGCCCAGCCACTCTGCGGCATGTGGGATCTTCCCGGACCGGGGCACAAACCCCTGTCCCCTGCATCGGCAGGCGGACTCTCAACCACTGCGCCACCAGGGAAGCCCTAGATATTAGTTTTTTTAGGTGTGATAATGATATCATAGCTATGTCAGAGAATGTCTTATTCTTAAGTGATGCTGGAAAATTGAAGAGTGAAGTGTTTTGCTGTCTTCAACCTACTTTCAAATGGTTCCAGAAAATATGTAATATATATATGTGTACATATATGATATACACGGATGCTTTTACATATATATGATATATATATATGGCATGTATGGAGTGAAAAAATACTGATCAAAATCCAACCCATCACTTGAGATATGGGGAGGGGGAAGGGTAAGCTGTGACATAGGGAGAGAGAGGCATGGACATTTATACACTACCAAACATAAAATAGATAGCTAGTGGGAAGCAGCCGCATAGCACAGGGAGATCAGCTCGGTGCTTTGTGACCACCTAGAGGGGTGGGATAGGCAGGGTGGGAGGGAGACGCAAGAGGGAGGAGATATGGGAACATATGTATATGTATAACTGATTCACTTTGTTATAAAGCAGAAACTAACACACCATTGTATAACAATTATACTCCAATAAAGACGTTAAAAAAAAAATCCAACCCATCCATCAATGTCTGGCATAAACAACCTCTTTCCAAAATCTTTCCTCATCTCTGGAAAGTCACTCAACTAACATATGTGGAGTATTTGCATAAGCAAATGCAGAGTACTAGGTGCTGAGAATATGCAAATGAGTGCCAGGTGGTCCTGACCTCAGGTAATGCCTAACTCTGTGAGGGGATCAGGCACGTACGCAGATAAGTATAAAACAGCCTGCTAAGCACACTGATAGATATTACTGGGCACCAAGAGAGTACAGAGGAGGAATACCTAACTCAACCATAGACTGGTGAATTAGAGAGGACTTCCTGGAGGAGGCAACTGCCAGAGTCATAAGGTAAGTAGGAGTAAGCCAGATTGGAGGGTGGGATGGTGGAAAGTGTGATGGAGACAAGCAGCAGCCGGGCGGAGGAGGAGAGGTGCATTTATAAGGAGTTCATTATTGCTGGAGTGGAAGTGGAAAGCCAGCAACACTGAATGCTGACGCTTGAGAGCAGACCGAGGGCTAAACCAGAGATTCCTAGCTTGGCTGCTCATTGGAATCACCTGGGGACCTTTAACAAGTTATTGATGCCTGAGTCCCGATTTAAATGGCCTGTGGTGGGGCCTGGGTGTGGGGATTTTTAAAGAACTCCTCAGGTGATTCTGATATGAAGCCAAGGTGGAGAAAAAGTCATGAAACTGAGTCAAGACTTGTTTCTGAGGGAACCTTGGCAGGAGTTGGGGATTGATGGGATGCGTGGTCAGGTGGGAAGGTCAGTTTGACTCCCAGGTTTGTATCTTGGTGACAGGGCGGAATCATGGTGCCACCAGCTACAGTAAAGAATCGGAGCTGGGGGAAGAAGATGAGTTTGGTTTTGACTACAAAGTACCTGTGGGACATCCCGATAGAATTGTCCAGCAGGTAGTGAGATATAATTAAGATATACAGAGTCGGATATACATCAGCTGGTGGCATGAATGCCTATTGATAATTTTTGAGCCAGTGAAAGTAAATGAGATGATTCAGGGAGAAAATAAGACCTCTGAGGGTATTTGTTGTGTATAGTGTGTGTGTGTGTGTGTGTTGTAAGAGAGAGAGAGAAAGGAAAGAGAGGCATGTGCCAAAATGTTACCAATTTTCTGTTTAGGAGAAGGATACATGAGAGTTCTTGCACTGTTCTTTCACATTTATTTGTAAACTTAAACACTATGCGAATGAAAAGAAGGAGGAGAAACAGGAAAAGGAGACAAACTAATGAGAGCTTGACCCAAGACCCGAGCAGTAGGTTTGGGGAGGAAGGTTGGAGCCATGAGAATTACAGAAATATCGGGAATCTGTCCCAGTCACCCGGAGTGCCGTTAGGGAAGCAGGCCCGTCAGGATTTCCACTCCTGGTCAAAGATTATGTGATGTCCTTCCATCATGCGAACAGCGGCAAGAATCACAACAACGGCACTTAAACTCACCACGCCGGGAAGCAGGGAGCCATGGAGTGGCTTTGAGGGAATGAGTTTAGCTCTTCTGAGGCTCTTTTCTGACAACGAGGAGATTGGAGCAGGTGTCCTCCGAGGTCCTGTTTAACCTTCTCCAAATGCATAGTCACAGTTACGCTTCCTTACTGACGCTCCTCGGAGCCCTCTGACCTAAGCATTAAAGGTTTTGTCACGTGTGCCATGTCATTCTCTCGGTCCTGATTTATTTCTCCAGCCCTTTTTGGCCATCCTCTTTTGAGAGCCTGTCCCTGACCAGACGCGGTCCTCATTGAACTCCGCTCGGTAAGTGGAGCTCTAATAGCTGCCGGCCCCTGACCCGGCTGCCCCTTGACCTCATGGCAGGGCTTCTTCCCAGACTCTTGGATATTGCTTTCTATTAACAACTCTTCTGATTTTCTCTCTGTGCTAAAGCTAGCACACACTTATAGAAAAGTGGAAACTTTGGGACATTATATAGAAGAAAATTTAAATTACTCACAATTCCACCATTTCCCAGAGAGCCACTATCAAAATGTTTTCCGAATGCATGTGAGTGTGTATGTGTGTTGCATAGCTGATCTCTTATATATACATAATTTTGTATTCTGATTTCTTAACTTAATAACATATCTTGAGCACTCTCATGGAGGAGGGAACAGGTCGCCATTCTGTGATTTTTTTGCAGTTTCACAAGCGTCAGATGTCATTTAGGAACCTCATGTTTCATAGCTCTCGATATAATGAAACATTACGTTTTGAGAAAGGTAATGTTAAAATTCCATGTTTAAATATATTTCTTTATCATTATATGATAATGATATAATTATCTCCTTATATACTTAAAAGATTCACTGTTTTCATATAAAGTGTTTTCCAAATGATTTGGCAACTCTGCCCATTTCTTCTGGTTCTGATGTAAGCCGGGCCTGTTACGTCATCACTGGTACTGGGGAAACACCAAGACAGGGAAAGGACAAGAGAAAGAAATAGATTTAGAATTTCTCAGTTTATGGTCCCATATCATTAATGGCAGATCTGAGACAGGCTGGGACCTGGAACCTGGGACCCTTGGCTGCAGTGCTTGCACCTGGACAAACATCTCCTCAAGCAACAGAATACAAAGAAACTATAAGGGACTAAAAGTAACTGTGTACATACACAGTTGGGGCAAATTATGGACACCAGGATACAAAAAGACCAAAAACCCAACTGCCACTTCTGAGGTATCGGGAGCAAAAGCAGGATACCGCGCACGACCCCTGCACACAGCACCGCCAAGGGGGTGGGCAGACCACCTAAGCCACTCCTCTGGCCTGACCCATGGATCCACCCCTGCCCTTAGTCAATTTAAGGGATCAGCTCACCCCCCAATCCCCCCCCCAGAGAGTGAGCAAGGGCACCTGTTACTTGTTTTCGTTCCTTCGTGCTGCAGCACAAGTCCCAATAAAGCCTTGCCTGAATTTCTCATCTGGCCTCTTATCAAATTCCATTGATTAAGGAGTCCAAGAACCCTGGTGGGTAACAGATCCATAGAACCAGTTCTGGGTGGTGTTGGTGGAATTTGTAGGGTGTGTATGTGTGTGTCTGTGTGGTGAGTGGGTAGCAGGAGAGAGGCAAGTGGGAGGAATAAGGCAATGAATTAAATATGCTAGGTGTGGAGGCACACACGGTAACTATGGAGATTCCATCTCTTCCTTTCTTACTAATGCCAAATAATAAGGTCTAATTTTAATGTACTGTGTACATGTGTGTATGTGTGTATATAATGGGGGGGTGGGGGAGACATGTGAGGAGGGATGCATTCTAGAATCTTAAAAAAAAAACCAACAGAATTAATCACAAGCATTTCCTAATGTCATAAGTTAATTAAATTAACACGTCGTAACAGTTGACAGATGGATATTCTTTAATGTCTCCAAGGAAGTACCAGAACCATTCACCAATTCAAGCATCTAATATTTTCATCCAAGAAGTTCAAACCACTTAATTCATCCTTATGGTCCCCCTGGGAAGCAAGGAGAAAAAAGAAATTACTCTCCACCCCCTCTTTTATATATGTCTATATACACTTTCTATTATGCACTTATCTTTATAGAAAAGGAAACCCCATAAACCAAGTACACCTCTCTGAAATCACTTCTAACCCTCATTAGAATGTGCACATTCACTTGAAATTGTTGCCTACATACTCCTTGTCTTCCTGCATTTTTTCCAAATATGCACATTTTGATGACCATCACCCTTACTATTTTTAATGACTATATAATATTCCATTTATTGACATGCCATCATTTATTCAACCATATCTTTATTGTGAGAGATTTAGGAGCTGTTTCTAAATTATTTTGAGCATCATAAGTAATACTGTGAATGCATCACCGGCAAATATTTTTTCCTTTGGGATTCTTTACTTGAATCTGATGCTGGCTTTTATTATTTCACTTTTGCTATACTATAAACATATAATAGAATCTCTAAGTTGTTTGATTGATATTCACCTAATTTCTATCAATAATTTAGAATTAGATAGTTTAATTTCTATCGATGGTTTCTATCTATTTTCCTGTGTATAAAAGTGTATAAAAGTCTATTCGTATCCTTTTCTACTCTGATCAATTGCCAAGTAGAAGCTAATCATTAGCCATACAAATTTTTATTAGATCCAGATTTTTTAGGAATGTAAACTTCTACGAATTATATTTGTCATGAATCATTTTCACATTCCGTGGTCTTCCTTTTTTAAACTTTGTTCAGTTACATTATTTCATATGATGTATTTTTAGATGTTAAGAAGGGATTGTAGAAGAATTTACTCATGGACTCTTTCCCAATGATTTCTATTGCCCTTGGAAACCTCCATATCACCCTGGCAAGTCCTAACAACCGAATCCTCTGCTATTAGGAAAAAAGCCTTGGGTCAAGGTTGATGTGGGGCCTGGGACATCCCAGGAACATGGCCTCCTCCATGGGCAATGTGGCTGAGAGCTGGACTATCGGTCTCCAGTGTTATTGCTACTAGCACTCTGCTTTCTCACTTCCCTCTTTGTTCCAAGATAGTCATTGTGATGTCTCAGAACTAAATCTCTGTCTGTCTCTTAAACCTTGTGGTTAGGGACCAGCACTGGTTATTCCCAGAGCTGCCGGTGGGTCACATGGAGAAAGGAGCAAGGACAGCATGTTTCCGTGACTCAGGCATGCTTGCTCCTGGCCACAGCGATGACACATTTGTCTCCTTTCCCATATCCTGAGCCTGAACCAGGCGTCACGCATTTCCCTGTCTTCAGCGTAGAGGTGTGAGACAGATCCTGGCTCCAAAAGCAAGGTTATCTTTATGGTCATTTGAGTGTGTGTGTGTGTGTGTGTGTGTGTGTGTGTGTTGCCTGTCTCTCTGTATTCTCTGTTGTGTGTTGTGCTTGTGTAGCAGCCCCTCGTACACAGTCCTTGTTGGAATATGGGGTAATGGTGTTTGGATAAATGCTTTGTCCCAGTGGCAGTGGGGAGGGAGGGTGTTCAAACGCTGAACCTCATTCACAGACTCAGTCATCCTGCTCAGCTCTGCTCAGTCTGAACGAAGTAGGTTATCGCTAGTGGAACTGAGCTCTAATTCTGCTGAGGTGTCAATAACACGACCTGGGATGAGAACTCATTATGATGCTGAAAAGGCTGGGAGGTACAGGTGGGCTCGAGAATGGGAGGGAAGGGGGGAAGAGTATGGGAATTAACTGCATTTCAAAAAAGCATACTCGATGGGCTTCCCTGGTGGCGCAGTGGTTGGGAGTCTGCCTGCCGATGCAGGGGACGCAGGTTCGTGCCCTGGTCTGGGAGGATCCTGCATGCCGCGGGGCGGCTGGGCCCGTGAGCCATGGCTGCTGGGCCTGCGCGTCCGGAGCCTGTGCTCCGCGGCGGGACAGGCCGAAGCAGTGAGAGGCCTGCATACCGCAAAAAAAAAAAAAAAAAAAAAAGAGAAGCAGTGAGTGGGGTGGTTGACAGCTATCTCTGGGCTTGGACTACTGGGTTTCAGTCCCACTTTCTAGCTGGGTAAACTTGAGCAAGTTATCTAATTTCCCATGACTCAATCTTCCCATCTATAAATAGGTATAAAGTTATACCTACTTCATAGCTCTCTAAATGTTTTCAGTATGGTGCCTGGTACATAGTGAGCACTCAGTAAGTTATCATTATACCTTCCAGATGCCTTTCTCTTCATGCACTCAAGTTTGTTAATATCTTTTCTAAAGTGTAACCAGTCAAAATTAAACCCCAAACTCTATTTAGTCTGACCAGGCAAAAGGTGCAAGGGGCTAATACCACCAAAGATCTAGACATTTTACTTATTTTAATACATTCTAAGACTACACTGTTTTTGTTTTTTAGCAGCCATATCATACTGTTGAGTTATATTGACCTTGCATTTAATAAAACCTTCAGACCTTTTTGTGTGAATTTCTGTCCAAATAGCACTTAACCTTCCTATCTCTAGGCAGTTGATTTTTTTTTTAAACAAATACATAACTTTTAAATTGTTCCTATTAGTTTTAATTTTGTTGGTTTGGACCCAGTGTTTTAGCTCATACAGATCATTTTGAAGTTTGATGACATTCTATTATCATATGTGTCATCATTCTTAGATCTGCGTCATCTGTAAGTTTGTTAAATAAGTCTTTTATTTATTTATTTAATTTTTGGCCACGTTGTGTCTTCGATGCTGCGCGCAGGCTTTTCTCTAGTTGCGGAGAGAGGAGGCTACCCTTCGTTGCCGTGCACGGGTTTCTCATTGTGGTGGCTTCTCTTGTTGCGGAGCAGGGGCTCTAGGTGCATGGGCTTCAGCAGTTGTGGCATGCGGGCTCAGCAGTTGTGGCCCGCGGGCTTCAGAGTGCAGGCTCAGCAGCTGTGGCGCACGGGCCCAGTTGCTCCGCGGCATGCAGGATCCTCCCAGACCAGGGCTCGAACCCATGTCCCCTGCATTGGCAGGTGGACTCTTAACCACTGTGCCACAAGGGTAGCCCTTAATGTTATATTTGAATCATCCATAAAATTGTTGACCAGAAAAAGACCAAGGGCAAAATCAATATAACTTTAGTAAAATCTCTGTAAATCAGCATCAATGGACCAGCAGCATTCTTCATATGTAATCCATTCAGGCTACAAGTTTCCACCTTGTCTATAATAATTCTATAAAGAAGACAAAAATTACCACTTCTTAATAAAGATGTCTACAGGACTTCCCTGGTGGTCCAGTGGTTAAGACTCCGGGCTTCCACTGCAGGGGCCGCAGGTTCCCCTGGTTGAGGAACTAAGATCCTGCATGCCACTCGGCATGGCCAAAAAATAGGAAAAAAAAAAAAAAGTCTGCGAAAATGGGGCTCTAAGGATGTTTGCTGAGGTACTGTTTGTAAAAGCAAAAAATAGAAAAAAAAACCCTTAATGTCCAATGAGTCATTAATTAACTAATACATTTTTGTACAAACTTTCGATGAACTATTCTTTGTCATTGCAAAATAAAAAAACAGAATTCTGCAGATTCATGGTTTCCAAACTTATTTTTAGCCACAGATATTGTAGAAATTTGGTGGGTTTTTCCCCTCTATTTTTTATTCACTCTTCTAATAATATCACTCTGACTTTCTTCAGGGAAAATTTCCCTTTCTCACTGGATACTTATAGTGAAACTATCTAATAAAGTATCTTTTGCTTCCCTAGCCAGAGGGTGTATACCTGGCCCAGCCTAGGACAGTTGGGCTGGCTCTGTCTTCTAGCACATAAAGGATCAAAGAAAAGTTGGAACTGATGCATCACAGCAGTCATGCCCTGATCCAAATGGCTATTAATTCCTGCTGCCAGGAGCCCAGAGCTCCCCTGGCTCCTGCCCTTTCTGATTCTGATTTTTCACCTATGTTTTTTATTTGGTGAACTACCCATAACTTTCTAATGAATTGCATTTTTCTTAAGTTATCCAGATTTAGTTTCTGTTGCTTACAATCAAAAACTCTAACTCTAGAACCCTTTAAAAAATTTAAAGACATTTAAAAAATCCCAACACGTAAAACAAAATAAAACAAGAGTGTTCTTGCGTATGGGAGGTTTACCCAGTTGGCTACCTCTTGCCTGTACAACAAACTGATAAAGCTCTAAGTGTAAAATGTCATCTTTCATGGATATAAAATCTTCTCTCTTTGTTGATATAAAATATAAAATGTTCTTCTGTCTCTATGTCCTACAAGTTCTTTTCACTGTTTGTTTTGTGTTTTGTTCTCTTTCATGTTAGATGCTTTTCTTAAAGGTCTGATTGGCTGATAGTTTATATTTGAAAGCAACTTACTAAAATGATTATCAGAAATGTAGAGCGTCAGGGTTTGTACCTGTTTTTTTTTTTTTTTTTTTTTGCGTATTTAAAAGCAACTCACTAAAATGAATATCAGAAATGTAGATGGTCAGGGTTTGTACCTGTTTTTAACTCTACTCTTTACGTCTGAGGTTCTTAGTGCCTTTGACTCCTGAGCTTTTCTGGGCTTCTGCTGCCCAAATTGTCTTTCATTGGCATCTTCTTCTGTAGGCACCTGCTTTCAGCTTATTTTTCTCTGCCAAATCAGTTACCACTCGTCAATTTATTTTTCATCTTCCAAACATTTGGTGTCATTATTGATCCTTTTATCTCCTCTCCTAATCTCTTTATCCTTATGAATTTTTATCTTTCTTGTTCCCTTAGTGTAATTTTAGTGTTTTTCAGTGGAAAGGAAGCAGAGATAATAGTCGGGGGTTATTAAACTAGAAAACTCTATCTACCTTTTCCATAATTACCATGTTTTATTTTTACACTAAAAGCAAATAAAGATATTTTTAACTCTAAAGTTAACAATTTTTATAACAATCTCATGTTGTCCACCAATGGCCTGCAAATCTATCAATTGATTCAAAAAGGAAGAAAAGATGGGTACTATGATTTGTCCTTAACAAATTCATACTGGCTCCAGCTGTTCACTTAATTACT
The DNA here is from genome assembly GCF_964341445.2 of Mesoplodon mirus. Lineage (NCBI taxonomy): Eukaryota > Metazoa > Chordata > Mammalia > Artiodactyla > Ziphiidae > Mesoplodon > Mesoplodon mirus. The sequence goes on from NC_138990.1 coordinate 44,129,194, forward strand.
TTTTAGGTGTTCACAGCAAGCAACTCTGTTTAATCAGGGGATTCTATTAATTGTCAATATTCACCACCAAGCTGGTAATTAGCAGAACCTACTTTTTCCTTTCATACAAGGTCAACCCAGTTTCAAGTCCTCTCTAGTTTCTCATGAATTTTTAAAGTTTATTGATAGCTACTTTGCAATCCGTTTTCCAAGTCTTCTTAGCATCTTAGGAAGAAATTTGTCTAGATATGGGGGGTTCTGGTAATTAATTTTAAATAAATTAAAAAATTTTAAACATATTAAAATAATTAACTTTATTAAATTACTTTGCCTACCTTAGGCTTTAATTCTCTCTTTGCGATGTTTGTTCTAAATCCTTTCCATTTAAGGACTACAGTAGACTTTTCCTGGGGGGAATGGAGTGGGACCACCTAGCATCTAAACACCCTTCTCATCTGAGGGAATCCAAAAGATGTGGGAGACAGAGTTCCACCTCCCACTGTGGAAACCAAAGGGGACAGCTCTCCTTGTTCTCCATCAAAGGTATTAGCATGTGATCTAGGCTCAGTGAGCCAGAGGCTACTGCACAGGATTTTTAATATTGAATGAGGAATGTGAAGACACAGAAGGTGAGAGGTTTTATTTGTTGTCGTTTCGATAGTAGAAGAGTTTAGAGTACAGATGTGGGGAGGGGGCATCCTTTGTCTGTGACACCAGAGTGACAGCAGCCAGCAGTGGTGGTGCCAATGATGGTGGCCTTATCCTGGTGGCATGATCTTGATTGTATTTGTATGCCCGATCTCTCTTGGTTCCTGGCTGGGTTTTGATCTTGGCCTTCCCGTTGACTCTGTGATCCTATACCATTTTCTTAGAAAAGGAAAGGAATTTCTTTTCTAAGTTAGCCAGAGTTAGTTTATGTTATCTGGACCAAGATCTTTGAGTAGTACAGAGAAATTGGTGCTGGGAGATGGTTGCAGGCAACAGAACCTTGGGGAAATGGATGAGACAGGGAATCTGCTAGCTGGTTACTTAAGACCCAGAGCAGAAAATATTCTGTTAGTCTATAGGGATGATACATCCATGACATAAAATGGTAGGAAAAATTAAAAGGTAAATAAAGTCTCTGATTGCTGCTCATTAGAAGCAACTATTTGCTCCTGCCAAACCAGGAGAGTCAAAAAGCATTAGAGGACTACAGGATGGTGTCACTTCTTCTGTTGCATCTAGTTTGCTTAAACAAAAATAAATGACAAGCTCCAATCCTTAAATTTTCAGATCATAATACAAATTGTAACGTTTTCTAAGACTGTGCAAAAAAGAAACTCATTTCTTACAGCTGCATGACCGAGATAACTGAAAGCCAGACTCCATGAGTTGTCAAATTACAGAGTCCACTGAATGTACAGCCTCACCAGGTCTCTTATGTGAAAGTTAGGGCATTGATCAGGAAAGTGCTGCACCTCAAGAACTACAGTGGGGATATATGTGAATATCTGAAGAACTCGGGGAACCCTGTACCCCTAAACCTCACTGAGCCTCCATCACCAGCCCAAACAGAATCCGCCATATCTAATGAGGTTCTTATTGGTTTACATGAAGATCCACCGAAGGGAGTTACCTTACTGAAGGAAGCCAATTATCCTGTGCTCTACTGCCTTCACTCCTCATTATCTCCAAACATTTGACTAAAATTAGGTACCAGCACACCCAAGGGGCCAATTATAAGGTATAAACTGGGATTAGGGATCAGCACATACTGTGGATAAGGCACACACACATACACAGATCCACACGCCAAGATTTGCTAATTTACATGAAAATGGGGGAAACACACATGAGGATGGAATTTCTAAGGAGGAAAAAACAAAACTTAGATTCAGACTGAATTTATCGACAAGGGTGCATTTGCTAGAAATTTGAATTTAACAGCTTGGCTTGAGTAGTTGGAAGTGTTTCTAAATATTTTCTTAGTGGGTTGCCTAAAACCTAGTCACAATAGAGAACACTAAACAAAGCTGAGGTACAGTGTGGTATAATGTTGAGGAAGAAATTCAAAGACATTGGAAGATAGAAATATTGGAGGGCATTTATCTTGTCTTCTTTCTATGTCTCTAAGGAGGCCCAGAAAAAGCTCATGAAAGAAATCTTTGTGAGTGCTTTAGTGGCTATTCTAAGTAGGCCAGGAATGCCTGTGATATGCTACAGATGGAAAACTCCTCCCCCTCTTATTTCAATCACAGTGGACAGATCCTGGCACAGCAGAGGCTTTATGCTGGCATTTAATTGCCAGTGATATGGGGACATGATTTCCATCTGGGGCAGCAAGGTCAGCATGAAGTTTCAGACCTTCACTTTTTTTTTTTTTATCATGGGTCCTCAGTACCAAAATAAATAATTAGCCACTGGGATCCCATTTGATTTAAAATATATTTTTTAAAATAAATAATTTAAAAATTATTATTTTGAATAAATAATTCAAAAATTTCAAAACCAAACTCCAATCAAAAACATTTGATTCAAGTCAATACAATAGAGTGACAGCCCCACATCCAATTACTAGATCCAAGATTCCATAAATAAAGGGAAAGCCTGGGTACTTTTTTTTTTTTTTTTTTTTTGCGGTACACGGGCCTCTCACTGTTGTGACCTCTCCCGTTGCGGAGCACAGGCTCCGGACACGCAGGCTCAGCAGCCATGGCTCACGGGCCCAGCCGCTCTGCGGCATGTGGGATCCTCCTGGACCGGGGCAGGGACCTGTGTCCCCTGCATCGGCAGGCGGACTCTCAACCACTGCGCCACCAGGGAAGCCCCAAGCCTGGGTACTTTTGAGGAACAACACTGCAGCCACCAAAAGTACAAACTGTTTATATTTCCTCTACCCTTTCCCAAAGGGAATTGTGGCCATTTACCGAGGTAACTTGAGGGGAAGTAAAAGGACCATTTATGGGTTATTGGACATTGACTTTGAGCTAACACTAATTCTTCAGAACACTTAATACTGCCATTGCCCACTGGTTGGCATGGGGCTTATGGGAGCCAGCTTGTAAGTGGAATTTTGACCAGAATCTACTTCAGAGTGGGCCCTAGAATCCCAGAGAAATCCCACAGTTATTTCCTCAGTTCTTGAGTTTAGAGTTGGACTAAACAGTCTCAGAGATTGGCATAATCATAGAAATGGATTCCTCACCTGTGGAATAAGGCTTATTAGGTAAACAGGGCCATGTTGAAGTACCTGCAATTCCTCCTACTAAACAAACAAACCAAAAAACAGTCAAAAGCAATACTACCTCCCCAAGGAAGTCATCAATACAGTTGCCACCATAATAGTCTTGTTAGATGCAAGGTACAGAGTTCTATCATATTTCCATTAACTCTTTAGTTGAGCTAGTGAAGAATCTGGCTGGATCCTGAGAATAACATGGGTCCTCAGTACCCTTGGTTTATTATAAACTTAACTAGGTGATGCCTCCGATTGTACCTGCTGTTCCAATTGGGGTCTCCTACTAGATCAAAACAATGTGGACTTTGGTACCCAGAAGACTGCAGCTTATCTCTAATGTTCTAATGTTTTTTTATCCCAGTAATTAGAAAACACCAGAGAAAAAGGTTGCTTTCACCTGGTAGAGAAATACACCATTTTCCTAGCACTGTGTCATCTCTCTGTTTCTGTCCTACAATTTAAATGCATAAGACACTGATTGTCTTTCTATCCCACTGGACATCATGCTACAGTAAAATATGGATGACATCATGATGATCAGATATGGAGACCCAGAAGTATCAGGTACCCTAGGTACCTTGGTAAAAACAAACAAACAACAACAACAACAAAAAAAAACATGCAAGAAAGAGGGAGGGAGGAAAATTCTAAGAAAGTACAGGGGTCTGTTGCCTCAGGGATTTCTAGAGGTTCAGTGGTGTAAGTCATGTCAGGAGAGTTCATACAAAATGAAGAACACTTGGGGCTTCCCTGGTGGCGCAGTGGTTGAGAACCTTCCTGCTAATGCAGGGGACACGGGTTCGGGCCCTGGTCTGGGAGGATCCCACATGCCACGGAGCAACTAAGCCCGTGAGCCACAACTACTGAGCCTGCGCATCTGGAGCCTGTGCTCCGCAACAAGAGAGGCTGTGATAGTGAGAGACCCGCACACTGCGATGAGGAGTGGCCCCCACTTGCCACAGCTAGGAAGAGCCCTCGCACAGAGACGAAGACCCAACACAGCCATAAATAAATAAATAAATAAATTGATTAATTTTAAAAAAATGAAGAACACTTTGTAACCCCTGGTACTCTCATCACAAAGAAAAAGGGCCTTCTTGGACTTTCCAGGTAATATATTTCACATTTTGGTGTGCTTCTCCAAACTGTTTACCAAGTGACTTAAAAGACTTCCAAGTTTTGAGTAAGGCCCAAAGAAAGAAAATTTTTTCTAGGCTGCAGCATATGTGGCCTTAATGACCCAGTGGATTCAAATGGTGCTTGAGTTATCAATGGCAGATTGAGTTGCTAAATGGAGCTTGTGGCAAGCCTAATTAAGAGAATCACTGTGGAGACCCCTATGGTTTTCCATCCATCTATGACCTCTTCAGCAAGCAACTGTTGTCTTTGTAAGAGATACTTCTCAGCCTGCTTCTGAAAAAGCAGTGAATGTCAACTGTGGAGCACCTGGTGACAATGCTATCTTGAGCCATCCATCATGAACTTGGTATCCTCGGAGCCACAATGCCTTACGGTTGGGTGTGATTAGCAGCACGCTAGAAAGCAATGTACATGAGAAGACATCCAAGCAGGTCCTGAAGGCACAATAAATTATTTGAGAAGTTTGCTCACACTTCCAGCATGCCAGCTTCTGCTGCCTTGCTGCCCCTTCCTCAACTCCACGATCTCATATGGAGTTAGTTCCCTACTAGCCAAATCTAGTAGCAGCCCCACTCAGATGAGTCCCAAAGGACTGTGGAGATGAAATATACTCCCAGTAGTCAGAACTTCACACAGCATATCTCTACCCAAAAGAAGAGATAACCTGAAGTAAGAATTTACAATGAGTCATGGGCAGTGTCTGGTGTTTGGGCTGTATGGTTAGGAACTTGCAACGAGACTGAAGGAGAATTTTGAGGAAGAAGTATTTGGAGTGACATCTTGGTCAGAAACAGCACTGAAGTCATTTGGGGAAGAAGAATGTGGAATAACCTAATGGAGTGGACCCAATTAATCAGGTGAACAGATTACTCACTCTGAGAATATCATTCAGGTTCCTTCCCAAGCTACCCCAATGCCTGCTCAGTGGAATCAAACAAAGTGGCCAAGGTGGTACGGATGGAGGCTGTACATTAATCCGACTACAGGGAAATTTCCCCTACCAAGTCCATTTTCATTTGTGCTTCCTTCCTTGGTATACTAAATACTTTAATTTATCTACTTCAGGTAAATTTCCTCTTCCTGTCTTGTCTACTATTCTATATAGTGTATGTTGGTATTATTTAAAATAGTCATTTAATTTATAGGACACAAATATTGAGACAAGTCATGATGAAATAGAGGAATAATGGATATCACTCTGAGATTCTAGACTTGGAGCTGAATTCAGTAACTGACAGGCTAGGGCTTTCTCCTCTTGGGAAGGATATAGTATATTTTTAATTGTAGGAGGAACTGTTGCATTATATTAAGTAGGAATGCTTTTATGCTGGAAATTTGGGAAGGGACATATATGTGGATGTTTGGCTACCCAGGATCCAATCCTCTCAAGAGTACATGAAACATTCTCCAGGGTAGATCATATATTGGGCCACAAAGTTATATATATATATATATATATATATATATATATATATATATATATCACATTTTCTTTCTTTCTTTCTTTCTTTCTTTCTTTCTTTCTTTATTTATGGCTGTGTTGGGTCTTTGTTTCTGTGCAAGGGCTTTCTCTAGTTGTGGCAAGCGGGGGCCACTCTTCATCACGGTGCGCGGGCCTCTCACTATCGTGGCCTCTCTTGTTGCAGAGCACAGGCTTCAGACGCGTAGGCTCAGTAATTGTGGCTCACGAGCCTAGTTGCTCCGCGGCATGTGGGATCTTCCCAGACCAGGGCTCGAACCCGTGTCCCCTGCATTGGCAGGTAGATTCTCGACCACTGCGCCACCAGGGAAGCCCTATATCACATTTTCTTTATCCATTCATCCTTTGATGAACACTTAGGTTGTTTCCATATCTTGGCTATTGTGAATAATGCTGCAACAAACATGGGAGTGGACATATCTCTTCAAAATACTGATTTCATTTCCTTCAGCTATACACTCAGAAGTGGCATTGCTGGGTTACATGGTAATTCTATTTTTTATTTTTTACACAACTTCCATGCTGTTTTCCATACTGGCTCTACCAATTTACATTCCCACCAACAGTGTACAATAGCTCTTTTTTTCTCCACACTCTGACCAACTTCTGTTATCACTTGCCTTTTTGATAATAGCCATCCTAACAGACATGAAGTGATATCTCACTGTGGTTTTGGTTTGCATTTCCCTGATGATTAGTGATGTTGAGTACGTTTTTAGATACCTGTTGACCACTTGTATGTCTTCTTTGGAAAAACGTATATTCAGATCCTTTGCCCATTTTTCTTTTTTTTTTTTTTTGGCCACACCATGTGGCTTGCAGGAGCTTAGTTCTCCAACCAGGGATCTAACCCGAGCTCCCTGTAGCAGCAGTGTGGAGTCCTAACCGCTGGACTGCCAGGGAATTCCTTTGCCCATTTTAAAATCAGGTTAGTTATTATTATTATTATCATTATTATTACTTGCTATTAAGTTGTATGAATTTCTCATATATTTTAGATACTAACCCCTTATCAGATATATGGTTTGTAAATATTTTCTCCCATTCCATAGGTTTCCTTTTCATTTTGTTGATTGTTTCCTGCTATACAGAAGCTTTTTAGGTTGATGTAGTCCTATTTGTTTATTTTTGCTTTTGCTACCTATACTTTTGGTGTCATATCCAAAATATTATCTCCAAGACCAATGTCCAGGAGATTTTTTTGCTATATTTTCTTCTAAGAGTTTTACAGTTTCAAGCCTTATGTTTAAATCTTTAATCCATTTTGAATTAATTTTTGTGTATGATGTAAAATAAGTGTCTAACTTCATTCTTTAGCATGAGGATATGTAGTTTTCCCAGCACCATTTGTTGAAGTGACTTTTCTTTCTTCATTGAATGGTCTTGGCACGCTTGTTGAAAATCATTTGATCATACATGTGAGGGTTCATTTCTGGTCTCTCCATTTTATTCCATTTGTCTATATGTCTTTCTTTATGCCAGTACCACACTGTTTTGATTGCTATCACTTTGTAATATAACTTGAAATCAGGAAGTGTGATGTTTTCTGTTTGTTCTTCTTTCTCAAAATTGCTTTGACTATTCAGAGTCTTTTGTGGTTCAATATGAATTTTAGGGTTGTTTTTTTCTATTTATGAGAAAAACGCCATTGGAATTTCAGTAGGGATTTCATTAAATCTGAAGATCATTTTGGATACTATGGGCATCTTAACAATATTAAATCTTCCAATCCACGAACATGGATGTCTTTCTATTTATTTATGTTTTCTTTAATTTTTTTTTTTTTTTTTTTTTTTTGCGGTATGCAGGCCTCTAACTGTTGTGGTCTCTCCCGTTGCGGAGTACAGGCTCTGGACGTGCAGGCTCAGCGGCCATGGCTCACGGGCCCAGCCACTCTACGGCATGTGGGATCCTTCCGGACCAGGGCACGAACCCGTGTCCCCTGCATCGGCAGGCGGACTCTCAACCACTGCACCACCAGGGAAGCCCTCTTTAATTTTTTAAAGCAGCATTTTGCAGCTTTCAGAGTCTAAGTCCTAGAGCTATTTTTATCTCTTTTCTGACATGTCATATTTCTGTCTTGACTTACCTTCTCTCCTAGAATGTCAGTTTTCTGAATGGCAAGGACATTCTTAGTTGTCTCTCCTCACTGTGTCTAACAGAGTCTCTTGCATGTAGCAGGCTCTCGATAAATGCATGTTCTGTAAATTAGAACACAAATGAGTCCTAACCTAACAGACATCAGCTATTAACAGGTTCAAAATCAAATTGACTTTTTGGTTATATGCATGTTGGCATATAGATGTCTGAGCTTCTCCATTATTTTCACCTGAGAATTGCTGAGCATCCGCTCATGAGACTGAAGTGATCTGTCATCCCTGAGCCAGAAAAGAGAAAACTGGGCTAGAGATTTAGAAGCTGATAATTGGGACTGATTATCAAAGAGGAGTCCTGAAGCCAGGCAGAGTCCAGGGAGGGGGAAATGGGCCAGGGATTCTTCACTGCAGGGCTGCCAAAAGCTGAGAAGATGAGTGTAAGTCAGCATCATTTGGGGGAGAAGGAGGGGTGGTTTCAGGGTCCAACGTCAATCTGAGGCAGTGAATAGACAAGGCCAGGGAGACTGAGTTTGGCTCAGGCAGGCCAGGGTAACTTCCTCGGAGAGCTGGCATCTGGCCCCAGTGAGGTCCTCAGGCTCTTCCTCCTCCACCGGCTCCACTTTCAGCTCTTAGAGCTCAGCATCTCATATGTCTTTCTGGTTTTTTCCCCAGTAGCCAGGTTTGCAACTTTCTGGAGCTGTTTTTCTTCCTCTCCTCCAATTTCATTTAAACCTTTCTTTAACCAGGTTGGCCAGCCTCTGGGCAAGCCTGTTCCTTCAAGGTTCCATCAAACCTTGTTTGGTGCAGGTCTCCTTAGCTACGGCTTGGAAAGCCAGATTTGACCTTCTGAGATCATCTACCTGACCAGCACTCCACTTCCTGTGTTTTCTAAGTCACGTCTAGCAACAAATAAAAATGACACCATGGGCTTTCAAGTCCTTCAGAGCGTGGGTGGGCTTGGGTCTCCCCGTGGGGACAAGTATCACACTTGGAGATGGGAGTGTGGTGCTCAGTGGCGAGCAGGTGCCTCTTGACAGCCTGGAGCAAGGAGAGAGTGAAAGGACAGAGGAGTCAGGGCTAAGGGCATGATAATGCCTGAGTTTTTTACCGGAAACATGGATCTGAGCTTCAAGTAGAAGAGGAGCCTCTTTTCCAGGGACCATAGGGAACAGCAGCAAATGAAGGGAGCCTGACCCTTCTCTGGAGAGTGAACACAGGGTAAACAAAAGGCAGTGAAAAGGGTGGTGGCTGGAGATCTGCCTTAGTACATTTAAACCTCGACTTGTCAATAATCAGTATCTCAAACTTCACTCACTCACTGGTGAAATCTGGTTTAGAGGAGGTAAAATCTGTCTGCAGCAGCCTTCTCCACCCCAGGCACTCAGGCCCTGCTCTTACAGCAGCAGGCAGCTTGGTGCCCCTGAGACCCTCCTGCAGCCCGAGGCAGCTCTCAGGGACCTGGCCAAGAGCGCGTCCTCCTGACCTGGCTCCTGAGCTGTTTTCTGGGTTGTGGAGATACCTTCCTCAGCCCTTGGATACCTACCTGCTCCTATACTTGGGTATCGTTTTTAGAGGCCATTCTTTCCCTGCGGCTTCTGAGAAGTAGGTCAAGGTACAGGCTTTAAGGGAGAAATGCCAGGGGTTCAAGTCACCAGGCCGGGAGTCAGGAATCCCGAGTTCTGTTTCCGGCTTCACAGCTAATCAGCTACCTGACAATCTCAGGGGCCCTTTCTCCCCTCGGCTCCCTCAGCCCTTCACTGGGTCTCGTAATTTTTTTCCCCTGAAGCTGTATTCCCCAGGGCTGTCACTTTCTTCCCTCTTCTCTCCCTCTGGAAAAGGCCCTTTAAAGCTGTTGGCCGTTCAAGGCTGGTACCCAGAGTAAGAGCTGCTGCAGTTGTGTGGCTGTTGGGGAGATTAGAGGCTTTTGAGCAGACAAAGTCAATCCCCTGGGGGCCATGGGAGGCTGGAGTGTCAGGAAGCCAGACTCCTGGACTAAAGGACAGTCCTGGAGGTGTGGAACCACGGATGCAAGTGAGGCTCTTGGGTTTTATGTGATGACTGTAGATTGCCTCTTTCTTCTAGGCTGCCTTTCTCTGTAACTCAGGGCAATTCAGCCTCTAGTTCAAAAGGAAACTGTGGGAATTGTGGTGCTTGCTCATGGCAGAGGGGATCCTTTGAGCTGTCGCGACAAAGGACATTGTTCAGAGCGACTGTGGTAACCAGGGCAAGTTTGGTCAAAGAATAATCACCTTTTCTAAGGCATAGTTCCTCCGCCTGACCCAACTAGTCCCAGGAGGCCCCTGGGCTCTAAAGGCAGGTGATGCCACAGTAGGGCCACCAATGATGGTCTAGGAATGGGGTGGAAATTAGAGCACCTGCTTTGGTCTGTTTAGCCTGAGACTCTCTCCAATCTCTAACCTCCTTCACTCCAAATGCGGGAGTGAAATACGGGTGAGAAAGAGTAGCAAATGCAGGTAAATCAAGGGAAGGGGGCACGGTGCTTTAGACCATCTTAGAAGTCATTGGGGAAAAAAACTTCATTTAAAGTGCAGCTGCCTTTTTTTTTTTTTTTTTTTTTTCCTGGCCATGTGCAGAACTTCCCCGACCAGGGATCAAAGCTGTGCCCCCTGTATTGGCAGCACAGAGTCTTAACCACTGGACCACCAGGGAAGTCCAAAGTGCAGTTGTTATGTGACTCTCAGTGTGGACTGTAAGGCTTCATGGCGTGGTAGAAAGAAAATGCGTCTTGGGCAAGAGTTTCCTGGGCTTGAGTTCCTGCTCATTTACTAGAATTCCAATGACTATGGTGGAGGGCCATAGAAGAAGCAGAGTAGAGCTTCATGAAGAAAAAAACGAAACTGCATCCACAGTACGGCCCAAGCTGTAAAAATTATGATTAAAGTAGGATAGGGTCTCAGTTTCCCAGCTGTAAAATGGGAATAATAGTATGGACCTTGCAAGGTCACCCAGAACATTACATCAGATAACCTGTGTAAAGTGCCTGGCACAGAACCTGTGGCTCAGTGGTCACGCAATAAATGTTATTTCTTCTCCACTTTCCTTACTGTCACATTCATCCCATGTTTTGGATTTCCACAGATAGAGTAAGAACCTAGTTAGGGTAGGAATCCCAATTCTGACTTTCCCTCCTTTCCATAGTTCACCCAAATAGTTGATATCTGTTTGGCATCTTTTCATGGGCACACTATTCTGGATATTGGGGCCCTTGGGTTCTGCTCTTTTGTTTTAAACCGTGAGCTGGAATATTGTGTTCCAGCTTCCTTGTATGTAACACCACTACCCTAGATTTCCACAGCACCACTTCCTGCACATATTTTATCTAAACATCTTGACTACCCCTCAGAGAAGCTGAATATGGGCCGGATTCCTTCACCACTGAACATATAGACCCAGAGGGGCCTGAGTGCTCGGGCCAAAGCACCCATGGCAAAGAGTGCAGGTTGGCCAGAGTGACCCCATCCCTGTGCCCTTAGGGGCCACATACCAATGGGATCTAACTGGGAATACAGGTTGGGGTGAGGGTGAGGACCACTCCAGGCCTGGTTCAGTCATGAGGATCCAGGAACACCCTCCCAAAGGATGGTGCTAACTAAAGTTGCCAGATAAAACATAGGTCGAATCTGAATTTCAGGTAAACAAAAAAAAATTTTTTTAGTATAACATGTCCCCAGTATTTCATGGGACATACACTAAAAATTATTCCTTATTTATTCAAAATTCAAATTTAATTGGTCATTCTGTATTTTCATTTGCTAAATCTGGCAGCCCTAGATCTAACAGGAAAGCCTTTGGATCGGGTGCTCAAGGTCCTCCCAACATGGCACCAGACTACCTTTTCAGCCTCCCTTCCTACTTCGCCATGCAGCTTGTGGGATTTTAGTTCCCCAACCAGGGACTGAACCTGCACCCTCAGCAGTGAGAGAGCGGAGTCCTAACCACTGGACAGCCAGGGAGTTCCCTTCCCTTCCTACTTCTGCTCCCTGTCCTTGACTCTGTTCCAGCCAGATGAGACTCCAGGCTATGGCTCACATACTCTTTCCCCTCTACCATCCTGACCTTTGCAAACTGTAGTCCCTCTGGCTGGAATTATTTACGTTATCTCCACATCTAGAAATCCTGCCCATTCTTCAAAGCCCATCTTGAATGTTTTTTTCCTTCCTGAAGCTCTACTCTGCTTCTTCCATGGGTCTCCACCATAGTAATTATTACATTTTATTATCATTTTTGCATGTCTCCCTTCTCCTGAGCACCTTCCACAGTGTCTAGCACATAATATAAAGTGATCAGTAAATATTTGATAAAAAGAATGAATTAGGCTCTTAGCTCTCTGAATGTCTAAGTAGAGGTCTGTGCTTCTCATGCACAATTTACCATATTCTTCCTTGTCATGTAATATTTTTATCAGTATTTATTAGTCTTATACTCCCGGTTAGAGATTTCACTCTGTGAAGACAGACACTGCATTTCCCACTGTGCTGCAGACACCAGTGTTTAATGAATATCTTTTGTGTTGCACAGATTGCGGGGGTAGGGGTATCTCTGGGTATCCAGACCAAACTAGACTCCAAATTCTCCCTTCTGCCCTGGTTCAAGGGCAAAAGTGACTCTCAGCGAATCTCAGAGTCACCTGACCTGGTCCTAGAACTGGACATAGAAAACAGAGCTGCTTTGTGAGCCATCTGAGGGTCTAGGTTAAATGTGAGCTCCAGGAACCTTCCCAGAGTTTCCCATGGGGCCTCAAGACTTGCACGTGCTGCTGAGAGAGGTAAAGAGGTAAAGGAACAGGAACAAAACTTGGAAACATCAAGAGAGTGGGAGGGGGTGGTGAGGGCAGAGAGAAATGGGAAACATGGGTTTGGGGCACAACAGAGGGCACTGTTCCAAGAGTCCAGTGACCTAGAATCTCTCTCTGGCTCTGTCCCTGCCTTGGGTGACAAAGAAAAGAAAATGAATATGTGAGTGCCCACTGTGTACTTGCATGTAGGTTTTATATAAATTTCCCAACAGTCCTGCAGGAAGCTGAGGTTCAGAGAGGGAGATGACTGGCCTACGGACACACAGCTCAGTGTATCTAGGAAAAAGGACACAATTTAATTTCTCACAGCCTCAGTTTCCTCTTCATTAAAATGAGAGACATGACAGCATCTTTAAGATTCTCTCCTCTCTAACTTCTACTAGTAGAATATTTTGAGGACAAATCCCCTCAACCTTGGGGTAAATGTGAAATGTAGAGGGGGCTGGGTGAGAAGCCTTAGGGAAGCCCTGAGCTGGGCTAGAATTTGTCTTCAGGCTGTGGGCGTGAGCCTTCTGCCTCTCTGTGTCTGTTTCTCAATTGGTTCCAGAGGGTGAAGGCGGCGGATCCTGGTCACAAAGCATGTGAATTACACTTGTGAATCTGGGAGAGGAAAAGCAAGCTGACTTCCTGCAGCACTTGAGCGGTGGGACGGTGTGCGTTTCCTGCGTACCTGGCCGAGGAAAGACGCGCTTTGGTAGCGAGCACTTGGCAAGAGAGTGGCCATAGCTGAGGGCTTAATTAGGGAATGGCGTTTATTAAGGGGGCCAAGGGAGGGCGGAAGGTTATGCCCCAATTCCTCTTCCTAGCGCCCCCTGGATCAGACAACGCATTCTGGATAAATTTGGGGGAGGGGCTACATCTGCAGCTTCCAGCACCCCTGCTGACCCTCGGTGCCCGCGGGTTATGGGAGATCTCAGCTGTAGGCCTGAGCATTCCGACAGGAGCAGGGTGGGTCACTTCCTCTGCGGGACGCTGCCTCTGGAAAATGCGCCACCCAGCACCTGGGGGCGACAGCCTGGGAAAGGTGCTTCTAGGGATTTGGGTTTCTCGGAGGGTGGGAATTGCCGTGGGGCGAGGCGGGGCGGGGCGGAGCTTGGGCGGGGCGGCCCGGCAGTGGCCGAGCCTGCGGGAAGGGACGGTCATTAGCATAGCCTCCGCCCCTCTCGGCGCAGCCCTGCCCAGAAACCCGAGCCGAGGCCGGCCGCGCTCAGCCGGGGCTGCTGAATGGGCGTGCGGCTCCCGGCCCCTGCCCTCTCGCGTCCGGCCCCCGCTCTCGCTCCTGCTCCAGCTCCTGCTCCTGCCCCGCCCGGGCCTCCTCCGGCCGCCGCCATCGGCCACCCCGGCTGTGAATGAAAGGCCGGCGCCGCCGGGGGCTGGCTGCAGGCGACGCGGCCTCCCGGGAGGCACTCGCCCCGCCAAGATGTACGGTAAGGAGGGCTCTGCTTCCGGGCTCGCAAACTTGCAGAACGAGGACCATTGTCCCCCTGCGGGGCCCCGGCGAGGCCAGGGGCGCGGACTCAGTGCCCGGCTGGGCTCTTTCTGTCGCTCTGTGTTCGCGTCTGTGCTGGGAGGACAAAGATGCTCAGGACCGGGGACCGTAGGGTCCTCGAGGTCCTTCGGACCTCGCTCGTTTGAGGGCTCTGGGGCGGGTGGGCGGTGGTCCGTCGGGGTGCGGGGGCTCGGGGGATCCGAAGCGGCTGGGTTCTGGGGAAAGCGAGTCTCCCTTGGAGCCGAGCAGACAGGGGGTGTTGTGACAGCATTTGCAGAATTAACAAAAGCAGGTTGTGCTGGGGAGTTTTATGCGGGAAGCCGGTCCGGGATTGCGGGGAGACGCTCGCTGCTTGCCTTGTGCCGGCTCCGAGCATGTGGGAGGCGGCGCCCGCGGTGCAGAGGGCTGGCCAGAGAGCCAGTTCTGGGAGCCTGGTCTCGCCGCCCCTGGATGGACCTGCCCTCTACTTGCCCCTGCCGCCCGTGGGACCCAAGCTCCTGAACTTCCAGATATGCCCTCCGCAGGGATGAATGGGAGAGACGCTGCTGAGGGTGCCGGACAGCTCTGGGTGGCCACCTCTGGCTGTCCCCTGACCTCTCTCGCTCCCTTCCACGGCCATCCCCTCAATTGATGTGCAACAGTTAGCCAGACCCTCTTGATACCCTGTTCTGCTTTAAAATTTCCAGGAATTCCTCTGGTTTTGGAGGCAGTGTGGGTGAAGAAAAGAGCGCTCTGGGTCTCAGATTGCAGCTCTGAGGAATGGAGGACTGGAGACCCAGACCAGTTTAGAAATCAACGGCATTACAGAGCCTCCAGATTCTCTGAACTGGTGTGTGTGTGTGTGTGTGTGTGTGTGTGTGTGTGTGTGTGTGTGTGTGTGTGTGTGTGTGAGAGAGAGAGACAGACAGACAGACAGAGACAGAGAGAAAGAGAGAGAGGATCCCCATGGATCTAAGTCCATCGGAAATCAGGCTCTGGCAGCTATTTAGGGCCAGCAAAAGAGCTGAAGCTATGCTCAGCTCCCACCCCCATGGCCAGGTAGGGGCTCAGGTGGCACCTGACGGGTGAGTGTCGGAAGAAAAGCACATTCCCGATTTAACCCATCGCCAAGGCCGCTCAGCTGCCTCACTCTGCAAGCAAGCGCTATGAGTCACAAAGTTTGAGGCACAGGAAGCTGAGAGCGTAGTATGTAGGCTCAGCAGTCAGTGGGCCTCATTATTTAGAGGGACACTCAGGCTTTTAATCAGCCTCCTTTCCTGCCCCATTGGTCACACATGTGCATTTCCGAACCAGGTTGGAACATCAGCAGGTCCCTTCAGCAAGTATCTCTTGGATGGGCCAAGGCTGGGGAGTGGGGTGGGAGGGGATTGACTTCAGAGCGTGTGCTGCTGGCCAATGGGGAGTCTGCAGGAAGGTAGCAAGGCGGTTGTGTTTTATAAGCTAGGAGGTTGTGAGGTTCCCAGGAGAGCTATATTTTCTTACTCTCTGTTTTTCCCCCATTCTTTTCTGCAGAGTGAGCAGCCTAAAGCTGCAGATCACTTGATAAAAGCATGTGACTGCAGGGGCACCTGCAGTGGGGAAGGAGTTAGGACAAGGCCCATCAGAATGGGTAAGAATTAGGAACCTTAGTTCTGCTGGGTCACCTCGAGGCATTTAGTCCGAGACAGTTTGACAACTGATCCCAGGATACCTGAGCGTTGGGAGTCCCAGTCTGCCTCTGTTGTGTGAAGCAAGTCAAGGAAGAGTTGGATGGTACAGAAAGGTGAACCGGGAGGCTGGCATATCTGCGTGCTATTTTTGGATACACCACAGATTTTCAGTTCTGTTTTATAATATGTTCTTATTCCTCCAGATGCAAACAGAGATGGTACTTACCCCTGAATCATGCATAGAGAGATTGTAATGAAGGAATCCTCTGCATACTTGCCTGCAGCAAAGTCATGCCAGTGCTGGTTGGGAGATGATTACTGAATCTCGCTTAGTGCAGAGCCTTGTCTTAGGAGGTGTGAGAGGTGCCCACTCTCCAAGGGGAGGGCTCGTTGGCCTGGATTTTAGTATTTTCTTGACTTTCATGAAAAGAAAGGGTCCATGTCATACTTATAATCATTCTCTCCTCAGCGACAATCAAGTGATGAAAAAAGATGTGAATAGGGAGGTTGGGAAGGCATAGAATTTTAGACTTCTTATATTTGGTTCTTATTTTCTGAGTGATTTATCCAAGGTGACACAGCTTCCTAGCTCAGTGCCCCTCCCCCTCCCCTGATGCCCTGGGTAAATGCTCACTGGGAAAATGCCACCAGGGATTTTATTAACTGATGGGCAGTGAGGCCCCTGTGTGGAGCCAACAGTCACCTAAGAGCTTTAGGTAAAGGTGTCCCTTGACCATCCATCCTGGTTACTGGATCCATTATCAGTGTGCATAATCTCACTCCCGTTGCTGCCTCTCAGCTGCGTGGTGATGCTGGACAGATCTTCATCTCCCCTCTCGTCTCCTCCTCACCTTACCTCTGCCCCCGACAACTCAGTCTCCCTGTGTCCTCAGTTTCCCCCATCTTCTTCTTTCTATCTATGGGAGAATAAGGGCCCCTTGTCTTTGCTAGAGGACACGGTGCCATCTGGGACAGAAAGAATCCTAGACATGGGGCCAGCCCATCGCAACCCAGAGTCAGTTCATGTTTGTTTCATCTTAGACAGTGGGTTTGTCTCTCAGAATGATATCTCTGTATAAAACGGCGAGAGGCCCATCCACCTCCCAGGTCTGTGTGAGCCTCAGAGCTGGACCCTGGATGTGACAGTGCATTATAAGAGGTTCTACACTCACAGGACAAATTGCTCAAGAGCCTGTGCCCTTCAGGTCCTCCTGGGCCTTTGCCCTTCTCTTTTCCTCTCTGCTGACTCCTAAAGATGCCTGTTGGCATAACCTCCCACCCCAGCTTAACGCACAAGTCACCTCGACCTAGCTGGCCACTCAAGCCACTGAACTCTCCTTCCCTTCCCCAAACTCACCCCAGCTGCTCCTCACGCTCACTCATTCCTAAAGCCCAGCCACCTTCTGGAAGTGGCTCTCTGAAAGGACACAGGTGACCCCCCCACACTCTTTTTCTACCTATGAACACAGGCTGACAAGGGATCTGGGAAACTATAAAAGCCCTTTGTCCTCGGGTAGGAAGATTGTGAGCAAATTCTCTGCAAAAAGTGGATTCCCAGTAGGGTTTTTGTGTGTGTGTTAGAATTACATAATTAAAAGTTTCCCTCTCCTTCTCCCCTGGGCTGGAGCCACGGTGGTCGCACCTAGGAGCGTCCCACTTACGCACCAAGGCGGGGCCGAGCTCTCCAAGAAACACTGCCCTCCGGAATCAGGGCAGCAGGCCATGAAGACGATTGGGAAGCATTTCCCCAGAGCCACCGTCTGTGTAGCCCAATCTCCCTTAAACAAAAGCTGCACTAACGAACCCCTCGTCACCTCTAGGTTGTGCCTCGTGCCCAACATAGGCCTTTCTTCATGCTTTGTGATTCAGAAAGCCGACTGTAGGGAAAACAGCAACAGCGCACAAATTTCTGTAAATGTGCGTTACAGAGCACATGTGTGTGTGACTTGTGGGTGGCGGGGAGAAGTGCAGGGTGGAGCCGACTCCACGTGAGGCACAAAGGCTCACCTTGGCAGACAGCTCCACAGATCCTGCTTCTCCTCATCGCAGGAGACACACACACACACACACTCCAACCTCATCCCCCCAATCCTGAGGCAGTCCTACGGTGCAGCGTGTGGCTTGTTCAGGTGGGAGCTGTCCCCCCGCCCCCTCCCTTCTCCTCCTGACTCCTTTATTCCCTGTAGGGGGGCAGGGGGTGGAGTGAGAAGAGCCTGTTTTCTCTCTTGCTGCTCACAGCTCAGTGATCTCAAACGGTTGCAGTTTCCTTATCGCACATAAATAAAAACAAAAAGTTAATATCACCTTATGGAAAATCTGGAAAACGGAGGAGGGGAAAAAAAACCATCCACAATTCTACCCACTAGAACCACCCTTTCATACTGTTATATAAATTGCCCCTAAGATTTTGTGCTCACCTGCTTTTGCCCTTTCTTTTCTCTTTCCTGCCTTGCTCCTCGCGTGTTACCCTGGTTGTGATGGTGGCTCTGCCCCTCAGGTAACCTCGGACCTGACTTTCTGAGCCGGTTTCCTGGCTCTACAGGATGACAATGCCCACCTCCTGCAGGGATTAATCAGGATAAGAGAGCTGCCCGCACTTTCTCCTTCCCTTTCTTCAACTTTCTCTCTTCTCTCCACTTCTTATTTTAAAGAAGGGGCAAAAAAAAAAAAAAAAATTAAGCTTATGTCTCATAAGCTTAAGAACAGTGCTTGTGATACTGTTCTTGGTATAAACAAAAGAAAAATCTACTTTGAAAAGCATCTTTTGGGAATTCCCTGGTGGTCCAGTGGTTTGGACTCTGCGCTTCTACTGCAGGGGGCCTGGGTTTGATCCCTGGTTGGGGAACTAAGATCCCACACAAGCCAAGGTGTGTGGCCAAAAAAAAAGCATCTTTTTTTTTCCCCCCTGGTAGTCATCCAATCCTTCTAGAAAATCTGGAAAATGCCATAAACAATAAACAAGTATAACTGCTTTTACTGTTTTGATATCTTTCCTTCCATGCATTTGTTTATGTGGTTAGAATTATTCATTTCCCATAATTTGGTATTCTATTTTTTTCTACTTAACATTAGAATATAAGCATTCTCCCACCCCCAAGTTAACACGAAGTCACTGGCTGCCATTTTTAATGCCATTTTAATGCTATGTAACAGTCCACTGAGTGGACATATAATTTCCTTATTGTACATTTAAGTTGTTCATAAAGATTCAGTGTATAACCCTGGGAAGAGTAGCTGGTGCACAGAGCTTTCTCTGAACCTTGGAGTATCTCCCTAGCCCTCCAAATGGGTTGATCAAGGTATATAAACATTTTAAAGGTTTGTTACATATTGTCAAATTGTTTTCAATTTGTATCGATTACACCAGCAGTTATGAGTGCCTATCTCCTTGCACTCTCAAAAGCATTAAAGGTTGAGATTTTTTCCGAGTCTTACTAATTTGATAAGAAACATTATATAATTTTAATTTGTATTCTTTATTACTAGTGAAGTTAAACACTTCCTATATTTTCTAATCTTTTGCATTTTAGTGAATTGTCATGTGAGTATGATTATTTATTGAGGACTTAACCATTGGCCTGTCATTTGCTTTATGCTTTGTATTTTGAAGGGAAATAGACATAAACTATCAAGTATTTGTGGAGTGTCAACTATATATGATACTACACAGGGCATCGTGAGGGATAAAAAATGTATAAAAGTTCCTTCCATCAAGAAGTTTCCAGTTTCAGTGCGCAAACGAGTTGTAAAACCTGCAAAAAATTAAACGATACAGAGACAGGTTCAGTAAAATTACACAGTTTCGCAAGGTGGAATGGAGCTACTCTTCAGATGGTTAGCCAGCAATATTTGGACGTGGAAGAGCCCACTGGGAGGTGGAGCCATTAGGAGGACTTTGCAGGACAGCAGGCATTTGTGTGACGTTCAGAGGGCTGGGGGGTAGGGGTCCGGGGAGCATGCTGGGAGACACACCTGGGTAAGTGCACAGAGGTGGGGAAAGAAAAGCCATGTCCAGGGATAGTTAGGGAAATTACCAGGGATTGGGCAGTTTAGATGATGAATTATGTGCTGGAGAAGGAGATTTTGTCGGAGCCGGTGAAGAGTTGAAAACTGTCAAATGGCTGATTTGCTCAATTAATGTTTTAAAGAAATGAAACTGGGGGGCACTGTGCAGAATGGGTGGGGGGATGATGGGAAATGAAGGAAAGAGGAGGAGATAGATGCTGAAGATGCAGGCAGTAGCCTAAGGAGTGAGAAAGCTTTGCACCAGTTACAATTGTGCGTATGCAGTGGAAGATGTTTGCCCCTTAAAAAAAAAAAAAAAAAAAAAAAAAAAGCAGTAGGACTGGGTGGGGATAAGGTGAACTGAAACTTTAAAAAAATTCCCATGGTACATAAAATGTGGGTTATATAAGCAGATATAAAAAATAGTTTATTGTGAAATAGGTGCTAAATTACCTAGAGCAGTAAATTTATTATAATCTAATTCTAAAGAGGATTTGGAGCATATATTTTACACACACACACACACCTGTGCTACAATAAATAAAGAGATCAATGCAAAGAAAATCTAAGAGTAAAACAGAAAAAAAAAAAAAGCCAAAAATAAAGTTGTATCAAGGAGAAAGCACCTACCAACCAGCCCTGTTGCGAAATTCAGTTTTGAGCTTCCTGTAGGCCGAAAAAAGAGGAGAAAAGTCATTTGTGAAACTCATAGCATCTTTAAAACTTTTAAAAAAATGCAATTGCCTGGGACAAATACAGTTTTTTGAGATGCTAAGATCTGAAAGAAATTCCTCCCTGAGTTCCTCCTTAAAAAGGAGATATTTCAAAAATATTGGCCTAAACTAGATTTTTCTTTTGAAAATATAGTTCCCTTAATCAGCTCTATCCCAGTTTGTAGAGTATGAAGACTGGTCCAAATACACGTTTGTGGATTCTGATTCCTCCCTGAAACTGCCACGGGCTCTGCCTTTGGCTTCCTTCCTGGTTTGGATGAGCCAGGACCTGCCGAGGCTCCTGCCCCGCTTCGCAGCTGTGGATGTTATTTTCTCCTTCCATGGATGAATGGGAGTCTTTTGAGAGTGTGCTCCCTGGAGAAGCTGTTCCTGTCTCCACAATCCAGGGAGGCCTGTCTGTCCCTGTCGTTCACAAGCCTTATTTTAATTCACTGCACAGCCATTGACCACAATCTAATATTCCTCCTCTCTGTGTTCCCCACTGCATCTTTAGGACACAGAACACTGCCTGGTATGGAGTAGGTGCTCAAAAAGCTACTCATTCATCCTTGTTGAATGGGTGAATCCTGAGCTAGATGTCTTTTCTGAAATTTACCTCTTTATAACTTCTGACCCTCTCTGTGTTTCAGCCTTAACTGTTTTGAATAACAGAACAATTACGCTTGCTTTGGCTTCCATTCATTGGGCACCACTATGTGCCAAGCAGCGTTCTAAGCACTTTTTAGGTATTTACTGATTTAATCCTCCCCAAATTCTAGGGGTTGGTAATTATTATTCTCACTTTAGAAATGAGAAAACTGAGGAGCTAAGGGTTTTAGTGACCCACCCGTGGCTACACGCTTATGTGATTGGGCTGGGATTTGAACCTCAGCATTCCAGCTCCACAGTGCAGACTCACCCCCTTCCTACAATGCTGTCCCTAGAATATTCTGAATATTTCAGAGAATATGGGTCTTTCCTTTGCAGAGCTCACTGCACCACAGAGACTGGCACATGTTAATCTGGGGAGAGAGGAGAGTGTGCGCATCAGGGATGAACTGCTGAGGGGGACGTGCCTTCTCGTTGGTCCCAGGCCCGTCAGCAGGGAAGCAGGGAGCTCACTTCAGGTTGGAGCCTCTGCCTCTTGGCAGCCTCCCCGCCTCCTTTATCATCGTTTTGCTTTGTCAGAGAGAGAAATGGCCCAGGAAGAGTCTGGGGGACCTAGATGAGAAAAGGTAAGTAAGAGAGGATTCAGGAGAGTAGGTTGGTGAGGGCGGAAGACAACGCAAGCACCAGTGATGGCATGAAACACAAGGGAGCTTGGGCGTGCATCTCAGAGAGAGAGACTGGCAGGCAGGCGGATGGGGCTGTCATTCAACCAGCACTGAGTCACACACATGCCTTGTGGGCAGCGTTCTTAACAACGTGGTCCGTGGTCAGTGCTTGGCCTGGAGGACCCAGAAGGACCCCAGAGACTGAGGCCTTCATTCACAGGAGGAGCTTCTGTTTTTCTGATAGTCTGTCTCTGAATTAAAACTCCTTCCCTACATCTTCAGGTCCAGCCAGCCTAGAAGCAGTGATTGCTGCCTCTGAGAGGTGGGGTTAGGACTGGGCTGTGTGTTAGAGAGGGACGGTGGTCCAAGTCCCCAGTGGCCACCTTCTAGCCATAGGACCCTGGACAGTTATTTCCTCTCTCTCTGAGCCCATTCCCTCCCCTATAAAATGGGGATAGTTTGCTTTGTAATGAGAAAATGTCCCCATACATGTATTTATGTTATAGAACATCCTACCTATGAAAGGGGATATTATCATCATCTGAGCAATTCTTGTGGACGCTGCTGGGGCAAGGCCATGCCCTCTCCAGAAACTGTGACAGTCCCTGCTTACAAGGATGAGTATGTCATATTTAGACTGTGTTCGTTAAAATCCTTAGACAGAAGGGTCTGATAATAAGAATGTCAAACCAGAGAGCTACTGCAGGATTGGCAAGCTGGGCCCCTGCCTCTGGGAAGCCTACCTGCCAGATGGGGACCCTGAACAGGGACAACCATAACACTGATTCCGTCAAGCACTTTCTTGTCTCCTCGAGGACCATGCACAGATTGGTGGTCCGTGACTGTGTCCCTCTCATCCCTGTACCAGAAAGATGAGAAAATCTCTTAGACCACAAAGAGGACAGGTGTGACATCTTCATCTAAGTCCTTAGACTACGCTAAATTCTTATGCATTACTAAAATGTAGCGATGTTTATTCTGTGTCATTCTGTTCATTACCTCCACTCAGAACAACCCTTTGGTGGTGGATGTCATTACACCTATGGTTGAGCTGGGGACACAGATTCAGAAGACCAATAATTTGCCCAAGATCATGCAGCTGGTTAAAGTTCATTCTCCATTGTCTCGTAAGCAAGTGTTCACAGAACTGCATGTGAGATTAAAACACTGCTTTTATACCTGATAGCAATTACATGTGCCTTATGCCAAATGGCAGATTTCACCACAGGAGAATTCCAAACTGAATATTTTAGTAGATTTTACATAGTTTAGTTGTGGCTTTACGTCTAGGAATATGGGTGCCTGATGAGGACTTTGAAGCTCAGTGCCCTAATGCACATGCTGTAGTTTGCCTATAAATCTGAGAATTAGGATTCCTGGGGTCAAGTGCTAACTTTCTACAGAAGAACCCAGATAAATTCAAGCATCTGGGAACCAGGGGTCTTAGATTCTTAGCCTGGCAGGGCTCCAAGCTTCATCATAACTATTCAGAACAATTTCTCTCCATGTCCCAACTTTCTTTTCAGGTGAGTAATACGTGAAATAACATTTATAACTCATAAGTCCTAAGTTACAAGAACATTTATAAAGACCTTGGGTGAAGATCTCTTAGAAAGGCACTGCTTGTAATAAAGCGATGCATTCCCACACCTCCTAGCTTCTTACCACTTGTGCAGGAGGTATGTTCCTAGAGCTGAGTCATACAGGATGGATGCTGAAAAAACCCAGAGCTGTGCAGCCTTCACCAAGCCTTCTTTGTGTCCCCACTGTATCTTATACTTGGCTGTTATTTTTTTCATGTATTTGTCAAACTGAATGTCATTTATTTCTTTACACACTAGATCTGTGAACCTCTTGAGGACACAACCTCTACCTTAATCTTCGTTTTTCCTAGCATCTAGGGGAGATCTTTGGTATGTAGTAAGACCTCCGATATTTGCATTGAACTATAACATAATTTTATGTGTCATTCATTCAACCATATGTATATACCTAGCAGCCCAAGTTTCCAAGGTACCAGTGATGGTGGGCTGGGGAATCTCTCTAAGGACAGAGAGAATCCTGTAGTGACAATAATATTTTACCATCTTACTGTGCCTTCCCGCATCAATCATAATTTTGTATAGCATAAAGAATATGCCAGAATATAACCATTTGCCTTTTCCTCCAGACTTTAATGGTGTTACTCATGAGAAATAGCCACTTGGCCTACTGATGAGATGGTTAGGGCAGTTAGAGAGTCATTCTTACATATTTCTTTCTTGGTTTGTAGAGCTCGGAATAAATGTTACAATCATTTTCTTCAGAAAGGAAGGTTACTTAGTGGCATAATTATGGGTAAATCTTTATTTTGATTTCCATTCATATTGTTTGTGCAGTATTCTTTCACAAAACAAGAAAGATGAAAAGGCCTTTTGAGGCAAAGGCCATGAAATGTCTGTTTCTCGAAGCACTTGGCCAGAATGTTCCTGGCTAAAGCACTCTGCACCCTTGTGCACCTTTGGTCTCAGGGCTAGAGTTTGGGGGCACCTGGAATAGCAGGTGTGCTGACTTTGGCTGAGGTTCCTATACAGGTAGAGTAGAAAAGGGAAACAATACCAGGGTCGTCCCATTGTTTCCCTCAAACCCCTGATAGGGGCATGGTCCTTGTAGCAGGCCTGGGCCCAGGGGCTGCTAAATAGAGTAAACATGTCTGATTGTCTGACTATCTTGAGAAATTTCACCCCAAAGATATTCCCCAGCACTGCTAGGAATGTCCTTTTCTCCCCCAGACAACACTGTCGGAGCAGAACAGGGCTGAGTGTTCCGGAGAGGAGTGGGTGGTACTGGACATCACACAAGGACTCCCTTCTGTTTTCTCAAGGACATTCATTTCTGCTCTGGGAGGGAGCGTTGGCCGTCAGGGTGATTCAGGCTCTGTTGCTGTGTGAATCCGGGCAAGATTCTCAACCTCCCTCAGATTTAGGTTCACCATCTGTAACTTGGGAGAGCCAGACTGGATGGTCTTGAAGGGCTTCCCAGTTCTTACGTCTGCACCTGGGTTGGGGTGACTGGTCTGTCCTGTGGGTGAGACAGCAGGGACTGTGGGTGCACCCACAGCAGGAGATCCAAGTGGTAATGTAGGCACTGGGGTCTTGGGTTCTTTATGTAACCTGGCCAAGCATCCATTTCCTCACTGATAAGACCACTGATAATGATCCCTTTGTTAATTCAAACAGTGTCTGTCCTGGGGTCCTGTTGAATGAAATGATGCTCCTGACAAGTATGCTGGGGTAGGCATGGATAAGAGGTGTGTGCCTTCTAAGTGCTGGCTGCTATGATTCTTGCCCTACGTACATTTCACATTTCACAAAAATCCTGTGTGGTAAGTGTTCTTTTCCCCTCTCCAATTTTCATATAAAGATAATAAAGTTCAGAGAAATTAAATGCCTTGTCCAAGGTCATCCAGCTCACTGAGTGGCATAATGAAGAAAAGAACGAGGTCTGGTTTGTTTCCCAACACTGTTTTCTCTTCTAGTCCAAATGGACTCATTGAAAATGCCATTATTAATTGGACCACATCAAAATTTAAAACTTTGGTGCATCAAAGGACACTATCAACAGAGTGAAAAGGCAACCCACAGGATGGCAACCTAGAGAATATTTGCAAATCATGCATCTGATAAGGGATTTCCATCCAGAATATATAAAGAATGCCTACAACTCAACAACAGAACAACAACTTGGTTAAAAATGGGAAGAGGACTTGAATAGACATTTCTTCATAGACAATATACAAATGGCCAACAAATACATGAAAAGATGCTCAATATCACTAATTATTAGGGAAATGCGAATCAAAACCACAGTGAGATACTACTTCACACTGATTAGGATGGCTATGATAAAAAAAAAAAAACAGGAAATAGGGGCTTCCCTCGTGGTGCAGTGGTTGAGGGTCCGCCTGCTGATGCAGGGGACACGGGTTCGTGCACCGGTCCGGGAAGATCCCACATGCCACGGAGCGGCTGGGCCCGTGAGCCATGGCCGCTGGGCCTGCGCGTCCGGAGGCTGTGCTCCGCAATGGGAGAGGCCACAGTGGTGAGAGGGCTGCGTACCACACACACACACACACAAAAGAAAAACAGGAAATAACAAATGTTGGCAAGGGTGTGGAGAAATTGGAATCCTTGTGCACTGCCGGTGGGAATGGAAAATGTTATGGCAGTTTTTCAAAAAATTAAAAACAGAACTACCGTATTATCCAATAATTCTGTCTCTAGATATATACCAAAAGAAGTGAAAACAGGGCCTCAAAAAGATATTTGTACACCCATGCTCATAGCAGCATTATGCAAAATAGCCCAAAGTGGAAGCCACCTAATTATATCTTGACAGATGAATGGATAAACAAAATGTGGTATATACATGCAGTAGAATATTATGCAGCCTTAAAAAGGAAGGAAATCCTGACACATGCCACAAAATGGATAAACCCTGAGGATGTTATGCTAAGTGAGATAAGCTAGTCACAAAACAACAGACCCTGTATGATTTCACTTATATGAGGTACCTAGAGCTGTCAACTTCATAGAATAGAGGTCAGCAGGGGCTGAGGAGATGGGTATGGAGAGTTGTTTAATGGGTACAGAGTTTTGCAAGATAAAAAGAGTTCTGGAGCATAAATAAGGCTAGGCTGATGACCTAACATTAGTCACCTTGTTGCTTGGGGTGTATATAAAAGGAGACCCAGAAACTGACACCATCATAATCTTGGGATCTTTAGAAAACTCCTCCAACTTAAATTAAGAATATTATTAAAGTGCCATCTTTCAAAGAAAGAAAATTTGAATAATATCAAGGGCATGTCTGTGACTGCATTTTTGTGAAAGTGGCTGGAGGAATGATTATCAAATTTGGAGGTTCTGTTACAAATGGTCTGGTTTAATGGCAAATGCATTATTCACCTTGTGGGGGAAGATGCGTCTCAAGGAGCTAGCCACTGTCCTGAGCAGTGAAAGTGAGGTACCAGGAGAGGTCATGTGACTGCCAGTGGAAAAAAGAGTGCCAGACACATTCCTCTGAAGAAAACAAGCAGTGAATTCAGATGTCGGCCCCAAATGAACCACAAGAGTTGGCGCTTGAAATTGCAGGTTGATTTTTGGTGAAGCTGCTTCTCACAACAGGCAACTCTTAAGTGGCCTGCTCTGAGGTCAGCAGCAGCAAGCTTTATTTATTTATAAAAAAAAGCTAATGCCACACTAGAAAGCCAGCCTGTCATCAATGCATGTATACTAGCCCTGAAAGAAACCATCTAGAATACTAACAGTGGTTATTTCTGGGTGATAGGATCCCAGATGATTTTTAAACTTTCTTTCCAAGACTATTTGGGGGCTTCCCTGGTGGCACAGTGGTTAAGAATCCGCCTGCCAAATGCAGGGGACACGGGTTCGAGCCCTGGTCCGGGAAGATCCCACATGCCGCAGAGCAACTAAGCCCGTGTGCCACAACTACTGAGACTGCTCTAGAGCCCGCGAGCCACAACTACTGAAGCCTGTGTGCCTAGAGTCCATGCTCCGCAACAAGAGAAGCCACCACAATGAGAAGCCTGCACACCACAACAAAGAGTAGCCCCTGCTCGCTGCAACTAGAGAAAGCCCGCACGCAGCAACGAAGACCCAACACAGCCAAAAATAAATAAAATAAATAAATTTATTTTAAAAATAACAAAAAATGAAAACTATTTGGACAGAAGTAGAGTTACAGATGTAGAAAACAAACTTATGGTTACCAGGGGATGGGGGGGAGGCATAAATTGGGAGATTGGGATTGACATATGCATACTACTATATATAAAACAGATAGCTAATAAGAACCTACTGTATAGCATAGGAAACTACTCAGTACTCTGTGATGGCCTATATGGGAAAAGAATCTTAAAAAAGAGTGGATATATGTATATGTATAACCGATTCACTTCGCTGTACACCTGAAACTAACACAACATAGTAAGTCAGGGACTTCCCTGGTGGCGCAGTGGTTAAGAATCTGCCTGCTAATACAGGGGACACGGGTTCGAGCCCTGGTCCAGGAAGATCCCACATGCCACGGAGCAACTAAGCCCGTGCGCCACAACTACTGAGCCCGTGTACCCCAACTACTGAAGCCTGCGCGCACCTAGGGCCCCTGCTCCGCCACCATAGTGGGAAGCCTGCGCACCACAAAGAAGAGTAGGCCCTCTCGCCACAACTAGAGAAAGCCCGGGCATGGTAACGAAGACCAAACGCAGCCAAAAATAAATAAATCAATTAACTAATTAGTTAAAAACACATCGTAAGTCAACTATACTCCAATAAAAATTAAAAAAAAAATTTTTAAACACAAACTATTTGGTATTTTTTATGTGTTGTGTAGTGAGCATGTGTTTTTTTTGGGGGGGGTACGCAGGCCTCTCACTGTTGTGGCCTCTCCCGTTGTGGAGCACAGGCTCCGGACGCGCAGGCACAGCGGCCATGGCTCACGGGCCCAGCCGCTCCGCGGCATGTGGGATCTTCCTGGACCAGGGCACGAACCCGCGTCCCCTGCATCGGCAGGCGGACTCTCAACCACTGCGCCACCAGGGAAGCCCATGAGCATGTGTTTTAATGGCAGAACATAAATATAATCCAAAGTGTTTTTCACCATCAAAGGCCTGTGGATGGTTATCTAACATCTTCTAATTATGTTTTAGGTATGATTAGGCAAGAATACATGCAAAAACAAATCAATGATGATGGAAGTTAGAAATCAGATAGTGGTTGGGTGAGGGGCTTGACTGGAAAGGGGAACTCTCTGGGACATCCCAAATGTTCTCTCTCTTGTTTGGGTGGTGGTTACACACATGTATAAGCAGTTGTCAAAACTCAAGGCACTGAACTGGTAAGATCTTTGCATCTACTGCATGTTAATTACATTGCAATAAGACAGCA
The DNA here is from genome assembly GCF_964341445.2 of Mesoplodon mirus. Taxonomy (NCBI): domain Eukaryota; kingdom Metazoa; phylum Chordata; class Mammalia; order Artiodactyla; family Ziphiidae; genus Mesoplodon; species Mesoplodon mirus. Next base: position 44,158,002 of record NC_138990.1, read on the forward strand.
GGAAACCCAGGAAAAGAAAACATGCATGCAAACAATCGCAGGTCTGTTTTGCATTGCTGGCAGCTGGTGTGCCAGATGACAGCCAGGGATCTGTGCCAGCCAGCACCGGGCTGTCACCCGAAGCCCAGCAAGGTCCCCAGCACCCCAGGAAAAGTGCTCATTGAGAGCTGCTGGTCGGGGCGCATGCTGCTAGAAAAACTTGTGCTGAGCAGAGAGCGGAAGAAGCTGACCCAGGAAGTCCAGGCCGGCGTTGGCAGCTGGGAGGTTGATGGTGCTGGCAGGGCAGGGGGCAGAGGGCCCGTAAGGAGGGCCATCTGGTGCGAGGCCTTTGGAGCACTGCCATGGGCACTGCTGACTCTTGTTGGACCTTAAATGACAGAACAAAGCCTGGCTTGACCAGGCCTGCAGCCCCGTCTCAGCACCAGCACGGAGGGTGGCTGAGCAGAGCTGGGTGTGTGTGCAGGATTGATTTTTCCATTTCCTCCTTGGGGCTTCTGTGACCTCGCAGTGATCTCGTTCTCCTAAGAATGCATAGCCTTTAATGGCCTTATTACTCACCTGTTTCTTAATAATGTGCTGGTTTGTGATATCTCTGCACAAAGACCTACATCTCCCTAGCTAAAAATGGATTTTTTTCCCAATGGCACATGGAAGTGAATAAATCTCAGTGTCTCCTTTGCAGCCCCGGGGTTAAGCGTGAAGACGCTATAGTCAGATAGGCCTAGGTTTGAATCCCACTACCCCAAGTAACAGTTGTGTGATTTTGGATAAGTTTCTCAACTGTGGGTACTAAGCCTCATTTTCCTCATCTGTAAAATGGGGACATAGATCCCACCTCAGTGTTGTTGGGAGGATTGAATAAAACAATGCATTCAAACCTCTTAACAGTTCCTGATGCATAAGGAGAGCTTAATGTTAGCTGATGCTGATGTTAGTAGGAGGGGTTGTAATATGTATCTTGCTATCAACAGATCCTTTTTATTGACAACGTAACAGTAACAGAGCCACCCCTCCAGAGGCTGAAGATCTCATTTGGAGCTCGCAATCTCCACTCATCATTCAGAGCTTTTTAAGAAGCTGTCCCTGGCCAGCTGGGTTTCTGCTTTCAGGACCCACTCTGCTTAGCTGCTTTCTCAGACTGTCTGCTTTTTGCTTCTTGCAATGTGGGCAGAACCTGCTGGAGGGACTTTCTTCCTTGTGCAGGTATATACTCAGTATGCCCGTGCGCACTAGAACTGCCTCATTAAAAATGGGTCTTGGCTGTGCTTGGCCTGATGCTTACTTGGCATTTTTAGTGTGACTCAACCTAGTGCTTGTTTTGCTTTTTTTGTTTTGTTTTTTTTTTTTGCCGAATTCTGGTGCTTGCTCCTAATTCTGTTTTGCATTTCAAAAGTGTTGCTTCTGAAAGTCCCCTCTGGCACCATGGTCACCCTGGTCCTGACTTTATCTTTTAGCAGCTCTGGGCACGTGCCTGTTTTGTGTTCCATCACCACTGCTCATGCTGTGACAGATTCTCTGATTATATATTTGACCTTTTGAATGATTGATCTTGGAATCTTAGCCTTTATGAGTCTGTGTCTTAAATCTGTTAGTTCATCTGTATATTTAAAGCACTCACACTTACTCTCAATCATTTTGGCTCCATAACAATGAAGCTTCCTCTGGTTTCTATATTTGATACTGTGTGTTCATTTGGAAAGCTAGAGGTGAGTAACCTTGCTTTTTATAGGCTGCCTGGTGACCACAGTAGGAAACTGGACATATTATGGGAATGGGGAAAGCATTCATGGTATAAATCCTGAGTCCTGGTTTCCAGTTCTTAGCTCCAAACTTAAACCAAATCAGCAGTGAAATTTCAAACACTCTATTGTTTTCATGTGATGGATTCTACTCCCTATGCTGCAAACTCTTTGAGGGCGGGAGTTATCCACTGGAAACCTTACCCCCACAGTTCATGTGTTTTTTTTTTTTTTTTTTTAAATCCTATTCTATTTATTTATTTATTTAAATTTTTTTTTTTTGGCCACACCATGCAGCTTTTGGGATCTTAGTTCCCCGACCAGGGATTGAACCTGGGCCCCAGCAGTGAAAGCACCAAGTACTAACCACTGGACCACCAGGAAATTCCCCTGGTTCATGTGTTCTTAAAAAAAAAAAAATTGAATGCCTCAATATGCCAAGTGGTAGGTATTCAGATGGATAAATTTCAGATGAATGAATTCCCACAATGAGCTCAGAACACCTTACAGACAGCTATGCACATAGGCATTAACCTCCCACCGCACCCCACCCCACCCTTGATCTCATTTATTAGGATTCCCTGGGTTTTGAAGGCCCACAAATTACTTCCTTCCATATATGTAAACCATACACTGCTTATACTGATGAACAAAGTTTATAAAGTAGAACCAATTAAATTATAAAATGCCAACAATGCTCTGTTAGCAGTAATTCTGTCATCAAAGTTACAGAATACCTCCAGGGTCCTAAGGCTACACCGGAAGCAGAAGGTCTCAGGGCCACTTCGGAAGTGCACCCGCGTGGCCTGGCGGCCTGCGCTGCTTCTGACAGTAGAAGCAGCCTGGAGTTTGTCAATTATTCACACCAGTGAAGGCTGAGCCTGTCAAAGCCATGTGTCCCTGTGACCCATGCAGAGGCAAACCAGGCACTGCCGGTGGTGGCTGTGTCATCTTTAACTCAGTGTTTCATGTAATATTTTCTGAGGCTTCTAAACCAGCAATCACGGAAGCTGAGATTACGCCTCTCCTCCTCAGTAATCATTCCCCACTTGACTAACTCTATTTGAGATTCCAAGGTCATCTCTACTGAGAACCTGTCCAGAAGGTCACCAGTGGAGGCCTGATTACCGAGCCCTTTGCCTTCGCCTTCTCAGTTCTTGCTGGTTTTTTCCTCTCCTGACCATTTTCACTTTTTGAAACTCACCTCCCCGCTCAAACTGCCAGGACACGGTGCCCTCCAGGTCCTTGCCTCCCTCTGTGATTGCGGGCGCTGTGCAGGTGCTGTGAGGCCCGGCCATTCCTGTCTCTATTGTCGCCCCTAGAAAGCCCCTCCACTTGCCCCTCAGCTGTCAACCCTGTTTGGTGGCCCTCACATGTAAAGGGAGGGAGAGAGGCCGAGCTTAGCCTGCGTTCCACCCACCCCATCTCTGAGCTTTACCCCACGTGTCATCCCTTGGCTCTGGGGCCAGTGAGACACTCATCAGAAGCCTCTGCTTCTTCCTGATTTCCCTTTCCATTTATTTCTGCTTCGCCACGGGCTGGAGACTGAATATGCCGCCCCCCCCCCCGACCCGGGTCGCACACTCACCCTGTGTGACTTCCCCACGTTTGTCATACCTCCAGCTGGACATTCCTAGTTCAAGGCCTTGTCTTGCTCCTCTGCCAGGGCTGTCACATTCTTTGTGGCCGCCCAGCAACGCCCCATCCATCTATCCACTGGAAGTAGATTCCTTACACATTCTGAGGCACAATCAAAGGTGACGTGGCTGTTAGTATAAAGACAGTTCTCCCCTCTTGGCCTGGCATCCAGGGCATCTCACCACCTGGCCCCTCCCTGACACCCCAGCTGCCCTCACACTGCCCTGGACAGACTGGCCCGCTGACTTCTCTCAGAAGGCTCCCTTGGACTTCACTCCGAGCTTTTGCAGATGCTGTTCCCACTGCCTGGAAAGCCCTCCTCTCTCCTCTTTGTTAGCACATTATCTGTACCTCATTTCCATTGGGAAGCACCTGAACTGAAATGACACCTCCACCCTCTGATGTCCCAGCATGCTGGCTCTCTGACTCAAGTGACACTTGTCATTTAGTTGTGGCTGCTTGAGCCCATGCCCGAGAGGACAGGGACTCATGCATCCTGGTTTTATTATTATTTTTTCTTCATCTACGTCTAATGGACTCGATGCATTTGTGTTGCATGCCTGGTGTGTGCATAAATAAATGAGATGACTGCCAGGTCTTTAATCAGCTCCAGCAAGAACCAAGCTGAGCAAGTACAGAAAACAGTCCCTCTGTGTGTGTGTGTGTGTGTGTGCGCGTGCGTGTTAAACTCTTGGATTCCAAATCTTTGAACAGAAAATTATTCGCATCAGACTTTGTGATGTGTTCCACCCTGAAGAGAAAATGGGAAAAAAATTTAAATTATATCTATTTTATTTATTTATTATTTTTTTTTTTTTTTGCGGTACGCGGGCCTCTCACTGTTGTGGCCTCTCCCGCTGCGGAGCACAGGCTCCGGACGCACAGGCCCAGCGGCCATGGCCCACGGGCCTCGCCGCTCCGCGGCACGCGGGATCCTCCCAGACCGGGGCACGAACCCGCGCCCCCCGCATCGGCAGGCGGACTCCCAACCACTGCGCCACCAGGGAAGCCCAAATTATATCTATTTTAAATTCAGTGAGGAGTACATAAAAACATTTTTGTTGGGGGAGAAAATTCATCTAAAAACTAAGGCTCTAAGTCGGATGCAAATGTTCTTTATCCGCGCTGTCCAGTAAAGTAGCCACTAGCCAGTTGTGGCTATTGAACACATACAGTGTGGCTGGTGTGGCTATTGAACACATACAGTGTGGCTGGTGTGTCCGAGGAACTGAATTTTAAATTTGATTAGTTTAAATAACCACGAGTGACTGGTGGCTACCTCATCTCCGCATCCCACACTGGAGGTAACCACTGATGACCCTGCACTGTGTGTCCTTATGGGTCTCTCTTTGTGCATTTACAGCGTATTTCACACACATATTTGCATATGTGCCAAGTTTGTTGGGCCAGTGTTTCACACAAATGTCATCATGCCATATGAGTTCTGCAGCCTCCTTTTAAATTAGCAGTGTGTTTGAAGAGCTATCATAGTGGTGCTCTCAGCTCTGCTTTATTCATTTCAGCTGCTGCACAGTGTCCATTGCATGGATGCTCCCTGGTCTATTTAGCCAGTCTCCTATTGATGAACATTTAGGTTGTCTCCAAACAAAGCCACCAATCCATTCTTACCTGCTTTCTTGTGCATCTGAGCAGGTGCAGGTACTGAGAATGGGATTTGTGGACCAAGGGGAGGAAAAGCACCAATATTCCACCTGTGGTCCTCCCAGCCCTGGTTCTCCTGGACTGAACATGCAGGGTCAGGGCTGACATGTCCTACAAGCCCCTGTGTCTGTGACAGTGCAGGGGAGCCGTTAATATTATTACTTTTTTGTAGGAAGCTGGCAGCCGTGTTCTACTCTGATCTTTGTTCTCACTCCCCATGCTGAGAAGCTGAAACCTAGATTTTATCAAACAGACTGTGATGAGCTCTGAAAATGCTGAGACACTAATAACAATTTGAAGGTGACAGACACAGACAGCATTCATCTGCGAGCTGAGTTCACTGCAGACTTGAGGACAATCTGGAATGTCAAGTGCCTCATATTTAGTTAGAGTTCCCAAATGTGATCATTAGACCCATCTTGGGACACAAATATAAGATAAATGGGATTAAAGGTCCATGTATTTGCTTGCATTGGATATTGGATGTTGAGCAATGAGTAAAACAAAGATTCATTGTACGATCTGCACCAGAGTCACTTTGGAAATGAGGGAAGGGAGGTCCAGGCCTTGGGAATGGCTGGGAGTCAGTGTAAATTAAAGTGAGAAGAGAAGCCGTTGCCTGCTTCTGGTGGTCACAGTGTATCTCATGCAGTACTCCCCCCACCCCACCCCCAATTTCAAAGCATGCTGAAATAAAAATTATTAAAGATTCCACACCCAGTTTTTTTCCCAGTGGTGATTTAAAATTCAACCCTGGAGGAGTTAGTGATGGCTGAGCTGGGATGAAGAACGGAGGAGGAAAGTGGTAAACAGCCCGTAACACCCTTTCAGTTAGAAATGTCCCACCACAGCCAGGAGTGGGAATGGGCCCCTGTCCAACAAAGAGCTGGGGGCAGAGAGGAGTGCAAGTGAGCACAGGAGAGGGGAACAGAGGCTCAGAGGGAACAGGCCCTGCTCACCAGGCTTACAGACATGCAAGATCAGGGCAGGGGGAATTGCAAATATCCATACAGCATTCATGGAGATGAAAACAAAGGAGAAAATTCACTGTGGTTTGATACACCAACAGGTCAAGCTGTTTTCTTTTCTCCACATCGCTTGTCCTAATTTAATCATAATTTTCATAGCTTGGGCCATACTGCGGCTATAGTTTAGCACATATATACCTTTCTCCTTAAACACTCCATGCTAGGAAATTTTCCATGCTGTCACCTTGTCTTCAAAAGTATGCCAGTGAGGTTTGCACTTAAATTATTTACTCAAATACATTTCAGCCAGCTGGCTAAGTTTCACTGGGTTCCTTTGTTGACAGACGTCATGGTGGCAGTGTATGCTGTGCTTACGGTTAGTAGACCTCTGAAAAATAGAATGCTGATGCTGGAAGGCTTCTCTCTGTTGTTTGCCCTCCAGATTTGTAATCGGCTTTTGGTGCATTGATTTTACTGGGCAGTGTTCAGACTCTGGCTCCAACCTACCTTCTTTCTCATGGCTGGTCCCAAACCTCGCGAGTCACTGTGGTGATGTGATGTTACTGATACTGTCATTCCACAGTGGCAGGAAGAGTTTCTGATCCCATTTCCAGGAGCAGTGTGGGCAGGGAGCCACCACTGGGGATGAGGCATCCCCATTTCTGTCACTAATTCCAAGCTCTGGACTCCCGGCCCCTCCCTGTGCTGTCAGTCACAGCTGTGCGCTGTTCTCATTCAGGTTTGGCCCGTCTGGCTCTTCCTTTCTCTTTCTTTTCCCACCACCCATATTTCCCTATGTCTTGGTTCCAGCTCCTTTTCTTGATGGCCTTCCTTCTTCTGCTGTCTCTAAACTCAAATTCCAAGGGCCAGATTACTCTTTTTTTTTTTTTTTTTTTGCGGTACGTGGGCCTCTCACTGTTGTGGCCTCTCCCATTGCGGAGCACAGGCTCCGGACGCGCAGGCTCAGTGGCCATGGCTCACAGGCCCAGTCGCTCCGCGGCATGTGGGATCTTCCCGGACCGGGGCACGAACCCGCGTCCCCTGCATCGGCAGGCAGACTCTCAACCACTGCGCCACCAGGGAAGCCCCAGATTACTCTTGATTGGTCTTCCTAGAATACACTAGTTTCATCCTCTTATACTTCCTTTTCAACAAACCCTTAAATAACTCTCCCTCACCTACAAGATAAAGTCTGGAGTCCTTACCTAGGCAGTCAGAGCTTCTTGTGTCCTAAGGACTTGAGAGCCTTCTGTTTGGAACCTCCTCTCCATCTACCCCTGGCCATTTCCTGTCCCTGAAGAGGCAGTTCACATTCTTGAGTCTTAAAAATATTCATACCTCTGGGCCTCCCTGGTGGCGCGGTGGTTGAGAGTCCGCCTGCCGATGCAGGGGATACGGGTTCGTGCCCCGGTCTGGGAGGATCCCATGTGCCGCGGAGCGGCTGGGCCCGTGAGCCATGGCCGCTGGGCCTGCGCGTCCGGAGCCTGTGCTCCGCAACGGGAGAGGCCACAACAGTGAGAGGCCCGCATACCGCAAAAAAAAAAAAAAAAAAAAAAAGAAAAAAAAAAATATTCATACCTCTTGACTCAATTTCTGGAAATCTATCCTAAGGAAATAATCCAGACAGTGAAAAAAGCTGTAATGTATACACACTCATTTCAGCATTATTTTTTTTTCAATATTTATCTATTTATTTATTTAGGCTGTGCTGGGTCTTAGTTGAGGCGTGCGGGATCTTTAGGTGCATGTGGGATCTTTTAGTTGCAGCATGCAGGCTTAGTTGTGGCATGTATGCGGGATGTAGTTCCCCAACCAGGGGTTGAACCCGGGGCCTCCCTGCATTGGGAGCACGGAGTCTTACCCACTGGACCACCAGGGAAGTCCCAACATTATTTTTAAAGCATCAAAGTATAAACAAGATAAATGTCAAATAATATGGAAACAGTTCAGTAAATGATTATAGATCTTCTCCCTAGAATTTTAAGCCACATTAACAATGGTAATTAGGACGACAATTCAGCAACAGGAAAAATGCTTATGAAATAGGATGAAGGGACCAGAGAGTTCACATTTATGGAGCACCTACTGTGTACCAGCTCATGCTAGGTGCCTTACTCATCTCCCACAGATGAGGAAACCAACAGAGGGCTTGGATGACCTGAGGTCACACAGCTCATAGTCCCAGTTTTGCTTAATTCCAAAGCATGTTCTTTCTATGCTATAAAACACAAAACTGTATCTATGTGATACAATTCCTATTTGGAGTAACAGTACTGAGGATGAATCTTTTTAAATTGTTTTCTGTGAATATTATTTAAGCTATTCAACAATTTTATTGAATGCCCATTCTGCACTGACAGGTAGACGGCAAGGAGCTAGCTCCCAGGCAAGCTTAGGCTCCAAAGCCATGTCTACACATAATCTTTTACTTAACAGTTTCTCTTGCCTGGACTGCCTCTCCCCCTCCCCTACACATCCTTTAAGGCTCCGCCTAAATTCTACCACCCCCAAGAGGCCTTCCTTAACCAACCCAGCCTAAGGAGCATGCACTCTCTCTCTTTTTTTTTTTTTTTGCGGTACATGGGCCTCTCACTGTCTTGGCCTCTCCCGTTGCGAAGCACAGGCTCTGGACGTGCAGGCTCAGTGGCCATGGCTCACAGGCCCAGCCGCTCCGCGGCATGTGGGATCTTCCCGGACCAGGGCACGAACCCACATCCCCTGCACCGGCAGGCGGACTCTCAACCACTGCGCCACCAGGGAAGCCCATGCACTCTCCTTTGAGTCTCTATAACACATGAAACTTTCCTTAAGAAACATCAGTACACCTAGGCCAGCTTATATTTTATTAAGCGATTGTGCCTTTTCTCTGCAGCTAGACTGTAAGAGCGCCGAAAGCCAGACCTATGTCTTGTTAATGCTTCATATCCCCAGGAAGCCCTGGGTACAACTGAGGCCCATAATAGGTATTCAGTATGTGTGCTGGCAGACCTTATTTCTCCCACAGTTGAGGCTGTGGGAGAGGCTCTGGCATGACACTGGTTCTTGTGCCGCCCATGAGTAGATCCGAGTTCTCTGTCAAGTTCCTCTGCCAGTTACCACCTCCGCTCAAAAGGAGGTGAACTTTGCCTTTGTTATACGCCATGTTTTAAAAAACTTCTTATTTTGAAATATAGATTCATAGGTAATTGCAAAGAAATGTGCAGGGCAGGGCCCCTGTATGCTCCACCCAGCCTCCTCTAATGTTAACATCTTTTTTTTTTTAAGAAGATGTTGGGTGTAGCAGCTTATTAATTAATTAATTAATTTTTGCTGTGTTGGGTCTTCGTTTCTGTGCGAGGGCTTTCTCTAGTTGTGGCAAGCGGGGGCCACTCTTCATCACGGTGCGCGGGCCTCTCACTATCACGGCCTCTCTTGTTGCGGAGCACAGGCTCCAGACGCGCAGGCTCAGTAGTTGTGGCTCATGGGCCTAGTTGCTCCGCGGCATGTGGGATCCTCCCAGACCAGGGCTCGAACCCATGTCCCCTGCATTAGCAGGCAGATTCTCAACCACTGCACCACCAGGGAAGCCCCAACATCTTTTTTTTTTTTAATTAATTTATTAATTTATTTATTTTTGGCCTCATTGGGTCCTCATTGCTGCACGCAAGCTTCTCATTGTTGTGGCTTCTCTTGTTGCGGAGCACGGGCTCTAGGCACGTGGGCTTCAGTAGTTGTGGCTCACAGGCTCTAGAGCACAGGCTCAGTAGTTGTGGCACATGGGCTTAGTTGCTCCGTGGCATGTGGGATCTTCCTGGACCAGGGATCGAACCCATGTCCCCTGCATTGGCAGGCGGATTCTTAACCACTGCACCACGAGGGAAGCCCCAATGTTACCATCTTGTACAACAATAGTTCGGTATCAATACCAGGAAGCTGACATGGGTACAATCCACAGAGGTGGTCCAGATTTCATCATCAGTTATACATGACTTTTTAAAAATAATCCACCTTAGAAATTATCTTTTTCTACTTGAGCACATTTTCTTCATATCCCTGCCTACTGTAATTACTCTTGCTTCAAATCGTCATACATAGTATTGCTCTGAAGTCAGAGGGCCTTCCTTGTTCTGTTCCTGGCCCTGTTCCCTGCACCCTGAGTGCTCTTGGGCAAATTAACTAACCTCTCTGAGCTCTGGTTTTCTCCCCTGTAAAGTGATAATACCTCATGGGCTTTTTAAAAAAACTGTAGTGCTTAAGTTAGGCACATGATATAATAGGCACTCAGGAAATGTCAGTGTTTTCTTTCTACCCACTTGCTACATGGAAAGCCCTCTTTTTCTCACAATTGAATGGAATCCTTTTATAAATAATGTTCAAAATTAGTCTCCTCCGACATGTTCCAATTCCATCTCTCAGCAATCCTGCTCTGTGTATATGTGACATTTAATTAGAATGATGCTGATTACATGGTCCACATTCCTGTTGAATACATTTTCATTTCTATTTTTACCTATCAGCAATATATGGTATTTGAGGACTGAGACCTCAGTGCTTTAATTTACAAGTCAACAAGCTAGATAAGAGCCTTTGTTTGGTGCCATCTGTAAAACAAGAATACTTGTACCAACCTCATAGACTTTTGTAAAGAGTAAATGAATGAATGCAGGTGAATCACTTAGGGTGGTGCCTGGCACAGACCAACTGAAAGCACGGTAGCTGCTGCCGCTGGTCAGGATGACACCTGCTCAATTGTGTTTCTACTCAGAGATTTGTCCTTGGGCATTCGAGAGGGGATGTGTGTCTACCTGGATTTGGATTTAGATTTCTTAAGAGCTGTTTATGCTTCACACTCCAAGTATAAAATGAAACCAAAAGGCTTTAAGGGCCATTCTAGCTCTGAAATTCCATTTTATTCTATCTTGCCTTCTCTCTCCTAAGTTAGGGAAGAGATTTTAATAACAGTTATCATAGTAATATCAATGATGATAACAGCTAATATTTTTTGAGTGCTTATTATATGCCAGGAACAGTTCTAAGAACTCACCTGTGTTAACTTATCAAGTCTTCACCACAACCCTATGAAGTAGGTTCTGTTGTTCCCATTTTGCAGATGAGTAGCCCGAGTCGCAGAGACCTTGAAACCTTGCCTAAGTTTGCACAGCTGTGAGAGCTGGAACTGAGGTTGGAAGTCAGGCTGTCTGGTTCCTGAAAATAGTTGGGATACATTTTTCCTGCAGTTAGTGTTTCCAAGAGACAAGGAATGGAAAAACATTCTGTTTATTTTTACCTATTACTCGCTGGAAGTGTGATACCTAAGCCCAGGGCAGCTTACAGTTAGTAAAGAATAGAAGCACTGACATTCAATCAATTGGACACATTTCTCTGTTTTTCAATCCCCACCCTCAATTAAGGTGGCAATCAGATTAGCCAAGACTGGCCGGAAAGCAGTGAGCGTATTGGAAGTGAGGGAGTTCCAAAAGGTCAGGCTACTGACAGCTACTGGTTGTCTGTGAATTCAGACACAGTCTGGTCCAAACTGTCTCCCCACGGAGAATTCAGCTACTGTTTAATTCCACTTCCAATAAAATCTATCTGCAAACTCGGACTCTGCCTCGTTCCCCAAACACATTTGTGTCAGCACCTCCTCTTGGTCTTTCGATCCCGAATCTTCCCTGGACAATGAGAGATGGGTCCTGGCCCTACAGATGTCCCCTCCACTGCACTACTGTCCCCACAGCCACATGGCGCCATTTGATTTCCTTATCACCGATAAAACCAGACCAGGCTCTGCCTGTACGATTCCTGGCTTTAATTATCCAGGGCAAATCACGGCATCATTCAGAATAATGAAAAATTGGAAACAGCAATGGAAAATGATTAAGTAAATCGGGGTCTTGTCAAAAGATGGAATAGTAAGTAGCCATTAAAATGAGGTTCTGAAAAATATTTAGTGAGACAGTAGGTGCTCGCAATATAAGAAGAACAGAGGTTTTTTTTTTTTTTTTTTTTTTTGCGTTACGCGGGCCTCTCACTGTTGTGGCCTCTCCCGTTGCAGAGCACAGGCTCCGGACGCGCAGGCTCAGTGGCCATGGCTCACCGGCCTAGCCGCTCCGTGGCATGTGGGATCTTCCCAGACCGGGGCACGAACCCGTGTCCCCTGCATCGGCAGGCGGACTCTCAACCACTGCGCCACCAGGGAAGCCCCAGAACATAGGTTTTAATGCTATACTGTATGATCCCAATTTTATGTGCACATTTTCAAAATATGTATAAACACAGAGACAAAAACCAGAAGAAATACATTATAAGGTTAATAATCACAAATCATGCGATTAGAAGTGATGCTTACATTCATTTTTATTTTTTCCTATTTTATACTCGTATACACATGAGCATGTACTCCTTTTAAAATCAGAAATAAGGAAAAAGGGAAACTTTATGGTTTTCTTAAAGTTTTTCCCTTTGAAGTCCTGTTGACTTTTCCTTTCATAGGTTCACCAGTTCTTACCAGCTCTTTCCACCCATAGAGATCCAGCTCAGGTTTTGCCTCTTCCAGGAAGCCTTCCTGGACTCATCAAACTCCCAGAGATTTTCTTCAGCTTTATGGACCTCTTAGTCTCATTGCGACACATCATCAACTTTAAATGTGGGTGGGTCTCATGTCCCCAACTAGAGAGTAAGTTCTTTGATGGCAGAACCTATATATTTAAACTTTTTCCTCTTCCCCACCCCACCCAGCGAGTACTGTACAAAGTGCTGAAGTTCAATTCACATCAGCTGGACACAAGACCTGGTCCTCACGGGAGGTACTTGAACCTAACGCCCCTTTCTCTCTGAACTTTGTTCTGTTTCCTCCAATTCAGTTGAAAGGAGTGTCAGTGCCATTAGCCTTGGGTTAAATTTTATTGTAAATTGTTTAAAAAGAATTCAGTTTGCTTTGGTAGGGACGAGCAAGTCCAGCCCTTGCCTTTACAAGGGGATTGTAAAGCTGAGAAAATAAATATGAACTATTTTAAGCAAAAAGGCATTTTTCTTGGTGAATGGGAATAATGGCATTGATGTTTATAAAAAGGAAACCAAGGTCTAGGAGAGGAGGTGACTTCCCTGGACCTCACGCTGATCAAAGGCATCACGTGTCATGACAGTTTTCCTCGAGTCCTGCTGGGCTCCAAATACTGTACTGAGGTTAGAAGAAAATGAGACCCGAGGAGTTTACAGTTTATCTGGGGGTGGGGGGAGAAAATACCTTTCACTGAAATAACAGCCTGAGCAAGCAGTGGTAGAAGATTGGGTAAGATAATATGGTACAAGGGGTAAACAGAAGTTAGCTGGCAGAGGGCAAGTAATGCCTAGAGTTGGATGTTATTAATGAAGGTCTTCTAATGAAGACTCAGCACGTGCTGGGGTCTGCCAGCGCCCCCCGCCCCCTGCAGTGTGATGACTTCAAGACCCCCAGGACCGTGACTCTGACTTTCCTGCTCCTTTACCGTCTCCAGTTTTTGCCCTGTCCCTGTCACCTCAACATCCTTTCCTCCGCAGCTGTGGGGCTCTCGGTGGCTGGATGGCTCCCCCAGTCTGTTCCTCAGACCACCCAGCCCTTCTCACAGCTGGACTCTGATGTGGCTTCTGGCTGCTGGACAAGAGCTGTGCCAGGAGGAAGGACATGAAGACGGAACGACCCCCACTTTTACAGGGCATCCTTTGTTGAATGCCAAGTGGAAGAGTGGACGTGTAGTGTAGTGGTGAGCCACACAAACGGCTTAGCTGTGAAGCAAACTAAATCAAGCAAAGATTTGCTTCAAAACTACCTAGAGAGTGAATTGAAGCAAGGAGACTGGCCGAGTGGCATTTACAAGGACTGGATATCAGGTGTAAGAGAGGGGTTCTAGTATGGTAGCTGTGGCAAAGGAGAGCACAATATGAACCTTAGAAATTGTTGAGGCTGTATTTTGGGGAAAGTGATGAGAGAATTAGGGGAGCCTCACTGCAGAAAGGCACATGCTGTGTGACTTTGGGCAGGGCATCTGACCTCTCTGATGCTGCTTCTTTATAAAATAAGAATAATAGTACAAACCTTAGTGTTTTGTTTTGAGTATTATACATACAAAATATTTATAAAGTTGCATGGCCTAGTGCTTTGCACAGAGGAGGTGGTGAACCGTGGATTTTTTAGTTATTAAAGATCAGCATGACAGAGGCTGGATCAGTGATAAAGAGAGGAAGGAATCTAAAGGAACTAATATTATATCTCAGGGGGCCTGGCAGGTGATGCTGGGTTAGAAATAGGGAATTTGGGGGAAGTGGCCTAGATGTTGAAAAGCATGATGTGTTTAGTGTTTGAGAGTTTTTGCTTGTTTCAGACCTCCAGTCACCCCAGGTAGTGGGTAGCTCTGATCAAGTGGACAGATCAGTCGAGAAAATAGGATCAGGCAAGCAGAGCAAAGGAGAGACAGGGCTGCAGCGTGCAGGAGGTGTGAAGACACAGTTGCTGCCGAGTGAGCGGTCCAGAGTCCACGGAGGCTGCCAGCAGTTGTGAGATCTGCCATCACCTGCTGCCAGGCAAAGAGCTGGGCCAGTGCTTCTTATCCTGGCCGTGCACCAGAATCACAGAGGATCACCTCTGGCCCCTTGTCGGAGATGCAGGACTAGCCACAGGCCAAGCCAGGAGACAGCAAACGGGGCTTAGGGGGTTGGGGGCCAGGAGGCAGGGGGCCAGAGGGAGGGAGGGGCAGGGCAGAAGGAACCCTGATTTCAGGCTACCCACTGCCCAAAGTCCCTCTCCCCCACACACACCCTGAGGGGGATTGGCCCCAGTGAGGCTGGCTCCCAGCCGCAGATGGCAGCAACCTCAGAATCCCGGGCAGGTTTCAGGAATTGGAGCCAACAGTTCTCCAATAGAAACGTTCCCCGAGTCCTCCTAGGAGAATGTCCTGCAAGCACCCAGAGACCTTTTGCTAAATGCCTGTCATCCTCTTACTGACTTTGAAATTCATGATCGCTTTCCTCCCAATCACACACTCTTTCTTCATTCAACAGATGTGTATGACTATTTCTCCCTCCTCCTTGCCACAGGTTAGACCCTGTTCAGGTTCTGGGATAGGCCAGGACAAACAGGCACAGCTCCTGCTCTCCAGAAACTTACCTTTGAATGGGGGAGACAGAGTGTGGACACATACAAAGTATGTCAGTTGGTAAAAAGTGCTACGAAGAGGAATAGATCAGGGATAGAAAATTAAAGGAGAATGATGGTCAGGGAAGTTCTCCGCAGTTAGGTGACATTTGGGCAGACGCTTTAGGGAAATGAGCATGGGAGCCTGGAGGATACAGAGAGGAACATTCCAGATGGGGAATATTAAGTGCAAGGGCCCTGAGGCGGGATGGTATAAGGAGGCCCCTGAGGCTGGGGCAGATGAACTATCGGGAGATGGCAGGATGGGCCACTGGTGCAGGTCTAACCATTCTTAGAGTTTTGAAGTTGGAGGAAGCCACTGAAATGAAGCCACTGAGTGTCATTGGACACTCTGTTAATCCCGCTGATAGGATTTTTTAGTAACCAGAGCAGCTGCATACATACTAGTGAAATTGGCCATATCACGTTTCCCTCTCTTTCTTAAAATAAGTATAAAAATATTAGGTAAGACAAGTCCTAGTGACAGAAGAGGATCCTTATTAAATTTACTTCTGGCATCAGTGGTTGGATATGCCAGACATGATCCCCAGAGAGTGAGAGAGGGCCCTGGTAGAGAGTGTTTCTCTCTTAGAAATAAAATGACTCATAATTTAAAAGGTTCTCTTACAGGCAAATGGCGAGTTGAACTCCATATACTTCTGTGTACAAACATTAAGAACAAACACCATTAGAAGCAAGACTAAAGAAATACATGAAAATATATGACTTAATCTCTCGTAACAAGGAACTGTTTTCAATTTCTTTTTAAATGTCTTCTATTCTTTGTTTTTTTTTACCCCCTGGCCTGGTTGTTGTTACTTTGAATTCACCTTTTTCTGGTTGGAAGCTTTCTAGGGGTGCCTGTGGGTTTCTGTCACCTCCTGAACTGCTTTGGCACCCAGAGGCTGGGGGCTCCTGACAAAGCCCTCTGGCTCTTTGCCTTATCAGAGAGGAGACCTTTATTTGCTGCTTTGATTACCTATGCAGGAAGTGTGGAGCTTTTCTGACTTCTGGCTGAGATTCCAAAAAAATCTCTTTAGTCATATGATCAGTCCCTTTTTAAAGTAGAGCAGATAAGATGGTAAATAGCTTTAGGTTATTTTCCCCAATGATCCTTTCTTGTGTTTCTTTCCTTTAATCAGGACGTGGTCAGCTATATGGCTTCATAGTTGTCTACCCCATTCTCTTTTGAAAGTTACTGTGATTGCTTAAAAGCAGACAAAAAACTGTTAACTTTTTCTATACTTTCCCCAACCCCCCAAACAAGCCTATTAACTTTGCTTCCCTACCTTATTTTCCTTAAAACTGGGTGTGAAAGGGTTAAAACACAAGCAAACAAACTCCAGAGCTCTACATATCAGAACAGTTTGTAGACACTTGTATACTGGTTTCCTCATATAAAACACCCTCCCTACCCAAATGTCTCCAAGCTTCAACTATTAGAGATTATTTTTTTAAGCCTTTAAGCCTTAATGCATATACCCTCTGGAAGACTATTGATCAGCTACTAGCATCTCGTGGATTAGATAATCAGACAGGGGACTTTGAATTTTAGCAGGGGGTGGGGGGTGTGCCCATAAGGGCATGTTTCTGGGATTGAAACCGTGCACCTCAGATTGGGACTTGAACCCATGTGCTGGGACTCAAACCTGGCCAAAACCGTGATTGGGACTTGAACCCAGCCAAAACCCACAGTCTTCCAACTGAGATCACACACCTGGTTTCAGGACTTAATGAAGCTCAGGTTCTTGATGTCTCATCGCAGGAAGAATTCAGTGAGAGACAAAGTGATAGGTCAGAAGTGGATTTATTTAGAGAGAAGCACACTCACAGACAGAGCGTGGGCCATCTCAGAAGGCGAGAAAGGCGCCAGGGTATGGGGTTGTCCGTTTTTATAGGGGTGGGTAATTTCATAGGCTAATAAGTGGGAGGAGTATTCCAACTATTTTGGGGAGGGGGTGGGGATTTCCAGGAATTGGGCCACTGCCCACTTTTTGATCCTTATTGTCGCCTTAAAACTGTCATGGCGCCTGTGGGTGTGTCATTTAGCTTGCTGATGTGGTACAGTGAGCATATGCTGAGGCTCAGGGTCTAGTGGAAGTCGACTTGTCCACCACCTTGGACCCACTTAGTTCTAATCCATTTATGTCATGTCCTCGGGCTATGTCATTCTTTCAAAGGTTGTGCCCTGCCCCCTTCCCTCCTGTTTCAGGATCAGTGTGAGCAGCATGAAGTCCCCAAATGCCTTAGCTTGGAGGGCCTTAGGGAATGGGCAGAGAAATGAGGAAAAGAAAGGTGAAAGGCTTTACAGGAAAGTAGTGGGTGGGGAAAACAGGAAGAACGTGGCAGAGGGAGTGGACAAGGCAGCCATCCTCCGGGGCTCTGCCCCTTTCCCCTGAGCAGTCGGGTCCTCTCTCACACACCAGTGGTCAGTGAGGGCCAGTGACCCTCAGAGCTCCAGCCCCGGTCTCTCCCATGAGTCTGAGCCCTCCTCACAGCTCCCTGGATGATCCCACCTGGACGTCCCCACTCCCCCCAGCCCCAGCTACCTCTCTCTTCTCCATTTCAGTCAAGGGGGTTGTGGCGTCCGGTCGCTGGACCGGGAAGCCCACAGTCATCTTTTGTACCTTCCTCCTGGTCCTCCTCACAGCTTATTCTCCCATCCTGATATCATCACTCAGTGCAGGTATTTGCCCCTGACCTGGGGCGATTCGCTCACACATCTCTGCCTTAAATCTCTCTGTCCAATCCCATCTTGCATGCCACCTCTGGACTGATCTTTTTTTTTTTTTACATATCAATAATTACTTTATTTATTTATTTATTTATTTATTTATTTATTTTACATCTTTATTGGAGTATAATTGCTTTACAATGGTGTGTTAGTTTCTGCTTTATAACAAAGTGAATCAGTTATACATATACATATGTTCCCATATCTCTTTCCTCTTGCGTCTTCCTCCCTCCCACCCTCCCTATCCCACCCCGCCAGGTGGTCACAAAGCACTGAGCTGATCTCCCTGTGCTATGCAGCTGCTTCCCACTAGCTAACTAATTTACATTTGGTAGTGTATATATGTCCATGCCTCTCTCTCGCTTTGTCACGGCTTACCCTTCCCCCTCCCCATATCCTCCAGTCCATTCTCTAGTAGGTCTGTGTCTTTATTCCTGTCTTACCTAGGGGTAAGACTGGACTGATTTTTGATGTCACCCACTGCTCAGGAGGCTCCCAGAGCTCTCGGTTAATGTAGGCAAAGCCTAAACTCTTCAGCCTGTTGTTCAAGGCTGTCCTCAGTCTGGCCCCTGCCTGGTCCTCTGTATCTTTCCTTCAAGGGAGTTAGAAAGGAAAAAGGAGCCAGGGAGATGTTATCGTTTAATCCTCACCACAGCCCTCTGAGAAGGAACCATTATCATCTTCATTTTTCATATGAGGAAACGTGGGTTTAGGTGAAGTAACTTATTCAAGATCAAACAATAAGAAATTGGAAGAGCTAGGATGTCAACCTAAGCCTGTCTGACTCCAGAGCCCAAATTCTTAGCCACTGTGCTCTGGTGGCTTGCAGACTCAGTGTGGTCGCTGGGCCACGGCCATCAGCATCACCTGGAGTCTGGTGGGAATGCAGAGTCTCAGGCCCCACCCCTGCTCTGCTGAAGCAGAATCTGCATTTTAATAAGATCCCCAAATGATGAGTGTGCACTTTACAGTTTGAAATTATAGAGGAGGAAAAAGTTTTCTTTGACCCTCTGAGGGTGCCTGGCTGGGTCTGAAAATTAAACTGACAAAGACAGATTAACAGGAGAAAAGCATATAAATTTGACTGAATTTTTACAGGTGCCTGGGAGCCTTCACAAGAGAATGAAGACCCAAAGAAGTAACCAGAGCAGGAAGATTTTATACCTTTTAGACAAAGAAACAATACATTTGTGAAGAACTGACCAGACAAAGGGGTTTGGGCTATGGGTAGTGAATGGTGAGGAAATAACTAGGAAGATAAGGGTTAGCTTAACAAGGTTTGTTTGCAGATTCCTCTGGTGACTTCTTAAAGTCTGTCTCCAGTAAAAGGAGCATTTATTTCCCCTCTTTAGGCAGAAAAGGGGGAGCCGTTTCTGCCTTTTGCTGCCACTTAATTGCCTTCAGCTCAAGACAGTTTTTATGTCCAAGAGGCACATTTGGGGTTGACATATTGTGGTTTCCCTCAAGATGCACTGCCCTAGTGGTCTTTCCCTTCCTGTGTAAGCCTTCCCTAGTTCCCTAGCTAATGCATCCCTTCCCTGGTATAGTACTTAAGAACATCGTAGCCCCTAGAGGTAGATTTGGGGGTTCAAATCCTGCCACTTATTAGCTGTGTGGCTCTAGGCAGGTAACTTAACCTTTTGGTGCCTCAGCTTCCACATCTGTAAAATGGGGATAAAAACAATACCTACCCCATGGAGTTGTTGTAAGGGTTAAATGAGTTGATGCTTGTAAAGTATTTTAGCACTGTGTCTGGCACATAAAGAATAAAGTACCCACTGTCCTTTTCCCCTCTGTGAATCCTGCCCCACGTCTTCTTGTCCTTCCTCTCCTGGGAAGCCTTCCCCCAACCAGCAGAGCTCAAGGTGATTTCTCCCTTTCCAGATTCTATTGCAAATGGTCTGGGACTTCAATCATAGAATTGTACCTTAGGGAAAATCTCCTCTTATTATATTGATGAGGAAACTGAGTCTCAAAGATCAAATGGTAGAACCAGGACTTGAACCCAGGACTTTTTAAACTCTAAAATTAGCAGTTTCCAATGTACTCCATTTATAGTAGTATATACCTTTCTGTTCCCACATAGCAGCCAATACATATGCCTTGAAAAAAGAATATTAAAAGTATTCATCATGCTGCTATTTATAACAGTGAAAAATGGGGAGATGTTGATTTGAACAAATTTAAATAGATTTCTTTACCTTATGACTCTTCAGAGGCTTTAATAAGCTTATTTGCCTGCAAATCTGAAATGGAGGATTTGGTGTGCAAGGTTTCATAGATTTATTTGTCCACAGACCCTTTTTCTGACGAATGCTTGTTAGTCACCCACTATACCTACTCTCCTGGCAACCCTCCAATGTCCAGTCCTATGGGTTCTCTCCAGGGAGCCTCTTGCTTTATCTGTCGACAGCATTTGACTCCAGTCTGTTGTGTGCGCTGGTAACATGTCACATTTGCATTGAGGTTTGTGGAGCTGATGCTGAGGCAGGAAAGTTCAGGGATGCTGGCTTTGAGAAGGTGGCCAGTCAGTGACTGGTGGTTGAGGTCAGATGATCATTTCAGACCCACAGGCTAGTGAAGTTTGATCTTCTGGGAACGTTCTGGGATTCTTCCTTCTTAGGCCTTCAGCTGCCCCTTGACCTTGCTCACCATAGCTGAGTAAGTGGTCAGTGGGGAAGCCACACTACGGTGTACCAACCAGCACCGACCAGCTAGCAGTTCGGGATGGGCTCAGCTGCCCTGGGCTGGGGAATGCAGAGGGGAGAGCTGCTGGTGGGGACCTGCACTGGGTGCTAGTAGGCCGGCCCTGCTCTGAGTGCTTTGCTGCATAAATTCGCTGTGGCCTCACAGCAGCCCCGTGTGCTAAGCCCAGGACACCGCACACACAGAATGTCATTACCTACCCAACACCACACAGCTAGGAAGCAGCAGTGCCAGGATTTGGTTTGAAACCCATGCTGCTGCCCACTCTGCCTCCCCAGCCCCTGCCCTCCAAGGGTCTGAGGAGGTTGGAAAGAAAGAACAGACTAGAAGGAACCGCCAGGGTGTAGGTCAGGAAGCACCCGAAAGCAGTGCAGCTCTGCTGATAGGGGCACCTGCTCCCATGTCTTGTTCTCTGGCCTTCTCGCCTCTCCCCACAGGCAGGAGAACGCCTGTGCCTCGAATGCGATGGGTTCCCACGGAGGCCCTGCGTCGTGGCCTCTGTGCTGGGATGGGGAGCCCCTGCCCAGAGGTTTCTACCCTGAGTACCCAAAATGGGCTTGTGCTTTCTCGACAAGTTGGGGCTTCTAACAACCATGAGCTTGTACTCTGTCCAGGGCAGGTCCCAGCTCGCGGGCCCTTCAGAAAGGGTTGAAGAAGGGACTGACAGTGGGGTTTGGGGGCCCTAATTTCTCACTGTCTCTAGTTCTCACTCCCTTAAAATGCAAAGGGCCGGTGTTCCTGTTTTAGGGAGCGTGTAGGGCACGTGCCACTGGGCATCCTGGGAAGGAGCGTGCCGACAGCCGCAGTGGGCAGAGAGAGGGCAGGAGGGCAGGTTTAAATCCTGGGCCTTGGGGCCAGGGGCCCCAGGGAGCTGTCCTGTCACAAGAAATAGCCCTGGATGCCAGCCAGCTGGAGCCCGGACACCTTCTCCCAGGCAGAGGCAGGGAGGAGATGGGGAGACGCCAGTGCCAGCCCAGCCCAGAGAGACCGAACCCAGAGTCCGGTTTGCAGCCGAGGACTAGGTCCACAATTCTCCCTGTGCCCGGGGTGGGTGGAAGGCTGAGGGCACACAGGGACCCAGTAGTCCCTGGATATTGCAAATCTGATATCCTGTCCTCAGGGTGCCCCTTGGCTTCTCCAAGGACACGCCCATCCCCTAACAACCGAGTCTCCCCTGGAGCCCAGATCGCGGTTCCTTTCTCCTCCTGGTGGTGCCGCCCTCATGCCCTCCCCATCCTGGTCCCCGAGAGCCGCCGTGCTCGCCGCTGTAAAGCTCTTTGTGGCTCTTTGTGTGATTTAAGTAATTCCCACTAAAGTAATTCATTCTTTTCTGAATGACCCATAGGCTTGATCCTTCCAGGGCACATTTGCATTTCAAGCAAAGCATTTGTACAAACAGATTTAAGCTTTAATTGGTAGAATGAGGGGCAATTATTTTTTTGGGGGGGGGGACTTTCCCAGGCCCTTCCCTGCCATCCTCTCCCCTCCCCAATGCAGGGAGGGTGTGGCTGGGATGTGCCAGGGGAGGCGTCTGCGTCAGGAGGAAGGGAGGAGATCAGTGGTTCCAACTGAAACTTTTTTACGGTGGGACCTAGACTCATCAGCTTTTTATTTTCCCAAGGTTTGTTTTATTATCACTGATTTCCTAACACTGTCGTTTCACAGCACCAAAATACAAAGAAGGAGCTCATGTCAGTCTTCAGCTTTCTGAAAACGTAGTACATTATTCTTAGTTTTTTTTCATTTTGCCTCAGACTGGTGAGAACCTCCTGGGGTGGGGGAGGGCTAGTGGTGAGAACCACCGACTGGGTGGCCCCCCGAAGCCCTCCAACTCTGAAACACCAAGGCTTTCAAACACCGCAGTCACGCTGCATTAAAGATGCATTTTCAAATGTTAATAATTAATGTCAGTGTTAATTTATCATAGTTTCACATAACATTCTATAATGGCAATGGCCCCAGGAGAGAGGATGGCAAAGGAGATTGAGGACCAGAGTAGAAAAGAAGCGGGGATCAAGCGAGGGGGCAGGGTAGGTGCGGCAACCACTCTTCCAAGCTGTGTCCCATCTTCCAGAACACTGGGGAAGAGTCTTGGGCTGCAGGAGACAGTTTTATAGTCTTCTCCCAGAGAGAGAGAGACAGAGAGTGTGTGTGTGTGTGTGTGTGTGTGTGTGTGTGTGAGTGAGAGAGAGAGAGAGAGAGAAAGAGGGTGAGTGTGGGGGGGTGTGAGTGGGCGTGTGTGGGAGTGTGTGTGGTTGTGTGGAGGGAGTGTGTGTGGGGGGTGTGTGACAGTGAGTGTGTGTGGGTGTGAGTGGGTGTGTAGGAGTGTGGGAGTTTGTGGTTGTGTGTGGGGTGGGGGGAGTGTGCGAGTGTATGTGACAGTGTGTGTGGGGGTGTGTGAGGGTGTGTGGGAGTGGGGGGAGTGTGGGAGTGTTTGTGGGTGTGAGAGTGTGTGTGTGTGAGTGTGTGTGTGTGTGTGACAGTGGGTGTGGGGGGAGTGTGTGACAGTGAGTGTGGGGGGAGTGTGGGAGTGTGTGGGTGTGGGTGTGAGTGGATGTGTGAGTGGGGGGGTGGGATGTGTGTGGGTGTGTGCGTGTGTGTACACACGCACGCACACATGTGTGTGTTCTATGGCCTGGCTTCCTGAACAGGTGCTGGTCTGCTGGCACCTATGCCTGATTTCCAAGCAAAGACACCCAGCGGAAAAGGCAGACGTCTTGGAGTGGGGCTGGGGCTGGGGAAGCAGTGGGAAGGACCGAGGCCCTGGCGCTCTAAGGGAGGGACCCTTCTGTTTGCAGCCTGGGTCTGGTTTCTCACAAACCGCCCAACCGGGTCCCCTCAGCCTAACCAGGAGGCTTAGCTCCCCGGTGTTTCTCGTTGCCGTTGCAGGTGTATGTGGCTGCTGCGGTGCCCTGCGCCCCAGGTACAAAAGGCTGGTGGACAACATCTTCCCTGAGGATCCCGAGGTGGGTCTCGTCTCCTGCCGCCAGCACACCTCTCACCACCTTACCCCATCCAGGGCCCTGGGGGCTGCTCCGAGGGAGGGCAGGCCCCGGGGCTCACTCAGACACACTGAAACCTTGGCCACGGCCCCGTCGGTGACCAGAGGCAGCTGGGAGCCTGAAGGCTGAGGAGCTTTGGACCCCTCTGCAGGCAGGATCTGTAGAGGGCTCTGGAAGTGGGTCTCGGTGTGCTCGGTGCTTCTGGCCACTGCTAAGCATTTTCTTCACTCATGTCTCTCTGGGTGATAGTTCCTTGAGCCGCTAACTCTGAATGGTACTATTTCCCTGTTGTCAGGTGTGAGCATTTCCCTTCTTGGGTTTTGGCTCTGGAGCTCGTGTCCTCTCCACGCTCCCTCTGGTATCTGCCAGGTGTCAAGTGGGCACAGGGGACACCTGGCTTCTTGGTTTCCAAGCTGCCACTCTATGGTCAGGCTTCATTATGGGTTATGTGGTTTCGGAAAGGGTCTGATGTACTTGACTTCTTCTCTGGAAATCAATGACCTCTTCTTGATAGGCAGTGGAGGGTCACATTTCCAGCATCCTCTGGACAATTCCCTGAAAGCTGCAGAGCTGCCTTCTTCCTGTTCACTTCTCGATGTTGGATATCCAATACGTTTTAATTCTGCATTGCTTTCATTGAAGACTTGTCATCCATTCGTATACACACATATAAACACATACATAAATACCTTCATGTACATACACATATACATATGTAAATACATATAGTGTACACATGCACACACATATGTACATTTATATCACTGACTATTTTTGCTTATAGCTAGCACACTTTGGGTGAAGTTGTGAGTTCCTGAAGAGCAGGGTCTATGCTTTTCTGTTTTTTTTTTTTTTTTTTTTTTTAGGGTCTATGCTTTAATCATCTCTAGATCCCCAAAACCCACCTATGTGTCACATACATTATAGGCACTCTGGTAAATGATGATTAAGTTGAATGACCGTTTACCTTTAGACTTGAACTCTTCTAGCCAT
Source organism: Mesoplodon mirus (assembly GCF_964341445.2). Classification (NCBI taxonomy): domain Eukaryota; kingdom Metazoa; phylum Chordata; class Mammalia; order Artiodactyla; family Ziphiidae; genus Mesoplodon; species Mesoplodon mirus. The sequence goes on from NC_138990.1 coordinate 44,182,592, forward strand.
CGCATGGCCACAGTGAGGATGATGTGTCCTTTACAGGATGGCCTGGTGAAGACCAACATGGAGAAGCTGACCTTCTACGCCCTGTCAGCTCCAGAAAAGCTCGATCGCATTGGCGCCTACCTCTCTGAGAGGCTCATCCGTGACGTGGGTCGTCATCGATATGGGTAAGTAGTATGGGAGGGTGGAGAGAGATTTGCAGAAACTATATATTTTCAGGGCAAAACATAGGGTCCTTTTATTTATTTATTTTTGGCTGCATTGGGTCTTCGTTGCTGCGCATGGGCTTTCTCTAGTTGCTGCGAGCAGGGGCTACTTTTCGTTGCGGTGCGCGAGCTTCGCATTGTGATGGCTTCTCTTGTTTCGGAACGCAGGCTCTAGGTGCACGGGCTTCAGTAGTTGTGGCACAGGGGCTCAGGAGCTGTGGCTCGCGGGCTCTAGAGCGCAGGCTCAGTAGTTGTGGCGCACGGGCTTAGGTGCTCTGCGGCATGTGGGATCTTCCCGGACCAGGGATGGAACCTGTGTCTCCTGCATTGGCAGGCGGATTCTTAACCACTGCGCCACCAGGGAAGTCCCAGGGTCCTTTTAAGAAATGATAATAGACTGGATTGTTGAACAGCCTGAGAAAATGGGGACTGGGAGTGAGGACTGGGTTCCCTGTGCTTTTCCAAAGGGTAAAATGTGATGCTGTTGCCAAGATTTGGGAAGAAGGGGGTGTTGGCTTCCTAGGAGCACCTCTGTTAGCTTCCATTTACCCCCATGTCTCTATCCAGAAGCCCTCACACACCATTGAACCCAGAATGTGTTGTTACTCTCACCAAACACACCCAGCCTCATTCAGCTTACTCTGTTAAAAAGCAAGGAGGGGGCCTCCCTGGTGGCGCAGTGGTTGAGAGTCCGCCTGCCGATGCAGGGGATACGGGTTCGTGCCCCGGTCTGGGAGGATCCCATATGCCGCGGAGCGGCTGGGCCCGTGAGCCATGGCCGCTGGGCCTGCGCATCCGGAGCCTGTGCTCCGCAACGGGAGAGGCCACAACAGTGAGAGGCCCGCATACCGCAAAAAAAAAAAAAAAAAAAAAGCAAGGAGGGTGCTTCCCTGGTGGCACAGTGGTTGAGAGTCTGCCTGCCGATGCAGGGGACACAGGTTCGTGCCCCGGTCTGGGAAGATCCCACATGCCGTGGAGCGGCTGGGCCCGTGAGCCATGGCCACTGAGCCTGCGCGTCTGGAGCCTGTGCTCCGCAACGGGAGAGGCCACAACAGTGAGAGGCCCGCGTACCGCAAAAACAAAAACAAAAAAAAAAACCACTTAGGGACTTCCCTGGTGGTCCAGTGGTAAAGAATCTGCCTTCCAATGCAGGAGACGCAGGTTCGATCCCTGGTGGGGAAACTAAGATCCCACATGCCGCAGGGCAACTAAGCCCGTGTGCCACAACTACTGAGCTCATGCGCCTCAACTAGAGAGCCGGCGTGCTGCAAACTACAGAGGCCAAGCAGTCTGGAACCCGCGCGCCACAACTAGAGAGAAGCCCATGCGCCGCAACAAAAAATCCCACATGGCACAACGAAGATCCCGAGTGCCGCAGCAAAGACCCAACGCAGCCAAATAAATAAATAAATATTTAAAAAAGTTTTTCTATAACTTGATTTAAAAAAAAATACACTTAAGTGAAGTATTTATCTGTCTTCTAGGAGGGAAGGACTCGCTGCCTTTAGAAGAGGGAGGAATCTTAAAGAAATTGACTGATCAATAGATTTTTTTTATTAATTAATTTTATTTATTTTTGTCTGTATGGGGTCTTTGTTGCTGCGCGCGGGGTTTCTCTAGTTGTGGCGAGCGGGGGTTACTCTTTGTTGCAGTATGCGGGCTTCTCATTGCGGTGGCTTCTATTGTGGAGCACAGGCTCTAGGCGCACAGGCTTCAGTAGTTGTGGCATGTGGGCTCAGTAGTTGTGGCTCACAAGCTCTAGAGCGCAGGCTCGTTGTGGCACGTGGGCTTGTGGCGCACGGGCTTAGTTGCTCCACTGGATGTGGGACCTTCCCAGACCAGGGCTCGAACCCATGTCGCCTGCATTGGCAGGTGGATTCTTAACCACTGTGCCACTAGGGAAGTCCCTGATCAATAGATTAAACAGCCAAATATGTAGATTGAAATACTAAGATACCACCTTCACTTATCAAATTGTTTTTTTTTAATATATATAATTTCCAGTGTTAACCCAGGGATGGCAAAATGAGAGGCATTTTCATACTTTTCTAGAATGAGTACAAATTGGTTGAAGCTTTCTAGAAAGTAATTTTGAAATATATGTCAAGAGCTTCAAAAACACATGCCCTTTGATCCAGTAATTCCATTTCTATTCATCTATCCCACCATATCAATCTTATATATAATCTAACTTTATACACAGAGATGTTCATTATGATAATTTTTATAATATTGAAAAGATGGAAGTAACTTAAATGCCCAACTAGAGGAGAATAGTAAATTATGGTGTTTATCGCTTCAGGAAATGTTACCTAGTCAATAAAAATGGTGTTTATAAACATATTTTCCATATAATATGGAAAATGCCATCAGTAAATGGAAAATAGAATACATACTTATATACACAGTATTTAAATCAAGTTAAAAACAATAACAAATCTCAATGCCTGGAAAATACAGTAAAAATAAATATGCCAAAATATTGAGTACTCTTAATATTTTGTGAACAATGTGGCTGGGGTTTTTGGTTTCTATCTTCATTTTTGAGTTTCCTAAATATTCTCTATTGAGCATGTATTACTTCCTCAATGACAAAAGTCAACGGCAGGACCTACCATGTTTGTTATGCTACCGTCATGCCACAATCTGGAGTGGGGCTGGATGTAAAGAGAGCTCTAAGATGTCGCTGGTGGCACGGCTGTTGGAGCAAAGGGAAGGGTACATCTAGGGCAGTTGTTCCTAAGTCCCATTGGTTCTGTTCTCTATGAAGCCTTTTATGTCCATCCTCTACTTTCCTCTGCTCCTACCTTTCTCCTGAGGCAGGCTCCAGATTATGGCAGTGGCCTTGAAAATGGTCTCCCTCCTTCCCATCTTTCCTGTACTGGCTCTTCCAGATCAACACTATGATCTTCAAAACACAGACCAAGCTATACTTTGCTGGCTTCTTTAGCGTACAATCCAAGGTCTCAGCTTGATTTCTGGGCTCCTCCACTACCTGCCCCCAACTTGCCTTTAACCCAGCCACACCTGCCACAGCTGCTTTAAACCCATTCCAGATGGACTAGCTGACGATCCCCCCTGGCTTTCTGGCCTCTGAGCCTTTGCAGTGATCTCTCCCCTGGATCCTCTTTCCCCCACTACTACCATCCATCAGCCCCATCACCCTCCAAGGTCCCTTCCTCCTGGTGAGGAAGGTGGAGTGAGAACCAGAGTGTAAAGATCTGCATTGTGCTGACAGTGTATAGAGGTCCACACCTCCACAGGACCCACCAGCCACGCTTACATCAAGCTATCCCTGGTATAAAAGCAAGACCAGAAACAATTCATTTCTATGATCCCTTTCTATAATAAAATTAGGTTACATGCTCAGTAAAAAGGGCATGAATATAATGAACATGCTGATTATATAAGTCGCCTTGACATATTATAAAGCAGGCTCAAGCAAGTAAAAATGACTTTATCCTAGACTGAACCTGAAACTAATATGCAAGCAATACCATTAAACATTTAATACTAATTTTTCCTGCCCTCTCTGCAGTGATGGTTCTCTCAGTAAAAATGTCCTGTAGCCAGCAGAGCCACTTAGAAACATTCCACTGCCCTTAGAACTGCAACTCAAAATTGGTATCGTTCTGTTAAAAATAGCCATTGCAGCATCTAAGTATTTAAAGCCTTGACGGCCTCACTGGGGGCTCTAATCATAAACATTTGGAGAAGAAAAATCTGTTAGATCTGTTCTCCTGTTCTCTCTCCTCTCCCTCCCCGTCTTTCCTTACCCAATGCCACATGCATCATCATTGTCCTAATCACTGATGGCAGGTTTGGAAGAGTGAAATATTTACCTGCAGACAGTCTGAGGAGCTGTCTCCCTACCACCGTGCAGGTGTCTGTGTTTATGGTTTGACCATGTGGACGTGAACCTTGGGTGTCGGACCCAGAGGCAGATCCACCCTCCTCTGCCCGTATGTGTTTAGCATCAAGGGTGATAACCAAATGTGGGCAGAGAGAGGATAAGACACGACTTTCAAGGTATTGCTCCTCAGTGTGGGCCATAATGGGCAGTGATGTGCAGAGCAGCAAAAAAGTGAGAATTCTTCATATTCTTCTCCTTCCAGTTCATCCCAACAGCTAGAACACCCCTAGAAACTGGAGAGCAAGGGAGGCAACGGCAGTGCTGAGTGAGATTCAGGGTCAGCTGACAATGACCATGGAGCAATGACCACGTCCAGAAGGCCACATTAGAATCTGTCAGGTTCCCCAGTGCCTGGAGGATGGAGACGCCCATGCCAAAGAGGGGTGGGCTACTCCCTGAGGAGCCTGACCCTGGAGCTGAGCTGGTGGGGCTTCCAAGAGATACACTGTCCCCAGAAGGACCCTGAACCTGGTTGGAGGACGGAGCTGACCCTTCAGACAGAGATGTCACAGATTCCTACTAGATGAGGAGTTCATCCTTCCCTCCCTTGGCTGAGGTCAACCCCTACTTCTGGCTCCTAAAACCCAGAAGTTTCTGTCCAGCAGCGGGGACATGACTAAGTACCTTCAGACTGCCCAGAACAAGAGGTTCTTTGTCAAGGTTCTTTGAGTGATTCTTGGGCAATGACTGGCCCTGCTAAAGCTGCCCCCTCTCTCTGTGTGCTGGTTCCCATCTCTGACCCTAGATCTGCTTTCCTCCCCAACCAAGTCTGGTTCGCAGACTTTGACTGCCAGTTCCTCCTTTCCTAGAAGCTCCTAAGCCCACTCCTGACTGAGTGAAAGGTGTTCCAGCAGAAGCAGCTGCCTGTTCTGGAATTCAATTCAAGGCATTTCCTGCCTCACTCCTAAGCAGCAGGCCCCCTGTGTATTTTCCTCACTTGTTATAACTCACCTTCTGCTCTGGTTGGCCCATGACCCTGAGTTCCTGTTGTTATAACCTGCTGAGTAGCCTCTCCTGACCTCAGCTGCTGCCTGTGACCCCCAATCCTTCCCAGATTCCTTGAGTTCTGCCTACTTCACCTACTGGGAAGCCCTACTAGTAGACCCAAGATCCTTGGTCATCACCTGCTGCTGTGGTCCATGCCCTGCTCTTCCCTCTGTGTGGGGCCCCTGTGGTGGGCTAGTCCTCACCAGCTCCTTTCTTCCCCATCCTGTTCCAACTACCCAGTCAGGCCAGTTTCTCAGACCTATTACTACACTGGACTCCTTTCAGGATACCAAGCCCAGAACAGATCTCTGCTGAGACTAACCTATTTGGCCCCAGTCCTGTTAAGTGGACATTATCCTGAGAAGCCCGTGCTCTATTCCCTTTGAAAGTATAGACTTAATGGATAAGATGTACCCAGGAAGGTTATGATAAGATAGGACCAATGCAGCGAGCAGGAGGTTCCAAAGCCCATTGACTTCTGATCTTCTAATAAGATACTTTGAAAAGTTCAAGTTCGCAATTATAATCCTTCCATCCTTAGTGTTGGGATCAAAGATGGGGATCGAAGGACTGTGTATTCAGAGAACTAGGCCTTAAACTTCTTTACTTTTCTGTGTCACTTCTACCATAATTTTCACTTTCCATCAAAATTTCCTCTCCTGGTCAGTAGCCAATTTTTTTTTTTTTTCTGGCTAGCAAAGGATGGTTTTCCTTATCAGGATTTTCTGGGAATTTTTTTACAGGAAAGGGAAAAGCAGCAATCTAAGCTCTGGGGTTTGGGAGGCCTTCTGGTTTCTTCTCTTGCCAAACCCCACCCCACCCCTTCCTTTCCCTCATTTAAACTCTATAAAATAATGGTGAAACCCTTCATGCAGAAGGATGCTGGGATGATTCATAGAAGAAGAGAATTCCATGCTGCCTGCTCCCATTTCCCATCCGCCATGTTTTGTTGCCAGAATGTGTCCAGGTTTCTCCGCAGGGAAAACCTGTCCCTTTGGAAGGGCCCCAGCCCAGGCTGCTTCCCCAACCCTGCAGGAATCAGTCTGCTTCACGGCCTATACAGTGGACCCGGAACATGCCAGGCCTGGGTCTGCAAGGCACGACAGGTATCCTGAACTGTGGCTGTGGCATCCTGTGAAGGGCAAGGCAATCGAGGACTGGCGGGCCCTCCAGAGCAGGAGGAACGTGGCTCCAGTTCACCAAACGAGCCCAAACACCCAATGCTGCCTTTTTTTTTTTTTTGCGGTACACGGGCCTCTCACTATTGTGGCCTCTCCCGTTGCGGAGCACAGGCTCCGTACGCGCAGGCTTAGCGGCCTTGGCTCACGGGCCCAGCTGCTCCGCGGCATGCGGGATCCTCCCGGACCGGGGCACAAACCCGTGTCCCCTGCATTGGCAGGCGGACTCTCAACCACTGTGCCACCAGGGAAGCCCTGCCTTTGTATTTGAAAGACACTCTGTAGATAAGAGCATGACCAAATCCATTTGTGAATGTGCCCAGAGACAGCTATTTAATGATATTTAATAATATTTTAATTTAATAATATTAAACAATAATAATAGCTGACTCAGTTCATATAGATAAAATAAATAAACATTTTACAAAAGTGAGAAGGAAAATTTCAGAGTAGAGAGGCTGTATTACTTATGGTTGCTTGGTAAAGAAGTTAGGGCAAGGGTACTGAAAAAATGGTGACTGATGTCTCTAAAAAAGGACATTTAGAAAACGTCATGACTGCTGTTACTTTTATACACATGGATTTGCAAAGCTGGCTTATGTGTGAGGCAGTTCAGATGCACAATGTCTGAAACTGAGTGGCTGCCACGAGAGCTTTGTGGAGCTTTGTGTTGTGGTTTTGTAGTATCTTCAAAAATCATCCTATAGTCATGCTTCCTGTGCATTCTTTTTATTTAACCAAACTCTGTTTTAAAACAAAGACTAGCTAATCAAGAGTTTTGTACTATCTGCCTAACCTTCAAAGAGATATGATTTGGATCAAAACATAAAGAATAAATCTTTTAATTCATCCCCTGTTATATACACGGCATATAAACCTGACACTAGGCAGCTTCTTTTTTTTTTTTTTAATTTGTATTTTTTTTTTTGGCTGCTTCAGGTCTTAGTTGTGGCACACAGGATCTTCGTTGTGGCACACTGGGTTTTTTGTTGTGGTGCATGAGCTCAGTAGTTGCAGCGTGAGGGCTTAGTTGCCTGCAGTACATGGGATCTTAGTTACCCGACCAGGGATCGAACCAGTGTGCCCTGCATTGGAAGGCGGATTCTTAACCACTGGACCACCAGGGAAGTCCCTCTAGGCAGCTTCTTAAAGAGAGGCCTTTTGCTACTTGCTTTGACTTAGAGGCATCAGCCTGACTCCTTAGCACCCAGGTAGGTTTGGAGTTCTCTTCTCACTCTACCTTGCCTGCATTTTGTTTGTATCAGGAAGTACTTCCTGTGTTCCACATGGCTGTATGAGTAGAGGGGTCACCACCCTGTAATGGGCACACGAGCCACACTCCGAGTACATGGAGTCTGCCTGATCTCCCCTCTTGCAGGATGGAGTCATGTTCAGCCCTTACTTCTCTTTCCTGTGAGGGCAGTCACTTGAGTTGCTTTGGATTGCTCAGGCTTCACTTTTATTTGTGCCCTCAGGTTTCTAAAGCACTCCTAAACCTGATTATCAGACACTTGTGTTATTTAGGGTATAAAGAGGCTTGAAAATACAGTGGCTCCAGCAATATGGAAATATTTTTTCTCTCTCATGCAATAGTCCAGTCTGGGTTGGTGGGCTCTGTTCCATGAGGTCATCCGGGGCTTTCACCTCTGGCCATCCATTTGCTGCCACTCTGCAGCCAGCAGGAAGAGGGAAGAGAGGACCCGGAGGACAATCCTGTCTTTTAAGCAAGCAATGCTGACGTGGCTCACATCACTCCCTCTCATTTTAATGGCAACATGTAAGTCACGTGGCCTCACCTAGCAGCAGGAGAGGCTGGGAAATGTTCCCAGTGAGCAGCCACAGCTCAGCTAAACTTCTGAATGACTAGTGAAAAGGGCAAAAATAGACTCCAGGGGAGACACCTAACTCCTTAATGAAAACTGTAAAGATTTTAACCAGAATAATTTTGCAGAGTCTCCCTTATTAGAAGTTAAAAGATAACCTTTTTCTGTGAATGTCTGCCTTGTTTTCTTTTTTTTTTTTTTTGCTATACGCGGGCCCCTCACTGTTGTGGCCTCTCTCATTGCGGAGCACAGGCTCCGGACGCGCAGGCTCAGCGGCCATGGCTCACGGGCCCAGCCGCTCCGCGGCATGTGGGATCTTCCCGGACCGGGGCACGAACCCGTGTCCCCTGCATCGGCAGGCGGACTCTCAACCACTGCGCCACCAGGGAAGCCCGGGTTTTGGTCTTTAGAATAATTAAGTGGTTAGAGACTTAGAATTGACACAGAGCACCTGCTTCATAAGGAGAAAAGGATTTTCATTCTGTGTCTATCTTATTCTCCATGAGGTAAAAATGCTCCCTGGGCAAGCTGAGTGTCATCCAAACATGGTAACACTGTCAACCATATTGTCTGAGTAGTACTTCATTATAGAGCTTCTGAGGTCTTCAGCTACAAAAACTGCAATTTTATGTTCCTTAACATTTGCAGTTGGCTGGTCCTCAGGCCCATTTCAGATTCTTCATAAACTTTCTTCATTAAGTTCTTTGCTTCCTCCCCACTAGAGCCTCTTTCCTTCTTTGGAACCCTCGTGGGATGTCATTATTTTGGTAACATTTCTTATTTTCCCTTTAGAGGAGATATCTGTGTATTTATCTTATCCCTCCCACTCTAGGCTCCTTAAGTGAAAGGACTTCTTCATCCTTACACCCCTGCACTGTCGAGGGCACTGTCAACAAACACGTCTTGACTGTGACTGAGTAATTCTCTGACCTCACTGGGTTTGAGTCCAGAAGCTGCTCTTCTGGGCATCAATTCTTTCTGCTTGTATTTCCTCATGAAATGGTTTACCTTGTCTGTCCTCATGTTCTTCATGTGTAAAATAAGGGGCTGGATGAATCCATCTCTAGGCTCCCTTCCAGCTCTGCTTCATTCTGCTTCTCAGGGCTGGGCTGGAGTGAGCACTTGTTGGAACAACTGTCCAGTCATCAACAACCTGGGGAAGAGCTGCATTCACTGGGTGCTGCCCAGGTGGTCACTGCACTGCCATCTAGATTGCCCCAGTCATGCAGTGGGGGCAGAACAGGCGTGAGGCTAAGTGATGGCAATGGTGCTGCTTTTCCCCAGGTACGTGTGCATCGCCATGGAGGCGCTGGACCAGCTGCTCATGGCCTGTCACTGCCAGAGCATCAACCTCTTCGTGGAGAGTTTCCTCAAGATGGTGGCCAAGCTGCTTGAGTCGGAGAAGCCCAACCTGCAGATCCTTGGCACCAACTCGGTAAGGAGCCCCAAGGGGGCTTTGGAAGTGGGAATGGTGGGGAGGGGGTGTAGAACCTCTGGGTCAACATTGTTTTGGTCCATTCCTATTTGGTTTCTGACTTTTAAAAATGATTTTTCATTTAAATAAGTTTAGGTGAGGCCCCAATAGATGTAAAAATAGAAAGGGAGGTATTTCTTTGAGAGAAGGGGGTGCCCAGTGCCCTCAGAGCTTGGCCCCTGACTCCATGGGGCATACTTTGAAAGCTGTCCAGGTTGTGCTTCTTTCGAAGACAGAATAAACGGATGTTCACAGGACAGAGGGATCAGATAAGTAGGCAGATCACAGGGAAGCAGGAAACAGGGCTTCTGGCTTAGTTCTGCCCTTTCCTAGCTGGGTAACCTCGAGCGGGTTATCTTTCATGAGCCTGGCTTCTCATTGATACCCTGAGCGGATTGAACTCAGTCCAAGCTTTGTAATGTAACTGGTCTCAGTACAAGTGGCTGCTATCGTGAGGGCTTATGGTTTGGGGAGAGAAGAGCTATCAGATGTGTCAAGAACTCTCAGCTTTGTATGTATGTAACATACTTGAGTATCCCGGTGGTTCTCTTCCATTTCTTGCTCTCTCTCTATTCCTTCCCCTTTAGGGAATACTTTCAGCTCCAGGTCTTCAAGCAGCTTGGTGTTAAAAGCCCTGACATGCAACTATTTTACAAATATCACCAGGAAAAAAAAAGTTTAAGGTTTGTCTTCTTAGCCTTCCCAACCTGACTTTTCTGAATGTTTATTGCACAGGTCACAGCTGCTTTCCTGTTCTATTTAAGTTGATTTAACCAGAAGATAGTCTTTCAACTCTTCTTGCAAAGACCAAAACTAACAACCTTTTCCCCTCTTTCCTCTCTCTCTGAGCCAGCTGCCTTTGACAAATTACATATACAGTAGCTGAGGGTGAATTCTTTTGTCATGTTGCCCTGGCAACAGCTTCAGTTACTGTTTCACTTGCCCTGTTTGAGATAACTATAGTCTAGAAGAGAACATGTACGTGGAAACTAAACCAGTCATCAATGCATCCAGAGGGTATCTCCCCAGGGGTCGGCGGGGGAGACACGGAAGCATGTGGCTGCCAGCTCTAGCTTTCCCTACAGCACGCCTGGCCTAGGGTGGGCATTTTGTTAGCTACAGCCTTGAAAATTCAGAGTCCTGCAAATTCCTAGACTCCCCATCACAGTGAATCACAGTATTAGCAAGAAAGCAGTTGACTAACGATTACCGTACTGCAGACAATGGAGATTATGTAAGGAGAGGTGATTATAAGTAAGTTGAGTCAGATAATTGCAATAGATTCAGAGTTCAGCTTCAGAGGCAGGCTTTGCTAGCGGTGTCCCTCAACCAGATGCTCTTCCCAGCTCTCTAAGCCTGGGACCTTCTCTCTCTTTCTTTCTTCATCCTTAATGGATCTTTATCCAGCTTATTCTTGACCACCCCAAGGATTGAAGCTATGGTAAAACTTGTCAGCAAAGAGTCTGGTTTTGCTAATACCATTCCTGCACATCATATGCAGTAAAGTATAATTTTTTAAATTTAAGTGATGCTTTCAGGTCTTTAATGAGGATCTCTGAACTTGGGATGACAGTGAGGGACCAGGAAAGTCAGGGGATGGGGGGCGGCCAGAGCCTACTAAGCTCAATTATTTGCTTAGGGATTTGCTTCTGCATACCTGCCTTACTGCCTGAGAGGTCCAAATGTGTGTCTCAGGGACAGTGCAATGACCATGTGCCCTGACCTTCTGAGGTCACTCTGTGAGGATAAACTGAAAATATTAAATCTGAGAATACCAAGGTCCTTTACATAAACAATCTACTATATTAGCCTAGTGTAAATAATAAAATTATTATGAAAGATCATGGATTTAAAGTTTGTACTTTCATCCCTACCTCACAACATATATAAAAATTAACTCAAAATAGATTAAAGACCTAAATGTAAGAGCTAAACCTATAGAGCTCTTAGAAGAAATATAGGGGTGTATCTTTATGATCTTGAATTTGGCAATGGATTCTTAATTATGACAATATAAACAAAAGGAGCAAAAGAAAATATAGATAATTTGACTTCTTCAAAATTAAAAACTTTTGTGCATCAAAGGACACTGTCAGGAAAGTGAAAAGACAACCACCAAATGGGAGAAAATATTTACAAATTGTATATCTGATAAGGGTCCAGTAACCAGAATATACGAAAAACTCTTACAGCTCAACAGCAAAAAGAACACCCAATTAAAGTGGGCAAAGGACTTGAATAGACATTCAAGAAGAAGATACACAAATGACCAACAAGCACATGAAATGATGCTCAGCATCACTAATCATTAAGGAAATGCAAGTCAAAAAAAAACCCCACAGTGAGATACCTCTTCACACCCACCAGGATGGCTATATTTTAAAAAATCCTATAAAATGACATGTTGGTGAGGATGTGTAGAAATTGGAACCCTTGTACGTTGCTAGCGGAGATGTAAAATGGTGTAGACACTGCGGAAAACAGTTTAGTGGTTCCTCTGAAAGTTAAACATATAGAATTACCATATGACTCAGCAATTCTCTCTAGGTATATACCAAAAAGAACGGAAAATGGTTACTCAAATAAATACTTGTACATCAACGTTCATAGCAGCACTGCTCACAATAGCCAAAAGGTGGAAACAACCCAGAAGGTCACATGTTATATTTCCATTTAGATGAGATATCCAGAATAGGTGAATCCATAAAGACAGAAAGCAGATTAGTGTTTGCCAGGGTCTGGGAGGGAGAGGAATGGAAAGTGACTGATTAATGACTAAGAAGTGGGTTTCCTTTTGGGGTTTTGCTTTAGTTGCAAAACATTGTGAATGTATTGAATGCCACTGAATTGTGCACTGTAAAAGGGTTCACTTTATGTTTTGTGAACTTTACCTGAATTTTTAAAAATTGCTCTTTCGGGCTTCCCTGGTGGCGCAGTGGTTGAAAGTCCGCCTGCCAATGCAGGGGACACGGGTTCATACCCCAGTCCAGGAAGATCCCACATGCCACGGAGCGGCTGGGCCCATGAGCCATGGCCACTGAGCCTGTGCATCCGGAGCCTGTGCTCCGCAATGGGAGAGGCCACAGCAGTGAGAGGCCCGCGTACCACAAAAAAAAAAAGAAAAAAAAAAAAGAGGGAAGCAGGAGGATCAGAGTCAAACAGAAGATGAGAGACAGAGAGGAAGAGATTTGAAGATGCTCCTCTGATGGCCATGAAGATGGAGGAAGGGGGCCAGGAGCCAAAGGATGTAGGTGGCTTCTGGAAGCTAGAAAGGTCAAGGAAACAGATGCTCCTCTGGAAGCGTCCAGAAGGAATGCAACCCTGCAGACCCATTTTAGACTTCTGATCTCCAGAACTGCAAGGTAATAAATTTGTGTTGTTTTAGGCCACTAAATTGTGGTGATTTATTACGGCAGCAATAGGAAACGAATACAGTTTCCTTCAATGATTCTCTTTCTCCACGTCCCCATGAAGTGTCCGTGGTCTCCAAGGTTGCTGCTCTGCCCTCTTCTCACTCTATATGCTCCCTCTGGACAATTTTATCAACTCCTGTGGTTGCAACTTGTCATCTATAGACTAGAAATTCTCTCATCTTCCACACCAGGACAGAAATCAGCACTGCTGGAGACCAGCAGCCTAGAAGTGGGTTCCGTGAAGGGAGGTCAGAGCAGAACTGTGATGCCAGTGGAACAGCTCAGGTCACGGGGGTCGGCACCAGCAGATGACGGGGACCTTAGAGCAGAGGCAGCCAGGGCTTCCCTAGGTCTGCGCTTCCCAAGGGCAGGCCTTGGAGGCTGGCTAGCACGTGGGACTACTGGGACCAGAGGGATCCTTCTCGGGCAGCAAGACTGGGCTTTCCCAGGAGTTTTTTTGTTTTGTTTTGTTTTGTTTTGTGGTACGCGGGCCTCTCACTGTTGTGGCCTCTCCCGTTGCGGAGCACAGGCTCCGGACGTGCAGGCTCAGCGGCCATGGCTCACGGGCCCAGCCGCTCTGCGGCATGTGGGATCTTCCCAGACCGGGGCACAAACCCGTGTCCCTGCATCGGCAGGCGGATTCTCAACCACTGCGCCACCAGGGAAGCCCTCCCAGGAGTTTTTAAAACCACAGTCAGTTTTGCAAAGAATCTTGAAGGAGGAAAGACGTACTATGGGTAGACAGGGGAGGATATCCTAGGTCTAGGGAATCACTATGCCCAAGTTGGCAGGCGATTTGCAGGGCACGATCATGTCACAGTTCCTCTGGCTTTAATGAAAACTGTATAATTCATTATTTCTCTGTCTTTAATGAAAACTGCTCCCGGGAGTTGCTATAAACAAGAGCAGGTGGGAGGATGGGGTAGGGGGTGTTAAAGTCAAAACCATGTGGTTTACAAGGTCTTTTCCAGCTAGGGTTCATCTTAGTGCAACAGAAAAACTGTTCCCATTTTTCCTTATGTAGGTTAACACAGCGAAAAGGCCTGCAGTCCTACCACGAAAGAGTTGGGGTTCTCTCTATGCCCAGTATTTTATTTTATTTTATTTTTTGGCCGTGCTGAGCGGCATGTGGGATCTTAGTTCCCCGACCAGGTATCGAACCTGCGGCCCCTGCAGTGGCAGCATGGAGTCTTAACCACTGGACCACCAGGGAATCCCTATGCCCAGTATTTTACACTGTGGTTCTACTGTTGATGGCAGGGAGTTGTGGGGTTCAGAATGCCCATCTACAGAAGAGAGAAAGGCTGACTTCTGCTTGGAGAGACTTGGCTAGTGCTGAAGTGAGGCTGACCAGCTCAGCTTCTTCTCCAGACCCAGGGAGAGCTGGTTTTGCAATGTCAATATTTGGAGCTTGCTTTCTCTCTATTGACCCAGCCCCTTAGTACCTCTCAGTTTTCACACAACTGTGTCTCCTTCCTGCTTGTGCCAGAGGGTTGGTGATCTCCTCCAGCAAACTTGGCACCCTTTGTTGTATATGAAGAGCTGAAACTTTGGTCTTGAAAGCGTGGCCCTAGTGGTGCCCTTGACCTTTGAAGTGTCACATCTTCACAGTCTCCAGTTTGTTGCTATGGAGACCTTCCTCATCATTGCAATATCTTAAAAAAATAAGACAAAAAAACCCCAACTTTACTATTTCACAACCTTGTGCATTAGGCAAGTAGCATTTTAACAAAAGCCATTTGTGAGGTATGACCTAGCAATGGTAGGGGTGAAGTAGCCCAGAAGTTCCTGCTGTATCAAGTGTTTAAAACATTAGTCAGGGCTTCCCTGGTGGCGCAGTGGTTGAGAGTCCGCCTGCCGATGCAGGGGATACGGGTTCGTGCCCCGGTCTGGGAGGATCCCATATGCCGCGGAGCGGCTGGGCCCGTGAGCCATGGCCGCTGGGCCTGCGCATCCGGAGCCTGTGCTCCGCAACGGGAGAGGCCACAACAGTGAGAGGCCCGCATACCGCAAAAAAAAAACAAACAAACAAACAAAAAAAAAAACATTAGTCAGTCACACAGGTAAACAGGCCCAGTGAAAACATATGGAGTGTTGACAGCAAGCCAGAAATCCACTGGGGGAAAATGAGGTATAACTGTTAACTCTGATGGGCTGGTCATACCAAGCCTATGAGGCAGCTGCTCTTGCTGGCCCCATTGTACAGATGGGGTGACCGAAGCATGGGGAGCTTAAGAAACGTGCCTCCTGTCAGCCTCCTACTAAGTGGGAGGTGGGATTCAGAAATGCATTCTGGCTCCAAACCCCTTCTCATAATCATAACACCATTCTACCTCTAATAGGAAGGTTGAAGGCTCTATTTTATTTATTTATTTATTTATTTATTTTTTGTGGTACGCGGACTTCTCACTGTTGTGGCCTCTCCCGTTGCAGAGCACAGGCTCCGGACGTGCGGGCTCAGCGGCCATGGCTCACAGGCCCAGCCGCTCCGTGGCATGTGAGATCTTCCCTGACCGGGGCACGAACCCGTGTCCCCTGCATCGGCAGGTGGACTCTCAACCATTGCACCACCAGGGAAGCCCCGAAGGCTCTGTTTTAAACCCTAGAGTCTCAACCCCATCTCAGCCAGGTTTGGGCATGTTTCCCAAGTGGACTCCTATAGTGGGTGTGGTCCCATGACCAGGTCCCCTGGATTTGATCCTCTGAACCACAATTACCAAAGTTTCCATTTTGGCCTCCTCCTATCAGCCCTGGAGGACTCAGGAGCAGCTTGAGGTGCGCTCCCTCGGAGCTGCCCGCATGGGGATACTGCAGGCCAACATTCCCTGACCAGGTCATCTGGGCAGGTCATCTGTGCTATCATAGTTTCAGACTCAGGGAAGGGAAGCTCCTCCTGACAAGCTATCAAACCAAGGGTTCCCAAGGATGCTCAGAGATCCTGGGACCAAATGTTGCCTCTTTTATTAGCCCTGGTGCCACCCACAGTGTAATAAATGGGGTTCAGTCCCTCTGGATGACATCAAGTGCAGCCTCATCACCAGATCTCGTAACAGAGCAAGAGTCCTGGAGAGTGAGGCAATGGCCTGGCTGGTCGACAGCCTGAGCCTGCAGCCTACAGCCTCCCCGGCCTCAGAGATGGACCCCTTGGTTCAACCCCAAGCCACCCCAGTTCAGAGGAGGTGGCCATCTCTCCAGCCTTGACTGGCCTCTGTTACCAAGGACAGGAGGCCAAAATGTACTGCTTAAGCTTTCTCCCTCCTAGCCTGCCTTGGATCATTTCCACAGCTACTGGTCCAGCTTTCCAGTAAAAGAACAAAGGACATGGGGTCTGTAGATGCCCTGCCCCAGAATCTCCAGGGTAGGAGTTGGTGGGGCAGGGGGGTTGTTCAGAATGTAGATGCCTAGGTCCTACCCACAGAGAGTCTTGTTCAACAGGCCTGGGGTGGCTCCAAAGTCTGCATTTTCAACAAGCTCCCCAGGTCATTCTGATATACAGTAAAATTTAAAAACCACTGGTGGAAGGCAGAGAGCATCAAAGTATCAGAATTCCCAAATTTGAGCCCCAGCTCCACTTGTCACAAGCGGGTTGACCTGAAATAATTCAGCAGCTCCCTTAGAGCTTCAGTTTCCTCATCTTCACAATGGGAGCAATATCGCTCCTATTAAACTCACTGGTTTGCCAAAAATTACGTCAGGTAATGGATGTTTCAGTAGGCTGGAAAATGGTCCCCCAAAAGATGTCCACGTGCCAATCCCTGGAACCTGCGAATGTCACCTGATACGGAAACAGGTTCTCTGCGGACGTGATCAAGTTAAGGATCTTGGGATGGAGAGATTATCCTGGATTATCCGGGTCGGCCCTAAGTGCAATCACAAGGGTCTTAGAGGAGAGAAGCAGGGGGAGACTGGACACAAAGGAGGAAACAATGTGCAGACAGAAGCAGAGACTGGAGGCATGCAGCCCCAGGAAACTAACATGATGCCTGAGCTGCAAGTGCCGTAGAAATATTTAATGTTGTTATTTCTCAGAATATAGGCATTAACTTCTTCTTTCACAGGGTGCTGCCATCCACACGTGGCGTTAGAGACGGGGCACGGGGCCTGGTGTGGCTCCTCCAGACACAAACTCCCGTGTCTATAAATAGCTTCTTCAAGGAATATTTTGAAGGCTCCCAATGGAACGAAGTATGAGTCGAAACAAAGCAGACATGCTTCACGATAACCATATTTGAAATTGTTTTTCTGATGAAGTGGAGCAGCAGGCGTGTGGAGAGTGGAGTGCCGTCTGTGAAGCAGTGTCGTGAATGTATTTGTACATTGCCCCGCAAACGCTCGTTCCACGACTGTGCGGTGCTGAATCCTGCCAGACCCGTAAAAAGTTTAAGCCTCTTAGAACTAGGAACCTTACTTACAGTAAGCCTTGAATTCACTCAGTTCCTGTTATCCCAGGAACTCAGGGAGCTTTTCTTAATTATCTCCACCTCATTCACGTTCCTAGGAGGTGATATATGCATTTTAAAGAGATGAAAACAAATGCTCGGCCACATCTTCCCGGTCTTGCTGTGCCGGCTGCCTGAGCTCCCATCGAGCCGCACCTCCTTGTCTCTCGGTGCTGGGCCCTGTCCCATCCTATTGCACTAACTGACCTTCGGTTCCTGAATGGTGCTTCAGGGGGCTTGGCCCTCATCTTCCAACTCCCCTGCCCTCTGCCACCGTCCTCAGCCCCCACCCTCGGGCACCAGTTCACTGGGGTGGCTGTTAACTCATTTCCTTCTTTCCATATTCACACCTGCCCCTGGCATCCTGCATGGTCACCTGCATGGTTCATGCTGCCCATCTGGGCTCCTCCTCTGTGATTGCCTGGCTGGAAAGGACAAGGGTCACACTGCACCAGAGCCGAGGACCGGAGTTGATGAGCAGACCATTAAAGGCCCCTGTCACCATGCTCACCGCGGCACAGGGTCCTGAGCATTCCTCCGGGCAGGCTCTGCATACATCCCCTCGTTTAACCCTGATGACACCCCGTGGCATGGGCCCCATCACCCCCATTTTTCAGATAAGGAAACAGTGGCTCAGAAGTTAAATGATGTCCACAGTCACACAGTGACAAGAAGCAGAGTGAGGACACAGCTGTCTGGCTGTGGGTCCAGCAGATGTAGGAGAGGGTAGTCCACTTAAATAGAAGCACCAGGGCTTCTCTGGTGGCACAGTGGTTGGGAGTCCGCCTGCTGATGCAGGGGACACGGGTTCGTGCCCCAGTCCGGGAGGATCCCACATGCCGTGGAGCGGCTAGGCCCGTGAGCCATGGCCACTGAGCCTGCACGTCCGGAGCCTGTGCTCCGCAACGGGAGAGGCCACAGCAGTGAGAAGCCTGCGTAAGGCAAAAAAAAAAAAAAAAATAGAAGCACCACCATGTTAAAATCGAAAATTGAGGAGACTCAAAACTAAGCTTCCAGGGAAGAAGACTATAGAAGTGTAAAAATCTGGGGATGGAAAAGAAAAGAAAAAGAAAAAAAAAGAGAAAAAGAAAGGAAAAAAAAAAGAAAAAGAAAAAAAGAAGAAAAAGAAAAGAAAAAAAAAATCTGGGGATGCAGAGAGTCACGAGAGAAAAGAGTGAGGGAATTTTCCAGTGAGCGTAGCAGCTGTGGCTGGCCCAGCTAGGGGAGATTCAGGAGTGACTGCTGGGCCAGCCTAGAAAAAAGCCTCCATGGTTCTAGGAAAGGAATCCCCATGCGTGTTTTCTACCCTGCGTTACCTCTGTGGCTGTCACAGCATGTTCCATTTTTTAAAACTTGGGGCTTCCCTGGTGGTGCAATGGTTCATGGGTTCGAGCCCTGGTCTGGGAAGATCCCACATGCCGTGGAGCAACTAAGCCCGTGTGACACAACTACTGAGCCTGCGCTCTAGAGCCTGCGAGCCACAACTACTGAGCCTGTGTGCCACAACTACTGAGCCTGTGTGCCGCAACTACTAAAGCCTGTGTGCCGCAACTACTAAAGCCCACATGCTGCAACTACTGAGCCTGCGCTGTAGAGCCCGTGAGCCACAACTACTGAGCCTGCGTGCCGCAGCTACTGAAGCCCCCATGCCTAGAGCCCGTGCTCCATAACAAGAGGAGCCACTGCAATGAGAAGCCCACGTACTACAACTAAGAGTAGCCCCCCCTCGCCGCAACTAAAGAAAGCTTGCACACAGCACGGAAGACCCAATGCAGCCAATATAAATAAATAAAATTAATTAATTTTAAAAAATTGATTGTAATCTCCATTTTAACCTTGCAGCCAGGGCGTCGTAGTCGAAATCTTCAGCAGCCTGTACAGTGCGGAAAACAGTCAGAGCAGACTGGACGTGAACAGGGCTCCGGCCATGCCACCTGACGGGCCACCAGTCCTGCTCGAGGTTCCACGGCACTGGAGGAAGGGGAAAGTCAAGGTTGAAAGTGAAGAGGCTTGGGAATTCCCTGGTGGGCCAGTGGTTAGGACTCTGTGCTTTCACTGCCGAGGACGGGGGTTCGATCCCTGCTCAGGGAAGTAGGATCCTGTAAGCCACGTGGCGCAGCCAAAAAAAAAAAAAGTGAAGAGGCTTGATGTCATGTCCACAGAGATCAGGAATCGTTCCGTGAAGTATCAGCGTCGGGAGGGGGGCCAGAGGGAAGGGAGGCCGTCAGGTTGCCTGTCAGGGATCCTGCTGCGTTTCTCAAGCGTGAGCCTCAGACCATCCAACAGGTGAATCTCCTCCAAGGCTGACTCAGCACATCTGGGGCTTGTGGCAGATATCTGCATGGTCACGGAGACCCCTTGACTTTGCTGTACCGCAGTGTTTGGAAACCAGTGGCCTCACTCCTGCAGCCCTCTTAAAAATGCCAAACTAATGTCCCCTCTGGCGGCTTCTTCATCCTCTGTTTGTTCTCCCTGACAACATCCACCACCCTCGCCTCCCCAGAGCAACTCTCCTGGGTCATTTGGCCTGAGGCGCTAGAGGAAGCCAGGAGCAGGAACAGAGCTGGAGGTTTTCTGGGCAGAGCTCTGTTGGAGAGGCTCGTGGTTGAGACCTGGGTTTCTCCTGCAGGACCCTGGGCAATTATGTAACATTTGTGGGTCTCAGTCTCTCTGTCTGTAAAATGAGAATAATAATATGTCTCTAACTTAGAGTCATTTTAAGAAACAAAAGAGCTGATGTATGTCAAATGCTTAGGGTAGTACCTGATACATATATGTTCTAAACATCATTGCTATTAGCCCATAAACTCCTATACCAGTGACCATGAAGTCTGATTATTCATTCTCTTGACATACATTTGGGTTTACACAGTCACTATATATTAGGGACAAAGTCTTTCTTTGACTGTTTCTCCTTTATTACTGGCCTCTTTTCTTTTTCAGTCTTGTTTTGATTATTCTGAAATGCATGCACTCTCGCATATACATCGTCTTATCTTAAGCTGCCTCATCGTATTTGAAGTAGATATAGCATCAATAAAAAAAATAAAGAAATGTAGTGAATGAAGACTGGGCTGCTTATTTCACACATGGGAAAACCAAGACAGAAGAGAAGTCAAATGTCCCACCCAAAGGTCACCCCACCAGTTAGAAGTAGATCTGTAGTTAGAACCGCATAGCTGCATGACCCCTCTCAGTAGATGGACCAAGCCAGCCTTTGGCTGTGGGGAGTGCAGCCTGGGAACATCCTGTTGGTGGTTAAGAGCAGCAACGCACCCAAATTTAGTTTCAGCCTCGGTATCAGCCTAAGTCTGTGTTCTAGCCCGGGGGGCTTAGGAAGATCACGTAGCCAAAGGCCAGCTCTATCGTTTTTTCTGGAACTCCTGAACTTGGGTCTAATCAATGATCTTGTGATCACATGGATTACCACTACGCCTCTTCTGCATTACCACATCAATAATGCAAGCAATATCATTTGGGTTTATTGCTAATGTCAGAATACTTGCTTCCACATATATGTGTGCATTTTAGATGTAACTTAGAAGGGAAGGTTTCCTTATCTGCTTTGCATGTTGAGGTTTTATGATTCAGCAGAAAATAAATGCATATTTATTATTGCAAGAACAAAACACTGTAATAATAAGGATGCTTGTGGAAGTTGCTAATGTTCATCCAAAAAAAAACGTTATTGACAACTTTTAAGTAGTTAAATGGGGAAACAGGTTGACGATTGACACTGAATATTCTGAGAGTGTGCTGATGAGATAATTTTAGGAATAACAGTATGTTCTCTTTGAACCAACGAAGGTTTGTAAAAATTCTATAATAATACAAGGCAGAATAGTGGAGAATGTAGTCTAAGTTTAGTCCGTTTAGAGTTGTTTGTGGTATTAAATTTATAACATTAAACAAAATAACCTATAAAAATTCTATTTAACTTTTAGTAATTTAACTCCACTCAGTCTGTGATTCTTGCTCCTCTGAGAGACTCATCTGAAATCAAGTCCCTATTTAGAACTGCAAATGTGCAGCCTGGTGACGACAGAAGGAATCTAGAGGCTGAGAATGCTGAGCAAGACTTAATGAACTGAAATTGCAAACGTTAAAAGTGTACTCAAAATTTTAACAATAAAATGTAATTACGGGTTTTAGTCCAATTTCAGCTCTGTCCTGGTTTCCCAGAATGCATTCTAGGGTGGTGCTGTATGCTTTGGCCTTGGTTTTTGCTCAGTTTCCAGCGTTATTCCTCACAGCCTTTCAGCCTGTATGTTTGGGGCAGTAAATGGGAGGTGTAAATGGGAGGAGGAGCTTAAGTAAATGGGAGGAGGAGCTTAAGTGACTGAGCCCCCTTCTCTTTCTCTTCTCTTCCATCCTCTGCTCACCCAGCAGGGGAGGGCTGAGAAGGGCCAGGGGTTCCGCTCTTGTTGTGTAGAAAGGAACGGAGAACTCAGAAACTCAGATTTCCCGAGTGTACTCTGGGAGGTGGACTATAGCCAGATCCTGAGATGCATGGTTCCTAAGATGTGTTTTCCTGTGGCTTTACTATGGCCAAAGGGCCTGGGGGATGCCAGGTCCCAGAGCCCAAAGGCGAGGATCATGGCGGGTCACCTCGTGATGCATTTCCCCTCTCCCCCCACACAGTTTGTGAAGTTTGCCAACATAGAGGAGGACACCCCATCCTACCATCGGAGCTACGACTTCTTCGTGTCTCGCTTCAGTGAAATGTGCCACTCCGGCCATGAAGACTTGGAGATCAAGACTAAGTGAGTATAAGGGAAGTTGAGGAGGCTGTGCCTCTAAAGGCAGAGGCATTGATGGTCCTGAAGAGCTCTCAGCCCGGATTGCGTGTCTGATTTCACTGGCGTTTACTGAGGCTCTGATGTTGCTGGTGGGGAAGGGGCACCTGGCGGGACTTAGGTGGATGCGTGGGCAGAGCTGGGCTCCCAGCACATGCTTTCTAAAGGAACAGCCTCTGGGGACAGAAAACAGGGTGGGACATAAGGTGACGGTCCTCTGAGCCCAATTTGAGAGCCAGTGACACACACATATACGTACCTGTGCTCTCTTTTGTTCAGAAGTACATGCCTTTATACACCCTAGAAACACTCCCACTCACCACTCTCCATCAAAATATACACCCACAAATAAAAAGCCTAAGTCCTCACATTGGCTGATCCCTGCTGCCCTCCTGAGTTTATCTCCTCCACTCTTTCCCTCCTCATTCCCCTTCCGCCACACAGGCCTCCGTGCTGCCTTGGAAACACACCAGGGACATTCCTGCCACAGGGCCTTTGCACAGTCTGTTCCTGTGCCTGGGATGCTTCCTCTGTGGAGCTGTGCAGCTCACTCCTTCACCTCCTTCAAGGCTTTGCTCAAGTGTCCCCTTGTCAATAACGCCTTCCCCTGACCCTCCCCTTCTCCCTCACCCTGCTCTGTTTTTTTTTTTTCAGTACGCGGGCCTCTCACTGCTGTGGCCTCTCCCGTTGTGGAGCACAGGCTCCGGACGCGCAGGCCCAGCGGCCATGGCCCACGGGCCCAGCCACCCCGCGGCATGTGGGACCCTCCCGGACCGGGGCACGAACCTGTGTCCCCTGCATCGGCAGGCAGACCCCCAACCACTGCGCCACCAGGGAAGCCCCCTGCTCTGTTTTTATTTCCCCGTAGCACTCATCCCCTTCAAACATGTTTCATAATTTACATATGTTTCTCATTCATTGTCTGTCTCTCCCCACTAGAATGTAAGCTCTGTGAGGACAGGAGTCATTGTTTTGTTCTCTGACGCATCCCAAGTGCTAAGACAGTGCCTGGAGAGCAGCAGGCACTCAAGACATACTTGCTGAGTAAGTGAATGAAGGAATGGATGCTTTTCAGATAAACATCTTGAATTATAGAACACAGTTTTACACACACATACTAACACTCACAAAAATACTTAACTTACAGAAATACATTCATCGCCATAGAAATTAAACCCCTCAATGAAATCACAAAGAAATTCACACAAATATATGCTGATACCGATAGATAAAGGATGAGAAGTAAACCACTGCCTACAAAGAGTGCTTATCAACCTGGGGAGGCATAATGAAACGCAGGAAAAGGAGGAGGAAGGAGGGAAAGGGGCTGAGCTGTCCTTACCAGGCAAAGCTGCAGGAGTCGGAGAAGGAAGGGGCTGGGGGCTGAGGCTGGGTGGCCAACATGCCCACGGGAGACCGGGTCTCCATGGGTTTGTTCCAGAACTCAGCCCCTGGCTTCTTCCTGCATCGCAGCGGGCCCGAGTGCACGTGATACGCGATGGCACGGCCCGGGAGCCCTGTGTGCCCCTAAATTACAGCTTCCTCACCACGGCTGCTGGTCTGGGTTGGAGAAACAGGACGTGAACACCTCCATCCCCCAGGCTGCCTGTTCCCAAAGCTTCCAAGCTGTGAGACGGCTCCAGGGCAGGACCCTGTGTGACTGACGTCAGTGTCCCTGCTCCCCAGTCTCGCCTGTCTTGGACCAGCCAGGGGCTCCCTGGGGCTGTGCTGCTGCAGCGCCTCAGTGGGGCCAGTGGGGGTCACGGGAGGAAGGAGCCCCCGTCTCCCCAGCGCTGGTTCCCTCAGCAGCTACCTCGCTCCAGTGAAGAGGCAGGAGGGGCTGGAGCAGGTGGGGTGTGTCCAGAAGCAGGTGATGGCGGGGGGGGACTGTGGCCAGGTGTGGCTGTAACAGGTGCTGACCGCAGGTAGAGCCAGGCTCCAGGAGGGGAGGGGACACTCCTCAGGCCGCTCTACACACACACACACACAATCACACAACTGTATACACAACCACCTGTGCACACACATACAATGGCCTGCGGAACTGCACACACACACAATCACATACACGGACACACACACATAACCACACTCACACAAATCACGCACTCATACACATACAACCGCACACACACACTCCACAGTAGGAGGGGAGGAGGCACAGAAGCAGACACGGTCGCACCGTGTCCTGATGGTGTGGGGAGCGACTGAAGGTCAGGAGAAGGGCGCTGAGATTTGCTTCTGGCAACCGGGCGGTGCCATCAGCACCCACAGCCTGGCACCTGCCACCCATGGAAGCAAGGCTGCCGGGGTGAGAGGAGTTTCTCCCTTTGTCTTGTCTCCCATCCATAACCTCCCTGCACCCCTCCTCCCTGAGCTCTCCCCATGGTCCTTCGCAGCCTTTGCAGAGCCCAGAGCTCCTTTCCAAGAACCACCCTTGGGTCTCACGAATAGGTGTGTGTTTGTGTTTGTGTGTGTGTGTGTGTGTGTAGTCCCCTTGGGTTCAGAGACTTCCCAGTCCCTTGCACGTGGGCAGGCCTCCACTGAGCCCATTATAAGGAACAGTGAGAGGCTGCTTCTCCCCCAGGCCTGATCAGGCAGCTCTGGGCATCATGGAATGAAATGTGTACCTATATGGAAGGGATTCTGGGGAGATTGAAAGAGTGAAGAAAAATTAATTCAGTCACACATAAGGAAGCCCTGGGTAGAAAATTTTCCATCCCCTGGGCCTGGTTTCCTGCCAGCCAGGCTCTCTTGGGTGGGACATGAGTCCAGCATGTCTGGGATTTATTTCTGTAGTGCACTAGGGAGCACCTTTAACCTGGAGCCAGGAATAGTTAGCAGAATTGTATTACAGTTACTTCGTTCTCAAGTCTGGACAGCCTCAGCTCAGGGTGCTGACTTGGCTCAGGATTAGAGTAGCTAAGTGTTTGCCCAGGGAATCCTTGTCCATTGCCAGCAGCCCTAATGGTCCTGGGCCAGGGGATGTTGGTGCATTAGGCATCTCTCACCACCCAGTTATGGTCTCCGCATAAAGCTCAGGGTAGTGCCGTGGTAACAGCGCTTAAAACTGAAGCTGAAATGACAAATGGCAACTAAATATTTAGAAAAACTGCTCAACTCCAATAATCATCAGAAGGATACAAACTGAAATCACTACAAGATATGAGGATTTTTCTGAGCCACAAAATTAGAGCAGATGTTTAAAATGAGATCCCTAGTGCTGAGGCAGGCACAGTGAGGATGGTATTCTCCTGCAGCTTGCGCAGTGGGCGTGGGAGAGGAATCTGGCAAAACTGGGAGCCTTTCATTCCTTACCTTTCGATTCAGTAATTCTGCTCATGGCAATGATTTGGAATGTAGTAAAGTACTTTGTACAGCGATGTCCATTGTAGCATTATTACAGAAGCAAATTTAGAAACAACTTAAATGACCAATAGGCGACTAGTTCAGAAAGTTGTTATAACAGTGTATCAAATAACCATTCAACATGTTTGTGAGTTAACGATGTAGGAAAATGCTTGTGATAGAATGCTATAGGTGAAAAAAAACAATACAAATTACATATGCAGCAGGTTCTTGATTCTGTTATATATTATACACAGAAGGAAGGAAAGACACCAAAATGCCAATGATAATTATCTTTGAGCGGCGATGGCAGGGGAAATCTTCTTTACACTTTTCTATAATTAGCATGTATTATGTTATAATCAGGAAAAAAAAAGGTTTGGTTAAAAAAGAGGAACTTCAGGGGCTTCCCTGGTGGCGCAGTGGTTGAGAGTCCGCCTGCCGATGCAGGGGACGCGGGTTCATGCCCCGGTCTGGGAAGATCCCACGTGCCGCGGAGCGGCTAGGCCCGTGAGCCATGGCCGCTGAGCCTGCATGTCCGTAGCCTGTGCTCCGCAAGCGGAGAGGCCACAATGGTGAGAGGCCCGCGTACCGCAAAAAAAAAAAAAAAGGAACTTCAGGTTGAAATAAATGGCCAGTAAAGAGGGCCCCCTCCTGCAGGGCTGTGCTGATCCCTGAGTCAGCAGAGTGGGAACTGGGAATATGCAAAAGGGGTCCCCTCTGTGCTGTTACTCATTTCCCCTCTGCTTTCTCAGCCAGCTTAGTCCCAGCCAAGACCTCTCTGTGCCTGAGAGCCTGACAGCTCTGTGCCTCTCCCTCCAGATCCCCTCCCCCTGCAGATCCCCTCCCCCTGTAAGTTGCTCACAGCCCTGGTTTCTGCCTCGTCTGTTCTTGGCAGCACTTTGAGCTCTTATATCTTGGGCTCAAGCTAGAGAAAACCCAGCTGGGTACTAAGGAGCCTGGAGAAACTGGGCACCCTAGGGATGAAGCCCAGGTGGTACGGGGCAAGGGCAGTCTGGGAATCTCCAAGACAAGCCAGAAGACGTGGCCTCCTTGCTCACATCCACCAGCACAAGAAGGCGGCCAGCCAGGAGGCCAAGTCACATGAAGAGTAGAAGGTGGGCTCTGTTCTGCCTTTTGAGGGACGAGTGCCTCCCTAATCCCCTCGCTGTGCTCCTCTCCTTGTCACAGAAGCTGGACTTGTCAGGGCTTGGAGACGTCATGGCCCCATGTCTCCCTTTTCCTTACAGAATCCGAATGTCAGGTATCAAAGGTCTACAAGGGGTGGTGAGGAAGACCGTGAATGATGAACTGCAGGCCAATATCTGGGACCCACAGCACATGGACAAGATCGTCCCATCCCTGCTTTTCAATCTGCAACACGTGGAGGAGGCAGAGAGGTGAGCAGGCGAGGGAGGAGCTTGCACGCGGCCCTGCAGCCCTCCCAGGGCACTTGGCAACCACACAGCTGGGTTGGTTGGTAAAACCCAGCCCCAAAGTCAGGGCTCTTGGCTTTTGTGGCTTGTTCTGCAGTGAGTCCAAAGCTGCTTCCCTAGGAGCCTTGGCTCTGGCCTTCTACCAGCCTGCTGTACCCCTTAAGGTCTACATTCCTGAAGGAAAAACAGTAATGGTGCTGGGCTCTCTGGGGTAAGTGTGTGCTAAACACAAAGAACCAAGAGTCGGGTTCCCTTGGTCTTTCTAGAAGCAGCAGGCCAAGGAGGTTTTTAAATGCCTTTCATGGTTCCAGTTGCTGAGGAGGACCTTTCTTCTCTCTCACTTCCTAGTGCTGCTCCAGTCCCTTAAAAATGCCCACTTGACCAGCCAGCAGCCACTTGACACGAGTTACAGATACTGTGTTTTAATCTGGGGACCCCCAGACATGGATTCATCCTGTCCCTGCCCCTCACTCTTCCCCTCTGTGAAGTGGGATGGAGGGAAAGTTTCATGGTGCTGTCCACGTTGGCTCGGCATGACGCCGACTGAAGATATCCTGGGTTCCCCACTTTCTGTCAGTTGAGCCTGCGCTGCTAGAGCCGGTTGGGAAATTTAGTGTGCCCTCTGGTGGTTGTTCCTGGAATAGCATTTCACTGACAAGCTCCCTGGTGGTGTCAGGTGGAGGTGGGTGGGTACCACTGAGTCACACCTAACTAAGCCAACCCACGTGCCTTTCCTTTCTCCCTCCCGCTTTTTTCCCTCCTTCCTCTCTCCCCTTTTCTTCTGCTTTCTCCAACTCTGTCGGCCTCCCTCTCTTCTTATCTCATCTCTCGTTCCTTCCAAAGCCTTGGGGGCATGGAGACACTCGTGGTCTGCGCCTCCCCAGGCCATGGTGCTCAGGGCATCTATCCTCCCCACAGAGGCACATCAGGCCTATCCCTAGGATGCCCAGAAAAAGAACTTTATCCCTCCCCCCACAACCTTCCTCCACTGTGGGCTTCCTTACCCCCATTTAACTTCTGACAGCCTCAACACCTCCCCTGTGACCTAGTGCAGCCCACGTCAAATTCCTGCTTGTCCTACTGGGACCATTTGCATGAGGGAAGCACAGAAGGCCTGCAGAAAGCGACGCCCAGCTGTACATTCCATCCCTCACCCATGGGCTGTGTGTTTCCACAGCCGGTCCCCCTCCCCCCTCCAAGCACCAGAGAAGGAGAAGGAGAACCCTGCAGAGCTGGCTGAGAGGTGCCTTCGGGAACTGCTGGGCCGGGCTGCCTTTGGCAACATCAAAAACGCCATCAAGCCTGTTCTCGTGTGAGTGTTCCCCTTCCCCACCCGCCCGCCTTCAGCTTTGAACAGTTTCAGGTCCGGCACCTCCTTGCTGACTCGGGAGGAGGGAAGGAGGTGTTATAGTTGTGGTGCTTCGGCCAAGTGAGTCCCTTCTCTGTGCCCATGTTCCCCGCACTGTGGCATCAAAAGCTACCACATGGTGGGCTTCCCTGGTGGCACAGTGGTTGAGGGTCCGCCTGCCGATGCAGGGGACACGGGTTCGTGCCCCGGTCCGGGAAGATCCCACATGTCGCAGAGCGGCTGGGCCCATGAGCCGTGGCCGCTGAGCCTGAGCATCCGGAGCCTGTGCTCTGCAACGGGAGAGGCCACAATAGTGAGAGGCCCGTGTACCGCAAAAAAAAAAAAAAAAGCTACCACATGGTGACCGAGCACAGTTTTGGGGAGAGGAGTTGGCAGGAGGAAGGCGCCCGGCTTCATTCCTGAGCCCACAGCTACGGAACCCTGTTCGTTGACTTCTCGTGCTTCCCTCTCTCACCTACATCTGAAAGCCCTTGCTACTTACCTGGGAGCTTCGAGAGGGGCTGGGTCTCTCGGGGGGTGACTTTCTCCCACCAAGCTTCTCCCTCCTATCATCACTTGCGTTTCACAGTTACTCTCCATATTTTCTCCCTCACAGCCATCTGGATAACCATTCTCTTTGGGAACCCAAGGTGTTCGCCATCCGTTGCTTTAAAATCATCATGTACTCAATTCAGGTACGGCGGCTCCCCTGGTCCAGCCTGTCCTGGCCAAGGTGGCGCCTCTGGGAGCGGAACGGTGCACGCCTGGAGAAAACCAGCTGTCCTTTGTGATTTCTCCTAAGCCCCTAGTTGTCTAAACCGGCGCTGCTTAACCTAGTCGTGGAGAAGGACTAGTTTAATGTCTAATATGTCACAGACCCATACTTTATAAAACACAAAAAGAATTGCTAGAAGAAACAAACGACAACCTCATGCAAAATACAAGCCCACAGACCATAATTGGCTGCCATGGCTTCTGTCAAATTGCTTACTCAACACTTACTCTCAATTTCCATACTTAGCTCAATGTAAATGGGCATCAGACAGATCTTGAACTGGCACCAGACCACAGGCCACACTTTGAGCACCACTGGACTAAACCACCTGGCCTCTTGTGGCCCTAATAAGACCTGGGATCTGGGGAAACTGAAAAGGAAGACAGTATCTTAAAATTGACTTTTGACCCATTTGAAGTGAAGGGGCCCAGGAAAAGTGTGGAAATCCAGGGCTTCATTGGGATTTGACTCAGCTCCTTGTTGGACTGAGGAGGGGGAGGGGCTCAGGAAAAGGAACTGGAGTATCCGGGTGCCACCTCTAGTGCCTGCTAGCCTTGGGACCTCCCTTTTGTCCACCCAGCTTTGGGTCCTCGTCGAGGGCTGCCCTGGCTCAGAGGCCATATGGGGGCTGCTATCTGGGGACCAGCACCTCTCCCTCCCCCCCAGCCGCAGCACTCCCACCTGGTTATCCAGCAGCTCCTGAGCCACCTGGATGCCAACAGCCGCAGCGCGGCCACGGTGCGGGCGGGCATCGTGGAGGTCCTGTCGGAAGCTGCTGTCATCGCCGCCACGGGATCTGTGGGTAAGGGGGATCCCGAGTGGAGTGGAGCCTGGGGACCCCCGAAGGACAAGGAACTGCCCTTAACCGTAGGCTGCCTCCCCTTCCAGAAGAGGGCAAGGCACGATAGGGAGGTGTCAGAGCCGGCTTTCCTCAGGAGGAGAAATCAGCCGGGGAAGGTAGTGGGCAGAGGAAGCCCCTGGCTGGAAGGGGGCCTGGGCTTGCCCGATAATGCAGGGCAGGGGAGAATAAGCGAGGAGTGCCAGCCCCGGATTTCAGGTCTCCCACCCCGCTGCGCTCAGGGCCCACGGTGCTGGAGATGTTCAACACTCTGCTGAGGCAGCTGCGGCTCAGCATCGACTACGCTTTGACCGGGAGCTACGATGGGGCCATCAGCCTTGGCACCAAGATCATCAAGGAGCACGAAGAGCGCATGTTCCAGGAGGCGGTCATCAAGACCATAGGTGGGGCCGGGGAGGGGGCGGGGCCCGGGGCCGGAACCGCGGAGGGAGGGGCAGGCAGGCGGGCGGGAAGGCGGGGCCCCTCCCGCGAGGATGTTAGTCCAGGGCAGTGTAACAACTTAAATCGTGTTGTTCACGGACACTGGGGGAAGTGGAGTCAACCCATGGAGCACACAGCTCACAGAGTGGCCTGGGCCAGGCCCGAGTTAGATCACAGCACCATCTCCCTGGGTTTCTCAGCCTGGAGTTCAGATCAGAGGCTAAGACAGGCGAACTCTTCCCGCTCCCCAGTCCCCATTAGGCCCGCCTGATGCTTCCACGTTTGAGCGATTGGAGGGGAGGTGGGAGAAAGAAAGAGAAAAGGAAGGAAAGAGGACAGGGAGAGGCCATGGATATGCACGTGGATGTGGAAGGGGAGACCCATAAAGCCACCACGTGCATGTAAGGGCTCATCACTTTCAGAGCCTCCTGGTCCTAGCGCCACTGGAGCTTCTCCATCCTGGAGACCTTAACCGCAGCCTCCGGAATAACAAGTGAAGGAACGGGAGCCTGGGAGAGTCCTCTGCCGTCATTAGGTGTCTCCCTCTGGATCTTAATCGTCTCCCTAGAGAAGCAGCCCGCACTCTTCACCGTAGTTTGTTCAGCTGAAAGTTTGAGCGGAGACTCCAGCAGCTGCCGGCCTCAAACCCTCTCTTCTGTCTTTTTCCTGAAGGCTCCTTCGCCAGCACGTTGCCTACTTACCAGCGCTCCGAGGTGATCCTCTTCATCATGAGCAAGGTTCCACTGCCTTCCCTGCATCACGCCATGGAGATGGGGAGGACCGGGTGAGTCTACCATGCCTTCCTCCCCCTTCCTCTCCCAGCCTAAATTCCACCTGACTCCCCGTCCCACGTTTTTGGGCTCTCTCCCTTCTCCACCTCAACTTTCCTGGTTCTATCCTTACTTGTCTTCTCTCATTCTACTCTCAAATCCCTCAGCAGCCTTTAGTGGGCCTTTGGATCCTACAGTTCCTCAGGCTGTCCCACCAATAACAACCTCCCACCTTGGGGGGAGCCATTAGTTCCCTGGTCTGGAAGTCACTGTCCTGGGTAACCCAACAAGATAAGCCTCATGGAGAATCTAATCAGGAGAGAGAACTGGGCAGGCAAGTGTGGGGTCTTTGCCTGTATCACCATCTTGGTGATCATCTGTGTCTCTGGTCTATAGGGAGAACAGGAACCGGCTGACCCAGATTATGCTGCTGAAATCCCTCCTTCAGGTGAGCCTCTCCTGTCCCCATTCCTGCTCTGCCTCTGTAGGAGGCAGCGCCTTCCAAGGAACCAAGACAAGGCTACTACATACAGTTGTGCAGGTTGCACACTGCACAAACATGCCCAGCCAAAGGGGTGAGTAGGGGGCTGAAATCCAACCTGTGTTCCACTCACTAGCCAGGCTGGGTACCCACAGGGCTGGGTCTTCCGGAGCAGGCAGGATGCCTGTTTCTAACTTTCACAAAGGTACCTTCTCAGCTACTGATGGCCTTGTCACTCAAACATTATCTCTGTATTGAGATGGAATCTATTGATTCCTGCCCTTTTTCCCTCCAAGTATCTCCCCAGGTCCCTTCCACCTGTTTCTCCCTTGGTACTTAGGCCCACCTCAGTCTCCCAGCCACTATCTTTCCCTTTATCCATTAAAAAAAATAATAACCATAATTATTTTATGTAACTTAATTTTTTACTTTTTTAAAAAATATTTTTGGCCATGCCACGCGGCTTGCAGGATCTTAGTTCCCCGACCAGGGATCGAACCCAGGCCCCGGCAGTGAAAGCGCCGAGCCCTAACCACTGGACCACCAGGGAATTCCCCCCTTTACCAATATTTTTACATTTGTCTTCTTTCCTTCTTTGCAGCCATCACTGGAGGCTAGATTTATTGTTCTCAAATGCTGTTCCTATGACCAACTTGTTTAACATATAGATTCCCTAGAGATTTTGAGCCATTAGTCTGAGTGAGGTCCCGGAATCTGTATTTGTAACAAGCTCCCCAAGGCACAACCCTGGCCTAAACTCTGGACATCTCAGAACTAGATTATTCTCATAGCTGCTCCCTCCCTCCTCACCTATCATAAATACAACCAAGAAGAATTTTCCAGAAATGTTGTTCTTCACGTGTTGCTCCTTGTTAAGGAGTAAATCTCAGTTTCTAATTGATGTGCATCCAGATTTCAAACTTCTCAGACTGAAATTAGAAGGTCCTCAGTCCCCTTTCCCTCCATAGACCCTCCATGTGACCCCTCAGCCCGTCTCTGTTCTAACCATGCCGCTCTGCATAGCCCCCTCACTCCCGGTCACGCCCTCCCTCGCCTCTCTCCAGCCCACACCTTTCATGTCACGCTATTTTTATAAAGGCTTTTTGTGCTGACACTGCCCACATCTGGTACCTCCTTTGTCTATGTACTCCAGCCATTTCTTTGCTGAGTTTACCGTCATTAATTTGTACCCTGCATCTTACCAAGGTGACAGTTTGGGGCACACTCAAATACATCCCCCTTTAGTGAACATTGATGTTTACTACTGATGCCACCAGGCTTTACCAGAGCCTCAAGGGCCTGCTGAATCATCAAAAGCATTGTTTTGCAATATGGACTTAACAGTAAATCTGTTTTGCTGCTTTTAACTACTTTGACACCATCATGGCTGAGATGTCTCTGTACGCCTGCTGGCTTTAATCAGAAGACCCTCATTATGGCCATGCTAGAAGAGACGTAAGCAAACGCTTGTGTGCTCTTGGCTGTTGCCATGTCCGTGGGTTCTAATTCCTCAGCCCAGCTGTAAGTTCTTCCACTGTGTCTCCTTCTTTGTGACTGTTCGTGCTCCTAATGAAGCGTGTTCGTGGTGAATGTTCACCATTTGTGCCCTAATGGGCTGAAACATTAGGTTCAGAGGCTCCCTGGCTTTTGCTCTCTTCTAGTGCTCATCCTTTGCTTGCTTTTAGTAACTTAATGTCCCTGCATACTGTCCCCATCCACTTAGCTAAGCTGAGCTGGGCGGGTTGCCTAGGTAGATGTTGGAGGGTTCCCAAAAGCTGCCTAAGGTGGAGGACGGGGAAACTGGGCTGGGAGGTGTTTAGAGAGGATGGATGCTTCAGACCCAGATTCTGCTGACTGCCCCTCCGTCTCCTCACTGCTGCCAGGAGGGCCGGCGTTCCTAAGCACATGATCCTGGGCTCCCTTGCAGGTATCCACCGGCTTCCAGTGCAACAACATGATGTCAGCTCTGCCCAGCAACTTCCTTGACCGCCTTCTCTCCACCGCCCTCATGGAGGATGCAGAGATCCGTCTCTTCGTTCTAGAGATTCTCATCAGTTTCATTGATCGTCATGGCAACCGTCACAAGTTCTCCACCATCAGGTGAACTTGGGGTCTCCCTCTATTTGGTGTGTGATGGGGGAGGAGACTCCCATTAGGACCTCACACTCAGGTGGGAAGACAATTCAGATCTTCAGTGGGACCCCCCCAGGGAGCTAATCACGGA
This sequence comes from Mesoplodon mirus, assembly GCF_964341445.2. Classification (NCBI taxonomy): domain Eukaryota; kingdom Metazoa; phylum Chordata; class Mammalia; order Artiodactyla; family Ziphiidae; genus Mesoplodon; species Mesoplodon mirus. The sequence goes on from NC_138990.1 coordinate 44,216,479, forward strand.
CATGGACCCTGGGATCCTACAAGGGAAGGAGAGACTGAAAGGGCATTTGTGCCTGGTGGAGCAAGGGAGGGAGATTTGGGAGGTAAAGAGCAGGTACCCAAGGGAGCTCTCAGGTGGGGAGGAAAGAAGGGGATGCAGGGTTATCAGCTGAGACTGGGCAGCTGAAAGGGAGGAAAGAAAGGGAGGAAGAGGATAATCTGGATCAGCATTTAAGAAAAAAGAGACAGGAGCTTGAGAACTTGGGAGAAAGTGGAGACCAGGCTAAGAACCAGGGCGGGAGGACACAGGGTGGCATTGGTACAATAACAACACTGGGATAGAGCCCAGTGGTACCATGTGAGCTCTGCTGGCCTCACACAAGGGCTGACTGAGGTGGCCCCTCACGTCCCCTCCCAGTACCCTCAGTGACATCTCTGTCCTGAAGCTGAAAGTGGACAAGTGCTCCCGGCAGGACACCATCTTCATGAAGAAGGTTAGCAAGCGTGACCTCAAGACACAGTGAACCCCGGGTGGGTCAGGCCCTGCGGACCCCAGTCTTCCAACCCCCAAGTCGCCACTGGCCATGCCCCTAGAACCCACTTCCTCCTCTTTGACTATGCTTAGTCAGGATGACCAGCCGACCCCTCTAGGGGATCAAGCCCCCAGGTCATACTCACCACCGAGCCAGAGTGAGGAGCATCCCTTGACCATGTTCTAAAACTGGATTTGGGCAGCAGCTTTTGTTGCTGGTTTCACTGGACCCACCTTCCCTAAGCACATACTCCTGCGCTGCCCGATTCCACTGGGGTCTGCTTTAAAGGCATCCTGTCCCTGAGGGCGGAGGTGGGGTACACACAGCTGTGCCGCCCCCTTCAGACTGCTCTCCGCATTCTCCTTGCCCCTCCTGTCCCCACCCTGCCCGCCGTGGCCTTGGCTCCACCCTCGTCCCTATCTCCAGCACTCGCAGCAGCTCTACAGACACATCTACCTGAGCTGCAAGGAGGAAACGAACATACAGGAGCACTACGAGGCACTCTACGGCCTGCTGGCGCTCATCAGCATTGAGCTGGCCAACGAGGAGGTGGTGGTAGACCTCATCCGCTTGGTGCTGGCTGTCCAGGTGGGGCCGCCTGTGGGCAGGACATAGGGGTTGGGACTGGGGGAGGGGACCTGTTTTGGCCAAGCACTAGTGAGAGTGCCAAGTAGCTACTGCTTAATGACCGCTCTGGAGCCCAGGAATATGGCACCCTTGGTTGGCCATTCCTCCATGAAGACCACGAACCATGGTCCTGTTTGGGGAACCACCAAAGGATGCTGAATTCATGGCTTTGGCCCATCCTCAGAGTAAAGGAGACCCGGGAAACAGGGTCTTTCAAAAATATCCCTTCACCCTAGTATTCTGGCTCTCTTGCAAGGTCTGAATGAGACTCCAAGTATTGCCAAGAGGGTACTCACAAGCCCGGAGTGATCTCCAGACAAACTCGTTTGTCTAAAGATTACCTAGTTCCCAAACCTGGCTGTGCTTCAGAATTGCCTGAAGCACTTATTAAAAATATATAGGGCTTCCCTGGTGGCGCAGTGGTTGAGAGTCCGCCTGCCGACGCAGGGGACACGGATTCGTGCCCCGGTCCGGGAAAATCCCACATGCCGCGGAGCGGCTGGGCCTGTGAGCCATGGCCGCTGAGCCTGCGCGTCCGGAGCCTGTGCTCCACAGCGGGAGAGGCCACAACAGTGAGAGGCCCGCGTACCGCAAAATAAATAAATAAATAAATATAAATAAAAATATATAATCCCAGTTCTGTCCCCAAGCTTGGGGATCTGGAGATTCAACAAGCTTCCCTCGTGACTCTCAGGCAGCCAGTGTGGCACTAGATAGGGCTTTAGACTTTCACGGTCTGCCTGGGTGGAAGTCTACCGCTCAAGATGCTGGGAATTGGGGTGGGTCCTTCAGACCTCAAAGGCCAGGGTCAGCAGGGTCCTGAAGCTAGGTGGGCATCATATCCTGAATGGTGGCAAACCTGGAATTGTGTGGTGGAGACTCTTCAGCTACCTGCTTGATGGTGCTAAGTCCTACAAGGCCAACCCAGATGCTACGATAGTCTTCATTCTAGAATTTGAGATTCCTTTGTGTCCCGATCCCCTAGTAACTTACACAACTTTGTCAGTTTAACATATGAACCCAGCTTAGCAAGCCAATCCAGTCCTCCAAGAATCATCCAAGGTCTGTAGTGAAGGTAACAGCATCCTAGAGGTGGGATTCATGAGGGTTTGGACAGTCAAGCTCCCTACAGCTGGAACTGCAGAGTGGGGCATTGAGGTCATCGCCTCTCCACTCAAGTATTTATGAGCCTCCAGCTCATGGATTGTTCTAAGGACCATTTGCTTCAGCTTTAATGAGGGTGACTCCTGTTCCCCAGGAAGTTGTGGGGAAAATGCTGGAAAAGGCTTTGTCTTGAGTAGCGGGCCACCTCTAAAGGAGGTTGGTAGAGGGTGGCTGGAGGGTGGGGCACCAGTACAGTTTGTTCCCTCTGTGTTGCCACAGGACGTGGCCCAGGTCAATGAAGAGAACTTGCCTGTTTACAACCGCTGTGCCCTCTACGCACTGGGTGCCGCCTACCTGAACCTCATCAGCCAACTCACGACAGTGCCTGCCTTCTGCCAGCACATCCGGGAGGTTGGTGTCCTCATGACCCTGAGAGCTCAGGAGGCCCTTGACTTGGGGTTTCCTCAGAACAACTTTTGCTTAATTGCATGAGCCCTGTGCTTAGTCTAGGCATGAGAACTAATGATGAGACATTCCCAGCGGTAGTGACTCCTCCTGTACGACATGACATAGCAGGGCAGGGTCAGGCACAGGCAGTATCCTGTACCCCTTCCCAACCTGCTACCTGCCCTCCTCTACTTCCGGCCCCTCTATGCTCCCCCCACTCCCGGAAGCACACATACCCACATCTCTCAGGTCATCTGGGACTAAAGCTACTTTAAGGAAAGTTTTTGTTTTGAAAATTTTCAAATATCACAAAAGCAATATGAGTAGGGCAGTGAACATCCACACAGCTGTCACACGAACTAAACAGTTATGAAGATTCTTCCACATTTGCTTCATCCGTCTCCTTTTCTTTTTCTTTGCTGAAATATGTTCAAACAAGCCTTGACTATCATGTCGTTTCACCTCTGCATATATCAGTATGTGTCCAAAAAAATATGGACACCTTTCTACCTAATTGCTATGCTATTTACATGCCTAATTAAATTATCGGTTATGCCTTGGTATTATCTTATACCTGGTCTATAATCAAATGTTCTCAGTTGTTGCAAAAAGGCATTTTAAGACATACTGAACTATGTATAGGTAGAATGATATAATATGTAGGATTAACTTTAAAATACACAAGCAAAACAAAATAAAACTAAACAAGAAAGCTCAGGTCTCAGCTGGCCTGGGCTGGCTGCGGACATGGAGGAAGGTGCTGTATTGCTGTGCCAGAGACCACCCTGAATGAGGCAGGATCTTCACAGCCTTGGGCTGATCCAGGAGGGCAGGAAAGGCAATGCCCCGACATCCTCTTCAGTAAAAATAGTAGCCTGATGGCTTCCTCACTTCCTGCACATACTTTCATGCCAAGCGTCCTCCCACTTCTCAGCATCTTAATAACTGTCAGCTTTCTTGTCAAAAATTTGCAAAGGATGCTGAGGGAAACTCACCATGTCACTCTCCATCAGGGTGTTTTGCAGTGCACCTGGGTTTGGGGAACAGTGAGACCTATGCTCCCGTTTTGGGTTTAAACAGAAAACAGGAATAGGACACAGGAGCAAGAAACTGAACTCTCTTGGGAGCTGAGTCCCCTGCCTTTGGAGGACACTTAATGCACGTGTGTCACTGGAGACAGCTTGAGCAGTCCTCCTGGGCTTCACAGGCTGCCCTGAGGTCCCTGTTGGTCTGAGTTTCTCCCTCAGAAGCCCAGCCGTGGATGCTCTTCCAGGGGGTTCATGGGAGGGAGGAAGTGCTCAGGGGAGCGGGAACTCTTTCACTGGCCTGTTTGGATTTCCCTCTCCCTGCTGAACCCAGCTTTTCTCTCGATTCCTCCCAAACCTCAGGTGATAGAGAGCAGGAAGAAAGAGGCTCCATACATGCTCCCTGAGGATGTGTTTGCGGAGAGGCCCAGGTGAGGAGAACACCGAGGCCGTGGTCAAGGACAACCCAAGCAGCTGAGCAAGAAAGTGGACGGTCTGAGGCCAGGAACTTGGGCTTCTATGGGCTCAAGGGCAGAAAGTGGGGCTTCCCTGGTGGCGCAGTGGTTGAGAATCTGCCTGCTAATGCAGGAGACACGGGTTCGAGCCCTGGTCTGGGAGAATCCCACATGCCGCGGAGCAACTAGGCCCGTGAGCCACAACTACTGAGCCTGCGCGTCTGGAGTCTGTGCTCCGCAACAAGAGAGGCCGCGATAGTGAGAGGTCCGCGCACCGCGATGAAGAGTGGCCCCCGCTTGCCACAACCAGAGAAAGCCCTCGCACAGAAACGAAGACCCAACACAGCAAAAATAAATTAATAAACTCCTACCCCCAACATAATAAAGCTCAAAAAGAGGAATCATATGTATGTCATGCCTCATTAAAAAAAAAAAAAAAAAAAAAGGGCAGAAAGTGGACCCTATGCCTATGACCCAGAAGTCCTGGGTCAAGTTTGATCCCCTCACCTGACCATAATTCATGCCTTGAGCCATCTCAGTGTGTTGTACCGTAGAATATGGGATGCAGCCTCTGGGAACTTTGACCAAGCCCATGGGAACAAATCCTGGAGGAGTCCTTCCTGACAAGACAGTGCCACCAATCCAAGTGGCCTTCTCAGCCTGCAGTGTGTGGGCCAACATCACTTCAGCGTCAGAGGGACTCAAGGGAAAGATACTCTGAAAAAAACAAAATATCCCACAATAGAGGATGGCTTTATAAATTATGGCCCATCCACACCATAGACAACTGGTAGCCCATCCAAAATGTTTTTAAAGAATAGTTCATGTGAAATATTCACTGTATAAGAGGTGAATAAAATAGATCCTAGAACAGGACGGGGGGGCCATGGGGCTGTTTGCGTGTGTGCAAAAATGTGTGTGACTGAGGGACTCCGCACAAAATGTGAATGTGGTTCTCTCTGGAAAGTGGGACTGTAGGTGGTTTTTTTCCTTTTGCTTCTCTGTCACTTTTGTATAATGAGTGTTATTTTTTTTTTCCAGCCTTGCTGCGTGGCTTGAGGGATCTCAGTTCCCCAACCAGGGATTGAGCCCAGGCCACGGCAGTAAAAGCTGGGAATCCTAACCACTAGGCCACCAGGGAACTCCCTTGAGCATTACTTTTAAAATAAGGAAGGTCATCAGGAAATCATCCTAGTCCCCCATGGTTCTCATTTGCCTCTTCCCTCCTTTGTCTCCCAGGCTGTCTCAAAACGTTGATGGAGTGGTGATTGAGTTTCTCTTCCGCCAGAGCAAGATCAGTGAAGTCCTGGGGGGCAGTGGTTACAATGCAGACAGGCTCTGCCTGCCCTACATCCCTCAGCTGACAGGTAGGAGCCCTGCTTGAGGACTTCCGAGCTTGCCTCTGGCTTTTCTTGGCCAGGGCCTGAAAGGAAGGGACTTGTGAGTCCGTCGGTCACCTTCCATGGCACCTTAGATGTCGCATAAGAGCTGAAAGACACAGTGGAAATCCATGGTGAGATCCTTGATCTTCCCACCTCTCCTCCTCAGTGCAGGGTCCTTGGGAGCAACTGGCCCATGGGATAGCCTGGCCTGTGCGTGGGAGAGACCCCGCTGTGCCGGAAAGAGCACACATGGGCTGTGGAGTCTGAGACCCAGTTCTCTGCAGCTTACTTCCTGAAGAATCTTAGACCAGTCCCTTGGCATCTCTGAGTCTCAGTTGCCTTGGCTGTAAAATAGGGATATTAACAACACCTGCCTTAGAGGGTCGAGGCAAATGCCCGTAGTAGGAAATGCTACGCAAATGACAGCTGCTGGTGTTATTAGCAGATGACCCTCGTGAAAGTTGAGATACGCTTTCTGGTCATAAGCAGCTTCTTTGTGCTCATCAGTGATTTTAAAATCTTAGCCCTAAAAAGCAAAACTCACCGCCCTAAGATGGGCGGTGAAGGCCCGCAGCCCTCCATAAACTCCAGCTGTAGCCCCAGTGTATAAACTCCCTCTGAGCCCTCCGAGGACTGTGGACCAGGCAGAGGCAAGGGGACTGGGAGATGGTGCTGGAGGCGTGATCCTGGCTTGCTCTGCAGGGGCTGGGGACTCTAGCTTCTCTATCCTTTCCCAGATGAGGATCGCTTATCCAAGAGGAAGAGCATTGGAGAAACCATTTCCCTGCAGGTGGAGGTAGAATCGAGGAACAGCCCAGAGAAGGAGGAGGTGAGTGTCTCATTCTTGATCCACTGTCCTGGTGAAGCTCAGCGTCCTCCCAGGAGGGGACACTTCCCACCTCCTAGGTGGTCAGACACTCCACAATCTAGGCTCCCTTAGCCACCCCACACATTTAAAGTTGCGCAGAAAGTAAATTTCTCAAGTAAGTCCTGTTTTCTTACTGACTGTCATCATATGTATCCTAGACATTTCCATCTGGAAAAAATTACCGAATCCACCCCCCGTACACTCCCATGAGCATGTTATAAAAATCAGTCTTGGGGCTTCCCTGGTGGCACAGTGTTTGAGAGTCTGCCTGCCAATGCAGGGGACACGGGTTCGTGCCCCGGTCCGGGAAGATCCCACATGCCGCGGAGCAGCTGGGCCCGTGAGCCATGGCCGCTGAGCCTGCGCATCCGGAGCCTGTGCTCCGCAACGGGAGAGGCCACAACAGTGGGAGGCCCGTGTACCGCAAAGAAAAAAAAAATCAGTCTTGAAAGCCTTGCTTGTAGTCATCCCCTATTCATGATGGAGGCGGACGTGCTCCATGTTGGAAATTGGAAGGCCTCACAGAAAAGATGAGGGCGAGAATAGCTTTTACAATGTTTCTTCCAGATATGTCAAGAAAAATGCTTTTTTAAAGAGAAAGATGTAGCTTAAAGATCTTTCTTCCTTCCGTCATCTCTTGAGGGCTGTGAATATCTAATTTCTGTTTAAATTACCATGTGATATCTCTCCTACCAGTATTGCTTCTACCTCAGAAAATAAAGAAGGTATACCCACAAGTAAGGGGGAATAAAGAATTTTAGTGGAAATACCAAATTTACTCACTAAAATGAAAAAGAAATGTGGGTGGGGCAGGGAGGAGGGAGAAAGGCATCCCGAGGGAACTGAAGCCTCAGGATGCGGTACACTTGTTTTAAATGGTAACTCTGCCCATTAAGGGAGTGGACGGAGACGGAGACGCAGGTGAACCTTAGCAAGAAGCAGGGAGGATGCACATCTGGGTGGGACTGGGACAAGGAGATTTGTGAGATCCCTGGGTATGGACAGCCTGGAGTAGCTGTGAAGGACAGCCTGGACACCCAGCCTTTCCCCAGATGGGCCTGGAGCAAGGAGAAGTCAGTGGGGTAAAGATCAAGCCTCCCCCTAACTGTGCCCTCAGCCATTCCAACAGCTCCTCGGTTACTGGGGCAGACCTCCAGGGCAGGGCTTTTCCAAGCTTGTCTGGAACCTTCCCATGGAAGGAAGGAAGCTCTGACTCAGGCTAATTGGAGAAGCAACACGAGGTTGAGCCAAGTGTCCTCCAAGGCCCTTCCAGCTCTGCAGGGATGGGAACCTCACATATTAGGAGCACAGCATGAGTTGGCTGCTATCCCCTCAATAGTTGTAATTCTTCCTTCCTGAGAGTTGAGAGACCCTCAGGAATTGATAAGTAAAGTGAAGCAGAAGAAGGAAGAGAAATGCTCACCTGGGTACACAGCCACCTGCTGCCTCGTAGCGCCCCGGTCAGCATCATGAGTTCCTCCCCCTCAGAGAGTCAGCTTAGCCCGGGGATGGCTTGGTATCGAAAGCAGGGGTGTGGGAGCCTCCACCCTTCTGCCATGCTGTACTTTCCACTTCCAGCCCACCTTGCCCCCCACCCCTCCAGAATCTCACAGTGACTCCCTGTAGCCTCAAATGCCAGCCTCATAACAGGTGATCAGTAAATGCTGGTTTGGTTAAATTCCAAACACAGAGCCTGGCATTCAGAGCCATTTGTAGTCAGGGATGCCCTCCCATTTCATTCCATCTCCCCTCCTCTCTGGCTGGTCTGCTGTCAGTCTCCCCCATGCTATCTCATTCACCTCCATGTCTTTGCTAGTATGGAAACCCACGTCGGAATCACCCTTCCCCTCCACCTCTATGTTCTTGAATCGCCCATTCATCAACATCCAGCCTGTGGTCCATCTCCTCCATCAGCTTCTCTCTGCCTGCCTTTACCCAGTGATCTGTCTTACTTTTTCTCCCACCACCACATGGTTTCCTAGCACTTTACCCGTGAATATCTGATGTTGGTCAGTGCTGACAGTGGATGGATGGATGGATGGATGGATGGATGGATGGATGGATGGGTGGATGGACAGACCTACAGAGGATGAACCTTCACAGTGAATGAATCTTCAGAGTGAATGATAGCGCTCTCTTGCGTGTAATTCCTATAGTAATACATTTTGCAATTTCAACTAAGTGACTAGCCAAGAATCCTACACATAATTGGTGCTCGCTTAATATTTGTTGGATGACTTTATCCCATACCTACAACTCTGTCCATTCCTACTCGAACAAGCATTTGTGGAATTCCAAGCTCAGTGAATTGTCTGAGTGAATAAAGTGAATATACTGATGCACTCACACCCGGATCAGGGACTAAAATGTCTTCCAGGAGCTCTGCCTCTGTACCCCCTCCCCAGAGGGAGCCACTATCCCAACTTAGGTCACTTCTTGAGCTTTATATCAATGAAATCATTCTCTCCTGTGTCTGCCTCTTTCATGTAATATTACATTTAAGTAATAGAATATGAATAAATCATGGGTCTTGCCTCAAGGAGCTCACAGTCTAGTGGGGAATTCCTGGAATTTAGTCCACACCCCTTCACAATTTTCAGCATCTGACCTAAGGCCACACATCCATAGAACACCCTTCTTTGGGTTTTATCATTTTCCACCTCCTTATGGGTTCCCAGGACGCTGAGATCCTGTGACCCAGGTCCTGGGACCAACCTCAGTATGCCTTACCTTTACTGAATACTCACATCACCTTGGTGGATGATTTAATATCAGAAGTCTTCAAAAATGTTAGTCAGTTCTTGAAATTTTCGTATGAGATTATATTTGCTAACTGCCTTGTTTCGAATATTTTCTGTTACGTTCTCTGAAGATTTGTTTGAATTACAGTGTTTTCTTCCCAGGGAGCTTAATGGGACCCGCTGCGGGGCGAGGGGAGGAGGGGCCCGTGAGTTCTTTCAGGCCAGACTTGTGACTGACGAGGCACTAGCCTCCCCTCCTCTCTCTCTCCCTGCTCTCCTTCAGTTGGAGGCTCTGTGCCTGCTCAGGCAGCTTCCAGAGACCCTAGTGAGAATGTGGGCGTCCTGAGGGAGTTTCTCCCTTCAGGACGTTCTTCTGAGAAGTGAAGTGGCTGCCAGGTAACTGAGGAAGCCAAGGCTGCCTCCCCACCCCCCGCTCCCCCCTCCCCCCTCCCCCTTTCTGAGCACTTCTGTTCCCTCTGCCTCAGCGCGTGCCTGCCGAGGAGATCACCTACGAGACGCTGAAGAAGGCCATTGGTAAGCGGGAGCTCCCCAGGGAGGGGATCGCAGGGCTGGGTCCTGGAGAGGCGCGTGGGTGTGCGCAGCTATCTGCTGCCCTCGCAAGTGTGATTCACACAGGTGTGAGGGGAGAGGCTGGTGGCTTCCTCTAAACTCTTCACAACTACCGAAGCTGCAATTAAAAGTCCCCCTCTCGGGGCTTCCCTGGTGGTGCAGTGGTTGAGAGTCCGCCTGCCGATGCAGGGGACATGGGTTCGTGCCCCAGTCCGGGAAGATCCCACATGCCGCGGAGCGGCTGGGCCCGTGAGCCATGGCCGCTGAGCCTGCGCGTCCGGAGCCTGTGCTCCGCAACGGGAGAGGCCACAACAGTGAGAGGCCCGCGTACCGCAAAAAAAAAAAAAAAAAAGTCCCCCTCTCTTAACGGGCGGGGCGGGGTCCATGTCCAATGCCAGGAAACTTTTTCTACTGACCGCTGCCATTAAAAGTGGTCAGTTGAGGGTTACAGCCAATCAGACAAGTAAAAAGCAATTTTATTTTTTATTTTTTTAACATCTTTATTGGAGTATAATTGCTTTACAATGGTGTTAGTTTCTGTTTATAACAAAGTGAATCAGTTACACATATACATATGTTCCCATATCTCTTCCCTCTTGCGTCTCCCTCCCTCCCACCTGCAATTTTAATTTGTATAAATACCTTGACAATTTTTTGGTGGAGTGTGATACAAAAGAAAAAGTTGACCAATGAAAGCCAATAAGAACAAATCCTATTAATATTTATTTAATAATGGCAATAGATTTTAAAATGCAGTATTACGTCATCCAGATTATTGGGCAATGAAGTATCCCGAATTAGAGAATTTTTCTGATAACTGATAACAAATCTTTATCTTTGTTGTCATTCATGGTACACTTTCTAAATGTTCCCACTGCTCTGCCTTCTTAAATTGGGCATGCTGAACATATTTCATACCCTTCCTTTTTTTTTTTTTTTTTTTCATTTCGACTACCAAGAGGAGTATGCAGAAGCCTTAAACTAAATGGCCTCAGACTGCTCTGCCATAGGGGTTCTTCGTTGTCTTTTGTGGCTTTTCCACTGTTGATGTCCCTTTTCATATTCCCCCCAGAGTACTTCCTGTTCCAGGAACTTTCGTCTAAGCGTCCCAGTGTCAATGCAACTACATGGGGCTTTAGCCCCACTTAAGGGTCCACTCAACTAGTTTTCAAACTCTTAGGCAAGGAAGGGGGCTGAGCCCTCAGGCAGAATCGGAAGAGGGTCTAGCCCTCCCAGGGCCAAGTGATGTCATCGCACCCTCCACGCTACCCTGCCCCTCGTCAGCGGAGTGGAGAGCCGGGGGGCAATCTCAGACTGCATCACTGGGGTAGGACCTGAGGGCTGACCCAGCTCTTTGTGGCGCAGTGGACAGCGTGGCCGTCGAGGAGCAGGAACGTGAACGGCGGCGACAGGTGGTGGAGAAGTTCCAGAAGGCGCCCTTTGAGGAGATTGCAGCGCATTGCGGGGCCCGGGTAAGTGAGACGTAACGGTGCCCCTCCCGGGATCAGACGGACACTGGATGTGGGTCCAGGGCAGGACTGAGTTTCTAGGAGATCCTGGTACTGTTGTCATCCAGAAATTAGGGTTTAGATCCCAACAGTGCCTTGGCACTACATTGTTTCCCCATGAACCTAAAGGCTATTAGTCATACACCCCTCCAGAGGTCACAGTTTTCATATAAGGGAGAAATCCTGACCTCAGGATCTCCTGTACCAAATAGATAGATTATAATAATTATAATCATCAGAGCAAGAATGTAAATAGCACTTGCTGTTCATCAGAGCATCTTATATTTATTAGCTTATCTCCTTCTCATGACAACTCTGTGAGTTTGTTGCCATTAGGGTTGTCACATTGTGGAGTGAGGGGGGAGGGGGCCATGGCACAGGAAAGATGGCCAGCGTTTGCTAGAGGGCCCACTTCCAACTGGGGGACCCCGGCAGGTGGAATGGAACGGCCTGGCCCTGGAAAAGAAATCTGAATGAGAGGGCGCCAGACGAGTAGAAAGACGAATAGAGCACAAACATTTCTTGAAAATTATATTCCAGGATTTGTTAGTCCCAGTGTCCATCTTCGTAACAATGAAACATAATTGTAAACCTCCAAAGTCTATAAATAACTTATATTTTATTGTACTTTTTCCTCTCAATAAAAACACGTGTAATTTTCTATTATATATATTTCAAATATATATACATAAACTTCTCATATATTATAATAATTATATATAGTAATATATAAAAAATACATAAATTATATATAAAAATACATGTAAGTATAATATGCATTTTTCTGGGCTTCTATTATGCTAACCTCTTGTCCCATCCTGAGAGGTAGATGCTGCTCATTTCGTGAGCTCAGAGTTGAGCACAATCTCACTCTCTGTGTACATGGACTTAGGTGGGGCCGGAAGGGACCAGAGAGAACATCTTCCCTAATGCACCAACTTTGTACAACCGCTCTTTGGGAGTTAAGGAAAGAGCTGGAACCAGCTCTGAGCCTCCTGACTCTGCCCAGCAGGCCCTATTGCCCCACTTGGAGGAGCTAAGGGCTCTTCCAGAACTTTTGCTGAAGTCCTTCCTGGGGTTCCTGGCCTCTGTGCTGTCCCCAACAGGCCTTTGCTGGGCAGCTCTTTCTGATCTGAACCCACCGCCAGGGTCCACAGATAAGTGCTGAAAACGAGCTCACACTGGTTTCTTTCCTAAGGCTGCAACTGCCCAGCACTCTCAGTGCATGCTGGGCAGGGGGGCTTGGGAGTCAGCCCCCGGCTCACTTTCCCTCTCTTTGTGTCTAGGCATCACTGCTGCAGAGCAAACTCAATCAGATCTTTGAAATCACCATCCGGTAAGTGGCAGCCGTGGGCAGGGGATCCCCACTTCTGTGGCCCAGTGTAGGTACCCCTCCCCCCAAGTCCTCCTCTCACACCTGTCTTCAGCCCTCCCTGCCCCCAGCCTCTGTCTCCAGGGCCGGAGTTGGCCACCAACTCTCCCCAGATAAGGAAACAGAGACTGAAGGGAGAAAGAGACAGCTCAGTGAACCCTGGAAAAGAGCCGGGGGTCCTAGTGTCACAAGCTGGTACTTTCTAGAGCAACAGAGTCGCTGTAGAGCCTGCAGTAAAGCTTGACTTCAAGCTGAAGATTCTAGAACAGCTTGAAACCTGGGAACCACGGAGTGACAAAATCTCTGGTCCCTATTCAAAGAGAAACCTCAATCAGCTGCTCTGCTGCACGGGGCGGGACCCCAGAACTGTCCTCATGCCTTTCCCCTCCGTGTGTTTCTGCCCCAGGCCCCCACCAAGCCCATCAGGAACCATCACCGCAGCCTATGGCCAGCCTCAGAGCCACTCCATCCCCGTCTATGAGATGAAGTTTCCCGATCTGTGCGTATACTGAATTCCAAGACACAGCTTCTCGGAAGGGTGGGGCCTGAGGGAGGGGCCCGCCTTCACGCCCACCTCGAGGCCATGGAGATCTAACTGGGATCTCAGAGAAAAAGCACCTTGGACAGCTAAGCAAGGTGGAGCCCTGGGCCCCCCTGCCCCCCTCTCGGCCTCCCTGCTTCCTCTTTGTCTTTCCTGAGGGAGATCCGGCCACGTGCCTCTCTGGGGCCAATAAGCATCCTACCTGTGCCCTTTGTCTCCTCCTCTGTGTCATCCTGGGGTCAAGAGTCATTGGGGGTCTCCAGAGAGAGGCTGAGGTCCCAGGAAACTCCTGCTTAGAGTAGTAAGTGAAGGGCTTTCACGGGGGTGAGTGTGCAGCTGCCATTCCCCCAGGAGGGAACTAGAGAGAGACACAGTTGTTCAAAGGAAGCTGGAGGAGGAAGCAAGGCCAGCTCCTCCTGTAAAGCAGTGGCCTGTGAGAGCTGGAAGATGGGGCACTGATCTCCTCCAGAGTGTCCCCTCCTCCTTCCCCATTTGAGGGTCCAAAGGCCTTCAAGTCTCTGGTGTCTTTTCCACTCCCCTGCTCACCCTGCCAGTTGCCTCTTTGTGAATTGTTTCTATTGTTAATTAATACTGAGCTTGTATAACAGAAGCTGGGGTAGAGACACCATGGGGGCCAGCAGGCCGCTGATAGAGGGAGCCCGGGTCCCCAGGCTGGCCGACTGGGCCAGGGAGCAGAAGCTCGGGCCGGCCTCCTGTCGAGGAGCAGCGGGCAGAAGTGGGCAAGTCTGCGTCCCTCTGTAGTATCTCCCCTCCTTTGTCCAGAGGGATGTATTTCTGAGTTGAGTTCTCCCGCTTTGATGCTCTTCTTCCTGCGGCCCCCCGTGTGAGCTGCCTCTGGCAGAACCTCACCTGGGCCTCTTCCTGAGGCCCTCTGGCCAAGAATAGCCCTTTCCTTCTTCTTTTCCAGTCTAACTTCCCATAACTTTTCTGAGCTGATATGACTCACAGGAAGGTGAGAATGGTCACATGATTCCTTCCTGGAGAATTTGCTCTTGAAAAGAGGGAGGGTGAGTAGATTTCTTGACCCAAAGGAACCCCTTTTGAGGTACAATTTTCGGCAGCGTGGGGTGGGGTCGGAAGCGGGCTGATTCTGCTAAGGGGAGGGCAGTCTTCTCGGGACACCCTTGGGTCACACCTCTGTGTGTGGCCCTACACAGATGCACTGTGAGAGCCTGATTATCAGGGCTGATAGGTGTATTTGTCCAAATTCGGAGAATCTTCTTAACACATGGAACTTTCCTATTGCGTGTGCAATAACCTTGTTGGGTATGGGGGCTGCTTGACCCTCATTCCTATAGTTTCCCCCCTTGGTTGCTGCCTCTGTGCTGTGGGCCTGTGGCTTCCAGAGGGTCTACATGACTACAGGGCCGAGGGGGCCCAGCTCCCGCCCCTCCGCCACAGCCTTTGGCTCTGCTCTGTGGCTTTTGGCTAATGCTCAACCCAACTTTACAGGCATGAACCGAGATTTCTCTTTACTTTAATATCTCTTTATTAAGAAACCAAATTTAAAATAACTAGAAACAAACTTGAAGACAAATGACCTTTGGAAGAAGCTTCAGAGAAAATCTAAATCTTGAGCCACAAACGTGTCTTTTCCTCACTGGATCTTCCCATCTTTCTTCCCTGCTCAGCTTTGTCGTGAAGCCCTGTTTCTCTCTAGTGCTTCTCTGACTGTAGGGTCCACCCCCATGGCAACTGCACCCCGAGCACTGCCCTGGGGCCCCGGTTCTGGGACTTGGGAGTCATTCCCTGGAGCCTCTTTCTAGAACTAGCACTAGAACCAGAGACCTACATGTCCATCAGCTGTCTCTCCCTCATCCCCACCCTGGGAACAGATCAAAGAAACAAGGTGCAGGATTCCCATTCTTCATCTCTTCATCTACTTCACTGCTGTTTCCTCTGTCTGAAGCAGCTTTTTCTTTGTGTCACCGCTACATAGCAAAGATGTGCTTCCTTTGGAGACCTGGCCACATTTTGAGTGCCCTCCTTCTCGGTTTCAATTTAAACTTACACTCAGTAGAATATTAACTTGCCTGTTGACATGGAGTAGAATATGGATTCTGGCCAAAGATGCCTCAGAATCAGAAAGTTCATGATGAACATTAACTGGAACAATTACATGGTAAATTAAGCAGCCTCCTTCACCCCACCCTTGCCCTCCTGAGCCCTGGGAGAGAAGGCAAGCAGAGTTTGGTGGGTACCCCAGCCTTCAGCCTAGCATCACTCTTCCTGCCTTCCAAGCCCGCTGGCGTCTGGCGGCACCGTGTCCAGCGACCAGCCCTTTTCGCTATCCCCCACTCTGTTGTGAATTTCAGTCAGCAAGGCCACCCAAGCCAGTCGCTCCCCAAAACTGCCGAAGACTCTTCCTCGTGGGCAAGGGGTAGGGTCGGTTAGCACTCTGCTGACAGAACCCAGTAGCATGGATATATTTGGAATTTCAGTGAACTTGGTTGAGTCACATGAATGCATAAGAAGCAGATGAGACGAGAGCCCCAGTGTGACCCTGAAGGCTCCTTCCGGTTTTCCTTGCAAAGTGGTCCCCCATGGCCTGTGCCTGTTCCCATTTTCCTCTTTTTGAAAAGTAGAAATAAGTGATTTCTTGACTCCTAAACATCTCCTCCCCAGAGAAGTAGCCTGAGTGGGTCAGAAGAAGAAGGAGAAAAGTCCTCAGACATTCTCCTCTGTCCAGCCCTCCGCCTCAAGCATAAGAACAGATGCATGAGCAGTGAAAAGGTGGGGCTGGGACCATCTGAAGTGCTTGAAGTGCAGGGGTCCCAGATGCACTGTCCTTTGCCCTGGGTGTTCTCAGTCCCAGAGGATATGTTTCAACTGGCCTAAGAATCAGAACAGCCTTGCAGTTGTTTAGACTCCTCAAAGGCCAGACCTCCTGGCTTCACTAGGGGCCCTTGGGTCATGACACCCTCCAGTTGCTATTCCATTGTCCCTGGGGCTTCTCACCTGGGTACAGAGAGTCTCACTGAGAAGTGAGGCTATTTCTCCCAGTTCCTCTTTATGACCATGAAATGGCAGCTGGCCAGCTGGGGCCTGTGGGAAAAGACTAGACCTGAGCTGTTAGGCTGAATATTAAGTTTGATGGTAGACAGGGAAGTGGGCACCTCTGAGCAGGCCACGCCCACTTCTCCAGACCCACAGACCCTGGCAGGCAGTTGTGCTGAAACAAGGCAGCTTCCTTATGTCTGGGGAGAAGGCTTAGTGCAGTGTGTTACCTCTTCATCTCGCTAACCCTAGAAATCTTCTAGTTAAAATACCCCGTACCCCAAATCCGGCCTAGGACTGAAGCCTGCAGAAGGATGGTCTTGGTGGGGCCTGCCAGCTGGAGAAATGGGGAGGGGACACAGGCCTGTGGGAGGGGGCTCTGCGGCCCGTTTTCCATGCTCTCCTTTAGCACCAACCAGGTTGACCAGGTCTTTTCTCCTTCAGGGACCCTTGGGACCCCAGCCCATTACTTTCCCCTTTCGAGCTCTTCCTCCATGGCTGTTGATTCTGGCCTGTGGAGTGCAGAGCTGTAAATCCACAAATGCTGCAGCATTACACATACATTGTAACATGTCTGTGTCCATTTAGACGTTCATGACCTGGCTGAGTGTGTGTGTGCCCGTGCGCGTGCATGTGTGTATAGTGTAGTTCATAGTTGACAGTGTATGTATATAATAACTGACGTATTTATATGTGAGTGCAGAATTAGTGCCTGTGGCGGTTTTCTGTATTTTGAACTCATTGAATCAAATTAGTTTAAGGAAGGGGACGGAGGATTGGGGGGGGGCGGGGGTGGAATGTAGGAAGAAGGACTCTTAGCAAGATTATTCTTTAGGACTATTAGTCGTGATTTCCCAATGAGCCTTCATGATGCCCTTTTCAAATAAATGTTAATGTTGTCACCACACAGTTGTCTATTTGATTTCTTTAAAGTAAATGGTTTTTTGAGATGCAAACAGGATCTGAAAATGCCACCAGTATTAATCACTGACATTTAGCCACCCCCGCCTATCATTATTTACTTGCCTCAAAAGGAAGGAGGGTAAGGGAAAGGATGCTACCAAGATGTAAACACAAGGCCCAGGATTCCCAGCATAGGAGCATCCTCAGATGGGAAGGCCTAGGCCATTTCTTCATTACAGTGACTAGAATCTAGTCCCATTTCATATAACCCTCATTGAGGGAGACTTTATCTTAAAAGTCTGGCTTTCTGATTCCATCAGGACTTCCCAGGTGCATTCCAGTTTTCTTTCATTGTGAACTTCTAAGATCATCAAAATATGGGAGTAAATACAGAAGTGCCACACAGAAATGTTCCCCAGCCGGCTTTGATCTGCATCATCCCCTGGCATGTCTGATGCAATTGACATGGAGATGTGCGTCTCTGTGTATCAGTGTCTGTGAGTCTCTTGTGAATTGTAAATGTGTGTGACTGCAAACCAGTGGCCCCAACATTGTGAAAACATCATGGGGGCATACAAAAGAAGCACAGTCCCTGGCCTCTGCCCTCGTGGAACTTAGAGTTTCCCTGAGAGAAAAGCACAAGACATATGTGCAGCAAGAAGCTTCCCATCTGAGCTGGTCTGCATGCCCCCCCAGTGCAGAGGGGCTGACTGCAGAAACCCTGAAAATGAGCAGGCTCAGCTGCAAGAGATCCCAACTTTCCCAGTGGAAGTGGACTTCAGCCTGGGCTCATGTTGAAAAAAGGGTAACATTCCAAATGGAGGGGGAAGGTGGGGAATTCCAGGCAGAGGGTGGAGGAGGATGGGAGAAGAGTTAGAAGACCAGGGGAAGTGGGGTTTGATAAGGAGAGTGAAACTGATGGACAAGGGCCCTTGTGTGTGCCATGCCCAGTAGTTTGGAATTGATGGAAGAGTAGGGGTGGGGTGATTGTTTTGTGTCTTGAGCTAGGGAATATGGAGAAAGCAAGATTTTGTATACATTAATATGAAGAATGTGTACGATGGATTGGGGAAGAAGGCAACTGGAGACAAGGACACCAGTTGGTTAGGAAGCTGTTAGGATTGTTAAGGCCTGAGCCGCGAGCGCTGAGAATGAAGAGAAGGCTGCAGCTGGACAACATGAGGAGAGAGCTTGGGCATGACAAGGGGGAAAAGATAGTCACATCTCAAGGCTCGAGCCCTAGGGACTGGAAGAAGCATCTGTGCATTTTGTGTTGTATTTATACAGATGTGTCTCCATGGGTGTGTGTCTATGTGGGCGAGACCCTGTGTTTGAGAATATCTGAGAGGAGTCTGATAAGGCAGTCAAATCGGAACTGATACCAACCCTCAGCTCTCCCATTTAGCCTCTCGGTGATAACACGATCCCATCCATTTTCTCACTAACCCTCACAGTAGCCCTCACAGTAGTCAGGAAGAAAGGAGAAGATGAGAGAACTAAATCTTGGAGTTCAGAAACTTGCCCGAGGTCCCAGATGCCTAGATTCACGGAGGCATTACCACAGCTTGCCACCTGAGCCCAGAGCGTCCTCCCAGTTTTGGTTGGGCTTCATCAGCTTCCCGCTGGCTCATGGAGTTGGTTGGAAAGCAGGGTCACTTGGAAGAATCCTGCCTCTTGACACATCAGCCAGCTGAGCAGCCCTTCCCCATCCAATGGCGAGTGGGAAATGTAGCCATACTGAGCCATCACCCAAACTATTTGACCCCTTGAAGACCCATTTGTCACGGGTGGGAAGTACATTTTCTTTTCATTCCCACTATATCCTATGAAACATACTACCACTTGGTCACATGGAAACCACTATCGCTCCTTCAATATGTGCTGCTCTTAATTTGATAGATAAGCATTTTTATTTTATTCGCCCAGTCAATATTCAAAGTCAGAGTCGGATGTGAAACTTGAAAGGTTTTATTTCCTAACTACAGACAGCTTTAAAAGGTGGAATAGCTGGTGCCATCACCGCCTGGGCGAGTCCTCACCCAGGCCGCGAGGCAGCAGGAGGGCAGGAGGGGGGGCTTTGGGGTCGACTTCCCAGGGAGAGAAGCCCTGCCCACTGCGCCCTCACTGGCCCTTCTTGTGGGCGTTCTTGATGATGGCGTTTTTGAACAGCGTGACCAGGGGCTTCTGGCTCTTCTCGGAGGTCATGAAGCCGCCGTAGCGCTTGTCCTTGGGCGGGCTGCCCCAGCGGAAGTGCTCCATCTTATACGGGCCCTCGTCCTTCTTCTCGGCCGCCTCGGCCTCCGCCACCAGGCCATACTCCAGCTCGGCCCGGGCGGCCGCGCCCTCGGCCGGGGCCTCGGGGCCGCGCGCCGGCTCGGGCCGCTCCCCGGCCAGCTCCCTTTTGAACTCAAGGGGGAAGGCCTCGGCCGACTCGTCCTCGGCGCCGTTGGGGTACACCTTCACGGGGCGCCGCTTCTTGCCCACCGGCTTGCCCCAGCGGAAGTGCTCCATGGAGTAGGAGCGCTTGTCCTCGCGCGGGCCCGGCTCGGCGCCATCGCCGCGGGGCCCCGGGCCTTCGCCCCCCGGCCCCTCCTCCTCCTCGCGCTTCTGGGCCGCGCCGCCGCCGCTGCTGCTGCTGTTCCGGCGGCCAAACCGATCCCAGCGGAAGTGGCTCATGACGTACTTCCGGGGGTTCTCGGTCAGCGGCTGCTCGTCGCCGTTGCCGGGGAAGACGGGCGTCTCGGCCGAGAGTTCTGGCTTGCAGGCCCGGATGCACGCCTGCTGGAGAGCGGCGAGCGCGTCAGGCCCCCGCGCCCGCGGCCCCCACCCCCCGCCGCGGCGCCCTCACCACCCCCAAACTGCACCTGCTCCCTCCGCACGTGCGGGCCGCACAAGCGGCGCCAGTGCACTGTGGGTTCCTTGCCGAGGACGTCTGCCCACCCCCGCCTCTGGGCACCCACGGACATCTGAGACTCAGCTCGGGCAGCGCCTCGTTTGTCCCCTGGTACCCCTGCCTGGCAGCTACAACAAAATCCCTGTCCCACTTGGTGGTTTACTTGTCCCGTAGCTTTGTGGGCAGGGTCAACGTCTTAAACCTTATACGCCAGATATATAGGAATTCATCAGTAAATGGCAGGTGGGTGGTAGTTGTTGGCACTTAATGAATCGTGAATAAACAAACATGGTTCAGTTCGGTCTGGGAAGGGCATCGGGTTGAAATTTGGGAGAGAATCTCCCAACGTGGGAAAAGAAGTCCAGGCTTCTAGGGCCTGTATTTTCCATAATGCCTCAACCTTACCCCAGTGGTCTGCAAACCTACCTCATACCCTCCCCCAGCCATCTCCCTCCAAACTTTCCCACACCCATCTGGCACTTTCTTTCAAGTCTTCTGAGCTGATCCTATACTTTCCTCAATCAGTGAGCTTTGGGAAGAGGTGTCTCACTTCCCTGTCACCTTCTGACTGGAGGGAAGGGTAGAAAGTCAGGATTATTTCCGTTGCAGGGGTCATGGAGCCTGTGTCTCCTCTCCCTGTAACTAGACAACTGTGGCACACGTTTGCTTAGGAAAATGACCTTGGGGCTGCAGCCTTGAGTTTTCAGTTACTGGGGACAAAGGAGGGAACAGAATGATCCCACCCCCTCTGTTGAGTTGGGGATTTCATACTCCAGGGATTTAGAATTATAACACTGCAGAATATTAACAGTGGAAAACAAAAATTGTCTCATACTCCTCTCCCCTGGACACATAATGACACCCAATTTCTCAGAGAGGAGAAGGGAACTTGGCAAGGTTCCACAGCCCATTGGTGACAGAGCTGGGACTAGAAGCCATGGGCTCTGACCACGGCCAGTGCTCTTTCGCTGGTGAGCTCTCAACGGAAGAGGCTGGGCAATGGGTGTCTCCGATCAAGAGTCTCTTGGGTCTCTCTGAACTAGAGCTCACAGGATTCCCTAGGCTCTTTATTTCTATTTTATATTCCACATGCAACCTGCTCTGTTTTTGAGAAAGTCTCTCTCCTCACCTAAACTCAGCTTCTCTACTGACAAAATACACAGAATGTAGTGATATGCATTGCACCCTCACCAGGCAGGTACAGGCAGAAGGATGGAACTCAGTCACAGACACCAGCAGTGTGTCTTTTGCCTTGACTTGGTATTGTTTCTCATGTATGCCTCTCAATACAAATACACACACACACACACATAGACACACACACTGTGGTGACCTAGAGGGAGTTCCAGCCTGGCAAAAAGGGCCTTTATATGCTTCTGGAAAGGCTGCTGAAGGGTTTTTTCCTTCTCCCTCTAGAGATGGCTTATAGTACTACCTTCCTGGCTTTGTAACTGGTAGTAGATAGAAAGGGAAGAAAAATGGAATGGAAATGGCAAGTGACATGAGGTTATTTAAAAAGGAATAATTTGGGGGGCTTCCCTGGTGGCACAGTGATTGAGAGTCCGCCTGCCGATACAGGGGACACAGGTTCGTGTCCCGGTCCGGGAAGATCCCACATGTCGTGGAGTGGCTGGGCCCGTGAGCCATGGCCGCTGAGCCTGCGCATCCGGAGCCTGTGCTCCGCAACAGGAGAGGCCACAACAGTGAGAGGCCCGCGTACCACAAAAAAAAAAAAAAAAAAAAAAAAAAGGAATAATTTGGGGGCTAAAAGATTGAAAGTATAGGATCAGTTGAGGGAGCAATTATTGTTATCATTATTGTTAGTATTGTTTGCTTTAATGGCACTGTCTCTGAATAGCTTAAATGGAGTGGGTCTCTATACAAGAAGACAGGACAGGAAGTAAAGATAATCAAGCAGAACTTGGGGACCAGACCCATCTCCCTGAAGCTGCTTCCTCCCTTCCTTGGCTCAATTCTGACTTCACTCTGGAGGTCTATTCCTGCCCTTGGATGACTTACCCATATCTCTGGGAATGAATTTCCCGTTCCCCATACCCCTTTCTTTGTGCTGTCCCAGCCCCAGTCCCATCTGATACCCAAACCAAGATGGCGGCCACAGCCCACATACCAGCAGGTTACTTTCCGTGGTGAGGTCCTGACACTGGCTGCTCTCCAGGCACCAACCACGCACTTCCATGGAGGCCTGAAGCAGCAAGGCCAGCAGCAGGACGCCCGAACAAGTGCTGTGCAATCTCGGCATCTTCCAGGCAGGCTGAGGCTCTGCAGAGGCAAACAAGATTAATGGGACCCCTGCAAGGAGCAGAACAATGTTGGCCACTCATCAGAAAGGACCGTGAGCCAACATTAACAGTACGCTCATTTGTGGAGCTCAAGGCTTTTTGAGGACAAGCTCAAGGAGCAGGTTGGTGTGCAGGGTGGTCGTGTGAGTTGGAATAGAGAGGAGGGCAGTGGGACCTGGGGAAACGATGTACAACTTCTCCTTTATCTCCTATTAAAAATCAGACCCCAAAGGATGTTAGAGCTGGAAGATATTTTAGGGGTCATTTGGTCTGGCCCCTTATTTGAGAGATGAGGAAACTAAAGCCCAGAGAGAGACAATGACTTAGATGTTCATGACAAGGTAAGGCTAAGTTCTCCTGATACAGCACAGAGCTTTTCTGTTTTACCATCTTCAGGAAACTATAGTTCTAACACTCCAGATCCAAGGAGTAACTTGGGAAAGGCAAAGCACTCTGAAACTCCTGCTTGAGATGGTCTACTCCTCTCCACCAGGATTCTATCATTCCTCAGAAACCCTGTTTCCTATGAATAGTAGGTTTAAATAAAGGCAAATAAAATCTCTGTCCAGTTAAGCCAAAACCTCAGCCAACCCAATTCGATGTCCTGTACACAAATCACTCAGGGGATCACTATTTCTCAGGCCCCTGTAACTTTGAAGAGATTTATGTTTAAATCAGACCCATTCTTTTAAAACTGGCTCATCTCCTGAACATATTACACGTCAGACCTCTTGTTCTATGAGTCTCTCAAATGTAGTCTGAAATAGCTGGACCTGAAGATGCTGTAGGTGTGGAAAGGAAGGAGATGGTCACAGAGGGCAGAAGGGAATTACCTCCCATTGTGAATACCTACCAAAGACTCTTTCTCAGAGAAGTCAGGAAGTACCTCTGGTCAGATGCTGAGTTCAAGGGGTCAGGATGCAGTGAAGGGAAGAATCAAGGCTGCCTTTTGCCCCATGTATCTGACTCTTTCCCCAGCTTTCTAGCTTTCACACTGCCCTGTCCCCTGTCATGAAGGTCAGCCCTCTGAAATGACCCTGAGTTCTGTCATCAGCTCACCTACAACTCCACAATCATTTTAGATTTCAGAAGATCTTTTCAACCAGCTGTTAGGAAGAAACCTAATTAGATAAGAAAAGTAATTCACATTAAGGTGTGGAGGACTATTGTCTCTCCTAATTTAAAAATATCTGCCTAAAGAAATCTCCTGTTTGTGGAGGCATGGGCCAAATCTTTTTTATAGGGAAGGCTCTGGAAGTGAAATTTCCCCCTGGCTCTCATTGTCTACTTCAGGAAGCCACTTCCTTCTCTCGGTCCCACCCCACTCCTTCCCCCAAAAGCTGAGCCAAAAGGGCTCCCTTCTGAATGGTTGCCAAGCACAGCCTGAGTGTTTTCAGAGCAGCCATTAGGTGGTGCTGGCAGCCAATAACCTAGCCTATCAGCATCTCAGGGCAACTGGGAGAACATTGGTCAACCTTGGTGTCCAGTTGTGACCTGGGACAGGCTGCTCCTGTTGTAGACTTTTGGTGCTCCAGTTCAAGTACAAAGCCTGAATTTGGTGGACAAGGCAATTTATGTTAAAGCTCTGAGACCACACAACGCATTTCGGTCAGAAAAAAATGCCCAGGTTTACAAGAGAAGCAGAAAAATGGCAGTTTTATATCACTATGGGCAACTGTAAAATAACATATTAGTAAAGAAGGAAGTAAAATCATACAGGTCTGACAGTCCCCTCAACTATATTTCAGTTCTTCTCAAAGTTGACCATTCTGGAATGATTTCATTTTCTAAAAACTTACCTCATGATTTCAGACCTTCCTGAAAAGCCTCAGAGAGCATTTCCTCTCCTGCTCCATTGGCTAATGTCACCATAACATGGTGACATTCTCACTCCCCACCCTCTCAGAGCTGCAATCTCCTGCTAAAAAGTTAGATAGCTCCCTGAAAGCAACTTGTCTTCTTTCTGCTTCTGTATATTTTCTATTTTTCAACAAAAAACAAATATCACATTGTGTTATTTTTTAAAGCAATAAAGTAAGAGGGAGATGTCAAATGTGCTTTCTGTACGTAGGGAGTGTCCAATAATTGAAAGCTTGGAAAAATAAGTAGAAATTTGGAATTTGCTAATCTTGACATTAACTTTATAATAGAACTACACTTATTAGAAATTCATTTGTGTAGGTGAATTTTCTATGAGCTAAACAAAACATTTTTTGTTTTTTTAAATTTTATTTTATTTTTAAAGTATTCTTTTCCATTATGGTTTATCACAGGATACTGAACATCGTTCCCTGTGCTCTACAGCAGGACCTTGTTGCTTAGCCATCCTGTATATAATAGTTTACATCTGCTGACCCCAAACTCCCAGTCCCTCCCCCCACCCAGCACCACCCAGAACATTTTGTTTGTTACTATAAAAGTGCACACTGGCCATGCCCTCTGTAAAGATTAGAGGAACAGAGGGGCAGAGCTTTGTCCTTGCACCATGATACACACGTATCAAGTCCTAAAACAGAATGTCAAAGGAACATTAAGTCATAAGCCATAGTCTGTACATATCTCAACAATGGACAGAACCAATGCACACTTTTACTTTCCTTGGCTCCTTCCAGCCATTCTGTGGGAACCACCCCCTCCCCATTTATTCAGGAAGAATTGGGGGGAATCCAAATGCCCTGCAGGCTCTGTCTCCCTCACTGGGAACCCACCTTGCCTGAGCCTCCATCTTGCCTGAGCTTCCATCGGCTCCTACGGCCGCTTCTGCCCTGCAATCTAGGGTCTGCGGGATAGAAGGTCCATTCTGAGGTCCTATTGAGGGAAGAGACGGGGTGGTTCAGGACCGTGGACAGTTCCCATCCGGGCCACCTCTTTTTAACACCAGCTGCTTTTCGTAGAGGAGGCCATGTCTGTATCAGAGCGCGGCCCCGTCGGGTGCGCTGAGGCGGACAGGGAAACGAGGATTCAGAAACCTGAATCCAAACAAGTCTGGAATGCAGGGAGTTTATTGTGACTTTTAGCCTCGTCTCTTCTGCCCCCATTTCCAACATCAATGTACGCTATAGTATATGGTATCTTTTAAGAAGTGACACCTACCCAGAAAATCAGAAGAAAACCCGAAAGACTGGGTCTCCCGAGATCTCCCCAGAACGCGGTAGGAGTCTCAGGGGCCCTAGCAGCCCCCCTCCCCGGGGGGGGGGACATGGCTGCCAGCTCGTGGAAGGCACCACTTTCAGCCGTCGCAGCCGCTCTCCCACCGTCCAGAGGCTGGGCTTCGCCGCCTCGCTGCCGGCGGATTCCCACGCGGCACCCAGTACAGAAAGTTTTCAAAGAACTCAGGACCGCGGCAAGGCAAAGGTACCTCTGAGATCGGAGCTGGACGAGAGCATCCCGAGCCCCCAGGCGCAAGGGGTCCGGGGATGAGAGCGAGGTTCCGCGCCGCTGCGCCCCTACCTGTCGCGGGGAGGCTGCTCTCGGGCGACTCCCGCTGCGCCGGGGCGAGGATGCTCGGCGGCCTCTCGGTCACTTTTCTTCCCCTTTCTCTTCCTTCGCGCCGCCTTGTCCCGCTCGCTCTCCGCGGTCCTTATATACTTGTGGGGCTCGCCTGGGTGGGCGCTGGACGGGAGTGAACTTACCGGCAGCGGCAGCGTAACAGGCAACTCCCCCGTCCACAGGAAGGGGGGCCGTGGGGCGCAGGAGGGGGTTTCCAGGTAGGGGCTGAGCGCGAGAGCAGACGTGCCCGGAAAGGCTGGATCCCTGCCCCCGGAGGCTGGAATTAACACTGTCCTGCCGAAGGGCACACCTGGCAGCGGGCAGGAAGGAACTTAATTAAGGATGGTTTTGGGTCTCCAGTTAGGACAAGCGGGAGGCTTAGCACCCCGGTGTGGGGCAGGTCTAACGCGCCCGCTGAGGTCATTGAGGAGAGGGTGAAGTTACCTGTGTACGTGCTTGGGCTGGCATCTGCCTCCTTCGCATTTGGAGGTAAATACCACCGCCCAGGGAGTACGTCTGTGATGCCTCAGATTTCCCCAGCGTTTGGAAACTGTGATGTGAAAATGTCACAAGCAGTCACAATCCCTCTGTAACAGGTTGGAGAGACCAGGGGCAGGAGTCTCTCACCTGAGGCCCAGGACACGTTGCCTTCTTGGGGGTGTGAAGGTGTGTTGCATTGTCCCACTGGGGCCTCCTCTGCAAAGCCTAGTCCCTGGCAGGCTCCCTCCTGTGCCCTAAGCCCCAAGGAAAAAGTGCTGTTGACCTTAGCCTATTAACGGAGGGAGGAGGGAGTCCTCTGTGAAGAGCGGCTGAAGTACTTTCCCTGTGCCAATGAGCTGACAGCGTGGTCTGGGGATTCTCAGTCTTCTCCAAACCTGGTCTTGGAGGTCTGGCTTGGTACTAGTCTCACATGTCAGGCCAGGGAGGAGAGGACAGCACTCAAACCTGCAATGGAAGAGTCTCTACCTTAACCTGGAGTAAAGAAGCAAAAGCAAATTGTGAGGAGCAGCAGGGGCGAGCAGGAGCATTGGGACTAAACTGAACTTCAAGGCGCTTGTTTAATTTGTCATTTGCAGGAACTTTCTTTATTCCCAATCAGATGCTGTCTTAGACTCCAGGACTCCCTTGAGAATTTCTGGTTGGTGACATTGGCTTTATATTCAGCAATCCTTTTCTTTTGGGCCACAGGAGAGATTCACGCTCCTTAAGAGTAAATAAGGTACTTTACTACCTGGGCTTGGCCTCTTTCCAGGGTCATCTCCAACCTCTCCATTTTGTGTCCTGGCACTTCAACCATCCACAACATTCCCATTCCCATAAACACTATTTTCTCAAAACCCCACCTCTTTGTCCATGCTATTCCCTCAACTAAAACACCCTTTCTCCTTCCAGCCACCTGGGAAAATTAGACTCTTGCATTAAGATCTAGCTCATCCATCATCACCTGTTCCCTGAAGCCCTCCTTGGTCACTTGTCCTACCAGGGCATGAAACATGGTAATCTCTGTTTTCCAGAGAAGCCCATTCCCATCTCACCTGTACACGTAGCTTTCACAGCTGGAACAAATTCCACTCGGTCTTCCATCTTCCCTCTTCCACCCTCTACTGCCCCTACAACTGCCAGGCTTATGAGCCCTCTCAGATTGTGATTTTTATCTCATTTTTCTCTGTATTATTTTTATAACTTTAAGAGGCAGCTGATGGTAGCAGAAAAGCCAGACCAGGAAAAGTTCAGGTTGACCCAGCTTCTGTCCTCCTCTGTCAGTCGAGTTCTTAATTACATGCAGCAAAACCGACTTTGGCTGATGTGAATTGAAGCTCCATTGAACCACATTTAGAATCACTGGGAAGGTTGGGCAACCAGGATCCAAAAATGGGCAGAGACAAAAATGGGCTGGAATCATGGTCACTGATTGGATCCAATGAGAAAGAAAACCAGACC
Organism: Mesoplodon mirus; assembly: GCF_964341445.2. Taxonomy (NCBI): domain Eukaryota; kingdom Metazoa; phylum Chordata; class Mammalia; order Artiodactyla; family Ziphiidae; genus Mesoplodon; species Mesoplodon mirus. Next base: position 44,244,174 of record NC_138990.1, read on the forward strand.
ACTCTTGGGACCAAGAGGCCACAAGTTGTACTGTCAACACCACAGGCATTGGACATAGATGTCACTTCTATACCCAGGTTGGGAGGTTGTCATTCCCACTTCGGCTGATATTACCAGAAAGGATTGACCACTGCCCTTGCTTCATTATATCACTAGCCCCTTTCTGAAAGCCTGGAGCAGGTGCCCCTGATTGAGATGATAATATGATTTTCCCCTTTATTCTGATAATGTGGTGAATTACATTGTTGATTTTCCTACCATGCATTCCTGGATTGAGCTCAGTGTGATTATGATGTGCTACCATTATATAGCATTGGGTTAAATTTGCTAATATTTTATCTAATATTTTTGCTTCCATGTTTATGAGATCGGCCTGTAATTTCCCTTTCTTGTAGAATTCCTATTAGGTTTTGGTATCAAAATTATGCTGTCTTCATAAAACAAGTTGGAAATCCCTCCACCCACCCCCATTTTTTCTAATTTAGTAGAAGAATTTGTGTACAATGGTGTTTATCTCTTCCTTATATGTTTGGGATGATTTGTTAGTGATGCTCTCTAGGTTTTTAAGGTTTTTTGTTTGTTGAATGGTTTTAAATTACAGATTCAATTACTTAAATAGCACTATTCCAATTGTCTCTTCTTGTGTCAGTTTTAGTAAGATTGTATTTCTAGGTATTTGTCCATTTCACCTAAATTTTTAAAGTTTATTGGCTTAAATTTTTTATTATATCTTCTTATTATCTTTTTGGCATCTATGAAATCTGTACTTATGGTCCTCTTTTATCTCTGATACTGGTAATTTATGTCCTGTCTCTTTTTTTTGACTGATTTTCTTAGGGGGTTACCAATTTTATTAATTCATTAATTTGTTTGTTTGTTTATTTTTAGCTGCATTGGGTCTTCGTTGCTGCACATGGGCTTTCTCTAGTTGCAGCAAGTGGGGGCTACTCTTCATTGTGGTGCACAGGTTTCTCACTGCGGTGGCTTCTCTTGTTGCAGAGCACGGGCTCTAGGCGCATGGGCTTCAGTAGTTGTGGCACACAGGCTCAGTAGTTGTGGCTCACAGGCTCTAGAGCACAGGCTCAGCAGTTGTGATGCGCGGGCTTAGCTGCTCCGTGGCATGTGGAATCTTCCCGGACCGGGGTTCGAACCCGTGTCCCCTGCATTGGCAGGCGGATTCTTAACCACTGCGCCACAAGGGAAGTCCTATTAGTATTTTTAAAGAATGAATTTTGATGTTGCTGATTTTCTCTATTGCATGTACATTTTTTCTATTTCCAGAATTTCTACTTGTATTATTATTTCTTGCCTTCTAATTTTTAATTAGCTATTCTCTTGAGTTGGATATTAAATAAATGCCTTTACTTAGATAATTGATATTCAACCTTTATTCTTTTTGACATGTGTATTTATGGCTATAAATTTCTTTCTAAGTATGGCTCTAGTTGCATCTCACAAGTTTTGATATGTCATATTTTTATTACCATTTAGTTTAAAACACTTTATTTTCGTTGAGATGTCTTCATTGACCCGTGGGTTATTGAGAAGTGTTCTGTTTAACTTCCAAACACTGGGGGGTTTCTAGTTCTGTTTTGAAACTAAATTTTAGCATAACTGTTCTGTGGTCAAAGAACATACTTTGATTTTAGTCCTTTGAAATTTTGCGGGACTGCTTAATGGATGCACATATGGTCCATTTTGATTAATGCTTCCTGTAAACTAAAAAGAATATGTATTCTATGATTGCTCAAATATTCTATATCCTTTCTATACCCATATCCTTTCTGATTATTTGTCATTTTTATCCATTAGTTACTAATATATGTATGTTTTTTAAATCTCCCCATTAATTTCGTAAATTTAGCTATTTCTCCCTTTGCTCCTGGCATAAAACCAACTCCTTATAGAAACCTAATGGTGAATGTGGGGCAGTGGTGGAGGGTAATATAGAATCAAGGATAAAGATGGCAGAAAGCTACTAGAGCATGGTTGCATGCTGATGGAAATAATCCAGTAGAGAAGGGGAAATTGAAACCAAATGATCCAAGTCTTAAGTAGAGGTGAGATGGGGTCCAGAGGAAGAACCTGGCCTCCAAACAGTGGAAAGCTTTCCTCTTCCAAGAAAGAAGGGGGTATACACACAGGATAAGCCATGGGAAGATGAGTGACTTCTGTCTGTACCAAAGCCTTTACCTTTTGATCCAGAATTTCCTGAGGAAATATCTAACAGTTACCCTAAATAATGTTCAAGACTATCCATACAATATAGTTTATAGTAGCAATAAAATGAAATAAACTAAACATCTTGGGTGTAATTATAAAAACAGTAAATTATACTCATAAAAATTATGGTAAAGCTATGCAATAGAATATTTTGCAGCCATTCAAAATAAAATAGATGTTTATTTCTAGACATAAAAAATGACCACTGATAAAATATAGATATACAATTGACCCTTGAACTACACGGGTCCACTTATACTCAGATTTTTTTCAGTAAATACATACTACTGTCCTACATGATCATGGTTAGACCATGGATGTGGGACTGTGGATAGAGAGGGCCAACTGTGGGACTTGAGCATCTGTGGATTTTGGTATCTGAGGTGGGTCCTGGAACCGATCTCTCGTGAATATGGAGGGATACTGTAAATACAGAAAGAGATAGATAGAAATAGAGAAAAAGATTAAGAGATACCAGAGTGTTAATAATGGTTGTTCTGGTTATCTAATACTAAATCACAAACTACCCCCAAAACTTGATGGTTTTAAACATTTATTCGGCTCATGAATCTGCAGTATGGCCAAGGTTTGGCAGGGCCAACACATCCCTGCTCTACTTGGCAGCAGCTTGGGCAGCTCAAAGGCTGACAGCTATAAATTATCTGAAGCCGCTCACTCACACAACTGGTTCCTGGTTGGGAAGACTCAGCTGGGGGCAAGGAGAGCTGGGGCTCCTCAGACACTTCTATCTATCTCCATGCAGCCTGGCCACGTGACCTCTTCACCATGCAGCCTTAGAGGAGCTAAACTTCTTAAACATAGGTACAGGTCTCCAAATCATGCATCTGGAGGCAACTTACTCTCCCAGGTAGAGGGGGTGGGTAGTTAGCAAGGGCTTCCCAGAGAAGGGGATGCTGAGCTGGGCTGAGTCTTGATACAATAGGTCACCAGGATGAAGAGAGGAAAGTAATTCCAGGCAGAAGGAACAGCATGTGCAAAGGATTCAAGGCAGGAAAAACCTTATGTTCATGGAATGCTGGTACAGATGGTAGAGGGAGAGAGAGAAGACTGGAAACAGTCAGAGGTCAGAGGGAAGGAAATGGGGACCCTTCAGGGACTGAGTCAGAGGGGCCGTAGGACCAGCTTTCTGTGGCAGTGGGGAGGATGATCAGAGGGGGGGGGAGCCTGGAGCCAGCAGGGGATGACCCAAAGCCCACTGCTCTCCTCCAGGGCCTGGAGGCCAGTCCAGCCAACAGTGGGAGCCGTGAGGCAAGAGAGGAGACAGAGGCAGGTTCATGAAATACTAAAGAGGTGGCATCAATGTGGGGGAAGGAGTCATGAACACTTCCCCATCTGAGGTTACCGTGGGTGCGTGGATGGCACAGTGTGATGTCATGGTTAAGAGCACAGCTCTGAGCCAGACAGCTGGTCTTAATCCTGCTCAACCACTGCCTAGCTGTGTGATTCTGAGCAAATTCCCAACTTCTCTGTATTAGTTGTCCCATCTGTGAAATGAGGGAAATGATTGCACCAGCCCACGTGGCTGCCATATGGATGCAATGAGGTAATACATGTAAAGATGGTAGAGCAGGGCCTGGCCTTAGTTATTATTATCCTTGTCCTTCTGATCATGGAAGTGCTGGTCCCAGGAGAGCCCGCCTGGCGTAGAAGGAAGGAGGGAAGGAGAGGGGCTGGGTGGGGGAAAGGGAGGAGGAAGGGAAGGAGGGAAAGCAGGAAGGAGACAGGAGCAGACATGACTCTTTGGTAGGGAGCTGATGTGTTCATTTGAGGGCCTGGGGCCGGGGTGAGGCATCTACATCTGGCTGTGGGCCAGGGCCACGGCTGCTCTCGTCACCTCAGCTTTTCACCTTTGAGGGTTTAATTGGAAAAGCAATGTCACCAGGGTGTGAATGCACTACAAAGACAGGTGTGGAAGCAGACTCCTGGGGGAGAGGAAGTGCTGGGCGGAAGGCAAGAGGACAAGGACCAGGTGGCTGAGAGCTTTCACGGCTCAGCTTCCAGGCCCTGGGGCCGGGCAACAGGGGACATTTCACTGGGGAAAGAGAAGACTTAGGGATGAGGCTGCCAGTTACCTGTGTTCCGCAGACTCTGGGACAAGCACCAACTCAAGCCTTGAGGGGTGCAGTGAGGGGTGGAGGTGGGGTGCGAGGGAATCCGAGCCTTCCATCCTGGCCGCCCATCTTCACTTATGCTCCAAGTCTCAGTGGACAAGCCAGGGAGGCTGCCAGCCCTGCCTCAGGTCAGAACAACTGTCCCTTCTCAGGGCTCCTTGGGCCCAGCCGGGGCCTCTGCCCCAGGGAGCACTTCATTCCTGCTATTGTCTGGGTCACATGGGCCTCAGGCCTGCTCTGCTGGTGCCCCTTGCCGGCAAGGGGACAGCTCCCAAGCCAGTGTATGAGAAGAACTGGTGCTCAAGAGGATTTGCAGAGAGAGGGCTAGAGGGAGTGACTGAGGAAGGGAGCCCCTCTGAAGCCTCCATTTGCAGAAGCTCACAATCCTCTAAAACTCTCCCCAAACCTCCTCTGCAGGATATATGAACCTAAAACTGACAGGTGATCTCCCTCCTCACAATGTGTCTAGATTAGAAATAGCCCATCGGGCTTCCCTGGTGGTGCAGTGGTTGAGAGTCCGCCTGCCGATGCAGGGGACACGGGTTCGTGCCCTGGTCTGGGAAGATCCCACATGCCATGCAGCGGCTGGGCCCGTGAGCCATGGCCGCTGGGCCTGCGCGTCCGGAGCCTGTGCTCCGCAAGGGGAGAGGCCACAACAGTGAGAGGCCTGCGTACCGCAAAAAAAAAAAAAAAAAAAAAAATAGCCCAGCACCTGCCCCTTTATGTGTGTGCCTGCTGGGGATGGCGGGGAAAGCTCACCCCTCCCCGGCTGCAGCAGCCCAGGGACTACGGGCAGCTTTGGGGTGGCTCTGGCCCCCCATGACCCTGACCTAGGTCACTGCAGGCTTCTCGCCTTCCAGGCATCTCCCCTTTCAGAGATAAGAAGAGAGGACACCGAGTGTCCTTCTACAGGGGAGCCTCCTGCCTGGTGCGTTATGGGTGCCACGGAGAGGGGCTTCCCGGTGAGAGAGTAAAGCAGATGTGGAGCCTGGAGTGGGAGAGGAGGGCGGGAAGCAGGACCCGGGTCCGCCCTGCACTGCGGAGAGGGGGTCCGTGGGAAGCACACAGCAGGGTGGGAAGGTGAGCATGCTTCGGGCAGGGCCTCTCTGCCCCAGCGGTGGAGGAGGGAAGGGAGGGCAAGCTAGGGAGAGAGCCTGGCGAGGAAAGGACAAGCTGAGGGGCCCTGGGAGGCAGCGGCAGAAAAGGACCATGGCCAGGCCTTGGGGTCTGACTGGATGCCGGGGAGAGAGGGTGAGAGAAGGCAGTCAGGCAGGATTTAGGTATTTAGGCGTGGGGCTGGGGGAGCAGAGGGCAGGACTAGAAAGCGGTGTGGGGTCGGGTGAGGAATCGCTAAGACACAGTGACTTTGAAGCAGCTGCTCTTCAATGTGCCCTTTGCCCAGTGCCAGTCCCCCAGTGGGTGCTCACACAGGGCTTACTGGGAGGTGGGAAAAGTGCCGGCTTGGAGGGCCCGGGTTTTGTTCTGTCACTTATTCACTCGATGAATGTTTATTGACCCCTCCATGTACCGGGACAGATCTGGTCTGTGCTCCCAAGAGGACTTCAGCTCTAGGGAAACCTATAACAAAGTAGTCCACAAATAATGACAAGCTGTGATAAATACAATTAAGGAAACAGAGTGGGAGAGAGGAGGGGAAAGGCTTCTTAGCAGAAGGAAGAGGATGCAAAGGCCCTGGGGCAGAGAAGAGGTTCTCAGCACTGCTGGAGTGGCAGCAGGGGCGGGGAGCGATTCTTGGGAGGAGGGACATGAGGGGCCAGGCCTTGGAGGCTATGAAGGTCGTCAGATGACGACTTAGATTTTATGCCAAGTGCAGAGGGAAACCATTGCTGGGTTTTAAGCAACAGAATGACAGGATCCAGTAGGATTTCTTGAAAAGATGGCTCTGGCTAATGTCTGGAGAACGAATCAGACAGCAAGCAACTAACAGCCTCTTTTGGGGAGTCAGAACCAATAGGACTTGGAGCAGATGTGCAAGCGAGGTGAAGGGGAGAGGGTTAAAAATGGTTCCAGATTTCTGGCTGCTGGAGGAGGGGCGGTGCCATTCAGTGATCTGGGGAAGACTGAGGGGTAGCTAGGTTTGGAGGTGGAAACAATGAGCTCTGTGACCTTGAGCAAGTTACTTAACCTCTCTGAATTTCTCTGGGCACCTCCGAAGCCCCAGCTCACAGCGCTTAAGATCATGAGCAGGTGCAAGAAATCCTAACTACCATTAGATTCTTGTCAATAGAAACGCTAACTACAAATTCCTCCGAGGGGAGCCTGATGGGGTTTGGGGGGCAGAGGTAGGCCTAGTCTCCAAAAAAGGACCCTGAAGCCTGGAACACCATGGAGGAGAAGGTCTCTGGCGCCCCAGATGGCCCAGGGAATGGGGGAGGGTCCCACTGGCCCCCTTTATCCCCTGCAACACACACTCCTATCTGCAGCCCCTTTCACTGCACACCCCATTCAGCACTGTGGCCAGGCCACTTCAACGGCCTTCGGTTTGACCCCAAGGGCAAAGAGGAATCAATTTGCGCAGAGAATTGGAATGCAAGAGAGTTCAATTGACCTTTGAATGGGGTTTTAATTTGCTTTGTTACAGCCAGAGGGGCCTCATGAAGAGACCCTTGAGACTGCTTTTATCTGCTAATGTGTGCACCAGTGCAAAGCCTGGGCCTCCGTCTGTATGCCCTGGATGGGGGGTGGGGGGGGCGGGCAGCGGGATGCAAGGCCAGAGGGGCAGGGAACCAGAGTCCATGCCCTTCCCAGGAACTGGTCCGCAGCCCCCTTAGGGCCCTCCCACTGGAGGGCAGACGACCCCGGTTCCAGCCCCAGCTCTGTTGCTGGATGGCACCTCCCCTCTGGGCCTCAGTCTCCTTATCTGAACGGTGGCCTGGAGGGGTGGGTGTGGGCGAGATGGCCCCTCAGGCCCTTCCAGGTCTGGTGTTTTATGGTTTTGTGAGGGGAACCACTGACCGAAACTGCCCTGGCCAGGCAAGATAGTAGCCACCTGCATGAGCCCTCTTAGAACAGGAGGTCCTGGTAAGGAACGCGGAACTAACAAGCTACCACCGATGGGAAGAATTTGGGAAAGGTCAAAAGGAGAGAGGAGATGCCAGTCCATATGTCCTACCAACCTCCCAGAATCCTTCTCGCTGGAATCCATCTTGGCTGAGTGATGCAAGCACCACCAGGAAGGACCCTGAGTCAGAGTGATTGGCCAGAGACAACCCGGCAAATAACCCTATCACCATAAAACCTGAGACTGTGAGCCACGCAGCAGAGCAGTTCTCCTGGGTTCCCTCACCCTGCTGCTCTCCGCCCAGGGGGCCCCTTCCTAATCAAGTCTCTTGTTTTGTCATCACGTGCATCCCCTGGAAGGGGTCCCCCTCCTGCAACAGTTTTAAGCTCAGATCTAGAGTCAAACTCTGTAGTAGAGAATAACTAGTCTTAGAGAATGTGGCCTAGAGTGGGGAGAGCAGAGCCCGCTGGGCCAAGGAGCTAAGCCCTCTCTGTCCGTCGGTCTCTTGGGCCTCCCTCATGCCCTATTTTTCTCTAAATTTCTGCTTGAGTCCCCTCACATGAGCCAGCCAGTTCTCTGTTCTCTCCACTACAAATTCCAAAGGAAGCCAGTGGGGTCACTTGACCAATAACCTTCTCTTCTACTGGGCAGAGCCCTGAAGGCAGCTACGTCGGGGGTCCAGGGAGCCTGCAGGTGGCCAGCCCCAGGCAGAGAGCCCCCTGTGATTGCTTCTCTACACAGTGCAACACCCCAGGACTGTGAGTTTGCGTTTACAGTCCTGTGTTAGAAATGTCAAGCTCTCCTCCCCTGCGCTCTATACATGGGTGTATCGCCACATGGAACCATGTGAGTGTTCTTTCAGAACTACTCCCTTATCCTAATCCCTTTTTTCAAACGGAGGGTTTGTTCCCGTGCAGTCAGGGCAGACTTCTTGGAGGTGGGGTCTTGCTGAAGACATCGTGGACATTAAGAACACAGCAGACTCACCAGAGCCCAGGCACCAGCAGCCACCCTCTGAGGCTGTGGTGGTCATAATGGCCCTTTTGTGGGGAAATGCCTTTGTGACGGCTGCCAGCAGGACAGCCACTTTTCCAGAAGGATGCAGAATTCTTCAGCCAAGGGTGGAGGTAGGGAGAGTGACTCGTGGCCAGGAGGGACGCTGATAATGTACATCCATTAGTGCAGCGAGGGAGAGGCATTCAGCAGCCCCAGACTCTCCTCCTTCCTCCAGAGCCAACAATGGCTGCGTGGAGGGGGCTGAAGTGGCCTTTTTACAAGCACTCAGCTCAGGGCCATCTCTGAGCCCTGCCTGATGGGTGCCTGACTTCCATTTCCATGCCCTCCTCAAAGCAACCAGGACAGCAAACTCAAGCAGCCGGCCTGAGGTCCAGAGAGCCCACACCGTGCCCTCATGTCCCATTGCCCTGGGAGAGTGACGCCAGGCCCGGGCGGAGCTGGTGCACAGTGACCTGTTCTGCAGCAGCTCCAAAGCCCATGACTCTGCATCTGCACCTGAACACGCGTGTGCATGTGATGTGAGCCGTGCAAGGACATCTGGAAGGTAGTTTGGTTTTTAACAAAATGGCCAACACCTTTATGTCAGACAAAAGTGACTTCCTTCAGAACATCCCCTGGGCAGGTGTCTTCAATGCCAGAGATGGGCCTGGGGCTCAAGCCATTGGTGGACCCTCTGGGGAGGCACCTCCAGGACCAGTTTCTAAGTCACCAGAGAAGACCAGTCTTCCGAGTCCTGGGTCACATTTTTTTTTAATGTATCAATTATGTTCCTTTTTTTTTTTTTGCGGTATGCAGGCCTCTCACTGTTGTGGCCTCTCCCGCTGCGGAGCACAGACTCGGGACGCGCAGGCTCAGCGGCCATGGCTCACGGGCCCAGCCACTCCATGGCATGTGGGATCTTCCAGGACCGGGGCACGAACCCATATCCCCTGCATCAGCAGGCGGACTCTCAACCACTGCGCCACCAAGGAAGCCCCAATTATGTTCCTTTTATTTCTCCTTTTTATTATAGTTAGGTCTTTATGTTGAAACATTTTCTATTTATCATGGGCGTGGGAAGGTCATCTTATGCATAAATTTCATTTCAAGATGTTAAATAAGACCTTACAGAATATTTTCTTTTAAAAGGAAGTTTTGTGGCTGGTTGGAATGTAAAATAATGTAGCTGCTTTGGAAAATAGTTTGCAGTTCTTCCCAAAGTTAAACACTGTTAAAAACAAGGCAACAGGGATTTCCCTGGTGGTCCAGTGGTTAAGACTCCGTGCTCCCAATGCAGGGGGCCCAGGTTCCGTCCCTGGTCAGGGAACTAGATCCCATGTGCTGCAACTAAGAGCCGGCACAGCCAGATAGATAGATAAATAAATAAATAAAACAAGACAACAGGCCCGAAATGGAGTTTCTTATGCTAAGCCCCACATCACCAGACCAAGACTTAATCTCCCAGAAATGGGATCTCAAACCAGTCAATCAGGAATTCAGGAATCACCTGACCTGCACTAGTTGGGTCATCTGCCTGATAGACCCCTGCCATCCCCTAAAGGAAAGTAACTTTGCAATAACGAACCTGCTTTTTGCTAGTGTAATCTCCTTGTTCCCAATCCCTTCTGCCTATAAAAATCTTTTATTTTGGACAGCTCCTCAGAGCTCCTCTCTATCTGCTAGATTGGATGCTGCCCAATCAAATCAATTTTTGCTCAGGTAAGCTCTTAAAGATTTTAATATGCCTCGGTTTATCTATTATCAACATAGAATTACCATATGACCCAGCAAGTCCACCCCTAGGTATATACCCCAAAACTTATACATGAATGTCCATAGCAGTGTTATTCATAGTATCCAAAAGTGGAAACAACCCAAATGTCCATCAACTGATGAATAAATAAGCAAAATGTGGTATATCCATACAATGGAATATTATTCAGCAATCAAAAGAAATGAAGTATGGATAGATGTTACAACGTGGATGAAGATTAAAAACACTATGCTAATTGGAAGAAGCCAGACATGAAAACCTACATACTGTCTGATCCAGTTTATATGAAATACCCAGAAGAGGCAAATCCATAGAGACAGAAAGTAGATTCGTGGTTGCCAAGGGCTGGGGGTGCTGGGAAGAACAGGGAGTGATTGCTAATGGGTATGAAGTTTCTTTTTAAAGTGATGAAGATGTTCTAAAATTGATTGTGGTGATGGTTGCACAGCTCTGAATATTATAAATGTCATTTTATTGTACACTTTAAGTGGATGAATTGTATGGGAAGTGAATAATATCTCAATATAACTGGTATTGAAAAAGGGGGTGATTTTTTGAGAGACAGAAAAGTGACTACTTCTCTGAGAAAGCCATGCATTGTCTTTCAACATAGCAGAAGAGGAGGGAATCCTCCAGATACAAAGATGTGACATTTTACCCCTTTGTGCAAGAAAAATCACCCACTTTTCCCCTCCTCTTTCTTTTCTGTGTGTTTCCTTTTATTACTCACACTGAGCACTTCACTTCTGACACTTCTGGTCACCGAATATGTGGGGGGATCTTCCCCACATCAAGCAATTCTCTACAACACCAGCCGGGCATCCTACAGTCTCACTCCACTCTGATGCTCTCTACTTGGAGACAGTGTCGGATCCCACAGCTTAAGGGCTCAGCCCCCCAAGACTGCTGCCGCCCAACTCCAGAGGCCAATCGCAAGTAGTGGGTCCTCAGGTTTCCCACAGCTTCCGTCCAATTTGGCTAAAAAACGGAGGTTCCTGTGACCTCCTCCTCAGGTTTAATTTGCTAGAGGCACTCACAGAACTCAGGGAAACGTTTACATTCACCAGTTTATTAAAAGATATGATAAGGTACACAGATGAACAGCCAAATGAAGGGATACACAGGGCAAGGTCTGGAAGGGTTTCAGGCTCGGGAGCTTCTGTCCCCATGGAACTGGAGTGCAGCCGCCTCCCAGTGTGGATGTGTTCACCCACCTGGAAGCTTCCAGAACACAGCAGTATTGGGATTTTATGGAGGTTTCTTCACGTAGGCAGGTAACTCCATTTCCAGCCCCTCTCCCTTCTCTCAGGGATGAAGACGGGGGATGATATTTCCAAGCTTCTGATCATGGCTTGGTCTTTCTGGTGACCAGTCCCCATCCAGGAATCATCCAGAAGCCCAGCCAGAGTCGCCTCAGTAGAACAAGAGATGCTCCTACTGTTCTTATCACTAAGGAAGGTACAAGGGTTTTAGGCGCTCTGGCCAGGTACTGGGGGCAGAAGCCAGTATATATATATATATATATATATATATACTTTTTTCTATTATTTCACGCCCTTCCATGGGAACCTCCTATAGTAGCCTAAGAAAACCCATCCCATCTAAACGGGCAGAAGGAGAATTCCCTTGTGGTCCAGGGGTTAGGACTCCTCTCTCACTGCCGAGGGCCCAGGTTCAATCCCTGGTCAGGGAACTAAGATCCCACAAGCTGAGAGATATGGCCAAAAAAAAAAAAATTAAAAATAAATAAATAAATAAATAAACAAGCAAAAGAAAATGAGGATATGGTCTAACACCTTAACGAGTTATTTCAAGGGGGTGAAGCAGTAAGGACAGAAAGATGTGAAAGAATTCTTATTGAATTTAAAAATGTATTAGGAAAAAATGATGTTTCAGAGATAAAGATTAAGCTAGAAGAAATACACGAACAAATAAACACAACCACAAGAGAAAATAAACATAATTAAAAGCACAGAAAAGGAATAAAGTATTAAAAGACGTAATTAAAAGAAAAGTCATATAGAAAAAAGAGAAATAAGAGGGTTCTAGAGAAAATGATACATAAAAAAGCTAGACAAGGGAGATCTGATACACATTTTATTGGAACCCCCAGAAAAGAATACCAAAGAGCAAACTAATATTTAAAATGATAATTCTAGGCCTGGTGGCCTAGAGGTTAGGATTCTGGGCTTTCACTGCCAGGGCCCGGGTTCAATCCCTGGTCCGGGAACTGAGATCCCAAAAGCCACGCAGCATGCCCTAAATACTAACTAACTAAATAAATAAGATTCAAGGAAACATTGCTATAATAAAAGATTAAAAATATAGATATACATATATTGCAATGCTTATATTAAAAGGGCATTTCATAACTTGAAAAGTTGACTCAAAATGTTCAACACTGACAAAATTTCAATGCAATCATTGGGCTTGAATATTAAGGAAAATATTCTCTGATCATAATGCAAAAAATCCAAATCCAGTATGAATCAAAGAAAAGCAAAAGAAAATCAGACTGGCTTCGGACTTCTTGGCAGTAATACTTCAATGGAAACAGCATTCTCACTGAAAAGTGTGAACCGAGGATTTAATATTTAGTTAAACTACTCTTCAAGTATAAAGGCCACAAACAACCAGGCATGAACATGCAGGAACCTACCACAGACCAAATTTAAGGAAACTGTGAAATTATTCTGAAGCTTCAGCGTAACTCTTGGTAGGGTGGGGTGGGGTGATGTTAAATATAACTGAAGAACTGAAACTAAAAGAGCAAAAAGAGACAAAGCTACAGGTAAGTGTCAGATGCTCTGACACTGCAGGAATAATTCAACTGACTGAAAATGGGAGAACCAGAAAGGCGATAAGTACAAACTAGAATAAGGCCTCTGACTGCCCCTGGTTATTAGGGGAGAATAAAACAATGTCCTTTGAAATTGAAAAAATCGAATGATACTTATTTCAGATTACAGAGATAAAACCCTGAGCAACGAATTAGTTGACAAAGGAGAGAGAGAGGAGAAGTAATCCATAACTAATGTCACTATGGATCATTAGGAAATCAAGAGACAATATCTAAATATCTAAATAAAGAGATAACTGGGACTTCCCTGGTGGCACAGTGGATAAGACTCCATGTTCCCAATGCAAGGGGTCCAGGTTTGATCCCTGGACTAAGATCCCACAAGCCATGCGACACGGCCAAGAAGAAAAAAAAAGAAATACGCATCCAAAAAAAAAAAGGAGGGGGTGATTTGGGAGGGAAAGTGATGAAAACTTCTGGTGTATTCATAGAATGGAATACTACTCAGCAATGAAAAAGGAACAAACTACTGATAAATGCAACAACATGGATGAATCTCAGAAACATGAGATTGAGTGAAAGAAGTCAGAAGAGTTTACACAGTCTGTGTGGGTCCACTTATACCGAGTCCTTGGACAGGCAAAGTTCATCTCCGGTGAGAGAAGTTGGATGAGTGGTTGCCCCTGGAGGGGAGGGCTGGGGGTGGTGGTGAGGGGTTGACTGGGAAGACATATGAGAGAACTTTCGGGGGTCAGGAAAATGCTCTATATTTTGATGGGTGTGGGTCACACAGGTGTATCAAAAGAGAACAAAAGTTGTAGTCACCATGTGCACAGTTCTCTGTAGGTAAATTATACCCCAGTTTAAAAGAGAAGAGAATGGTGGCTATGTTTGCCCTCAAAGAGTCTCTGAATTCTTCACCAGCCCTGGCAGAACAGGGCAGCTTTCCCTGCACATCCAGCCATGTACCCCCCACTTCCCATCTGTGGTGACTGCGCCCCAGGGCTGCTGGTGGCCTGGCCTTGAGAACACTGGCCCGGGGACCGTCATTGAGAGGAAACAAATGTCATCAAGGGGCCCTGGCTTTTCAGCTGAAGCCACTGGGAGAGAGAATGTCTGCCAGGCCCTGTCTTCCCCTAACAAAGTCGTGGCATCTCGTTGGGCAGCCGCTCGCTTGCTGCCTCCAGTTCACAGGCCTAGATGGGGAGGGGGGAGGGAGCAGGGAGACAAAAACAGTAGTCGAGTCTCATCTTCTCCTTCTGCTTTTAAAAAGCTCAGGAGCTGAGAGCAGAAGTGGTTTGCTGGGCACTGAGTTGAAGAGGTAGATTTCCCAGATGGAGCTGGAAGGGCGATGAGCTCGGGGAGGGGAGATGAGCTTGGGGAAGGGAGAGGCTTTCAGGGGAGCCCGAGGGGCTGCATCAGCACCGGCAGGGGAGCCATTTGCCATTGTGCCCGCGGCCTTCAGCCCACTGTACTCCACTCAAGTGGGTGGATGACAAAGGCCCCAGAGCCCAGTCACTCTCGGCCCCCGACATGTTTTAGACGCTAATGATGGCCAGACCAGGGTAATGGGATGTGAAGAGCAGGCGGGTGGGGGCAGGGGTGGAGGAAGGGAGGAGGGAGGGTGGGGTGCGGGTGCCTCTCAGAAGTTCTCAGGGACCCTGAGGTCTCTGCTCCACAGCCCACCTCCCTTGCTGCCTACTCGGGGTCTGCTTGGCCATCTGAAACAACAGACTTAAAACCTCAAGGCTTATACTCGGGAGAGGAGGGAAAAGGATGTGCACCGTCCCCCTGTCCTGGACTGGCCATAGCATGGGGCCCAGAGGGGTTGGGGGGCACGAGGGCCCAGAGCCGGGGTCTCCTCTGTACCACCCCCAGAGAGCAAGGCAGGGCCAGCGTCTCACATGGATGAGAAGGTTGCTGCCGACCTGAGCAACCAGAAGTTTCTCCCACAGTAGAAAAATGTGTAATCACGTGGAAAGACATTCATGCTGTTATTAAGTGATAAACAGCAAGTGGTAAATCAATATCTATGGTGTGATCCCATTTTTGCTGTTTTAACAGAGTACATAGAAGAGAGATCCTCCGGAAAACGTGCACCACATGCTAACAGGGCTCATCCAGGGATTACTGGGGATTTTTGTTTTCTTCTTTTCATTTGTCTCTAAATTTTCCAAATTCTCTAAAATAAACATATAGTCCTTTTGTAAGAAAGCATTTTTATTAATCATAAATTTTAAAGGAACAACACAAAAATAAATAGAAAGCTCTCTCTTTCACATCCTGCTGCGGTATCTGACACCCCCAGATCCCATAATAATCCTTCAGGTCAAGGTCTTGCCTTAAGGAGTAAAGGACAGGGCCTTGAGGAAAATGTGTCGGTGCAGTTGAGTCCCATTTCCTCATACTTTGGGACTTTGAGGTGTGGCTTCTCCACCAAAGGTGACTCAGTGAAGATGTGTCACCATCTGGGGGGGCGTGTGTGGTCACGGACAGGACCCTGGCATGACAGCAAGAAGGGCTTGGCCTCAATGGTCGGGCTCCGGGGTCTGTGCAAGGACTGGTCTTTGGAAACACTCTCATCCATGACCTTGAAGAGAGGGTGCCAAATGACATCAGCCCTTCAAGGCTACAGGTGACATGAAGCCCTACCGGCGAGTGAAATTCTGAGTTGCTCCCTGGTCCGGGAGGATCCCACGTGCTGCGGAGCAACTAAGCCCATGCGCCACAACTACTGAGCTTGTGCTCTAGAGCCTGCGAGCCACAGCTGCCGAGCCCGTGTGCCACAACTGCTGGGGCCTGTGCACCTAGAGCCTGTGCACTGCAATGAGCGGGGCTACTGTGATTAGAGACCCGTGCACCGCAGCGAGGAATGGCCCCTGCTCGCCGCAAGGAGAGAGGGCCCACACACAGCAAGGAGGACCCAATGCAGCCAAAAATAAATAAACAAAATACAAATAAAAAAAATCCACTTAAAAAAAAGCCCCACTATACACCTAACAACATAGCACGGTGTCTGGTACATGGCAGGCATTTGTTCAATGAAGGGAAGAACAAATGAACAAACATAATATGATGTTATAAAGCCTTTTGGAGGAAAGAGGCTGAGGTTGGTATCACTGATACAGAGAGACCGCCACAATGTGTTGGTGGGTAGAAAATACAGATCACAACCCAGCATGATGGATTTGTATATACATTTATTGAAGCCTGGAAGGATTTACGAGAAAACAAAACACAAAGGGTCTGGAAAGGACACACTGGAGATATTAACAGTACTCATTGCTAGACGAGTTACATTACAAAGTCTTTTCTATTTGATCTTTTGTTTATATTTTCTGACTTTTCTGTAATAACTATGTTTTGATCTTATAAGACAAAACACAAGTTATTTTTTCTTGTTACCATTTGACCATTTTTAAATTTTTATTTATTTATATTGGCTGCATTGGGTCTTTGTTGCTGCGTGCAGTCTTTCTCTAGTTGCAGCGAGCAGGGGCTACTCTTCACTGCGGTGTGTGACCTTCTCATTGCGGTGGCTTCTTTTGTTGTGGAGCACGGGCTCTAGGCACGCAGGCTCCAGTAGTTGTGGCTCACAGGCTCTGGAGTGCAAGCTCAGTAGTTGTGGCACACAGGCTTAGTTGCTCTGCGGCATGTGGGATCTTCTTGGGTCAGGGATCAAACCCTTGTCCCCTGCACTGGCAGGTGGATTCTTAACCACTGTGCCACCATGGAAGTCCCTATGTTAAGTTTTAAAAACAAATGTGGAGGTCAAGTCCTGACCCACAGAATCCTTGAGCATAATATAATATAGTGATTATATAATCACTATATAATATAGTGATTACTTTGAAGCTGCAAAATTTGGGGGATTTAGCAGTGATAAGAACCAAAACAGTGATGATACAGAAGAGTATTCAAACTTCATAGCTCATTGTTTCCAAATGCTGAATACTATTCCATTATAGAGATATTCTACAATTTGCTGAACCAACCAGCCACTCATGGCCATATATGTTGCCAGTTTTTGCTGTTCATTTATTCAGTAAATATGTACTGAGGATCTATTAGTGCCGGGTGCTGGAAATGCTCTGGTAAACAAAGCAGGCTTTGTTCTAGAAGCTTATGTTCCAACGAGAGACATTTAAGAAAGTAAACAATCAAGTAAATGCATAATTACAAATTGTGATAAGCACCATGGAAGAAAAAAAAAAACTGCTAAGACTCTCTAATATGGTACAACATTCAAAAATGATCAGGGTTGGGGCTTCCCTGGTGGTGCAGTGCTTAAGAATCCGCCTGCCAATGCAGGGGTCACGGGTTCGAACCCTGGTCCAGGAAGATCCCACATGCCGTGGAGCCACTAAGGCCGTGTGTCACAACTACTGAGCCTGCGTTCTAGAGCCCGCGAGCCACAACTACTGAGACTGCGTGCTACAACTGCTGAGGCCCGCGCTCCTAGAGCCCGTGCTCCGCAACAAGACAAACCGCCGCAATAAGCTCACGCACCACGATGAAGAGTGGCCCCCGCTTGCCGCAACTAGAAAAAGCCCGTGTGCAGCAACGAAGACCCAATGCAGGCAAAAATAAAATAAATAAATAAAAATTTAAAAAATGATCAGGGTTATGATGATAATAATAATAAACATTTCAGGGGATGACATAGGCAATTAGAAGCTCTAGGAAAAGCAAAAAGGTGTTTAGGGAAGGAAATATAATGAGTGCAAATTTGTCTTTGCGCCGAACGATATTTCCATAGTCCTAATGATTTAACTAAATGTAAAACATCAGTTTGGGGATAGTGGAAAAGAGGTATAGCAGGGTCAGAGGAAGCTGATAGATGTTTAAAATGGATAAATCAAAAAAAGCAGCAGTGGCATGTTATTTAGAGAAACTGAGTTAACTACCTGGGAAACAATGGTGAGTGGTTACCCCTGAGTTAGTTAGAGAACTGGAGGAGGGGAAAGAGATGAGAAGCAGAACGGTTGTTTTTCCTTCCTTCATTTATTCATTCAGCACACATCTACTGAGCTACTTTGGTGCCAGGCCGTGTTCAAGGCACTAGGAATACAGAAACAAACCAAACAGCCCCAAAATGCAGTTTATATTCTGTTGATAGAAAGGGAGACAATCAATCAAATAAGTAAAATCCAAAGTAGGATACAGAGTGGTAAGTGCCATGGGGGTGGTGTGGGGAGGGGTGAGGAAGCAGGAGAGAAGGGTGGGCTGGGGAAGAAAGGTTACAACGTTAGAGAGATGGGCCAGAACTGAAAACACAGGCACACAAGTACTTGTACACAGATGTTCACAGCAACGTTATTCCTAACAGCCAAAAAGTGAAGGCGATCCAAATATCTATCCATTGATGAATGGGTAAACAAAATATGGTTTACGTCTATGGTATACAATGAAACCCTCATCTGGACGCAAAAAGGAATGAAGTACTGATACACGCCACAACATGGGTGAACCTCAACAATATTAGTCTACGTGAAAGAATGTCAGACACAAAGGCTATCTATTGCATGGTTCCATTTACAGGAAATGTACAGAACAGGCAAATCCATGGAGACAGAAAATAGATTAGCGGCTGCCTAGGGCTGACGGGAGAGGGTCACGGAGAGGGACTGCTCGGGGAGGCAGGGCTCCTTTCGGGGGTGATGAAAATGTTCTGGAATTACACAGTGGCAATAGCTGCACAACCTGGTGACTATACTAAAAACCACTGAAATACACACTTCAGAATGGCAAATTTTACAGTACATGAATTACATCTCAAAAATAAAAAATAAAAAGGCAGTTGGCTGAATGAGACTGGAGCAACTGAGATGTCTTAACCAAGGGTGAGTCAGCGTAGAGACGGCATTTAAAACCAAGGGAACGGAGAGTCACACCCAGAGAGCACACAGAGGGGGAGAGGCCTCAAAGGCCTGGTGCCTGCAGAAACAGCCACGTCTAGAGCTTGGGTGGCAGAGGGAAAGGCCGGAGAGGAGGCCACCAGGAGAGTGCAGAGTCACAGGGTGCAAGGGTTACTTTGGACGGGGCTATTTCACAATACGCTGCCCTCAGCAGTGATTCCTGGGCATGAATCTATGTGTGTTTCCATAGGATAAACCCTGGAGGTGGAATTCTAGGTTTAAGGACATGGCACTTATAATTTTGATAGATGCTGCAAATTCTCCCTCTCACCAACATTGCATGAAAGCGTCAGTCACAGATCAAATTTATTTCTGTTCTGGATTCGGAGTAAGAGAACCAGGGGGCCTGTCAAGTGGAAAGAGGACCAGAGCCGGCTCAGGGTCCTGGGAGAACACAGCGAGGCTGGGGCTGCTGGGTGCAACTTGGCTGAGCTGGCGAGTAGCCAGAGCCACGAGTGGAACCTCAGGCGAGAGGCGATTCATACTGTGGGAAGAGAGAAGGGCCTGTCTGGGAGCCTGGGGAAAGGAACAGAGCAGCAAGAGATGCACAGTGCAGGGCAGGAGTCCTCATTCCAGCATCCCAGGTGGCCACTAAGCTGCTGTGTGACCTTGGATGAGTCACCTCACCACCCTGGGCTTCAGATAGCTCTTCTGCCAAATTCGAGGTCTGGCCAGACATTTCTGGCCAGGAGCCTTTCCCCTTCAGAATTCTGGTTCCTGATGGAGAATAGGAAAATATTCTTCCTTTTTATCCCACCAAAATCGGGGCAGTTTTCCCTTTGGAGGTTTTGTTCCTGTGGTGTTTTGCCATTCTCTGAAGCAGGTCAGGAAGTCATGATTTCAAGCAAGCTCTGACAAGAAGAGCTTAGTTCGATTCAGCAAGCGTTTACTGAGGGTCCCAGGTGTAAGGCCACCATCAACTCACCCGGATGACCAGTCTCCCTGCTGCCACCTTGCGCCTCTGCAGACTATTCTCAATGCAGCAGCTCAGAGCAAAAGGCAAAGTCTACAGCAGCCCACAGGGTCTGTGGGATCTTGCACCTCTCCAGAACCTGCAACCCCCCCCCACACACACACATATACACATTCCCACCCAAGCACACTCCTGCCTCAGGGCCTTTGCACATTCTGTCCCTTCTGCTTTCTCCCAGATGGCCCCTAGTTCTGCTCCTTCACTTTACTAAGGTCTCTGCTCAAAATTAACCTCATCGGAGATTTCCCTGACTTCTTTATACAAACAGCATCACCAGCCCATCACTCTCAACCCCCTTATCCTGCCTGTTTTCCTTCATAGCCCTCATCACCACCTTCACACTCTGTATTTATTTGTCTGTACCACGACCACCACCACCACCAAACTGTAAGCTTCACGAGGGTAGGGTCTGCTGCTTCCCCAGTGCCTGGAGCAGTGTCTGTGCAGAAGAGGGACCTGGTGCATATTTGGGGAGAATGAATGACTCCTCCCACAAGCCCCAGCCACACGCACCAGTACCACTCTCTTTTTGAATGGACACACAAATAAATAAGACAGGTTGCTAAATTAAGCTCTAGACTTTTTTTTTTTTTGCCAAGCTCGGCATCTTTCCAGGCCTGAGTTTCCCTGTGTGAATCTGAAGGTTAGCAGGCCTGGGACAAGCTTTGTGAGTGTAGGAACCAAGTCCTCTTCACTGCTGATCCCAGAGGAGGCACTCAGAAGGGGCCCAGCACTCAATAAATTAAAAGCTGGTTCAGAGACGGTGCAGGGACAGGTCGTGTTCTTCCTACAAAAGCTTTTGCCTCCAATCTGGGGAGCTGAGAGCTGGGTGAGGGAGAAATAGGATTGAATCCTGTCACCAGGAAGGTCCCCAGGTGTGTAACTAAACCTCCACATGACTTAAGGGTTTTAAAAGAAACTTGGTTTGGTGGTTACAGTCCCCGACAGTAGGGCAACCCTGCCCCCTGGTGGCCACCTAGTGCGGTGCCACCTCGGAAAAGCTTTGACCAAAAAACGTTAAGAAAAAATTTTTTCATTCGACAAGTTGCCCAACTCCGTTATAGACAACGGGGAAGACATCAAATAAGAGAATAAAAAGTAATCACATCACCTTAATACCCTTGATGCTACTGGAACTTCCAATCTTATGCCAATTTTATGCCTAGTTCGTTCATTCGATCAAGTATCTACGGAGTACCCACCATGTCCCAGGCACTGTTCCAGGCAATGGCTGTGAACAAAATAAGTTAAAAAAATCAGTCACGGGCTTCCCTGGTGGCGCAGTGGTTGAGAGTCCGCCTGCCGATGCAGGGGACACGGGTTCGTGCCCCGGTCCAGGAGGATCCCACGTGCTGCGGAGTGGCTGGGCCCGTGAGCCATGGCCGCTGAGCCTGAGCGTCTGGAGCCTGTGCTCCGCAACGGGAGAGGCCACAACAGTGAGAGGCCCGCTTACCACAAAAAAAAAAAAAAAAAATCAATCACTGTATTTGTGCTGCTTACATCCTGCCTGTAACCAATCTGTATTTTTTATCCTGATATCTTCACTTCTATCATAACTTATGTTGCAACACACGCTTCATAAAAATCTCTGCCAGCCCACTGAGTTAATGTCCTCAGCCATTTGTCCAGTACATGGGCACCTTCTTCTTGAAATTAGAATGAGACAGATGTCTCCTTGTTTGCAAGAGTCAGGTGCTGCTGGCTGAACTGCTGCCGCATGCCACCCGCGTGGGTTTCTAACTGTCTGCAAGTCCTCAGTCCTGGACGTCTGAGTGCTCCAGACCTGAAGTCAGGGCACATGACGTCTATCTAACTACCAGCTGCTGGCATTATTCTAGGGGCTGGGGATGCAGCCATGAAAAAGGCAGGCAGGACCCTGCGGGAAAGCAGCATGAAACACATCATCAGAAGAACAATTTTAATTCCACTGTCATACATGATAGTATAAAACAGGTGCCCCAACTTAATCTGACTTAATCTGAGGGAGGAAGGAGGGAAGGGGAATGGCCGGCCAGAGCCCGCGGGACTTTGTAGGCCAGTTAGGAAGTGTGGGGTTTATCCTCAGGGCAATAGCAATCCACTGCAGGGTTTTTGAGCAATTTGAGCAAGACTGGCCTTTTAGAAAGATTCCCTGTAACAAACATAACCAGTTAGAAAATACACTGGATGAAGAGTCCATTCATAACTGTAACACAAAGAACAAACTGTTCAGAAAGTCACTTACCCAGAAGTAGGTAATATGTATCTAAAGAAAAGCTGTAAACTTCACTGAGGGGCAAAAACGAAGACTTGAATAAATGGAAAGACACATTTTGTCTTGAACAAAAAGACAGTATTGTGAAAATTGAAGTTTCCTTAAATTTATCTATACATTTGCCACATACATATAATATAACCTTCTGAACTACAGGGCCAGTATATTACACTTCCCCAACTCCTAGTACCTTCCCTCCACACCACAAACCACAGAGTGATTAAATTACTTTGTAATTACATATTTCAGGCTGCTTACCCACTACACTGATAAAATAACACTAAAATTCATCTGGAAAAAAATGAGTGCAAATGGCCAATAAATTTCTAAAAAAGAACCTCGCTAGGTAAAAATATATACATGATAAAGCTGGAGTAAATACAGCAATTTGGCACACATACAAGAATAGGCAGAAAGATCAATAGAACACAATACAGAGTCCAGAAGTAGACCCAACTATACATGGAAATTGAGAATATGATAAAGCTGGAACTACATGGGGGGAATGGATTACTCAGTAAATAGTATTGGGGAAATGGCTAGCCATTTGGAAAACAATTAAATGTGGATCCATACCTCCCTCCTTCACATCAAAATAAATTACAGATGGGTCAAAGATTTAAATGTAAAAATCAAACCATGAAAGCATGAGAAGAAAGCATGAATGGATTTCTTCTGTAGCAGCAGAGTAGAAAATCATGGTACTAATTCCATAAACCAAGAAGGAAAGGATTCATTAATTTGATTCTAAAAGCATAAAACTCTTTCATGGCAAAAATAAAGTCAAAAGACCATTGGAAAATTGGGAGAAATATTTGCAACAATATGAGAGACAATGTACCTATTTCCTTAACTACAAAGAATGCTTGGAACTCAAAAGCCAAAGATAAAGAACACAGCAGAAAGAACAGGCAAGGCAACTCAGCAGAAAAAGAGATTCATGTGGATAACAGATATGTTGGAAGCTCAGCCTAACTCGTAATTTTAAAAATACAATTTAAAAGAAGTTGCTAATTTTTACCTATCCAAGTGACAAAGATATGGGGAAGTGTTGGTGAGGGTGAGGGGAAATCGCTCTCTGGAAATGGAAATCAGAAGGCCATTCTGAGAGGCACTGGACAATCGCTATCAACATTTTAATTGCACGTCCCCATTAAGCCAGCAATTCCACTTCTAGGAATTGATTGCACTGCAGCGTTATTTATAAGAGCAAATCACTGGGAACGATAGGGCAGCAGTCCTTGGATTTGGCAGTAAGAAAAGAGCTCTGGCACGCACTTGCAAGTGAAAAATGCAAGGTGCAGGAGTCTGCATTGTTTGTTTTTTAAGGTTGCATAATACACACCTGTATACATATGTATGCAATTATGTACACACACATATAAAAAAGCATTTCTATGCCTCGAAAAAAATGGGAAGTATACAGAAGAAACCGGTTGCCTCTGGGAAATAGGCCTGGAGGTTGCAGATGACGGAAAGATGAGGGATTCTGGTTTGGACGTTTCACCATATATCCTTTACTATTTGAATTTTTACCGTAAGTGTGTATTAGCTATTGTAATAGTACCAAATTGTTTCATTGCTGTTGTTGTTTTAAGATCGCTCAGGCTGCCATGGAGTGAACTGACCAAAGCCACAAGTCATGGCTTGTGGAGAGACATCTGGCCATCCAGATATGACGTGATGGCGGCCGGGATGGCGGCGGTACAGCTGAAAAGAAATAAATGGATTCCAGCTTTACTTAAAAGGCAATGCCGACCAGAAGGAAGGTGAGAAAGGAACCCCTTTGCGCTCCCACAGCAACTCTCTTGCCCCACCTTTCTGCCCTACAGCCACTAGACTATCAGCTCTGGGAAGACGGAGCCTGGAGGAGCCCAGGAAGCCGGTGTGCCAGCACTGCCTCTAGGAGCTCAGAGCCTCCAAGTGGGAGACACCCCATGGAGCTAGTGCAGGGAAAGGCACAGAGCACGGGGGAACCTCGGGGAAGATGGCAGGGTCTGAGCCGGCTCTGCCCCTCGAGCCCCATAACACGTCCTCACAAGTACGGGCTTCGGCACCTGCTGAACAAGTATTTGCATGGGTACCATCTACCCTAGATTCAGAAGGGTGTGTAAGCAGAGGCCGTTCCCCACAGGTACACCACCTGCCTCCTCCGCCACTCACTCCCCACAGCCCGAACCCTGGCTCCTGCCCGGCAGGAAGCATGACTTTATTGGCTGGGTGGACTTGGTCCAGGAGGAAGGCTACTCAGCCTTCCCCGCCACATCCCTGAGCCCCGGTCCCCACACTCCCTGCCCTTGGCACCTGCTGTTTAGAGGAAGTGATCCTCTGGCCTACCCTGCTGTCCTTCCCACTAGGCCTCCCTCTAACCTTCAACACCTGCAGGCCCCAAATCCACTGAGCATGGAGTCGATACTCTGCCCTACAACCACCAGGAAAATCAGGATGACTTCTCAGAGGAGGCAACATCTGAGCTGGGCTTTGAAGCGTGAAGAGGAATGAGCTTCTGGCAGATAAAAAAGGAGAAAAGAGGAATGAGCTTCTGGCAGATAAAAAAGGACAAAAAGGTGTGCACGGGGTATTCAAGACCCAGCAGGCTTCTTGTAGGGTGGGACTGAGAGCTTGATGGGCTGGGTTAGAGGCAGCCAGATTGTGAAATGCTCTAGGGAGTTATAGTCACAATAGTAACCTCATACCTCGCTGGACCCCCCATGCCCTGGTGCACTCCCTTCAGAGGGTGCTTCTCACACAGGTACATGTGTGATCCATCTTCTCTACCAGACTCTGAGTTCCTCCAGAAAGGACTGTCATCTCTGTCCAGAGTACCTCGCACACCCTAGGGCATAGATGCACAACAAATGTTTGATGACCTAAAACGAAGGGATATTTGCAATTGTGGTGGTCACACAACTATCAACATAAGTCAAAACTCAGCGGACTGTATGCCTAAAACTGGTGAATGTTAATGTTTGTGAATTATACCACAGTAAAGCTGACAGGAGAAAGTATAAGCGAACAGCAGAGTACCTGTGCTTTGCAGTTCACCGGGCACTTTCCCATCACTCATCTCGTGTAATCCCGGCCATAGCCCCATTTCACAGATGGAGAAACCGAGGTGTCTGTCTCTTGCCCAGATCCCACAGTCACCAACCTGGGCCCCACCCTCAGAGCTTGAGGCTCACAGGAGATGAGCCCGAGGGACATTTTCAGAGGCTGTGTTTGGGAAAATCCAATGTGCTCCCTCTGCAGTGCCACTTAGTCCCCTTCTAAAATCTGAGGGGGGGGACTTCCCTGGTGGTGCAGTGGTTATGGGTCCACCTGCCAATGCAGGGGATGCGGGTTTGAGTCCTGCTCTGGGAGGATCCCACATGCCGCAGAGCAACTGGGCCTGTGAGCCACAATTGCTGAGCCTGTGCTCTGGAGCCTGCAAGCCACAACTACTGAAGCCTGCATGTCACAACTACCGAAGCCCGCGCACCTAGAGCCCATGCTCCGCAACAAGAAAAGCCACCGCAGTGAGAAGCCTGTGCACCGCAGTGAAGAGTAGCTTCTGCTCGCTGCAGTTAGAGAAAGCCCACGCCAGCAACGAAGACCCAACAGAGCCAAAAATAAATTAATTAATTTTAAAAAATAATAAAATAAAATAAAATCTGGGGGGACAGAAACAGTGAGCGCAGAGGCTGGTACTGGGTTCCTGCTGTGATTCCTGCTATCTTGCTTTCCGGCCCCACAGAGAGCTTGGGTACATCAGTTCTGTCCAGTGGGGCTCCTCAGGCCGGCCACAGAGGCTCTGGGTGACACACACTCCTGCCTCCTGCCCACCCCAAGTTCACACGAAATGTGTCACTTTCTCTGTGAGTTATTGGGGCTCTCAGTCAGATTCCCTCCAAAGAAAGGCGATCTACTGCAAATAGGGTTGCCAGATTTAAATGAAAATACAAGACAGAATATTTAGGACATATATATACTAAACAGGGCATACTAAACAGGATATACTGATACTGAAAAACTATCTGTTGCTTATCTGAAATACAAATTTAACTGGGCATCCTGTATTTTATCTGGCCATCTTAACTGCCCCCCCAATCAAATTAAATTAAGAAAACTTTCAATTAAATTAAGAATAAAATAAAACAAAACAAATAATAATAAAGTACAATATTAGAAAGAAAGTGAAATGATAAAATTATTATTATTATAATATTTTATCTTATTTATTTATTTATTTGTTTTTTGCGGTACGCGGGCCTCTCACTGCTGCGGCCTCTCCCGTTGTGGAGCACAGGCTCCGGACGCGCAGGCTCAGCGGCCATGGCTCACGGGCCCAGCTGCTCCGCGGCACGTGGGATCTTCCCGGACCAGGGCACGAACCCGTGTCCCCTGCATC
Organism: Mesoplodon mirus; assembly: GCF_964341445.2. Lineage (NCBI taxonomy): Eukaryota > Metazoa > Chordata > Mammalia > Artiodactyla > Ziphiidae > Mesoplodon > Mesoplodon mirus. The sequence goes on from NC_138990.1 coordinate 44,270,653, forward strand.
GGCAGGCGGACTCCCAACCACTGCGCCGCCAGGGAAGCCCAAAATTATTTTTTAAATAACATAAAATATAATACAAAAATTTTAAGTAAATATAAAATAACAAATTTTTGAATAATAAAATAAATTAATAAAATAAGATAAAGATAAAATAATATAAAATAACACACCCCCAGCGGACGAAGGTTGGCCCCTGGCGCCCCGCAGGCTGTCTAGCCGGTGGCCGGTGGCCTTGGCGTCTCCCGGGCCGCCCGCCCCGCCCTTGAAACGCTCACCTGCGGCCCCTCCCCCGCGGCGGCGGCTCACTCCGGAGGGTGACGCAGGGCCCGCAGAAAGCTCTGGAAGAGCCGCTGCCAGGGCTTGCCCTGTTGCGCCTCCCAGGCGGCTATCGCCCCGGAGAAGTGGGGGGGCCTGTCACTCAGGACCCCCCCAACCTGGCATCCGAAGGACGCGGCGGTTTCTCAACCGCTTTTAACCTAATCCCGTGTGTTCTAGAAATGGCTTTCTGCCGCTCAGAAAGAAGCGCCCGAAGAGGGAGCAAATGCCGCTCCGTTTTCCGGAAAGTCGCAGGCTCCGCCTCGCCTCTGCTGCTTTGTCTCGCTGGGGAGAAGAAGGTGGTGGGCGCCAGCCGGGTTGGCGAGGTCCTAGGACGCCGCCAAGGCCCCGTGGGAGGTGACGCCGGTGACAGCTCTTCTCGCTGAACTTTGCTGCCCCTGCATTCTGCCACTCACATCCCAGGTGAAGTCGTGTAGGTAGAAAAAGGTGGAGGTGTCCTTGGTTTTTTCCTACGAATCTGAATACCGAAAGGCACAGCAGAGAATTTTCACTCACTTGGGAGAAAGCCAATCTGTAGGTTGGAAAAGACAATAATAAAGGTATCATAACATTAAATTAATAAAACACAATACAGCCACAAAGCTCCAACCTTCCTTAGACCCAGTGCTCCCACTCTCTGGGAACTTATTCTAATGAAATAGTTCAAAAGAATAAAAGAGCTATACGCATAGCAATGTTCATTACGGCATTATTGACAGTGCCTAAAAATTGGAAACAACTTAAGATCTAGTAAGAAGAATGGTTAAGAAAACCATTTTACACCCTCAAGATGACATAGCTAGTAGGTGATTATTGCCAGGGTTGTAGAAACACAAGAAATGTTTACAATGTCATCTTAGTGTAAAATAGTGTAACATGATACTCATGGATCTCAGCTCCTTAGAAGTACTTTGTTTTTTAATTGATGTTTTATTTGGATAATTGTAGATTCAGGTGCAGTTGTAAGAAATAATACAAAAAGCTACCACTTTTACAGTTTCCCCCATTGGTAACATCTTGCAAAACAAGGATATTGACAGTGATATAATCCACTGACCTCATGCAGATTTCCCCAATTTTATTATACTCCTGTCTGTGTGTGTGTGTATTCTGTACAATTTTAGCACATCGGAATGGTTTTTTTAAAGAACGTGTCCATGTGTAGAACTGTGTGAAGGTGGTGGGATTTGAGAGATTTTCTTTTCAACGTTTCTCATTAATGTTGCTGTGTTTTCAATTAAAAGAAGAGGAAGGCGTGGACAGCAAAGGCAGGTCGAGAGAGGAGGGGGCCTGGGCCAGGGCTGCAGGAGGCTGAGAGGCCCGCCTGGCCAGGCCTGGCCTAGCTCTGTGATCTTGGGCAAATCAAGCAACATCCCTGGAGCTGCAGTTGTCAGCAGCCGAGTGGGGCACATTCCCCGGGCCCTCGCTCTCTAACGGGCTGCTGTGAGGTTGTTTTTGCCGAACTCAGGCAATGTCATCCAGGGCCTGAGCACAGTCAGTTCACCAGCCCGGCCAGAAGATGAGCCTGGGACGGGGTGGCAAGGGCAGCTCCCGCAGGCTTCTTACCACTCACAGCCCAGCTGCTACCAAAAAGGGAGATCTCGCCACCCTCCATCTCTCCAGCAGGCAGACGACGTGCTGAAGGGCTTCCCAAATATTTGCCGCTGAAGAGGCCCTGTCTGTAGAATTGGACTGTCAGGCTCAAGAGCAACTCCCGTGGGGCAGCTGGAGGAAGACGGGGCCTGATAGGAAAGGAGCTCATGAAACAGTGCCCACTGGCCTCCTCCGATGCTCCCGAGAAAGTCGCCTGACTTGGGCTTTCTCCCCAGGGGGCGTCCCTAAGGCATCCGGACGTGCCCTGTGCTGCTTTGTGCTGAAGGGGGTCCCACACCCTCTCCACTGGGGAGGAGAACTGAAGGCGCGTTTCTGAAGGTGTTTCAAAAGGAGCTGCTTTGTGTTTTAACTCCAGCTCCTTCAAATGCCTTTTCTGTGACAGCTCCAGGCTCACAGCTCCTCAGACACGCTGACTTTCATCGCGGTTAGCCTTCCTGTCCCCTCAGCCCAGGACGCCCCACAGCCCTGGCCTTCTCCTCCTGTGGATTCCCCCCACCCCTGATCCTTTAAGGAGGGGATAGCAAACCTTTTCTGTAAAGGATCAGGTAGTAAGTATTCCACAGTTCGCGTGTGGTCTCTGTCACCGCTAGACACATTTATTTATGGACACTTGTTATGGGTTGAACTGTGTCCCCCAAAAGATAGGCTGAAGTCCTAACTCCCCAGTACCTGTGAGTATGACCTTATTTAGAGATAGGGTCTTTGCAGATATCATCAAGTTTAGATGAGGTCATTAGGGGGGGCCCTAATCCACTATGACTGGTGTCCTTATAAGAAGAAGGAATTTTTTGATACGGACACACCCACAGAGAGACACCATTTGAAGACACAGAGAGAAGATGGCCATGTAAAGATGGAGTGATGCTATCACAAGCTAAGGAACACCTGGGGCTACCAGAAGCTCAAGAGGCAAGGAAGGATCCTCCCTAAGGCTTCAGAGGGAGACTGGCACTGCCAACACCTTGATTTTGGACTTCTAAACCTCCAGAATTGTGGGACAGTAAGTTTCTGTTGTTTTAAGCCATGCAGTTTGTGGTACTTTCTTATGGCAGGCCTAAGAAACTCATAGAGAGCTGCAATTTGAATTTCATATAGTGTTCACATATCACCAAATACTTCTTCTCCAGGTATCATTAGTCAAGCTAGAACACAAGGCAGCCTCGGGATCTGGCACAGACACAAGTAGGCAGGTAAGAGCCTGGGACGAGGGCTGTCTGGCCTTTTCCCCAAAGACCGTGCCTCTCCACTGAGCCCTCTCTCAGGGCCTCTGAGACAGCTGGCCACACCCCTTGCTAAAACAATAAAGGCTTCAGCACCACACGAGCCGTTCTCCATCCCAGTTTATTGGATTAGCAGTGACCCCCATCCAAGCCGGGTGATCAGATTCTGTCCCAGAAACCTGGTGTGGAGTGAGAGACTGGGTCAACCAGGCATGGTGCCTGGACGGAAGATTAGGAAGGCTGGGACCCCAGCCCTTTAGAGGGGCCACGGCAGAGGCAAGGGAAGGAAACAGACAAGGAAGGGCCACAGGCAGCGTGCACATGGTCCCAGGGAAGGAATGCTGGAGAGGGCCACTGTCTGGGTGTCCCTCCGTACTCTGCTTCCTGCAGCTGGGTGTCCGGAAGTGCCTGACTGCTGATTCCAGGCCCCCCTTGATGTTAAGTAGCTTAGGGGGCTTGCAGCTCGCCAAACCGGCTGCCCTGCGGCAGGCTCACAGGGAAGGCAGGACGGAGCAGCCCAGAGCAGGTCCTCAGAGCACCTGCCCCCCGTCCAAGGAGGTCCCACCTGCCTTCTAGGGCTGAGATGCCTTACTTCTGCCCGAGGAAGGCATCTGGGTGACTTCTGGGAAGCAAGGATCCCCCAGAAAAGAGGGAGGGAGCTGGGATTCCAGCAGTTTCACTGGTGGCAGCATAGGTCAAAGACTAATACCATAACGTTAGATCTTGTTGACTGAGTACACATACACGTGCTCTGTTGAACACCTGACGTACACGTCTTAATCCTCACAACAGCCCTGGGAAGTAGGCTCTCAATTGTTCCCATGTTACAGGTGAGGAAATGGAGTCTTTGAAGAGGTTGAGCTGATTGTCGCACAGCTGGTAAAGAGCTGGGATTCTGGCTCTGGCCTGTGCATTTTCTGCTTTGCTGCACTGAACCCTGACCATTATTAAGATCCATAGTTCTAGATTTGATTCCTCAAGCTTCTATGGCCTTGGAAATGTGAGTCAGTTAGTTGCAGGATAGGGGTGTCAGTGTTTCTATTCTACTTTTTCCAGAAGCTGAGCAGTCTCCCAGTGGTCTGAGGGCAACCAGCCATGAGTATCTTTTACTGACCTCTCTTGCCTTCCCGTCTCCCTGAGTAGACTGTGTGTTCCATGATGTAGACCCTCTGCCTTCTTCATCCTGGAAACCATGTGTGATGGCATCTGGTTGCTATTGTTTTGGGTTGATCAGCCCCTTTCAACTCCATGTCCTTCTGGAAGCAGGAGGGGCTACCTCCCCTGCCCCACTACCCTCAGCCGTATCAGTCTGACTTGGCCAATCAAGGTACTCAGCTTCCTTGGACACAGTGACTGTACCCAGTAATGAGATGGTACAGGATTGAGCAGGACCAATCAGAATTTCAGAAGAATACCACTGGGGCTCTCAGCTAAGAGCATGTAAATTTAGGGCTGTCAGTGGCCATCTTTCCCCCATCTGGAATCAGTCTGTTTACAGAGGGAAGCCAGACAGAGCCAAACAAAAACAAATGATAGAAGTGGAGAGAGCTCGAGAGAACTAGGAGAGAGAAAGCAAAGGAGAGAGACACAGAGAGAGAGGAGAGGCACCAAGCCTTGGGGCCAGGCCTTGAGGTCTGTTCAACGCTGTGAATAATCAACCCTGCATCCTTCCTAACTGAAAGGGTCTGTTTCCTTTTTGTTAAGCACATGGTTCTGTAATATGTCACCATAAGGAAGGCAGTATGATTCATCACGTGAGGTTCAAGGGGTGGAGGATGAGCTGATCAGAAAGTTTCTCTAGTGGTGACCGCCGGCCACATCTTCCTGCTGGAAATAAAGACAGTCCCTGTAGCTCTGATCCACTGTTTGATCTGTCCACCCTCTCTGCCCTTTGGACTTGATGGTGTGTTCTACACAGCCAGACCTGGAGATCCAGAGCACCTATCAGACCTTCCCAGTGTGGGCTCCAGCCATACAGAAACCTGGATAGCAGTTCTTGGGGCCTGCCTCTCTCCTAAATCCCACGTCAGCCCGTGCATTTCGCCTCCCAACCCTCCACCCTTCACACCTAGTCCAAGTTCTGCCAAGCCCCCTTCTGTCAGTCAGACAGGATGCTGCTTCTTTTTGTGACCTAGCCTACCCCATTGCCATCCCTTGCCCCCTCAAGTGGGCCTCCCTCCCTGCCCAGGCCGTCCCCAAGTTCCTGGACGTTCTCACTTCAAAGTCCTCTGGTCAGTGTTGCCTCCTTCCCTAGGCTCATACATAGGCCTGGTACCTCGTCTGCCCGGGGTTCACAGGGCCCAAGAGGCCCTTCCAGAAATGCGGATGAGAGAGGCCTGGCCGAGTCCAGGGAGTGCTGCTCTCGGGCTCCCCACCCCGAGTGACTGCTTCAGGCGGCACCGTGGCCTGGATGGGGGCCCAGTGTGCACAGCCCAGTTCCACAGAGTGGGCAAGACCTCCTGAGGTGGAGAACGCCAGCTACCGGCCACCTGCACAGAAAGCCTTTCTTCGCAAAGGGCACACACGTCATGGTCCATTTTTATTTAAAAGACAAATATATATACATATATATATATATACACACACATACATTTAGAATTTGAGGGTTGTTTAGAGTTTATGTACATAGGTTTATACATATACACACATTTACATATGTATATACAATAGAATATATACTATATATAAATAAAAATCTAGAAGTAAATATACTAAAATGTCAATAATGGTGGGAGTCTTAAAAATAAAAACTTTATTGAGGTATAATTTACATACAATAAACTGCACTGTATTTAAGAGTACAGCGAAATGAGTTTTGACAAAAATATTCACCCATGTAACGACCACGTGATATTTTAATTTTCTCCTTTGTGCCTTTCTTTAATTTCTAATGTTTTTAATTCAGTGGACAAGTATGACTTGAGCAATTGGATAAAAACATGTACTGTGAGAGAGGGAGAGAGAGAGATGGAGAGAGATAGGTCCCAGGTCTCTGGCCTTGCGCTCTGGGGGAAGCCAGCCCTTGGGTGGGGCAGGTTGACTGGGGGCCTCAATAACCATCGCTCCCGAGGGCTCTCCACAGCCACTGTCTGAGGCCCTGGTTAAAGCAGAACATTAACCCATTTTTTGGATGAATAAACCACAGCTCAGGTCAGCGACCCTGTCCCCCACTATGTGGAGAGTCAGAGCCAATAAGGGATGGTCTTGGACCCCGATCCCGCCCTCTTTCCACTCAGCTAGGTGTGTGGAGCCTGACTGGACTTTCTCCAGGTGTGTTCAGGGGTCCCTGGCTCCCCAAAGCTGCAGGAAATGAGGCGACCGGCCCGTCTAGGCACAGCAGCCTCAAAGCCCGGCCCTCAAAAACAATGACCCCCTCTCTTTAGTCACCAATTTGATTCAGGTGGGGGATGGCGAAAGCTGACCCATATCAGGAGACTGCTCCTTCTGGGAACCTAGTGACACCTCATCCACACTCAAAACAGGTGAGCACCTGCCAGTAGGACTCACCTCCTGCCCCGGTCCCCGGCACGGTCAGAACTCTGCTCCATGGCAGCTAGGACAGGGAGAGCATCACCCCCTAACCCCCGCACCCCAACACACACGTCCTCTCCACTTCCAGGGAGAGAGCCCACCACAGCTGATTCCCCTCAGGCTGCACACCCGGGAGTCATCAAGGCTCCCTCCTCCGACTCAGTTAACCTAGAAACCCAAGCGCTGAGGACTAACATGGGGGAAAGTGCACCGCAATCTAAGGATTCACAACCTTGGTCTTCCCTGGGAGGAGGCTGCGGACCAGGGCAACCTGTGCACATCCCAAACTGTGTCCATTCCTGGACCCTACCCCTTCCCCCATCACACACACACACACACACACACACACACACACACACACACACACACGACTGCTATATACAGCATTTACTGTGCTCCTGTATAGGCCAGCCCAGCCCTGTGCTGAGCATTTACACAACAGTATCACCTGTAATTTTCACAATAACCCCGTGATTGCCCCTGTTTTCCTAAGTGGCCGAGAATCAGAGCATGAAATAACCTTCCTAGGGCCAGGGTTGCAACCCAGATCCTCTAGGGGCCCTAACCACTACGCTCCTGTCACGGGCCACCACCCGAGTCCCCGTCCCCATCACCACACGCAGCGGCATCCAAGAGCGCTTCCCCGGAGAACTGCGTGGAGACAGCCCCAAGCCCACCCCAGGAAAGGCGAGCCCCTAACGCCTCTGCCCTTTCTCCAGCTGCCGCTCCACCTGTCACACAAGCTCAGAGGGCCGGCCCTCGCGCACCCTCACTCACTGCAGATGGAAGCGCGCGATCTTTCTGGGGCCAGTTTACTAACATAGGACACGAGCCCTTTCTGCTGAAATTACACTGCAAATTGATTAATGCTAGAAGGACTTCCCTGGAGGTCCAGTGGTTAAGATTCCACGCTCCCAATGCAGGGGCGCAGGTTCCATCCCTGGTCAGGGAACTAAGATCCCACATGCGGGGGACTGGGAGTGGGCAAAAAAAAAAAAAAGTTTATGCTAGAAAATGGCCAGCTTATGGGCACAAGTCTGAACATGATCCCACTAGACTGCGTGCCCCCTTTCAAACAGGAATTTGTCTCGGTCATAGGGGGACCTGGGGCATCCCAGCAGGTGAAGACGCCCACCTCCACTACCTCCCCCACCTTCCCCCACCCCCGGGCGCAAGCCCCACCCAGGAAGGGAGGGACCTCCCTGCTCTCAAGGAAGCCGCAGTGAGGAAAGTAGGGCGGCCGGCAGGCATGGAAGGCGGTGCGCGCATGCGTGCGGGGCAGAGGCCCACCCCCTCCCCGAAGTACCCAGGCTGTGCGGAGAGGCGTCTGGGACCTGCTGGAGGAAAAGCTGCCAGTTGTGTCCGGTAAGTCAGGCAACACCGGGGACCCCCACCCCCACCCCGACCCAGCCAAGCTGCGGATACCTGAGCGCACCGCACCCCTCCCATCACACTCAGCTGCTTTTCTCCTATGCTGTGTTTTTTGTTTTACAAAAATATATGTAAAAATATGCTGATTAGTGAACACGATAGAATGCTCACTCCAACACAGTTTGATAATATTTAGCACCCTCCAAATAAAAACCAAGAAAACAATTTAAATACCCAAACAGATGATGGATTAAATAAATTATGGTACATCTAGTAGGTGGAATAGTATGCAGCCTTTAAAAATGATGTTTTCAAATAATATTTAGTGATGTGGGGAAATGTTCACAATAAAATGTTGACAGAAAAATAATATCTGGCACACAGTGAGCTCTCAAAAAATGTTAGTAATTATCACAAAATGGTATGTTAATGAATAATACAATTTTAAATTAGTAAACTGTGTATGTATCTAATGCAAAAGAAAAATAGTGAAACAAATTCCAACAGCAATTATCTCTGGGATATAAGACGACGAATGATTTTTTTGCTTTTTCCCTTTTTTGGTTATTTAAAAATTTGGTGCAGTTAGTATAATTTTAGGCTGCAGAAGAAAAAGGGTCACGTTATATTAATTAAAAAAAAACAACCATGGTCCACTCTCTAGGGCAGGGGTCCCCCAACCCCCTGGGATCTAATGCCTGATGATCTGAGGTGGAGCTGATGTAATAATAATAGAAATAAAGTGCACAATAACTGTAATGTGCTTGAGTCATACTGAAACCATCCCCCCTCCCCGGTCCTTGGAAAAATTGTCTTCCACGAAAACAGTCCCTGGTGCCAAAAATGCTGGGGACTGCTGCAGTAGAGGACAAAACAGAGTCTGTTTCTGCCCTCCTGGATTTCCATTTTAGTGAGGGAGACACAATAAATGAGTAAATAAAACGATTACCAATTGTGATAAGAACCACAATGGAAATAAGGGGCTGAAACAGAAAATTAGGGAGGAGGGCATCCAAATCTGAGCCAGGGTAGCCTCTCTTGGGGAGGAGGTACCAGTGGGAGTGTCTGCACACAGCTGGAACTATAAAATAGGAGGTCTCTCACTGAGGTACCCCTATGCCCTGGCTTCCAGCTCCTGCATGCCCCCGACTCTAAAGAGGCAGCCCCCTGGGGTGGTGGGTGGAGAAGGAGCCAGGACTAAGCAGGGAAGGGTGAGGGGCTGCACACCCAGACCCTTGAGGAGGGAGTGGGGAGCTGCCACAGAGACCCTAGGGGACCAGCCCAAGACATGTGAGAGGCAGAGTGGGGGCAGGTAACTCAGGCTGCAACCTGCAGCCTTGAGTGTGCAGACAGTTTTTGAAATTCAGATGTTGCCACTATGCGCCCTGTGACCGTGACAGAGTACGTATCCCATCTGTAAAATGGGATAATAGTACCTGGCACAGAGGGGTGTGGAGGTGTTAGTACAGAATGATTTCTGGTACATACTGAGCACTCAACACATGTTAGTGATAACAGCGATTATAATAACTACAGAACGTTTATGTACCAGACCTGGTCTGGGTCGCGGGGATCCTGTAGAAACAGGGAAAAGTCCCTGCTCTTGTGGAGCTCTCATTTTAGCAGGGAAGGTAAACAATAAACAGATAAGCCAAAATAATGAGTCAGGATTTCAGAGGGTGATAGCTACAAAGATAAGGAATAAAATAGGAAGGAGTAGAAACAAGGTATCCTGAGACAGAGAGTAGTCAGGGAGTGTTTCTCTGCCCTGAGACCTGAATGAGGGGAAACAGAGGAGGGAGACGGAACAAGTTTTCCAGGTAGAGGGTGCAGCTTGTGCAAAGGCCCTGTGACAGGAAAGAGCTTGGCAAGTTCACGGGAAAGAAAGCCAGTGTGACTGGGGTGCTGTCTGAGGCTGGTGGGGCTTTGGAGACCAGGGTGAGAAGGTTTATTTTGCTGCAATAGCACACAACTGATGGGATTTTTTTGAGGATTTGATTTTTAATGAGATTATTCTGTGTATTAAATGGACTGGAAGGGACAGGAAGAGAAGCAAGGAGACCTGTTGTGGTTTGATGGGGCCAGAGACCAGTTAGGAGACAGGTGATGGGGACCTGGGCTAAAGCTGCAGAAGCAGGATAGTGAAAGATGGCCGAATGGAGGATATATTTAGAGGTGAGGACTGTTAGAACAAGCCGGTGAACCAGATATAGGAAGTGACAGAAAGGGGGGAATCAAGGATGAGCCCCAGGGTTTTGATGCCAATTAAGCGCCAGTTACTAAAACGTAGAAGACCAGGAGCCAGTTGGGAGGAGACCAAGAATTCAGGTTTTCAGGTCACAATTCGGATTTTCAGGTCACATTTAAGGTGCCTATTTAACCTCCAAGAGGGGGAGCCTATCAGCTGGATATATGAACCTGGGTCTCTGAGGGAAGTCAGGGTTGGGGCGGGTGTGGGAGTCCTGGACCCTCCCACATGCAGAGAACAGGAGGAGGAAGGGACCCGGGGGCATAAGAAGATGCGGGGTGTGATGTCAGGAGCCCAGGTAGAAGGTTTCAGGGAGGAGGGGAGTCGTCGGCCCAGCTCCTGAGAGGTCACGGGGATGAGGGGTGAAGGCCCCGCCGGGGCGGTTGGAGGGGGACCAGAAGTGAGCAAGCAGAGCCGGCAAGGGCTGGGAGTGCTTTCAAGTTTTGCTGTAAAGTAGAGCAGAGAAGCAGGGCATCTGGATGGGGGTCAAGGGACAGTATGCGTGTGTGAGATGATGGGTGGCATTAAGGAGATGCCTGGGGAGAAACGGAGAAGACAGAGGGAGCTATGGCCCGAGCAGGAGGGCAGAGTGGGATTCAGAGCCAGGTGGAGGGAGGTGGCGCAGCAGAGCAGGTCAGCTCCCTCTCGAGACAGGCAAGAGGGGTGGGCTGGGGGAGGGAGGACAGGAGATAACAGAAGTCCTCACACTGGGCCAGGCAGGACCTCAGTGATGGATTAAGGCTCACGTAGCTGTTACATGAGCCAAGTCAGGGCCAGGCAAGGGATGGATGCCTCGTGAGAGATCAGGGTATATTTCTCTATGCTGGTGTCTTTCCTTCCTCCGATGGAGCGGGGGCCTTGTGATTCCATCAGAGGCGAAGCTTCTCAGAGGCTTCCCTCCCTCCAGCCAAGTGCACTGACCTTGGCTAAAGCCCTGGGCTCAGGGGGGCTGCATGGTGGCGCATCCCACGGGCAGGGCCCCTCCCCACCCAGCGCCCATGCTGTACCCACGCTGGGGTTGGGGGTAGGGCACCCGAGGCCACATGCTTGACCACAAGACAAAACCCAGGTTTCCAAAGAGAAGACCCAGGCTCAGGATGGGTAGCTGACCTGCCCGAGGCCACACAGGATCCAGATCCGTGGGTTCTGAATGGTGGTCTTTCTTCTGAGACAGTTCAGGGCACCGGGGGCTTCGGGGTCGAGAGTGAGGGGTTGGCAGTGTCGCTCTCTGAGGTTTGAATCCATCTCTGGAAACTGCTGTGAGCTGTCCACCTCTCAGAGGCCTTCGCCCCCAAGCCCCCAGGCACTTCCAACCCAGCCGCACCCCCTCCTAGGATCCTAGCTGAGGGGAGGAAAAGGTACACTGAGGTGAGTGGGCCATGGCCTTTTAAGGTGCGTTGGAACTTCAGAGAAAGGGAGTTTTGGGCTGATGCCAGGAGACTGTCCAAGGGGAGCCCCGTGCCCCTTGCACGTGACTTCCCCTCGTCCCCATCTCCAACATACAGTTTCTTCCCCTCACTGCAGCCCCTCCTCCAACACCCACATCCCCCAGGAATTACACCCGGTGCCCACACCTGCACCTCTGGCCCTGCTACTTATGGCTTTGGCTCCCCCAACCAGCCAGCGCCCGCAGGCAGCCTCTTCTCTCCCTCCTTCCTCTATTCCACCCCAGATCCACTGAGTCAAACATGGTGAGCCCAGGGAAGGTTCTCTTGAACCAGCCAGCCTGGGCCTGGTGGTGTGTGGCATCTCCTCCCCGCCTGGGGCAGACCCACCTGGGCAGTCGACCCTGTCACTCCGCATCTATCTTGACTCCTGCCCAGCCCTGACCCTTCCCTGTCTTTCCCAACCCCTCTACCATCAAGTGACACCTGATTTAAACCCAGGAACTTCACAGGATGGTTTTTATTAATGAAATGGCCCCAGCAGCTCCCTGCCATAAGCTCTAGCCAGACCTCCCACCCTCAGCTCTGACGATGCTGGGGTGCTCAGCCTTGGCTCTCAGAGCCAGAGGACACCGAAGATACCCCCCCATTTCTCCTTAGGCTTGGAGCTAGAGTCTCAGGGATTCAGTCCGAATTCCACCCCCCACCATGCTTCCTCCAGGCCGGCACTCCAGGTGAGCTAATTTTCAAAACTTAGTGACCAAATAGTGTTGCTTCCACCTCTGGCTTCTCGCTACAGATTTTTAGCTTCTCACACACACAAAGTGTCTTGAGTCTTTACTTCCCCACTGAGATTAACACATTTCTGAATTGGTCAAACTAAAGACTACATTTGTTTCTTTCTGAACTGAGAGTCTCAGAGCTGAAGATACACTGTTGGCTGACCTTTGGGAGGAAATCAGGCAAATATGTCAGGAGCCAACCAAAATGTTCATCTACTTTGCCCCAGTAAGTCTCATTTCTGGTAATGTTATCTTAAAGAAAAAAATACAAAATATAGGGGGGAAAAGCCAACACATAAAGATATTTATTGCAGCTCTATTTATAGCTAAAATAAAATGCATATATATAGAAACAAACATCCAACAAGAAAATGCCATGCAGCCATTTTTTAAAAAAGAATTCTACATCAACATTGAAAAATATTGAGAAAAAAGTAGGATAACAGTTAAATATACATTTACAATTTTGTAAAGAAAATAAAAAGTGCCCATGAAAAAAAAGCCTGTTATTTTCCTTTTTCTCAAATTTCCCCCTTATAATTTCTTTCAAAGCTGCCAGCAAAGTGGTGCAGTCCTAAACCTCCCCCGAAATCTGCTGTAGGAAAGAAACCTTGAATAACCCTCCCTGAAGACAAGAAATCATTGGCGGTATCTGCTTGGCACTTAGGAAATGGAAATGCAGCATGGAATGCCAGGGGTCTTAGAGAGATGTGATGGGAAAAGCCCAGTTCTTCTACGTGTTCAGATCAGTCTCTTAGATGGGACAACAGGGAACTAGTAACTGCCAGGCAAAGAGTCACGAGGACAAAGGGGACATCACGTGTGAACGGGCTCTTCCAACCGCAAGGCACCGTCCACTTGCAAGATAGTGCTGAGGAGGGGTGGGTCAGCCAGAAGAACCCAGACTTGGGGTCTCAAGGAAGGTCAGCAGGAGCCCCAGTGGCTGTCCAGCGCCTCTTAACTGACCAGGGCTTCACTGTACTCAGGGCAGCCCTTGTACTGCTGGCCAGTAGTGAAAAAGGATCTTCTTATGCTGAGCTGAAATAGACCGACTTCGGCCGACTGGCCCCACTTCCGCCTGCCACGTGGAACTGCCCCAAATCACCCCAGCCCCTTGGGCTCTCCCTGTCATTGTCTGCACCATTCTCTAAATTCTCCCTTTTTTGGGGCCAAACACCTGTGTCTCCCAGGGTCCCTTGCACAGTCTAGACAGTCCACCACCCGGCTGCTCTCCTCTGGATGCCCTTGTGTTTTGGAGAAACCCCACACAGAGAGGAACGGTGCCCATAACCAAAGCCCTCTAGCTTGTCGGACACAGGCACAAGGCCCACTCCTCTCCCGGCTCTAGTCTGAAAATGTCTATAGCTTAGCCTTGGACAGAATCTGCTCTTCCTGCAACCTTGCCTCACTCTAACTTATCTTTGAGCTTCCAGTCAACCAAACCACCCTTTTTTGCACCCAGTTTACAGTCCCTATTGGATGTTCATGCAGGTGATGTTTTTAAAGGGAGGAACTGCACTATCTAGACCCAATGCTAGGACCTCCCGGTTTGGGCACTTAACCCCTCTGAAGAAGGCTGCCAACAGTCATGTCAGGGGAAAGGAGACGCAAGACAAAAGGACATTATTACGGTGCTTTTTCCGTTTTTCTTTTTTGCACAAAAACAGTCCATTTATTCAAGTGTTCTCCAGCACAAGTACATTAGAAAGGAGCTTTATTATATTCTTCTGGGCACAAAAAAAAAAAAAAAAAAGAAAAAAGAAAAAAGAAAAAAAAGTGATGAAGGCGGAACTGACAGACTTTCTACATCTGCTGTACGCACTGACCTCTTTATAATTATTTCATAACAGCTATGTCACGAGCATCACTTACACAGAGATACAACAGAACACCAGGGCATGGGGGTGGGGACCCGTGCAGGGCCCTTTCAACTTGCCCCTCCCCGATGTCCCAGAACCAGACTGTGAAATGTACATTATTATTGTCAATAAATAGAGAAGCAACCCTAAAAAAAATACAGTGGTGAAAGGATGCTGGAACCAGGGAGAAAAAAAAAAAAACACAACAACAAAGAGTCAGAAGAGGAACTGAAGAGAAAGGAAAGAGGGTTGGGAAGGGAAGGGTCTGGGGAGTTAAGTCCTGCATTTAGCTGCGTGGAATGTGCAGTAAAAGTGCTCTCCCGCCGGGGTCAAAGCGAAATCGTCTGTAACAGTAAAAGTTATTACCAAATCAGCTACGGAGTTTATTCTTCAGTATGAATACATGATTTCCCACAAATAAGTAAGCACCCGCTACTTCAATGCCTCAGCTAAAACACATGAAATCGCTCATTTAGTTTTCAAGTACAAAGTTAAAATGCCTTTTTAATAATAATATATCAGAGTAAAATAATAGTCTCTTTTAAACTCCACTACAAGAAAACAAAACAAACAGTCATTGTCCAGACAGCAGACTTAATTTAACAATATATATTTTTAATAAAATGTTTTAGCACCTTGTTGAGTCACCTCCTCCCTCTGCGGATTCTAAGGAATTTCGGCATTTTTGTGGTTGGTTGGATTCTAGGGCTGTGCAACCAAATCAGTCTGTGAAGTGAAATGGGACTCAGGTGATGCTTTCGGATCCCTGCTCATGTCCTCAGGCCCAGGGCTGGAGGCCGTGAGACTGGAGGTTGAGAAAGCCGCCCTCCCATGCCCCTGGGGGGAGTTTTCCAGTTACTGGAGTTACAGGAATCTGCGGGCCTCCGTTCGGGCAATTCAGCCAGTCCCGACTAGCAAAGGACCTTCCATCCTTGTCCTCACTGCTTCTGACCTGCTTGTTTCTCCCTCTCCCCAGACTCCACTGCTGAGAATCAGCGATAAACAACCAAAGGCCCACTCAGCCGGGCCTCGGGAACACACCGGTGCAAGAGGGGCTACGCTCGCTTCCTAAAGACCCCAGCCTTCCTTTACCAAAACGTAAAGATTCGAGAGCTTCTGCTAGAACGGTGGAGTCCATCCTTGATATACATCTATTCTCTTTCCTCTTAGATCCTCCAAACACTTGTGGTTAATCCCTGCCTCAGCAAGGAATGGCCGGGAGAGCCATTCCAGCTCCACACCATCCCTCCAGAGGTGGAGGAAAGAGGGCAGGACAACTCCAGTGTCATCTCTAATCACAAGCGCTGGGAGGGTCCAGACTAGACCACGCCCGATGACAAATTCAGATTCCTCATCTCCTGGGATCAAAACGGGGCCTGGCTAGAAACCCAGCTCTCACCAGCATCTTGGCTCTGCTGCTACCCCGACCACAGGCAACGACCAGCCCTCATCAGATCACAGTGCGAGGCAGGACCCACGGCCCTAACCCTGCAACTTTCCTGAAAACGACGCCTCTGAAAAATACCAGTGCCACAGCCTCTCTGCCCCAAGCAGGACAGCGCCAGGAATTCAAAAGCACCTCCAAGATCCACTTTATGTATACTGATGTCATCAGAGAGACGAAGACTAAGAACATTCCCCAGATGGCTCTGCTGAAACAGTCCTTCCCTTGCTCCTGTTACAGACCTTCCTGTGCTGGAGACCGTGGGCTATTCCCATCTAATTCCCATCCCATCAATTCAGGCTTCCCCAGAATTGCCAGCTATGCAGGAAGTAAGGGGAGCCGGCCCTCATTAGACCAGTTCAATGTCCACCACCAGCCTTTCTTCCTGCTGGGTCTGCCTGTCCCAATCTGCACTCTAGCGACTCACCAAAAACCCACAGGCATCTTCGCCAGCCGCCACTCCCAGGCCCGTCTCAAAAGCAAAGCGGTCCTGCGTGCTCTTTTGGGAAGTTTGCTTTCTAGAATGTTCAATAGCAGGAAGGTACTGGGGTCTAGAAAGAAAAACAGACAGTGGCACACCTGGGTTGCCATCACTGACTGCAAGACCCCACGGGTCCTGTGCTCCTCGGTCGGCTCCTGGGAAAGGCAGGCAGCGCCAGCCAGCTTGAGGCCCACGGGGCTCAGCGGCACTGGCTGGAGACGAGCTTCCTCCTTGGGCAGGCGACCCAGGGCCCTGCGCCCTGCCGAGCCCCAGCTACCTACCCCGGCAAGAGGCACAGGTCCCTCTGGCACCTGCAGCAAGTAGGGGGGCATCATCCTCAGTCCCTAGAAACCCTCGTTTCCAGGAATTTGTAAATTGGCCTGCTCTTCAGAAAGAAAACCCCACTGGGAACATACTCCAGGATTTTCCCTAGGCCTTCTTGGTTTCTCCCGCTGCACTGCCTCTACCCTGAGCCTCACGCACAGCAAGTGCCAAGATCCCCCACCTGCATCCCCGCGCGACCTCACCTCGGCCTGTCCAAGCACAGCTCCCCTTTAGAAGGTGACCTGATCACTGTCCCCAGGAGCACCCCCAGAGTTGGGAGTCAACTGTGGACAGCACCCTGGTGTGGCCAAGTTGGCACATCCCCAAGGTCCCCTGCACCCTACCAAGTTCTACTATGGGACCAAGACCACGGGTGTGGCTGGAAGAAAAGCTGGTGATCGTTAACTCTCATCCCTGCGAGGGTGCATCTGGCCCTTTCTGGGGCCCAGTCAGGTGGCCAGACTGCGCAAAACAGGTTATCAGCCACAGCAAACAAGCTGGCCGGCCCACGCTGACCCCTCAGGCTCACCACATCCTTGGCTACCAAGTTTCTTCCCCACACCAAGCCCCTGGGTAGAGCTTGGGCCACTGGGAAAAGCAAACTCCTGCACACACGCAGTGGACAAAAGGCCTCGGAGAGCCAGGAAGTCTGTCTGCAGAGGAAGAGACTCTGCCCTGACACTGGGGCTGGGAAGACCTTAGCGTTGGCCGCCAGGGGAGGGAGCACCTTGGACTGCCTGCGGCAGCCCTCCTCCCCCAGCCCTCCGGAGCAGTGCTGGTGGGCTCTGGGCCGGGAAGATGGAGCCTGGCTGGAGGGGGTGGGGTGAGCACCACAGTTCGGTACAGACTCCAACGAGGGAAGGGCCGAGGGCTTCCCCCGCAGCTGCTCCAGCCCCGTGGGAGCCCACCATCACCACCTGGCATCACGGCACAGAGCTGGCAGGAAGCAACTGGGTATCATCTTAAAAACCAATCTGACAGGAAATGAGTAGCCTGGGGTGCGGGACTAAGCACCCCTAAAAGGAGTGGGAGACCGCGGCCACCAGCTGTGAGCTTACTCCTGAGCAATGAGCACGGGATTCAAAGCCTGGTTTAGTTTTGTCACCAGTTACTAATTTGCTTTATTCAAAAGATGAGGTTCACTGTCCCCTTTTTTTCCAATGGAAGCCCCCTGGCCAAGACAGCCCTGGACGTCAGTTTCGTTTTGGTCGGGGGAGAATAGGTAGGGGGAGTTGAGGGCTGACTGGACTGGTGCCTAGGGTTGCAGGTCAGTGTCACAGGTTGCTAACAGAAGAGTCTTTTGACATCACCAGGGGCAAAAGAGATAGAACGCTACCTGCTAGAGGAGAGCACCTGCTAAAAGAAAACCTCCTCCTTTTCCTGCCTTCAGCACCTAGCAACTTCTGGGATTGACAGTCTACCTGCAATCAGGGCAACAGAGGTAAAGAGCTGCAGGGCCGACTCTGCAAAGTCCTGAATCCTGGGGAGAAGAGCACTGGGAGCTCCCTGGTTGTGTGTGTGTCTGTGTGTGTGTGTGTGTCTGTGTGTTTGTGTGTCTGTGTGCACGCGCATTCGTTACGCGTCGGTATAGAAACATGTTCCTGTGTGTGCGTGTGGGATTGACTGATTGGTGTGGGGCCTGTCTGCAGTGGGGCCCGAGACTCAGCATCCTGAGCCTCCTTCCCCCGCTCCCCACTACAAAATATTTCTTATACATGACCCTATCTATGTATTTATATAGCGCCTATCACCGTAGGCCCTATCTTTCTAGGGATGCGAACGTGGGACCATGTGCTTGACAGCACACCTCCCAGCCCCGCCAGTCCCAGGAGGTGCCATTCCCCCCTCCCATTATAAAATATATATCTCTATATGCCACATTATCTACACCCCATCTACCCAGGCAGGCATCTGCCCATTGGGCCCTCACCCTGGAGCCACACATGCCGTCCCTGCCTACAGCCAACACCAGGCTGCCTGCCTCGCCGGGAAGCGGAACCAAGTGTCGTGCACTTGGGGCTCCAGGTGCTGCTGACTCGAGGTAAGAGCACAGCTATCATCAGACCAAGTACTAGAAAAGAAATACACACCACTCCAATCACACACGCGAGGAGAGAGATGCCTGGTCCTCCCTCCAGCCCTGACACACGGGACTCGAGAGGAGGGAAGCAGAAGAGAAGAGGGACGCGCCCGGAAGGCCGGCCTCGGGGACCCCCTGGCCGACGCCCAGCTGTCGCAGCGCCCGGTGGCCCACCTGGCCCGAGGGGTGGGGAGCCAGGGCACCAGGGCCACCACTAACTTAGAAGCACCCTGCTCCCCGCACCTTGGTTTGAAACCTAAAGGGAGGGGGGGTTGGGTTTTTGTTTTCTTAAAGAAAATCTGAAAACAAACATAATTATAACCAGAACCATAAGAATAATTATAACAAAAGGTGTCATCAGCCTCCCAGTATAAAACTGCAGCCTTTGGAGATGACCAAAAACATCACATTCCAGGGGCCGGAAGCCGCCTTGTGCACAGAGGGTGGATGGTGGGGGCCTCATAAAAGAACACACAAAAAGCGACTTAGACAGGAAAGCACCAGTACGTTTTGTATGTTTTTTTATTTGCTCCAGGTGGGGTCTGAACTGTCACTTGCCCGCACTCTGGATTTTTTTCTGACCCCACCGCAAGGAGCCCTCAAATCGGCTAATGTGAGAAATTGGGAATGAAGACCCCTCATCCTGCCATCTTGCCGAGGGAGTCTCCTTTTCGAAAAAAATCAAAAGGTTATCTCATGAGCCTGGATGGATCCCACTCTCAGCTTTCCACGGTCCCGACCACTGAATTTCACCCCCGTTTTTGGCAGGGAGAAACAGGAGAACGCTGTTCCCCAATTCTCCTCCTTCACCTTGTTAAACACCAAGGGGAAATAAAAAAACCCCACCACGGTAACGGTTCACCTCCAAGCTGTCTCCCTTTCTCCATCCTTGGTTAAAACCCTTTGCACATAAGGCAACGTGGAAGCTGATGTTTTTACTCATCTCGCTGTTGTAAAGCACCATTATGAAGTCGGGTTGTACAGTAGTTAACAGTACCTTTTATATATATATCTCATATCTATCATATATATATAAACTGTAAACAAGAGGTAACAGCGGCTTCTAGAAACTGATTTTCTTCAAGGTTTCCTGTGTGGTAGGCACCTGAATACTGTATAAAAGGGTCTTGTGTGGTATTCTCGTCTCTCTGCTGCTAGTTGGGTTGTGTTTTGCATGACCAGGAATGGTGCTGGCAAGACAGCTCAGTGGCTGGGAGGGAACTCTGCCGCCTGAGTGTCTGTTTTCTATCCTCTGCTTGTGCTCCTATCTGATCAGGCTAGAGACAACAACAAAAAAAAAGATACATAGTAAAAAAACAACAAAAAAAAAAAACAAAAAAAAAAAAACAAAAAAAACAAAAAAAACCCCCAATATATAGATTTCTATAGAATTTCCTTCTCTCCCATCTTTCCTCTGCAAGGTATGTTACTATTTTTTGTTACTGATTTTTTTTTTTTTTTGCTGCAATAAACCCTCTTGTTTCAGTCACAGCAAGAAACAAAAACCCAAACAAACAGAAAACCCCTCTGAAAAGAGTAGAAAACAAAAGGTTTGACCGAAAAAAAGGGGGTGGGAGGGTGGGGAGGGAGCTTGGTTTTGTTTTTAAATAGGACTGAAGATTAACATTGAAAAAATCAGGAGATGATGTCCAACCCTT
Source organism: Mesoplodon mirus (assembly GCF_964341445.2). Lineage (NCBI taxonomy): Eukaryota > Metazoa > Chordata > Mammalia > Artiodactyla > Ziphiidae > Mesoplodon > Mesoplodon mirus. The sequence continues at coordinate 44,290,962 of NC_138990.1, forward strand.
TTTACAAGGCAAAGCCTTCCGGTATTTCTGCCTCTGTGGGGGTTTTTTTTTTTGTTTTAAATTCCTTTTCCTCTTCTGGGTGCTGATACTTCTCTCCATCCTCACGTTCTTGGTATTTTGTTGTGTTTTGTGTTTTTTGTTTGTTTGTTTAAACTTTGTTTCACTACCTCGGTTTGCCCTCACGTCCCTTACACACAAGCAAAATATTCCTTCAGCGGAGCGAAGAGGTGGCGGATGACGGGCACGCTCCACGACCGGCCCAGCAGTCTCTGCCTCGCCAAGCGGCTCATGTTGGAGACGTCGGTATAGTGGACAGGGAAGCCAAACACCCTGGGGAGAAGAGGCAGAGAGGGCAGGAGTCAGCGCCAGCCTGGGCAATTCTGTGTCCTTAATAACCTGTTCGAGACTCAGGCGCCCGGCTACTCTCTGTGGGTCTGAAGGTATGTTAAGATGATCACTGCCTAGAGATTTCCCACACAGTAGAAACAGAGTTAGTATTTGTGAGAAACACCTCCAGGACACGCTCCACCTGAAATTGAGACCCACAGTGGGTATCTCAACTCTGTATATAATAAAAATACATCCCTGGTATCTCCCCCCGCAGAGAACGGAAGACTCTGCAAGGGGGCCAAACTCTTGCCTGATGTCAGGAGTTCCTGCTTGCTCTGCTTGTTTGTGTAAATGGTCTTTTTGTCTGGCTAAATGGCAGTTACCCCAAGAATGAGGAATCTAGCCCAAGTCCAATCTGTACCAAAGCAGGGTGCTGAGGCTGTGCGGCCCACCTGGGCCCACACTGTCCTGGTTTGCAAAGCACATAACATCAGCAAGTGTGAAGCAGGGAAGCGCCTGCAGCTGCAGTTTTTCCTTGGAGCTCAGAAGGACCGCTGGGAGCCGAGGCACCGGGGGTTGATTCCTAGGCGCCCCTTACTCTAAACCAGCCTTACAACGCACAGGAGTCCTCCCCCAGGCATCTGCCATGTCGGGAAATGCTTGGGAAAACCCACTGCTCACGGGGTATCTGCAGGGGATCCGAGCCTGATGCAGAGGCAGAGGTCCCTCCCACACCCTCCTGCCCGACACCAGCATGAGTGGGTACCTTTCCATTTCAGTGCACCATAAGATGTCCTCTTTCTCATTCATGAAGACGGGGAAATGCTGGTCTTTGCCCTGCTTTATGGAGTTCGACCTAGTAGTAATGGTCCTCACTTTGCTGAACTAGAAGACGAGGAGAGGAAAAGAGAAGTGAGCACTCATCTCCTCCTGCCAGGCACCTGCCAAGGACTGGTGCGTCCAAAGGTGACAAGGTCTGGTCCATCCAGGGGCCGGGGTCAGGCTCCAGTCGTGAGCCTCCACAGACCCCACTGCCCTGCTCTTCTTCCTACACTGAGGTCACCCGGCCATCCTCAGTCCAATCCCACTGGCCAAGGGCTTGACCGACAGCAGCTTGAGCCACTGTCCTTCGTAAGTCTCCTAAGAATTGTTTTTTCCCGGGGTAGTGACTTACAGGCAAAAGGATGCCAAATTACTCAGGGGCGCAAAGATACCCCTGGGGTGCCAGCAGTCCCAGGAGGTTTCTCCAGAGAGAAATGGAGCTTCCACATCACAGGAGAAGCTCTGCTCTGAAGGCTCGTGCAATAGGTCCTGGCTCAATCATTCAAAAGCCGTAGCAGACGCAGGGACCTTGGCAAAGACGTCTTAGTGTCTGCCTCCCACAGGACCAGTGGGCGAGCTCAGCACGGGAGGGCTGCAGGCAGCAAGGATTCCTGACCTCTCCCCCAGCCCTCCAGGCTTTCCCCCCTGACCCTCCCGCTCTGGCCAACTGCATGCACAACCCCCTCAGTTGCATCCTCTGCAGGCGGGACACAGCCCTGGTGCTGCTCCAGCCCATCCTGCCCTTCTCCTTACCCCCAGCAGAGGGCTTTGATGCTGGGGCTAACCTTGGCTATTCTGCCGTGCTCCAGACACTCCTGCAGCTCCAGCTTATCATTCACAGTGGATGCCAACGGCCTAGAAGGCAGAAGAGAGAGAGTAACAACAGAAACCAGGACAATGGCAGGGATGCACCCAGGGCCCTGACCCAGCAGCCATCTGACTCACATGGGGAAATTAAAGAGGACCCCGTCACCCATGTGCATTGTAACCCCCTTCAAACTCCCCAAAACACATGCAACATACACTGCAGCCACTCACAGACACAAGTCCACTAAGCATTTAATCCTTAAAGGTAAATTCAAAAGTGGTCTCAAACTACAAATAAACAGACAACGCCTGCCCAGATGGGGAAAAGCCCAATTATTTTTAAACCTGTTACTTAAAAATAGACTGAGTCTTAAAAGTACCCATCACAAAGCAAGCTTTGGCATGACAGAATGTTCTGTATTTCGACTACGGTGATGGTTACATGGGTCTGTACACTGGATGAAATTCATCAAACTGTACACCTTAAACATACAGTTAGTTAACTAGACAAATTCTGCACAGTCCCCAGAAGGCTAAAATTTTGTGACACGGAACGTGTCACTTCTCAGAAGGCAGACCAGATCACTAAATAGCACCTTCGCTGCTGGCCTTTTCTGACATTTAGGATTACTCAATGAAGGTTTCACATAGCGGTCCACCGTCTCTGCATGGGAATCACCCCAGGGCCCATGGTCAAATCGCGCCTCCAGGCTCCTCCCTGTTTATGCACATATACACTCGACTTGGTCCCTCGCGGCACCTCTGCGCCTCCTGGAAGCTCAGAGTTCTAGAATTTTCGAGTTGGAAGAAGCATGTAAGAACAATCCCCCCAAGGTCTGTCAGGGTACACTGAGTTACTGGCTCCATAAAAATACTGGACTACAGGGCTTCCCTGGTGGCGCAGTGGTTGAGAGTCTGCCTGCCGATGCAGGGGACACGGGTTCGTGCCCTGGTCTGGGAAGGTCCCACATGCTGCGGAGCGGCTGGGCCCGTGAGCCATGGCCGCTGAGCCTGCGGTCCGGAGCCTGTGCTCCGCAACGGGAGAGGCCACGGCAGTGAGAGGCCCGCACACCGCAAAAATAAATAAATAAATAAATAAAAATAAAAACACTGGACTACATAAGCCAGTCCGCTTTTCCAATATGCACAGACATCCATCCTGGGAACATTACGGAGACACTGAGACAGTTTTCAGGTCAGCTGCCCACTGACCCATCTCCTTCCCAGCCAACAAGCCCTCGCAAAAGATGGCAGCTTTGCCAAACAGGTATGAGACTGGGGAAGTTCCTAAAACTTCATGCTACTGGCAGAGAGGCAGATTAGATGACTGAGGCCAGGTTAAATGACGTTCCCAATTTACAGGTATACCAAGGAGGCTTAAAATCCACACTCAAAACATGCTGCAAAATATTTCTTTCCGTAATAGATATCTAGATTAGGTGGATCTCCCTCTGCTTTTGAACCACTAACTCTCAACCAGAATTCCCTTCTCCACAAAGGCCTTTTTATAGTACGATTATTACGCTAAAGAAATGAAATTTTCTTCACTCCTGGACATTAAAATCTGTGTGTAACCTAAACGAAGAGCATCCTTCCAAAAAAAAGGACTTGAAGCCAACAAAGTATGTGGATAATAAGTGGAGCAGGGCCCTCTAAGCTGCAAGGTGCCTGCTGCTTCGAGATGCTCTCTCCTGGAGCCGGATGTGGCCCAGCTGTGGGCACCACTCTCTTTCCCATCCCCAAACACAACCTCCACAGCTTTACCTCAGGGGACTAGGGACCAGCTGACTCTAGACACATCACCAACGGAGGAGAACCAACCATATAACTCAGCAGCACGATGAGTCCTCTTCTGTGTCAAGAGTGTGCTTTTTAAAGGTCCCATTTGGGACCACTAGTCCTTGGTTTCTCAGGCAAGTATTTTCTACACCTGACTCCCCTTCTTCCTCAAGGAAAAGGAAACAAAGAAGAACACGGCAGAGCAGCAAGCTGGTCAGCAGGGGAGGCTGGCCCCCTCCTCGGGCCGTCATCCTGCCTGCAGACACCCACCCGCGGCCACCCGGGCACGGAGCTCTCACCAACCTGTTCATACCAGGAAGGTTCCCCCAGAAGTAGCGGGCCCTGTGTGCAGCTGACACTTCTTTGGCATCAATCATCACAGGGTTGGACTATAAAGCAGGAGAGAGGTTAAAGATGAGTGAGAGAGAAATGTAAGAGTGCCAGGAAATTTGCTAGTTTAGAGCCTCAAAGGCTCTTACTTCTCTCTCAAGAGGCCACACTGGGAGAGCCTGAAGCCCCCAGGAAAAGCTGGAATTAAACCCAGCTACATTCCACATGCTCCCACTGGAACAGTCTAGACCCGCACAGTCCACACTGCGACGATGGAAATGTTTTATCTGCACTGTTCCATGTAGTGACCACTAGCCCACCAGCTGCAGATGGCGGAGTACTTGAGAAGAGGCTGGTGTGACTGAGGAATTTTAATGTCAATTTAAATACCACACATGGCAGATGCCCATCACACTGGACCACACAGCTCCAGCTCACCCGGAGGCTTTGAGAAAGCAAGTTCCAACGAGTGTGGATGTGTTCACTGTAGTACGTCCGCATTATGAGCCAAACACACCAGCTTGAGGTGTTTGCCCCCAAGACTCAGGAGCACAGGCTCGGGCTCCCAGACTGCCCGCCCTGAGAAGGACTCTGGCTGCAGAAACCCTCTGTGCACAGCCCAAACCAGGCTCAGCCAAGTTGGGACCCACATAATGGGAAACAGAAACTGAGATAAGCTTTGTTTTCTTCCCAGGTGCCATAAAGCATCTGTCACGGTGCCAGGGAGCGAGGACAAGCCATTCTGGTTGGGAAAATTGATTCTGGTATCTCAAAGGCTCCCCCAGGGAAACACTACACAGACCCCCAAGCCCAGGAGTTTGACACTCCACCCTGTTTACAACAGTCAGGTCCTCCAAGTGCTGAGGCCCACTCCCACATACCACCTCTTACAGTGAGACCACGGGTTCTGTCCGAGGTGTGCTTCCTCCCTGTCTACCTGGGAAGCCCAGGGCTTCCCAAACGAGCCCCTCGCAAAGCGGAAGTCACCAGTCCCCAGCTCCACAATGCAGATGAGACAGGGATAAAGCAGCAGTCCAAGGTAGAAGCCATTAGTGAGCTGGCCAAACCAAGGGTGCTGGCTATACCTCGAGAAATCGCGAGATGTCCCTCTTGTCACTAACGCCCATGGCCACCACATTCTCAAAGAGCCAGAAGAAGGGGCGATCATCTCCCTCCTTGGGCCGGGCGTCATGCAGGAGGCGGTAGAACTCAAAGAAGAGTCGGCCAGTGCCCTCTGAGAGGTTGGAAGAGAAAGCCATCAGCTGAGGCTGTCTGCAGGAGACAGTGGTGTGGCCCGGGCACGGGGAGGGCAGGGGAGGACAGGGTCGTTGGGAGGAGCCGTCCCAGGGCAGAAATATCCAAGTAGGAAACTGACGTGCGGAAGAAGCACCAGCTCAGAAGGCGGAGGGGTGAGTGCAGCACCTACCGTAGAGTCCCTTGCGGGCAGGGTTGACGATGGAGAGATCATTGCAGGGACTGCCCCCAATCACCAGATCGAACGGGCCCCACTCCTGGATCTGGGAGGATAAAGGTAATGTGATGGGCCTGATGTCCGGGGACAGAGGCAGAACGGGAGAGAGAAATGATCTGTGAATTTGGCAAAAAAGTACTTTGGCATGGGAGAGAAGAGACCCGACTGCTCTGTATGCTCTACATACACACATACATTCATATACACACACACGCGCGCGCACACAGTGCAGCCACGGGCAAGTCACTGAGGCTCTCTGGGCTGTTTCCTAAATAATAAAGGGAAAGGACTGAACTGGACAATCTCTGAGGCCAGTGGGGAAACCAGTGTGCCCCCAGCAGGAAAAGCAGCCACTCAGGGGGGGACAGCGGTCCAGGCTGGGCAGCTGAATGAAAGGTACTCTGTGCTCTGCGCACCTTGGGCAGGTGTCTGGACCATCTGAACCCCTCCATATGCCCTTCAGGATGCCTGAGGGCCTGTAGTTCGAGGTCGACATGGATAACTGGAAAAGCAAGGGGCCACTCAGGCAGGATCCCGCCAGATCCCCCCCTCCCCAAAAGGGAGGCTGGCGCACCTTTCGCCAGCAGTACTGGGAGGATGGGAACCTCACTGCAACCCACAGCGCTCCACTCAAGAGGGCCCGGAAACCAGCCAGGCCCAAGAAACCTGGCCCCCAATTCCCATTGGAATCTGCCCCGATCCTCTAGAGACAAGGAGGGAAATGGAAGAGAAGGAGGGAGAGAGTTCAATGGGGGAGGGGGGAGAAAGGAAAAGAGAAAATGGACAAAATGAGAGGAGCTGGCGCTGTCCCCGGAGCTAAGGGACGTAGAGAAGGTGGGCGGGGCCATGGCGGCACTGACATACATGCTTCTGCGTGACGCTGCGGACGTCCCCGACGTACATGATCTTCCCCTGGTGCCGCACCATGCCCACCGTGATGGAGTCCTCGCACACCTCGGAGGCGATGTAGCGATCCACCTGAATGCCTAAGTCCTTCAGCACCAGAAGCCCTGTGCCAGCCAGCAAAACGCACCGTCACTGGGTCACCTCCCTGGCACCCCAGTCTTGGCAGGGGGTCCTTCGGGCCAGCCGGACACATGGGTCCAAGGCAGGCCCAAGCCCTACCCTGCCCTGAAAGCTGCAGGAGACTTCTGGATCAAACTGGAGTATCAGTAACAAGGATATCAGAGAGGCTGTTACGTCGAGGCTCTTTCACACCTGATTTGATCTACTCAGAAAATAGTCAAGACAGGACAGCAGGGGGTTTCGGGAACCAGGGACAACAACAGGTGACTTTTGGGTGGGCTTTGCTGTTTCTGTGTCTTGCATACACTGGTCCTTCCTCAGCCCTTCTATCACCTCCTGCTGCAAAATTCAACCATCCTTCAAGACTCAAGGTAAATGCCACCTACTCTAGAAAGGTTTCACTGATGCCCACCCCACCCTACAGCCCCCGGGATGGCCTCCCCTCCTCTGTAAGCCCCAGCACCTTCTGAGGTGGCACATCCTCCACCTCAGAGCAGCTCGCACGCCTAAGCCAGCCCTTCTCTTGGGTTGCAAATGTCTTCAAGACAGAGTGGGCGGTCTCAGTCAGTGTGTTTCCTCCTGAACTGACTACTTACACTTCCTGACCACGGCCTTCCACAAAGGCTTGCTGAATTGAGGCAAGGAAACAGAACAGACCCTGTGTCAGGAGACACAGCACCATTCCCACTGCTCCCAAAAGACCTCCCCACAAGGAGCCTGCACGGCCTCTTGGAGTGTGATGTGGCTTAAGAAGCCTTCAAGGTTCTAGCCTGGGAAACCAAAGCTGTACATTAACTCCTTTAGGTTCATATGACATCAGCACTGAGCTGGGAACAGAAGACAGACACCTGGCCCAGGTGCCTTCCCCACCCTCTGGCCAAGGTCTCCGGGCCCAGCCTGCCCATCTATCTCCCTTTGGTCCCATGAAGACAGGTTCTAAGGAGGACTATTTGTTTCCTAAGGACTGAAAAGCCTCAGCCTTGGGGCAGGGCTGAGGGGTGTATATGAGTATTCACGTCAAGAACCACATGAAATTAAAAACAGTGGCTACACGGTGACCCAGCATTCCCTAAAAGTTAATGGTTTAAGTATATAAAGATGCATGTACAAGGATGCTTGTCACAGAACTGCTCATAGCAGTGGGGAAAAATGTAAACAACCCAATAGGGGGTTCATTAAATAAATTATGGTAGCTTCCCTCCATAGAATCCTATGTAGCATTTATAAATAATGTAGTTCTATATTGGTTGACATGAAAAACCAGTCATATCATAAATGAAAAGGCACGTTACGACACATTTTACTATTTACTATGCATTTTACTATCGTTTTGTTTTATTTATCTATCTACGGATGATTATATAAACACACACATGCACAGAAAAAAAATTCTGAAATCTAAAAATGTAAAAGGACATATACCAAAACACTAATCATAGGATTACAGGTGATTTAAATATTCTTTAGACTCTCTTGTTTAGAGTTTGTTTTTTCACTGTGACTTATAATCAAAGCACAACAGGACTGCCTATGATTTTGCTTTGGTCGCCAAGTCTGTCCTTTGAGGTTCTGTGAAAACCTTCAATAGTCTCTGACCAGCGATCGCTCTATCCTCTGCTGGAGCGCCTCCCTCCCACTGCCCCCGTTCCTGCCCCCCGCCCCCGGCCTTGCGTCCCCAGTAAGGGAATGCCCACCAAACAGGCCGGTTTACCATTTATTTTTACTTTTCATTGAACACAAAAGTTTCCTCCTTACGGTAATATTTTAGCAGTTGTAGCTTTAACCGTCACTCTGTTTTGCCAAAGTTACGCACACACAGTCCCCCGAGCCCAGCGCCCACGTCCCAGGACGAAGATGCCAATGACTCTCACCTGTAGCGATTCCATCAAACAGGGACAGCACCCGGATAGGCTTCCTCTTCTCAGCTGGTACAGGTGGGTATACCTTCGGAGGGTCCTAGGCAGCCAGCACAACAGGCCAGGTGAGTGTCCAGGAGTGTCCGACAGACCCGCACGCAGGGCTGGCCTCCCGGCCAACTGTGAGCGCTTGGCATTTCCAGACCTGCACAGCCCGCTCACAACTCAGGCCCCGCTGCCTGGCGCCCAGGCCCCCGACCCACTGAAGCGCTCTCACTCTGGTGGAATCTACCCTCTGGCTTTGGCAGGCGGGGTAGGGGTGAGAAGAGCCACCCTCGGCCCAGCACTCACGAATTCCTGGTCATGGTTATTGGCGAAGAACATCTGGAGCCGAGAGGGCCAGTCTTCTCGCCGCCGCAGCAGCCCGTAGGTGCCCTTGTGCCCGCACATGTAGCAGTTCCAGGGGTCTTCCTTAATGGCCGCCTGCGCAGCTCCCGGCCCCACCAAGAGATCCACACACTCAACGCAAAAGCACCTGGAAGGAAGCCCAGTGGAGCGGAGGGGACTCTCACCCCAAGGCCAGTCCCGGGTGGAGTGTGGCCGTGGTGCAGGGCAAAGAGGGAGGGCCACTACGCGCGGGGGCGGGGCCTCACCTGCAGCAATTGTTGTTCCCGCACATGAGCACCTCGCGCCCCCCGCAGCAGATAGTGCAGTAGGACTGATAGCCGTCGTCATCGTACTGGTACGCGCACTCCAGGAAGCAGTTCTAGGGAGCACGGCGGAGGCTCAGAGACCACCGGGCAGCGCCCAGGCCAGCCAGGGTGAAGGCAGGCTACGAACCCAGCCTCTGGGCGCTGGCCTTGAAACCTCGACACAGAGCCCTGGAGACACGACCCCGCCACCCATCCAGCCAGGGTCCAGCCCAGACCACAGATCTGGGAAGGGGACACCATGTCTCCCCACTGCAGTGGACAAACCAAGGAGAGGCACGTGGGAAGGCCTGGAAAAGAAGGCCCGCACCGCCTTGAGGTCCCCCGCACCCAGGGCACAGCAACCCACCCATCAGCCTGTCCACGCCCACTTCACACTAGTGACTGTGATACTGTGAGCCCACATCTGGGGACGTGAATGGGGCTTTAGAGGGGGCAAGGATCTCTCAGAGGAAAAGCAACAGCAAGTCAAACGCTTGAAACCCAAGGGTCCATTTTATCAGGACTTTGCTTTAAGAGCAGACCTCAGAGTCACCCTCACAGCTGTGCCAGGTGCCTACAGCCCAGAGGCCAGGAGGTGTGGTCAGCCAGGGGCCTCGTCTCTGCTGGCTGTGCCCCTACCTTGCAGTTTTGGCACATTCCTCCGATGAAAAGAGGGTGTTCTAGGGTGACGTTGAGGCTTCCACAAGAGATGCAGATGTCTGGAAAGCAGAGGAAGCAGAGTGAGTGTGAGAGAAGGGCCCCCTCCCCGCTTGGGCCAAAGCCCGGCTCCAGAAAAGCTATAACAAGGGGCGTGCTGGAGCAGCAGCCGGGAAAGAAGGCAGGAAAGAGTCTGGGAGGGGCCCCATGGAACAGGGAGGCAGTGTGGCCCCAATCTCAGGAGCCCCCCCATCTCCCTGAGCAGCAATGCCGCCTTCCAGGAAAGGCATGGTATGAGGGTTAAGAACCCGCTTGTGAGAACGGGGCCTGACCCTGTGTTACTCTGGAGATGTCCTTGGGCAGTCAACCCTTAAGGCCTAGGCCCCTGCCCTCATCCTTCCTGGCCCTGAGGGCCCCGAGCTGGACACACTATCACTAGGCCAAGGGAGATGGACATGGGATGCGCTAATGACCCCCAGATGAGAGAAGGTGAGGAAAGGTAAAAGGGCAAGTTTAGATCCAAGAGAGGCCACCCTTATCTGACCCACTGGAGTGTCCCAAACCCTAATGACCAGCTCCCACCACCGACAGGAAAGATCGTGGCACCAGAAGATAGATGTGTGTGTCAAGCAGCCTGGAGGTGGTGGGACATGAAGGACACATCCTGTCACCAAGTACTGATGTCCCACAGCATCGTACCTTCCTCGGTACCTATAGTACTCTGTGCCGGCCACCACCTTAGGGCCCAAGTGGAACAGACAATTGACTTCCCAGGGCCGAGGCCCAGCTGCCCCCTCAGGACTCACCCTCGATGTTCCGGCACTTCTGCCGCACCTCGTACACCAGCCGCTCTGCAGAGGGGAGGAGAGCCCGGCGTCAGAGGAGGCCTCGAGGGTCATGCCCACTCCTCTGAACGCCGGCCTCACCCTGCCGCTCTCTCCAGAGCCAGGCCAACTACCTCTTGTGCGTTCATCAATTATCTCCTTGACCTTGGGCTTTTCAGTTGTGCTCTTTCGGGGCTTTTTGGCTGGTGGGGGCGGTGCATAGGCAGCTGCCTCGGGTTCAACCCACATGTCTGTGTAAACTTCTTTGTAGGGGTTCTTCTCCTCTGGATCGGGAAAGCATGTGATGAGGTCATGGTTACTGGCTGACGAGGAATCCCAGCTCTCTTCCCCTGGACCATCTACCTACAACGGGGTGTAGCAGGGTGTGGCCCGGTGCCCAGCTTGTTCCTAGCTCCCAAGTCTCCAGTGTCAGCAAGCCAAGGGGGAGCAGGTTGTTCAAAGTCCCAGAGTGGCACTGGCCCTACCTGGCCCCAGGGAGAGGGAGATGGCGGCCATTCCCACTGCGAAGGTTGACGGAGGAGGCCTTGACGGCCCTACCTAAGCACGGCTTTCCCAGCCTGGGTGCGGAGCTGCCGGTGCACCTGCGTTTACCTTCTGGGGGCTCCAGGCCCTTGGGGCCAGAGGGCTGGAACCCTCCCAGGGCCCATTCGATCATCTGTTTGTTCTGCACCTCCACGGCCTTGGCAGTGTCGCTCTCGTCGCTGTCGTGGCACATCGGGAACAGCTTCCCCGCTCGGCTGCTGGCCACCTGGAGGGCAACACGTGTGGGGAGAGTAGCGAAGGTGGGCTCAGGCAAGAGGTGGGAGAAGGTGCAGAAAGGAGACGAGTAAGGAGGAGGGCCGAGGGCCCCCCAGGCAGACCCTCTGCCCAGGCCTAAGCCCTGTGCTCCAGCTTCCAGACCAAAAGTGGTCCCTGCCGCCTGAGCTCCCCCTGCTGAGTCCCTCGGAGGGGCACTGACCTGCAGTACTTCGTAGATGGCCTTGCGGTACATGGGCTGCTTGTTGTAGGTGGCCTGGTGGAAGGCGCTGCAGAAGGAGCTCAGCGGCATCAGCTTCTCCACACACACCTGAAGGCACAACCCGCCCTCGTTTGCCCCTGCTTCCACACTCACCGAGCGCCCACCACTTGCCTGGCGTGGTCAGGGGTGGGGGCATTAGGGCCCGGCCTCTGCCCTCAAGAGGACCGGATGCACCAGTAAATAATTACATGACGTAAAGGAGGAGTCCAAGCCCCGGTGTCGGGGAGGACCTGAATGCAGGTGGAAGGGAATTCTGGGTACAGGGTTCCTGGAAGGCATCCGACTCTTGTTTGGAGGGCAACCTAATTATCTCAAGGGCTTCCTCCAATCACACATATACAGAGTGGGGACGAGCAGAGGCCCCTCCTACCATCCCAATTCCAAACCATGCCCCCAGCCAAAACCAGAGGCCCTGGGACCAAGACCCCTTCCACCCCGCCCGCCCCTGCCAGGCTACCGCCCAACCCCATGACTCACCACTGAGAACTTGCCGTCTCCGAACCACATGACCCAACGGGTGCCTTCTGCTGCTCGGCTCCGGCCCGTCATCCACCAAGACACAATGCGGCCTGGCCACCAGGAGAAGCCCCGCAGTTTCCCCCACACCAGCTCCCCAATGCCAAAGCCCCGGCCGTCCTGGAGCCCCAAGGAGCAGAAGTCATTACATGGTGGTCACGAGGCCCTGCCACCCTGATTCCCCCCAAAGCAACCCCAGCCCTGGGCATCTGAGGGTCAGGACAGCCAGGAGGGAGCGCCATCTGAATGGACAGAGCGAGACTGGAGAGACAAAGAGGCCTGGGGTCGGGTAGAGAGAGCAGGACGGGAGGAGCTGGACGAGGCAGGTGAAGCCAGCCGCTCACCTCGTACTCCGGTTCATCATCAGCTGCTTTGGCGGCGTTCTTGTCCCCAGCGTCAGCCCCCACGGGCTCAGGAGTGGTGGCCACAGTGGGGGATGCGGGGTCGGTGGGCTGCTGCACAGCAGGAGGACTGGCCTCCTCCACCTTCTGAGACTCGGTGGACCCCTGGTTTTCTTCGACAGCATTCATTACTGCAATCACCTTGGCTTTCTTCTCAGCCTGGGGAAACAAGGAACAGAAGTTACCTTGAGCTGATACTCAAGGGGCTCTTCTCAGTCTCTCCAGGGTCCGGAGACAGTGACAGAAGGTAAGGGGCTGGAGAGAGAAGTTCTTCCCTCATCAACTCAACCAGCTTGCCACGGAAAACAGAAAGACGTGAAGTTGAGAGGTGAGCTCAGATCACTTGGCTCAATTCCAGCCTTCTCTGCCTCTTAGGAGATCTTCCTCCCTCGTCTAATCTTCCTCAATTGTCAGCATCATCAGTTGCCCATCCTCTGATTGAGAGATCAGTCCTACTCAGATACTAATCATGCACCTTAGATTAGGCACAGACCTTGGCTCCATCCTCTCCTATCTTACTCCCCGATCTAGACATGGATCCTCTTGTCCTTTTCTCCACAGTTTTCCTGGGCAATCGACCCCTTCTCTTCCTGGTCTTGGCTTCCAGACCACAACTCTAGTTTTGTTGTGATACGTAACGAAGAAATCACTGTTTTGTGTTCAGAGCGCATGGTTCCTTCCCCATCTGCTCAACCACCATGAAAAGCCCCAGAAGAGCTTCTTGCCTGCTCCTGTGCTCACACGCCATCCTGGAGTTCTCAGGATTACATCTAATGTATGTTGTCACCAGATTCTATGTCTTCTTTCTACGTGCACCTTTCAGATCCATAAATACACTTATTCTTTCAACAACTATTTAGGGAGTCCACAGTACAGCCAGGTATCCTCTCTGCCATCCCACTGACAAATTAATCCAAACTCAAGTATTCTCCCAATTTGAACAGCCTCCATCCTTTCACCGTCTCATGCTCATCTTTCAGGCTATGACCTGCATGCCCATTCCTTCTCAAAACCTGCTCCAGTATTCCCATCACCCTGCAGAGGAGAATGAAATACCTGATACTTAGCTCTGAGGGCCATTCAACCTAATCTCATCCATCTCACCCCAATGGCTGAATCTAGAACACGTGGCCCTCAAGCTTCAAGGCTCTGCACCCGTTTTCACCACACCAGATTCAAAAGGAAAAAAAAAATCCCATCTTCAACATGAAGCTTTCCCTAAGAGCTTAGAGCTGTGAATACAAACCCACCCTCAAGATTACCTGGAGTGTAAGACCTCTAAGCTGGAAGTCACAGCATTCATATTCCTATCTTAGCTTTGCAACTAATTAACAGCCGACTTTGGAGCAGTCCCTTGAGTTGCTCCACCTAAAAAGGAGTTTGAACTGAAGGATTTCTGTTAACCTTTTCTGACTGGTTTAAGAAGCTGACGTATGTATGTACCAAGAATTCCAAGGACTCTCCAAAGCCTGTCAATGGACCCCCAGGTCCCAGGTTAAGAACAGCTCAACGGTCTACTGTCTCTTAGATTCATTTTATTTTGTTCTATGTTCAAGTCTTTGCCTCCTGGCCGCAGACCAAATCTGCTTCTTGTGGCAATTCCTAAAACACGAGGATGGAAGTCCTAGTTCTTTCTCTGACTCAACAAATTCTAAAATGGGATAAAGCATCCTTTGCCCCCAGCCCACAAACAGCTGGGAGAGAGAGCTCCGGGGTGGGGTGGGGGGCGGGTAGAAGATCGCAGAGGACCTGCTCCTCCCTCCCAAGCCCCACCCTCACCTGGGGGATTCTGCCCCACCCCTTCCTAAAATCTACCTCCTCCTGGCCCACAAGGTGTGCCTAGGTGTGCACTCAACCCTGTGGGGAGAGAGGTTCTCTCTCAGAATTGTCAGCTGCAGCTGTGCTATCCCAGGGCCAGATCTGCTCAGATAAGTGCCCTGCCTGGCAGTCTCTGCTCCCTTCCCTCCACCACGCCTCCGAGAGCTTCAGGCACGGCCGCTGACCTAGACCAGGGTGCTGCCTTGGGTGGAAGGCAGCACCATTCTGCCAAAAGACCCAGTTTCCAGGGGCGACGGGCCCCCTCAGCCAGAACAAGGTGCGCAGGTGGCAGGAGGCGGCAGGGGGAAAGGATCCCAGCAAGCAGCGCTGGGGGGGGGGGGGCGGGGCGCGCACGTCGGGCTCCCCCCGGCCTCCCCCAGTCTAGAAGGCAGTCGTGCCTGACACCACCCTCCTCACTCCCCCTCAGCCCCTTTGTCTCTCTTCTCAACCCCTCCACAGTGAGTTCCTGAACAGTATTCTTCCCCCACAACTTCCCCCAGCTTGTCAGACGGTGCTGCTGATGGCTGTTAAGCGCCCCCAACCCAGTAGGTGCAGAACACGCACCCAGCACGGTTTGGCAGGCAGGGGAGGAAGGGGCCTCCATCGGGACAAGGCCAGCAGGGGTGGGGGAAGGAAGAAGGGGGTGGGTTAGCAGCAGGAGGCAAGAGGAAAGGGGAAGAAGGGGCGAGAGGGTGGCTGGGTGGGGGAGGGGCTCATTAGAATAGACTTGCCTAGGGCAGTGCGGGAGGCCCCTTTTCCACGTTCATGCCAACCCCCGGGACGATAGGAGAAATAAGGGTTAACTCTGGGCTGGGGCTTTTGGGCTAAAGGCCCCCCCCCCCCACTTCAGTTCAGAAGGTCCCACCCCAGAGTAGCCAAGAGATTGGGCAGGATCAGGAAGACACCACACCAGCCCCACTACGGCGGCTCGAGGAGGCCACTTGGCCTGGAGTTTGTTCTGCCCGGAGAGCCACTGGTAACTCCACTCTGGAGGAGGCATGGCCTCCCCATCCAGTCCCATCTCCTCGGGCAGCTGTCCCGCCTCCACCTCCCTCCGCGACTCAGGCTGCTTCCCATTCCAAAGGTCAGAGGGCCAGGGACCCACGCGCACCCCGGGCTGTCCCAGGTGCCTCTCCCATCACAGGCCGGCGTCAGGCCACCCCACAGCCCCCTGTCAGGGTCACACTGCTCCCTCCCACCCTGACACCACTTTCTTTCTGGCGGCCTGACGGTGGCTCCCAGGAACAGGCAGGAGAGGAAACTGTCCCTCTCAAGAGGCCACAAGCTTGGCACGGCCTGAGGACGGCGTGGTCCACCAGCCAGGAACACAGGTCAGCAAGGAAATGCCAACAACCCATCTGCCAGCCAGCTCAGCAAAACCGCCGCTGCTAGCCCAACTCCACGGGCCGGGGCCTGCCCCCCAGCCGTCGCTGACCACTGCCCCAGGCTCACACCAGGCCTGCTCTTGCTGGCCCCTGAGCCGCCAGGTCCCACCTGAGCGCAGGAAGGAGTGGGGCTTGGGGCTCCTGAGGAGGAAGTGGGTGGGACAGCAGTAACTCAGCATCTCCAGAACTCAGGCCAGGCAGGGGAGCCAGCTCCTGCGGGCCGGGGAGGCAGACTTGACTCTTCTCAAGCCCAGAGGGC
Source organism: Mesoplodon mirus (assembly GCF_964341445.2). Lineage (NCBI taxonomy): Eukaryota > Metazoa > Chordata > Mammalia > Artiodactyla > Ziphiidae > Mesoplodon > Mesoplodon mirus. The sequence continues at coordinate 44,306,974 of NC_138990.1, forward strand.
TGCAGGCCCAGAGATCCTCCCACCGGCCCCGGCCGCCTCCCCGCCCCCAGTTTCCCCAGGGCTCCATCCAGGAACCTACCCATAAGGCCAGGTGCAGCCCCTCTGTGGTCCGGCTCAGGTGTGAGCCCCAGCCCTGAAGCTCTGTAAGTAGCTGCCCGTCTGGGGGGAGGGGAAGGGGGCGATGGGGCTGGGGGGCGGAGGGGGCCAGAGAGAGGGGGAGGGGGGAGGTGGGGGGGAGGGATTGAACATTTTCTTTGTCTAGAACTCCAGGTCACGTGGGCCCCGCTGGAGTGCCTGGTTGGCTGCGAGCGGGCCGGGGGAGGGGGCCGGCTCTCAGACGCTGGCAGTGGGCCAGCCCCTCTCCTTCGGTCCGAGGGGCGCGGGCCGGCGCTGGGGCCTGGGGGCGCGGCTGGGCCTCCGCCCGTTCCCAGGGCCCCGCCCAGGCCAGGCTGGAGGCGGTGCCCGCCCCCTCCAACCGGCCAGCCTTCCCCGCCCCCTCTCCTCCAACTCCGCCAGAGCCCCGCGCGGAGCCGGGGGGCGAGGCCGGGAGCCCGCGGGCCGCGCGGGGAGGGAAGGAGGCGAACCGGGAGGGAAGGGGCTGCCCTCCAGCTGCGGAGGTAAGGTGCGAGCGCCCAGAGAACCAGGAGCGCAGGCAAAAGGAGAGAGGAGCTTTCGGGCCGTCTGGGAGAGACAGGAGAAAGTTGTTAAAAGTGAGTCTCAGCAGCATAACCAAAAAAAAAGGAAAAGCTTACAGATGAGCGAAGAGGCCCAGGAAACTGTAGGAAAACTCAAAGCACACAGAGATGGGCAGAAAGCGCCCGTACAGAACTGGGAGCGCTCCAGAACGGGAACTGGGAGCGTTGCCGGGGGTGGTCTCCTCTGCCTTAAACGGCGTGGCGTGAGGACTTCAGGCTTTGAAAATCACTTCCTGGCCAAGTCCCTGGGTCCCCTAGGTCACTTTGGGTCAGCCTTGGCTGTCTCATTTTCCTGTTTGCAAGGTGCGGGGTTGGGGGGTGGGGAGGAGGAGTTCAAAAGTACAGCAATTCCTTCATTCCCAGGCACATCTGCTGCTCAAGACTGCACTCCTTTGGAGCCTCCAGGTGCAGCTTCAACCATTTCAAGTTCCCTCCTCCTGAGCAGAGGCCCCTCCCCCCAAGAAGAATATATATGTGTATATATACATACATATACACACTCTCTCTCTCCCTCCCTCCCTCCCTCCCTCTCCCTCCCCACATCAAAGAAGTAGACACTGTTGGCCCTGCCCTCAAGGAGCTGACAAATTCAACTAGACTTGGAGAGATTGGAAAAGATCAAAGATCGTTGAACAGCATCTCTAAAGAGAACTACTCCCCAAATACCAACCGTGATGGGCCAGGATGGCTTGGAAGCCAAACAAAAATAAGTAGTATCAATGATAAATGAGGTTACGGAGGTCAGTGTGGAGCAGAGACTGAACCTGGAGGATGAATCAGATTTGGAATGAGGCTGGATAGGTAGGAAGTAAGAGATGTTAGGCTGGATAGCGAGGAAAACACTTGCCCACCTTCACCTCCCACCCCACAATACAACTAAAGCTGAGGGGTGCGGAGAGAGATGTTGATGGATATGTCCTATCGCAGTGAAGAATAACCGCAGGTTTTCTTACATGACAGGGTGAACCGGTATTTTGGAAAGATTAGCCCGGGGACCTCCCTGGTGGTCCAGTGGGTAAGACTCCACGCTGCCAGTGCAGGGGGCCAGGTTCCATCCTTGGTTGGAGAATCAGATCCCACATGCGTGCCACAACTAAGATCTAGCGCAGCCAAAATAAATAAATAAATATTTCTTTAAAAGAAAGAAAGATTAGCCTGGTTTCAGTTTGCAAGATGAAGTAAAAGGAAGAGCAGGGGAGCTGAGGGTAAATACTCCCAGCAGGGCAGGACTGTTTGGCCAGCCACACTCTCAGAGGATCTGGACTGGGGTTCTGGTTCTATCACTGTGACCTTGGACAAGCCACTTAACTCCAAGAAGTCTTTTTTCACTTGCAAAACAGGAGTGATGACATCTGCCCTCCTAGGCCCCGGAATACCAGCATCACTTAAGGAGATAATGCCCCCAGGTGCCTGGCTTCCAACCACAAGCTGCGGGAACAAACCAGCTGGAACAGGTGCTGGTATAAGGAGGTCAAAAGATGTGCTGTGAAGGAGAGCCTACCTACCATCCCTCCTGGGGCTCAGCACCCTTCTGGGGGCCGTCAGAACAAGCAGGCCCTGAAAAAGGAAGAGGACTCCAAATCAGAGAGAGCCTTCTCCAAATAATACTCAGGGAGTGCAAACTTCCTCTCCCAACCCTGACTGAGACCCAGAACCCATACAGCAAAGAGGAGCCATTCCATAAAACACAGGCCCTGTTCTGCTCCAAGCCATCTTTCAACCCAATCAAGGTACCTGCTTGGTATAATTTTTCAGGAGATCCCCAAGCAGAGATGAGAAGCCGTGAGTTTATACCTCTTGCCTGCTCCCACCCTTTAAGGAATATAATAAGACTTGCTTGGCTTCTCTCACTGATGCCTCCCTGGCATCCAAGCCCTGTTAACAGGCCACTTTAGACCTCACCCCAGGCCTCCTCTCAAAATGAAGTTTCTGATCGGGCTTGGCCGGTTCTTTTTAAAAAACTCTATCTCATCTATGACATCTCCTTTTCCATTATTATGTGGCTAAACACCTTAGACTCTACACTCCATGGTCTTGGGACTTCTTCAGTAAGCAATGATGCCTATGCATGCAGTCAGGACTCAAAGTGTCAGAATGGACCAGGGCCATCAGTTTCACTTTTTCTTGGCCCATTTAATAAAGTAGCCTTCCCTCCAGCTGCCAAACTTCCTTATTCTCATTCTTTAAAATTAAGCTCAAACTGGGGGCAGGGGCAACATAAGAGTAGGGGATTAAGAGGTATAAACTACTATGTATAACATAAACTACAGGGATATAGTATACAGCACAGGGGATATAGTCAATATTTTATAACAACTATAAATAGAGTATAATCTTTAAAAATTGTGAATCACTGTGTTGTACACCTGAAACTTATATTGTCAATCAACTATACCTCAATAAAAAAAATTTGTTTTAGTAAAATTAAGCTCAAATCTTACCTCTTCCACACAGCTCCCAACTTAAGCAAAAAGAAGCCCAATTCAAAGGTGTCCCCTCGCTACTTAGAGCACCACCCCTCTCCTGTAGCTACACAGACAGGTAAGGTTACCCTTTTCTATATTGTAAGTCACTCAGACTGAGATTCATGTCCTCTTTGTACTTGGTGGGCAGAGAGAGACCTCAATGCAGAAAAGACCCCAAGATCTAGGATAAGAGGCGACTTTAGCAAAAGGTCGGGAAAAAACTAGGGCAGCCTTCTAGGATCCTCAGGTCATATATGTCCTCGACCTTCCAAAGTAACCCTCCCAGGGTGGTTACTGGGATAGGTCTTTTGATTAAGATAAAGATAGTCAACCTAAAATAGCAGGGTCATGTAAAGTGAGCCAGGTTCTTGGAAATGTTCTAGAAGTATGTTGAGAGGAGGAACCCCTGGACGAAAAGAAGATCTGGTGGATGTCAAGTGCCTAAAAGAAGCGTTGGAGAGGAAGTATCCAGCATGGTCCAAAAGGGAGGGTGACCTGAAAGAGAGGGCACATTTCCTGTCTGGCAGGCGGATAGCAGTGATCCAGTAGGGCTGATGAAAATACCTCTTAAGGACACCTGACTCTCAGCACTGATCCCGTGTTCATCAAGCAAACTTCTAACTTTAATTACATTTTCCAGTGACTCTGATACCAGTAAGTTGCCAGAAAACATCAGGACAAGCACTAGGATCTGCGTTGAAAGGACAAGTCCTGTTATAAATCTGTAAATTGAACATCCTGGTGTACGTCACACTCCTGTCTCTGAAGAGCACGATTGTAAGACGTGCCGTGAATTTGACTTTCCAGCTCACAGAACTGACGTGAGATGCTAAGTCGTGATCCTCCACCCAAGAGCAGCAACTCCCACAGGTGCAGGTGGGAATGCCACGCCTGCCTGACTGGTTTTAACTCAAAGTTCAGCGTTCTGTGGCGTGCTTTGTCATAAAATCCAGTGCTGGTGGGCGGTGGGGAGGTTACGTTGCTTCCCTCAAACAGGACATTACCACCTGAGTCCCTGTACTCAGAGAAGCCGGGATCCCTAAGGAGCCATCTGCAAAGCCACATATTGGGAGGACACTGCATATTTTCTGCCACATAAACACTCCCCCTGACCCCAAGACCAGCGAGACCTTATCCAGGCAAAGGCTACAAGATCAAGATGGATGTCTCTTCTGATCCTGCCCTTCCATCTGCAGCCCAAAAGCCTCAAGACTACACAGCAGACCTGTGACTACCTGCTGATTACAATCTACGCTCCTTGCATGGCATTCAAGGCCCCCACAACCTGCAGCACTTACATCACACAGCCCACACTCTGCGCACCCCCTTGCTGTTTCCCAAATAGGCCCTTTGCCTGCCTCTGTGCCTTTGCTCATGCCGTTCCTTGCTCCTCCCCTTCACCTTCCACTGGCCAAAATCCTACCTATCCTTCTAGGCCCAGTTCACCAGTTACCTCCACCAAGAAGGTTTCTCTAGACCTGAACTGGCCAATAAGAGAGCCACTGGCTGCATGTGCCATTTAAATTCATTAAAATTAAATAAAAATTCAGTTCCTCAGGTGCCACATCCCAAGTGTCCAAGAGCCCATGTGGGTTTTAGGGGCTACTGTACCGGGGACACAGATTTAGAACATTTCTCTCATTGCAGAATGTTCTTTGGACAGTGCTGCTCTAGCCCTGCCCCCTGATCGTCCCCCACTGCAAAGTTACCCTTGTCCCTCCTTCTCCTCCACACTCCCAGAGCGCTTTGTAATGCTCTCCTAGCACTTGCCGGTCTTTGCCTGTACTAAGCTGATTGTGTACTCATCTTTCTCCTCCACAAAATTAAAAATCCTAGAGGGCAGGGCCTGGATCTTACTCAGGTTCACATGCAAGCAGTGTGGACCAGAGCCTCTTGTACATTGTAGAGGATGAAAGCAGTGTTTGCTGAACTGAATCCAACATTGTCTCAGGAGCCTCATATGGAGTCCACTGACCAAGTTCCCAGATGCGGACGGGTACTTTCCACAGCAAAGTTCCGATCGGTGCTAAGAGGTCCAGGTCCAGGGCTCCCGAAAGAGGCCAGGAATCTTTGTTTTCCTATTCCCCTGCAATCCATATGGAGGTTGCAAGCAAATGACCAGGACTGGGCTGCTGGCAATGAAGCTAAAAATAGCCACAGAGCCAACAACAAGGAGTTAGCAGGACTTGTTGCTAGGGAGACCAGTCGCAGAGGGAGCAACCAAGCAGGGAGAAAGCGTCAGACCTGCACCCAGAGAGCAGAGGCCACAGTGGGGGGAACTCAAAAGTTGACAGGGGTCCAAGGATCCCACCTAGAGATGCTCTGCCTTCTGGCAGCTCCTGACTAATGCACTAAGTGGGGCAAATGTTCCCCCTGTCCCTCAGTAACCCATCTCCATGGAAACCACCATTGCTGGGGTGAAGTACCAGCCCCTGGAAGGGAGGCCTCTGCCTGGAGCTGGTTGTTATGGCAACCCCCGTGCCCCCCCCCCCCGCCAGCCCATCATCCTCTCTCTCCTGGCTTCTCCTGTGGGGAAAAGGTGGGGGCCTGGTCTTGGCTTAGCCAGCATGACCAGGAAACACCGGCTTCCTGACAAGACTGACCTACAACGGGCTCTTTGGAAGCTCCTGGGACCCCAGTAAGGCCAGTCAATCCTCAGCACAGGGCAGAGCTTCCTTTCCTTCCTGTGAGGGCCTCACAGATCACCTTGCCAGGAGAATCCCATACTCACTTGGGTTTATTTGTATCAGGATCACCCGAGGAGATTTTTAAAAATACAGATTCTTGGGCCCCACCTATGGAGATCAGCTGTCTTGGGGTAGGGCCCAGGAATCTATTAAAACCTCCCTAGGTAATTCTGATACCAGCCAGGTGTGGAGACCACCAATGGCCCTGGCTGTTACAAATGAGGAAACAGGCCTACAGGGGACTCAGCCCCCCACCCAAAGGGTCAGAGCCAAAAACTGAGGAGGAGGAGGTAAACACACATCTGAGGGGAGCTGCCCACCTCCTGGGCCTGTCTCTCTTGCTCCCCCTTGAAACGAGAACATGCTGTCGTCTGATATTGGACTGGGATTTAAAACTGAGCCTCTCGGGACTTCCCTGGTGGCGCAGAGGTTGGGAGTCTGCCTGCCAAGGCAGGAGACGTGGGTTTGAGCCCCGGTCCGGGAGGATCCCACATGCCACAGAGCAACTAAGCCTGTGTGCCACAACTACTGAGCCTGCGCTCTATAGCCTGTGAGCCACAACTACTGAGCCTGCTCACCTAGAGCCCGTGCTCTGCAATAAGAGAAGCCACCGCAATGAGAAGCCCGCGCACCACGACGAAGAGGAGCCCCCGCTCGCCACAACTAGAGAAAGCCCGTGTGCAGCAGCAAAGACCCAACACAGCCAAAAATAAATAAATAAATAAATAATAAAAACAAAAACAAAAACAAAAACTGAGCCTCTCAACAAACTGTCCCCTGTGGCAGAAAGTGGAAGGTAGTGGGGCTAGGCAGTCTGGCTCCCAGAGTGTACAGAATGGTGGCTGCCCAGGCAGATGATCTGGGCTGAAAGAGAAATCCATCCTCCTTCGGAAGGAAAGCAAAAGGGTCACCATGGCAACTGCAGGGTGCTGGCCGGCTGGGCTTGGTGCCCTCCCCAAACCTGGGCCCAGGAGAGGTGCAGCTTTAGGCAAACGCCATGGGGCAGGGGACCACCCCCCCGCCCCGCCAGTCTAGTCTAGTTTCAGAACTGTAAGGAGGCTGTGCTCTACCCTGGAGCCAACCTCTGAGCCTGCCCGAAACACACCTAAACACTAGGGTCTAGGAGCCCTAGGAGTCCCGGGCACATGCAGTAGCCAGGCCAGGGAGGACATGGAGGAGACAGTGCAGGAGATGGCCTCCACCCTCCTGTTACTCACAGCCTAATTGTGTGCCCAAGACCCACCACACATGAAACCACAGCCCTCATTCAAGACAGCATGCAATTAGATGGTAAATTATGTGGTGGAGATGCTTTCTCCATGTGCTGAAGGAAACCCGAGGTGGCCCGGATCGGGAAAGGCAGGAAGCCTCAAGGGAGGATGAGAGAGGGTGAACCAGGACTGGGCCCAACCTCCCAGGTTTCTCAGACAGCACGGCCAGATCACTGGGGGCATCTGCAACTGCATTAGCTTCCCAGGGAGAAGCACAAGCACAGCTGTATGGACACCTGCTGGGGAGGAGAGCTGCCTGGGGCCTGTTGTACCATCCGCTCAGTCACATAAATTCTAAGCCAGAGAGTAAAATGCAGGGTCTGGGAGCCACCTCTTCGCTGACCCCTCACTTCTCCATCTCCCCACCTCTGTCCCAGGCAGCCCTCATTCCTCCCTGGCTCCCCCATTCCTTCCCAGGTCATTACACACTTCCCTAATGGGAGGGCTTGGAAGCCCCAACTCTCCAGACCTGCCATCAGGCTCCTGGAGCCTCAGCTGCTGCCTCTTCCCTCCCCGCGCCGATCCGCGTCCTCTTTCCCTACAGCTCCGGGTCTGCTGCAGAGGGGGAGGCTTCTCCACAAACCCAAGTCTCCTGCCCCCAGCACTTCCATCCCCTAACCGGGAGCGAGTCAAATGCAGGCTCTGGGCAGGGAGCAGGGGTGGCGGTGGCGTTGCTGTAGGTCCCCAGACCTCACTTGCCCCTCGCCAGGGGAAAGAACAGACGGAGCAGCATGTGAGCAGGGGATCCCTGCGGATGCCAGGACGGTCATTACGCACCTAGCTTCTTTGTATCTTAGTTTCTTTCTTTTTTTTTTTTTTTTGCCTCTCACTGGGGGCCTCTCACTGTTGTGGCCTCTCCCGATGCGGAGCACAGGCTCCGGAAGCGCAGGCCCAGCGGCCATGGCTCATGGGCCCAGCCACTCCCCAGCATGTGGGATCTTCCCGGCCCAGGGCACGAACCCGTGTCCCCTGCATCAGCAGGCGAACTCTCAACCACTGCGCCACCAGGGAAGCCCTGTATCTTAGTTTCTTAATCGGTCTAATGGGACCACAAATATCTGCTGAATATTACAGATAAGATCAAAGGAAGTCAGGAGGGCATATCATTTAACAGGTGGAAAGAATCTTACGACAGGTTTGCTTGAGCACAAGCTGATACTGTCACTTTGCTTTAAAAACTAGACTCTGGAGAGAAATGTTAATTTTATACCGGGGGGGGGGGGGGATGTCAAAAGGAACCAGGTAAACCTGAACAGCCTGGGCTGCTTTCTCCTCCCCTCCCCCAACCCCATCTCCAGCCTCCAGGGGTCAAAGGGAGGGGCCTCAGGGACCACCATTCAGATTCAGGCATGCAGACCCTATCAAGTTTCAGGGTCCAAAGAGAAGACCCAGGAGGAGACCAGTAGACAAGCACTGCGGTAAACCGTTGCTGAAAACAGCAGGAACGCCTACCATCTCCATCCCAAAGGAAAAGTTTGAATCCCCGAACCAAGTCCTTTCCGGTCTTCTCCCCCACCTACGTTTGGAAATGGTTCTCTAGCTGTGCTGGCCTTAGAGCCCGTACTTCTTCCTCGTCTCAGTGTGTTCAAGGTCTGAGAGTCTCAACCCCGCTGTACATTAGAATCACCTGGAGAGTTTTAGGAATATCTGGGCCAGGGCCCATCGTTAAATTCCAGATGTACTGGACCCAGAGCGAGGGGCCCAGGCAGAGGTGGTTAAAACAAACTCCCAGGTGATCCGAATGTGCGGGGAGACCCCCGATGTGGGTGACAGGGTGGTAGGCGATACAATAAATGCATTTTTGGAGGAATCTCTGCTGTCAGATTTGGTTTACTTCGAATCACCCGAAGCTTTGTGGTTCTCAAACTTTCACAAGCCCCAGAACCATGGGGACCTGACTAGAAAATCAGATTTCTCAGGAACAACACCAGAGTTTCTGCCGCCTAGTTTCAGAATGGGGCCTGGGAATGTGCCTTTTTAACACACTGCCCAGGTAATACACAAACCTGCCCTTTAAGAAACACTGAATTCTAATAGCATCTTTGGTACATATAAAGCAAGTCCAACTCAATTTCTGTTTTTTTGTTTGCCCCATATAGTTGCCTTTTAAACAGTATCTAGATTCAAACATATAGGAGACTGCACTGTTTTATCCCTATTTTTGTTTAATCCATCTGAGTTAGAAGTGAAAAATTAAAATATACTGCCCACTAATCATTGACTAGAGTCATATGGCATCTGTGAAGAGTTGTTATTAAAGAATGGCAAGTCAGAAAAGTGGTAACATTCACACACACACACACACACACACACACATACAGCATGCCAGCCAGCTGCTCCCAGAGGCCCCGAGTGCCTGTCCCTCCCTAACCTGGTCCTCTCAAGGCAGGGCTGCTCTCCGTGCATTGGGCTCTTCCCTCCCTGCTCACCAGCCTGCACTTGCCTTCCCGGTGGATGACCTGAGTGCCTGCCAACCCTCTCCCCACGGACAGCCACCATGCTGGCTTCTCAAAAGCAGCTTGTCCAAAACCTAACTTAAAAGTCCACTCCTGGGCTTCCCTGGTGGCGCAGTGGTTGAGAGTCCGCCTGCCGACGCAGGGGACACGGGTTCGTGCCCCGGGCCGGGAGGATCCCACATGCCGCGGAGCGGCTGGGCCCGTGAGCCATGGCCACTGAGCCTGCGCGTCCGGAGCCTGTGCTCTGCAACAGGAGAGGCCACAAAGGTGAGAGGCCCGCGTACCGCAAAAAAAAAAAAAAAAAAAAGTCCACTCCTCCTAAGAGAATATCTTCATGACCTTGGGGTAGGCAGAGAACTCAGCGATCACACACACACACAAACACACACACACACACACACACACACCCCAATAAAAGAAAAATTTGGTTAAGTTGGACTTTATTAAAGTGAAAAACTTCTGCTCATCAAAATACATCCTTAAGAAAATGGAAAGTCCATACCACCTTCCTGCCCCAAACCTGCTCTTCCTCCCTAGCTGAGATAATGCCCCCTCACCCCCAGCCCGCAAACCCCAGGCAGGTTTCTCTCTTCCCGCCAACCAGAGGCAAGCTGTATCTACCAAGTCTGCCTCCCACTGCCTGGACCCTCCGTCAAAACCAGACGTAATGCCCTCCTAATTGGTCCTTCTTCTAACCTTCCCCGCTCTGGGGCCCCTTACAATGCGGCCAGGGTTATCTTCCCAAAATACACATCCAGTTCTCTCACATTCCAGCTCCCTCTACACGGTGAAGCCTGCATTTCTCACTATGACAGGAAGACTGGTGACATCTGACCATCTCCCTTTGTAGTTTTCTCTCTTCTTCCTCCCCCACTCCCACACCTAGTTACCAGATCTCTTGCTGTTCCCTAAACAACCCAGAAGCTTCATGTCTCCTTCTCTTTGCCCTCAGTGGTTCTTTTCCCTGAAATACCTTCTCTATGTATCCCTACTGGAATTCTCAAAGGACACCTCCTCCATGAAACTTTCCAGGACTTCCTGCAGAAGCTCTCTCACCCTCCTCTGTGCTCACCAGACTCTTGGTGGCAGGAGCACAGAACGAGCCCCTGCTGCATCTCACACAGCAGCTCACGGTGAGCGCTCCTGCCTCCTCCTCTAGACCATGTGTGCCCTGGGACTGGGACCGGGTGCAGCGGTCTCCTACAGTGCCAGCATGGTGCTGTGTGTATTTAAGAAATACTAACACAAGTCCGTTCACTCCTTCATCTAGAGCGTTGGCTCCTTAACAGAGTCCAGCTGACCCCCTCCATGCTTGAGCCTCCCTGGACCTCCTTAACAAATGGTCTGATCTTTAAAACAAAGCAGAGAGAAGGGCACCATTATGTCTTCTCCTGTGTGCCTCGTAGCAAGGGCTATGAGGATGTTTCTAAAAGCTGAACTAAATATGCAAGAAATCTTGAGGTGCTCTAGGTTCCAAACTCCTAGAGGATTTCTTGGACCACCTACCTCATGATCCCACTCAGTGCCCTCCCTCCACTGTCCCTGTTAGGCAAACTCCTGTCCCAGTGGTAGGCCTGCAGGATGTCTCTTCTTTGGAAAGCTTTCCCGGGCTCCTCAGGCAGGGCAAGTTAGCCGCTCCCATGACCCCTTTCCTCACATTTCTATTGCAACCCTTATTGGGTTGCAGTACTTACCTGCCTACCTCTCCCAGGGTGGGATTCTGACATTCCTTTAAATGTGTTTCTTTAGTGTACAGAAAATGTGGGAACACAGTAGAGACCCAGATGCATATGGAGTTTTCTAAAAGCCTGAGCATGAAGTATTTGCTCAGTCAAGGTTTGTAACTCTCTAAAATAATAAACAGGGACTTCCCTGGTGGTCCAGTGGTAAAGAATCTGCCTTACAATGCAGGCGACGCGGGTTGATCCCTGGTCAGGGAACTAAGCCCGCGCACCACAACTACTGAGTCCGCGCATCTCAACTAGAGAGCCTGTCTGCCACAAACTACAGAGCCCACACGGCCTGGAGCCCAAGCGCCACAACTAGAGAGAAGCCTGCACGCCGCAATGGAAGATCCCGAATGCCTCAGCGAAGATCCTGCGTGCCGCAACTAAGACCCAATGCAGCCAAAAATAAAGTAAGTAAAATAATGAACAGATGATTGTGTGACTAATAAAAACTAGCGGTCAGGGGCAGACCTAGGAACATGGTGACCAAAGTCAGAACAAGGATGTGAGTTCCTGAGCTAAGGAAATGCCCCAGGAAGATGTACCTGTCAGATGGGGGTACGTTTGCAACATCAGCTTTTTAGTGATGGATTCAAGCCCCTCCCTCGCCCAGGCCTAGTTACGGATGAGCTTCATGTCCCACCTTTCTGATCCTGGCAGAAAACACAGAGGAAGAAAAGGGGACCATCGTGAAGAGGCAAAGAAAGCTAGATTCTAGCATAAAATGTGAATTTTATGAAAGTTTTTTTCTAAGCATCTTTATCAAGATGCTTTATGTATGTGCCTCTTGAAGAGGCATATATGTGAAGTCTGAGAATTCACTCAAATATTTAATTTAGGATGTACGTACAAGGTCATATAAGAGACAAAGGGAGCTACAGGTCATGACTCCAGGCCTCCTCCCCCTAAATTATGCAATTTCAGAATCTCGGGGGTCGGCTAGTCTATTTGTGTCAAACGAGGAAACTAAAGCGCAGAGAAGAGAATGACCTTCTCAAATTGATCAGGGGTAGAGGCTGAGCCCAGAAACCAGACCTCCTGAATCTCATTCCATTCATTTAATCCAGTTTCACAACATCAAACATAAGATCATGAAAAAACAGCAATTCAAGGGCAAGGGCTCAGGACCAAATGAGGGGAGCAGGAAGTGCGGGAGGGGCCCCCAGGGTGAAAAGGACCCAAACCTGGCAAGACCCAGCAGCCTGAACTTCGGCAGCCAAGGTGGGGTGAGGGCAGAGGTGGGGTGAGGCAGCATGGGCAGGAGGGCTGTTGTTTCAGGGGAAGCCAAGACCGAAAACCAGGAAGACCCGGTTCTAGTGGAGTCATCTGGGTACGAAACAGAAGCAGCCTGCGATCTGGAGTCTGGTTTAGCCCAGGGGCCTCTCCACAAGGATATCCACGTGGCTCTTAACCACCTCACCTAGGGGAATCTTAGCTTCCTAATCGTAAAATGGGGATAAAAATTAGTTCTTATAGTAATTGCAGATAATATACCTGTCAAATGACAAAATAATACAATTTAGTAACAAGTTTGATGTCCTTTATTCAAGGCAGAACAGTCCTTGGACTGGGGGAGTTCAGCACCTCAGAGCTGCGAGCGCTCTTTCCCAGGGATGCTGGGCGAGAGCGAGGTTCACCTACTGTTAGAAGAGGCACCACGGAACAGGGCATGACTGGCTAGGAGAGATGGAATTTCCTTAAAAGGCAGCCGGTCCTGTTTCCTAGGGGAAGGTGAGCTCGCTAAACTGAGTTGGAGGATTGTGATTGGTGGATGTTAGGATTCCTTGGCAAGAGTTTCCTGTAACTGCACTAACCTAGGTTTATTTATTTTATTTTATTTTACTTTATTTTAACTTTTTTGGCTGTGCCACGAGGCATGCTGGGATCTTAGTTCCCCAACCCCAGATGGAACCCGTGCCCCCTGCAGTGGAAGCACGGAGTCCTAACCACTGGACCACCAGGGAATTCCCATGCACTGACCTAGGTTTAGATTTGTGAACTGGGCTGGGCCACAGGGGTGGCCTCCATTTTGTGAATCCTGATATACAATTTAACTTTATCATCTCTTAGGACTGTGGTGAAAGTTAATGCTTTCGGCACAGTCCCTGGCATGAAGTAGGTGCTCACAAAGCTACCCCTTTGGCCTAGTTCAGGCTTGGCCATGGCCGCTGCTGGACCAGACTCAAATTACGACCATCCTCCCCACTACTGTTTTCTCACCACTAAAAAGTGAGGGTTGTTCTAAGAGCTCTTCTCTCTGTGCCCCCCAGATGGAATGAACACGCCAGTGTGCAAACAGCCGGTCCATTTAAGAGACAATGGGGCGCCTCTATGATGACAGTTTCACAGCCCGTCCTAAAGGCCAGCCCTGGAACTCACTACTGATTACGAGCTGTCACAAGAGTCCCTTTAAAATGTGTTCAGCCTTTTGGTAAGGTATACTTGTCATGCCTGCTCCAAATGGCATCATCTCCTTCAAGGGTGATGTTATTTTTGAGGCCATCCTGCAAGGGTTCAGGTTTTCATTAGTTTATATATAGTGAATAAGCAAGGACCGTCTGCCAGTCGGAATCCCCTAAAACTGCTACGCACATACTTTGCTAATAATTTGGTTTTAGTCCTTAATGGTCTACTTTGTGTTGCCATTTCTCACATCTCCTGTACTAAAGCCCAGGAGATCACACTTAATTCATCTCCTTATTCCCGAAGCCCCCAGCACAATGCCCCCCCGACGTAGTAGGTGCTTAGCGGTTGCTTATTAAATGGAATATAGCACAGCAGGAGATGACATTCACAGGCTGGACGTTCACAGGCTGTTCTTCCCAGGGCCGACAGGAAGCACAGTCTGTTGAGACTGCAGGGTTATAAAGCAAGAGGAAGCAACATTTGCTCAGCTCACAGAAGCAGCAGCACAAATGGCCAATAAACATATGAAAAGATGTCCAACCTCACTTATTATCTGGGAAATGCCAATTAAAATCATAACAAGATACCATTTTCCCACACGTTAGATTAGCAAAATATTGATGTTGGCAAAGGTGTAAATCTTCTCACACCTTGTTTATGGGAGCATAAATTGGCACTGCCCTTTTTGGAGGACAATTTGGCAGACTGTATCAAATGCAAAATATACATTCCTTTCAACCCAGCATTTCTCTTTCTAGGTATCTATCTTAGAGAAACAGATGCACAAAGAGGCATGACCCAGGATGTTCACTGCTGCAGTGCTTATGCAGTAAAATATTGTAAACCACACAAATGTCCACCAGTAAGAGAATGGTTAAATAAAATCGTGGTAATCCATATGGTGGAATAGAACAGTAATTACGTGGCTTGATTGCCCAGACTTATTCTAAGCGAAAAACCAAGCTGTAAAACGAAACTACGGTGTGGTTCTATATATATTAAAAAAAGGAAAAGAAAAAAAAGCAACTGTGAAGCAAAATTATATATTTACACACACACTTAGATAGATAGAGAAAATCATGTCATATATACACCAAACTGATGGCATTAGGTACCTCTCTGATGGGGGAATTAAAATCATTGGGGGAGGGATGGATTTTTTTTTTTTTAACAGGAATGTATTTGTGTAATACTTATATAAAATCAGTTTTTAAAAATTATTCATTTCTGGGAATTCCCTGGTGGTCCAGTGGTTAGGACTCGGTGCTTTCACTGCCAAGGGTGCGGGTTCAATCCCTGGTCAGGGAACTAAGATCCCACAAGCTGTGCTGCATAGCCCAAAAAAACAAAGACAAAACAAAACAAAAACATTATCCGTGTCCTATTATATGCTAGCCCTGTGCTATAAATGTTACGTAGTATACCTTATTAACCCACACAACTCTGAGATTCGAATTATTCATTCATTCATTCAGCAAACCTTTACCTAGTACCTCCTGAATGGCAGCCCTGGGGGCAGAGGTGCCAAGACGGCCTGCTTTGAACAAGCTCAGGTTGGGCAGAAGCAGAAAACAAACTGGTGAGTGCTACTCCCATGAAGATGAGACATGCCCAGGAGAGCAGAGTAGAGCCAAGTCTAGAAACAGCACAGGGACCTCAGCTGTGCTCAGTAAGTGATGCTGAAGGTCCCACATCCAGTAAGTAGCCGAGTGAGCATCTGGACTCACCTCCAGGAAAGAGAAGGCCATGAGGGCAGCCTGTGAGGAGGGGAGGGGGGTCTGAGGGCAGGAGGGAGAGGGGAGGGGAGGAGAGACTGTGATATTTGCACCACAGGTTATTTGTTATCAGTATTTAATATGTATTAAGCATCTAATAAGTCTAAGGATGCAGAAGTCCTTCCTTTAGGGTTGGGAGCCAGGAAAGAAACCAGATCCTAGATCAGCAGGATATGGTACCTTGGCTCTAAGTAATTTAGAGTCAGTTGGGGTGAAGAGATTAATGGGAGTCATAACATCACCTGGCCATAACTGTGTCCTAAAACCCTAAGCAGTGATACACACTGGGAGTCTGCAGGCTCCCTGGCTCAACGACTGTTCCAGCTGCTTGGCCAGGCCTCTGCCTCTCAGTAATGAGGGTTAATGAAGTAACACCTGTAAGAAGCCCCTCCTAAGCCTAAAGCACTCCCTGAGGGTCATTCTGTTCTGAAAATAGTCAGAAGGAGGAGGCTGGAACTGCCCTCCTTTGGGTGGAGGGATGCCTCGCCTCTGCCCTCCCAGCTGCCCAGGCCTGGGCCAGCTCTGCCAGGCCAAGGAAGGTTCTCCTCGGCTCAAGCACAGCAGAGGCCCAGTGGGAACAGCAGGAGCACAGGGTGGCGAAGACTCGGGCACTGCCCTTACCTGTGGGAGCCCGCCCACAGTCCCCCAGTCCCACGCTATTCTCCGGGTACACTTGTCAGCACCCCTGCAAACCAATGGCTTGGGCCTGAGCTCCCTGAGAAGAGGTCTCGTATTCACCCACCTCCCAACTGCTTAGTCAACCAACAGGTATTCATTGAGCCTGTTCTCCCTGTCCCAAATCAGGCTGGGCATGATTGGTGAAGACAAAACATGTAAGAAAGAGTTAGTGAAAAATACTCTATGAAGTATAATTGATTGCTAAACCCAACAATATTAACGGTAAGGACTACAGGGGTGCAGAGGAGGGAAGAGGTCAGGGTGGACTGGAGAAATCCTAGAGAGCTTCCTGGAGGAGGCAGCAACTCTGGGACTCAACCCTGAAGAATGGATAGGGGAAAGCACAGCAGGAACAGCGGCAGGGAGGAAGGATGTATAAAGGGGAGACTGGTCCCTCACAGGGGACGTTCCTATTACAGAATGGTAGTGAAGTGGGGTGGCACCATCGTGGAGGTCACAGTGAGGGTTGAAGCCTTGAGAAACAACCAGAGGATTTCTGACATGATGGGGAGACAGTGGAGAGCCATTGCTGGTTTTGTAACAGGACCGGGTCATGACTAAAGCAGAGATTAATCCTTAAAAGGACTGGTAAAGAGATGCAGAGAATAGGAGATGGGACAGACACCAGCATCCCAGTTCCAGCAGGAATCCCCACTTCAGCCTCAGGGAAGGAGGAAATGCCCCATTTTCCTCATCCAATCATTTAAAATTTCATTCATTCGTGATATTCTAAGTCTTCTTAATTTTTTTTTTAAAGGCCTGGGGAGGCAGATAATCTCAGATGCACAGCACAGTAAAGAGCAGACTTCACTCAGTAACTGTGGACTGACTGACAAGGGTGGTCACGGGAAAAGGAAACCAAGCCGAGGGGGATGTTTTGAGGGAAGAAGGCCCTACAGGTGGGGCATGTGGACCAGGTGCAAATTGGGATCAGGTGAAGCACCACAGCAGGGCACATAGGCACTCAGGCCCCGCCCAGCTTCCCAGCCACACTCCTGCTGCTCTGAACCCTGCACCTGCACCCTGTGCTCCATCACCCACCACCATGAACTTCCATTCCTGAAAAGGCCACACTGTCTTGTGCCTCCGAACCTTTGCACATGCTGTATGGCTCTTTCTGCAGTGCCTTTCCTCCCACTTCCCTAAATTCAAGTTCATCCTTTAAAAGCCAAAAGCCAACTCTTGCTAATTTGAGGATGACCCCAGGCAGAATTAGTCTAAGTCCCTTGGTGATGCTCTTCCTGAGGTGCCCGATCCCTGGCCCTATCAGGATAACCAGGAATCCCCTAGGCTTCTGGTAGCTCCAGTATCTTACTCGGCATGCAGACACGGAGGGTTCTGACTGTCAGCTCAATGATGGTGCCCTGCAGGAACTTCAAAGGGCAGGCGTCACATTCTGAGGTTTGGAAATGCTGGCGGGACCTCCCAGCGGCATTGTCTGGGAAACAGCTTGTATTCGGCAGTAGGGAATGTATCTTTTTTGGGAGTAGGATCTATGAGAGCACCCAAGTGGTAAGGGGAGCAAGACTGGCCGAGGGGACTTCCCTGGTGGCGCAGTAGTTAAGAATCCGCCTGCCGATGCAGGGGACACGGGTTCGATCCCTGGTCCAGGAAGATCCCACATGCCATGAAGCAACTAAGCCCGTGCACCACAACTACTGAGCCTGCGCTCTAGAGCCCAAGAGCCACAACTACTGAAGCCTGCACGCCTAGAGCCCGTGCTCCGCAACAAGAGAAGCCACCGCAATGAGAAGCCTGCGCACCACAAGGAAGCGTAGCCCCCGCTCAGCGCAACTAGAGAAAGCCCACGCGCAGCAACAAGACCCAACACAACCAAAAAGAAAAAAAAAAAGTCTTTAAAGACTGGCCAAGGGTGGGAGCAGACATCTGGGGGTGTCACAGTCAAGGGACAGAGGAGGATGCTAAGAAGATGCAGTTGGAGGAGATGGGGAAGAATCTTGGGGACGAGGTCAGAAAGGCCTAGTGAGGCAGTTTCAGAAGAAAGGGCCAAGGGCCAGAGAACTAAGAGGAAACTGCAAAAGGAGGACGGATTTCTCTCCCCTTGGTAAAGCCACTGAGAAAACAGGCCTGACGAAGACAGTTACTGCTCTTTAGCCTGAGGGGCACTTGGGAATCCCGAGAGCTCCCAGTGTTTCCCCATGGTTCTTTCTGGCCGCAAGGCATGTGGGATCTTAGTTCCCAGGCCAGGGATCAAAGCCGAGCCCCCGGCAGTGGAAGCACAGAGTCTTAACCACTGGACCACCAGGGAAGTGCCCCCCAGTGCTCTTGTTACCTGCAACTAGCCCTTCCCTAGCGCCCTGGCAGAGCCCAAGAGGGGCGAGTGTGGTCTCTGGGGATGGCCCCCACGTGGCAGTAGGAGCCCGAACTCAATCCCATTTCAGCCCCTTCCCTGTGCCCTGAGTGAGCTTGTGGCCAGCTCGTAACTCTGCAGCCCCAGCCCCTAGTCTGAAATAACGGGCTCAAGGGTTCTAGCGCTTGTACCGGAAGTCGCGGAAATCTTGAGTTGTATCATATGAACAAGGAACAACGTTACTAGCAGGAAATATATTCTGCGTGCAGGTCTCTACATCTCAAGTCACGCATCCCTAAAATATTGTAAATTAAATCAACTTTAAAGTTTTTCTGTTCATCCTCATTGATGACCTTTATTGGTTGGGGGAAGCAGATGCCAAAGGTTTCTTTTTTCTAGAAAAGCTTTTAATGGTCGTTGCACTTTGGTGATAGGTACATGGGGGTTCATTATACTAGTCTCTCTATTTCTGTCTATGTCAGAACAGGTTCATAATAAAAAAAAGTCTTTTTAAATTTTAGTGGAAATTTTAAAATTGAGAAAATGTATCTATTATCTTACTTTTCCCTGTGAGTTGAGAGAAGACTGCCTTTTTTATTGCAACTGAGAGCAGGCCTCCATACTGCTTCTTCAAGGGAGCACAGTTTGAGGATCACCAAATTTCTAGACGCTTTTCAAGCATAAAAGTCTTTAAATCTAGGGACTTCCCTGGTGGTCCAGTGGTTAACACTGCACTCCCAACACAGGGGGCCCGGGTTCCATGCCTGGTCAGGGAACTAGAGCCCACATGCCGCAACTAAAAGATCCCGCACGCAGCAACGAAGTCCCGGTGCAGCCAAATAAACAAATAAATATTAAAGAAAAAAAAAAGAAGTCTTTATATCTAGCCTCTGGCCCTAGGGCTAAGGGAGAACAGAAATACAGGCCACTCATAACAAGGGGTTAAAAAGCAAAGCCCCTCCCACAGGCCACAGGGGAATAGCCGCAGGTCCCGAATGAATTTCCATCCCAAAGACTACACTTAATGCTCAGAGTCCAGCCTCTCTTCTCCCAGACCTTGGACAGGCTGTCCCTTTTCCAGGCTCCTCCAGGAGAGAAACTTCTGCCTTCCTGGATCCCAAAGGAACTGGAAACAATCAAGTAGCCACCCCACCCCCCACCCCCCCACCTTGTACTGAACTTTCTCTAGAGCAAGTTCTCACACAATGCAGACGGGATAACACCATCCTTTGCAGGCCTGGGGTAAAGACAAGTGAGAGTGAAGGTGACAGGCCCCACGTGGTGGCAGTTTGCATTTCCCTTCCCTTGCTGGTAGGTCAATGGGCTTCTCTCTACTAACCAGACATACAGGAGAGCAGCCCCACAATGGTGCTTCGTAAACTGGTTTTGCCCCTTGGTCTCCACGGCATCACCTCCTCTCACTACTGAAGTCCTCCCTGGGCTGGCTTTCTCCCTCCCAACCCGCACAGAAGCCTCTCTAAGAAAAGTCACCAGCTACCTCCAGATCGGCAGGTGCAACCAGCCTGTCTCAACTCAGCCCCCGCAGGGCTGGGCGGCCACTGCCTCTGGAAAACCTTCTCCTTTCTGAGACACGGCTCTTCCTCCCTCTTCTTCCTCCCAGGCCCCTTCTCAGTCCTGCTGCTGCCATTCCCCCTCTCCACGTGGCTGTAAGTGTCGGCTTTCTGTGGACAGAATCCAGGGACACTGTCTCTGCTTTCTCCTCCTGTTTCCTACATGAGCTCATCAGTGTTCGTGGACTTAAATGCCAGGTTCTGCTCCTGACGCCTTCTCATCTTTGATCTGCAGCCTGGACCTCCCTACGCTCCAGGCTCCAGGCACCTCAGCATCTCAGGCTAAACCCTTGATTCCCTCCCGTCCCAAACTCGTTCCTCCCCTAGTCTTCCCCACCTAAGGAAGTAGCACACCCATCACCCAGGTGTTCAGGTCAAACCCCTGGGAGTCGTGCTTCCATTCCCTCCCCTCCCCCATCCCAGCCATCCATCAGCAAGCCCTGCTGTTTCTATCTCTAAATCTCCAGATCTGTCCCTATCTGTCTCCATTGCTGCTCCTTTAATCCACATCAAATCACTCCCCTGCACAGAAACCTTCTTCCCAGGACACAGCGTTAAACCAGCTTTCGGGGCAGCTTCCCCGGTGGCGCAGTGGTTAAGAATCCACCTGTCAATGCAGGGGACACGGGTTCGAGCCCTGGTCCGGGAAGATGCCACATGCCGCGGAGCAACGAAGCCCGTGTGCCATAACTACTGAGCCTGCGCTCTAGAGCCCGCAAGCCACAACTACTGAGCCTGCGTGCTCCGCAACAAGAGAAGTCACCACAATGAGAAGGAGCCCGGGTACCACAGCAAAGAGCAGCCCCTGCTCGCCGCAACTAGAGAAAGCCCGTGCAGCAATGCAGCCAAGAATAAATAAATAAATAAATTTATTTTTTAAAAAAACAGCTTTCGGCCGGGACCTCAAGGCCCTGTATGATTGGACCCTGCTTACCTCCCAGCTTCATCTGACCCCACTTTCTCCCCTGCTCGGTTCACTCTGGGAGTATCGGTCTTTCACGTAGCCAAACAAGTCAGGGCCTCGCTTGTGCTATTTCCTCTGCCTAGAATGTTCTCCCCCCGCCACAACTCACAAAGCCAGCTCTCCTGTTCCTTTAGGCCTGAACTTAAATGCCACCTCCTCCAAGAAGCCTCTCCTGACCACCCCACCTAAAGCAGGCCTCTGTTAACCTCTATTTCAACCCCTTGTTTACTTGTTTCCTGTCCATCTCCCCCATCAGAATGTCAGCTCCATGAGGGCAGGAGTTCTACACGCACAAAGCCTAAGACACTGCCTGGTTACACGGTAAATGTCCAATAACATTTGTTGAAAGAACAAAGGACCCAGCCACTGCCTAGGGATCCAGCAGTGCCCTGTAAGTGTGAGAGGTTAACCTGAAGGGGAAACTGAGGCTCAGCCAGGGCCTGACAACAGCTGCAGACAGTGGCTGAAGCTAACTTCCGGTTTCCCAGTTCCGTGGGACAGGCTGGGGCCCAGGCCAGAAGGCACCTCACCTCCCTTTTCCAGCGTGCCAGCCACTCGTCCCGCTTGCGCTTGCTGATGTAGTAGGGGTCCCCCGCCTGGAAGGTGAGCCGCGGCATGGGCCGCTGGCGGAGGCTGGACTCCCAGCCCAGGCCACCCCGCAGCCGGCCCCGGGAGCCCTAGGACAGAGACGACAGAGACAGACCGGCATTAAGGTGAGCACGGACAGCCCCGCTGCAGGGTTTTTTCCTCCTGGAGGGGAAACCAAGGAGGCACTCACCTCGAGCAGAACACAGAGCTCTGACTCCTGGCCAGAGATGCCAGCCCTGCGAGTGCGGGCCAAGCCCCTGTCTGGGCTGGAGAAGTGAGGGATGTGGGGCAGGACATAAACTGGGAGGGGAGGTGCTTGGTCTTGAAGGGGGACCAGCTGGCTGCCTCGCTGGGGGCCTTCCAACCTCCACACCCACTTCCTCTGCTCCTCACAGAGGGACATGTAAAGAAGGGGCCAGGGGCCACCTTGGGCCCCCTCACACACACTCGCCACAGTCGGTCAGAGCGGTGGCTTTCTTCTCCTAGAATCAGGATCCACAGAGCCCCTGGGGGTTGAGGAAAACACTTGCCTCCATTTTCATGGATTCGATGTTGGTCTCCTTCTGTTCTTTGCCTGTGGAGAGGGAAGAACAAAGGGACTGTCGCAGAGTTACAGGAGTGGCTCGGAGGCCTCACCTTGTGCCTGGGGTCCCTGCCACGGGGATAGGGCTTCTCCAACCGTTTAGCCATTCCTGTGTCAAACCTGATGGCCTACTGTGTGCCAGGAGTCATGCTGGCCCCAGGACTCAGAGCACAGCCAGGGCAGAAAAAGGACTGGGGCAGGGTTGGAGGCCCAAATCCGAAGGAACAACAGAAAAGCCAGCCAGCCCTGTGGTTTCTGGCCCATCGAGTGCCTCAGGCACACAGAAGGGGTCTGGAAATAGCCCCCTTGGCCGCTCCCAGTCACGACAGAGCTCCCTTCCCAGAGGAGGGGCCAGACTGCACAGCCCTCCCTGGCCCTGGAAGGGAGCATTGACTTGTATGTGTGGGGTGCAGCAAAGATGCTCTAGGGGGAGGGGGAGGGCACAGGGAAACTGCAGCAAGACTCTGCTGAAACAACTTCGTCTCTTTGAGACTCAGTTTCCTCATCTGGAAAATAAAGATGCCGGAAATGGTTTCTAAGGTGCTCCTGAAGTTCTCAATATTGCGTTTCTGTCATGAATATCTGCTTCGGTACCCCATTCTCCACCCGTTCTTAGGTCCCTGAGTTCAGCCTTTATTCTAGAAGCCTTGGATTCCAACTGTCTCCATGTGACCTCTGTAAACTTTCCAGGCCTTTTCTTCACTGAATCAAGGTACACGACCCTTCTAATGCTTCCGGAAGGCAGCACTTCCCTGCTCCTCTTCCCCGTAGTTCCTCAATGGGCCCTGACTCCAGTTCCTGGAAGGGAAGGCTCCCCTGGGGGCTGAAGCCCCAGCAGTACCGTCTTTAAGGGTCCAGGGCGGGGGGCACAGAATGTGCCCCCTGGTCCTCCCCCGCTCAGGGTCCTCACCTCTCAAACGCCCTTCCTGGGCCCATCACATCCCGGAGTCTGCAGTCCTGGCCTGGCTGTAGGCTGGGTTAATTATGCCTTTGAGCTTCCTGCTGGAGGATGGGGCTGGGCTGGGGGGTGAGGAGAGTGGGAGGTGAGCCTCCTCTCACCTGGGCCCCAGAACTCCTTTGTCTGAAGCCAAGAGTACTGAGCTTGGGCCCAAAGCAGGCAGGTCACTAAGGCTGGCTCATGGTCGCTTGGGGGGGGGGGGCGGGGAGGGGTGTGTGAAGGGTAGACAAAGAACCCAAAACGGAAAAAACAGCCCCTCCTGCATCTCCTGGCTCTGAGGCGGAAACCAGCTACAGCACCGAAGGTCTCTGAATCCTCAGTCCCTGAAGAGGATGTTTCTTTCCCCCTCTCTCACCGGGGAAGACCCTGGGCTCTGCTCTGGGCTTTGGCGACCTGGAGCCCGGGGACGGGGAGCGCAGGGCCAGCACCTGCAGGAGAGTGGGAGGTGTGGACCCCGCGGTGCCAGCTGCCCCCAGGGGCGGGAGGAAGTGGGGGTCACGTGTACTCGCCAAGGCTGTGTACACAGCAGGCCTTTATGTCTCACCGGACTTTCTCTGTCTCCTACTCAAGCTTCCTTTAGGCCCTCTTGTCTCACCACAGCCAGCTCCCCAACTTTTTCTTGGGCGTCCTGGAGCCGGGCTTCCCCTCTTGCCCGTTCCGGGCCTCCCTCCTTCCCGGGGGTCCCCCCTCCTCTCAGACGCTCCGCGGTCTGCCCTAGTGAGGCTTTGGGCTGCCAGGAGGGGGCGCCCACCCTTGGATCAGGAGGCAGCCTGGTGCCCCCTGGGACCTTCCTTCGGGGGACCCTCCGTGGCATGTGGTTTATGGGGAATCATCTATTCATTAGAATGAAAGAAAGTCAGGGCTGAAGGAATTGTAGAGATGATGGGGTACTTGTCCAGCCCTTCGATGGGGAAACTGAGGCCCCAGCAGCGGAGAG